>NW_026991446.1:240000-1440000 GCF_036370855.1 Dromaius novaehollandiae
GGGCCATCCCAGATGCGTAGTGAGCACATAGGGGTGCCCCACGCGGCTGTCAGCTCGGCGGGAGGAGCCACCGGTCTCCCACCCCAACAGGCAAAGGGGTGGGGGGGGGGAGGAGGAGGAGGAGGGATCTATGAGCTCGCAGAGAACACCAGAGGAGGCAGCAGGGAACTCACCAAGGACCCCGCATCCCAGAAGAGCTGCAAAGGACCCCGCGTCCCAGACGAGAGGTGGCATCAGGCTGCTGTGCCGTTGCTGGAGACATCCAGACCTCCGCACAGCGTACGAGTGCCTGGGGAGACGTCAGAGGCAATGGAGGACCCATCGACACATGCTGCACCGGGGAAGCCCATGGCTTTGGGGTAGCTGTACAGGAGGCAGCAGGGCTCAGCGGTGGTTCCAGTCAGTTGGTGCCCAGGTCGGCTGGTACCCACAGTCTGTGCCTGGGGGCAGGGGAGGCCTCAGGGTGTCCAGGAGCATCTGTCTTCTACCCATCTTCTTGCTTGCCTAGCCACAATTCTCAAGCAAATAACTTGGGGCTGCACTAATTGTATCTGACTCAAAATGACCTTAACCCTGTTCAGTCCAGAGATTTTAAACTCCCTCATGACTTACCAGCACTCTCGGGCACACCTGCCACATCACGAGCCGTCCCCCTGCTGACGCCGTGCCACAATCCCGCTCCGGGGCCCGCCTGCACCCCTGCTCCTCCAGGCTGCGTCCACAGGGGTGAGCGCACGCCCCGGCCCGCGCTGGGGAGGAACCGGGGCCCTACAGGCGACACACGCAAAAGGGAGAGTCAGAGCCGCGCTCCGGCAGACCCAGCGCCGCGCTCCAGGCGCGGCGCGGAGCCGGGCCCGAGTCCCGCCCCACCCCTCGCCCCGCCGCCTCCACGCAGCGACGGCCCCGGCTGGCAGGACACAGCCCGACACCCGCGGGCACCCGAAGGCACACGCTCGCCTCACCTCGCCTCACCGCGGCCCCCACATGCTCGACTCCAGGCCGCCTCTGCCCTCGCCCGCCGCCGTCCAGCGAAAACACCCGCCCTGCTCGCCGCCATCTTGCCCGCCACCGCACCGCGCGTGCGCCGGCCGCCCAGGGCTCGCGCCGCCGCACCGCGCGTGCGCCGCCCAGGACCGCGCGGGAGGGGCGGGGGAGCGCGAGGGGCGGGGGAGCGCAGCGCGAGGCAGGCGAGACCCGCAATGGCCCCACCCTCGCGTGGTCGCAGCGCCGCGCTGCAGCCGGCCGGCTCCCGCGCGCGAACCGCAGCCCGCCGCGCCACCCCGGCGCTCAGGCCGAGCAGCCAGCGCCCCGAGGCTGCTCTGCCCGCGCCCGAGAGAGCGGCGGGGATCAGCGAGCAGGCGCTGGGGCTGCCCCGGGGAGAGAGTGCCGCGGAGCAGCTCCGAGACGGCACTGCCCGTCCCCGCGCCCCCAGGAAGCACCGAGAAGGAAAAGCCCTCTCGGGAAAAGCGCTCCCGGTCCGTGAGCACTGGGCGGGGGGGCACGAGCGCGGCCCCTTCGCTTACCCGTCCCCGAGAGAGCGCAGAGTAGCGGCGAACACGGCGACCGGCAGCGCGCACGTGTGCGCCGGCTGCCTGCCACGGTCTTCGTACGCAGCGGTGGCCGCCGGCGGCTGCAGTGCTGCCTTGTCGACACGCGAGGGCAGCAGTGAGCGCGCCGGAACGCAATGCGCATGTGCTTCCCCCCCACCCCCACCCCCGGTGTGCAGTACCGCTTTCCAGACACGCGATGGCAGCAAGGAGCAGGGCGCAGCGCTTTCATTTTCCCCTTGCAAAATACTCGCTAGACAAAAATGGCTTGGGCTCCTCCCTGTCGCTTACCTGGCTTGATTACTACAGCTATCAGGAACCGAAGTGCATAGCCTTCTAGCAAAGGGAAGGACTCTCTTTTAAAAACTTCCCCTGATTCCCCAGAATTGTCACTGCTTTGGATCAGCAGCCAGCTTCTTCCAACCCAGCCGCAAGAAACATTTTGCCTTCCAGGCAGAACTTTCTGCTCCCCGGGGGGTCCAAAGGAAACCCGTCATTCACTATTGTCTGTCAAAACGTATCGGAAGCCCTCAAATACAGGACAAGACACCTTCTCTAAGGAAGCTGACTCCTAGGTCTGCTTCATGGCAGCTTTTCCCCAGTATCAGGGTCCACTCAATAAACAAAATAGTCCGAGAAATGTTTTAATCTGCTCCAAGTGCTTTCGTAGAAGAGAACGACATCAAAATGAGGTGGTATTGCATTTAGTCTCCACTACACGTGCTACCCCAACACCATGGACTTGCTTTAAAGGATCAGTGATGTACGCGGTCTGGCAGTAATTAATATTCACAGAATGAATACGCACTTGATCGAGTACGGGTGTTCATAAAAAGCTTTGCCAGTGCGTCGCTAGGTAACAAACCTAGACAAGCAGCTATTTGCCCTGATCCTTCGGCTTACATTTCTTCTGCCGGATGTAGTCAAACGTACCTGAACGCAGTGGCCTTGCGAGGCAGTGACACGGTGTCCGTGGGGTGGCTGTTCCAGGGTCTCTCCGGCTGTTCCAGGGTCCTCGGACAGCAACGGTGCTGGTCGACTTTCCCTTGTGCTGCACAGCAGGACAGCTCCACACCGTGCCCTCCCAGCACTGCTGCTCCTCATAGCTGCTGCCTAACTGGCCCCAATGCTGAGCAAAGCTACAACTCCCAGGAGCCCGCAGCACCCCTCCTACTCTCCCTGCCCTCCCCATTTCCAAGAGGGACAGCCCCAGCCCCTGGGGACAACCCTGCCTGGTCACGCTGCTGTCCGAAAAGCGGATTCGTTGCCTGCTGTGCACTAAGCCAATAATGACACGCTCAGGAGAGACATTTGCTTATTTATTTCAGAGTTGTGCAAGCCTGGCTGCTCGGTGTTTTCCCCACAAATCAAGCGCACCTTCCCCCCACCCCCACCCCCCAGGCTTTCCAAGTAGCATTTACACAAGTTGCAAGGTTTGCAACTTTCCCTCTTACACTGGTTGGTTAGTGATTTACATACAATTCTAACATTGCTTACACACCATTTTACTACTATGCATGCTTAGGGGAGGGGTCTTCACCCGGGCACAGGTCTTTCTGACCTATGGGCATGATTTTCTTGTATTATAATGAGGACAGTTCAGTTTGGGGATATCGCGAATTCCTTTGCTAAATTGGCAATGTCTACATAGAAAACAAAACATTTTGATTTACTGTTTCTTTACAGCTTTAGCAGTTCTAGCATGACCTTGATTAAATAATTATTTCCTCCCAGGAAATTGAGAGAGAAAGAGAGAGAGAGGTTCTGCTCATCTGCCTAGTTTAAACAGCATGAACACTCTTTCTGAGCTTCCAAGGTTGTCTTGCAACACCACCGGAGATGGAAAACGCTTCCTGCCCTGTACCGGGGAAAAACAGGGACGTTCCACTGTCCCCCGTGACCTGTGGTGGGGACTCAGGCATGAGTGACACATGTCCAGTAAGGAACAGACCCAGCGGGCCACTGCTGCAGGGCTGAGAAGGCACCGGCCCCTGGAACTACAGCTCCTGGCCTGCCACGCGGCCGCCTGCTGGGAACCCCGCTGGCAGGGACCTGCCCCCCACCCCCACCCCCCGGGACCACCTCGAGAGGCGCAGCACGGTCACCCAGTAGCCCCGTCTGAGAAGACTACACCTCCCAGCATACCGTGCACGCGAAAATGGCGGCCCGGAAGCCCAGTGCCAGAAGACTACTGCTCCCGGCATGCCATGCCAAGCAACATGGCCGCCCGGAAGCCCAGTGCCCAAAGACTACTGCTCCCGGCATGCCGCGCCCAAAGCTGCGGCTCCCCGCAGTCCCTGCCCCCCACCCGCAGCGCTGGGGCAGCTTTGGCCCTCTGCAGATTCCGTTCCTTTCCGTCCCCCCGGAAACCGCCGCAGAGCCCCGAGCGCGGCCCCGCGAGCCCCAGCACCGGCCCGGGGCTCCCCTGACACCGCCGCGACCGGCCCCGGCTCAGCTCCGACACTGGCCCCGCCCTTCCACGACCCTCCCGGGGCCTCTCCCTTGCAGTGCAAGGAAAGACCAGTGGCTTTCATTGAAGATTATATTTTGCTCAAACTCTAATCAAGATAAACGTTTTGCTCTTGTTCTTTCCAGCATTTTCTGTATCACTGAATCATTTTTTCATAGTCAGTCAGTTATTGAAAGGTATCAAAAGCTTTAAGGTACAGAAACTGACACTAGTGGGCACTCTTTATCCATGGTGCTTCTGAAAACAATTACTCTGAAAAAAAAATCATAAAAAGTCTGCCTGGTACAACGGGAGAAATTAATATCACAGAGAAAATGTACTGTGGCCAAATACTGAATAGTGATAGCTTGTTAAGTGTTCAAAGCCATGAATTTGTACAAATAAAATGGTAGGTAGTGTATCACTTTCTTCTTAGTCATCCATTATATACATATGAACATGAATATTTTTCATCCCTTAGATGTGATTTTTATTCAAGTATTAGAGGAACACCGAGACACTCAGGGCACAGAGTAACTGGACAACTTTTGAAATGCTAAATGGGTGGGAGAGAGGACATTACTGTTAGTTGTGCCAAAACTTTTCCCTCTGGTTGCTGACACATACTTCGAGTACATGAGGATAAATGATGATTCTGTGGCCTGCTGGAATGAAAGATTGACAGTTCCACCAGATGGTGATGCCGTTTCCAGTCCTGGTTGCTTTTAAAGCTTTCCTAAGTGTCCATTAGTCAGTTCTTCTCCACTGTAATTGTAATCTTGCTGTGTGTCATTTCCAGGATGCTCATGTGTTCCAGGCAGCCTCTTCTCAATGAAATAAGCATAGCGAACAGGATTACATTCACCTCACACACACCGTTCTGGAGACCCAAGGAGTGCAGGGCAGTAACATTAAGTAGTAATGAAGAAATCTGTAGTTATTTATAGCTTTCATCTAATATAGATGGAAGGTTGAAAGGGCTAAAATGCAAAGCTAGATTAAGGAATATATGGAATGTAATTGGTGGATCACAGTAGCATATAGTCAGAAGAAGAGATCTAAAGTACTATGAGAAAAAAGTGTTTCCACTCCTTCTCATAAAGGGTGGCTGATTGAGTCTTTTAGGGTTAGGTTATAGACTGGTTTGGAGAGATTTAGATCAAACTGAGTTCTTCATGTTTAATGAATACTTTTGATTATAACTTGCATTTGTGAACTTCATCTTTTATTCCGAGCTCCCTGTTGGCTGGAGAGCACCAAATTATGCTGAAAAAATAGTCCAATCCTGACTCAGTAGTATGCTGTAAACAGGATGATCTTATGCCCGGGTATATGGCATCAGAGGAAGTGCTACATCTAGAGAAGTAATGACAGACAAATCATCACCCCTTGAAAATAATCATCTACAAAGCAGCAAACTGCAGACAAGAGCAATGACTCACCTACGCAAAAGACTGGTTTAAGGAAAGGTGCAGGTCCTCAGATTACACCACATTGACAGGAAAGGGAAAAAGAGACTTGAAAGCTGGTTGCTTTTTGCAAGAAGGAGAACAGATGGTGGGAGTCCTAATGCGTTACGTGAGATGGGCTGAGCCGATTCAGTGACTCACTGCTGGGAAAAAGGGATACCCTGCTCTTCCCCAAAGGCTCTGCCCATGTGCCTTCTGCATTCTTCTCACTGGCTCTGGTACTCGCCTAATCCCACAGTAAGTCTTTTCAGCTAGTTTGGAAGAAAGCTAATCAAACAAGCAAAACAGTAGTTTTCCGACAGGCTAGTGAGCTGAATCAATTTGTTGTGTGGTCAAGAAAACTCCAGCTTCAGCAAAAGGAAGGGAGAGGAATTACATATCCATGAACGCAGAAGGGTAAGAAGAAACGGAAGCATGGGGCTTCTTCCTTTCCAGAAGTAGAGAACATTGGCTTGGCTCAACCACCTTGCTAAAAGCAATCGTATGAGAGCAAGGAAAACCGAAAGATTGCACTTCACGTTTTATTGTTCATACAAAAATCTGTAATATTCACACTGTTTAAATAAATAAAGTAAATAAAAAGTAAATTAAATAAAATTCTCGCACTGTGCTTGTGTTTCTTTCCTTTTTGGGGTATAAAGTTCCCCTAAAAACTTCAACCAGGAGCTAGAGCTCTCCATGCTTGGAATAGTCTGAGAAAAAAGAAAAGAAAAAAAGAAAAAACTTATTTGGGAGTTGGGAAGTTTCCTATCAGGTAGGCAAAATGAAACTGAAGTCTATTGCTGATAAACCCATCTCTTTTGTTCTAATAAAAGAAAAGACTTATATCACATAATAAAGGAACGTAAGAGAGAAAGCTTTTGTTTTCCTTCTGTTTACCACACTGCTCCAAATTATTGAGCCATTTCTTACATGAAATGCCATTCTTTGGCATGTCCTCTCAAAGTAAATAACTACTGAGTAAATCTTGTGGCTAACCAGACAGAAGCATAGGTTTTCAAACTTGTAACAAACAATTATGATATGCTAAAGCTGAATAAGCAAGTTGCTGGAGACAGACACTATGAACATTTCTATGCCCCTAGACTTTGCTGTAACTACCTGTGTCACACTGTATAGTAGTGACAGTGGTGGAAATGTGGTCAGCTGATTCCAAAAGCAATAGCGGTCCACTGAGACGGGAATCCATACAGAGAGCAAAGTGTCACGGTGCTGCGTCTCAGCCTGCTGCAGAATTTTCTATAGACCCTTGGAAAGGGTGTCTCAGACACAGCTTGTAGATTGTAGGAGGAATCTAATAAGCACCCCTGAACTACATTGAAATCCAGCTTTTATCTGGCATTTTATTTAGACTGTACATAAGGTTGTGAGCTGAGACTGTATCTTCCTTTAACAAATGATTTTACTTATCACATTCAGGAAGGATGCTGAAAAGCTGTTAGGATAAGTTTCAGGTTTGCTCCTCATAATTACTGAACTACATTTATATTGGGGAGTGCTGTACCTAATTCATGTGTTTTGCAATGGGAAGGATTTTGCAAGAAGTCACAGCTGCACAGGAACTGCAGAGGAGACTCTGAATGAAGGTTAATACAGTAACAGAAGATGGGTTATAGTGGCATATGTCTTATAAATATTACTGCTGTCACTGGAGAGAAGGCAATTCCCACTGCAATTCCCATCTTTTAAACTTTTTTTTTTAATGTTATACTATAAAATTAGTTTTTCATGGGTTTTCTTTTTGCTGTCTTGTAACTGGAACATTGTCTTGATTAACTGATCAAAAATACTGTAATAAAAATAAGATTGTTCTGTTTTATACCAAGAGAATTTGGACTGGTGTAAAATAGATTACGTTATACAAATGAACTGTGGTGTAAATAATCCTAACTAATTAGATTTGTAACTACAAACTATAATTGTTTACACAAATACATCTACTCAACTTTTATTGAGTGATGAATATAAAAATAAACACTAATCAAAATTGGTTTCTAACAAGTATTTGGATATTTTTAAAATTTGCTACACCATAGTAGCTTTGATTCTTTTCAGCTACTTTTTTCACAGAGTAGAAATTTCTTTGATAGTTATACGAAAGGCCTATTCCCTGAAGAAGTCTTATTTATATTTATTCTTTGGGGATAGTCAATTGATTTAAAGATTTAAATTAGATCAGTAAATAGACTAAATAGTTAAACCTCCATGAAGACCTATTGATTTCTCTTTTATGTTATCAACTACAGGAATGGTGTAAGTACTGAAAAGGTTTTTCTACATACTGGAACATAGCTAGACTTGGTGCATTCTGTGTTGTTACTAAAAAGCAGCTTATCTTGTAGTAACCTGAAATTCAAATTGCTTCCACTCAGAGTAAGTAAGTAGACAACCAAATGACATTTAAATTAAGACAGTCCTGTGTTAACATATCTCTACCACTGCTTCTTATAAGCTGCTTCTCCATTGTCCTTCTGGGACTGCTATTAGTGACACAGGGTCCTACAATGCTGACTGCAGAGATTGTTTGCCTGTGCAGAAATCCACACCAAACTTAAAAAACAAACAAACAAACAAATCTGAATTTCCTTTTTGTGATAACAAGGGCAGTAGAAGATGAGGACTTGTATGCAGCTGTTTCCCAATACAACTATTTTGAACTGAGAACAGCTCTAATTACAGTAGACTAGATGTGGTTATATTCAAGCATTAAATGTGTCTCTAAGTTATGCTGGAAGAAAAGGAATGTATACTGTAGGAATGGTGTTTAGTGCTGCTTCCTGCCTTGGCTTGTACTGACTTTAAGAATTCTGGTTTGCAGGAGCTTCTGGGAAGCTCTATCAGAAGTCAAGAAAAATTTCTATTAACTCATGTTCCACATTATCCTAATCCATGAAAAAAAGCAATTTAACTAGTTATTAAAAAAAGATCTAGCTGCTGCAATCTCAGCTACCAGTAGCTCCAAAGGCTTTTAAAACTGGCCTGACTTTCTATAGGAATTTTTCCTGGGGGAGAAAATGCAAAGGCATTGCAAATATTATCCTGTTTATCAGAAGTTCTTCAGGACTGGTTATTGGTACCACCCAACTGAGTTCTAAACCCACTGTCAGTGGCCAAGAAATACCTGAAGGAAACACAAGCAGCTAGAAACACAACAAAGCTTTAGAAATAACTCATTCCAGTTTATTTTTGGATAATAAGAATTAGTAAGTTATTCACCTATATATACATGGAAAAAGTCAGTGTACCACTTTTTACATCATCTGCCCATATTGCCACATAATTAAAAGAGAAAGTATTGAGAAATTTGTACATACTGTGATATTGCATGACATTTATTCCTTCATTTGTACTTTTACTAACTCTACCACTGTTTGACATATATAATCTAAGAATGACTTATATCAATAGAAATGTATCAGTGCTGCTTTCTTTATATTACAAAAATTGTTAATCTACGACACTATTTTTGGATGTATTTTGTAAATCTCTAGCGTCAGTAGAGAGGATTACTGTTCAGCATTCCAATTGCTTATGTTTTTCTTATTGCCAAATGTATCAGAATATCCGTAATATATAGTAGTTTTTGATATGGTCTTCTAATCTTAAAAAGTTTGTAGATCTTTGGAATACAGTTCACTTAGCCCGAACAATATATTGTGCATATGTTTAGGTCCATTTTGCAGTCATATGTTTCACCTCTTTGTGTGTTTTCATTTACATCTCAGTAGTTTGAGAAGTTATTGATAATGTTACCTGGTTCTTTTTTGCATCATCTGCTTCAGTTAATACCAAGTGCACACACAGTTCAACACACCCTGTTGAATTAAAAAAAAAAAAAAGTCCAGAGATTTGTCAGCAGATCTCATGATATAGAAGCAATGCCAAATTCAAAGAATTTAAAGTATATCTGTATGCACATTAAATAGAGCATTATGCAAGTTAGGGAGATAGCATGAATGTTCTTAAATCTGGGAAAATAGTGCTCTCTGCTGAGATCAGCTGCTTCTGTTATTGGAAATAGAAATCAAAAGATTTTTGTAATTAGTTTCTCTCTCAGACACTATGCTTTTTTGCAATAGATTCCTTTGGCTATTCATAATATTCTCTCTTTTTTATGTGGTATTAGGCTTTGTTTTTGTTTTAAATAGAGCTTTGCTATAATCCTATGAATTGTTATCACATACTGGAAATGAGGAGAGTACACTACAAAAACCCTTACAGAGTTCCAAAAATTCTGAGTATAAATCTTGGTCTTATTAGAGTCAAATGAATTTTATCTTTTCATTTTTAATTTTAAAATTATAATTTTAATTCAAATTCAATACCATTGTGCTGTTACCATAGTACATTGTATTGCTAAGAATTTGATTAAAAAAAAATCACTGTTAAAGTATTTTGCATAAGTATCAAAAAAAATAATATAGTCAAGCCCTAACATTTTATTAGGGTTGGTAGGCTTGGTGTCCCCCTCCAAAAAAGAATCAATTCATCATTAATTTTTCATTGTTCTGATTGCTGCTGAAATCAAGTATGGTGTAGAATTGACTTGTATATATATGAGCACAGGGATTTATTTAACTAATATTCACATTGAGTATTACTAAAGAGTCTAGTTAAGGCATTGGACCTTTTTGGCTTCTGATGTTTTAGCCTTGTTTGCATAAAAATAACAGCCACAACAAAACCAAAACAGTTCCTAACAACAAGAAAATCGCAGCAGAGGTACAGACCAATTTCTATATAAAGAATTATAGTTTGTCATTACACAGCCATTCACAGCATTTTTTTTAATATAAGACTGATTATTCACTGTCTTCTGAAGATGATTTAGACATATCTGTTCTTCTGCTTTGAAGAGGCAAGCTCAGAAGAATAGCCCTCATTTTAGGCACAGGATTTAAGAATTTGTTATTCATTACTGAAAATTAAGAGTAACTCAATTTATTAAGGAAATTGATTACTTAGCCAATTAGGTTTTACATTAAAGTTGCTACAGATTTTGGTTGCCTTATCTTCAGTTCATAGGAAGCATATGACTCTAATATTCTTGGCTTTTTCAATTTTTTCCCCCTTTTTTTCAAAGTAACCATTCTTTGGAGCGTTATTTATCAAAGAGACACTTTAAATTAAGGCTCCAGGGAAATAGATAATGGATGGAGGTCTTCTGGGAATGTCAGTGTTCTGTTCAGTTTGAATCTGAGGTAAACTTCTGATCTTAAGCATATATAAAAAAAACTCCTCTATGAGACAACAAACCACTTATGACAGATAAGAGAAGTGATGAATAAGTCTACACAAATCTAAAACCTTCATTTCTGTTGTGCTGTAGTACTGCTAATTTGATCCAAAACAGTTCAGAACCAGCGTATTATCTTCTAATGTCTGAAAAATCTTCAGTGGAAAAGTAACCTCAAAAAAGGTTAAAAATCATCCTCCCGCATGCATACTAATGTCAGTTAATTTCATTCAGTGCAGCCACTGATGGTGAGGATGATAATGATTATTTTTTGCTTTTACAATTTTAATAATCATTTAGAAAGTAAAAGTGTCTTACATACTAGAAGAAATAATTATTTTCAGTAATGAAGTTTTTTTCCTATAACGTGAAGTTTAAGAACAAAACTCTACAAACAGAAAATGCATGGTACATCTAATTTTATTCCTACTTCCACTGAAGTCAGAAGACCAGAGAATCACTGTCAAGGTAAACAAAATAAAGTATCAATTGTCAATACTATTCAATTAAGGATTATATTAAACTGTCGGAGACCTGGAATTTCAAAAATGTGTGAGTTTTGTTTCAAATTGTGTCCCACCATTCTGGCTTTTGCATCAATAGATGTGTTTCCAATTTAAGAGCTGTATTGTAGTGTCAGCTGCGCATTTTGAGATTTTGTGTAGCATTATTTGAGCTACATCCACCATGCCCAAATCTTTGTCACTGGGAGTTTCTCTTGCCATTAATTGGAGAATTAGGTCTTTATTGTTGCTGTTCAGGCTTCATATAAAGTTATGAGTTGAGAATGTAACTTCACAGTCCCCCCCCCCCCCTTTTGGGGGGATGTAGATATTTACTATGGAGATATCTAAGATTAGGTGAGGGGCCTAACATTAAAGATGTGTCAGGTTTTCTTTACTAATAATAGCAGGGCAAATTACACTCAGAATTTTCTTGGATGTTTTAAAATTATTTCTTTAGCTTCATGATTGCTGCTGTAGAGAAAGACATACAAGCTGAAGAGCATTTCTGTGTCTTCACTGGTAAAAATTAAATAAAATCAAGATGTATTAGCTCTTTGAGGAATAAGTCCTTCACAGCCATTTTGTATTTTAATCAACCAAATATTTATGTACCACTTAAAAGAGGCCTTTTCTTGATATAACCATGAACTAAATGTTCTTTATGGATGGAGTTCTTAAAAACTCACAACTTTTACATTAGCAACCTCTAGACTACTCTGAGTCACCTTAGCTAATTTGCTTATTGATCTCTTTGTATTCCTATGTAATATAGAACTCTCCTTGCTTCTTCAGTGGCCTAAGATGGCAAATGGTTACAAGGCAATGACTCCAAGGAGGAATAAGCAGAAACTGTAGATAATGATTTTGCATAGCAGGCAGTGTTATGCATTATTTCTGCTTTTACTGTGTTTTGCCTAGACTTTCTATAGGAGACTTTGTGGAAGGCGGGAGAAAAAGGGGAAGTGGGATGGGACAGGAGAGGGAAGGGGGAAGTGTTAATGTATAACCTGGATAGCTATGTAGGCGAAAGCTATACTAAACTCAAGTTCTGACTGTGTTCAAGGAAATTTTTTTGGAACAGTTTGGTTGTTTTTTGGGCTTGCCCACTCAAGAAATACACTATTATACAATACTAGAATCTGCACTATGTTTCTTAGACATTCTCTTCTTGCAATCACTGTTTCACAGTGGCTATTATCCTATGTAGAAAATCCTATGTAGAAGACACATTTTTACTGTGACTGCTTATTAGTTTGGCTTATAAACTAAGGTAGACTTTCAGGTAGAGCAACAGCATATAGCTTCATGTTTATTTCTATGCTTCCAATACACTTGCTTTCTGTATTTCACAGTTCCACGTAAGTCAAAAATGGCAAATGAAGAGAGTTAGAGTATGATATCTTTGTTAAATGACTTTATGAGGCTCTATAGTATTGTGATCAATAACTTTTCACCTGAATAAATCTGGGTTGTGAAAAGTTTTTGGACTAGTTTCATTGGAACTAAATTTTTTTGAGTGAGGAAGTTTTCTGGAGACTTCAGTGCTTCTATGTAAGGAACCTGCCAAGTCACAGGACAAGAGATAGAAAGGACTGTCTGGGTCTTCAGGTCCAATCTCAAATGATCGTTCACAGGTGGAAAACAGGATGGACCACTTCACAATTCCATAGAGTAACCTTTAGGTCTGCATCAAAAGACCAAATGCCACAAGTACAAAGCGCCACAGGTACAATGGAGTGGATCAAGAGCACTGCAAATGTCAAATAGCAGAGGATTTATTAACAAAACTAACTAAAACTCCAAGATGCTCCTGGGAAGAATGTCAAATTCATAGAGCCTGCTAACCTGATATACAGGCAAACTTCTTTCCAGGTTCAAAAACTTTCCGCTGCCTTAGTGCTGAAAGCGTTAGCAGAGCACAGACGTGATGAGTTGTAACTAGGAGAATCAATGCGCTTTGTCAGGACTAGGCTATGGTTCATCAGGGGAGAGGTGCATGATAGAAAGTATCTTAAGACACACATTTATTTCTACAGTTTTGACTAACCTCTAATGCTATGGAGAAGAACTTTTCCCCACAGTTTCTATCCAGAAATCAAACTCTCGTGACGGAGGTATCCAAGGGCACGCCGTGCTCCCCTCCCCGCCTCCACCATGGCCTTTCCGGTAGGTGACAAACACCCCTGAACAGTCAAAACTGGTCTGAGGCAGCGCTGACCGCCCGTTCCCGCCCAGTGCCCCGCCTGCTCTGCCAGTGCTTATTGGACAGCCACGGGAGGCGTGTCGAACCGCGATTGGCCAAACGAGGGCGCAAGACTAGACGTGCTGCGTGGATTGGATACCAGCAGATCCACCGGGTCCCCCCGGAGGGCTGGTCCCGGGGTGCCGCGGGCACAGAACTACCATTGTCCTTGTGATCCCAAACTCTGTGTCCGTGTCTCTCTCCTCAGCTGGCAAGAGCCAGTCACACTTTCATGGCATTAGGGGGAAAAAAACACAATTTTCCCTGCCACGCAGGATTAATAGGGTATCGTGCAAACGAGCTCTCCCACAACATCCCTGTGTGTAGCATCGCGTTATGTTTTCAAAGCTTGCTCGACTGGCTTGTTCAACTCAACCAACGTAAAATTAAGAGGGGATTTAATGGACTCCATATAACTACATTTTGAGGTAAATATACCAGAGGGAGAAAGCTAAGTAAGTTCAATGATAATGTCTGCACAAGCTTGCATAAGTCTGTATTGGCCATGAATAAATTTAGATCTGAAATTAGAACAGTGTTCCTAACGGTACAGGGAGCAAAAACTGTGAATGAACTTCCGAATGGGGTAGTGCAGAAAAGGGGCCAAATGATTTAAGCATTTAAATGGGAATATATAACTAAGTAAGAAAATGTCTAGAAATAGCACATTTGGAAAACTGAGTGTTATCCTCATTTTTATCCCCTTTCGGTCTTTCGGGGGGGGGGGGAGTAAATGATTTTTTCCTGCTTTTGTGTCTTTACTGAGAAATAATTAACCTGTTTGGCAGCCAGGATCTTGCCTTATGGCTGTTGTATTTGCCAGTCTGCAAATAGCAGCACAACTGAGCAAATAGCCAGCTGTATTTCATCAGGGCCAGCTCCCTTCTGGAGTCAACACTTTAGACAGCAGATTTCATGGGTTTCCCCTGATTCTAATAACACTAATGCTGTTATCATTGGTCAGTTAGTTAGCTAGTTCCATAACTTGATATTACTCCTTTCTTAAAAGTAGTCTGTCTTTTTCTTGAGTAATTAGCTTGCTAATGTAATAGAGTGGAGGGAAACTGTATTTCATATTTATTTATTTTTTCCTCAGTACCTATGTTATTGAACTTCATCTTCGTAATGCAGCCATCTCCACTGCTTTCCTCTAATTGGATTGTCTAGTTGATTCGTCTCACCCTCTTTTTTTTAATTATGTGTTGTAGTACTGTTTTTAGCTATTGTCCTTTTAATAATGAGCACATTTAACATCTTTGCTCAAGGGGTGAAATAATCTCTAAATAACATTTGTTCTTGCCCCATGTTATTTTCTGAACCAAGAGATGTTGTTAAGACACTTTGTACATTATGAAGCAATTATAATGAAATATTATTTTATTGGGGGAAAATATAATTAAAATGTGTATTTAACCTAAATAAAATGTGAATTTAGCAGTTTTTCATTACTGATGGCTTCCATGACTCACAGGTAGACCATGTTGTTAGAGAATTTGATCTGATTTATCTCTGTTTAATTGCACAGTATAAAATACATTAAAATGTTATTAATTCCACCCACAATCATAAAAATATGAATATATTTACTCCATTTATTCACAACTTTTTACATCAGCAATGACCTTTCATCACGAGGCCTGCTCACACTGTGAAGTAAACTTCTTTTGAATGTGTTTGCTGGGGATCTTCAATTGGTTATAGTTTGGCCTAGCACGTACCTATATACGTAAAATTATAAATCTTCCCTCAATTTACCTGGACTTATTGTTTGTTTTCTGTGATATACTGTATGAATTAAAGAAGGAAAATACAAGACACAGACACAAAGATAAGGACAGAAAGTTTTATATTAAGCATACATTCTAAAGCTTCTTAAACGCATAACATTATCATTTATTAACATGATAAAAGAGAAGGTTAATAAGAAAATTCTTGTGACTTCTTTTTCTTAGAATAGACATGACCGAGTGATCGGAACATTATTCATTAGTCTTTTAGTAAGTCCTTCCATCCTATGCTCTCGCTCCTCTGTCCTCCTCTGAGTTCACACTACTTCTTCACTACTTCCAACATGATTGTGTCATTCAGGACAATTACTTCTACAGCTGATGATATGAACACTTTATTATCTTTCTCTTTGCATCGGCTTTTACCTATCTGTAGAGAATTACATGAACTCCCTTTATTCTTATCTTGCCTACACTAAGCAATCTAGTTTGTCAGTCTTTTCCAATTAGTAATGTTTTCTCAACCTCTAATCATGAGTTCACCTCTCTTCAAAGCTCTCTTCAGCTGGTTCGCATCTTATATGAAGTGTAATGCATGAAAATGAATATACTATTTAATCAAAAGCCTTACAAATACTAATAGCTGCGTGGTTTGATTTTCTGTTAGTCTAAATATCTGATGTTATTGTACATGCTATATTAGATTTTTGTCACAGGAACAGTGAATAAACAATAAGCCACTTTCTTACCATGTGAGCAAAATGAGAATTGTGAATACAGTTCTGTGATTAAACATTTGGGTGGGGGGAATGTCTGAAAGTTCCTGGCTAATGAATTCCCGGGAGTTGGCTGATGAGAAGAATAATTTAAGATTTCTTTAACTGATATTTTTTAAACATTTTTAATATGTGGATCTAAATGGAAGTTGCTTGTAACTCAAAAATCAGTTTTTGTATTTTAATATTGCTATCTGTAATACTTGTACACTAACTGGATAAAAGCTTTAGGCAACAATAATAGAATGCTGTTACTTTTTTTTTTACATTTTATTGGAAATATGCACAAAAATGTATTTCCATACACAGAAAAAGAAATTTTCCAGAAAATATGTTTACAATTTTATCTTTATTCACTGTCATATGAAAATTACAATCACATAAGGTTGTCTTCTTGTAATCTCTTGAGAAATATTCTATCTCCAGGGTATGGCATAAGCCTCTTTTTCTGAGGGCATCAACATCATGGCAGAAAAGAAAGAAAGAAAAGAGCCCATCAGTCCAGGTGACCGCTCCATCTCTGGTCGCTGGAAAATGCCAATTGAACAGAAAAGGAGGTGTGAGAAGACTCGCAGATACCGTCCATACTCCTGACCACTCCAGAAGTAAGACCCATGTACGAGTGACTGAGAGAGATGGGGAAAAGTGGCTTTGTGGGAGGGCAAGGAGCCTGCTCCTGAGCCTGTGTCCACATCTGGTGCCATCCCCCAAGGGAGTGACTGCCTGGGACACCAGCCCGCAGCAGTCAGGAGACGTCTGTGAGGTGTGCGTGGGACGCAGGGGTGTCACAATGGCCTTGGCTGCCCGCCCGGGCGTCTGGGGAGGTGGGGTCTTCAGTGGCTTGCTCCTTCACCTGTGAGGAGGTAGTTGGAGAGAGCACTGCTGTCCGGAAGGAATTCCTTCTGAGATGAAGAGATTACGATTGTGGTGGGGTAAGGGCCACTCCTCAGTTCTTTATGGCAGGCCCACAGAGCTCCTCCTGTTCGGGGCTGTCCTCTGCTTGATTTCTAAATGCCTGATCTCGACCTGGATCCTGCTGTGAACTTCTCACCCAAGGAACTCATCCACAAAATCCCTCGGAGGGAAGGGAAAGGAAGCAACCAAGGCAGAGTCATTTTTCTGCTCTGTCTCCTCGGCACACTGCAGACAACTTTGATGCCATCTACCAGGTGTCAGGCCTGCCTGCCTGAATCTGGTGGCTCCAATATGCCCACCTTTGGCTGGATAATAGAGGCACCTGCTACAAACCAGCTGGTCTTCTGGTGTTAGTAGTGAGGGGAGGAATTTCTCTGAAGGCTGGGGAGCCGTTTGACCCTGCCTGATGCTAGTACCTCAGGGCAGGTAACCCTCAGCTTGTTTCCTTCCAGGTCGCTTGACTAAAAGAGCTTCCCAGGTGAGACCTGAGGAGCCTGAGGATGGAGGCGTGGATGCAGAGTCTCCTCCTGCAGCCACCAACACCCTGGCTGGCTCTGTGGTCTCCTTTCTGCGCCAACTGCAGGAAAATGAGGTAAGGGAGTGGCAGTTTCAGTGGATTCTGCCTGAATTCAAGCACTTGGATTCCAAACGTGCCTGGCTCACGCACCAGGGGATGTGCTCTTGCCAAATGGTAAATGCACTCTCCTGCAAACACCGCATCACAGAAATGCAATTTTTGCCAATCATTAGGAGACAATGCTACTGCGCATCATCCTTTCCCACAGAAGGCAGGAGTGCAGTAGAGGACACAGCCAACCTTCTTGTCATTTGCTCTCCCAGGCTTCCTCCTTTTGTCGACATATTCTCTGAAAACTTCCTGAGCGCAGCAGTAGTCCTACACCCACCCTAAGCCCCTGGCCACCTCTCTGTCTGGGCTGCTGTCTGCAGCTCTGACCATGCTTTGAGCTTTGTCGACTTCTCAAAGACAGTGAAACATAAACATAATTTGAGAACCAATCTGTGCAGGGAAGGCAGATCTCCCGGGATGATCCACAAAAGTTACCCCAGGAACTTCCCTAGGGAGCCGGGGGAAGCCTGTGAGTCAGGCCCTACCAAGGAAGTCCAGAAATGCCATTGTCCCGTGTATTCCTTTTGCCCCCAGCACTTTGTTTGGTCTAGAGGAGCTATGAGTTCTTTGGGGCAGCAACTGTGTGGTTGCAGAATATCCAGCAGAGTGGAGGGAGTTGTGAAGTTGGGGAGATCCTTACCAGAGCAATGGGTGGATCCTCCGTTTGGCGAAACACTTCCTTGTGAGGCTGGTCACTCAGCTACTTTCTAGGACTAGATCCTCGAAATGGAGCTGTCTGCATGATGCCGTTTGGAAAGGCTGTATGGACCAAGTGTCATGTACACCATGCTGGGGCGAGTAGAGAGCAGCAGGATGAAGCAAGCCTTCTGTGCTGGTAAGTATCCACCTCTAGTGCCAGGGCTGCATTGGGACGCAGAGGGAAGGGGAAGTTAGTGAGCAGCAGTCGGCACCCAAGTCTCTTTTCTCTCAAGCTGTTACTGCAGGTTCTGAACCTCTAGGGAGTTCCAGCCCTTTAAAGCTCCGAACAGTCTGTACAACATAAAAGAGTGTCTAAAGCTCAGGAGATGGCTGTGGCCAGGAAAGGAATGGAGTTGTTGGAGTTTTACTACTCAGCTAATTTTACTACTCAACAGCTAATCTTGGAGGGGGAAAAAGGACTAGCAGGAACAAGGAGGAGAAGAGGGAGGAGAGAAACAGCTTAGCATTTCAAGGAAGGCGTTTTCAAACATTTCACACCTGCCCCAGAATCCAAAACTGCTCTGGAGCTAAGTGCTGATGAGCATGGGACTGTAGTTTGAGACAGGCTGGAGTGATAATGCAAACTCTTCTCTCTGGGACATACTTGACGGAGTGACCTTTCTCCCCATCTTTTATGCAGTTCTGGAAATGTGGTCGAAAGCGGTGACTGTTTACTTCCAAGACTGGGCAAAGTGCTCCTTCCCTCGAATAGGGGAAGCCCAGCTTTGTGACAGGACATACCCTTTCTTCTGCTGTGTGGTCAGAAACTGGCTGGACTGTGAAGAGAAGGAGGTGAGACTGGCTGCCTTTGTGGCCCTTTAGCAGCAGCAGCTGCAATGCTGGCGTTCACGTGTCTTTCTGGGGAACAGTGGTGTCACTTCAGGAGAAGTGCTTTCCAGGGAGGAAGCAGGTTGTCTGAGGCATTGTCTAGAGCTGGGAGCCTGCTGCAGCTCGACAGTGTGGAAATGCTGTGGGCCAACAGGCAGTGTGCCTGGAGTCCCACTTTGCAGCCTCACGATGAACTAGTGAGGCCAGGCTGGGTCTGGAGAACCGCTGCTGGGAACCAGCCAAATGCCGGTGGCCTTTGAGCCCCAAGGGTCTTGGGTTTAGAAGAGGGGGAAATGTTCTCTCTCTTCTTGAACAAGACCGTTTCCTCCAGAGGAAGCTGGGAAGTGGCGGTCTTTGGGAAGAGGGAAGTTTGTGTCTGGGGGATGCTGCCTCCTAGAGCAGAGCTTCAGTCGGAGCAAACAAAGGTCTTCTGTCTTCCTTGTGTGCAGCTCAAGGAGGACATCATCAGGGCTGTGGCAGCTATGATGGGCCTCCTCCTTCATCAGGAGGAGTATCAAGGGCATGTGTGCGACCAGCTCTCCTGGCTCTTGGACCAGTATGAAGAGGTCCAAGACGGTTTTCACGTGACCAAGGTGAGGTGTCTGGCAAGATACGATGTGGCTGCATGGGTCAGGGTGAGTGTGTGCTGGGAGCAGGGAGCTGTGGGAGTTCCTGGAGGAGCTGGGAACCTGTTAGAGAAGAAGCCAAGACAGTCGCACACAGATGGAGGGGGAGGCTTGATACTGCCTGTTTTTTCAGGGCAGAGAACAGCCAACTGCGGAGGCATGCTGTCCTGCGTTAATGAGCTGCTCTCACTCACAAGCCACCCTCTCATTTTCACTTTCTCTTGTAGTGTCTCAGGCATTTCTTGGAAGCTGTGGAGAAAACTGAGCCCTTCTTACCCAGGGAAATAGTTTTTATTATCTGCATTGTTGTGCACAACCAGGTAAGCAGGGGCTGAACATCTTGCACCTCCCCTTGGGTTAGCAGGTCTGCCTCTGGTTGGCAGGAAAGACCCACGGGGTGGCAGGGCAGAGTTTCCCTCCTTTGGGCTTTTCTCATCTTGCAGTCAGGTCCATGCAGCTCTTGAGGCCCCCATTCCAGCCAGGTGCCCATGGACTTTTCCAGGGCTGCTTTGCATGGGTTCCAGGGACAGCTCAGTTCACAAAGGAGTTTCCTGCTCGGGCAGAGAGCAGGAGCAATGTGGAGCCCAGAGAGCTAAAGTTGAGCCGTGGAATCCCAGCCAGCCCTTGTATCCTAATGGCCTTTTGCTGCTGCGGAACTGACTGGAACTCAAAGGTTGCCTCTTGCCTTTAGGGCGTAGCCTTTGTTTTGGCTGTGGGTCCCCTGTCATAGGCTCAAACTCCCTCTGAAGTGTTAGAGTGGAGCTGACAAGACGCTTAGGAAGGTGTTCATCTCTGACTCCAGGATCTAGAAGTTGTCTGTCAGAGCACAAGCTCATCTCTGGGCTCTCCACAGAGTTCCAGAGAGACAGAAGGGTGGGGGGGAAAGCAGAAGACAGCTTTGTGAGGACAGAGCACTGTCACTGAATGGCATCTTTCCCTGTGAGTCCCCAGGGAGACAAGACCTCATAGGAGCGATTCTTTTCAGTCTCTCTCAAGACTGATCCTAAAATGTACCTCATTCCCACAGCTCTCGGATGTGACCAAGAAGCACCGCATTGGCCATAAAACAGAGCTGTGCCACTGCATGCTGCTACTAGGTAAGGAGAAGACAGAATTTGGCTGTGGTTTCTTTGAAACTCTCCTGCAAAGCTCTGCAAAGTGAGAAGAGCTTGATTGTTAACCTAGAACATGATTTCTTCCCTCCAGCCCGAAGCTTCCCTGAGGAGACCATGGAGTTTCTGTACTTGCAACTGGAGGCTGAGAACGAGGCTTCTAGAATAGCAGCCCTGTCTCTGCTGAGATTCTTTGTTCATTGTGACCGTAAGTAACACTAGGAAGAAAATAGGAGGAATGATGTACTTTGGCTGAGGGACTACGAGCAGAAACAGCCAAGAGCTGAAGCCATGAACCGCCAGAGCCTGCCCAGAAGAGGTGTTCAGGCTGTGCAGTTGGGCTGTGGTAGACCGGACTCCTCTGTGACCTGAGTGCACAAGAAGTGCACACTCCCTGAGGTATCTCAGAAGTCGTCCGAGTCCCCTTCAGCTCTGAGAAACAGGCCAGCAGCCTTGTCAAAATCCATGGAGGGCACGCTCAGTGTGGACCAAGCACCTTACCATGTTTCAGCTGAGAAAGGGTGAAGCACAGAAATGCGTGGGTGCTTACAAAGACTGTGTTACCCAAATGAATTGTACTGTCTCCAACTGTATCAAACCCAGCCGAGCAGTCTGTCTGGATAGTTATTGACCACGCTTCGTCAGGGGTGACAGCTGAAGCTCAGTAACACTCCGAGCATAAAGAGTAGTGAATTCCAGTGTGGATCCCATTTTTCTAACTCTCTATGTTAGGCAGTCCCTGTTGCTCCTGGCTTCTGCTGCTTCCCCTGAAGTCAGATTTTGGCCCTGTGCTTTCTGTCTAGCTGTCCATGAGAAAGCAGAGACATTTTGACAGTGCTCTTTTGGAGGGGTGGGCTCTGCCTCAACGTACCTGTACTTCCTTTCAGCAACGGCGATAAGAAAGAACATGTTCCTGGTTGTCAAGGCAGTGGAAACTGTCTTTGGAGACCACCGGAGTAAGGTGAGGTGGCTGGGGAAGGGAGACCACCGGAGTAAGGTGAGGTGGCTGGGGAAGGGATGGTAGCCTGATGAGTGACAGGGGAAGCATTTCCCTACGCAGTTTGGATCTAGCCTAGGCATATGTTTCCTGCTTCGGAGAAAAGGACTCATGGTTACTCTTGTTTGCAATCTCCTCCCTGGCAGGTGAAGAAGGCTGTTCTTGGTTTCATCAAGGAACTGTTCAGCTCTGGTGTTGAGAACTGTTTGGCCTGGGGTATGGTGGCCTATGTTTTCAGGGAGTTCAGTCGGGCCACCAGCAGACTGGTAAGAGGAGAATGTGACATTTGGGCTTTGTTCTGTGCCTTTTGTCCACTGACTACTGCACTGAGCTTCCCTGAAAATGTGGAGGCCCCCAAGCAGCAGCCCTTGAGTGCCTGGTGCCATGATCTCATCAGCATCCCAACCGACATGAATCGTGGGTGTCTCTGTTGCTGTCAAGGGTGTGGCTGTGGCGCTACACCACCATGTCATGCAATGGGAGGCACCGTGGGAGAGTAAGAAAAGAGCAGTGGTGCTGCCAGGGATTTCAGCAAAACTGCTTGGCAAAAGCCGCTTTGGAAAAGTGGATTCTCAGCAGGATATAAAGGTGGACAAGTCTTTTCTGAACTGCTGATGGATGATCAGCAAAAGACAGAAATCGTGGGCTAAGCAGGACAAGCCGGAAAAGCTCTCCAGTTCTTTCCATGCAGTGCTTTCGGGCTCTGTGTCCTTTCTGGAAACAAAGGGACCACAGGCACCTCTTTCTTAGGTGTTGCCAGCTGGGTCCACAGGGAATGAATGACTCCTTGTAGGTGGCTCACCAGAACAAGGACTTGGTGAAGATGTTGGCTTTGGCTGTGCCTTTCCTCTTGTTCATTCATTTGCTGTGAGGCTCCTGAAGGCTGCATTTGTAAGGAGAAGCGTGTCAAGAACTCCCACCTCCTCTTCCTTGTCCTTGGGGCCAGTTCTGCTCTCCTTTCAGTGCAGGAATTGAGCAGAACTCCTCTGAAGAGCATTTCTTTGGTGTCATTAAAACAGAGCTTGGGCCACTGAGCATCTGCTATCGCTAATAAACCATTTACCCCCATTGGCTGGGTAATTGCAAACAGGCAGTTGCTCTCTCTGGTTGCATTCTGTGTAGTTTTTCTTGCAGTCCAGGATGTGACCCCTGCTATAGGATTTCCCATTGTCTTACCTCAGATGACCTGTGCTCCCAAAGCAAGAGCCAAGTCTCCTCCTGAAGCCTCTAGCCTCTTATTGAAGAAACAGTAGTTGATGGGAGTGTTTTGAAACTTGTGTCTTGCAGGAGACAGGAAACCTCTCTGAGAGGGAAGCACTGGCAGAGACTGAGCTTCAAACTCTCTGCTTACATGTCCTCGACACCCTGGACGTCTCAGTAAGCGGCATGACAAGAGTAAGTCATCCCACCACCTGGTGCTACTCCTTGCTTTGAGGATACCTTCTTCTAGCCCTCCCCCTCCCTGCTGACAAGCTCCTCCGAGCATGGGGCTACCAGAATGTCTTGTCGGAGGAGAGGGGAAATGAAGTCTTGTGAGTAACAAGCCAAGAGATGGGCTCAAGTGGGGATTAGGACAGTGGACTAGAAGGAAGAGAGACAGAAGAGAAAGGGTGGGAGAGACATGAAATAATGCATTGGAGAGGGCTAACAGTGGAGGGGATGGGTCATAGCCACAGAGGACAACCACTATGAAAATAGGAGTTGAAGGGATGGAAAGAATGATGTGCTGAATTGCTGTATTTTGCTCTGCAGCTCCTATGGCCAAGGCTCCTCCAGTTCGTAGTGCCAGTTCAGTACACTGGCACTCTGATCCCACTGTCCCGCTGCCTCAGGGAGCTAGTGGAGAGACAGGAGAGAGCAGAAGAGAAGGAAGAACCCAACTACCTGCGCTACCAAGAACGCGGTAAAAAAGAGAAACTTCCAAAGTATTCTGTCCTGCTCTGTCAGGTGGACAGGTTGAGTCTGTGTGTGTCTCTGTCCCCTGGCAGACCCAACTGGGAGGCTGGGAAGAGTGACTAGCACAGCCTTGCCCTTCTGCTAGGTGACAGGGAGTCCTGCCCTGTGTTTCCTTTGTGGAAATTTCCTCTGCATTTCCCAGAGAAAATGCCTTGCTCCTCATTACTCAGCATCCTCCCTGTAAAATGGAGGACTCCTTGCTGGCAGTGCTGGGGAGTTACCTTCCTTTCGGCACGTTAATTGCATGGATACCCTGAGATGGGAAAAGCTGGGGGAAGGCAAATTTATCAGCAGATTATCAGGCCCCTTCAGTCCTGTCCTGGAGGCTTTGCCTGGGATGGACGGGTGATCATCATGTGTGGGACTTGGCCTGCTGAAATGGATCTTTCTTTCTCTTTCCAGCCAAGCTGCCAACTCCCCAGGCTCTGCTGGTACGTCTCCTGGTGAGTAGCTGGGGACTCCTCGGGGCAGAGTTTTCCTGACCAAGGGAAAGGGGGAGAGCTCCGGATGGAGACTGTTTTCAAGGCAGATGCTTGCAGCCTTCAGGGAGGAACAAGCCTGCTGGAGGGCGTCTTGCCCTCCAGGGACTGCCTGGGCATTCCCAGTGTGGATCTCTCGAATAGCAAGGACGCACCATTCCTCAGGGAGGCAGTGCAAAAAGAGAAGCAGTTCTGCTGTGTGCTGCCTGCCATGGCACCTGCAAAGCCCCTCTCCTTTCTCAAACAGACTGTTCCTCTGTCAGGCTGGAGCTCTAATTCTCTCTCCTTCCCTCTTCCAGGTGCTTGCTTGCTCTCCTTATGAAGGAGGTGGCCATGGAGTTGTTGCCCTGCAGCTGCTGAAGACCCTTCACAGGGCAATTGACAGAGCGGTGGGGATTTCCTGGATGGCCCAGATCCCTTCCTTGCTGCAGTACCTTGAAGGTAAAGTGTCCGCTGGGAGGGGATTGATTTGAAGAGGACAGAAGGGAAGTCAGGAGAAGGCAGGTCCCCAGAGTGCCTGAGGACAACGGAGCCCTTGAGTGTCTTAAAGCTGTCTTGTTCTTCATCCCTCCCAGTTCCAGGGAGCTGGAACTGACAGCTGAGAGAAGTAATGCTCCTGAAATAATGTGATCCCTGTGTGGGCTTTAGCCTGGCATATTGCATCAGAATGGCAGGCTCTGGCAGCATCCTCCCACCCTTGCTTGGACAGTGTTTGTGAGTGGTTACATTCCCCCTTGAGGAGATTTTGTGGCACTGCCCTCTCCTTGGAAGTTCAGAGTCACCAGTCAAGTCCAGCTTGGCAGTGGCAAGTAAGCTCCAGCTGGTTGTGAAAGGCCCTTCTGCCTCATTTTTCTTTCTGTGAGGAAATAGACAGCTGCTTTGACCAGCAGTCAGTATTCCCCAGCTTTGATTCCATGGTCCTGAACAAATGGGACTTGGACATACCTTGTGCATTTGGACTCACAAAGGGGCTGGTGGAGTAGCTGCCTTTGAGCCCTGACAGAACAGGTACATTCTGGGAGCTGGTAGCCTGGGAATGCTGGACTTTTTGCTTCCAAAGGAGACGTGTGGATGCTTCTTTTGGGCTCACTGTAATCAGATGACCTGCTGTTGTGTCCTCTGGTTTCCCAGGAAAAGATGAGAGCTCCCTGGACTATGCAGAATGGGAGCGCCTTCTGCTGCAGGTACAGAGTTATTTTATGACACCTGGGAGGTGGGGTCTTGGCGGTGAGGTTTTGGGCAAGCCTGTCCTCTCCCAGAACTTGGGCCTGTTGTCCTAAAAGCGCCACTGCCTCTTTCTCTATAGTTTCCTGAGACCCAGAAGGATCTTAGCTGCCATATTGGAAGAAGGGTCTGGGGCAGATTAAAGGGGTGGGAAGGGAAGATGGATTATCCGTAGTGTGAGCTGTCCCCAGACACCTTCTTGTTACACTGGAATGAGAGAAAGACCTTGACAAAACCTGAGGAAGCATTTGCTTCACTTTTTGTTTTCTCCATAGTTCCTGAGAACATCTCTGGAAGCCATAAAGAATGAGACCTGGAATATGAAGCTGAATGGCGAGTTAACTCAGCAGATGGCCCACTATCCAAACTTTTCCAAGGAGAAGGTTGGTCCTCTGCTAAGACTTGGTCTTTACTTTTCTTCCTTGAGAGGTTTGGTGGCAGAGCCACAGGATGCTTCTCTCCCTGCATGGTTTTTTTCAATACAGTTGCTTTTCACTGCTTCCTATTCTCAGCCCTACATAATGTCTTTTTTTTTTCCTTCCTTTAATTCTCTGTATAGAGCTGGTAACTGGATTGGGCCAAGAAATGGGCTGTTTTTATAGTCTTGGTGCCTTGGCTGTCTCTTGGTCCTTGAGATGGGGTGGTAGCTGGGTGTTCCGCTTCTCCAGTGATGACAGGTTGATGTGTTAGCAACCTCTTCGCGCTGGCCTCTTCTCTTTCAGAATTTCCTCTATAAGGCTGTGGGGGGAGCACTGGCAGCGTCCCAGAACATCAGCTACATTGAAGAACAGCTGCAGAGCTACTTGGAAAGAGTCAGACGTCTGGAACCTTCTGAGAGAGAGGTGGGTGCTCTCTATCCCTGCGCTCTCCAGTTTTCCCTCGGCAGCTTGGATCTCGTTGCCTGACTTGGAGCTTTTTCCTGCTGATTCCCTCAGGCAATATGCTTGAAAGCTTGAAAGGGATGAATGTGTGGGATGGAAACAGACTCACTCTTTCCCTTGTGTTGCAGGGACCGATTTCGGTGTTAGCATCCTCTGCTGAGGGCCACTTCGACCTGGCCTTGAAGACAGTCCACGACTTTGCTGCTGCTGGGGAGAATAGGAGACTTCCTAGGGTCTTCACCCTCCAGAAGGTAAGGGAAGCAGGTTTTCTCTGTTGTCTTGGCTTTCTTTGCTTGTGTAAGAACTGCCGGAAGCCTGTAGCCAGGAGTTCTGGTGCTTCAGGCGTCTTCAGGACAGATCCCATTACAAAGTCATGGATCAAAATTCCCCAGCAGTGGCAACAAACAGCAACTGGCCATTGGAACAGTGTTGGGTGTGGTTTCAGTTCAGCTGGCAAATGGAAATGAGGGATGGTCAATGGGCAGTGCTCAAACTCCTGGTGCTGTCAAGGAAGGAGGTTCTGCACTTCAGCCCTCCTTTGTCTAAGAGTTCCAGCTCTTAGACACAAGAGAGGGAGACAGTGGGAGGGAGAACAGCTCTCTCCCAGAGAGTTAACGGAGGCATTGAAGAGTTATTTGGTGAAATGTTTTGAGAAGTGTGGATGAAAAAGGCAAGCTCGTACCTGTTTGGAGGCAGTTTCTCAGCTAGAAGCAAAGGGGAAGTCTAAGGTAAAATGAAGAGGCTCGACTGAATCCTCCTGACTTTCCCAATTTTCCAGGAGCACCAGAAGGAGAACGGAGCAAAGACAGCTGCTGCTGTCATGCTCATCTACAGTAAAATAGCACTCCATGCACCCAAGCAGCAGCTTCTTGCCCGGGTCGAGACGGACATTGTAGAGAACATCCTGTGCCAGTACAGAACCAGCCCTCAGGTAGGAGCTGTGAATGCTCGGTGTCGGGACAATTAGTCTAGAGCTAGCTCCCGCCCTCCTCTGAACCGGAGCTTACTGGGACAGAGCATCTGTTTGGAAAGATCTGCTCTCAACAAGAGTCCTGGATCTCCAGTTCCAAACCTGCCACTCTATCCCTTTGACATATATCCCCGTGTCATTGCTGGTGTTCTTTGAGTTTTGGGGGACTTGTCTGAGATGTCAGAGACCCGAAGCACAAGCAGTATCCCAGGTCCAGTTCTAGCCGTTGCTCCCCATGCAGGGGACAGAGGGCTCCAGATGAGTCTCTGCAGCCTCGTAGTGTTGGCGGTAATCTGAACTGCTGCCGTCTTTCGCATACTAGTGTTTTCTGTTTCCCTGACTCTCACTCTTTCTCCTTGCACCTTGCAGGCACCGGGCATCACTTTCCCAGCCCCAGTAAATGCTCCCTGAATGAGCCTTGCTCCTTGCCCTTCTCCCATTTCCAGTTTCCGTTGTTCCAGATTTGCTTTCCCCACTGCCTTGGGCCAGAGTCCAGGGGGCTCTCTTTTGGGTAGGAAGCTGGGGAAAGCTCCTTTCTGCTTCCAGGTAGTCCATGTCTTCCTAGGATCCCAGGAGAGATCTCCTTCCACTGAAATAAGACCCAGAGGCCCTTCCCCCTAGGCTCCTGGAGGATGCAGTTTCTTCCCTCCGCAGCACTTTGAGAGTAGCTTTGGTCCTTGGGTTGATCTTTTGGCCCTCCTGTTAATCTTTTGGCCTTTGGTCCTTTGAACAG
Organism: Dromaius novaehollandiae; assembly: GCF_036370855.1. Lineage (NCBI taxonomy): Eukaryota > Metazoa > Chordata > Aves > Casuariiformes > Dromaiidae > Dromaius > Dromaius novaehollandiae. Next base: position 268,001 of record NW_026991446.1, read on the forward strand.
CTCCTCATCTATGTCACCTTGTTTTTCTTTCCTGGTCCTCAGGACACAGAACTCAAGCTGGCCCTAATCCAGAGTGTCACAGAAGTCAGCTGTGCCCTTCAAGGTGTTGGCACCTGTGAGAACTTCAGCTTTGCTTCAAAGAGGGTGCTGCTGGAGATTGTGCTGGTGAGTGACATGGAATGAGAGAGGCTGTCCTGCAGAAGAGTTTGTGCACTGAGAGGGGTTTCCTCAGAGAGGCACTGTTCTCTGTGGGCTGAGAAAGGCCTTGGGCAAACTTGGGAGTGTCCAAGGCCTAGGCACCAGCACACTAGGGTCCCTTGTGCTGCCAGCTTGTGGGTGATCCCTGGGAAGAGCAGTGGGTCTGTCCTCTCTGGAGCTGCGGTCTTCCGGCAGTTCTGGGAGAAACCTGCATGGAGGCTGTGTTAGCCACAAGCGCGGAAGAAGAATCTGCCCTTCTGGCTGAGGCAGGGCCCTCTTCTTTCCTGCCCTCTGACCTCTGTGTACCTGTCTCTCTGTGACCTGCAGGACTTCATGAAGCAGGAGCCCCTGGATTGTGTGGCCTCTCCTGTTCGCTACAAGGCGATTCTTGCGGTGGAGCACTTGAGGTAGGGCTTTTCCTCCTGAGTGCTGGGTATTCCTCTGCATGTCACAGAGGAGCTGATTGAAGCTTCACAGTTGACCTGAGTGTGGGGTGAGAAGCTGCCTTTGGTGTGGGGTGAGGTGATGGTCCCCGTTTTGTATGATCTTGGAAGATGTGAATGTGGTGCACAGCATGGAGCCCAGTGTTGGAGAGAGATGGCCTGAGGCTGTAGATTGGAGAAGTGTGGAACAGAGAGTGGTCCGGGCTGCAGAAAGGCTGCTGGCTGGCTGGCTGGCTGCTGAGGGAAGAGAACTCCCAGCTCTCTGTACCCTGGGAGTCTGATGGGCAAGAATCCACGGGAGTTGGCGGAAGTGCTCCCTCTCATGGAACAGCAGTGTTGGGAATTGGGGCTCCAGCTTCAGAGGAACTCTAGCTGCCACTGGACCCCCTCTGGCAAAGAGTAGCAAGTGTCCTTTCTGAACTCTTTCTTTTGTCTTCTGCCAGCAAGATCAAGCCATCTCTGATGCAGAAGGAAAACTGTCATCTCCTTCAGGAGTGCTTCCAAAGCCTATTTCCCCTTCCTCCCCTTGAGCAGACAAAAGAAGGGGAGGCAGCAGATGATGCTGAGCATGCAGAGGTAGCTGTCAATCCCCCTCTGCTGCTCTGCATGTTCAGAGCTGCACCTTATCGTGCACTGAATGCTGGCAGCCTCTCTGGCTGAGTTCTGAGGCTCTGTGATTTCAACTGCCACTCCTTCTCTTTTGCTTTTAGGCTCTCTATACACGAACTCTGGGAGCTCTTGTTCGCCTCATGACAAGTCTTGAGGAAGAGCTGACCTTGTCATGGCTCAAGGAAACCTTTCACGTGAGTAGCAAAGAGGAGAAAGGGAAACTCTCTTTTGTCAAGAGAAGAGCCAAGGATGGAGGGCCTCATGCTTTAGGGGATCATCTGAGAATAGGAGATCCTCTGGGGAAAGGTGCAAGGCATGCAATTCTTCCCTGGAGGGGGAGAAAACCGGCCCGTCGTGGCTGTGGGAGTTGTGTTATTGGTTGTCAGGGCATGTTGCAATGGGAGCTGTTGCCTGATGGGAGCAAGATGGCCATGGTGGACAGATACAAGGGCACTCCCAATCTCTGCTGATGAGTGAGTGCTGTGTGCAAGTATCAGATACACTAATATAAGAAGCCTTCAGTGTTTGCGTACCTCCCAGCGGTGATGAATTCCCATGGAGGCCAATGTATCCTTAGTGTGGCTTCTGGGGGAAGAAAAGGTGGGAGACTGTAAAGGAGTGTATGTGTGAGTGTGTGTGTGTGTGTGCGCACGCGTGCATGTGTGTGAGTGTGTGTGCGTGCAAACGATGCATGCCCTGATCTAGCTGTGGTCTTCCAACAGCTCCTAGAGGCCTGGCTCCGTTCAGGAAAAGAGTGGGAAAGAGAGAGGGCCCTTTATGCCTGCAGTCATCTGATAAAGGCTTACACCGAGAGACTGAAGGATGCTGTGAGTATTGACTCCCTCTTCCCAAAACTCTTTGGGAGTGCTTGTGGGTTCAGCTGGAGTCTCTAGGGAATCAAGACGAGGGCAGCCTTGGCGAGCCAGGAGGCCCTGCAGGTCTTCTCTGCAGCTCTGCCCTGACCTCAGCACCCATCTGCCACCAAGACAGCATTGCTCCTTAAGCCCTTCTGCTTCCCTGGCAGGGAGGTTTGCTCAGAGCTGTGCTCTGGGTTGCTAATCTCCTGGGAGGATCAAGCTGAGCTTCTATCGATCCAGATGCCCTGCTATGGGTCAGGAGTCAGTGTCAGAAGGAGAAGGTTGAAGGGCCACTCCTGCAGCCTGGGCACTTTCTTCTTTCTTTGATTTCTACCAGAGAGAAAACTCTTCTGAGCAGTTTGGCTCCATGATTGGAGTGCTGGGGCCTCTCAGCTGTGACTCCCTGCTCACATCACACCAGCGGGCAGTCGACTGCATCAGCTGCCTTCTCTCAACACAAGGTGAGAAGAACAGTCATTGCTTCCCACTTCCTTCCGCCTGCTCTTCTCTCTCTTCCCTGTCTGGCAGCAGAGGCAACATGCAGGGATGGGGCTCCATTGCCAGAGGAGAAGAGTAATGGACAGCAGACTGCTGGTTTCTTGCATCCAGACCTTGGTCATTCTTTTCCCTCTCGGCCATAGCACAAGGGAGGCCTGGGGAAGTTCTCTGAGCAGCCCTGCCTCAGGGGCACTTCTGGGTACTGTGGAGAATGAGAGCCCTCCCACATTTCTGTCTCAGGGCAGCACTCTCAGGTGCCGAGGATTAGAGGACAGCACTTTATAGCTTTGTAGAGACAAAGTAATGATCCCAATTGAGAAATTGTTTAGAAGGGAGTTGTACACCTGGGCTTCTGGAGTGGACTTTGGTCAGCATCACCTGTCCACGCTGATGAATCTATGGAGAACCTCCTCCCAGTCAGAGGATAGGTGTGACCTGTGCTTGCATATGGGATGGAGGGGCTGAGAAAAAGAGGAGCCATAGTTGAGGACAATAGGTATAGTCTGAAAACTGCTGTAGGAGAAGCAGAGTGTTTTTTCTGACTGGCATAGAGCAGAATCTGATGGCCTGACTCGTAAAATGCTGCACCCAGAGTTCAGAAGGGTCCTGCACTACCCCTGTGGAATTCCCTACCACCATTTGGTGATTCCTTGATCAATGGCTGTGGACTGGGGGTTCATTTTCAGAAAATGTGCCTATCCTTTCCCACCTGTGTTTCTTTTAGGCAAGGTTATGCATACAAGGGAAGTGGATCTGAATCACTTCTGTGAGGAGCTGATGGCCGCAGATGTGGATTCGCTGCTGAGGACCTCTTCCAAAATCGCAAAGGTTACTGACTCCAAAGCCAGAGCTGTGGCTACCTGGTGGCTCAGCTCCAATCACTTTTCTCTTCTTTACTTCCAAGCTTTCTCTCCCCTTTCAGAGTGGCCTATAGCAATGGGGCCTCTGTTGTTAGCAAGTAGTAAGAGGGTTTTGAAGCATAACAGCATCTAGCGTTCCCACTGGGGGAAGAAGTAGACTCCATGAAGTTTCTATGAGTTTGTGTGGTTGTTTTCATCCATCCACACCCAAACACTCTCCATCTGGGGAAAGTGAGCTGTTGAAGCAAAGCAGGGAAGTTCCTTAGCCCGATGGCTTTCTCTTTATTTTAACATGTATTACCTTGCCAGCTCTTGAGAGCTATTTTAAGAACATAAGTTGTGTAGGCAAGCAACCGACCTCATGGAAGAGCCTTCCAGCTCTATGAGCTTCATAAATCAAAAGAAGAAGTTGTATGTGCAATTGGAATACAAAGCACCTGCCACCTTCAGGATTAGCTAATGGCCTAACTGAGAAGCTGCTCAAGTTTTCTTGTCCTTTGCTTGTAAGAAAGGAAGCAGACGTCTGATGTTGTTTCTCCTGTTTCTCATTTGTCTCCAGGTTGCATGCAAATCCTTTTGCTCAGAGCAGGCAAGAGGCTTTCTGAAGGCTGTCCTGGGCAGCATGCTGTCCTTCAGCCCCACTTGTGCTAGGGCAGCAGGCGAGTGGATGCTTATCTTCCTGAAGGAGTGTGGAAGAGAAATGTTGCCGGAGGTAAAACACCCCTTGTTTATCTTTAGAGTTTGAACTTTGACACTGAGCTGCTGCACTACCCCTTGTCTAGCTGATGTGGTCTGCAGAAATGCATCTTGCATGCAGAGCCAAGAATGTCTTGTTTATCCAGCTGAAGTCCTGGCAACCTAATCCAAGAGCTACTATTCATCTGGTGCCAGCAATACAAACCTTTCTGGAGCAAAGTCTCCAACTGTTCCAGACACAGTGCCAAGAAGGAGCAGATCTGACAGACACAATTTAGTAGAGCCCCCCCCTTTCTCTGGTCTGTGCTGCGTCTCGGGGTCCACAGGTGAATGGTGCCAGCCTTCTACCAAAAGCGGATTGCAGAGGGTTGCTTGTGCCCCAGCTTTTACTCTGGCAAGAACAGGACACTGATGCTAGGGGTTTCCCCCTCCTCAGCCGTGGGTCTGCTTGGCTCCTGTGATATGTTTGCTAGCCCAGTCTGCTTCCTTGATCTTTCCTCACTGGTCAGCAGTTGACCTTTGTGTATCTTGCTCTGTCTACTATCGCTGAACTCTTTTTTTTTTTTGTTATCACTGAACCTGTCCACAAGGTTGCCTTACTTTAATTGATTGACCAGTTTTTGCCCATTGATGACGTTTGTTTCTAGTCATGGGGACTCAGCTCTCATCCTGCACCAACACTTTCAAGGCCTCTCTGCTCTCAGGCTGAGCCCATACTATTTTCAATGCTTCCACCTGTTTTTTGGGTGATTGGGAGTTGCTGCCTTCTAGAATAAGGGCTTGTTGTGACTCTCTCGCGGGGAGAGAAATCCATCACTACTGGCATGACACTAGGTGTAGGCTAAAGATCAAGCAAGGAGGAGAAGAGTCAGCTCAGAAGGAGCCTGACAAGGCCTGAGGCTTGCAGCACTCAGTGACTATGAAGCCTGGGCCTGCTCCTAGCAAAGATGGCATCTTTTCTCCTTTCATATGTGGTCAGCAGATCGCTTGGTGTCTGTCCTGTAGGGAAAAAGAGCAGATAGATAGTGTCTTGATGGCTGTCATCCACAGGACAAGTGAGTAGCTTTGCTCTGTGCAGACTACGGCCACAGTTTCTGGCAGTGAAAAGATCTGCCAAATGTCTTCCTCCAGAGCAAAGTTGTGTTCCCTCTGGGGAAGGTGTTAAATCTATGAGAAATGAGGAGGCTGGAGGCAAGGACAAGTATCCCTGGAGAGCTGGTTCCTCCAGGAAGGACCTGAAGGCCCTTGTGCAGGCACTGCATGGTATCTTCAGAAGGTGTGAAGAATGTGTTAGGTCTTGATGTTGCATTATTTCAAGCACACAGTTAGAAGCGTTCAGACTGCTCTGAGTGAAACGTTAAAATGTCTTTTGTGTGCATGAGAAGAGAAGCTGAAAACAGAAGGGAGCCAAAGTAGGTGCAATGACAGCACATCTGTGTGCGTGAGAGGGCAAGGAGCACACTTAGACCCAAAAGAAAACCCTCCACTGTGTGGAGTGGTAGGGCTGAAGTTTAGGGTGAGATCTCGACAAATGGTCAAGGAAGCAGGACTTGCTCATGTGCTGAAGAATTGGTCTGGCTTTAAGGGAAGCCCTAGGAAAGGCCTAAAATAACCTGCTGTTCTTTCCTTGTCCCTTCCAGGTGCCAGAAATCCTGACAATCCTTTACGATCATCTGCCAGCTGCTCAGCAGGGCAGCCTGAAGGAGTTCCTCTTTGAGGCAGTGTCTGTCCTGGGCTGCTATCACCCTGAGGCAGTAACCAACAGCCTCCTCCAGAGACACCTGCCCATGGACAGGTAGGTTCCCCTCCCCTCTCCTTCCACTTCAGGAGCCCAGAGACGCCACAGCCTGGCGGCACTAGAGGGGACTCTGTTCAGCAGCCAGTTGTCTCTTTCCCCGAGGAGAAAAGTCCGACTGTTGCCAGAGCATGTGCTTGTGACTTGCCAGGGACTGGGGCTGCTAAAGCTCCGTGCTGGGAGGGGGGGGGGGGGGAGTATTTAACCTGCCTTTGAGGGGTTGCAGGCCCAAGAGTACACGCCATCATGGGTAAACTGTTCACCTGCAGTGATACAGTGGAGCTGTGGAGGACTCTTGGCAGAGGCATCTTTGCAATTGAAATGCTCAAGTTGCTAATGGGCAAACTGGAGAGTGCTGAAGACACCCCCGCCAGAAGCAACTGCCTCGGTGAGGAAGGGAGCAACAATCTGGCTGCGCTGGAGCCTCTCATGGTATGTGAAGTGACAGGCACATTTCTGCCCCTCTTTGGCTGAGGATCCTGTGGAATGAAAGCGAGGGGTTGGACATCCTCCTGGTACACAGGCACTTGTAAATCCACATGCAGAAGCCTCACAGTGTGCTTTGCTGGGTCATTCTCATTTTGATCACTGTGAGAAGCTGTGAGAGCTTGTTGTTCCCCATCCACAAGCTTGTGGCAGAAGTCATAGCTCCAGAGGAGAGCAGCCAGGCAGGCAGGCAGGCAGGTGGGGTAAGTGGTGGCAAAAGCTCTTCCTTTCCAAGCGGTTTGTGATGGCATTTCTTCATAGGTAACCTGTGCCATCCGTGAGCTGGTGTATTCCCTGGAGTCCCGGGAAAGTGTGTCTCTCCTGCTGCCAGGGCTGTTTCCAATGCTGCTGAAACAAATCAGCAACACTCTTGGAAAGGAGCTGCCTTCATCTGCAGGAAGAGTTGAAGACGAGCCAGTCCTTGTGGCAAGTGGTGAAGACAGCAGTCCTTGCAGGTAATGAGCAAAACGGGCAGAGATGAAGGATGCAGGCTTTAGCTCACCTCACCAAGCCAGTCTTTGTCTATGTCTGTCTCCTATTGCTAGGTTCTTGTCAAGCTTTTATCCACTTTCTTAAAAAGCCTGTGAGTTGTCTCTTGTGCCCTAGCATGAGCTCAATATGCTTTTGAAAGAGTAGGCTGGTGGGAGCTAGTCTGAAGAAAATCTTGTGACTGTCCCCTCAAGCTGTGCTGGGCCTCCTGTTCTACTATTACTGGTCTGTTCAGGGAACCCACAAGTGGTGATGCAGCTGCAGCATGGTCATTCCTGCCCACTGCAATTCATTTCCCCAGCTCAGGGGACCTCGTGGTGCATCTTTTGCATAAATGGTACTCTGATACTGCAGAAGACCCCTCAGGTTCTAGCATCAAAGAAGTTGAGGCTTCTGGGTTTTGCCCTGTGTTCAGTGAGTTTGGGGGCATCAAAGCGAGTGATCATGCGAGTTTCCTTTTAGCCTGGTGCCCTTCAGGATTATGAAGTGTGCTTTCAGGGGGTGCTTTGAGTATCACTCGCTGGGGCTTGGAAGAAGTTAATGAGTGCCTCTGAAAGTGGCTGAGCTTCCTTAGTGATCCTGACACAGTCTCAAGTGCTCTGATTCTGATATATGTATATTCTTTTCAATCAGGCTTTCCATCAAAGCATTAGATACTGTGCTCTGCAAGTGCCTCAATGAGAAATGGATGGGGATTCTCCGGAAGCAGAACACATGGGCTTTTCTTGAAAATCCCTGGACATACCATGAGGGCATGTGTCTGCTGACTAGGTAAGAGCCTTGTGGAGGCCTTCTCTCCTTCTTGGGGGTGACTGTAAGCCAAAAATGGTCTGGATGGGAACCTCTCCAGCATATCTGCCTGGGGAGGCTGTCCTGAGTTGCCAAAGAAGACCGTCTGCATCACAGCAGTTGACTGTTGGAACCTCATACTCTGTCGCCTTCTTGTCTTCTTGTGTTGTGTGTGCAGTGTTCTCCTCCAAACTGATGTGGTCACGCTGACCACCATACGTGCTGTCTTCCCATGGCTGGACTCTCCATCAGCAAACCTGAGGATCATGGCAGCATCTTTCTTTGCTGAGGTAAGACAGAAGGTGGAAAAGGAAGGCTTGAGAGCAGTTGTCTTTGCACACTGCTGTCTCGGCCATCTCTTTCTCCAGGAAGATCCTAGCAGAAAGTATCCCATCCATGCTGGAATCCATGAACGCAGTTATGCATGTGCCATGAGTGCTCAGGATCAATCTAATGCTAATGGTCATGGTGCTCTTTTCTAGCTGATGAAGGAGCCAGTGCTTCAGAAATGGAAGCTGCTTCAGCCTGTCCTCCGCGTGTTGGTGGACAAATCCCTGGATGCCAGCAGCACTGTGCACCGGATGGCAGTGAGGGGCCTGGGCAATCTGGCCAGTGGAGCACCTGAGAAGGTGAGAACGAGCTTGCACTCACTATGGAAAGCTCCTAACCAGACAGGTCCTGGTAAAGAGCTGCACAAGGCTTACAGAAGCTGGACCAACCACAACAGGGAAATTCTGGTGTGTCTTAAGACCATGCTCCACTCTCTGACGTCACTCTGTCTTCAAAGGTGCAACTGGAGACAGTGTGTAGCCTTGGGCCAAGGTGTGCTCTGGACTGGTTTCTTGCCAATTCTGTTCTTGGGAGAAATGGTAAAGAACAACTGTTGTAGGCATGAATGGTGAGAAGCTCTTGTGTGCCTTCTGCTTTGACAGCTGAGAAAGCACAAGAAGGCCATTCTGGAGGCGTTAATGAGGGCCATCAAGGATGTCACCTCTTCTGAGCTTGCGGGCGAGAGTTTGTCAGCTCTGGCGAAAGTGGTGGCAGAGCTGGGAGAGAAGGACATTGGAGTCACCTTTAAAGAAATCGCCCTTTATACCAAGACTTTCTTTGATGTCGTAAGTGAACGAGCAGTAGGTAACTCTTGTTTTAGTAGTCTGTGAGATCATCTGAAAGGTATGATGTGAGCAAGCACAGATGAGGCCTGTTTGGGTTCAGGGAAGAAGCCTCATTCCTAGAAAAGCCTGAAGAGAAACTGATGAGACTTGGGATGATGCCTGCTGATTCCTAGCTCCATAGAGAGCGAGTCACCTTTGGATTGCCCTTGGGAAGGGGTGAAGAAAGGCTGGACACTGAGGGAGGATGTCACCTCCCTTCACAGTAGTTCTCCATGTCTGGTCTAGCCCTCACAGATTCTTTCATTGTCAATGGAGAGGAAGAGGGGTGTTGAGGGTCTCCTTTGCCTAGCTCTGTACCCTGGGTCTTTTCAGCATCTACCCTGGAAAGGAGGGCTTGCGCCTTGGACTGCCTCTTCCTCTCCATGGCCTCTACAGTCTGGAAGACTTGCTTAGATGATCCTCGCAAATGGCAGGAGTTCACTTGCTCTGACATGAGAGGTGCCCATGCTGTGGTATGACGGACCACAACAGAGTCTTCTGAGCTGGAGTTCTTCCACTGAGCAGTACCAGTTGGAATCAAGTATTCCATTTTGTAGAGCCTTTTGAATGTGAGGGGTTTTTTTTCTTTTTCTGAGGGAAATGGAAACTGACTGTTTACAACTCCCTTACAGGCCACCTGGAGGGCTGTCTCTGTGTGAAAGCCCTGAAGCCTTAGGAATGTGTGAGGCTGCCAGGTGGCTCTGAGTCTGGGAACTCTGGAGTCCAAGAGCTTCTAGGTTTTTAGTTCTCTGTCAGGTGCCAGTAAAGTGTTTGAGGACCTCGGAGACCAAAAGCCTAAGTGCCCAGTAGCTCAGGAGGCACGGTCCTGAGAAGCTGAGCAATGGACAAGGAAAGACTCAGCATAAGGCAACCCTTTCTTGATTCCAAATGGTGTCTTTCAAAGAAATGGATTCTCTTGATCCTCTGGCGTTGGACAAACTGTCTAGAACCATTGCTCAGGATATGGGCTCAGCATTTGGCTGGCCAGGAGATGTTTGTTTTGGGGTCCTAGGCAGCAGCTTGGTGACTGGGGTTTCCTGATTGCAGGACGAGGCGGTCCTTCGTTCCTCAGCCTTCATCTTGTATGGAGTCCTGGCCTGCTCTGCCAAGAGGAAATGGAAATCTTTTCTCGGCACAGAAATTACAACTTCTACTTGGATCAGAATTCTGCTCCATCTTCAGGACCCAGATCCAGAAGTTTGCAATGTAAGAGCCACCTTTCACTTCTTTCTTGATAAGAAGGGTGATATATGGTAATAGCAGAGCAATACTGGCCTTCCTGATAATGTCTCTGCATGGAAAGACAACCTCAAACTCTTCCAACAGCATTTTCTGTTTGAGGTGCAGGACAGTCTTCCCAGATTCCACAGTGCTCAGGCCTCTAAGCCTTTGTTGACCACCTCCCTTCTGATCTCCCCTGCTCCCTGAGATCCAGGGCTTCTCCCAGGGGCATGTCAGTTAACAGCTATCTCGTGGCGACAGCTGTCAGGCACTGATACCCTCTCTGGAGTGCCACATACCAGGCCAGGGGAACGATGGCTGCTGTTGCAGTCACTCCCCTCTCCTTTCTATAAATGGCGTTGAGTGAAACATCCCCCCCTCTTGAAAGAGAACAGCAGGGCTCAGCTCAATGAGGTCCCTTGAAAGGCACCTCGCTGGTCCTGGGGAGGGCTGAGCTGGGGCAACTCTCCTTTTCAGGCCTGTCGAAGCACTTTCCTGCTCTGCACTCCATTCCTGGGCCTGCAGAAGCTGCAAACCCAAGTTGCTCTGAACACCGAGAAGAGTGCAGAAGAGCTCCAGGAAGCTGTCTGCAGTCACCTGGTGAGTAAGCTGTGGCCCAGGGTGAGACTGCCTGGTGGCAGTGACTTTCCCTGGCTCAGAGACCTGGAGCATGAAGTGGCCTTCAGGGAAATGGTAGGGTGGGAACTAGCATGGCAATGATGGGAACTGTCAGTCCCTTGCAGCCTCCATCTCTTTTCTTCCTCTCCTAGTTCATCTGCCCTCTTTGCCAAAGGTCAATGGCAGGGCCTTTTCAGCCAAAGAACTCCTGTTTCTCTGTTTTCTACCAGGCCAGAAACATCCCAGAGCTTCTGGAAAGCGTCTATGACACCCTCCAGACCTACTTTTGGAGCTCATGTTGGGGGATGCGGACTGCAGCCATCCGATTAGCTGGTAAGAGACAAAGCTGATTTTCTCTTCTGCTCCTCCCTGCAAGGGACAGCAAAGGACAATCTCCACTTTCTCTGCAGTGGCACCAGGGACAGTCACCTGCCTTGGGAGGGTGGCAGCAGGAGGAATTAGTTACAGGCTGTAACGTGGCTGAAGTCTCTGTAGCAAAAGCACAGTGGAATTAGTGCTCCACATAAGGCTTGGCCCCTGGCGCACACAGTTGCTCAGCTCTGCCTCCTGCTTCTCCCCAGGAACTTTAAAGTGGGAGGGACCCTTCTGGTTTGGTATTTCTAGCTTTCCCCTGCTCCCCAAAGCCTATCATCCATTGTCCAACACCTGGAAGTGACTAGATTGGGAATTAGGGCTACCACAGGAAGTGCCTTGATGTTTACTTATTTGCATTGTGCGACTAGGTGTTATCCTGGAAAATGCAGACAGCCAGTGGCTGAGAGAGCACAGTACGAGTTTTCTGAGTACAGGTAGGTTACAGTTGCCCTTCCTGCATTCCACTCTCTCCTTTCCTGTGGAAAGATGTCACCACCTTCCACTGCCCAATGCTACCCCTTCTCTCTGGTGTCGTGCCCCAAAACTCATCCTGGGTATGACTTTATGTCAGCTGCACATGGACTCCGTGCTCTTGCATCCCCAGAGAGAGAAGCTCCTGATAAACTCTGAATGTCTTTTGGGTAACCGCTGGGAAGAGTCAGGCTCTTGAGAAACTAAGCTTTTGCACACCTTTGGCCAAATGGCTGAAGTAGAAGAAGCCTCCTGGCCACTTAGAGGGAGATGGAAGACTCCTGATGGAGGAAGCTTTGGTGCCAGGAGAGAGCTTCCCTCGCTGACTATGTGCAGAAGGCCAAGGGTTTGCAGTGACAGTGTGCAAAGCAGACCACTCATCTCCCACCCTTCCCGCCCTCTCCCAGGACTGAGCCCAGGGAAAGCTGCCCAGCTTTCTCGAGTGGTGCCCTCTCAGAGAGTCAGGGACGGCACGACCGTTCGGTCCTGGGCTTTGGCAGTCATTTAGGAATCTGCCTGTGTCGTTTTCAGCTCTCCACTTGTTACACAGAGACGAGCATCCCAGTGTGCAGCAGGCAGCAGCTCAAGTCCTCAGGGACAAGTGGGTGGAGCTCAGGAATCTTCGGAGCAACTAGGAGGTCCTCCGAAAACATCTTTGAGTGCAGAAAGTGAGCAGTGGGAAGGCAAGACAGGCAAGGAAGGAGCAGGCAGTCCAGAGTGTTACCACGGAGCCAGTGCGATCAGCTGACTGAAATAAAGCGTTGCCTATTGAACAGAAGTCCCTGAGGTGCTTCCTTGGGGTGGAGGGCCTCTTGACAAGCCACCGGCCGAAGCAGGGCTGTTGTGCGTGTGGCCCAGCTGTGCTGGCGGTGTGCTTGAGCTGTGTCTGTATGGGGGGGGGGAGCTGGAGAGGGCTGTGCATCTGGAGCTGACCTTGAACACCGTGAGGTGGGTGAGTGATTCCAGAGTACATCTGTCTGTGTGGGGCTGCTTTCTGGCAAGATGGGGATTCGCTTTCTGGAGTCTGGAGTAACAGCCTCTGGCCATTCCTGTGTGTTTTGGCTCTGCTTTTTACAGCCCCAGCCGTGTGGAAGTAAGGACTGACTGGAAGACCTTCTCTGATGCCCCTCCTTAGCCATGTAGAAAGCTCAGTAGAGGCCCACCAGTACTTCCAGCACCCAAGCCTCTGTTCAGAGGGTACTTGTGTGTGCCGCACACGCAGGAGTCCTGTACTCCTCACCAAGCAAATGCCAGTCAGTAGAAAGAATGTGAGACAGCAGAGTACTGCTAGGGCTGTCTTTGAACTGTCAGGTCCTGCTGCTTTCAATGCAAAGTGATCTTCACAAAAGGGCAGAGGAAGAACAGGCCATTCAAGAGGCTGCCAATGTTAAGTAACTGGAGAAATGAAAGGAACCCCTTTGCAAACACCTTCAAGGACTGGATGAGAAGTCTTTGCTCTTTTGTGATGCTCCCTTCCAGAGTTCTCAGCCTTGCGAACTGTAGGAAAGAAACACAGAAAATGCAGATTGTGCCTAAAAGGCACAGTGCAGAGAACTAGGGTTTTGTCTCCATGTGCCTCAGTGGTGGGTTGTGGAAGGTGATGTTCAGCGAAAAGGCTTCTCAGAAAGTCCACTCCAGGCAGCTGGAGCTAATTCTGATCCCACTCCTGATGCTGAGTTTCCTTTGCCTTCACTGAGCTGCTGTGCTGACAAGGACATGCAGATTTACTGCCATGAAAAATGCCAGAGCCGCTTTCAGTGTGTCACAATTCCACGGCGCTCATGTTGGCTCCATGCTCCAGTCAGGTTCAAAACAGTAAATTCGCATGTTGACATACACGCCAGCACACAGAGCAATTCTCACAGCCTGCACCTGCTCCTGGACAGCACCAGGAGGCACCAGCTGACGGGGCTCCTGAGTGCGAAAGAGGAAACGCACATAACCAGCTGGGAAACGTCTGTGGGCCAGCAAAGGGACATCTAAAACCCAAAGAATACTGCAAAGAAACATCTAATAAAGAGTCTTAGCAGTGGTTCCTTGGAGCTATTTTGTCAGGTTTCAGTTTTGACACCACATTCTCTGTGTGGGGAAGGAGCTAAGGAAAGGTTACCGCCTCTGAGTTTCTTTCAATTCATATTTAAGCATAGCAGCCTAAATGGTAATTGCTAATAAGTTGCTTAGAGGCTTATCTGAAGCTGAAAGTAAGCAAACTGTTGCTGTGATAGAAAAGCCATATCCAGTAAGCAAAGTAATGGTGTGTGTAGAGAAATCAATACAGTTTTAGGCGTGGAAATTCTTCACGATAGTTTTCAGTTTGATTCTTCTAACAGAAGCAATTGATCCATTATTTTTTAGTGAACCATTTCACCAAGTGTAAATTCCTGTTTTAGTATATCAATTTTCTGATGTAGGCAATGTAGTTGACAACTTAGTAAGTTCTGTTATATTGGAAGATATTGGATGCATTGCAGTAGTGACCCAGGGACTGGAAATTTTACTAGAAACTATCACAGAACCCAAAGAAACCTGTTGTACCAAAGATCTTATATTCAAAGTATGTTTTCATTCAACAGAGAGTTATCCATCTAATAGACATTTTAGAAAGTGTTATGGATTATTGTGGCTCCTGAAGATAGCTTCCAAATTAGACATTAAAATCAACGATAAAACCAGAAGTTGTTTAACTATATTCCACCTACTTGGGAAGGCATATGCTGAAATTTACCAAAATCTCAAATAGCAAGCCAGAAAAATCATCTTTCATTATGATCTAAACCTCAAATACTCTATGTCCTTTTGTGATAATCAAGTAACTAACCTATAAGTTGAAATGTACATGATTAAAGACATTTTTTGAGTAGAAAGAGCAGAAAGTCTTCCATCTCCTTAAAATTCATTACTGTCCAGATATGACTGAAGAATTTTCAAAACCTCTCATCTTCAGAAGTATCTGAGAAGTTGCATGTGATCAGATTTTGATCAACATTTTCAGTGTTCATTCTGGAGTGAATAGGGCCAACAATCATTTTGTAATAATCTAACAGCTCCAGCACTGTCCCAAGACATTGGAAATCTAGACTTTCACCAGGTTGCTGAGGATATTCACCCAAGTTCCTCAAATTTGAGAGAGTACCCTAAGCACAAGGGTGAACACATTGTTCAGTTTTCCCATTGAAAATGCACAAAAATGCACTACTATATAGCCAAGACCATAAGAGAAGGTAAGAGAGATCAGGCATTTATCTGAACAAGGGCTTTCCTGAGAATTTCTGACCTTATTGCTAGATTATTCCTATTTTATCCAGTACTGTTTAATATAAAATTGCATGAACAGTGCTTGGAACCATACTACCTGATTTTCATAGTCTGTATTTCACAGCTGATGACCACAGACCACTTATTAGACATTTCAGTGCTGAAATTAGGCAGCTAATTTGGTCAGATTTTTTTTTTCTCTTGAGAGATTTCCATAGGTTATGTGATTCTTAGTGACTGGCATGGGGTTATTCCTTGTTAACAATCTTATTCTCCTGGATACAAAGACTAGCAGAATATCACTGTGTTTCATACAAGAAATACTTACAATTCAGTGACAAGTGAATTAAATCTTCATAGGCCACAGTCTCAACTCTAATAGACATAAGCACCGCAGTTAATTGTTATTACAATCGCTGTAAAATTGATCTGAAAAGCTCTAATCTATAAATTACAAAAGAAAAAAAAAAACTGAAAAATGCTACCTGAAACCTCTCAGATTCCAACACTGGGCATCTCAGAGGCTTATCTAATGCAACAACAGAAAAATAAGAAACCCCTTCAATCCACCCACCAACACATTCTACTGCGGAGATCAACACTGACCATGATCTAATGAAAAATATTTTCAATAAATACCTCTGAAGGAGTACATCGTATTCCTTACATTTAATAGATGAACAAAAGGCTGAAAATTTCTTAGAGCAAAGCTATGCAAAACACAGAGATGGGGGCCACAACTTATGCAGTTCTGCATAGTATCACCGTATAAGAACAGAGTTTTGATAGCAGTATCTGGTACAGAAATACCCTTTTAACTCAATTATTCACTCCAATTATTAGGAAGAAAGGGTTTTTGTTTGTTGTTGTGGGGGGGGGGAAGGGAATTCAGTGGGGAAAAAAAAGACAGAACAAGTTATGTTTGATAATTTGGGAGGAATTAAGGCTTTTTGAATCATGAAGTTCTCTGTGATTGCTAGCATGAATTAATAAATATATGTATAAATAAACACAAACAAATCTATATTATGTTGGATTAAATGCTAGAAGGATATTTGCATGTGTCTTGGTCCATACAGTTCATTCTTGTCAGTAGGTCCCATTATATTAGTAAATGATTTTTATGTAGTACAAAATGAAATATCATTTCTTACTTTATTCCCTGGCTACACATTATTTGGGAAGGGAAAGATAAGAATGGTTCTTACAAAACATCTTTTTGTTGTGGTGGGACTGATGTAAATGAAATCCATGGTATGTCAGTACGTCTAGCTAATTAATGCTACGAATCATGATAAATTTTTGTTTATTTCATGCTCTGTTAATGTAAAGCAAAAGTAGCAGAAATGAGCTTTCCTCCTGTGTCAGAGAAGCAAATTTTAACCATGAATGCATGAATCCCCCAGGAACTAGCAAGACCTCAAATTTTAAGTGAAATAGGAGTCATGCTGCTTAATTCTGAAAGCAGCATATAATTCTATTGGTTTTGATTGATACATGGGACCAATGATGAATATCTCTGGGAAAAAAATCATTTGTATTCTAACACATATACTTTGCTATATAGGTACATGTTAATAACTGCATATGTTGAGTCACATAACAGCTCTTAAAAATGTAAAGAAAAAATGTGTTCTCATTAGAAAAAGTTGTTGGGAGAATAAAATAGATGAATCTCATGAAATCATGAAGATTAAAGGTGGAGAACTCTTACATCAGAAATATCACCATCACAGAACTTTAAGAGCCTACAAAATCTGTGAACAATACGGTGGAAAACATTTTTCTTTCAGTTCAATTAAAGATATGATGTCTTTAATAGTAAATGTGATTTAAAATACAGATTTCTTTGGAGAGATGTTTAAATAAGTGTCCCGATCCAATATCGGGAGGGTTTCGTTACGATCCCAAGGACGAGATTAAGACGCTAAAACCGGTCAAATATCGTACAACCTTATACCTTTATTTTCCACGAATTGGGGAGAAAAGGCGTGGGGGGGGGGGGGGGGGAAGGCGAAGGGGAGGCGAAGGGAAAAAGGGAACAAGGGTAAGGGGAAAAGATAGAGAAAAGTTGGAAAAGGAGAGAGGAAGCTAGCTACCACCACTCCGAGGCCGATGATGTTCCGCTGACTCCGCTCGAATCACAGCTCAAGCTGGGTGCCTCCGACGAGGGACGAGGAGCGAGGGCCGAGAGAGGGAGTGAGAAGGAGATGGGGGGGGGGGGCCGAACAAAGAAATCCCTCGGCAATTATAGCTTTTTCAAATTAAGTTTTCCCACCCCTCACGTGGTAGTTCAGACCAATAGTAATATTTGGGTCTGGGGTCTCCTGCTCCTTATTGGGTCTCATCACTGTCCCTAGGTAGGCCGTTTACTGTTGCCGTTTCTGCTGACAGGTGTGTCTCCATTCTTAGGTCCAGCCATTAGCTCTCAAGGTCCTGACAAAGAAGGTGATAACTTCAGCAATTAGCACTGTTTCAGCAGTGCACAGGAATGCAAATTGCTGGTAACGCCCTTATCATTCCCGCCTGCAGCAGCTCTGGGCCCTTTCTCACTGTACTAGGGAGTGCGGCCTAAGGCTTCAGCAAATTTAGCCACTCATGCCAAGCAGGTTTTATAGAAGTTGTTCTAAAAACGGACAATAATTTACAGTCCAGATCCCAAAGTCTCTGCCCGATTGCGGTCTCGTTCAGTGCAGGCTCGGTGTGTCCCGGGTGGTCGCAGGGAGACCTTTTCAGGGGTCGCAGCAGCTCAGTCGTTGTGGCCTGCCTGCACCCCATGCACCAAGAAATGTTTAAGGCAAAAAATTCATTCATCAGTCCGCCACACCACCCCGTGACTTAAACATTGATTGGTATGTCTCCTTCCTGAAGTCTTCATAGCCTTTGTTCACAGTGGTGATATGAGATAGAGATCAGAAGGAAGTATAGAAAGTGTAGAACACGTCGCGGGAAGAGTAAAAGGAAGGATATAGGTTCGGGTAAAAGGTGCTTAACAGTGATTAAACAGAGGTGTTGCCCAATGCAAGTTCATGCTTTAACAATTTTAGCAACATTTAACTTCACAGAATAGACATCAAAATTGAGTTAAGGAAGGTAAGTGATTGTTACAACAGGTATAACAGCTGACAAATGCGGTATGGATGTCAATATGCAATTTCCTCCTTCAGGGTGTGATAGGAACAAATTGCCTATTTGACACAACATGTCGGATTAATTGAACAAAGCAAGGAATTATACAAGGTAAAAAACATTAAAGCGGCAATTGCACCTAACAAATACAATATGAACTGTTTCACCCATGGTGCCTCTGGTAACCAGGACCACAAATTGCCACTCCAGCCGTTCCAGGTTTGGACGGGGACGTGGGCTATTTTTCTAATATCTTTGGTTAACTGGAGAACTACCTTGCCTACATCATCTATTTCTAAACAACAGTTGGAAATATTTAATTTCCCACACACCCCTCCCTCTTCAGCTAACAGATAGTCTAAAACCATGTGGTGCTGAAGGATTGCCGTGCGCATCTGTTGGGACTGGAGAGTTAAAAGATCTATTGCATCAGCGGTTTTGTTGGTAATAATTTCTAGAGCCACTTTTAGGTTGTAAATTGGTTCTCTCACCCCCGATATTAGTTCATTAGGATCCCACCCAAATCTACCTTAATGGATCGCGTCTTACGGGCAACCCTTCTGTCCCCGAGGTTATCATATACCTTTATGCCTAACCGAGGTCCGCCTGTTTCTGGTAAAAGGGAAAAACAAAGGTCTGATAATCCCTATATAACAAATTCCCGACCACCCCGTGGGTAAAAATGTATATGCTGTGTGCCTGCATATCCAGTAATGCCCCTTCTTAGCTCCAATGCCCTGAGCAAATGGCCCGTTTATCCCTGGTGGGAATTGAAAGTAAGTTGTGTCTCTGTTGCCCAGAGGGCTGAAAAATGTGGTTGCCCCATCACCTATTCGGCCGGTACAATACCAAGCCCCAGAAGTGTCTTTCCATTCGCAGGTTCGCTTGTAAGGGGGATAATTGGGTCGTTGGTGAGTTACAGTTTCATTTTTGTTTGACCAGTATCCCCCAAGTCCCCAATTGTGCCCCGTTTCATTGAGCCACATCCATAGCTGGAGATTCCTGTCTTTATCGAGCAGTTTACAAGTGAGTGTCCATTGACTTTCCCCCACTTCAATCCCTCCCTCCTGGGTACAATTTAAACAATATTGTCCCATGGCTGGGAACTGAATTGGCCAGGTCCCACTGTCGTTCCACGTGTCATCCGCGGTTTCGCTGTAATTGCTTACGATCTGGTCTGGGGTGAGGGGTGTGGACATCCATGGCCAGCTTGATAACCCTATCGGTCCTCTGCAACCCCAGCAGTGGCTTAAATTGAAAGTTTGGCTTACTGCTTTCGCCAGCAACACGAACTCGTTGTTCTCGAAGGGATTAAATGGGTTGGGGGAAGGTAGAGGGAGTGGTCGTTCGTCGCCCTCATGGATGCATCCTTGAATCTGAATGGTCCAGAGCAGTAGATGCATCTTGGTCAGACCACCACCTTTGAAAACATAAATAAGAACAAACTCGCTCCTCGGGTCAGGAGGAGGGAATAATCCATTTTGTGTGAATCTTGTAGGTTTTCCCACTAGCATCTTTTGCTCTCCGAATATATTTATTATTCTATTAACCTCCCAGGCATTTTGCTCCCAAAAAGGAAGCCATTTCAGGCAGCCTTTGAACACCATATGTGAGTCCGTGTAGATGTGTACAGGGGAAGTAGCCTGGCTTTTGCATTGGGATACGCTCCACACTGCAGCCAGCTCTCCCACCTGCGCACTGCCCTTTCCCTCTGTAATGATCTGCTCCTTAGTCCCCACTTGGAGCGCCACAGCCCAGTATCTCCAGGTTTTCCCTTCCCACTTTGAGGAAGCATCTGTGAACCATGCATTTAGGATCTGATCGGAAAATGTGGGAGCTACTTGAATTACAGAGGGAAGTTGGGGGGTTTCTTTATTCAAGTCTGCCTCATCTTGTATATTTAATACTTTAGTGGCTCCCTCTGTTACGGAGAAGATTTTACAATAATGCTTTATTTGTGCATACCATTTTCGTACAGAGGCTCTCTGAGCCACCCTGTCAGGGGGCGAGGTCCCTGCCAGGACTGCTTTGGTCACCTTAAATGGCCCTCGGAGAACTAGGGGTTGTTTTCGAGTAGTTCGTTCAGCCTCCCTTAGAGCAAGGCTGACTACAAACAGCCCCTTCTCCCATGTAGTATACCGCTTTTCAGCGTCTTTGAAGCTATGTGAATAAAACCCGATGGGCCGTGTAGGCCCCTCTGGTCCCTTCTGCCACAGGTGGATAGAGAGTCCGGTCCGGGCAAACCCCCATTCAATCTGGATAGGGTCGGTGGGGTGGATTGGCCCCAAGGCCTGGTAAGCATTTGCCTCAAAGACCAGCAGCTGCAACGCCTCATCGTGGACCGAGGTCCACTCCCAGTGAGCCCTTTTCCGTAGTAAGTCATATAATGGCCTAGCAATAATTGAAAAATCGGGAATGTGCTTCCTCCAAAACACAAGCAGCCCTAAAGCATGTTGCAAGTCCTTCTTGGACTCCGGCATTTTAATTGAGTCCAATGAGGATAGGGTATCCGGGGGAATGCAGGTCATCCCTCCCCTCCACCAAATTCCCAGAAATTTTACCTCGCTGGAGGGAGTTTGGATCTTTTCGGGCGGAATTGTCAGCCCTATCCGCTCTAGGTGGGCAATAATGTCGCACTGCGTTTTCTCAACGTCCTCTACCCGGCTCCCTCCCACGAGCACATCATCTATGTATTGATAAATTTTGACTCCTGCCTGTATGGGGACAGTTTCAAGCTCTTGTGCTAGCGTCCTGTTCTATCCAGGCTAGAACAGGACTCAGTCCAATGCAGATACATTGCAGACTTCATGGCGTAGCCCAAACAGACTAGCTTCCCTCACTCATCATCTTACACATGGCACTGTATGGGCATTGTCCCAGGAGTTGCCCCTGCTCCACGACACGAGCAGCCACCGTAAGCACAGTCTAACTAAGGCTGCGTTGCCTGTGACATCTCTGCTGTCTAAGCTCCACTGATGACTTTCCCTGCTAGGGACGGTCAGAGCAGATCACTCTTCAGCTGAGTAACCCAATTCAGCTCTCTGCTCTGAAGGCCAACAGTTTGTCAAACAACCTCTAAGCCCTCTAAGTAGCACAAATAAGCTAGTTTTTCTGGCAGATAGAGATGTCCTTAAACTCATGCCAGATTCAGGGGAAGGGTCTTCATTCATATGTTTCACAGGCTCCAGGCCAGCTGCAGCATACTGGGAAAAGAATGAGATGTTGCTCCAAAGGCAGTACTGAATTGCGTAGTTCTGTGAACATCTAAGCAAATGACATTTATCTGGGGAGGTGGAGCAGGGAGGGGCTCTATTGCAAGTCTGAAGTCCTGAAGTTTTTCTATTTAGATAAATCTTCTGATTTGTTTTCAGTAAGATATCTTTGGAGTGAAGAAGGAAGCTATTCAGTATTATGAAGGTGCATTAAATGTTTGAAGCTTTCAAAATAAGAGTTTATTTCTGGGATCGATAGTGCACAAAATATCTCGCACCTTCATGCAAGGAAGGTAGGCCTATTTCCTCATTTAAGAGATAAAAAGATCATTTTCAATCTGCAGATAGAAGCATAGAATAATTTAAGTTGGGAAGGATTTCTGGAGGTCATCCAGTCCAACCTCCGCCTCAAAGCAGGTTCAGGCAGATCAGATTGCTCAGGCCCTATCCAGCTGAATTTTAAGTATCAGCACAGATGGAGAGTCTACAAATTTGCACCTAATCCAGTTTTTGATCACTCTCGTTGGGGCAGGAGACAGAAATTTCCTTCTTCAGTTTCCCAAGTAGTCCATGGCTAGTTGCTGTGTTATAGGGCAGAAAATGTTTGGTAGGTTGGAGATAAACAACAGCCAACTATTCAAAGATAACTCAGTGTCTAAAAGCAGTCTGGTCTTTTGTGTATCTAAGCAGGGTAAGCATTTTCCTTGTGTACCTAACCATTATAGGCTGTTTTTAATCCTGTTGTCTGTTTCTTGAAATGGGCAAGTACTTCTGAAGATCTGGCTCAAGGGGGGAATAAACTGGCTTGATATCTATGGTACCTACTCTTATCTTTCTAGATGAAACAGGTCAGTGAGAGAATAGTTTTGTACATATGCAATACCTTGAAGCCTATGCTAGAAACAGACCTCAGCAAGAACTGAAACCTCAGTTCAGTCACCCATATGAGAAGAACTCAGCTTTGAGAGCATCAGCCAGGTTACTGGTAACCTCCAATAGAATAACAATAATTTTTAACGGGAGGTGAAAATGGCAGAACCTTTACAGTGATGACTGATTCCCTTTTTGTTCATGATTCCTTCCCTTTCAGCATGAGATTTTTCACCCTCTAAAGGGAAAGTATTTTATTTGGTGAATCGTCCCAACTTATTCTTGAGCGGAAAATGGCCAATTTTCCTTCACAACAGGGATGCAAGCAAATGAGAAATCCTTTCTCAGCCAAACCTGGATGATCTGGTGGTATCTCCTCCTCTCCGGAAAGATGAAAAGCTGAGTTTTCCTGCTGCTGTTGCCATTAAGTGCTTGCCACCACTTCATTAAAGAGAGAAAACTCTCTTACTTTCTTCTGCCAGGATCTGGATTTGTTATTTGTATGTTTACAGGTTGCAGTCACAAAGGTCAGGATGGTGGCAGGTCCATGGAGCTAGGCCAGGTCTTACCAAGTTGGCACAGCTGCAGCCTAACCATTATGTTCATATTTCAGCAAAGCTGAAATCAGGGCTACTCTGCCCTGTTAATGGACTTTGTAGCCCATACGGAGCTATAACTACACTGCTACCACCTTTCCAAGGCCTTGACCTTATGGCATAGCTGAGCTTTATAATTTATCAGAGCAGCAATCCAAGCATGATTGCATGCCAATCAATGTTGGAGCCACAATCCAGTTTAATTATCGGGATATTTTTCACAGCTTTGTTTAAAGACTGGATGAAGTTTCATACTTTGGCCGGTCCTCCAGTGCTTTACACTACAAAAACCTAAGGACTAGGTATCCCAGTAGAAATACGGGGATTGAATCTCTCTCCATACTGGAATATAACCTAAGTCCCAGCTGAACACTGACAATTTTCCTAAAATTCTTAATAGTACTGTTCTTGATTCATTGAGTTTTCCTCACCTGCTTGCAACAGGGAAACCCCAAATGCCCCTAGGACCTCCTGACTCTAGGCAATGCTGTTCTACCACACATTGACTGACTTTAGCATTGCTGTCATGACAAGTCATTCGGCAGGAATTTTCCCAAATCTCCTACTGGAACTGAAATTTTTGGGAAGGAAAGAAGAAGAACAGGATTCTAGATGGTGGATCATAAGGCTTTCTTAGAAAAGCAAACTGTAGCTTTGAAGAGACATCAGATCTTTAACATTTTAAATTCCCTAATTTTGTCTGGGTTTCTCTAGGTGGAGACTAAGGGATAGATGAATGCAGGGCTTATGAAAATCTGTTCTTTTTGATGATATTTGTCAGAAAACATATTTAGGTTTGAGATTTTGATTCTTGATTGAAACATGCTGCCAGTTCTGCTGAGGCTTAGCTCTAGATGGCTTTGAATATCTTAAACATCAGCACAGAGAGAGAAGGTGTGCAGATGTGACTCACTGCTGTGGAGGTAAGCTCTTTGATGACCAAATGATGTCTATGATTTCTTTTCAAGCTATTTCCTTCCTTTGAGCTGGCAGTCCACTGAAAAAGACAGTTTTGGACAACTCAGAAATCTGGCTTAAAAAAAACCTCACATCTCTCTTCAAGATAAGGACAGTGCAACATTGATAAGTATAAAAACTGTGAACTTCACATATCTGATGAAACTTAATAATCAGAAACAAGAGATAAACCTTGAGCTTCAGCCTCTGCAGCAACAGAAGGATGACAAATAGCAGGACCAAAAGGTTACACTGTCACATTCTTTTTCCTACTTTTTAGGACTGTCAGGCCAGTGGGAT
Organism: Dromaius novaehollandiae; assembly: GCF_036370855.1. Classification (NCBI taxonomy): domain Eukaryota; kingdom Metazoa; phylum Chordata; class Aves; order Casuariiformes; family Dromaiidae; genus Dromaius; species Dromaius novaehollandiae. The sequence goes on from NW_026991446.1 coordinate 291,879, forward strand.
AATAGTGCACATAGTCCAAATGTTTTTACTACCCTGTGCATATTCTAATTTTAGCATTCTTGAGATAAATGGCTTCTGAGATAGCAATGACCTTTAATCATCACTACTTGATCAAAATTCAGACTATAACATACTGAAGATAAGTTTTCTCCTTAGCCATGTGTCTTTGGGCAAAAATAATTATGTTTCTCAGTCACGTTACCTCTCAGTGTAAAATATGCTGGCAGCAGTTTGACAAAGAGAGACTTGTAAAATCCTTCTTTAGTGTGCCATAGATGATCATAGGGACACAAGCTTTGCTATCTCTATGCACAGCTTTAAGGAGAGGAAGTCGGGGAAATAAAAGCCCTAGCAGTCATGCAGTGGAATGCAAAGGGAACCTGCAAGACCTCTTTCCATCCCACTTTGACTGTAAGCCTCATTCATGCAGAAGCAGGGACCTCTCACCTGTCTGAGATTCATTCCATCACTTTCAGCTCAATAAAGATCTAAACTCCTTCTGCCAACTGAGGGACAATATTCATAAACTCAGCCAGAAGGGATGGAACATCTATTAGTGATAGAACACCTATCCCTAGAGCTAGCTTAGTTGAATCGATAAAAGGATGCCAAAGCCTTTCCCAACTTTCTCAACTGCCAGAAGTGATTTGGCATTTATTCTCAAAGCCACATTGATGACAGATGTGTAGTTGGTAAGTCACAATCTTATTTCAGTATTCTTTTTTTGGAGTGAAAGAACACTTCAGCTTGATTAAATTTCAAATTATGTCCAATGTCCTTAAAATAACTACCAGTTCACTCAGTTGCCTCAAGTTAACTGATGATACGTAGAGGTGAAAAGCAGGAATAAGTTCCTGTTACTTTACAATAGTAGCAAAATTAGAAGTAAACCTTTCTTGAATTTCTGTGATTTTTTCATGTTTCCAGGCAGAATAGGAAAAAAGGTGGCAGTCATGACTGACGGAAGAGAGAGATTTGACAGAAGAGGGAGAGTTACTTTCCCTAGTGTTTGGGGGGGGGGGGGGGAGGGGTGAAAACACAGGTGTCCGTTCTCTAAGACTTCCTTTCCAGAACTTCAGGTTCTTCGTGTTACACTGGAAGAGGCTACTCCTTTCATTTACTGAAGACGTAGCAGAAATGGCCATAAAATTCAAATCACATTTCTTTTCTCCTCTTGAATATCTTTGAAAGCTTTTTCTCGTCTCCATGGACTGGTGGTTTTCCTATAAGGGCGAACGTTCCTAATAGAACAGAGAACTGAAATGCTGTGCCACACGCTCCTCAGCCAGGAGTCCTGTTTGTGCTTGGAACTTGGAAGTTGAAAGCAAGGATTCCTCCAGGTTTCAGTAGCAGAGGAACACAATCTTTCAAGATAAAAATTGAAGATACAACCAGTTAAAAGTCAACCTAAAATCACTTCTAACAGTTAAGTACCTTTCCAAATCTCACCCTTAGAAGCTGATCAAGTCTTCCTTGGAAGTCCTACTCTTCGTATCAAGGTTTTGATAAATTTTCCCCAAAGTTCTCTTTCTAACAATTCTTCTGAATTTTCTCTACTATGACCTAAAACTCTCCTCAGAGCATCCTTCACCTCCTTATTCCTTAGGCTGTAGATTATAGGATTCAGCACCGCAGTCTCCACTGAATAGAACAGAGAGGCCCATTTATCTCAGTCCAATGAGTAGCTGGACATTGGCCTAACATACATAAAAACGGTAGTCCCATAAAACAACAAGACAGCTCTCAGATGGGAAGCACAGGTGGAGAAGGCTTTGCATCTGCCCTTGGAGGAGTGGATCCTCAAGATGGTGGAGATGAGATAGATACAGGAGATTAGAATTGCCAGAGATGCGAAGATGCCATGAAATGTACCAAAAATATGAAGTACCATCTCGTTGCTATAGGTGTCAGAGCATGAAAGCTGGATCATAGGGGGAAAGTCACTGAAGTAATGACTGACAACACTGGAGTCACAGAAAGAGGGTGTGAAGGTGGAGATAGTTTGTGCAAGTGCATGGACAAAGCCAATGAAATAGGAGATGATTACCATCTGTGTATAGGCTTTTGAGGACATGACAGTTGCATAAAGTAGAAGGTTACAGACAGCCACACGCAGTCATATGCCATTACTGCCAGCAGGAGACACTTAGCACGAGCCCCGAGGAGAAAAGTGAATAGCTGTGCCACACAGGCACTGATTGAAATGGCTCTCCTCACTGCTGAAGAGTTCACCAGCAACCTTGGGGAGATAGCTGAGCAGTAACAGAAAGCCACAAAAGCCAAGCTACCGAGGAAAAGGTACGCTGTGTATGAAGCCGGGGGATCAACCTTGATCTGCGTGATCATTCCAAGATTCCCTATTAATGTGCTTAAAAAAAAGCAAGTCACCTTCACCTCTTGGCTTTGTTAGTCCAGAGAGGATAAACCTCAATGGCCTCATAGTGATTCCTCTCAGGCATGCTGGTAGCACACTCGTGTTATCTCCCAACAAGAAACTGATTCAACCCCTAGAAGTAATGGGAAACTGGCAACACACAATTTATTTTCTCAGTAGTCACAAGTATGGGGCATTTTCATCATAGCTTCTGACTAGACTTCTTTAATTACACATTGAAATGACCTGTGATACAAGGGAGTACTGTTCCTATTTTTCAGGTCAGATCAGAAAGCCCAGAAAGATGAGATAGCTTATTTAAAAGGCAACAACAGCACTCTGAAACACTAGTGCTTCTTTCTGTATTGCAGTTACCAATACATTTTTTGCCTACTAACTAACCCCCAACCCCACCCCAATCCCCCTCCCCCAACTGGCCCTAACCTAAGCCCAACCAGCCCTAACCACAATCCTAAATGGCAGACCCTAACCCTCTAACCCTAAACCCTTAATGGCCCTGACTCCAACCCTCTAAACCCCCTAACCCTAAAACCCTAACTCCAACCCCTAACAACTCTTAATCCCAACCCTAACCCCAAACCCAACCCCAACCCTAAATGGCTCTAACCCTAACCCTCCCACTCTGCCTTGATGGCTCTGAGCGTAACCCCAACCTCTGACCTGCTACCTTGAACTTGTAGTCACCCTTACTCCTTGCCCTGTCACCCCTAAACTGGCTATGTAACCTGCTAAGGGTAGCTCTCTAAGCCTAAGGTATATATGTGTATGACTGTATGTATGTATATATACAGTGCATACACATTTTATTATTTGTATATGTGTCTAAAAAGAAATAAGTATGGGAAGGCTTAATTTGCATATTTAATGAATTCATTAGCAAGAGTAGGATACTATCTGGGAGTAAATAATTTTTTTTATTTTAATTGTAGAGTAATAATTATTTACTCCCAGCTGGTATGCTAGAGAAAAAGAAGACAGAAGAAAACAGAGAGCAAAGCACAGATTAAAGAGCAAAGAAGAAAAGCAAAGAGCACAGCGGAGAGCAGAAAGAGCAAAGCACAAAGTGCAGACCACAGAGATTACAGACCACAGCGCACAGAGCAGAGAGCAGAGCAGAACACTCGTCGTTGCATCATCAGCAACTCTTGGGCTTCTATCCTCACAACACACAAAACGTAACAAACAAGCCCACACTCTACATCACCTGCACATACTCTTCAGCATCCATCTCTAATCTCACCAATACATCAGCCAGCACATACTCTACATTCCTGCAGAAACAGGCAAGTGCACCTCCAGGTTTTTGGACAGCTCCCAGTAACAGGGTGACCAAGCGCCTCCAAAAACCACCCTGCCTAGAAAACACCCAGCTCCGAGCCGAAGCTCCACACCCACGCAGGCAATGATTGATCACCACCTCGCAGAGCATTGGGGACTCAGGGGGGAAAAGAAACCCAGCTGGGAGCAGAACCCCAGCTGTGTGGGTCTTTTGTTTGGTTGGTTGGGTTTTTTTGGTTTTTTGTCTGGTTTGTTTTTTTTTTTAAAAAATCTAAGAAATTCTAACTAGAACCTGAAAAAAGAAAAGAACATGCATACAAGGTTAGACACACTAACAACCCCACCCAACAACCAAACAACTGCCCACTCACTCCCACCCCAGCCATTCATCACCCCTACTAACAGAACCATCTCCTTCCATCCTTTTTTAAAGGTAACACTGTACTGGCTTAAATAAGAATCCCCCCAAATGGCCACTCAATCAAAAAAGAGTTTAAAGAAAAGAATACTTTTACTTCTTACTGAAACCCCCCCAAGAAGTTTCATAGATACATTATTCTGCTCTGGTGACTGCCATTACTACACACCCCCCAACTTCCCCCCCCCCCCCCCCCCCAAACACACACAAAAAATGGCAGCACAGAAGACACTGCCAGCCAGAAAGACCTATGACGCCACAACCGTGCAGCTCTGATGCCCTGGACGAGCCCATGAAAGAGTCAGATGCCACCACCCGTGACGGAAAAGGGCCAGCAAAGCTGGGAAAAGCAATGCAGAAGAGGCCAGCAAGAAAGACCTGAGGCTGTGACAACACTGGGGAGAAAACCCTGAAAGGGCGCCAGGAAGACACACAACAAGAGCGGGCTCAGAAGAGGTGTGGCCAGTGAGGCCTCGATGATGGCTGCAAAGATGACTGACTGCAAACGGCCACGATGTGGAGTCAGAGCAACAGACCACCCCCTTTTAGCTGCCTGCACAGAACAAGACACAATCCATTGGAGCAATGCTGACGAGTCAGGCCAGGCAAAAAGACAGTGGATGCCTGCCATGCTAGTGCTGCAGAGCACGGGCTGTGCTCCTTGAGCACAACGAGCAAGAGCAACATCAAGACCTGAGCAAAAGAGAGTACAGCTACAACACACACCACAGACTGCACAACAACACAGACACAGGCTGGAGCCGCTCTGCCTAGCACATCCTCACTTTCTGCCATGCACACCCCACTGCCTCATGCACACACACATCCCAAACCACCCTCCACTCTACACTGAACGTCAGCACACACCTGCGCGCACACACACACACACACACACACACACACACACACACAGAGTCAAGACACCCCAACACCCTTTGCCCATCAACTTAGCTCTTCCGGTGCTCTGCATCACCATCGGTCCTCAAGAGCCATCCTCAATGGCAGACCCATCCTCTCCGATCTTCCTTTGCTTGCCACATTTGCCTTCACCTGCCACACCAGAGCACAAGTAGTCACCCCTGTGCCAGTTGGCTCCAGCCTCACCTGCAAGAGCACTCTCCACCAAAGCACCATGGGTGCTCCGCTCACCTGAACTGCGCCAATTCCAAACACCAGCATCCTGGCTGGGGGGAAGCCCATGGCACCTGGAAAAAACAAAATAATGAAGCCACTCTTCTGGCAGGCAGCGCTCACCAGCCCTACAATGCCCAACACCAATCCGCTCACCTGAAATCCTCAGCCACGCTTGGGAAAGGCCCACACCATACCTGAAAAAACACAGCAAAAGACATCACCAAGAGGCAACCCGGCATCACCCTACCACGCCATCAGATTCTGACCCAACAAGCTCCCCCTCTTACCTGCTCGGGCTCTTCTCAGCACTCTACTTCTCCTCTTCACAACTTCCTGCAAAACCTGAGACAACCACACCTTGAGGTGATGCCAAAACCACACCCCACCACAACAGTACCTCACTACAACACCTTTGCCTGCTCTGCTCACCCATCTTGACTGCTGGGCCATTGGCCGCCACGCCAAGGCCCACCAGGCACCTGTAAAACCAGAACAGCGCCAATGAGACAACAGCCCTACACTGGGCTCTGCGTCCTCTCTCAGACCAACACTCACCTTGCCCTGCTCCTCCCGGACACAAGCAACTTGCTCTCCACAAGGCTCCACACCTACAAGCACAAAGCAAAAATTAACCAGGGAACCACTGACCACAACACTCCTTCCAACAAGGAATCTCTAGCTCACCTTCTTACGGCATTCCCCTTCCTTCCTCCATCTCCCTCAAGAGATCCAAACACTAATCCGCATCTGCAAAAAAGCAATGTAAAATGGAACACACAGATGCTGACCAATCACTGTTCCAGCCCATCACTGCCACACTCCACACACTATCATTCCTAACACCCACAGGCAAGGCAGCTCCAGCCCCGAACAGACACACAGACACAAACATGAAGGAAAGCCCTATGCAAAAAGAACTATTCCCATGCATAAGATGCTGCCAGCCAAAAAGCCCTACAATGCCACAACCACACAGCTCTGATGCTCCGGATGAGCCCACGGAACAGTCAGACGCTACTGCCTGTGATGGAAAGGGGCCAGCAAAGCTGGGAAGAGTGATGCAGAAGAAGCCAGCAAGGAAGACCTGAGGCTCTGACGATGCAGGGAAGAAAATCCTGAAAGGATGCCAGGAAGGTGCAAAACAAGAGCGGCCTCAGAAGAGGAACGGCCAAGGAGGCCTCAATGATGGCTGCAAATGGCCACGATGCAAAACCAGAGTGACACGCCACCCCTTTTAGCTGCCTGCACAGAACAAGGTGCTATCCATTAGCACAATGCTGATGAGTCGGGCCAGGCAAAAGACAATGGATGCCTGCCGCGCTAGCGCTGCAGAGCATGGGCCACGCTCCTTGAGCGCAAACAAGAGCGACATCAAGACCTGAGCAAAAGATACCACAGCTACAACACACACCCCATAAACTACTCAACAACACAGACACAGGCTGGAGCTGCTCTGCCTACCACACCCTCACTTTCTGCCATGCACACCCCACTGCCTCTGCCTCACACACAGCACTCATCCAGAAGAGTTCTCCATACTACATTGTATGTCAGCACACACACCCAAGACACATCGACACTTTGCTCCTCACCTTAGCTTTTGCAGTGCTGTGCGTCACACCACTGGTCCTCAAGAGGCATCCTCAATGGCAGCCACATCCTCTCTGATCTTCCTTCGGTCACCACATTCGCCTTCATTGCCTGCCAAACCAGAGCACGGGAGATCACCCCCATGCCAGCCAGCTCCAGCTGAAGAGCACCCTCCACCAAAGCGCCACTGATGTTGTGCTCACCTGTGCCGCACCAACTCCAGACTCCAACATCATTGCTGTGGGGACACCCATGGCACCTGGAAAACCAAGACAAAGTTACTATGCTGCCAGGTAGCGCTGACCAGCCCTACAACAACTGAAACACCATTCTGATCACCCATTCTACCTCACCTGAAATCCTCAGCCATGCCTGCAAAGGGCCGACATAGTACCTGAAGAAGCAAAGTAGGCAGCCCCAGAAGCCAGGGTAGGGGTCAGAAGCAGAGCCACAGAAGGGCAGGTGGCACTAGGTTCACAGGCATGGATATAAGAAAGGAGCTGCCAGGCAAGACTGCAAATTGGTTCCTGGTGGTTCCGAGAAGTACAACCGTTTCTTCTCTCTCAGCACTGAGGCTTAGGCAAGAAGAGAGGTGAGTTCATTAGCTGAGGGGAGGTTGGTTTTTGAGCTCTTCAGGCACATGGGCTTACTCACAGTCCGCTTTGCTTTCCGACAAGGTGACTTCCTTTCTCATCCTACTGCAGTTACAGGAAGGGAGAAGGCTTCCTTCCCTCTTCATACAAAATCTGGACTCTTCTACAAGTCTGCATACTACAGAAAAACCCCACACAGTTTCTCCCTGAACAGGGCTGACAGTATTTCTGAGGAGCAGCAAAACATCCAGCGAGCCAGAAACCAGACTAGCTGATGAGAGCAATACCTCACACAGATCCACCTTACTGGAGATAAAACACACAACCACCACCTAGGGTGTAAGTGTAGAAGGAAATGTTTTCCCAGGACCCCTGCTCTCTTCTCTTGTCTGCAGTCCAGCAGAGGCACAAGCAATGCCTCAAGCATCAGCATGTTCAAAGAGCCCAGTGAGGAAGTTAGGCCCCTTCCACAGTAAACACACAAACACCAGAAAACAATACTGACAATTAACAGAGGATACAACTGCACACTCAGAAACCCTCATCCACCCCTGAACACCCCACACCAAGATACCAACACAAAACCAAAACTGCCTGCTATAAGCAATTTTCTGGCATGCTCACAACTCCACCTTCAGCCATCTCATTGCTCTAACATTAAGGAATGGCCCTTGCTTCTCTAAATGCAGCAATAAGTCTTTCTGGATAGTTTCACTTCCACAAATGCTGTTATTTCCCAAGGCAGTTCCAGAGCACTACCCCCAAAGAGAGCAGAGACTGTGTGAACACCCTGGGTTTATGTAACCCTAGCCTCACCCACTGCCCTACCCACAAGCCCTTGGAAGGGGAGGGGCAAACCACTGGCAGCCATAAATACATAGGGCTAAGCAGAAGCAAGCCTTTTGCTTCCACTCAGTATCTGGATGGGTGAGCACAGAAAGGACAGACAGACCTCTTTGATAAAACAGACCATCTTCTTTATTACTGAAACCTTATATACTGAACCCATAATATCAGGAGGTATGTTATTAAGCTTTTTTACCCAAACTAGCACTAGCCTTTGCACTAAAAACTAAAAATCAGTTCTGCTTATGCTTAGAAAGAAAGCTACAAGATTCAACATAACCTGTTAAGGGAACACTACACCACAGTGCTCTAATTGGTTCAGACCTGCATATAATACAGCTGTTGTAGCAGGACAGCATTTCCTCTAGGGCAAACCAAGATATCAAAATAAACTCCTGGAACAAGGCTGCTTCTGTAATGTGAGTACTTCTGAAGAGGGGTACTTCCTGTATAGTACCTAGAGTGCTCAGAAAAAGGGGTCAGTAGGTGGAATGGGTAGTTCCCCAGGGGAGTACTAGCTCTGTATTTCTAAGTGGAGGACTGGCACAAGGAGGGAAGAGGGATGCTAAGAGGGCTGGAGAACCTACGCAGGGCTCTGGGGGCACAACAAGGAAGGCTGACAGAGTAGTCCAGAGTGAAATAAAGGGGTTCCTCAGGGCTCTACAGGACCAGCAGAGGTCTATGCAGCACAACAAAGCTCTAAAGAGGAACCCAGAGCAGATTAGACATCTCTTACGGAGACTAGAGAGCAACTAAAAGAAGCCAGAAGAGAACAAGCAAAGCCTCTGAAGGGGTTCAGAGGAAAAGAGGGCTACTCAGGCAGCTGAACGATGAACAGAGCACTCCAGGGCATAAGACAGGGCTCAGGAAGAGTTCTGAGAACACTGCAGAAGTTCTAAAGGAGCTAGAGAGCCAAAAGACAGCTCTAGGGAACAAGGAAAGCCCAAAGAGTGGTCCAGAGTGCACTAGAGGGGTGCTGAGGGGCCTGCATGGCCAAGGAATGACTTTGGGGAACAAGGAAGAAATCTGGAGGGCTTCTGAGGAGACTAGAGGGTTCCAAAGGGGGCTGTGGAGCCAGAGGACAGCTCTGGGGCACAACAAGCACCCCAGGAGAGGTTCTGAGCAGACTAGAGGGCTCCTAAGGGGACTAAATGGCACAGGGAAAAAAAAAAAAATCAAAACTGGGTAACATGACCGACCTCAGGAGGTGCTCTGAGTGGACAGGAGGGCTCCTATGGGATGTGGATGGCCAAAAGAGGGCTCCGGGACACAAAGGCCTCCAGAGGGGTTCTGAGCACACTAGAGGGGTCCTAAGGGAACTTGAGACCCAAAAGACAGCTTTGGAGCATGGCAAAGGCCTCTAGAAGGGTGCTAAGGGTTCTAGAGGGCCAGGAGTGGTCTGTGGGGGGGAAATAAAAGGTCAAAAAATGAAGCCAAAGCAGAATAGAGGGCTGCTAAAGGGCCAAAAGAGGGCTCCAGGGCATGAAGAAGGGCTCCAGAGGGACTCTGAGGGCTCTACCAGGGTCCTAAAGGGGTCTAGACATCCAAAACACAGCTCTGGGGCATAAAAAAGGCTGAAAGAGTAGTCCACAGCACACTTAGAGGGCTGCTAAGGGGTCTACATGGCCAAAAAATGACTCTGGTGAACCAGGAAGAAAACTGGAAGAGTTCTGAGGAGACTAGATGTTCCCTAAGGGGGCTGGAGGGCCAGAAGACAGCTCTGGGGCCCAATTGTGGCCAAAAGAGTGGTCCAGAGTACACTAGAGGGGTCCTCAGGGGTCTAGAGTGCCCACAGAAGACTCCGGTCCCAATCTTGGCCAAAAGAGGGGTCGAGAGCACACTAGGGGTTTCCTGAGGGAACCAATGAACAAAGAAAAAGCCTCTGGGGCCCCATTTTGGCCAAAAAAAGGAGTGCAGAGCAGACGAGAGGGCTGCTGAGAAGGCTGGAGGGCCAAATGAGGGCTCTGGAGCACCACAAAGGCCTCTGGAGGGATTCTGAAGGGACTAGAGGGGTGCTAAAGGGGCCGGAGGGCCAGAAGACAGCTCTGGGACAGAAGGGAGACTGAAAGAGTAGTCCAAAGTGCACTAGAGGAGTCCTAAGTGGTCTACCTGGCTGAAAAAATATCAACTGGGGAGCAGGGATGAGCTCAGGAGGTGGTCTGAGAGGACGAGAGAGATTCGCTAGGGTCTGGAGAGCCCAAAGAGCTCTGGGGCCCAATTTTGGCCAAGAGAGTGTTTGAGAGTGCACTGGAGGGGTGCTAACAGGTCTACAAGGCCAAAAAAGACTCTGGGGAACAAGGACAGCCTCCAGAAAGGTTCTTAGGTGGAATTTGAGGGATCCAAAGGGGTCGTCAGGAGAGCCAGAAGACAGCCCTGGGGCACAACAAAGGCCTCAAGAGGGATTCAGAGGTGACTAGAGGGGTCCTCTTGGTTCTAGAGGGCCAAAAGAGGGCTGCAGGGCACAATTTTGGCCAAAAGAGGCACCTAGAGTAGACCGGGGGGTTGTAAAGGGACTAGAAGGAAGAAAAAAAATGCTATAGGGAACAACGAAGGCAAAAGGAGGGGTCCTGGTGGGACTAGAGAGGTGCTTGGAGAGCTAGAAGGACAACGGAGGGCTCCTGCACAATGAAGGCCAAAAGAGGGATATTGAAGGAATTAGAGAAGTCCTACGAGAGCCGGTGGACCAAAAAAGGGCTCTGGGAGCACTACAAAGGCCTCAGGAGGGGTTCTGAGGGTACGAGAGGGGTCCTAAGGACTCTACACGCTCAACTGAGCCCCTGGTGCACAATGAAGTCCAATGGAGAGGTTCTGAGGGGATTGGAGCAGTCCTAAGGGGACTAGACATCAAACAGAGGCCTCTAGGGTGCAATGAAGACTTTGGGGGCAGTGTTTGGACCACTTCTCTGAGGCTTTTGGGGTGATTGACATAACCGCTTCGCTTCACGTTACTCACAGCTACCTTCATCTATTACTTAGGGCTAAACCTGTTCCTATTTGCAGAGGGGCTTGTTGCTTGTTTAAACTTGACATATAGTCCACAACCTGCTCTGCGTGCTCCCTAGTCCCTTCTGCTTTCGCAACACTTGTGGTAATTCAAGGAGGTAATTAAGAGTCCCCATTGTCCCATAGGCTGGAGCAAGACATTGCTGCTGCTCTGAGGAGATGCCTAAAAGCCATGCTGTTTTCTGTAGCATCACTGGGGCTTCCCAGAGCCCAACGGTGTTCTCTTTGGCTTTTCCCGAGCCTTTTAGGTTTTTTAGGCTATTCCTTAGCCCGCCATTTCATGGCAATGTTCTCCTTAAGCATTGTGCACAGCACGATTATCCCAGATCAGCCACATCGTGTACGTACAGAGGCTTCTGAGAGGCGGCTCAGAAGAAAAGAGAGAAAAATCTCTTTGTCATCAGCGCATCCACCCGCCAACACTCTTCACCAGGAAGCGCTGTAAACTCCCATTTCTCTAAAGCGGGACTGAGTCAAGGCAGAGACGCAGATCACACCCCATCTTTGTTAGAACGCCTCACTGCTGCGGGGACTGGGCCTGGCAGCAGTTTTAGGAATGTTTGGGGCTTTGGAGAGAGTTCAGGGGAAGGTCTGGAGTCAGTGACAACGTTGAGGCAGGGCTCGGAGATGTTTTGGGGCCTGTAGGGGTGTTGGGGCAGGATTTGTGGGTGGTTTAATGGCTTTGGGGGGGCTGGTTGCAGGAAGGGTGGGACTCTGCGGGGCCCTCAGGGCAGAGGTGCCATCCCAGATGTGTAGGGAGCACATAGGGGTGCCCCACGTTGCTGTCAGCTCGGCGGGAGGAGCCACTGGTCTCCCACCCCATCAGATAGGGTGGCGGGGGGGGAGGAGGAGGGATCTATGAGCTTGCACAGAACGCCAGAGAAGGCAGCAGGGAACTCACCAAGGGCCCCGCATCCCAGAAAAGCTGCAAAGGAACCCGCGTCCCAGACGAGAGGAGACATCAGGCTGCTGTGCCGCTGCTGGACACATCCAGACCCCCGCGCAGACACCCCCCCCCCCCGCTCCTCCAGGCTGCGTCCACAGCGGTGAGCGCACGCCCTGGCCCGCGCTGGGGAGGAACTGGGGCCCTACAGGCGACACACGGAAAAGGCAGAGTCAGAGCCGCGCTCCGGCAGACCCGGCGCGGCGCGGCGCCAGGTCCGAACCCCCCGCCCCCCCGCCCCGCCGCCTCCACGAAGCGACAGCCCCGGCGGGCAGGACACAGCCCGACGCCCGCGGCCACCCGAAAGCACACGCTCGCCTCACCGGGATCCCCACGTGCTCGACTCCAGGCGGCCTCGGCCCTCGCCCGCAGCCGCCGAGCGAAAACACCCGCCCTGCTCGCCGCCATCTTGCTCCCCGCCGCCGCGCATGCGCTGGCTACGGACAGCGCGGGAGGGGCGGGGGCGAGCGGGAGCGGCAGCGGGAGCGGGGGCGGGGAGGCGAGACCGCAATGGCGCCCTCGTGTGGTCGTAGCGCGGCGCTGCAGCCGGCCGGCTCCCGCGGGCGACCCGCAGCCCGCCGCGCCAGCCCGGTGCTCAGGCCGAGCAGCGAGCGCCCCGAGGCTGCTCTGCCCGTGCCCGAGAGAGCGGCGGGGATCAGCGAGCAGGCGCTGGGGCTGCCCCGGTCGCGGAGCAGCTCTGAGACGGCACTGCCCATCCCCGCACCCCCAGGAAGCACCGGGAAGGAAAAGCCCTCTCGGGAAAAGCGCTCCCAGTCCGTGAGCACCGGGCAGGGGTGGACGAGCGCCTTCGCTTACCCGTCCCCGAGAGAGCGGAGAGTAGCGGTGAACACGGTGACCGGCAGCGCACACGTGTGCGCCGGCTGCCTGTACTGTTCTTCGTACGCAGCGGTGGCCGGCAGCGGCTGCAGTGCTGCCTTGTCGACACGCAAGGACAGCGGTGAGCGGGACGGAACGCAGTGCGCATGCGCTACGCCGATGAGTGTGCAGTGCCGCTTTTCAGACCCGCGATGGCAGCAGTGAGCGCGGCGGAACGCAATGCGCATGCGTGCTCCCTTTCGGTGCAGTACCACCTTCTCCCCAGTATCAGGGTCCACTCAATAAACAAAATAGTATGATAAATGTTGTCATCTGCTCCAAGTGCTTTCGCAGAAGAGAACGACATCAAAATGAGGTATTATTGCATTTAGTCTCCACTACACGTGCTACCCCAGTGCCACGGACTTGCTTTAAAGGATCAGTGACGTACGCGTTCTGGCAGTAATATTCACGGAATGAATATGCACTCGATCAAGTAGGAGTGTTCATGAAAAGCTTTGCCAGTGCGTCGCTAGGTAACAAACCTAGACAAGCAGCTATTTGCCCTGATCCTTCGGCTTACGTTTCTTCTGCCCGATGTAGTCTAACGTACCTGAACGCAATGGCCTTGCGAGGCAGTGACATGGTGTCCGTGGGGTGGCTGTTCCAGGGTCTCTCGGGCTGTTCCAGGGTCCTCGGACAGCAACGGTGCTGGTCGACTTTCCCTTGTGCTGCACAGCAGGACAGCTCCGCACCGTGCCCTCCCAGCACTGCCGCTCCTCCCAGCAGTTGCCTAACTGGCCCCAATCCTGAGCAAAGCTATGACTCCCAGGAGCCCGCAGCACCCCTCCTTCTCTCCCTGCCCTCCCCATTTCCAAGAGGGACAGCCCCAGCCCCTGGGGACAACCCTGCCCGGTCACACTGCTGTCCAAAAAGCGGATTCGTTGCCCCGTGTGCACTAAGCCAATAATTACACGCTCAGGAGAGACATTTGCTTATTTATTTCAGAGTTGCGCAAGCCTGGCTGCTCGGTGGTTTCCCACAAATCAAGCGCACCCCCACCCCCCCCGGCTTTCCAAGTAGCATTTACACAAACAAATTGCAAGGTTTGCAACTTTCCCTTTTACACCGGTTGGTTAGTGATTTACCTACAACTGTAATATTGCTTACACACCATTTTACTACTACACATGCTCAGGGGAGGGGTCTTCACCCGGGCGTGGGTCTTTCTGACCTATCAGCGTGATTTTCTTGTATTATAATGAGGACAGGTCAGTTAGGGGATACCTCGAATTCTTTTGCTAAATTGGCAATGTATGCATAGAAAACAAAACATCTTGATTTACAGTTTCTTTAAGGCTTTAGCAGTTCTAGGACGGCCTTGATTAAAGAATTATTTCCTCCCAGGAAATAGAGAGGATCTCCTCATCTGCCTAGTTTAAAGAGCATGAACACTCTTTCTGAGCTTCCAAGATTGTCTTGCAACACCACCAGAGATGGAAAATGCTTCCTGCCCTGTACCGGGGAAAAACAGGGGCATTCCACTGTCCCCCGTGACCTGTGGGGACTCAGGCGTGAGTGACACACGTCCAGTAAGGAACAGACCCAGCGGGCCACTGCTGCAGGGCTGAGAAGGCACCGGCACCTGGAACCACAGCTCCTGGCCTGCCACAGAGCACGATGCGGCTGGCTGGTGGGAACGCCGCTGGCAGAGACCTGCCCGCCCCCGCCACCTCGAGAGGCGCAGCATGGTCACCCAGTAGTCCCGTCTGAGAAGACTACACCTCCCAGCATACCGTGCACGTGAAAATGGCGGCCCGGAAGCCCAGTGCTGGAAGACTACTGCTCCCGGCATGCCGCGGTGAAAACTACGGCTCCCCGCATGCCAGGCTGCCAACTCCCGCCCCCCCACCCCCGCCCTCCCCCCCCCCCGCAGCGCTAGGGGAGGTTTGACCCTCGGGAGATGCCGTTCCTTTAGGTTTATAAGTAGCTGATGGGAGGGTGTTAGATTACAGCATGTGTAGAAGGTTTTTTAGAGAATGTCATCAACCAGAAAGACCCAGAACATATCTTGTATTTACACTCCTCTTACCAGCACCACTTTGTCTGTCTAGTTGCAGTGTCCTTAAATGATGGCAGCTATAAGCAACTTTTGCCCCCTGGTCTCCAGGACTGGCTCTTTAAACAGGTGTTGTTCTTTCTGATAGAGCCCCGAGTGACATACCACTGACTTCCTCAGTGTGTGGTGATGTACATATTTGTGGTACAATGCCAAAGTAGGCCTTGTTAGCAAGACTATTTGTATCATCAGAAGACAAATACAGTGCAGTCTCCATCCTTCAAGATATTCAAAATCCAACTGGACATGATCCTGGGCAACTTGCTCTAGTTGACCTTGCTCTGAGCTGGGTGGTGGAGAGGGGAAGGGTGTTGGACTAGATGATCTCCTGAGGTCCCTTCCAACCTCAGTAATTCTGTGAGAATTGTCTGAGATGAATCCCACACTTGGAGTTCTACTTGGTAGTTTTTCTATTTAAAGAAACAAGAAGAGAATATAGACGATTAACACTGCTTATGTGTGTGCACGTGATTTACATAGGTCCATATCCTTGTTGAAATTCCAGAGAACTCCATGCGTGAATACAGTACCACAGGAATGTTTCCTTATGCATCGTAATAGGAAGAGTTTTGTATTTTAAGATTCAGAAGTGCAAAGAGATGTTGTCAGCCGAAAATCCTCTTCTGTTCAGCAGGATTATTTAGCATAATGACATTACGTATTCAGCTTTGAATATCAAAAGGCAGTATTATGTTTCTTCTTTAATTCCTGTATTTTCATGGGCCAATGATTTTTTTGATCCCGTTGGTATTCTGTAATTACATATTAATTGCATTAAGTTCAGAAACATCATCAAAGAAGCACCACGCAATGGTAATCTTAAAAATGTTAGGATTCAGATTTCTCTCGTCTTCCATTCTACATTGTTATAACCACGGCTCTCATCTTTTAATCTTTTTTCCTTGGTATAGCCTTTATCACGAATAGAGATTCATAATATGCTCAGAATATGATGCCTCAAAATATTGTATAAATTGCAGCCATGTGTTGTCTTGCTTTGATGCTTGCACTGATTCTTTAGCTCAGTGCATTGTCCTTTGTCTTGACCTTGTTATTTATGGCTCCAATGAGCTGTGGAAAATGAGCAGCCAGGTCATCCTTTCCAAATTAAAACACTAGCAAGGTCAATGTAGGACAGGAAATAGAACATTTGGAATATTGCCACTTTTCTGCCTTATTTGCATATAAAAAGTGGGGACTGGAATGGTAGGAAATGGGTCCATTTTAATTTATTACAAAAAGTTATGATCTTACCCTTCCCTCTGCCCGGTTTATGCCTTAATATCAAGAGAGCACTCTTGCCCTTTCTGTTTCAATCTTCCTAGTGTGACTGTATGGGAGAGGGGGGAAAGCGTGGCTATGTATGTGGAAAAGGAATGCTTTAAATAGCTGATCTTCTTCAGCATTGTCCTGTAAACACATTTGCTGCCGTCATTATTTCTGAAGCGCACGTTAAAAGTTGAATATTTACCATAGTCTTTACCAATGTTTCTGACAGAGCAATGGAGGAAGGGAAGGACGTCATCAGCCTTTCAATTCAAAAATGTTGTCCACAGTCTGCTGTGAACAGTTAACCTGCTATGTCACTCAGGGGCACTAGAGTCTTGATTACACACAAAACTATTTTCTAATCATTTTCTGTATTACCCTGGAAATTAGCTGTGTATCTTTGGTGTGACTTATAATGGCATCTAGTAGCTAATAACCTGTATCAATATACCTAGTTAACTTTTTGTTAGAATCAAATGTAAATACAGGGATTCTTCTTTTCTGCTTATTTCAGAGATGCTGCGTAGCAGGATAACGAAGTGTTTGCTTTCATGTCACCTGTTAACTGGTTAATGGCCTATGGAAATTTTATGTCTTCTCCTGTTCACTTTTGCCAAGAATATATCAATGATTCTTTTTTTTTCTTGGATATCTTTTTTTTTTAAATACCAAGTGGTTACCTTAGAAAAATATCGTATGGTGAGTAGACAGAGAACCTTTCTTATTGTAAAAATAGAAGAAGAAGATGGATTAATTAGGCTTTGGACCTAGGCAATATCATTCACTCTGTTTTATTTTTACGGCTTCTGTGTTAATGAATATCTTGTGCATCTCTTTGATCCCCTGAGAGAACATCCACACAATGTCCTCTATGTTTTATGTCCCAGGGTTGGCGTTACATATTACAGGCTATCTGGTCATCATTGCACCACTGCTATTTCATCTTCTGACTGTGAATATCCAAGTGTGGTGGTTGACATTGCCAGACTGGTGTTGCCACCTGCTGGGTACATGAACTTTTCCTGCTCCAACCTGTTTGCCTATATGCATGTTTTCATTCTTTGTCAAGCATCTTTTTCAGCTATTATAAGGAGGATGTATTTGATGAAACATAGGTGTCTAGATCTGGTCTAGTCGTCTTAGGCTCCCTTTATATTCAGAAAAGAGCAAAAGGACTTTTGTTGGCTCAGTTCATCTTATCCCAAAGTAGAGGTTTAAAACAGGTCAGATAAGCAGCAACTTAAAATTACTTCAGTCTTTTACTGTGCATAAAAAGGGCATAATATGATTAGCTTGGATATAGATATTTACTATTTTATATATATATGTATGATATATATATGATATGCATATATGATATACATATATGATATATATGATGTATATTTGATATATTGATATATATGTATGATATATATGTGTGTCTGTGTATGAGATATATATATGCAGATATTTACTAGTGCCATTGCCTGAAAGGCCAGTGGCAGGGCCATGGCTGCTGGCTGTGCTTCTGAGGTCACAGCAGCCTCAGTGCCTCATAGGCTGGAGGGAGGCTCCTGGCTGCTGGCTGTGCTTGTGAGGTCACATTTGTCTCAGTGGTTCACAGGGCAGTGGGAGGTCCCTGGCTGCAAGTTCTGCTTGTGGGGTGGAAGAAGTACCAGTGCCTCATAGGCCAGTGGGAGGCCAATGACTGCTGGCTGTGCTTGTGAGGTCACATCGACCTCTGTGCCCTACAGGCCAGTGGCAGGCCCCTGGGTGCTGGCTGTGCTTGTGAAGTCACAGCAGCCTCACTGCTTCACAGGCCAGTGGCAGGCCCCTGGCTGCTGGCTGTGCTTGTGAGGTCACAGCAGCCTCCGTGCTTCATAGGCCAGTGGCAGGCCCCTGGCTGCTGGCTGTACTCGTGAGATGGCAACAGCCTCAGTGTCCTATAGGCCAGGGACAGGCCTATGGCTGCTGGCTATGCTTCTGAGGCCACAAGAGCCTCAGAGCCTGATAGGCCAGTGGCAGACCCACAGCTCCAGGCTGTGCTTGTGAGGTCACAGCAGCCTGAGAGCTGGCTAGGCCAGTGGCAGGACTAAGGCTGCTGGCTGTGCTTGTGAGGTCACAGCAGTCCCAGTGCCTTATAGGCCAGCAGCAGACCCATGACTGCTGGCTGTGCATGTGAGATCACAGCAGACGCAGTGCCTGATTGGCCAGTGGCAGGCCCCTGACTGCTGGCTGTGCTGGTGAGGTCACAGCAGCCTGAGTGCCTCTGAGGCCAGTGGCAGGCTCATGGTTGCTGGCTGTGCTTGTGAGGTCACAGCAGCCTCAGTGCCTCCTAGGCCAGTGGCATGCTCATGACTGCTGGCTGTGCTTGTGAGGTCACAGCAGCCTGACTGCCTGTGAGGCCAGCGGCAGGCTCCTGGCTGCTGGCTGTGCTTCTGAGTTGACAGCAGCGTCAGTGCCTCCTAGGCCAGTGGCATGCTCATGACTGCTGGCTGTGCTTGTGAGGTCACAGCAGCCTCAGTTCCTCCTAGGCCAGTGGCAGGCTCATGGTTGCTGGCTGTGCTTGGGATGTCACAGCAGCCTGAGTGCCTCCTAGGCCAGTGGCAGGCTCATGGCTGCTGGCTGTGCTTGTGACGTCACAGCAGCCTCAGTGCCTCCTAGGACAGTGGAAGGCTCCTGCCTGCTAGCTGTGTTTGTGAGGTCACAGCAGCCTGAAGGCCTCCTAGGCCAGTGGCAGGCTCATGGCTGCTGGCTGTGCTTGTGAGGTCACAGCAGCCTCAGAGCCTGACAGGGCAGTGGCAGGCCCCTGGTTGCTGGCTGTGCTTGGGACGTCACAGCAGCCTCAGTGCCTCATAGGGCAGTGGCAGGCTCATGGCTGCTGGCTGTGCTTGTGAGGTCACAGCAGCCTCCGTGCCCTTTATGGCAGTGGCAGGCCCGTGACAGTGTGCTGTGCTTGTGAATAATTTGTAGTACAGAGGATCTGACAATGAAGGATAATCCTCTTTTTGCGAATCTGAAGGGCTATAAAGACCTGCTCTCTCTTGGCATGGCTCAGGCAACAGTTTGTGGTTTTTTAGGGGCGGCACTAATTGCTGCCCGGTGGGGGAGGCAAGGTGATAAAAAGACCATTGAGTCCTTGGGAGAACACATAAGAAACTCCCAGAGTCGAGCCAAAGAGACAATCGAGTTCTTGCAAGACTCCCGGAGTCGAGCCAAAGAGACAGTTGAGTCTTTGCAAGAACAGGTAAGAAACTTGCAAAGTCAACTCACTGCGGAGCGCAACCATACTCAGCGGCTTCACATAATCTTATCAGACTCACTAGACCGAGAGAGAATCCTGCGGTCTGAATTGGAAGAAAACAGGCGGGGGGTTAATGATAGTGAACCGGGATTCTCGAATTTGGCCGAACTAGACGGAAAACAGGCATCTGATCTAAAATCCATATATCCAATTAAAGAATTAGAAGACAGCAGGAACTGCTTTTATCCTGGAGATGGGAACGTAGTAATGAGACCCTTGATTAAAACGGAAACCACTGATAATGGTCAGGGGGGTATTCAACGACGTACCACGCGTATTATCCCCTATTCCCCTCAGGACTTGGCTAAAATACAGGAAAAATACTCCCGGGGCTCCCGGGAAACTGAAACTGAGTATGTGTGGAGAGTCTCCCTCACCGGGGGGAATCGCATTCTGCTGAGCGAAGATGAAGCTAGAGGATATTGGGGACCCAGAGTCTTTCTAACCACAAATGATAACAGGGAACCATGGTCCTTGACCCAGAGGGTAGCCTACTGGGCAGGAGGATTAGACCCAATGGAAAGAGGAGACCCTTTTTCTATTAAAACACCCACAGCGGGCCACATTCTGGAAAGCGTGCAGAAAACTGCTTGCCTCCAATTGATGCATGACCGTTTGCTGCTTCCGCAGCAGCCCTCCCCCATGCAGTGTGTGGCAGACCCCGAGAGGTCACATCCTCTGATCAGGGGACTTCCTGATGCTTTAAAACTATATGCTGTTCAGCTGCAAGACCGATTACGAACTCCCCGACCGAGACGAAGGGGAGGCCCCCCCCGACATGACTTGGGGGGAGGTGGCACAGGAGCTAATTAATTACGGAAGGCGTATGGGATTCACTGGCCAGCGGGAAACAAAGCATAAAGCAGAAATAAGAAGAGTTGAGGAAAGTGGGAGGCAATATAAATCACTGCAACACCCACATCCTGGGAAACCGGTACGGGTGTTGGATAGCAGGAGACAATTATTATGGGCAGAAGGCATTTCAAAGGGAATTCCCAGAGAAGTCATGGATAGGTTACCAACTCCCAACCTGGAAGGTTTGGTAAGAAGTTGGGACAGGATAAGGGGAACCCCATCTTCCTCAAACCCCAAAGTTCCTCCTCCCTTATCCCAAGACCCCGTCTGCACCCCAGGACTCTTAAAACGAACCCTGAGACCGCACAATCCCGGATGGGCGCGACGAATATCTGATGCAGTAACTAAAGTCAATGGACGATGGGGAGTAAATGGCTGCCCCAGACTCGCTGCTTTTTGCCCTAATCCTCCATCCCTCTTACCTGGGACTGGGGAGAATAAGAAACCGAGGAATCCCTTGTATTACCCAGGACAACCGGTTCTAGTGGACTTACCCACTGTGGGACAAATACCTCTAGTACTAAAAGCTTCAAAAAATCTGTATGCATGGGTAGCTACTGATGCCCATGGGAAAGATCATAGAATCCATGCCAGGTGGATCCTCCCTTCCTTTTAGGTCAACAATGTAAAAGGAAGAGGGCACTGGGGAAGAAGACTTGTCTTATGTTGAGCTTGAGTGTCCTCAACGATACTACCTGTGGTAGTTATAACAGTTATTTTTATCATTTTTTGTAATTGTGTGCTGCGATCATAATTAGCTTTATTGTTGAAAACACAACAGCCAAGAATGGCATTCTTAACCTGTGTTGGAAAGATACTTCTTGTCTTAATGTGCTTATATGTGCTATGGCAAACCTACCACCAGAATACACTTCTGGGGCTTGGTATTGTACCGGCCGAATAGGTGATGGGGCAACCACCTTCTTCAGCCCTCTGGGCAACAGAGATGCAACTTACTTTCAATTCCCACCAGGGATAAACGGGCCATTTGCTCAGGGCATTGGAGCTAAGAAGGGGCATTACTGGATATGCAGGCACACAGCATATACATTTTTACCCACGGGGTGGTTGGGAATTTGTTATATAGGGATTATCAGACCTTTGTTTTTCCTTTTGCCAGAAACAAGTGGACCTCGGTTAGGCATAAAGGTATATGATAACCTTGGAGACAGAAGTGTTGCCTGTAAGACGCGATCCATTAAGGGAAATTTGGGCGGGACGCAAAAATGGGGAAATAATCAGACTACAAGCGGCTCTAGAAATTATTACCAACAAAACCGCTGACACGATAGATCTTCTAATTTGGCAATCCCAACAGATGCGCACGGCAATCCTTCAGCACCACATGGTTTTTAGATTACCTGTTAGCTGAAGAGGGAGAAGTGTGTGGGAAATTAAATATTCCTAACTGTTGTTTGGAAATAGATGATGTAGGCGAAGTAGTTCTCCAGTTAACCAAAGATATCAGAAAAATAGCCCACGTCCCCGTCCAAACCTGGAATGGCTGGAGTGGCGATTTGTAGTCCTGGTTACTGGGGGCACCGTGGGTGAAACAGTTAATATTGTATTTGTTAGGTGCAGTTGCCGCCTTAATGTTCTTGTATAATTCCTTGCTTTGTTCAATTAATCGGACATGTTGTGTCAAATATGCAATTTGTTCCTACCACCTTGCCAGACGGCATAAAGAAAATCCGTGCCATCCATTGGCCGTGGCCAACCACAGTACCCATCATTTCCCAGTTTCTCCTGAAGGAGGAAATTGCATATTGACATCCACAGCGCATTTGCCAGCTGTTTTATGCCTATTGTAACAATCCTACCTCATTAACTCAGTTTTGATGTCTGTTTTGTAAAGTTAACTGTTGTTGAAGTTGTTAAAGAATAAGCTTGCATTGAGCAAGACCTCTGTTTAATCACTGTTAAGCACTTTATTTTTTACCCAAACCCATGTTGTTCCCACGACTTCCCCCCCGTCCCTAATTCTCTCTCCTTTCCTTCCTTGCTTGCTTGCTTTCTTTCTCTCTCTCTCTCTCCTGCTGCCAAGCTGCAATGTTGAGACACGGGGTGGTGTAGAGGACCGGTACTAAATGCGGTTTTGTCTTGACATTGCTGCTGCTGCTGCAAAGCTGCCGCTGCCAAGGTGTGTCGGGCAATGCCGCGCTGGCGCCCCCGGGAGCCGTCTGCGAAGTAAACAACCTCGTGCACCTGCACGGGGTAAAAAGGGTGCGAAAAGGGCAGAAGGGCGTCTCTAGGGCACGAACCGCACGTACTCATTTGCCATCTGCGCATGAGCAGGAGACCCCCAGATACCCCAGCCCATTTCTGGAAGATTCCGAGAGGGCGGACTGCGCATGACGGTTAATCTGCATGGGAAGCGAGGAAGCACCTCCCAGAGGCCGGGCAAGAACCTATAAAAACTGCAGACTGTGTGAATGGGGGGGCTTGCTTGCGACGACTGAAGAACTCGAGCAGAGTCAGCGGAACCAGACGGGAGCTTCCCCCCTCTGCCCCCCCGCCCCGCCGCAAGGACTCCCAAAAGAAGAGGACCAACGGGACGCCGCTGGATCCACGGGTGGTGATATCTTTCTCTCTCTCTTCCCCTTTTCCTCTCTTTTTCCCTAAACGTGTGACGCGGGACATGTCTCGTTAGTTGATTCCATTTTGCCTTAATAAATCTTAAACTGGTTGGCTGGTGTCGTTTTCACCTTAATTGAGTGCAAGGGCATCACGAACTTGGTCGTTGGTCCTAAGGGGAGGGAGGTCGTCCTGAACGACTCCTTTCGGGCCGCGACACGTGTCTGATAGGTCACTGGCAGGCCCATAGCTGCTGGCTGTGCTTGTGAGGTCACAGCAGTCCTATAGCCTGATAGGCCAGTGGGATGGCTCCTGGCTGTTGGCTGTCCTTGTGAGGTCACAGCAGCCTCAGTGCCTGATAGGCCAGTTTGAGGCCAATGACTGCTGGGTGGGCTTGTGAGGTCACAGCAGCCTCAGTGCCTCATAGGCGAGAGAGAGGCCCCTGGCTGCTGGCTGTGTTTGTGAGTGTTAAAGAATAGTGAAATGAAACTGTCTAGAAATAGCTGCTTAGCACAACTTACATAAAACTTGCTTAGCATGAGTGGCTAGATTTGCTGAAGCCTTAGGCTGCATGTGGGAAAAGTAACGAATCTTTACCTAGTTTAATAAAAAATAGTGCCTCAGAGCTCATTCAGGCTGGGAAAATAAGGAAGCCACACGCAGTCTGCGCTCCCGTGTCACCGACTCCGAGAGGGAAGACGCCAAAACAATGGGGGAAAATAAGACCTTGGGAAACAGCCGCCAGACCCAACAAAAACAGAGGTACAACCATCATCAGAGACTGCAAAAAAAAACAAAAAAAAAGGAGAAAACCAGCTTGCCTCAGAAAGATGATGAGACCCAATCAGGAGCAGGAGACCCCAGACCAAAAAATTACTATTGGGCTAACTACCGCGTGAGGGGTGGGAAATGGAAGTCGAAAAGACTATAATTACCCAGGATTTGTTTATGTTAGGGTCCCTCTTCGGAGGCACCCAGCTCGAGCTGTAATTACGGTACGTGCGTGATTAAAATTATCTGATTTGTTTTGATTTGGCTCTGAACTTTACTTGCGGGAACCTAGGGTCGAGCCCTGTTATGGTGGCCGACAGGCCTAATTTCCATAACAGTTTGGCACCCCAGATGGGACCCTAGGCGACCACTGTTGGGGCCTCTCATCTCCAAACAATCATCTGGCGCCATCGGGTGAGTTCACCTGGGATCTTTGGCAACGAGAGGCACCTAGAAGGTGAGTCTTAAACTCCCGCCTAAATTCTAAATTCTGGTCTGGTAACAGTGCACTGAAAGGGTACGCGGACTGATCACCGTAAGGCGTACCAGGTGTGTGTGGGGGGTACGCGGGCTGGCCACTGTAAGGCATACCAGGGGGACAGGTAGGAGTCCCATCCCCAGGGTTAGAGTGGGTTTTAAGTCCCAGCTCGGTCCGGCCGGAGGAGGGTTGTGCAGCCTGATCAGCATAAGGCGCACTGCAAAACTGTAAGACCGAAATCTAGAGTCACCGTGACTGGTGTGAGTGTAAACAGCACTGTGTGTTTGTGTGTGTGTGTGTGTGTGTGTGTGTGTGTGAGTGCGTGTAGCCTGGGAACCGATTGGGGCACCCGTCGGCTGAGAAGCCGCCTGCTGCGAAGGGACAGCAGTCCTAGCAGTTAAAGACTCGGATGGTGTGAGTGCAGTTCCCAGAGAGCGAGAGAAAGAGAGGGAGAGAAATTGTGTGTGTGATCACACCAGCTACAGGGACTGGTGTTACCGGGAAGGAAGTGCACTGCCTGATTTGCTTAAGACGCACTTTTCAGGAACTCAATATGGGAAATAATTTTGGCATAGAAAAGGGGATGCCCTTAGCTGAAATTTTGGTAAACTGGAGTAAGATTGATGGTACCAAAAATTTAGGGAGAAAAAGGTTAGTCCAACTATGTCAGGAGGATTGGCCGTTCCTGACTAAGGAAGGTAATCTGGCAGAGCGATGGCCACCCCAGGGGTCCTTCAGTTACCAGGAACTAACTTTCCTGCGTCATCATTTGCAGAATAGGTTCCCCAGACAAATGGATTACTGGTATGTATGGGACAACTGGGCATTTGCTAGATGAAAAGAGGCGCCTAGGAAAGAGAGACTCTTTCCTCAGAATGCTGTAAGTACCGCAGCTGCTGAAACGCTTGTGGAAACTACTCCACCCTATGCGCTACCCTCTGCTTCAGCTTCCCTATACCCCCGCTTGCCTTCCGCCCCCGCCTTTCAAGCTCCTCTGGAAGGCCTTCCTGTGCCAGGAGTGCCCCCACCCGGTCTGGAAGGGGTACCTCGGGTCGCCACTACACGAGTTTACCGACCCTGGAGACCCCAAGATTTAATTATATGGAGTCAATGGCTCCCCAGACTTAGGGATGATCCAGAAAGAGTGTTACAAATCATAAGGGGAATTATGCGGGCGTATGACCCTACCTGGGGAGATGTACAAATGCTCCTTGAATCTGTGTTCACTCCAGATGAAAGGTGCTCAAGTTTGGATGCAAACCGCCGTTGGGCAGCAGAGGGGTGTGTTGGGGCTGCTCAAACAGCCTGGCCAGCTGTGGACCCCGGATGGAATCATAATGTAGATGCAGATTACAGGCAGTTGCAATTAGCCAGAGAGGGCTTAGAAGAAGCTATACGTTTGGCAGGACAAAAGACTGCAAATTGGTCTAAAGTAAGGGAGTGTCAGCAACAGGCAGAGGAACACCCCTCGGCTTTCTTTGCTAGGCTAATTAAGCAAGTCAGAATGTATGGGGGAGGACTAGACCCAGAAGCCGAGGCTAACAGGCCGCTAATGATTTCCACATTTGTAGACCAAGCAGCCCCGGACATTAGAAAGTAGTTTTCCAAACATGTTCCTGACTGGCCAGGAAAGCGAATGGATGAAATAATACGTTTAGCCACATTTGTGTATAATAGTCGAGAGGAGGAGAGGGCAAAAGAAAAGAGACAGCAAAAAAAAGAGGAAGTTAGTGTGTTAGCAGCTGTGTTAAGAGATGGATTTAGAGGACCCAGGGGGAGGGGACGTGAAAGAGCCAGGAGAGATAGATGGAACCAAAGTGAACGTGCTGTACAGTCAGGAGTTAATGATGTTTGTTATTATTGTGGGGAACAAGGACACTGGCAGCAGGAGTGCCCAGTGAGGCCCCGTGTAGTTAGGAACAGAGGAACCGGCATGAGACAATCAAACACTAAGGAGGAGACCAGGCGATTCCCAGTCAATCCACAATGAGAGGAAACAGGAGACTCAGAAAATACTGTGGAAATTGGAGTAAATTTATGGGATGTAGATTTGGATTTTGAGGGTCACGTAATGGCAATACAGAAGGTTTAGAAGTTCCCTTTCTAGTGGATACTGGAGCCACCCTTTCCCTTTTAAATTTTGAGCCTAAAGGATGCAAATCATCAGATAAAATAGTGATGCAAGGAGTGATGGGAAAGGGCGAATGAATGTTATCTAAGCCCTTATTACTCACTATTGGGGGTAAAACAGTGTGGGGACGTTTTATAATTTCCACAGACGCACCTATATGCCTTTTGGGGAGAGATCTCCTGCAAGCCTTGGATACTCAGATCTGCTTACAGCCGGAAGGGATAAAGCTAATAATTATGGGTTCATGTGTTCTGGCTAAGACACCAGAACCAGAGTCAACTAATCTGCAAATTCCAACAGGTTTAGAATCAGTTTCTAAAAAATTATGGAGCTCTTCAGGAATGGATGTGGGACTACTGAAATCAGCCAGTCCAGTCTCGATAAAAACAAAGGGGGGATTGCCTCCTGCAGTTAAACAATATCCTATCCCAAAGGAAGCAGAGAAGAGTATCCAAAAACAAACTGATCATTATCTGAAAATGGGTATCCTTAGAGTCTGTGAATCCCCATATAACACCCCAATTCTGCCAGTTAAAAAGAACAGGCAAGATGCTGATGGTGATCCAGAGTATCGCTTTGTACAAGACTTCAGGGCTATAAACCAACATGTAGTTGCTCCACATCCAGTAGTCCCCGACCCATCAACCATTTTACTACAGATACCCCACTGGGCAACTTATTTTACTGTGATTGACCTAACAGCAGCCTTTTTTAGTATACCGATAGCTGAAGATAGCCAAGATCTCTTTGCTTTCACTTGGAAGGGACAACAATTAACTTGGACAAGGCTGCCACAGGGATTTACTGGGTCTCCGACTATTTTTTCGCGTATACTTAAAAATGACCTCTCAGATATCGAACTTCCAGGACATTCTGTATTAATACAATATGTAGATGATTTGTTATTAGCAAGTAAAGATTATGAGACATGTTTGAAAGATACTGTTTCTCTATGTAACGCTCTTGCAGAAAAAGGGCATCGAGCATCTCTGTCTAAACTCCAGCTGTGTCAAAGAGAGGTAAAATATTTGGGTTTTATCTTAAGAGAAGGACACAGGTTAGTTGATCCAGAATGAGTAAAGACAATTCTTGATATGCCTCGTCCTGTAACAAAAAAACAGCTTAGGGGATTTTTAGGAGCTGTAGGATTCTGCCGACCGTGGATTCCGGGGTTAGCAGAACTTACTAAGCCTCTGGTACAGGCAACAAAAAAGGAGGAGATAGAGCCTTTGGCCTGGGGCCCAGAAAGGGAGAAAGCTTTTACATCTGTGAAAAAAGCGTTGGTTTCAGCCCCTGCTCTCGGGTTACCAGATTATAGCAAACTATTTGAATTATTTGTCCATGAGCGACAGGGAGTATCAAGTGGGGTACTCACCCAAAAACTAGGCCCTCACCGTAGACCAGTGGCCTATTACTCCACGCAACTAGATGAGGTAGCTAAAGGCACTCCAGGACGCATCAGAGCAATAGCAGCTACTGCAGCTCTTACTGAAAAAAACACGACCTGTGGTTTTGGGTCATTCATTGACTGTGTATGTGCCACATGAAGTAGAACTGTTAATGAAGCAATATGCGACTCAAGCACTATCCCCACAGAGAGCTCACCGCTATGAACTGATAATACTGCATGCAGATAATGTGACTTTCAAAAGATGCAATATTTTGAATCCAGCAACGCTATTGCCTCAACCGGAGGACGGAGAGCCACATCATTCCTGTGAGCAGGTGGTCGTCAGCTCGAGCAAGCCCCGGGAGGACCTTAAAGATGAACCTTTGGAGAACCCGGACTTAGTTCTGTTTACAGATGGGTCATCCTATTATTTGGACGGAAGACGTCACTCCGGCTATGCTGTCACTAACGTCTTTGAGGTGCTCGAGGCCAATCCTTTGTCTCCATCAGTAAGTGCTCAAGGAGCAGAATTAATAGCATTGCCCCAAGCAGCAAAAAATAGGTAAGAGCTTGCGGGTAAATATCTATACCGACTCTAAATATGCATTTGGAGTGTGTCATGCAACAGGGATGTTATGGAAAGAACGAGGATTCTTGTCGTCATCAGGAAAGAAATTAGCTAATGGAGAAGAAATACGTAATTTGCTGGAAGCAGTTCAACTGCCCAGAGAAATTGCAGTAATACACTGCCCAGCCCATACTAAAGACACTACAGAAATTAGCAGAGGAAATGCTCTAGCCAACGCTGCTGCGAGGGCTGCAGCTCGACAACCTCTGAGAGAATGTATGGGGGCAGTTCCAAGGATGGACCAGAGTGAGTGGCCAAACTTAATAGACCCCCAAAACTATGTATGAAAAAGACTGCTCAGTGGAAGAGAAAAAACAATGGGAACAGTGGGAAGCAAAACAAAATGGTGATGGAATATGGACAATTGGGGAAAAACCAATTCTACCAAAAAAATATTTAATTACTATAGCTAGGTGGTTTCACGATAAAGCTCATGGGGGAGCCGAGGGAATAGCTAAACAGGTACAGAAAGTATGGGCTGCTCCAGGAATCTATGCAGCTGCTAGAAGAATAACAAATAGCTGCCCGACCTGCCAGAAGTTTTCAAATAACAAGCCAAGCTCAGATTTGGGGGGGACGACCATGGGCTTACTTCCCTTTCCAGAAGCTGCAAATAGATTATGCAGATATGCCATCTGTCTATGGATACAAACACTTGTTAGTGATAGTAGATCAGTTATCAGGCTGGGTAGAAGCTTTTCCAACAAGAAAGGCTGACACAGGGGGAGTGGTAAAAGCCTTACTGAAGGAAATCATACCCAGGTATGGGGTCCCAGAAGCCATTGATTCAGACAGGGGTGCCCATTTTACAGCAAGCATAATCAATCAGTTATGTAAATCGTTAGGAATAAAAAGAAACCTACATGCTCCTTATCACCCACAATCTTCAGGACAAGTAGAAAGAATGAATAGAACATTAAAAGAGAAAATAGCAAGAATATGCACACATGCTAGCCTAAAATGGCCAGAGGCATTAAACTTAGCTCTGTGGGATGTTCGAAATTCTCCACGGCAACCCATAGGACTACCACCAGCAGAAATTCTTTTTGGGAGACATTTAGCGATACCAGGGACTTATATCCCTGCTAAGACCAGCCTATTAGACGGAGATGAACGAGTAACACAATAGGTACTAGCCTTACAAGAACGGTTTAAGGCCTTGCAAAATCAGGCTCAGTGGTTTCAGCCAGTGCCATCAGACATTCAGGCACATGCTATACAGCCTGGAGATAAAGTGTTGATAAAGGTATTCTCGCGAAAAACAAAACTAGAACCAAAATGGGAAGGACCCTATACTGTATTGTTAAGTTCTTACTGCGCTGTTAAAATTCTAGGAAAAGAGAATTGGATTCACCACTCTCACGTGAAACGAGTGACAGTCCAAGAAGCAAACACAGCAGAGGTTGCAGCAGAACAGTGAAAACAACCACGTAAAGCTCGATGGGATACACGACTTCCCCAGGGTAGTCTGTTCGGACTCGCCTCACTAACACAAATCTCTTTCCCTTTACTGCACCCTGCTGTTTCAAACCCTGGCAATGCTACTTTCCCTAAGCTGTGGTCAAAGAACCTTAGAGTGGCCATGGTCCCAGGCCCGTGTTAAGTATACCGGAAGTATGGGATTAAATTCTGATAAAAACTTAAACCTCTCAGCCCTGGTCATGCATGGAACTGAAGTATACTCAGAAAATGAATGGAGCTGGGATAATACTAACCAACTTCCCCAACTCCTGGGAAGGACAGGAAAGGAAATAAAGATAGGGTGTCGAGTGATCAACGGGTCCACCCATGAGAAGGCAACTCAAATCTCTCTCACTAAAATCAAATCAAATGAAAAAGAAAGGAAAATTTGTGCCACTTAAAAACTGGATTGTTGGTACAATTTTACCTTAGAACAACCTGTTTTTATAGTTTGCCTGTGGGCTCACCACAATGTGGGACTGTCATTTAAATTTAAAATAGACATTATTGAGCCCAGTACGGCAATACCTACCCTGACTACAATTATTTCCACCAATATAAATAACTCTGTTACCATGAAGAGTAAGAAAACCTTATCCCCACAAATCTTTGAAATTGGACCGTATGTGATTAGAAATACAGGCCAACAACGAGTGTTATTTAATCCATCATGGTCTCTCAAACGAGTAGAGCTATTAATGCAAATTATATCTCTACAATCAAACCGACCTGTTCACCATTCTTAGGTACGTCCTATGTGGGATGGACGGCGTGGTTACATAGGCGAACCCTCACCTCTCCAAAATGAACAAGGAGAGATGTGACCGGTATCATAGGAACAGGATTGGGAGTCCTAAACAGTATAGATGCTGAAGTACTCGTAAATAAACTGAGCACAACAACAAGTGACTTATACAGATTAAAACATCCATTGAGGTCTTCTTTATTAGCATTAGGAGCTAACCAATGGCTTTCATCCGAGATATTACCTCAATGGGAAAAAATGAATGAAAAAGATCACCACTTGATAGTGGATGCACTTGGGGAAGCCCAAATTAATATTTCCCTGGCCCTCAGTTGCATCCAAGCTCAACTGTGGATGCAATCTATGGCAGCAGCGATTATAAGGGAGGGGAAGAAGGCACTTTACCCACTGAAATTCGAAAGGTAATTTGGGATAATGTGACCGAATTTGAAAAGGAATTCCAGTCCTGGTGGTATCTGGTCAATTTTACTTATGATCCTATCAACACTGAGGCCACAGCCTTTGTTTCAACAATACGTAATGCTTCAACATATACAATATATCCAATCATTGCGTTAGGATTAAATCACAATGGAGCTATACTCTATCCATTGGAACACAGAGTATGGGCCCAACGAAATGGAAATAAATGGCAAACTGTGGACGTTAGCGCATGTATTGTACAGGAACAGCAAGGGTTTATTTGTGAAAGTAATACCATCAAAGCCCAAGACATTTGTCTTGACACTGAGCAAAATGTTTGTCACTTTGAAATACACCCTGATGAAACACCTGCAACTATACTTGTATATATTGGGAGAGGGTGTGTATGTATGAGAACCTTTTGTAGTCTTATAGTTATAGATGGCATTGTAGTAGATATGAGTAATCATTGAAATATTTGTATTTGTAGCTTTACCAAAATCATGGGATGTGATTTCAATTATTCAGCTCCTATCACGTCTTATCAATTGTTACAATCTAATTATACATTAATTCAAAATTTACTACCTACTCCCATTGGGATGAATCTCACCCTGGTAAGGAAACTACTGCAACATGATGATTTGCATCGACTGCTAGAGCGCATCCGGAACAGTGGACAGAAAACTCTAATCACTGTTCACCATGATGCAAAAGAGATACATCATATCTTAGAAAGGGTAAAAAGGGACGGAGAACATCATGGCTGGGAAACTCTTCTAGGGTGGTCACCAACCACAACAGGGATTTATAATCATGTATTGCACCCGGTAGTAGTTGTGTTCAGTTTAACTGTGTTATGCCTATTGCTTACGATCATATTATATATAAGAGTATGGAAAGTGATAGTATGCCTCGAAAGACTTCGAGAACTGTTTAAAATATTAGCAGGGATGCTTCATAAAAACAAAGGGGGGAAACTGTTAAAGAATAGTGAATTGAAACTGTCTAGAAATGGCTGCTTAGCACAACTTACATAAAACTTGCTTAGCATGAGTGGCTAGATTTGCTGAAGCCTTAGGCCGTGCGTGGGAAAAGTAACGAATCTTTACTTAGTTTAATAAAAAATAGTGCCTCAGAGCTCGTTCAGGCTGGGAAGATAAGGGAGCCACACGCAGTCGGCGCATCTGTGTCACCGACTCCGAGAGGGAAGACGCCAAAACAATGGGGGAAAATAAGACCTTGGGAGGCAACCGCCAGACCCAACAAAAACAGAAGTACAACCGTCATCAGAGACTGCAAAAAAACAAGAATAAGGAGAAAAACAGCTTGCCTCAGAAAGACGATGAGACCCAATGAGGAGCAGGAGACCCCAGACCAAAAAATTACTATTGGTCTAACTATCGTGTGAGGGGTGGGAAATGGAAGTCGAAAAGACTATAATTACCCAGGATTTGTTTATGTTAGGGTCCCTCTTCGGAGGCACCCAGCTCGCGCTGTAATTACAGCACACGTGTGATTAAAATTTAATTTGTTTTGATTTGGCTCTGAACTTTACTTGGGGGAACCTAGGGTTGAGCCCTGTTATGGTGGCCGACAAGCCTAATTTCCGTAACAGGCCGATGAGGCTGCAAAAAGGGCAGCATTATCCATGTCAGTGGCAGCATTAGTTCCAGAGAGAATGTTAAAAATGGAAATTCCAGTATACACTGAAAAAGAAAATAAATTAGCAGAAATACTGAAATGCATAAAAACTCCTGAAGGATGGTGGGTGACATCTACTGGACAGTGTGTGGTAACTTTGCCGATAATGAAGAAGCTGATGAAGCAAATACATGGTAGTACCCACATGGGAGCTGAGGCATTGGTTGAAACAGTTAAAAGATTTGCTGTGGGAGTTAGTATGTTGATAATTGCAAAGGGTATTACACAAAAATGTGAAATCTGTCTTAGAAATAATCCCAGGATTCAGAAGAAGCCCCCCCCAGGGGAAGTAAAAAGGGGCTTCATGCCTGGGGATTACTGGCAAATTGATTTTTCTGAATTACCAAGATGTAATGGATATAAATATTTGTTGGTAATTGTTGACACCTTTTCAGGATGGCCTGAGGCTTTCCCGTGTCGTACCAATAAAGCAGGGGAGGTAGTGAAAATGTTATTAAAAGAAATCATACCAAGATTTAGGGTACCAGAAGGGTTTTCTTCAGATAGGGGACCTCATTTTATAGCAGAAATAGTACAACAAATCTCAAAAATACTACAAATTAAATGGGACTTACATACCCCCTGGAGGCCACAATCCAGTGGAAAAGTGGAAAGAATGAATCAAACAATTAAGAGACAGGTAGGAAAATTGTGTCAGGAGACTCAGATGAAATGGACTGATGTTTTACCTCTGGCATTATTAAGAACCAGAATAACCCCAAGGGTTAGGGAGAAAGTTAGTCCATTTGAGATTCTGTATGGCAAACCTTACACTGTAAATTTAACTGGAAATGAAATTCAAATGCACGTTAAGGGTGATCAAATTTTAAGTGATTATCTCTTGTCTATGGCAAAGGTTCTTCTCTCCGTAGGTACATCCAGTTATACTTTTAGATTACACCCGAGTGAAAGCAGTACCTCGAGAGACGTGGAAAGCTGAACAAGTTCAACCTCTAAAGTTAAAAATATATAAAGATATATGAGATGTATTAGAAGCGAATCGGTTTTAAATTTAGATTGTATTCAGGGAAAAAATGCTTTAATCTGTTTGTTAGGAATAGGGTTAATATTGTTGTTACGGTATCTGTGTAAAAATGATGTTCTCCTTAACAACCAGGGGAGAAATGTGGTGGTTAGTTTTTCTAGGTTACCTGAGCCAAACAATTAAAGGGAATCAGGAAGGATTTTGGAGTCACAATCTCCATTTGGAAGTAATTACGAAATCTATGAAGATAGTTAACCAGAGGGATTGCTGGGTGTGTACCCACTTCCCTGAACTTTCCAACAAGGGCTTCCCACTAATTGGAGTGCCTATGAAACAACCAAACAGGAATGGGAAGTCCAGAGGGTGACAGGAGATTATTATCAATGTATCCAAAGATGTAATAATAGTAATAAATGGTGGGAGAAAACTATACTTTATGGAAAGCAACCGATCAACTGTACTGGAGCCATTAAGGTAGGAGGTCATAAAGATTGCTCTCGGATACCTGAATAGGTTATAAGTGGCCAAGTAAGGAACTAAATGGGTGGCGTGTTCCAAAAGGTAGTGGATGGTATTGGTTGTGTGGAAACAAGGCACGAAAAGTGCTACCTCCTAATTGGTCAGGGACATGTACTTTAGGGGCAATAATCCCTAATGTTACCATAAGAAAAGAATTGAGTAATAAATACCAAAAATCCTGGCTAAGAACATTCATAAGGAGACAAAAGAGGGTCAATAATCCTTTAATAGATTGACCTACTAGGTTGCAGTCATTCGTAAGGTGGCTGTTTCCACAACTGGGAGTGAGTGAACTTGAAAAAGCAATAGTAAATATTTCAGCAGTTATTGAAAAAAATAGGGAATAAAACCTCTGATGCCACTGCAGCTTTACAAGAGGAGGTTTCAGAAATTGCGAAAATAACTACCCAAAACAGGATGGCTCTAGATATGTTATTGGCATCTCAGGGAGGAGTATGTACAATAATAAATACTAGTTGCTGTGTATATGTGGATCAAAGCGGGAGAATTTCTACCGATCTAAATGAAATCTGGAAGCAGACTGAAATCTTACATGGGGTTCAGAAAGAGGATACCTCTTTTGGATTTGAAGAAACATGGAAATGGTTGACTTCCTGGTTCCCTGACGTGAGCTCATGGGTTAGAAAGTGTTTAACAATTTTGGGAATGGTGTTAGTAGTTTTTGTATGCGTTTATGTAGTGATTCAATGCATTTGTAGATGTTGTACAAAATTAATATGGGAAAGATTTTAAAAGAGTGAGACTAATATGAAAATGGTCATATAAGTCTCAAAGGGGGGAATTGTTACAAGACAACCCTGGGAAGCTCAGAAGGAATGCGTGAACTAGGTAGATT
This sequence comes from Dromaius novaehollandiae, assembly GCF_036370855.1. Taxonomy (NCBI): domain Eukaryota; kingdom Metazoa; phylum Chordata; class Aves; order Casuariiformes; family Dromaiidae; genus Dromaius; species Dromaius novaehollandiae. The sequence goes on from NW_026991446.1 coordinate 327,089, forward strand.
AGGATAACTTCTAACATTAAGTCTGAAGTGGTCTAGAGGTAGCCACTTAGATAAAACTTGCTTCATGAGTAGCTAAATTTGCTGAAGCCTTAGGCCACACTCCTAGTTCAGTAAGAAAGGGCCCCAGAGCTGGTGCAGGCTGGAAAGATAAGGGAGTTACAAGCAGTTTGCATTCCTGTGCCCCACACTCCGAAAGGGAGGATGTCAAGGCTTTGAAATAAGGCCTGCTTGGGCACCAGGACCTTGGGAAGCAAAACCTCCTCTCACTGCTGAAATAATGTTAATTAAGGGGTCTGGACTATCTCCCCCTTGTCAGGACTTTGGGAGATAACACCTACTGTCCCTGCTGGGGCAGTGTTAATTGATCTCCCCTCATCAGGACCTTGGGAGACAGGGGTGGGACCCGGGGAATGAAGAAATCACTAACCAATCAGTGTAAAAGGGAAAATTGCAAATCTGGCAATTTGTTTGTATAAATGCTACTTGAAAAGTTGGGGGGGGAGGGTGTGTGCTTGATTTGTGGGAAACGACCGAGCACCCAGGCTTGTGCAACTCTGAAATAAATAAGCAAATGTCTCTCCTGAGTGTGTAATTATTGGCTTATTGCACACCAGGCAACGAATCCACTTTTCGGACAACAACAGCAGCCTCAGTGCCTGATATACGAGGGGCAGGCCAGTGCCTGCTGGCTGTGCTTGTGAGGTCACAGCAGCCTCACAGCCACAGTGCTTAATAGGCGAGTGGCAGGATCCTGTAAGCCAGCTTTTTTTGTGAGGTTAGAGCACTCTCATTGCCTCATAGGCCAGTGGCAGACCCCTGTTTGCTGGCTGTGCTTGTGAAGTCAAAGCAGTCCCAGTGCCTGATACACCAGGGGCAGGGCCCTGGCTGCATTCTGTGCTTGTGAGGTCACATTTGTCTCAGTGCTTCACAAGGCAGTGGCAGTCCCCTGGCTGTGCTTGTGAGGTCACAGCAGCCTCCATGCCCTATACGCCAGTGGCAGGCCAATGGATGATGGCTGTGCTTGTGAGGTCACAATAACCTCAGGGCCTGATAGGCCAGTGTCAGCTTCCTGGGTGCTGGCTGTGCTTGTGAAGTCAAAGCAGTCCCAGTGCATCATACACCAGGGGCATCCCCTGGCTGCTTTCTGTGCTTGTGAGGTCACAGCAGCCTCAGTGCCTCCTAGGCCAGTGTCAGGCTCATGGCTGCTTTCTGTGCTTGTGAGGTCACAGCAGCCTCAGTGCCTCCTAGGACAGTGTCAGGCTCATGGCTGCTGGCTGTGCTTGTGAGGTCACAGCAGCCTGAGTGCCTCCTAGGCCAGTGGCAAGCTCATGGCTGCTGGCTGAGCTTGTGAGGTCACAGCAACCTCAGTGCCTCATAAGCCAGTGGCAGGCCCCTGACTGCTGGCTGTGCTGGTGAGGTCAAAGCAGCCTCCGTGCCTCCTATGGCAGTGGCAGGCTCCTGGCTGCTGGCTGTGCTTGTGAGGTCACAGCAGCCTCAGTGCCTCCTAGGCCACTGGCTAGCTCATGGCTGCTGGCTGAGCTTGTGAGGTCACAGCAACCTCAGTGCCTCAAAGGCCAGTGGCAGGCTGCTGGCTGCTGGCTGTGTTTGTGAGGTCACAGCAGCCTGAGTGCCTCTGAGGCCAGTGGCAGGCTCCTGCCTGCTGGCTGTGCTTGTGAGGTCACAGCAGCCTCAGTGCCTCCTAGGCCAGTGGCATGCTCATGACTGCTGGCTGTGCTTGTGAGGTCACAGCAGCCTCAGTGCCTCCTAGGCCAGTGGCAGGCTCATGGTTGCTGGCTGTGCTTGTGAGGTCACAGCACCCTCAGTGCCTCATAGGTTAGTGTCCAGCGCCCCCTGCTGGCTGTGCTTGTGATGTCACAGCAGCCTGAGTGCCTCTCAGGCCAGTGTCAGGCTCCTGGCTGCTGGCTGTGCTTGTGAGGTCACAGCAGCCTCAGTGCCTCATAAGTTAGTCTACAGAGCCTCCTGCTGGCTGTGCTTCTGAGTTGACAGCAGCGTCAGCGTCTCCTAGGGCAGTGGGAGGCTAATGGCGGCTGCCTGTGCTTGTGAGGTCACAGCAGCCTCCGTGCTGTATAGGCCAGTGGCAGGCCCATAGCTGCTGGCTGTGCTTGTGAGGTGCCATCAGCCTCCTTTTCCTGTAGGCCAGAGGCAGGCCCATAGCTGCTGGCTGTGCTTGTCAGGTCACAACACTCCTACAGCCTGATAGGCCCGTGGGAGGCCCCATCTGCTGGCTGCCTTTTGAGGTCACATTTGTCTCTGTACCTTATAGGGCAATGGCAGGCCTCTGGCTCCTCGCTGTGCTTGTGAGGTCACAGCAGCCTCAGTGCCCTATAGGCCAGTGGCAGGCCCATAGCTGCTGGCTGTGCTTGTCAGGTCACAGCAGTCCTATTGCCTGACAGGCCAGTGGCAGACCCACAGCTGCTGGCTTTGCTTGTGACGTCACAGCAGCCTCAGTGCCTTATAGGGCAGTTGGATGCCCATGCCTGCTGGCCGTGCTTGTGAGGTCACAGCAGCCTCAGTGCCTGATAGGCCAGTTCGAGGCCAATGACTGCTGGGTGGGCTTGTGAGGTCAGAGAAGCCTCAGTGCCCTACAGGGCAGTGGCAGGCCCCTGACTGTTTACTGTGCTTCTGAGTTGACAGCAGTGTCAGCGCCTCATCGGGCAGTGGGAGGCCCCTGGCTGCTGCCTGTGCTTGTGAGGTGACATCAGCCTCCGTGCCTCATAGTTCAGTGGCAGGCCCAAAGCTGCTGTCTGTGCTTGTGAGGTCACAGCAGTCCCATGGCCCGATAGGCCAGTGGCAGGCCCATAGCTGCTGGCTGTGCTTGTGAGGTCACAGCAGCCTCCGTTCCCGATAGGCCAGCAGCAGGCCACTGGCTGCTGACTGTGCTTGTGAGGTCACAGCAGCCTCAGTGCCTCATAGGCCAGTGGCAGGCCCATAGCTGCTGGCTGTGCTTGTCAGGTCACAGCAGTCCTATTTCTGATAGGCCCGTGGGAGGCCTCTGTCTGCTGGCTGCCTTTTGAGGTCACATTTGTCTCTGTACCTTATAGTGCAGTGGGAGGCCCCTGGCTGCTGGCTGTGCTTGTGAGGTCATAGCAGCCTCAGTGCCTCATAGGCCAGTGGCAGGCCCATAGCTGCTGGCTGTGCTCGTGAGGTCACAGCAGTCCCATTGCCTGATATGCCAGTGGAATGCCCAAGGCTGTTTGCTGTGCTCGTGAGGTCACAGCAGCCTCTGTGCCCTATAGGGCAGTGGCAGGCTCATGGCTGTTTGCTGTGCTTGTGAGCTCACAGCAGTCCTATTGCCTGATAGGCCAGTGCGAGGCCATTGGCTGCTGGCTGTCCTTTTGAGCTCACAGCAGTCTGAGTGCCTGATAGGCCAGTGGCAGGCCTCTGCGTGCTGGCTGCATTTTGAGGTCACCTTGGTCTCAGTGCCTCATCAGGCAGTGGGATGCCCATGACTGCTGACTCTGCTTGTGAGCTCACAGAAGTACCAGTGCCTGATAGGCCACTGGCAGGCCCCAGGCGGCTTCCTGTCCTTGTCAGGTCACATCAGCCTCTGTGTCTGATAGGGAAGTGGAAGGTGTTGTAGAGGCCTCTGAGTGCCTTTTTTTGTGGTGCAGGGGCCTCCAAGTGCCTTTTCTTGTGATGTAGGGGCCTCCGAGTGCTGTTATTTTGGGGTGTGTGGTCCTCCATGTATCTTTTTTTTGTGGTGTAGTGGCCCCGAGTGCCTTTTCTTCTGGTGCAGGGCACGCCGAGTGCCTTTCTTTCTGCTGCAGGGGCCTCCGAGTGCCTTTTTTTGCATTGTAGCAGCCCCCAAGTGCCTTTTTTTGTGCTGTAGGGGCCTCCGAGTGCCTTTTTTTGTGGTGTACGGGCCTCCGAGTGCCTTTTTTTCCAGTGTAGGGGCAGCCGAGTGCCTTTTTTTGTGGTGTGGTCCTCCGAGTGCCTTTTTTTTTTGTGGTGTCGGGGCCTCTGAGTGCATTTTCTTTTGCGGTGCACTGGCCTCCAAGTGCCCTGTTTTTCAGTGCACTGGCCTCCAAGTGCCTTTTTTTGTGGTGTGGAGGCCTCTGAGTGCATTTTTTTGAGGTGCAGGAGCCTCCGAGTGCCTTTATTTCCAGTGTAGGGGCCTCCGAGTGCCTTTTTTTGCATTGTAGCAGCCCCCAAGTGCCTTTTTTTGTGCTGTAGGGGCCTCCGAGTGCCTTTTTTTCCAGTGTAGGGGCAGCCGAGTGCTTTTTCTTGTGGTGTAGGGGCCTCCGAGTGCATTTTTTTCTGTTGCAGGTGCCTCCGAGTGCGTTTCTCTGTGGTGTAGCGGCCTCCGAGTGCCATTTTTTCTGGTGTACAGGCCTGCAAGTGCCTCTTTTTGCAGTGCAGGAGCCTCCGAGTGCCTCTTTTGGTGGTGCTGGGCCCTCCGAGTGCCTTGTTTCACATTGTAGCAGCCGCCGAGTGCCTTTTTTTGCAGTGTAGGGGCCACTGAGTGCCTTTTTCTGGGGTGTAGAGGCCTCCAAGTGCCTGTTTTTCCACTGTAAGGGCAGCTGAGTGCCTTTTTTTGTGCTGCAGGGCCCTCTGAGTGCCTTTCTTTCCGGTGTAGGGGCACCGGAGTGCCTTTTTTTGAGATGCTGGGGCCTCAGGGTGCATTTTTTTGCAGTGTAGTAGCCTCCAAGTGCCTTTTTTTGCAATGTAGGGGCTTCCGAGTGCCTTTTTTGGTGGTGCAGGGGCCTCCGCGTGCCTTCTTTTGTGGTGCAGGAGCCTCCGAGTGCCTTTTTTTTCTGGTGTACAGGCCTGCAAGTGCCTCTTTTTCCAGTGTAGGAGCCTCAGAGTGCCTTTTTTGGTGGTGCAGGGCCCTCCAAGTGCCTTTTTTCACATTGTAGCAGCCCCCGAGTGCCTTTGTTTGTGCTGTCGGGGCCACCCAGTACCTTTTTTTGTGGTGTGGTCCTCCGAGTGCCTTTTTTTTGTGGTGTAGAGGCCTCTGAGTGCCTTTTTTTGCTGTGCAGGGGCCTGTGATTGACTTTTTTGGCAGTGCAGGGGACACCGAGTGCCTTTTCTTGTGGTGCACTGGCCTCCGAGTACGTTTTATTCCAGTGTAGGGGCCTCTGAGTACCTTTTTTTGCATTGTAGCAGCCCCCAAGTGCCTTTTTTTGTGCTGTAGGGGCCTCCGAGTGCCTTTTTTTCCAGTGTAGGGGCAGCCGAGTGCCTTTTTTTGTGCTGCAGGGCCCTCCGAGCGCCTTTCTTTCCAGTGTAGGGGCCATCGAGTGCCTTTTTTTGCGGTGCAGGGGCCTCAGGGTGCGTTTATTTGCAGTGTAGTAGCCTCCAAGTGCCTTTTTTTGCAATGTGGGGGCCTTTCTTGGTGGTGTAGGGGCCTCTGAGTGCCTTCTTTTGTGGTGCAGGAGCCTCCGAGTGCCATTTTTCTGGTGTACAGGCCTGCAAGTGCCTCTTTTTCCAGTGCAGGAGCCTCCGAGTGCCTTTTGTGGTGGTGCCAGGCCCTCCAAGTGACTTGTTTCACATTGTAGCAGCCCCCAAGAGCCTTTGTTTGTGCTGTAGGGGCCACTGAGTGCCTTTTTTTGTGGTGTACGAGCCTCCGAGTGCCTTTTTTTGCATTGTAGCAGCCTCCAAGTGCCTTTTTTTGTGGTGCACTGGCCTCTGAGTTCCTTTTTTTCCAGTACAGGGGCCACCGAGTGCCTTTCTCTACAGTGTAGCAGCCTCCGAGTGCCTTTTTTGGTGGTGCAGGGCCCTCCGAGTGCCTTTTTTCCTGGTGTACAGGCCTGCAAGTGCCTCTTTTTGCAGTGCAGGAGCCTCTGAGTGCCTCTTTTGGTGGTGCTGGGCCCTCCGAGTGCCTTGTTTCACATTGTAGCAGCCGCCGAGTGCCTTTTTTTGCAGTGTAGGGGCCACTGAGTGCCTTTTTCTGGGGTGTAGAGGCCTCCAAGTGCCTGTTTTTCCACTGTAAGGGCAGCTGAGTGCCTTTTTTTGTGCTGCAGGGCCCTCTGAGTGCCTTTCTTTCCGGTGTAGGGGCACCGGAGTGCCTTTTTTTGAGATGCTGGGGCCTCAGGGTGCATTTTTTTGCAGTGTAGTAGCCTCCAAGTGCCTTTTTTTGCAATGTAGGGGCTTCCGAGTGCCTTTTTTGGTGGTGCAGGGGCCTCCGCGTGCCTTCTTTTGTGGTGCAGGAGCCTCCGAGTGCCTTTTTTTTCTGGTGTACAGGCCTGCAAGTGCCTCTTTTTCCAGTGTAGGAGCCTCAGAGTGCCTTTTTTGGTGGTGCAGGGCCCTCCAAGTGCCTTTTTTCACATTGTAGCAGCCCCCGAGTGCCTTTGTTTGTGCTGTCGGGGCCACCCAGTACCTTTTTTTGTGGTGTGGTCCTCCGAGTGCCTTTTTTTTGTGGTGTAGAGGCCTCTGAGTGCCTTTTTTTGCTGTGCAGGGGCCTGTGATTGACTTTTTTTGGCAGTGCAGGGGACACCGAGTGCCTTTTCTTGTGGTGCACTGGCCTCCGAGTACGTTTTATTCCAGTGTAGGGGCCTCTGAGTACCTTTTTTTGCATTGTAGCAGCCCCCAAGTGCCTTTTTTTGTGCTGTAGGGGCCTCCGAGTGCCTTTTTTTCCAGTGTAGGGGCAGCCGAGTGCCTTTTTTTGTGCTGCAGGGCCCTCCGAGCGCCTTTCTTTCCAGTGTAGGGGCCATCGAGTGCCTTTTTTTGCGGTGCAGGGGCCTCAGGGTGCGTTTATTTGCAGTGTAGTAGCCTCCAAGTGCCTTTTTTTGCAATGTGGGGGCCTTTCTTGGTGGTGTAGGGGCCTCTGAGTGCCTTCTTTTGTGGTGCAGGAGCCTCCGAGTGCCTTTTTTTCTGGTGTACAGGCCTGCAAGTGCCTCTTTTTCCAGTGCAGGAGCCTCCGAGTGCCTTTTGTGGTGGTGCCAGGCCCTCCAAGTGACTTGTTTCACATTGTAGCAGCCCCCAAGAGCCTTTGTTTGTGCTGTAGGGGCCACTGAGTGCCTTTTTTTGTGGTGTACGAGCCTCCGAGTGCCTTTTTTTGCATTGTAGCAGCCTCCAAGTGCCTTTTTTTGTGGTGCACTGGCCTCTGAGTGCCTTTTTTTCCAGTACAGGGGCCACCAAGTGCCTTTCTCTACAGTGTAGCAGCCTCCGAGTGCCTTTTTTGGTGGTGCAGGGCCCTCCGAGTGCCTTTTTTCCTGGTGTACAGGCCTGCAAGTGCCTCTTTTTCCAGTGTAGGAGCCTCCGAGTGCCTTTTTTGGTGGTGCAGGGCCCTCCAAGTGCCTTGTTTCACATTGTAGCAGCCCCCGAGTGCCTTTTCTTGTGCTGTAGGGGCCACCGAGTACCTTTTCTTGTGGTTCAGGGGCCTCCGAGTGCCTTTTGTTCCAGTGTAGAGGCCTCCAAGTGCCCTGTTTTTGCAGTGCACTGGCCTCCGAGTGCGTTTTTTTCCAGCATAAGACCCTCCTAGTGCCTTTTCTTTGTGGTGTAGAGGCCTCCAAGTGCCTTTTTTTGGGGTGCACTGGCCTCTGAGTGCCTTTTATTGCAGTGTAGGGGCCTCCAAGTGCCTTTTTTTGCATTGTAGCAGCCCCCGAGTGCCTTTTTCTGTGGTGTAGGGGCCACCAAATGCCTTTTTTTTGCAATGTAGTGGCCTCAGGGTGCCTTTTTTTGCAGTGTAGTAGCCTCCAAGTGCCTTTTTTTGCAGTAAAGGGCCCTCCCCTTTTTTTGTGGTGTAGGGGCCACCGAATGCCCTTTTTTGCGGTGCAGGGGCCTCAGGGTGCATTTTTTTGCAGTGTAGTAGCCTCCAAGTGCCTTTTTTTTTGTAATGTAGGTGCTTCCGAGTGCCTTCTTTTGTGGTGCAGGAGCCTTCGAGTGCCTTCTTTTGTGATGCAGGGGCCTCCGAGTGCCTTCTTTTGTGGTGCAGGGGCCTCCGAGTGCCTTTTTTTCTGGTGTACAGGCCTGCAAGTGCCTCTTTTTCCAGTGTACAGGCCTGCAAGTGCCTCTTTTTCCAGTGCAGGGGCCTCCGAGTGCCTTTTTTGGTGGTGCAGGGCCCTCCGAGTGCCTTGTTTCACATTGTAGCAGCCCCCGAGTGCCTTTGTTTGTGCTGTAGGAGCCACCGAGTGCCTTTTCTTGTGGTTCAGGGACCTCCGAGTGCTGTTATTTTGGGGTGTGTGGTCCTCCATGTACCTTTTTTTTTGCGGTGTAGTGGCCCCGAGTGCCTTTTCTTGTGGTTCAGGGGCCTCCGAGTGCCTTCTTTTCTGGTGCAGGGCCCTCCAAGTGCCTTTTTTTTGCATTGTAGCAGCCCCCAAGTGCCTTTTTTTGTGCTGTAGGGGCCCCCAAGTGCCTTTTTTTCCAGTGTAGGGGCAGCCGAGTGCCTTTTTTTGTGGTGTGGTCCTCCAAGTGCCTTTCTTTTGTGGTGTCGGGGCCTCTGAGTGCATTTTTTTTTGCGGTGCACTGGCCTCCAAGTGCCCTGTTTTTCAGTGCACTGGCCTCCGAGTGCCTTTTTTTGCGGTGTGCAGGCCTCCGAGTGCCTTTTTTTGCGGTGCAGGGGCTACTGAATGCCTTTTTTTGCTGTGCGTGGGCCTCAGGGTGCATTTCTTTGCAGTGTAGTAGCCTCCAAGTGCCTTTTTTTGCAATGTGGGGGCCACCGAGTGCCTTTCTTGGTGGTGTAGGGGCCTCTGAGTGCCTTCTTTTGTGGTGCAGGAGCCTCCGAGTGCCTTTTTTTCCAGTGTACAGGCCTGCAAGTGCCTCTTTTTCCAGTGTAGGAGCCTCCGAGTGCCTTGTTTCACATTGTAGCAGCCCCCGAGTGCCTTTTTTTGCAGTGTGGAGGCCTCTGAGTGCCTTTTCTTGTGGTTCAGAGGCCACCAAGTGCCTTTTCTTGTGGTGCACTGGCCTCCGAGTGCCTTTTGTTCCAGTGTAGTGGCCTCCGAGTGTCTTCTTTTGCAGTGTAGTGTAGGCCCCCTAGTGCCTTTTTTGCCAGCGTAAGGCCCTCCTAATGCCTTTTCATTGTGGTGTAGAGGCCTCCGAGTGCCTTTTTTTGGTGGTGCACTGGCCTCCAAGTGCCTTTTTTTTCCAGTGCAGGGGCCTCCGAGTGCCTTTCTCTACGGTGTAGCAGCCTCCGAGTGCCTTTGTTTGTGGTGCAGGGGACTCCGAGTGCCTTATTTTTCCGGTGTAGCAGGATCCGAGTGCCTGTTTTCGCATTGTAGCAGCCTCCGAGTGCCTTTTTTTGTGCTGTAGGGGCCACTGAGTGCCTTTTTTTGCAGTGCAGGGGCCTCAGGGTGCATTTTTTTGCAGTGTACTAGCCTCCAAGTGCGTTTTTTTGCAATGTAGGGGCCATCGAGTGCCTTTTTTTGTGGTGCAGGGGACTCCGAGTGCCTTTATTTCCAGTGTACAGGCCTGCAAGTGCCTCTCTTTCCAGTGCAGGGGCCTCCGAGTGCCTTTTTTGGTGGTGCAGGGCCCTCCGAGTGCCTTGTTTCACATTGTAGCAGCCCCCGAGTGCCTTCTTTTGTGCTGTAGGGGCCACCGAGTGCCTTTTTTTGCCATGCATGGTCCTCCGAGTGCCTTTTTTTTGCAGTGTACTAGCCTCCAAGTGCCTTTTTTTGTGATGTAGGGGCTTCCGAGTGCCTTTTCTTGTGATTCACTGTTGTCCGGGTGCCTTTTTTTGTGGTGCAGGGGCCTCCGAGTGCCTCCTTTTGAGGTGCACTGCTATCTGAGTGCCTTTTTTTGCAGTGAAGGGGCATCTAAGTGCCTTTTTTTCCAGTCTAGCAGCCTCCAAGTGCCTATTTTTGCGATGCAGGCTCCCAGAGTGCCTTTTTTTCCAGTATAGTGTCCTCCATGTGCATATTTTTTGCAGTGCATGTCCTCCTAGTGCCCTTTTTTCCAGTGCTCAGGCCTCCAAGTGCCTTTTTTCTGTTATGGTCCTTCAACGTTCTGTGTTAGCACTTTACCTGTATTTACCTGTACTGCCTGAAATGATATTGTCAGGCCCACCACTGCTGGATGAGATAGTCATGTCACTTCTGCCTCACGGCCTGGTAGGCCAGTCAGGCCCATCAGTCCTCGCTCTGCTTGTGAGGTTGCTTCTGCCTCTGTGCTTGATAGGCCAGTGGCAGGGCCATGCCTCCTGGCTTTGCTTGTGAGGATACTTGTGTCTCCATGCCAAAAAGGGCAGTGGCAGGCCCATGGTTGCTGGTTGCGTCTTATGATGTCACTTTGACCTGCATGCCATTGCATGCATGGGCATGCACTGCCACGCCCATGGCTGCTGGTCTGCTTGGGTGTTCCCTTCTTTCTCCGTGCTTGATGCGCCATGGCAGGCCCAGAGCTGCTGGCTGTGCTTGTGAGGTCCCCTTTGACCTCAGTGCCTGATGAGGCACTCAGAGCGCCATGAGTCCTACCTGCGCTTCTGAGCTCACTTCTGCCTCAGTGCCTGATTGGCAAGTGGCAGGCCACTGGCTGCTTGCTGAGGTAGTGAGGTCATTTTTACCAGCAGCCCTAAACTTAGCGCTACAGGATGTTCAGAATCCTCCGTGACAGCCTCTAAGACTATTGCCAGTGGAAATTCTTTGGGGGAGACCTTTAGCCACAGTGGGCAACTCAGGCTAAAAGCAACCGCTTGGGTGGAGATGAGCGAATTAAAGCTCAGTGGGCCCACTCAGTACCAGGTGACGTGCAAGCACACGCTATCCAGCCTGGACATAAGGGGTTGGTACAGATAGTCACCTGAAAGTCCGAAGTGCAACCAAATCTCGGGAGGCCCCTACACTGTATTGTTGAGTTCTTATTTCACTGTTAAACTTCCAGGTAAAGAAAATTGGCTCTAGTCAGATGTAAAGCGGCTGAGTGGACCGGAAGCTCTTGGAAGCACCACATGAGCTAAGCCGTACTGGACATTAAATGTTACAAAGTGTGGCGTGTAACACTTGCTTGTGTTGTTAGTTGTTGTCATGACATTTGTGCTTGCACTGGAGTATTGTTTAACCGCCCTAGCAAAAAACCAACCTGCGAGTAAAATGTGTTGTAGCCAAAATCGAGGAGAAGCAATTTGGGAAGCAAATGAGGAACGCTATTGTTCCTACTTGTATCAAATAGCGCATCCACAGAGTTGACAGCATGTTGCAGTGCCTACCACGTTGAAGGTGAGGCAAAAGCCCTGGAGGAGCATCCCATATGGCTAGAAATGGGACCAAGACATTACCCAAACTGAGAAGTCCAGTGTGTCACTAACTACAAATTGTAGTGATTCTCGCCTGGTGCCGGAGAGACGATTTTGCTGAAAACTTCCGCCTTCCATTGCCCGGGTCCCGGCAGACCCCGGTGATGCGTTCTAACGAACGCTCTTGTAATGGGAGTGTAACTTGTAAGTCTACGCCATTAGTTCTACCCTGCACTCTCAGGAGCAGGCTTTCAACACTCTCTCCTGCTTTAACCACTTCCCCAATGCTCTCCATTTTAACTTTCCCTGCGGTCACTGCAGGAACAGCCCGACCATCTCCGCAGAGCTCCCACGCAGTTAAATCAACCGGAACACAAAAGTTACTGTTGAACCCTTTGTGGTCTCTAAAACCTGTAGCGTTACTCAGGCAAGAGAACATGTCTATGATTAAACCATCCTGTCTGCCATTTTTAAATATAGCTTACACCACATGGATGGAATGGTTACGCAAGCGGACCTGAAGCGCCAAATGGCGAGAAAGAAAGGATGTCAGTGGTGTTACAGGGCCAGGATTAAGAGTTCTAAATAGCATCGATGCTGAGGCATTAGTGAATAAGTAAGTGCCACAAACAGAGATGTGTCTAGATTAGACAAAGCAAAGCCATTACGATCATCTCTGTTACCTCTTGGACGTAATCCGTGGTGCTCCTCTCAGATTTCTACCTCAGTGGGAGCTCAAAGAAGGCAAGCTCATCAGCTTCCTTAGTTGCAGCAGGAGGAGCTCAAACTAATGTTTCTTTGGCGGTCCATTGTATCCAAGCCAAATGGACACAATCCGGACCAGTTGCAACAACTCGGGCAGGTGAGAAAGGGCTCCTACCCAGTGAAATTCGCAAAGCAGGACTCCTTCCAAAGGAGTTCAGTGTTAAGGAATCTTGGACTGCCACCATCTAGAGTTAATCAGAGTCAGGCTAGGGCAGCCCCATGACATTGCCTCCCGCACCCCCGGTCGACAATAACACCAGGCCTATTCCCACCTTTCTCCTAAGAGTGTGAAACTGCTCAAACTCTCCCACCTATCAGTTCACATGGATCAGAGGTCTGGGCACGCCAAGCTTGCCTCCGGCAGCCCCACAAGACACGCCCATCTCACCATCCTCCCCTGTGGACACTTACACCACGTCCACTCACAGCTGCCTCCTAAGAATGCCCGCCTGCTCAGCTGCCTGTCCGAACAGCTGACGCTGACAGGCAAGAGCTGTTGCCAAGCAAGCTTGACCTGCATGCGCAGGGCAGCCCCATAGCACTTTCACAGCTGCCTTCCTCGCCGGTTGACACTTACAGCAGGGCTATTCCCTCCGAACGCCTAGGAGTGCCACACTGCTCCAATGCCTCCACTGACAGTCAGGGCTCACAGGCAGGAGCTAGTCCCAGCCAAGCTTCCCCCGCATGCCTAAGGCAGTCCCACAACAGGATAACGGCTTGCCTTCCTTTCCTGTCGACATTAACAGCACCGCTACTCCCGCCTTCCTCCTAGCAATGCCACGTTGCTCAAATGCCTGTCCAACGAGCAAGGGCTGCTAGGCAAGAGCGCAGGTATGCGAAACTAGCCTTGGGCAGCCCCACAAGATGCACCCATCTCGCCTTCCTCCCCCATCAACAATTACAGCAGGCGTACTCACAGCTTCCTCCTAAGAATGCCCAACTGCTCAGACGCCTGTCCAAACAGCAAGGGCCGCTAGGCAAGAGCTCTGGGCATGCCAAGCTTCCCTTTGCCAGCCCACAGCATATTCCCTGCTCTCTTCTAGGTGAGGGCCTTTTGGACCTTTACATCACGGCTACTCCCAACTTAGTCCTAAGAATGCCAAAATGCTCAGACGCCTTTGCGAGCAAGCAGGGCTCAAAAGCAAGAGCTCATCCCCACCACACAAAACCTGCTAAGCCACAGCAGGCCCACAACACGTTCACGGTTGCCTTCCTCTCCTGTCCACACTTAAAGGATGCGTACTCATGCCTTACTCCGAGGAGTGCCATATTGCGCAAACGCCTCTCTCACCTGTCAGTCCTCACAGGCAAGAATTCTGGACACGAGCTGGAAAAGAGCTTCTGGCAGCCGCACAGGATATGCGCAGCTCACCGTTCACTTGTGTCGCCGATCACACCAGGCGTACTCAGCGCTTCCTCAATGAATGCCAGAATAGTCAGTGGCACGTCCGAGCAGCCAGGGCTCACAGGCAAGAGCCTTCATCCCTAACGCCACCGCACAATATGTTCCTGAGTGGCCATCCTCTCCTGGCAAAACAGAGGGGCTTGCTCGCTCTAAGTGTGGAGGGAAGAGGCGGGCAAACTGCGAACCTGTTGTAGAGCTGCCTCAGATATGCAGCTCAAGCCTGTGAGCGCTGGCTGTTCGGACAGCCGTCGGAGCAGTCTGTCGTGCTTAGGAAGAAGCTGTGAGTACGCCTGCTGTAACTGTCGACAGGGGAGGATGGTGAGCCCGGCTCGTTTTGTGGCCCTGCCAGAGACAATCTTCTCCTGCCCAGATCTCTTGCCTATGAGTGCCGGCTCTCCGGAGAAGCCTCTGAGCACCCTCTTAAGAGTAAGCATGGTGTAGTTGTTCATGGGGGAGGATGGCAAAATGTGACTACCTGTGGGGCTTCCAGAGACAAGCTTGTTATGCCAAGAACGCTCGCCTGTGAGTAATGACAGGGGAGAAAGGCATCTGAGCAGTGTGCCACTCCTAGCAGTAGGTTGGGAATTGGCGCGCTGTAACTGTCAGCAGGCGAAGAAGGCAAGCAAATGTCGATGGCGGAAGGATGGCGAGACGGGCTCATTTTGTTGTGCTCCCAGAGACAAGCTTGTCGTGCCCAGCGCTCTTGCCCGTGAGTGCCAGCTGCCAGACAGGTGTCTGAGCAGGCGAGCTTTCTAAAGCGTAAGCCTGGTGTAATTGTCGACAGGTCTCACAGGCAAGAGAGCTGGACCCCCCCCCCCCCACCCAGAATTGTTCTGCATGCTTAGGGCAGCCCAACAGCACATTCACGGCTCGACTCCTTTGCCGGTCGACACTTACGAGCTTTCTTAAGAGGTAAGCATGGTATAATTGTCGGCAGGGGGCACAGGCAGGAGAGCTATCCAACCAAGCTTCCTTTTCATGCTTAGGGCAGCACCGCAACACATTCACAGCTGCCTTCCTCGCCGGTCGACACTTACAGCAGGGCTATTCCCTCCAGACGCCTAGGAGTGCCACACTGCTCAAGCGCCTCCACCGACAATCAGGGCTCACAGGCGGGAGCTAGTCCCAGCCAAGCTTCCCCTGCATGCCTAAGGCAGTCCCACAACAGGATAACAGCTTGCCTTCTTCTCCTGTCGACATTAAAAGCACGTCAGCTCCCACCTTCCTCCTAGCAATGCCACATTGCTCAAATGCCTGTCCAACGAGCAAGGGCTGCTGGGCATGCCAAGCTTGCCTCGAGCAGCCCCACAAGACGTACCCATCTCACCTTCCTCCGCCGTCGACAAATACAGCATGCGTACTCACAGCTTGCTCCTAAGAATGCCAGAGCGCTCAGACGCCTGAGCGAACGACAAGTGCAGAGAAGTAATAGCTCTGGGCATGCCAAGCTTCCCTTTGGCAGCCCACAAAATATTCCCTTGCCCTCTTCCTAGGTGCGCGCCTTTTGGCCCTTTACACCACGGCTGCTCACAAGCCTTATTCCTGAGAATGCCGGCCGGCTCCAACACCCGTCGTGGCAGAAGTGGATTCAGAGGGGAGAGCTCTGGGCACTACAGGCTTGCCTCGGGCAGCCTGACCAAAAACGTCCAGGTCTCGCTTTCCTTCCCTGTGGACACTTACAGCAGGACTCTTCCCAGCTCACTCCTGGGATAGGCACAGGTATCACATGTCTCTCCCACTTGTCAGCACTCACAGGCAAGAGCTCTGGGCACCCCAAATTGGCTTCCGACAGCCTCGCAAAAAGTCCCCCTCTCGCCATCCTTCCCCTCGATAAGAAGACCAGGCCAACTCAAAGCTTCCTCCTATGAATGCCAGACGACTCAGATACAGCCAAGGCTCACAGGCAAGAGCCCTTCCCAAGCAAGCAGGCCCTTCATCCCTAAGGCCACCGCACAGCACGTTCGCAAGTGGCCTTCCTCTCCTGGCGCCACTTACAGCGGGGCTTGCTTGCTCTAAGTGTGGCGAGGAGAGGTAGGCAAAGTGCACATCTGTTGTAGAGCCGCCTTAGATATGCAGCTCAGGTCTGTGAGTTCTGGCTATTCGGAAAGGTGTCAGAGCAGTCTGGCATTCTTAGGAGGAAGTTGTGAGTACGCCTGTTGCAATTGTCGAAGGGGAGGAGGGTGAGATGGAGGTTTCTTGTGAGCTTCGAGAGACAAGCTTGTCATGTCCGGAGCGCTTGCCCGTGCGTACTGACGAGGAGAGAGCCGTTTGAGCAGTGTGGCACTCCTAGCAGTAAGGTGGAATAGGCCTGCTATACGTGCCGACAGGCAAAGAAAGGGAGCCGGGAACGTATTATTGGGCTGCCCTGAGCATGCGGAGCAAGCTTGCTGGGGCAGTGCTCTTCCTTGTGAGCGCAGTCGACAATTACAGCAGGCTGAATCTTAAGAAAGCAAGCCTGCTCAGACGCCTCTCTGGACTGGCGGCAGTCACAGGCGAGCGCTCTGGACACAACAAGCTTCTTTCTGGCAGCTCCACAAGAAGTCCACATCTCGCCTTCCTCCCCGTCGGCAATTACACCAGGCATACTCAGAGCTGCCTCCTAAGAATGCCAGACTGCTCAGACACCTGTCCGAACAGCCTGGGCTCTGGCCACCGCACAGCACGTTCCCGAGTGGCCGTTCTCTGCTGGCAGCACGTAAAGCGGGGCTTGCTTGTTCTAAGTGTGGAGAGAAGAGGTAGGCAAACTGCGAACCTGTTGGAGAGCCGCAGATCAACGTTGTGAGCTCTGGTTGTTCGGCCAGCCGTCCGAGCAGTCTGGCACTCCTAGGCGGAAGCTTTGAGTATGCCTGGTCTTATTCTCGATGGGGAGGATGGCGAGACGGACTCGTCTTGTAGGGCTGCCCGAGACAAGCTTGGCATGACCAGAGCTCATGGCTGTGGGAAAAGACAAGGGAGAGACGTTTAAACAGTGTGGCACTCCTAGCAGTAAGGTGGGCATAGCCCTGTGCAATTGTCAACACAGGAGAAAGGCGAGACGGGGAACTTTTTGCAAGACTGCTCGAAGCAAGCTGGCCTGCCCAGAGCTCTTGCCTGTGAACGCCTGCTGGTCCAAGAGGCATCAGAGCAGCCTGGCATTCTTAGGAAGAAGCTGTGCGTGTACTGTTGCAATTGTCGACGGGCGAGATGGAGGGGCTTCGAGAGACAAGCTTGTCGTGCCTACAGCGCTTGCCTGTGTGTGCTGGCGAGGAGAGAGGTGTTTGAGCAGTGTGGCACTCCGAGCAGTAAAGTGGAATCGGCCTGCTGTATGTGTCGACGGGCAAAGAACGCGAGCCGGGAACGTGTTGTGGGACTGGGCTAAGCATGAGGAGCAAGCTTGGTGGGGCAGCTCTCTTGCGTGTGAGTGCAGTCGACAGTTACACCAGGCCGACTCCTAAGAAAACCATCCTCTCGGACGCCTGTCCAGAGAGCCGGCACTCATGGGCAAGAGGTCTGGGCACGCCAAGCTTGTCTCTGGCAGCCCTGCGAGACAACCCGGCTCTCCGTCGACACTTACAGCAGGCGTACTCAATGCCTCCTTCTAAGAATGCCAGACTTCTCAGACAACTGGCCGAACACCCAGGCCTCGCAGACGCTGTCGACACTGCAGTTGCATGGCACTGCTAGGCGTGCAACTCTGCTCAAACGTGTCTCTCGCCCCTGTCAGTACTCACAGTCAAGCGCTCTGGGCACGACAAGCTTGTCTCTCGAAGCTCTCCCCATCTCGCCATCCTCCCCGTGGCCATTTACACCACATCCACTCACAGCTTCCTCCAAAGAATGCCCGCCGGCTCTGCTGCCTGTACGAACAGCCAGCACTCACAGGCAAGACCTCTGGGCAGGACAAGCTTCCATCTGGAAGCCCAGAAGAAGAGCCAAATTCCCATATTACCCTTGTTTGACAGGTATACAAGCCTTACTGCTGCGAATGCCAGCCTGCTCAGACAACTCTCCGAATAGAAAGGTGTTCAGAGGCAAGAACTCTGGGCACTCCAATTGTGCTTCCGGCAGCCTCGCGAAACGCCCCTTTCTCGCCATCCTCCCCCTCGATTATAAAACCAGGCAGATTCAAAGCTTCCTCTTATGAATGCCAAAATGCTCAGACGCCTGCCCGAACAGCCAGCGTTCACAGGCAAGAGCTCTTCCCCAAGCACGCTAGACCTTCATCCCTAAGGCAGCCACACATGCCGTTCACGAGGGGCCTTCCCTCTCCTGGTGACACTTACAGCGGGGCTTGCTTACGCTGTGTGGAGGTAGGCAAAGTGCAAACGTGTTGTAGAGCCGCCTTCGATATGCAGCTCAAGCCTGTGAGCTCTGGCTGTTCAGACAGGCAGCTGAGCAGGCTGGCATTGTTAGGAGGAAGGCGTGAGAACCTCTGGTGCAATTGTCGACGAGGGAGGATGGAGACTCAGCCTTGCCCATGGGCCGTCCCGAGACAAGCTTGTTGTGTCCAGAGCTCTTGCCCATGAGTGCCCGCTCTCCGGACAGGCGTCCGAGCAAGCTTACTTTCTTAGGAGTCAGCCTGGTGTAACTGTCGACTGCGCTCACAGGCAGGAGAGCTGCCCCACCAAGCTTGCTCCGCATGCTCACGGCAGCCCAACAACACGTTCCCGGCTCCCTTTCTTTGCCCGTCGGCACATACAGCAGGCCTATTCCCACCTTACTGCTCGCCGTGCCACACTGCTCAAACGCGTCTCTCCTCGCCAGTACTCACAGGCGAGCGCTCTGGAACTGACAAGCTTGTCTCTGGCCGCTCCACAAGACGAACCCGTCTCGCCATCCTCCCCATTGACAATTACACCAGGTGTCCTCATAGCTTCCTCCTTAGAATGCCAGACTGCTCATCTGCCTGTGCGAACAGCCAGCGCTCACAGACCCGAGCTGCATATCTAAGCCAGCTCTCCAACGGTTTCGCAGTCTGCCTACCTCGTTTCCCAACACAGAGCAAGCAAGTTCCTCTGTAATCCCGCCAGGAGAGGACGGCCACTCCTGATTGTGTCGTGCGGCTGCCTTAGGGATGGAAGTCAAGCGTGCTTGGGAAAAGCTCTTGCCTTGGCGCCCTGGCTGCTGGGACAGGGGTCTGAGACCAGCAAGCTTTCATAGGAAAGAGCTCTGGGCATGCCACGCTTTCCTCAGGCAGCCCCGCAGAACGTGCCCTTGACTACCACCCCACATCGACCTGGTTGACACACCACTTCTGCTCGCACCTTATTCTGAAGACTGCTAAAATACTCAGACACCTGTCCGAAAAGCAAAGGCTTACAGGCAAGCGCTCTGGGCAAGGACAGCTTTCTTCGGGCAGTTTCGCCAAAATTCCCAGTCTCGCCTTATTCGCCTGTCGACGATAACACAAGGCCTTTTCCACCTTACGCCTATTTGTTCTACACTGCTTAAACGCCTCTCCCACCTGTCAGAATGCACAGACAGGAGGTCTGGGCACGCCAAGCTTGTCTTGCGCAGCACCATCAGATGAGCTCGTCTCGCCATCCTCCCCCTTGACAATTGCAACAGGCGTACTCACAACTTCCTCCTGAGAGTGCCAGACTGCTCTGACACCTTTCCGAATAGCCAGAGCTCACAGACTTGATCTGCATATCTAAGGCCGCTCTACAACAGCTTCGCACTTTGCCTACCCTCTTCTCTCCTCGCCACAGAGCCAGCAAGCCCCGATCTATGTGTCGCCGGGATAGGAAGGCCCGCCCCCTCCCCGCGAACATGCTGTGCAGTGGCCTTAGGGATGAAGGGCCTGCTTGCTTGGGAAGAGCACTTGCCTGTGAGCCCTGCCTGCTCATACAGGCATCTGAGTCTTCTGGCATTCTTAGGCGGAAGCTTTGAGTTGGCCTGGTCTTATCGAGGGGGAGGATGACGAGAGGGGGACTTTTTGCGAGGCTGTCGAAAGCCAGTTTGGTGTGCCCAGAGCTCTTGCCTGTGAGTGCTGACAAGTGGGAGAGGCGGGTGATACCTGTGGCACGCCGAGGAGTGAGGTGGGAAGAGGCCTGCTATAAGTGTCCACAGGGACGGAAAGCGAGACCTGGATTTTTGGTCAGGCTTTCTGAGGCAAGCCTGTCGTGCCCAGAGCTCTCCCCTCTGAACCCATTTCTGCTCTTTGGACAGGCGTCTGAGCAGGCTGGCATTCTTAGGAGCAAGCCTTGTGTAATTGTCGACTGGGGAGGATGGTGCGATGGTATGTCTTCTGGAGCTGCCAGAAGCTCTTTTCCAGCTGCTGTCCAGAATTCTTGCTTGTGCGTACTGACGCGGAGAGAAGCATTTGAGCAGTGTGGCACTCCGAGCAGTAAGGTGGGAGTAGGCCTGCTGTAAGTGTTGACAGGCAAAGAAGGCGAGACGTGGACGCATTGTGGGCTGCCGTAAGCATGAAAACACGCTTGGTTGGCGTATCTCTTGCCTGTGAGCCCTGCTGACAATTACATCAGTTTTACGCCTTAGAAAGCTCGCCGAATTGGAGCCTGTCCGGACAGTGGGCACGCACAGGCAAGAACACTGGGCACGACAAGCTTGTCTCTGGAAGCACAACAAAATCAGCCCATCTTGCCATCTTCCCCTGTTTCCACAAGACGTACTCACGCTTCCAGATTGCTCAGCTGGCGCTCCGAACAGCCAGGGTTCACAGGCCAGGAAGCTGCCCCCCACCAAGCTTGCTTTTCATGCTTATGGCAGTTCCACAACACGATCACAGTTTGCCGTCTTCGCCTGCTGACACAGCCTGCCTGTTCCAACCTACTGCTAGGAAGGCCACACTGTTCAAACGCTTTTCTCTCCATCAGTATTCACAGGCGAGCGTTCTGGGCACAGGACAAGCCTGTCTCTGGCATCCCCACAGGACGTCCACCTTTTGCCATCCTCCCCATGAACAATTACACCAGACTAACTCTTTAGAAACGTCGCCTAATCAGAACCTGCTCCAGAGAGCGAGCACTCACGGGCAAGAGCGCTGGGCACGACAAGCTTGTCTCTGGCAGTGCCACAAGACGAGCCCATCTCGCCATCCTCCCTCGTCGACAATTACACCAGGCGTATTCACAACTTCTTCCTAAGCACGACAGACTGTTCAGTGGCCCATCCGAACAGCCAGAGCTCATAGGTTCGATCAGCATAGCTAAGGCAGCCCTACCAGAATTTTGCTGTTTGCCTGCCTCTCCTCGCCACAATTAGAGCAAGCAAAGGCCAGGAGAGGAAGGCCCACCTCATGAACATGCTGTGCGGTGGCCTTAGGGATGAAGATCAAGCTTGCTTGGGAAGAGCACTTGCCTGTGAGCCCTCTCTGTTCGGACAGGTGTCTGAGTCTTCTAGCATTCTTAGGAGGAAGCTTTGAGTTGGCCTGGTCTTCTTATCGATGGAGGAGGATGGCGAGAGGGGACTTTTTGCGAGGCTGACGGAAGCCAGTTTGGTGTGCCCAGAGCTCTTGCCTGTGAGTGCTGACAAGTGGGAGAGACGTGATACCTGTGCCTATCCCAGGAATGAGATGGGAAGATCCTGCTGTAAGTGTCCACAGGGAAGGAAAGCGAGACCTGGACGTTTTTGGTCAGGCTGCCCGAGGCAAGCCTGTGGTGCCCAGAGCTCTCCCCTCTGAATCCACTTCTGCCACGACGGGTGTTGGAGCCGGCCGGCATTCTCAGGAATAAGGCTTGTGAGCAGCCGTGGTGTAAAGGGCCAAAAGGCACGCACCTAGGAAGAGGGCAAGGGAATATTTTGTGGGCTGCCAAAGGGAAGCTTGGCATGCCCAGAGCTATTACTTCTCTGCACTTGTTGTTCGCTCAGGCGTCTGAGCACGCTGACATTCTTAGGAGGAAGCTGTGAGTACGCATAGTGTATTTGTCGACGGCGGAGGAAGGTGAGATGGGTACGTCTTGCGGGGCTGCCCAAGGCTACCCGGGGGTCTTGCCTAGCAGCCCTTGCTCGTTGGACAGGCATTTGAGCAACGCGGCATTGCTAGGAGGAAGGCGGGAGTAGCGGTGCTATTAATGTCGACAGGAAAGGAAGGCAAGCCGTTATCCTGTTGTGGGACTGCCTTAGGCATGCAGGGGAAGCTTGGCTGGGACTAGCTCCTGCCTGTGAGCCCTGATTGTCGGTGGAGGCGCTTGAGCAGTGTGGCACGCCTAGGCGTTCGGAGGGAATAGCCCTGCTGTAAATGTCGACAGGCGAGGAAGGCAGCTGTGAACGCATTGCAGGGCTGCCCTAAGCATGCAGAGCAATCCTGGGGGAGTCCAGCTTTCTTGCCTGTGAGACCTGTCAACAATTACACCAGGCTTACGCTTTAGAAAGCTCGCCTGCTCAGACACCTGTCTGGCAGCCAGCACTCACGGGCAAGAGCGCTGCGCACGACAAGCTTGTCTCTGGGAGCACAACAAAATGAGCCCGTCTCGCCATCCTCCCCCCGTCGACAATTACACCAGGCGTACTCACAGCTTCTGCCTAAGAATGCCAGACTGCTCACACGACTGTCCGAACACGCAGAGCTCACAGGCAAAAAAGATGCCCCAGCAAGCTTGCACTGCATGCTTAGGGCAGCTCCACAACACGTTCACGACTTGCCTTCTTCGCAAGGCGTGAGTACGCATCCTTTAAGTGTGGACAGGAGAGGAAGGCAACCGTGAACGTGTTGTGGGCCTGCTGTGGCTTAGCAGGTTTTGTGTGGTGGGGATGAGCTCTTGCTTTTGAGCCCTGCTTGCTCGCAAAGGCGTCTGAGCATTTTGGCATTCTTAGGACTAAGTTGGGAGTAGCCGTGATGTAAAGGTCCAAAAGGCCCTCACCTAGAAGAGAGCAGGGAATATGCTGTGGGCTGGCAAAGGGAAGCTTGGCATGCCCAGAGCTCTTGCCTAGCGGCCCTTGCTGTTTGGACAGGCGTCTGAGCAGTTGGGCATTCTTAGGAGGAAGCTGTGAGTACGCCTGCTGTAATTGTTGATGGGGGAGGAAGGCGAGATGGGTGCATCTTGTGGGGCTGCCCAAGGCTAGTTTCGCATACCTGCGCTCTTGCCTAGCAGCCCTTGCTCGTTGGACAGGCATTTGAGCAACGTGGCATTGCTAGGAGGAAGGCGGGAGTAGCGGTGCTGTTAATGTCGACAGGAAAGGAAGGCAAGCCGTTATCCTGTTGTGGGACTGCCTTAGGCATGCGGGGGAAGCTTGGCTGGGACTAGCTCCTGCCTGTGAGCCCTGACTGTCAGTGGAGGCATTGGAGCAGTGTGGCACTCCTAGGCGTTCGGAGGGAATAGCCCTGCTGTAAGTGTCAACCGGCGAGGAAGGCAGCTGTGAAAGTGCTATGGGGCTGCCCTGCGCATGCAGGTCAAGCTTGCTTGGCAACAGCTCTTGCCTGTCAGCGTCAGCTGTTCGGACAGGCAGCTGAGCAGGCGGGCATTCTTAGGAGGCAGCTGTGAGTGGACGTGGTGTAAGTGTCCACAGGGGAGGATGGTGAGATGGGCGTGTCTTGTGGGGCTGCCGGAGGCAAGCTTGGCGTGCCCAGACCTCTGATCCATGTGAACTGATAGGTGGGAGAGTTTGAGCAGTTTCACACTCTTAGGAGAAAGGTGGGAATAGGCCTGGTGTTATTGTCGACCGGGGGTGCGGGAGGCAATGTCATGGGGCTGCCCTAGCCTGACTCTGATTAACTCTAGATGGTGGCAGTCCAAGATTCCTTAACACTGAACTCCTTTGGAAGGAGTCCTGCTTTGCGAATTTCACTGGGTAGGAGCCCTTTCTCACCTGCCCGAGTTGTTGCAACTGGTCCGGATTGTGTCCATTTGGCTTGGATACAATGGACCGCCAAAGAAACATTAGTTTGAGCTCCTCCTGCTGCAACTAAGGAAGCTGATGAGCTTGCCTTCTTTGAGCTCCCACTGAGGTAGAAATCTGAGAGGAGCACCACGGATTACGTCCAAGAGGTAACAGAGATGATCGTAATGGCTTTGCTTTGTCTAATCTAGACACATCTCTGTTTGTGGCACTTACTTATTCACTAATGCCTCAGCATCGATGCTATTTAGAACTCCTAATCCTGGCCCTGTAACACCACTGACATCCTTTCTTTCTCGCCATTTGGCGCTTCAGGTCCGCTTGCGTAACCATTCCATCCATGTGGTGTAAGCTATATTTAAAAATGGCAGACAGGATGGTTTAATCATAGACATGTTCTCTTGCCTGAGTAACGCTACAGGTTTTAGAGACCACAAAGGGTTCAACAGTAACTTTTGTGTTCCGGTTGATTTAACTGCGTGGGAGCTCTGCGGAGATGGTCGGGCTGTTCCTGCAGTGACCGCAGGGAAAGTTAAAATGGAGAGCATTGGGGAAGTGGTTAAAGCAGGAGAGAGTGTTGAAAGCCTGCTCCTGAGAGTGCAGGGTAGAACTAATGGCGTAGACTTACAAGTTACACTCCCATTACAAGAGCGTTCGTTAGAACGCATCACCGGGGTCTGCCGGGACCCGGGCAATGGAAGGCGGAAGTTTTCAGCAAAATCGTCTCTCCGGCACCAGGCGAGAATCACTACAATTTGTAGTTAGTGACACACTGGACTTCTCAGTTTGGGTAATGTCTTGGTCCCATTTCTAGCCATATGGGATGCTCCTCCAGGGCTTTTGCCTCACCTTCAACGTGGTAGGCACTGCAACATGCTGTCAACTCTGTGGATGCGCTATTTGATACAAGTAGGAACAATAGCGTTCCTCATTTGCTTCCCAAATTGCTTCTCCTCGATTTTGGCTACAACACATTTTACTCGCAGGTTGGTTTTTTGCTAGGGCGGTTAAACAATACTCCAGTGCAAGCACAAATGTCATGACAACAACTAACAACACAAGCAAGTGTTACACGCCACACTTTGTAACATTTAATGTCCAGTACGGCTTAGCTCATGTGGTGCTTCCAAGAGCTTCCGGTCCACTCAGCCGCTTTACATCTGACTAGAGCCAATTTTCTTTACCTGGAAGTTTAACAGTGAAATAAGAACTCAACAATACAGTGTAGGGGCCTCCCGAGATTTGGTTGCACTTCGGACTTTCAGGTGACTATCTGTACCAACCCCTTATGTCCAGGCTGGATAGCGTGTGCTTGCACGCCACCTGGTACTGAGTGGGCCCACTGAGCTTTTCCCTTGCCTTTTGTAAGTGTAATTCGCTCATCTCCACCCAAGCGGTTGCTTTTAGCCTGAGTTGCCCACTGTGGCTAAAGGTCTCCCCAAAAGAATTTCCACTGGCAATAGTCTTAGAGGCTGTCACGGAGGATTCTGAACATCCCATAGTGCTAAGTTTAGGGCTGCTGGTAAAAATGACCTCACTACCTCAGCAAGCAGCTATTGGCCTGCCACTTGCCAATCAGGCACTGAGGCAGAAGTGAGCTCAGAAGCGCAGGTAGGACTCATGGCGCTCTGAGTGCCTCATCAGGCACTGAGGTCAAAGGGGACCTCACAAGCACAGCCAGCAGCTCTGGGCCTGCCATGGCGCATCAAGCACGGAGAAAGAAGGGAACACCCAAGCAGACCAGCAGCCATGGGCGTGGCAGTGCATGCCCATGCATGCAATGGCATGCAGGTCAAAGTGACATCATAAGACGCAACCAGCAACCATGGGCCTGCCACTGCCCTTTTTGGCATGGAGACACAAGTATCCTCACAAGCAAAGCCAGGAGGCATGGCCCTGCCACTGGCCTATCAAGCACAGAGGCAGAAGCAACCTCACAAGCAGAGCGAGGACTGATGGGCCTGACTGGCCTACCAGGCCGTGAGGCAGAAGTGACATGACTATCTCATCCAGCAGTGGTGGGCCTGACAATATCATTTCAGGCAGTACAGGTAAATACAGGTAAAGTGCTAACACAGAACGTTGAAGGACCATAACAGAAAAAAGGCACTTGGAGGCCTGAGCACTGGAAAAAAGGGCACTAGGAGGACATGCACTGCAAAAAATATGCACATGGAGGACACTATACTGGAAAAAAAGGCACTCTGGGAGCCTGCATCGCAAAAATAGGCACTTGGAGGCTGCTAGACTGGAAAAAAAGGCACTTAGATGCCCCTTCACTGCAAAAAAAGGCACTCAGATAGCAGTGCACCTCAAAAGGAGGCACTCGGAGGCCCCTGCACCACAAAAAAAGGCACCCGGACAACAGTGAATCACAAGAAAAGGCACTCGGAAGCCCCTACATCACAAAAAAAGGCACTTGGAAGCTAGTACACTGCAAAAAAAAGGCACTCGGAGGACCATGCATGGCAAAAAAAGGCACTCGGTGGCCCCTACAGCACAAAAGAAGGCACTCGGGGGCTGCTACAATGTGAAACAAGGCACTCGGAGGCCCCTGAACGACAAGAAAAGGCACTTGGGGCCACGACACCGCAAAAAAAGGTACATGGAGGACCACACACCCCAAAATAACAGCACTCGGAGGTCCCTGAACCACAAGAAAAGGCACTCGGTGGCTCCTACAGCACAAAAAAAGGCACTCGGGGGCTGCTACAATGTGAAACAAGGCACTCGGAGGGCCCTGCACCACCAAAAAAGGCACTCGGAGGTTCCTGCATTGGAAAAAGAGGCACTTGCAGGCCTGTACACTGGAAATAAAGGCACTTGGAGGCCCCTGCACTGGAAAGAGAGGCACTTGCAGGCCTGTACACTGGAAATAAAGGCACTCGGAGTCCCCTGCACCACAAAAAAAGGCACTCGATGGCCCCTACATTGCAAAAAAACGCACTTGGAGGCTAGTACACTGCAAAAAAATGCACCCTGAGGCCCCTGCACTGCAAAAAAAGGCACTCAGTGGCCCCTACAGCACAAAAAAAGGCACTCGGAGGCTGCTACAATGCGAAAACAGGCACTCGGATCCTGCTACACCGGAAAAATAAGGCACTCGGAGGGCCCTGCACCACAAACAAAGGCACTCGGAGGCTGCTACACCGTAGAGAAAGGCACTCGGAGGCCCCTGCACTGGAAAAAAAAGGCACTTGGAGGCCAGTGCACCACCAAAAAAAGGCACTCGGAGGCCTCTACACCACAATGAAAAGGCATTAGGAGGGCCTTACGCTGGCAAAAAAGGCACTAGGGGGCCTACACTACACTGCAAAAGAAGACACTCGGAGGCCACTACACTGGAACAAAAGGCACTCGGAGGCCAGTGCACCACAAGAAAAGGCACTTGGTGGCCTCTGAACCACAAGAAAAGGCACTCAGAGGCCTCCACACTGCAAAAAAAGGCACTCGGGGGCTGCTACAATGTGAAACAAGGCACTCGGAGGGCCCAGCACCACCACAAAAGGCACTCGGAGGCTCCTACACTGGAAAAAGAGGCACTTGCAGGCCTGTACACTGGAAAAAAAGGCACTCGGAGGTTCCTGCACCACAAAAGAAGGCACTCAGAGGCCCCTACACCACCAAGAAAGGCACTCGGTGGCCCCCACATTGCAAAAAAAGGCACTTGGAGGCTACTACACTGCAAAGAAATGCACCCTGAGGCCCACGCACAGCAAAAAAAGGCATTCAGTAGCCCCTGCACCGCAAAAAAAGGCACTCGGAGGCCTGCACACCGCAAAAAAAGGCACTCGGAGGCCAGTGCACTGAAAAATAGGGCACTTGGAGGCCAGTGCACCGCAAAAAAAAATGCACTCAGAGGCCCCAACACCACAAAAGAAAGGCACTTGGAGGACCACACCACAAAAAAAGGCACTCGGCTGCCCCTACACTGGAAAAAAAGGCACTTGGGGGCCCCTACAGCACAAAAAAAGGCACTTGGGGGCTGCTACAATGCAAAAAAAAGGCACTTGGAGGGCCCTGCACCAGAAAAGAAGGCACTCGGAGGCCCCTGAACCACAAGAAAAGGCACTCGGGGCCACTACACCGCAAAAAAAAAGGTACATGGAGGACCACACACCCCAAAATAACAGCACTCGGAGGTCCCTGAACCACAAGAAAAGGCACTCGGTGGCTCCTACAGCACAAACAAAGGCACTCGGGGGCTGCTACAATGTGAAACAAGGCACTCGGAGGGCCCTGCACCACCAAAAAAGGCACTCGGAGGCCCCTGCACTGGAAAAAGAGGCACTTGCAGGCCTGTACACTGGAAAAAGAGGCACTTGCAGGCCTGTACACCAGAAAAAAAGGCACTCGGAGGCCCCTGCACCACAAAAGAAGGCACTCGGAGGCCCCTGCATCACAAAAGAAGGCACTCGAAGGCTCCTGCACCACAAAAGAAGGCACTCGGAAGCACCTACATTACAAAAAAAAAGGCACTTGGAGGCTACTACACTGCAAAAAAATGCACCCTGAGGCCCCTGCACCGCAAAAAAGGGCATTCGGTGGCCCCTACACCACAAAAAAAGGGGAGGGCCCTTTACTGCAAAAAAAGGCACTTGGAGGCTACTACACTGCAAAAAAAGGCACCCTGAGGCCCCTACATTGCAAAAAAAAGGCATTTGGTGGCCCCTACACCACAGAAAAAGGCACTCGGGGGCTGCTACAATGCAAAAAAAGGCACTTGGAGGCCCCTACACTGCAATAAAAGGCACTCAGAGGCCAGTGCACCCCAAAAAAAGGCACTTGGAGGCCTCTACACCACAAAGAAAAGGCACTAGGAGGGTCTTATGCTGGAAAAAAACGCACTCGGAGGCCAGTGCACTGCAAAAACAGGGCACTTGGAGGCCTCTACACTGGAACAAAAGGCACTCGGAGGCCCCTGAACCACAAGAAAAGGTACTCGGTGGCCCCTACAGCACAAGAAAAGGCACTCGGGGGCTGCTACAATGTGAAACAAGGCACTTGGAGGGCCCTGCACCACCAAAAAAGGCACTCGGAGGCTCCTACACTGGAAAAAGAGGCACTTGCAGGCCTGTACACCAGGAAAAAAGGCACTCGGAGGGCCCTGCACCACCAAAAAAGGCACTCGGAGGCTGCTACACTGTAGAGAAAGGCACTTGGTGGCCCCTGTACTGGAAAAAAAGGCACTCAGAGGCCAGTGCACCACAAAAAAAGGCACTTGGAGGCTGCTACAATGCAAAAAAAGGCACTCGGAGGCTCGTACACCACAAAAAAAGGCACTCAGTGGCCCCTACAGCACAAACAAAGGCTCTTGGGGGCTGCTACAATGTGAAACAAGTCACTTGGAGGGCCTGGCACCACCACAAAAGGCACTCGGAGGCTCCTGCACTGGAAAAAGAGGCACTTGCAGGCCTGTACACCAGAAAAAAAGGCACTCGGAGGCTCCTGCACCACAAAAGAAGGCACTCAGAGGCCCCTACACCACCAAGAAAGGCCCCCACATTGCAAAAAAAGGCACTTGGAGGCTACTACACTGCAAATAAACGCACCCTGAGGCCCCTGCACCGCAAAAAAAGGCACTCGATGGCCCCTACACTGGAAAGAAAGGCGCTCGGAGGGCCCTGCAGCACAAAAAAAGGCACTCGGCTGCCCCTACACTGGAAAAAAAGGCACTCGGAGGCCCCTACAGCACAAAAAAAGGCACTTGGGGGCTGCTACAATGCAAAAAAAGGTACTCAGAGGCCCCTACACTGGAATAAAACGTACTCGGAGGCCAGTGCACCACAAGAAAAGGCACTCGGTGTCCCCTGCACTGCCAAAAAAGTCAATCACAGGCCCCTGCACAGCAAAAAAAGGCACTCAGAGGCCTCTACACCACAAAAAAAAGGCACTCGGAGGACCACACCACAAAAAAAGGTACTGGGTGGCCCCGACAGCACAAACAAAGGCACTCGGGGGCTGCTACAATGTGAAAAAAGGCACTTGGAGGGCCCTGCACCACCAAAAAAGGCACTCTGAGGCTCCTACACTGGAAAAAGAGGCACTTGCAGGCCTGTACACCAGAAAAAATGGCACTCGGAGGCTCCTGCACCACAAAAGAAGGCACTCAGAGGCCCCTGCACCACCAAAAAAGGCACTCGGAAGCCCCTACATTGCAAAAAAAGGCACTTGGAGGCTACTACACTGCAAAAAAATGCACCCTGAGGCCCCAGCATCTCAAAAAAAGGCACTCCGGTGCCCCTACACCGGAAAGAAAGGCACTCAGAGGGCCCTGCAGCACAAAAAAAGGCACTCAGCTGCCCTTACAGTGGAAAAACAGGCACTTGGAGGCCTCTACACCCCAGAAAAAGGCACTCAGTGGCCCCTACACTGCAAAAAAAGGCACTCGGCGGCTGCTACAATGTGAAACAAGGCACTCGGAGGGCCCAGCACCACCAAAAGAGGCACTCGGAGGCTCCTGCACTGCAAAAAGAGGCACTTGCAGGCCTGTACACCAGAAAAAATGGCACTCGGAGGCCGCTACACCACAGAGAAACGCACTCGGAGGCACCTGCAACAGAAAAAAATGCACTCGGAGGCCCCTACACCACAAGAAAAAGCACTCGGCTGCCCCTACACTGGAAAAAAAGGCACTCGGAGGCCCCTACAGCACAAAAAAAGGCACTTGGGGGCTGCTACAATGCAAAAAAAGGCACTCGGAGGCCCCTACACTGGAAATAAAGGCACTCGGAGGCTCCTGCACCTCAAAAAAATGCACTCAGAGGCCTCCACACCACAAAAAAAGGCACTTGGAGGCCAGTGCACTGAAAAACAGGGCACTTGGAGGCCAGTGCACCGCAAAAGGAAATGCACTCAGAGGCCCCGACACCACAAAAAAAAAAGGCACTCGGAGGACCACACCACAAAAAAAGGCACTCGGCTGCCCCTACACTGGAAAAAAAGGCACTCGGAGGCCCATACACCACAAAAAAAGGCACTCGGAGGCCCCTACAGCAGAAAAAAAGGCACTTGGGGGCTGCTACAATGCAAAAAAAGGCACTCGGAGGCCCCTGCAGCAGAAAGAAAGGCACTCGGCGTGCCCTGCACCAGAAGAAAAGGCACTCGGGGCCACTACACCACAAAAAAAAGATACATGGAGGACCACACACCCCAAAATAACAGCACTCGGAGGCCCCTACATCACAAGAAAAGGCACTTGGAGGCCCCTGCACCACAAAAAAAGGCACTCAGAGGCCTCTACAACACCTTCCACTTCCCTATCAGACACAGAGGCTGATGTGACCTGACAAGGACAGGAAGCCGCCTGGGGCCTGCCAGTGGCCTATCAGGCACTGGTACTTCTGTGAGCTCACAAGCAGAGTCAGCAGTCATGGGCATCCCACTGCCTGATGAGGCACTGAGACCAAGGTGACCTCAAAATGCAGCCAGCACGCAGAGGCCTGCCACTGGCCTATCAGGCACTCAGACTGCTGTGAGCTCAAAAGGACAGCCAGCAGCCAATGGCCTCACACTGGCCTATCAGGCAATGGGACTGCTGTGAGCTCACAAGCACAGCAAACAGCCATGAGCCTGCCACTGCCCTATAGGGCACAGAGGCTGCTGTGACCTCACGAGCACAGCCAGCAGCTGTGGGTCTGCCACTGGCTATCAGGCACTCAGACTGCTGTGAGCTCAAAAGGACAGCCAGCAGCCAATGGCCTCGCACTGGCCTATCAGGCAATAGGACTGCTGTGAGCTCACAAGCACAGCAAACAGCCATGAGCCTGCCACTGCCCTATAGGGCACAGAGGCTGCTGTGACCTCACGAGCACAGCAAACAGCCTTGGGCATTCCACTGGCATATCAGGCAATGGGACTGCTGTGACCTCACGAGCACAGCCAGCAGCTATGGGCCTGCCACTGGCCTATGAGGCACTGAGGCTGCTATGACCTCACAAGCACAGCCAGCAGCCAGGGGCCTCCCACTGCACTATAAGGTACAGAGACAAATGTGACCTCAAAAGGCAGCCAGCAGACAGAGGCCTCCCACGGGCCTATCAGAAATAGGACTGCTGTGACCTGACAAGCACAGCCAGCAGCTATGGGCCTGCCACTGGCCTATGAGGCACTGAGGCTGCTGTGACCTCACAAGCACAGTCAGCAGCCAGTGGCCTGCTGCTGGCCTATCGGGAACGGAGGCTGCTGTGACCTCACAAGCACAGCCAGCAGCTATGGGCCTGCCACTGGCCTATCGGGCCATGGGACTGCTGTGACCTCACAAGCACAGACAGCAGCTTTGGGCCTGCCACTGAACTATGAGGCACGGAGGCTGATGTCACCTCACAAGCACAGGCAGCAGCCAGGGGCCTCCCACTGCCCGATGAGGCGCTGACACTGCTGTCAACTCAGAAGCACAGTAAACAGTCAGGGGCCTGCCACTGCCCTGTAGGGCACTGAGGCTTCTCTGA
Organism: Dromaius novaehollandiae; assembly: GCF_036370855.1. Lineage (NCBI taxonomy): Eukaryota > Metazoa > Chordata > Aves > Casuariiformes > Dromaiidae > Dromaius > Dromaius novaehollandiae. The sequence continues at coordinate 358,614 of NW_026991446.1, forward strand.
CCTCACAAGCCCACCCAGCAGTCATTGGCCTCGAACTGGCCTATCAGGCACTGAGGCTGCTGTGACCTCACAAGCACGGCCAGCAGGCATGGGCATCCAACTGCCCTATAAGGCACTGAGGCTGCTGTGACGTCACAAGCAAAGCCAGCAGCTGTGGGTCTGCCACTGGCCTGTCAGGCAATAGGACTGCTGTGACCTGACAAGCACAGCCAGCAGCTATGGGCCTGCCACTGGCCTATAGGGCACTGAGGCTGCTGTGACCTCACAAGCACAGCGAGGAGCTAGAGGCCTGCCATTGCCCTATAAGGTACAGAGACAAATGTGACCTCAAAAGGCAGCCAGCAGATGGGGCCTCCCACGGGCCTATCAGGCTGTAGGAGTGTTGTGACCTGACAAGCACAGCCAGCAGCTATGGGCCTGCCTCTGGCCTACAGGAAAAGGAGGCTGATGGCACCTCACAAGCACAGCCAGCAGCCAAGGGCCTGCCACAAGCCTATCAGGCAATAGGACTGCTGTGACCTCACAAGCACAGCCAGCAGCTATGGGCCTGCCACTGGCCTATACAGCACGGAGGCTGCTGTGACCTCACAAGCACAGGCAGCCGCCATTAGCCTCCCACAGCCCTAGGAGGCACTGACGCTGCTGTCAACTCAGAAGCACAGCCAGCAGGGGGCCCTGTAGACTAACTTATGAGGCACTGAGGGTGCTGTGACCTCACAAGCACAGCCAGCAGCCAGGAGCCTGCCACTGGCCTAGGAGGCACTCAGACTGCTGTGACGTCACAAGCACAGCCAGCAGGAGACGCTGTAGACTAACCTATGAGTCACTGAGGCTGCTGTGACCTCACAAGCACAGCCAGCAGCCATGAGCCTGACACTGGCCTTAGAGGCACTGAGGCTGCTGTGACGTCACAAGCACATCCAACATCCATGAGCCTGACATTGTCCTCGGAGGCACTGAGGCTGCTGTGACCTCACCAACACAGCCAGCAGGAGGCGCTGTAGACTAACCTATGAGTCACTGAGGCTGCGGTGACCTCACAAGCACAGCCAGCAACCATGAGCCTGCCACTGGCCTAGGAGGCACTCAGACTGCTGTGACGTCACAAGCACAGCCAGCAGCCAGGAGCCTGCCACTGGCCTCAGAGGCACTCAGGCTGCTGTGACCTCACCAGCACAGCCAGCAGCTATGAGCCTGAAACTGGCCTAGGAGGCACTGAGGCTGCTGTGACCTCACAAGCACAGCCAGCAGGGTGCGCTGTAGACTAACCTATGAGGCACTCAGGCTGCTGTGACCTCACAAGCACAGCCAGCAGCCATGAGCCTGCCACTGGCCTCGGAGGCACTGAGGCTGCTGTGACCTCACAAACACAGCCAGCAGGAGACGCTGTAGACTAACCTATGAGTCACTGAGGCTGCTGTGACCTCACAAGCACAGCCAGCAGCCATGAGCCTACCACTAGCCTAGGAGGCACTCAGGCTGCTGTGACGTCACAAGCACAGCCAGCAGCCAGGAGCCTGCCACTGGCCTAGGAGGCACTGAGGCTGCTGTGACCTCACAAGCACAACCAGCAGTCAGGGGCCTGCCACTGGCCTAGAAGGCACTGAGGTTGCTGTGACCTCACAAACACAGCCAGCAACCATGAGCCTGCCACTGTCCTAGGAGGCACTGAGGCTGCTGTGACGTCACAAGCACAGCCAGCAGGCAGGAGCCTGCCACTGGCCTCAGAGGCACTCAGGCTGCTGTGACCTCACAAACACAGCCAGCAGCCAGGAGCCTGCTACTGGCCTAGGAGGCACTGAGGCTGCTGTGACCTCACAAGCACAGCCAGCAACCATGAGCCTGCCACTGGCCTAGGAGCCACTCAGGCTGCTGTGAACTCAAAAGCACAGCCAGCAACCATGAGCCTGCCAGTGGCTTATGAGGCACTGAGGTTGCTGTGACCTCACAAGCTCAGCCAGCAGCCATGAGCTAGCCAGTGGCCTAGGAGGCACGGAGGCTGCTGTGACCTCACAAGCACAGGAGCAGCCAGGAGACTGGCACTGGCCTAGGAGGCACGGAGGCTGCTGTCACCTGACAAGCCCAGCCAGCAGCCAGGAGCCTGCCACTGCCCTGAGAAGCACTGAGGCTGCTGTGACCTCACAAACACAGCCAGCAGCCATAAGCCTGCCACTGGCCTTTGAGGCACGGAGGCTGCTGTGACCTCACAAGCACAGCCAGCAGCCATAAGCCTGCCACTGGCCTTTGAGGCACTGAGGCTGCTGTGACCTCACAAGCACAGAAAGCAGCCAGGGGATGCCCCTGGTGTATGATGCACTGGGACTGCTTTGACTTCACAAGCACAGCCAGCACCCAGGAAGCTGACACTGGCCTATCAGGCCCTGAGGTTATTGTGACCTCACAAGCACAGCCATCATCCATTGGCCTGCCACTGGCGTATAGGGCATGGAGGCTGCTGTGACCTCACAAGCACAGCCAGGGGACTGCCACTGCCCTGTGAAGCACTGAGACAAATGTGACCTCACAAGCACAGAATGCAGCCAGGGCCCTGCCCCTGGTATATCAGGCACTGGGACTGCTTTGACTTCACAAGCACAGCCAGCAAACAGGGGTCTGCCACTGGCCTATGAGGCAATGAGAGTGCTCTAACCTCACAAAAAAAGCTGGCTTACAGGATCCTGCCACTCGCCTATTAAGCACTGTGGCTGTGAGGCTGCTGTGACCTCACAAGCACAGCCAGCAGGCACTGGCCTGCCCCTCGTATATCAGGCACTGAGGCTGCTGTTGTTGTCCGAAAAGCGGATTCGTTGCCTGGTGTGCAATAAGCCAATAATTACACACTCAGGAGAGACATTTGCTTATTTATTTCAGAGTTGCACAAGCCTGGTGCTCGGTCGTTTCCCACAAATCAAGCACACACCCTCCCCCCCCCCCAACTTTTCAAGTAGCATTTATACAAACAAATTGCCAGATTTGCAATTTTCCCTTTTACACTGATTGGTTAGTGATTTCTTCATTCCCCGGGTCCCACCCCTGTCTCCCAAGGTCCTGATGAGGGGAGATCAATTAACACTGCCCCAGCAGGGACAGTAGGTGTTATCTCCCAAAGTCCTGACAAGGGGGAGATAGTCCAGACCCCTTAATTGACATTGTTTCAGCAGTGAGAGGAGGTTTTGCTTCCCAAGGTCCTGGTGCCCAAGCAGGCCTTATTTCAAAGCCTTGACATCCTCCCTTTCGGAGTGTGGGGCACAGGAATGCAGACTGCTTGTAACTCCCTTATCTTTCCAGCCTGCACCAGCTCTGGGGCCCTTTCTTACTGAACTAGGAGTGTGGCCTAAGGCTTCAGCAAATTTAGCTACTCATGAAGCAAGTTTTATCTAAGTGGCTACCTCTAGACCACTTCAGACTTAATGTTAGAAGTTATCCTAATCTACCTAGTTCACGCATTCCTTCTGAGCTTCCCAGGGTTGTCTTGTAACAATTCCCCCCTTTGAGACTTATATGACCATTTTCATATTAGTCTCACTCTTTTAAAATCTTTCCCATATTAATTTTGTACAACATCTACAAATGCATTGAATCACTACATAAACGCATACAAAAACTACTAACACCATTCCCAAAATTGTTAAACACTTTCTAACCCATGAGCTCACGTCAGGGAACCAGGAAGTCAACCATTTCCATGTTTCTTCAAATCCAAAAGAGGTATCCTCTTTCTGAACCCCATGTAAGATTTCAGTCTGCTTCCAGATTTCATTTAGATCGGTAGAAATTCTCCCGCTTTGATCCACATATACACAGCAACTAGTATTTATTATTGTACATACTCCTCCCTGAGATGCCAATAACATATCTAGAGCCATCCTGTTTTGGGTAGTTATTTTCGCAATTTCTGAAACCTCCTCTTGTAAAGCTGCAGTGGCATCAGAGGTTTTATTCCCTATTTTTTTCAATAACTGCTGAAATATTTACTACTGCTTTTTCAAGTTCACTCACTCCCAGTTGTGGAAACAGCCACCTTACGAATGACTGCAACCTAGTAGGTCGATCTATTAAAGGATTATTGACCCTCTTTTGTCTCCTTATGAATGTTCTTAGCCAGGATTTTTGGTATTTATTACTCAATTCTTTTCTTATAGTAACATTAGGGATTATTGCCCCTAAAGTACATGTCCCTGACCAATTAGGAGGTAGCACTTTTCGTGCCTTGTTTCCACACAACCAATACCATCCACTACCTTTTGGAACACGCCACCCATTTAGTTCCTTACTTGGCCACTTATAACCTATTCAGGTATCCGAGAGCAATCTTTATAACCTCCTACCTTAATGGCTCCAGTACAGTTGATCGGTTGCTTTCCATAAAGTATAGTTTTCTCCCACCATTTATTACTATTATTACATCTTTGGATACATTGATAATAATCTCCTGTCACCCTCTGGACTTCCCATTCCTGTTTGGTTGTTTCATAGGCACTCCAATTAGTGGGAAGCCCTTGTTGGAAAGTTCAGGGAAGTGGGTACACACCCAGCAATCCCTCTGGTTAACTATCTTCATAGATTTCGTAATTACTTCCAAATGGAGATTGTGACTCCAAAATCCTTCCTGATTCCCTTTAATTGTTTGGCTCAGGTAACCTAGAAAAACTAACCACCACATTTCTCCCCTGGTTGTTAAGGAGAACATCATTTTTACACAGATACCGTAACAACAATATTAACCCTATTCCTAACAAACAGATTAAAGCATTTTTTCCCTGAATACAATCTAAATTTAAAACCGATTTGCTTCTAATACATCTCATATATCTTTATATATTTTTAACTTTAGAGGTTGAACTTGTTCAGCTTTCCACGTCTCTCGAGGTACTGCTTTCACTCGGGTGTAATCTAAAAGTATAACTGGATGTACCTACGGAGAGAAGAACCTTTGCCATAGACAAGAGATAATCACTTAAAATTTGATCACCCTTAACGTGCATTTGAATTTCATTTCCAGTTAAATTTACAGTGTAAGGTTTGCCATACAGAATCTCAAATGGACTAACTTTCTCCCTAACCCTTGGGGTTATTCTGGTTCTTAATAATGCCAGAGGTAAAACATCAGTCCATTTCATCTGAGTCTCCTGACACAATTTTCCTACCTGTCTCTTAATTGTTTGATTCATTCTTTCCACTTTTCCACTGGATTGTGGCCTCCAGGGGGTATGTAAGTCCCATTTAATTTGTAGTATTTTTGAGATTTGTTGTACTATTTCTGCTATAAAATGAGGTCCCCTATCTGAAGAAAACCCTTCTGGTACCCTAAATCTTGGTATGATTTCTTTTAATAACATTTTCACTACCTCCCCTGCTTTATTGGTACGACACGGGAAAGCCTCAGGCCATCCTGAAAAGGTGTCAACAATTACCAACAAATATTTATATCCATTACATCTTGGTAATTCAGAAAAATCAATTTGCCAGTAATCCCCAGGCATGAAGCCCCTTTTTACTTCCCCTGGGGGGGCTTCTTCTGAATCCTGGGATTATTTCTAAGACAGATTTCACATTTTTGTGTAATACCCTTTGCAATTATTAACATACTAACTCCCACAGCAAATCTTTTAACTGTTTCAACCAATGCCTCAGCTCCCATGTGGGTACTACCATGTATTTGCTTCATCAGCTTCTTCATTATCGGCAAAGTTACCACACACTGTCCAGTAGATGTCACCCACCATCCTTCAGGAGTTTTTATGCATTTCAGTATTTCTGCTAATTTATTTTCTTTTTCAGTGTATACTGGAATTTCCATTTTTAACATTCTCTCTGGAACTAATGCTGCCACTGACATGGATAATGCTGCCCTTTTTGCAGCCTCATCGGCCTGTTACGGAAATTAGGCTTGTCGGCCACCATAACAGGGCTCGACCCTAGGTTCCCCCAAGTAAAGTTCAGAGCCAAATCAAAACAAATTAAATTTTAATCACACGTGTGCTGTAATTACAGCTCGAGCTGGGTGCCTCCGAAGAGGGACCCTAACATAAACAAATCCTGGGTAATTATAGTCTTTTCGACTTCCATTTCCCACCCCTCACGCGATAGTTAGACCAATAGTAATTTTTTGGTCTGGGGTCTCCTGCTCCTGATTGGGTCTCATCGTCTTTCTGAGGCAAGCTGTTTTTCTCCTTATTCTTGTTTTTTTGCAGTCTCTGATGACGGTTGTACTTCTGTTTTTGTTGGGTCTGGCGGTTGCCTCCCAAGGTCTTATTTTCCCCCATTGTTTTGGCGTCTTCCCTCTCGGAGTCGGTGACACAGATGCGCCGACTGCGTGTGGCTCCCTTATCTTCCCAGCCTGAACGAGCTCTGAGGCACTATTTTTTATTAAACTAAGTAAAGATTCGTTACTTTTCCCACGCACGGCCTAAGGCTTCAGCAAATCTAGCCACTCATGCTAAGCAAGTTTTATGTAAGTTGTGCTAAGCAGCCATTTCTAGACAGTTTCAATTCACTATTCTTTAACAGTTTCCCCCCTTTGTTTTTATGAAGCATCCCTGCTAATATTTTAAACAGAGTTCTCGAAGTCTTTCGAGGCATACTATCACTTTCCATACTCTTATATATAATATGATCGTAAGCAATAGGCATAACACAGTTAAACTGAACACAACTACTACCGGGTGCAATACATGATTATAAATCCCTGTTGTGGTTGGTGACCACCCTAGAAGAGTTTCCCAGCCATGATGTTCTCCGTCCCTTTTTACCCTTTCTAAGATATGATGTATCTCTTTTGCATCATGGTGAACAGTGATTAGAGTTTTCTGTCCACTGTTCCGGATGCGCTCTAGCAGTCGATGCAAATCATCATGTTGCAGTAGTTTCCTTACCAGGGTGAGATTCATCCCAATGGGAGTAGGTAGTAAATTTTGAATTAATGTATAATTAGATTGTAACAATTGATAAGACGTGATAGGAGCTGAATAATTGAAATCACATCCCATGATTTTGGTAAAGCTACAAATACAAATATTTCAATGATTACTCATATCTACTACAATGCCATCTATAACTATAAGACTACAAAAGGTTCTCATACATACACACCCTCTCCCAATATATACAAGTATAGTTGCAGGTGTTTCATCAGGGTGTATTTCAAAGTGACAAACATTTTGCTCAGTGTCAAGACAAATGTCTTGGGCTTTGATGGTATTACTTTCACAAATAAACCCTTGCTGTTCCTGTACAATACATGCGCTAACGTCCACAGTTTGCCATTTATTTCCATTTCGTTGGGCCCATACTCTGTGTTCCAATGGATAGAGTATAGCTCCATTGTGATTTAATCCTAACGCAATGATTGGATATATTGTATATGTTGAAGCATTACGTATTGTTGAAACAAAGGCTGTGGCCTCAGTGTTGATAGGATCATAAGTAAAATTGACCAGATACCACCAGGACTGGAATTCCTTTTCAAATTCGGTCACATTATCCCAAATTACCTTTCGAATTTCAGTGGGTAAAGTGCCTTCTTCCCCTCCCTTATAATCGCTGCTGCCATAGATTGCATCCACAGTTGAGCTTGGATGCAACTGAGGGCCAGGGAAATATTAATTTGGGCTTCCCCAAGTGCATCCACTATCAAGTGGTGATCTTTTTCATTCATTTTTTCCCACTGAGGTAATATCTCGGATGAAAGCCATTGGTTAGTTCCTAATGCTAATAAAGAAGACCTCAATGGATGTTTTAATCTGTATAAGTCACTTGTTGTTGTGCTCAGTTTATTTACGAGTACTTCAGCATCTATACTGTTTAGGACTCCCAATCCTGTTCCTATGATACCGGTCACATCTCTCCTTGTTCATTTTGGAGAGGTGAGGGTTCGCCTATGTAACCACGCCGTCCATCCCACATAGGACGTACCTAAGAATGGTGAACAGGTCGGTTTGATTGTAGAGATATAATTTGCATTAATAGCTCTACTCGTTTGAGAGACCATGATGGATTAAATAACACTCGTTGTTGGCCTGTATTTCTAATCACATACGGTCCAATTTCAAAGATTTGTGGGGATAAGGTTTTCTTACTCTTCATGGTAACAGAGTTATTTATATTGGTGGAAATAATTGTAGTCAGGGTAGGTATTGCTGTACTGGGCTCAATAATGTCTATTTTAAATTTAAATGACAGTCCCACATTGTGGTGAGCCCACAGGCAAACTATAAAAACAGGTTGTTCTAAGGTAAAATTGTACCAACAATCCAGTTTTTCACTGGCACAAATTTTCCTTCCTTTTTCATTTGATTTGATTTTAGTGAGAGAGATTTGAGTTGCCTTCTCATGGGTGGACCCGTTGATCACTCGACACCCTATCTTTATTTCCTTTCCTGTCCTTCCCAGGAGTTGGGGAAGTTGGTTAGTATTATCCCAGCTCCATTCATTTTCTGAGTATACTTCAGTTCCATGCATGACCAGGGCTGAGAGGTTTAAGTTTTTATCAGAATTTAATCCCATACTTCCGGTATACTTAACACGGGCCTGGGACCATGGCCACTCTAAGGTTCTTTGACCACAGCTTAGGGAAAGTAGCATTGCCAGGGTTTGAAACAGCAGGGTGCAGTAAAGGGAAAGAGATTTGTGTTAGTGAGGCGAGTCCGAACAGACTACCCTGGGGAAGTCGTGTATCCCATCGAGCTTTACGTGGTTGTTTTCACTGTTCTGCTGCAACCTCTGCTGTGTTTGCTTCTTGGACTGTCACTCGTTTCACGTGAGAGTGGTGAATCCAATTCTCTTTTCCTAGAATTTTAACAGCGCAGTAAGAACTTAACAATACAGTATAGGGTCCTTCCCATTTTGGTTCTAGTTTTGTTTTTCGCGAGAATACCTTTATCAACACTTTATCTCCAGGCTGTATAGCATGTGCCTGAATGTCTGATGGCACTGGCTGAAACCACTGAGCCTGATTTTGCAAGGCCTTAAACCGTTCTTGTAAGGCTAGTACCTATTGTGTTACTCGTTCATCTCCGTCTAATAGGCTGGTCTTAGCAGGGATATAAGTCCCTGGTATTGCTAAATGTCTCCCAAAAAGAATTTCTGCTGGTGGTAGTCCTATGGGTTGCCGTGGAGAATTTCGAACATCCCACAGAGCTAAGTTTAATGCCTCTGGCCATTTTAGGCTAGCATGTGTGCATATTCTTGCTATTTTCTCTTTTAATGTTCTATTCATTCTTTCTACTTGTCCTGAAGATTGTGGGTGATAAGGAGCATGTAGGTTTCTTTTTATTCCTAACGATTTACATAACTGATTGATTATGCTTGCTGTAAAATGGGCACCCCTGTCTGAATCAATGGCTTCTGGGACCCCATACCTGGGTATGATTTCCTTCAGTAAGGCTTTTACCACTCCCCCTGTGTCAGCCTTTCTTGTTGGAAAAGCTTCTACCCAGCCTGATAACTGATCTACTATCACTAACAAGTGTTTGTATCCATAGACAGATGGCATATCTGCATAATCTATTTGCAGCTTCTGGAAAGGGAAGTAAGCCCATGGTCGTCCCCCCCAAATCTGAGCTTGGCTTGTTATTTGAAAACTTCTGGCAGGTCGGGCAGCTATTTGTTATTCTTCTAGCAGCTGCATAGATTCCTGGAGCAGCCCATACTTTCTGTACCTGTTTAGCTATTCCCTCGGCTCCCCCATGAGCTTTATCGTGAAACCACCTAGCTATAGTAATTAAATATTTTTTTGGTAGAATTGGTTTTTCCCCAATTGTCCATATTCCATCACCATTTTGTTTTGCTTCCCACTGTTCCCATTGTTTTTTCTCTTCCACTGAGCAGTCTTTTTCATACATAGTTTTGGGGGTCTATTAAGTTTGGCCACTCACTCTGGTCCATCCTTGGAACTGCCCCCATACATTCTCTCAGAGGTTGTCGAGCTGCAGCCCTCGCAGCAGCGTTGGCTAGAGCATTTCCTCTGCTAATTTCTGTAGTGTCTTTAGTATGGGCTGGGCAGTGTATTACTGCAATTTCTTTGGGCAGTTGAACTGCTTCCAGCAAATTACGTATTTCTTCTCCATTAGCTAATTTCTTTCCTGATGACAAGAATCCTCGTTCTTTCCATAACATCCCTGTTGCATGACACACTCCAAATGCATATTTAGAGTCGGTATAGATATTTACCCGCAAGCTCTTACCTATTTTTTGCTGCTTGGGGCAATGCTATTAATTCTGCTCCTTGAGCACTTACTGATGGAGACAAAGGATTGGCCTCGAGCACCTCAAAGACGTTAGTGACAGCATAGCCGGAGTGACGTCTTCCGTCCAAATAATAGGATGACCCATCTGTAAACAGAACTAAGTCCGGGTTCTCCAAAGGTTCATCTTTAAGGTCCTCCCGGGGCTTGCTCGAGCTGACGACCACCTGCTCACAGGAATGATGTGGCTCTCCGTCCTCCGGTTGAGGCAATAGCGTTGCTGGATTCAAAATATTGCATCTTTTGAAAGTCACATTATCTGCATGCAGTATTATCAGTTCATAGCGGTCAGCTCTCTGTGGGGATAGTGCTTGAGTCGCATATTGCTTCATTAACAGTTCTACTTCATGTGGCACATACACAGTCAATGAATGACCCAAAACCACAGGTCGTGTTTTTTTCAGTAAGAGCTGCAGTAGCTGCTATTGCTCTGATGCGTCCTGGAGTGCCTTTAGCTACCTCATCTAGTTGCGTGGAGTAATAGGCCACTGGTCTACGGTGAGGGCCTAGTTTTTGGGTGAGTACCCCACTTGCTACTCCCTGTCGCTCATGGACAAATAATTCAAATAGTTTGCTATAATCTGGTAACCCGAGAGCAGGGGCTGAAACCAACGCTTTTTTCACAGATGTAAAAGCTTTCTCCCTTTCTGGGCCCCAGGCCAAAGGCTCTATCTCCTCCTTTTTTGTTGCCTGTACCAGAGGCTTAGTAAGTTCTGCTAACCCCGGAATCCACGGTCGGCAGAATCCTACAGCTCCTAAAAATCCCCTAAGCTGTTTTTTTGTTACAGGACGAGGCATATCAAGAATTGTCTTTACTCGTTCTGGATCAACTAACCTGTGTCCTTCTCTTAAGATAAAACCCAAATATTTTACCTCTCTTTGACACAGCTGGAGTTTAGACAGAGATGCTCGATGCCCTTTTTCTGCAAGAGCGTTACATAGAGAAACAGTATCTTTCAAACATGTCTCATAATCTTTACTTGCTAATAACAAATCATCTACATATTGTATTAATACAGAATGTCCTGGAAGTTCGATATCTGAGAGGTCATTTTTAAGTATACGCGAAAAAATAGTCGGAGACCCAGTAAATCCCTGTGGCAGCCTTGTCCAAGTTAATTGTTGTCCCTTCCAAGTGAAAGCAAAGAGATCTTGGCTATCTTCAGCTATCGGTATACTAAAAAAGGCTGCTGTTAGGTCAATCACAGTAAAATAAGTTGCCCAGTGGGGTATCTGTAGTAAAATGGTTGATGGGTCGGGGACTACTGGATGTGGAGCAACTACATGTTGGTTTATAGCCCTGAAGTCTTGTACAAAGCGATACTCTGGATCACCATCAGCATCTTGCCTGTTCTTTTTAACTGGCAGAATTGGGGTGTTATATGGGGATTCACAGACTCTAAGGATACCCATTTTCAGATAATGATCAGTTTGTTCTTGGATACTCTTCTCTGCTTCCTTTGGGATAGGATATTGTTTAACTGCAGGAGGCAATCCCCCCTTTGTTTTTATCGAGACTGGACCGGCTGATTTCAGTAGTCCCACATCCATTCCTGAAGAGCTCCATAATTTTTTAGAAACTGATTCTAAACCTGTTGGAATTTGCAGATTAGTTGACTCTGGTTCTGGTGTCTTAGCCAGAACACATGAACCCATAATTATTAGCTTTATCCCTTCCGGCTGTAAGCAGATCTGAGTATCCAAGGCTTGCAGGAGATCTCTCCCCAAAAGGCATATAGGTGCGTCTGTGGAAATTATAAAACGTCCCCACACTGTTTTACCCCCAATAGTGAGTAATAAGGGCTTAGATAACATTCATTCGCCCTTTCCCATCACTCCTTGCATCACTATTTTATCTGATGATTTGCATCCTTTAGGCTCAAAATTTAAAAGGGAAAGGGTGGCTCCAGTATCCACTAGAAAGGGAACTTCTAAACCTTCTGTATTGCCATTACGTGACCCTCAAAATCCAAATCTACATCCCATAAATTTACTCCAATTTCCACAGTATTTTCTGAGTCTCCTGTTTCCTCTCATTGTGGATTGACTGGGAATCGCCTGGTCTCCTCCTTAGTGTTTGATTGTCTCATGCCGGTTCCTCTGTTCCTAACTACACGGGGCCTCACTGGGCACTCCTGCTGCCAGTGTCCTTGTTCCCCACAATAATAACAAACATCATTAACTCCTGACTGTACAGCACGTTCACTTTGGTTCCATCTATCTCTCCTGGCTCTTTCACGTCCCCTCCCCCTGGGTCCTCTAAATCCATCTCTTAACACAGCTGCTAACACACTAACTTCCTCTTTTTTTTGCTGTCTCTTTTCTTTTGCCCTCTCCTCCTCTCGACTATTATACACAAATGTGGCTAAACGTATTATTTCATCCATTCGCTTTCCTGGCCAGTCAGGAACATGTTTGGAAAACTACTTTCTAATGTCCGGGGCTGCTTGGTCTACAAATGTGGAAATCATTAGCGGCCTGTTAGCCTCGGCTTCTGGGTCTAGTCCTCCCCCATACATTCTGACTTGCTTAATTAGCCTAGCAAAGAAAGCCGAGGGGTGTTCCTCTGCCTGTTGCTGACACTCCCTTACTTTAGACCAATTTGCAGTCTTTTGTCCTGCCAAACGTATAGCTTCTTCTAAGCCCTCTCTGGCTAATTGCAACTGCCTGTAATCTGCATCTACATTATGATTCCATCCGGGGTCCACAGCTGGCCAGGCTGTTTGAGCAGCCCCAACACACCCCTCTGCTGCCCAACGGCGGTTTGCATCCAAACTTGAGCACCTTTCATCTGGAGTGAACACAGATTCAAGGAGCATTTGTACATCTCCCCAGGTAGGGTCATACGCCCGCATAATTCCCCTTATGATTTGTAACACTCTTTCTGGATCATCCCTAAGTCTGGGGAGCCATTGACTCCATATAATTAAATCTTGGGGTCTCCAGGGTCGGTAAACTCGTGTAGTGGCGACCCGAGGTACCCCTTCCAGACCGGGTGGGGGCACTCCTGGCACAGGAAGGCCTTCCAGAGGAGCTTGAAAGGCGGGGGCGGAAGGCAAGCGGGGGTATAGGGAAGCTGAAGCAGAGGGTAGCGCATAGGGTGGAATAGTTTCCACAAGCGTTTCAGCAGCTGCGGTACTTACAGCATTCTGAGGAAAGAGTCTCTCTTTCCTAGGCGCCTCTTTTCATCTAGCAAATGCCCAGTTGTCCCATACATACCAGTAATCCATTTGTCTGGGGAACCTATTCTGCAAATGATGACGCAGGAAAGTTAGTTCCTGGTAACTGAAGGACCCCTGGGGTGGCCATCGCTCTGCCAGATTACCTTCCTTAGTCAGGAACGGCCAATCCTCCTGACATAGTTGGACTAACCTTTTTCTCCCTAAATTTTTGGTACCATCAATCTTACTCCAGTTTACCAAAATTTCGGCTAAGGGCGTCCCCTTTTCTATGCCGAAATTATTTCCCATATTGAGTTCCTGAAAAGTGCGTCTTAAGCAAATCAGGCAGTGCACTTCCTTCCCGGTAACACCAGTCCCTGTAGCTGGTGTGATCACACACACTATTTCTCTCCCTCTCTTTCTCTCGCTCTCTGGGAACTGCACTCACACCACCCGAGTCTTTAACTGCTAGGACTGCTGTCCCTTCGCAGCAGGCGGCTTCTCAGCCGACGGGTGCCCCAATCGGTTCCCAGGCTACACGCACTCACACACACACACACACACACACACAAACACACAGTGCTGTTTACACTCACACCAGTCACGGTGACTCTAGACTTCGGTCTTACAGTTTTGCAGTGCGCCTTATGCTGATCAGGCTGCACAACCCTCCTCCGGCCGGACCGAGCTGGGACTTAAAACCCACTCTAACCCTGGGGATGGGACTCCTACCTGTCCCCCTGGTATGCCTTACAGTGGCCAGCCCGCGTACCCCCCCCACACACCTGGTACGCCTTACGGTGATCAGTCCGCGTACCCTTTCAGTGCACTGTTACCAGACCAGAATTTAGAATTTAGGCGGGAGTTTAAGACTCACCTTCTCGGTGCCTCTTGTTGCCAAAGATCCCAGGTGAACTCACCCGAAGGCGCCAGATGATTGTTTGGAGATGATGGAAATTAGGCCTGTCGGCCACCATAACAGGGCTCGACCCTAGGTTCCCCCAAGTAAAGTTCAGAGCCAAATCAAAACAAATCAGATAATTTTAATCACGCGCGTACCGTAATTACAGCTCGAGCTGGGTGCCTCCGAAGAGGGACCCTAACATAAACAAATCCTGGGTAATTATAGTCTTTTCGACTTCCATTTCCCACCCCTCACGCGATAGTGAGACCAATAGTAATTTTTTGGTCTGGGGTCTCCTGCTCCTCATTGGGTCTCATCATCTTTCTGAGGCAAGCTGGTTTTCTCCTTTTTTTTGTTTTTTTGCAGTCTCTGATGATGGTTGTACTTCTGTTTTTGTTGGGTCTGGCGGCTGTTTCCCAAGGTCTTATTTTCCCAGTTGTTTTGGCGTCTTCCCTCTCGGAGTCGGTGACACGGGAGCGCAGACTGCGTGTGGCTTCCTTATTTTCCCAGCCTGAATGAGCTCTGAGGCACTATTTTTTATTAAACTAGGTAAAGATTCGTTACTTTTCCCACGCATGGCCTAAGGCTTCAGCAAATCTAGCCACTCATGCTAAGCAAGTTTTATGTAAGTTGTGCTAAGCAGCCATTTCTAGACAGTTTCAATTCACTATTCTTTAACACTCACAAACACAGCCAGCAGCCAGGGGCCTCTCTCTCGCCTATGAGGCACTGAGGCTGCTGTGACCTCACAAGCCCACACAGCAGTCATTGGCCTCAAACTGGCCTATCAGGCACTGAGGCTGCTGTGACCTCACAAGCACGGCCAGCAGGCATGGGCATCCAACTGCCCTATAAGACACTGAGGCTGCTGTGACATCACAAGCAAAGCCAGCAGCTGTGGGTCTGCCACTGGCCTGTCAGGCAATAGGACTGCTGTGACCTGACAAGCACAGCCAGCAGCTATGGGCCTGCCACTGGCCTATGAGGCACTGAGGCTTCTCTGACCTCACAAGCACAGTCAGCAGCCAGGGGCCTGCTGCTGGCCTCTCAGGCTGTAGGAGTGTTGTGACCTGACAAGCACAGCCAGCAGCTATGGGCCTGCCACTGGCCTATAGGGTACAGAGGCTGATGTGACCTCACAAGCACAGCCAGCAGCCATTGGCCTGCCACTGTCCAAACAGGCACTGAGGCTGCTTTGACCTAACCAGCACACCAAGCAGCCATTGGCCTCCCTCTGGCCTACAGGAAAAGGAGGCTGATGGGACCTCACAAGCACAGCCAGCAGCCAGGGGCCTCCCACTGCACTATAAGGTACAGAGACAAATGTGACCTCAAAAGGCAGCCAGCAGACAGAGGCCTGCCACGGGCCTATCAGGAAATAGGACTGCTGTGACCTTAGAAGCACAGCCAGCAGCTATGGGCCTGCCACTGGCTTATGATGCATGGAGGCTGCTGTGACCTCAAAAGCACACCAAGCAGCCATTGGCCGCCCATGGGCCTGTCAGGCACTGAGGCTGCTGTGACCTCACAAGCACAGCCAGCCGCCATTGGCCTGCCACTGGCCTATACAGCACTGAGGCTGCTGTGACCTCACAACCACAGTCAGCAGCCAGGGGCCTGCTGCTGGCCTCTCAGGCTGTAGGAGTGTTGTGACCTGACAAGCACAGCCAGCAGCTATGGGCCTGCCACTGGCCTACAGGAAAAGGAGGCTGCTGTGACCTCACAAGCACAGCGAGTAGCCAGGGGCCT
The DNA here is from genome assembly GCF_036370855.1 of Dromaius novaehollandiae. Lineage (NCBI taxonomy): Eukaryota > Metazoa > Chordata > Aves > Casuariiformes > Dromaiidae > Dromaius > Dromaius novaehollandiae. The sequence goes on from NW_026991446.1 coordinate 374,672, forward strand.
CCCACTGCCCTATAAGGTACAGAGACAAATGTGACCTCAAAAGGCAGCCAGCAGACAGAGGCCTGCCACAGGCCTATCAGGCAATAGGACTGCTGTGACGTTACAAGCACAGCCAGCAGCTGTGGGTCTGCCACTGGCTATCAGGCACTCAGACTGCTGTGAGCTCACAAGCACAGCAAACAGCCATGAGCCTGCCACTACCCTGTAGGGCACAGAGGCTGCTGTGACCTCACGAGCACAGCCAGCAGCCAGGAGCCTGCCACTGGCCTGTGAAGCACTGAGACAAATGTGACCTCACAAGCACAGCAAACAGCCTTGGGCATCCCACTGGCATATCAGTCAATGGGACTGCTGTGACCTCACAAGCACAGACAGCAGCTATGGGCCTGCCACTGGCCGATGAGGCACTGAGGCTGCTGTGACCTCACAAGCACAGCCAGCAGGCACTGGCCTGCCCCTCGTATATCAGGCACTGAGGCTGCTGCTGTTGTCCGAAAAGCGGATTCGTTGCCTGGTGTGCAATAAGCCAATAATTACACACTCAGGAGAGACATTTGCTTATTTATTTCAGAGTTGCACAAGCCTGGGTGCTCGGTCGTTTCCCACAAATCAAGCACACACCCTCCCCCCCCCCAACTTTTCAAGTAGCATTTATACAAACAAATTGCCAGATTTGCAATTTTCCCTTTTACACTGATTGGTTAGTGATTTCTTCATTCCCCGGGTCCCACCCCTGTCTCCCAAGGTCCTGATGAGGGGAGATCAATTAACACTGCCCCAGCAGGGACAGTAGGTGTTATCTCCCAAAGTCCTGACAAGGGGGAGATAGTCCAGACCCCTTAATTGACATTGTTTCAGCAGTGAGAGGAGGTTTTGCTTCCCAAGGTCCTGGTGCCCAAGCAGGCCTTATTTCAAAGCCTTGACATCCTCCCTTTCGGAGTGTGGGGCACAGGAATGCAGACTGCTTGTAACTCCCTTATCTTTCCAGCCTGCACCAGCTCTGGGGCCCTTTCTTACTGAACTAGGAGTGTGGCCTAAGGCTTCAGCAAATTTAGCTACTCATGAAGCAAGTTTTATCTAAGTGGCTACCTCTAGACCACTTCAGACTTAATGTTAGAAGTTATCCTAATCTACCTAGTTCACGCATTCCTTCTGAGCTTCCCAGGGTTGTCTTGTAACAATTCCCCCCTTTGAGACTTATATGACCATTTTCATATTAGTCTCACTCTTTTAAAATCTTTCCCATATTAATTTTGTACAACATCTACAAATGCATTGAATCACTACATAAACGCATACAAAAACTACTAACACCATTCCCAAAATTGTTAAACACTTTCTAACCCATGAGCTCACGTCAGGGAACCAGGAAGTCAACCATTTCCATGTTTCTTCAAATCCAAAAGAGGTATCCTCTTTCTGAACCCCATGTAAGATTTCAGTCTGCTTCCAGATTTCATTTAGATCGGTAGAAATTCTCCCGCTTTGATCCACATATACACAGCAACTAGTATTTATTATTGTACATACTCCTCCCTGAGATGCCAATAACATATCTAGAGCCATCCTGTTTTGGGTAGTTATTTTCGCAATTTCTGAAACCTCCTCTTGTAAAGCTGCAGTGGCATCAGAGGTTTTATTCCCTATTTTTTTCAATAACTGCTGAAATATTTACTACTGCTTTTTCAAGTTCACTCACTCCCAGTTGTGGAAACAGCCACCTTACGAATGACTGCAACCTAGTAGGTCGATCTATTAAAGGATTATTGACCCTCTTTTGTCTCCTTATGAATGTTCTTAGCCAGGATTTTTGGTATTTATTACTCAATTCTTTTCTTATGGTAACATTAGGGATTATTGCCCCTAAAGTACATGTCCCTGACCAATTAGGAGGTAGCACTTTTCGTGCCTTGTTTCCACACAACCAATACCATCCACTACCTTTTGGAACACGCCACCCATTTAGTTCCTTACTTGGCCACTTATAACCTATTCAGGTATCCGAGAGCAATCTTTATAACCTCCTACCTTAATGGCTCCAGTACAGTTGATCGGTTGCTTTCCATAAAGTATAGTTTTCTCCCACCATTTATTACTATTATTACATCTTTGGATACATTGATAATAATCTCCTGTCACCCTCTGGACTTCCCATTCCTGTTTGGTTGTTTCATAGGCACTCCAATTAGTGGGAAGCCCTTGTTGGAAAGTTCAGGGAAGTGGGTACACACCCAGCAATCCCTCTGGTTAACTATCTTCATAGATTTCGTAATTACTTCCAAATGGAGATTGTGACTCCAAAATCCTTCCTGATTCCCTTTAATTGTTTGGCTCAGGTAACCTAGAAAAACTAACCACCACATTTCTCCCCTGGTTGTTAAGGAGAACATCATTTTTACACAGATACCGTAACAACAATATTAACCCTATTCCTAACAAACAGATTAAAGCATTTTTTCCCTGAATACAATCTAAATTTAAAACCGATTTGCTTCTAATACATCTCATATATCTTTATATATTTTTAACTTTAGAGGTTGAACTTGTTCAGCTTTCCACGTCTCTTGAGGTACTGCTTTCACTCGGGTGTAATCTAAAAGTATAACTGGATGTACCTACAGAGAGAAGAACCTTTGCCATAGACAAGAGATAATCACTTAAAATTTGATCACCCTTAACGTGCATTTGAATTTCATTTCCAGTTAAATTTACAGTGTAAGGTTTGCCATACAGAATCTCAAATGGACTAACTTTCTCCCTAACCCTTGGGGTTATTCTGGTTCTTAATAATGCCAGAGGTAAAACATCAGTCCATTTCATCTGAGTCTCCTGACACAATTTTCCTACCTGTCTCTTAATTGTTTGATTCATTCTTTCCACTTTTCCACTGGATTGTGGCCTCCAGGGGGTATGTAAGTCCCATTTAATTTGTAGTATTTTTGAGATTTGTTGTACTATTTCTGCTATAAAATGAGGTCCCCTATCTGAAGAAAACCCTTCTGGTACCCTAAATCTTGGTATGATTTCTTTTAATAACATTTTCACTACCTCCCCTGCTTTATTGGTACGACACGGGAAAGCCTCAGGCCATCCTGAAAAGGTGTCAACAATTACCAACAAATATTTATATCCATTACATCTTGGTAATTCAGAAAAATCAATTTGCCAGTAATCCCCAGGCATGAAGCCCCTTTTTACTTCCCCTGGGGGGGCTTCTTCTGAATCCTGGGATTATTTCTAAGACAGATTTCACATTTTTGTGTAATACCCTTTGCAATTATTAACATACTAACTCCCACAGCAAATCTTGTAACTGTTTCAACCAATGCCTCAGCTCCCATGTGGGTACTACCATGTATTTGCTTCATCAGCTTCTTCATTATCGGCAAAGTTACCACACACTGTCCAGTAGATGTCACCCACCATCCTTCAGGAGTTTTTATGCATTTCAGTATTTCTGCTAATTTATTTTCTTTTTCAGTGTATACTGGAATTTCCATTTTTAACATTCTCTCTGGAACTAATGCTGCCACTGACATGGATAATGCTGCCCTTTTTGCAGCCTCATCGGCCTGTTACGGAAATTAGGCTTGTCGGCCACCATAACAGGGCTCGACCCTAGGTTCCCCCAAGTAAAGTTCAGAGCCAAATCAAAACAAATTAAATTTTAATCACACGTGTGCTGTAATTACAGCGCGAGCTGGGTGCCTCCGAAGAGGGACCCTAACATAAACAAATCCTGGGTAATTATAGTCTTTTCGACTTCCATTTCCCACCCCTCACGCGATAGTTAGACCAATAGTAATTTTTTGGTCTGGGGTCTCCTGCTCCTGATTGGGTCTCATCGTCTTTCTGAGGCAAGCTGTTTTTCTCCTTATTCTTGTTTTTTTGCAGTCTCTGATGACGGTTGTACTTCTGTTTTTGTTGGGTCTGGCGGTTGCCTCCCAAGGTCTTATTTTCCCCCATTGTTTTGGCGTCTTCCCTCTCGGAGTCGGTGACACAGATGCGCCGACTGCGTGTGGCTCCCTTATCTTCCCAGCCTGAACGAGCTCTGAGGCACTATTTTTTATTAAACTAAGTAAAGATTCGTTACTTTTCCCACGCACGGCCTAAGGCTTCAGCAAATCTAGCCACTCATGCTAAGCAAGTTTTATGTAAGTTGTGCTAAGCAGCCATTTCTAGACAGTTTCAATTCACTATTCTTTAACAGTTTCCCCCCTTTGTTTTTATGAAGCATCCCTGCTAATATTTTAAACAGAGTTCTCGAAGTCTTTCGAGGCATACTATCACTTTCCATACTCTTATATATAATATGATCGTAAGCAATAGGCATAACACAGTTAAACTGAACACAACTACTACCGGGTGCAATACATGATTATAAATCCCTGTTGTGGTTGGTGACCACCCTAGAAGAGTTTCCCAGCCATGATGTTCTCCGTCCCTTTTTACCCTTTCTAAGATATGATGTATCTCTTTTGCATCATGGTGAACAGTGATTAGAGTTTTCTGTCCACTGTTCCGGATGCGCTCTAGCAGTCGATGCAAATCATCATGTTGCAGTAGTTTCCTTACCAGGGTGAGATTCATCCCAATGGGAGTAGGTAGTAAATTTTGAATTAATGTATAATTAGATTGTAACAATTGATAAGACGTGATAGGAGCTGAATAATTGAAATCACATCCCATGATTTTGGTAAAGCTACAAATACAAATATTTCAATGATTACTCATATCTACTACAATGCCATCTATAACTATAAGACTACAAAAGGTTCTCATACATACACACCCTCTCCCAATATATACAAGTATAGTTGCAGGTGTTTCATCAGGGTGTATTTCAAAGTGACAAACATTTTGCTCAGTGTCAAGACAAATGTCTTGGGCTTTGATGGTATTACTTTCACAAATAAACCCTTGCTGTTCCTGTACAATACATGCGCTAACGTCCACAGTTTGCCATTTATTTCCATTTCGTTGGGCCCATACTCTGTGTTCCAATGGATAGAGTATAGCTCCATTGTGATTTAATCCTAACGCAATGATTGGATATATTGTATATGTTGAAGCATTACGTATTGTTGAAACAAAGGCTGTGGCCTTAGTGTTGATAGGATCATAAGTAAAATTGACCAGATACCACCAGGACTGGAATTCCTTTTCAAATTCGGTCACATTATCCCAAATTACCTTTCGAATTTCAGTGGGTAAAGTGCCTTCTTCCCCTCCCTTATAATCGCTGCTGCCATAGATTGCATCCACAGTTGAGCTTGGATGCAACTGAGGGCCAGGGAAATATTAATTTGGGCTTCCCCAAGTGCATCCACTATCAAGTGGTGATCTTTTTCATTCATTTTTTCCCACTGAGGTAATATCTCGGATGAAAGCCATTGGTTAGTTCCTAATGCTAATAAAGAAGACCTCAATGGATGTTTTAATCTGTATAAGTCACTTGTTGTTGTGCTCAGTTTATTTACGAGTACTTCAGCATCTATACTGTTTAGGACTCCCAATCCTGTTCCTATGATACCGGTCACATCTCTCCTTGTTCATTTTGGAGAGGTGAGGGTTCGCCTATGTAACCACGCCGTCCATCCCACATAGGACGTACCTAAGAATGGTGAACAGGTCGGTTTGATTGTAGAGATATAATTTGCATTAATAGCTCTACTCGTTTGAGAGACCATGATGGATTAAATAACACTCGTTGTTGGCCTGTATTTCTAATCACATACGGTCCAATTTCAAAGATTTGTGGGGATAAGGTTTTCTTACTCTTCATGGTAACAGAGTTATTTATATTGGTGGAAATAATTGTAGTCAGGGTAGGTATTGCCGTACTGGGCTCAATAATGTCTATTTTAAATTTAAATGACAGTCCCACATTGTGGTGAGCCCACAGGCAAACTATAAAAACAGGTTGTTCTAAGGTAAAATTGTACCAACAATCCAGTTTTTAAGTGGCACAAATTTTCCTTTCTTTTTCATTTGATTTGATTTTAGTGAGAGAGATTTGAGTTGCCTTCTCATGGGTGGACCCGTTGATCACTCGACACCCTATCTTTATTTCCTTTCCTGTCCTTCCCAGGAGTTGGGGAAGTTGGTTAGTATTATCCCAGCTCCATTCATTTTCTGAGTATACTTCAGTTCCATGCATGACCAGGGCTGAGAGGTTTAAGTTTTTATCAGAATTTAATCCCATACTTCCGGTATACTTAACACGGGCCTGGGACCATGGCCACTCTAAGGTTCTTTGACCACAGCTTAGGGAAAGTAGCATTGCCAGGGTTTGAAACAGCAGGGTGCAGTAAAGGGAAAGAGATTTGTGTTAGTGAGGCGAGTCCGAACAGACTACCCTGGGGAAGTCGTGTATCCCATCGAGCTTTACGTGGTTGTTTTCACTGTTCTGCTGCAACCTCTGCTGTGTTTGCTTCTTGGACTGTCACTCGTTTCACGTGAGAGTGGTGAATCCAATTCTCTTTTCCTAGAATTTTAACAGCGCAGTAAGAACTTAACAATACAGTATAGGGTCCTTCCCATTTTGGTTCTAGTTTTGTTTTTCGCGAGAATACCTTTATCAACACTTTATCTCCAGGCTGTATAGCATGTGCCTGAATGTCTGATGGCACTGGCTGAAACCACTGAGCCTGATTTTGCAAGGCCTTAAACCGTTCTTGTAAGGCTAGTACCTATTGTGTTACTCGTTCATCTCCGTCTAATAGGCTGGTCTTAGCAGGGATATAAGTCCCTGGTATTGCTAAATGTCTCCCAAAAAGAATTTCTGCTGGTGGTAGTCCTATGGGTTGCCGTGGAGAATTTCGAACATCCCACAGAGCTAAGTTTAATGCCTCTGGCCATTTTAGGCTAGCATGTGTGCATATTCTTGCTATTTTCTCTTTTAATGTTCTATTCATTCTTTCTACTTGTCCTGAAGATTGTGGGTGATAAGGAGCATGTAGGTTTCTTTTTATTCCTAACGATTTACATAACTGATTGATTATGCTTGCTGTAAAATGGGCACCCCTGTCTGAATCAATGGCTTCTGGGACCCCATACCTGGGTATGATTTCCTTCAGTAAGGCTTTTACCACTCCCCCTGTGTCAGCCTTTCTTGTTGGAAAAGCTTCTACCCAGCCTGATAACTGATCTACTATCACTAACAAGTGTTTGTATCCATAGACAGATGGCATATCTGCATAATCTATTTGCAGCTTCTGGAAAGGGAAGTAAGCCCATGGTCGTCCCCCCCAAATCTGAGCTTGGCTTGTTATTTGAAAACTTCTGGCAGGTCGGGCAGCTATTTGTTATTCTTCTAGCAGCTGCATAGATTCCTGGAGCAGCCCATACTTTCTGTACCTGTTTAGCTATTCCCTCGGCTCCCCCATGAGCTTTATCGTGAAACCACCTAGCTATAGTAATTAAATATTTTTTTGGTAGAATTGGTTTTTCCCCAATTGTCCATATTCCATCACCATTTTGTTTTGCTTCCCACTGTTCCCATTGTTTTTTCTCTTCCACTGAGCAGTCTTTTTCATACATAGTTTTGGGGGTCTATTAAGTTTGGCCACTCACTCTGGTCCATCCTTGGAACTGCCCCCATACATTCTCTCAGAGGTTGTCGAGCTGCAGCCCTCGCAGCAGCGTTGGCTAGAGCATTTCCTCTGCTAATTTCTGTAGTGTCTTTAGTATGGGCTGGGCAGTGTATTACTGCAATTTCTTTGGGCAGTTGAACTGCTTCCAGCAAATTACGTATTTCTTCTCCATTAGCTAATTTCTTTCCTGATGACAAGAATCCTCGTTCTTTCCATAACATCCCTGTTGCATGACACACTCCAAATGCATATTTAGAGTCGGTATAGATATTTACCCGCAAGCTCTTACCTATTTTTTGCTGCTTGGGGCAATGCTATTAATTCTGCTCCTTGAGCACTTACTGATGGAGACAAAGGATTGGCCTCGAGCACCTCAAAGACGTTAGTGACAGCATAGCCGGAGTGACGTCTTCCGTCCAAATAATAGGATGACCCATCTGTAAACAGAACTAAGTCCGGGTTCTCCAAAGGTTCATCTTTAAGGTCCTCCCGGGGCTTGCTCGAGCTGACGACCACCTGCTCACAGGAATGATGTGGCTCTCCGTCCTCCGGTTGAGGCAATAGCGTTGCTGGATTCAAAATATTGCATCTTTTGAAAGTCACATTATCTGCATGCAGTATTATCAGTTCATAGCGGTCAGCTCTCTGTGGGGATAGTGCTTGAGTCGCATATTGCTTCATTAACAGTTCTACTTCATGTGGCACATACACAGTCAATGAATGACCCAAAACCACAGGTCGTGTTTTTTTCAGTAAGAGCTGCAGTAGCTGCTATTGCTCTGATGCGTCCTGGAGTGCCTTTAGCTACCTCATCTAGTTGCGTGGAGTAATAGGCCACTGGTCTACGGTGAGGGCCTAGTTTTTGGGTGAGTACCCCACTTGCTACTCCCTGTCGCTCATGGACAAATAATTCAAATAGTTTGCTATAATCTGGTAACCCGAGAGCAGGGGCTGAAACCAACGCTTTTTTCACAGATGTAAAAGCTTTCTCCCTTTCTGGGCCCCAGGCCAAAGGCTCTATCTCCTCCTTTTTTGTTGCCTGTACCAGAGGCTTAGTAAGTTCTGCTAACCCCGGAATCCACGGTCGGCAGAATCCTACAGCTCCTAAAAATCCCCTAAGCTGTTTTTTTGTTACAGGACGAGGCATATCAAGAATTGTCTTTACTCGTTCTGGATCAACTAACCTGTGTCCTTCTCTTAAGATAAAACCCAAATATTTTACCTCTCTTTGACACAGCTGGAGTTTAGACAGAGATGCTCGATGCCCTTTTTCTGCAAGAGCGTTACATAGAGAAACAGTATCTTTCAAACATGTCTCATAATCTTTACTTGCTAATAACAAATCATCTACATATTGTATTAATACAGAATGTCCTGGAAGTTCGATATCTGAGAGGTCATTTTTAAGTATACGCGAAAAAATAGTCGGAGACCCAGTAAATCCCTGTGGCAGCCTTGTCCAAGTTAATTGTTGTCCCTTCCAAGTGAAAGCAAAGAGATCTTGGCTATCTTCAGCTATCGGTATACTAAAAAAGGCTGCTGTTAGGTCAATCACAGTAAAATAAGTTGCCCAGTGGGGTATCTGTAGTAAAATGGTTGATGGGTCGGGGACTACTGGATGTGGAGCAACTACATGTTGGTTTATAGCCCTGAAGTCTTGTACAAAGCGATACTCTGGATCACCATCAGCATCTTGCCTGTTCTTTTTAACTGGCAGAATTGGGGTGTTATATGGGGATTCACAGACTCTAAGGATACCCATTTTCAGATAATGATCAGTTTGTTTTTGGATACTCTTCTCTGCTTCCTTTGGGATAGGATATTGTTTAACTGCAGGAGGCAATCCCCCCTTTGTTTTTATCGAGACTGGACCGGCTGATTTCAGTAGTCCCACATCCATTCCTGAAGAGCTCCATAATTTTTTAGAAACTGATTCTAAACCTGTTGGAATTTGCAGATTAGTTGACTCTGGTTCTGGTGTCTTAGCCAGAACACATGAACCCATAATTATTAGCTTTATCCCTTCCGGCTGTAAGCAGATCTGAGTATCCAAGGCTTGCAGGAGATCTCTCCCCAAAAGGCATATAGGTGCGTCTGTGGAAATTATAAAACGTCCCCACACTGTTTTACCCCCAATAGTGAGTAATAAGGGCTTAGATAACATTCATTCGCCCTTTCCCATCACTCCTTGCATCACTATTTTATCTGATGATTTGCATCCTTTAGGCTCAAAATTTAAAAGGGAAAGGGTGGCTCCAGTATCCACTAGAAAGGGAACTTCTAAACCTTCTGTATTGCCATTACGTGACCCTCAAAATCCAAATCTACATCCCATAAATTTACTCCAATTTCCACAGTATTTTCTGAGTCTCCTGTTTCCTCTCATTGTGGATTGACTGGGAATCGCCTGGTCTCCTCCTTAGTGTTTGATTGTCTCATGCCGGTTCCTCTGTTCCTAACTACACGGGGCCTCACTGGGCACTCCTGCTGCCAGTGTCCTTGTTCCCCACAATAATAACAAACATCATTAACTCCTGACTGTACAGCACGTTCACTTTGGTTCCATCTATCTCTCCTGGCTCTTTCACGTCCCCTCCCCCTGGGTCCTCTAAATCCATCTCTTAACACAGCTGCTAACACACTAACTTCCTCTTTTTTTTGCTGTCTCTTTTCTTTTGCCCTCTCCTCCTCTCGACTATTATACACAAATGTGGCTAAACGTATTATTTCATCCATTCGCTTTCCTGGCCAGTCAGGAACATGTTTGGAAAACTACTTTCTAATGTCCGGGGCTGCTTGGTCTACAAATGTGGAAATCATTAGCGGCCTGTTAGCCTCGGCTTCTGGGTCTAGTCCTCCCCCATACATTCTGACTTGCTTAATTAGCCTAGCAAAGAAAGCCGAGGGGTGTTCCTCTGCCTGTTGCTGACACTCCCTTACTTTAGACCAATTTGCAGTCTTTTGTCCTGCCAAACGTATAGCTTCTTCTAAGCCCTCTCTGGCTAATTGCAACTGCCTGTAATCTGCATCTACATTATGATTCCATCCGGGGTCCACAGCTGGCCAGGCTGTTTGAGCAGCCCCAACACACCCCTCTGCTGCCCAACGGCGGTTTGCATCCAAACTTGAGCACCTTTCATCTGGAGTGAACACAGATTCAAGGAGCATTTGTACATCTCCCCAGGTAGGGTCATACGCCCACATAATTCCCCTTATGATTTGTAACACTCTTTCTGGATCATCCCTAAGTCTGGGGAGCCATTGACTCCATATAATTAAATCTTGGGGTCTCCAGGGTCGGTAAACTCGTGTAGTGGCGACCCGAGGTACCCCTTCCAGACCGGGTGGGGGCACTCCTGGCACAGGAAGGCCTTCCAGAGGAGCTTGAAAGGCGGGGGCGGAAGGCAAGCGGGGGTATAGGGAAGCTGAAGCAGAGGGTAGCGCATAGGGTGGAGTAGTTTCCACAAGCGTTTCAGCAGCTGCGGTACTTACAGCATTCTGAGGAAAGAGTCTCTCTTTCCTAGGCGCCTCTTTTCATCTAGCAAATGCCCAGTTGTCCCATACATACCAGTAATCCATTTGTCTGGGGAACCTATTCTGCAAATGATGACGCAGGAAAGTTAGTTCCTGGTAACTGAAGGACCCCTGGGGTGGCCATCGCTCTGCCAGATTACCTTCCTTAGTCAGGAACGGCCAATCCTCCTGACATAGTTGGACTAACCTTTTTCTCCCTAAATTTTTGGTACCATCAATCTTACTCCAGTTTACCAAAATTTCGGCTAAGGGCGTCCCCTTTTCTATGCCGAAATTATTTCCCATATTGAGTTCCTGAAAAGTGCGTCTTAAGCAAATCAGGCAGTGCACTTCCTTCCCGGTAACACCAGTCCCTGTAGCTGGTGTGATCACACACACTATTTCTCTCCCTCTCTTTCTCTCGCTCTCTGGGAACTGCACTCACACCACCCGAGTCTTTAACTGCTAGGACTGCTGTCCCTTCGCAGCAGGCGGCTTCTCAGCCGACGGGTGCCCCAATCGGTTCCCAGGCTACACGCACTCACACACACACACACACACACACACAAACACACAGTGCTGTTTACACTCACACCAGTCACGGTGACTCTAGATTTCGGTCTTACAGTTTTGCAGTGCGCCTTATGCTGATCAGGCTGCACAACCCTCCTCCGGCCGGACCGAGCTGGGACTTAAAACCCACTCTAACCCTGGGGATGGGACTCCTACCTGTCCCCCTGGTATGCCTTACAGTGGCCAGCCCGCGTACCCCCCCCACACACCTGGTACGCCTTACGGTGATCAGTCCGCGTACCCTTTCAGTGCACTGTTACCAGACCAGAATTTAGAATTTAGGCGGGAGTTTAAGACTCACCTTCTCGGTGCCTCTTGTTGCCAAAGATCCCAGGTGAACTCACCCGAAGGCGCCAGATGATTGTTTGGAGATGATGGAAATTAGGCCTGTCGGCCACCATAACAGGGCTCGACCCTAGGTTCCCCCAAGTAAAGTTCAGAGCCAAATCAAAACAAATCAGATAATTTTAATCACGCGCGTACCGTAATTACAGCTCGAGCTGGGTGCCTCCGAAGAGGGACCCTAACATAAACAAATCCTGGGTAATTATAGTCTTTTCGACTTCCATTTCCCACCCCTCACGCGATAGTGAGACCAATAGTAATTTTTTGGTCTGGGGTCTCCTGCTCCTCATTGGGTCTCATCATCTTTCTGAGGCAAGCTGGTTTTCTCCTTTTTTTTGTTTTTTTGCAGTCTCTGATGATGGTTGTACTTCTGTTTTTGTTGGGTCTGGCGGCTGTTTCCCAAGGTCTTATTTTCCCAGTTGTTTTGGCGTCTTCCCTCTCGGAGTCGGTGACACGGGAGCGCAGACTGCGTGTGGCTTCCTTATTTTCCCAGCCTGAATGAGCTCTGAGGCACTATTTTTTATTAAACTAGGTAAAGATTCGTTACTTTTCCCACGCATGGCCTAAGGCTTCAGCAAATCTAGCCACTCATGCTAAGCAAGTTTTATGTAAGTTGTGCTAAGCAGCCATTTCTAGACAGTTTCATTTCACTGTTCTTTAACACTCACAAACACAGCCAGCAGCCAGGGGCCTCTCTCTCGCCTATGAGGCACTGAGGCTGCTGTGACCTCACAAGCCCACACAGCAGTCATTGGCCTCAAACTGGCCTATCAGGCACTGAGGCTGCTGTGACCTCACAAGCACGGCCAGCAGGCATGGGCATCCAACTGCCCTATAAGACACTGAGGCTGCTGTGACGTCACAAGCAAAGCCAGCAGCTGTGGGTCTGCCACTGGCCTGTCAGGCAATAGGACTGCTGTGACCTGACAAGCACAGCCAGCAGCTATGGGCCTGCCACTGGCCTATAGGGCACTGAGGCTGCTGTGACCTCACAAGCACAGCGAGGAGCCAGAGGCCTGCCATTGCCCTATAAGGTACAGAGACAAATGTGACCTCAAAAGGCAGCCAGCAGACAGGGCCTCCCACGGGCCTATCAGGAAATAGGACTGCTGTGACCTGACAAGCACAGCCAGCAGCTATGGGCCTGCCACTGGCCTATGAGGCACTGAGGCTTCTCTGACCTCACAAGCACAGTCAGCAGCCAGGGGCCTGCTGCTGGCCTCTCAGGCTGTAGGAGTGTTGTGACCTGACAAGCACAGCCAGCAGCTATGGGCCTGCCACTGGCCTATAGGGTACAGAGGCTGATGTGACCTCACAAGCACAGCCAGCAGCCATTGGCCTGCCACTGTCCAAACAGGCACTGAGGCTGCTTTGACCTAACCAGCACACCAAGCAGCCATTGGCCTCCCTCTGGCCTACAGGAAAAGGAGGCTGATGGGACCTCACAAGCACAGCCAGCAGCCAGGGGCCTCCCACTGCACTATAAGGTACAGAGACAAATGTGACCTCAAAAGGCAGCCAGCAGACAGAGGCCTGCCACGGGCCTATCAGGAAATAGGACTGCTGTGACCTTAGAAGCACAGCCAGCAGCTATGGGCCTGCCACTGGCTTATGATGCATGGAGGCTGCTGTGACCTCAAAAGCACACCAAGCAGCCATTGGCCGCCCATGGGCCTGTCAGGCACTGAGGCTGCTGTGACCTCACAAGCACAGCCAGCCGCCATTGGCCTGCCACTGGCCTATACAGCACTGAGGCTGCTGTGACCTCACAACCACAGTCAGCAGCCAGGGGCCTGCTGCTGGCCTCTCAGGCTGTAGGAGTGTTGTGACCTGACAAGCACAGCCAGCAGCTATGGGCCTGCCACTGGCCTACAGGAAAAGGAGGCTGCTGTGACCTCACAAGCACAGCGAGTAGCCAGGGGCCTCCCACTGCCCTATAAGGTACAGAGACAAATGTGACCTCAAAAGGCAGCCAGCAGACAGAGGCCTGCCACAGGCCTATCAGGCAATAGGACTGCTGTGACGTTACAAGCACAGCCAGCAGCTGTGGGTCTGCCACTGGCTATCAGGCACTCAGACTGCTGTGAGCTCACAAGCACAGCAAACAGCCATGAGCCTGCCACTACCCTGTAGGGCACAGAGGCTGCTGTGACCTCACGAGCACAGCCAGCAGCCAGGAGCCTGCCACTGGCCTGTGAAGCACTGAGACAAATGTGACCTCACAAGCACAGCAAACAGCCTTGGGCATCCCACTGGCATATCAGTCAATGGGACTGCTGTGACCTCACAAGCACAGACAGCAGCTATGGGCCTGCCACTGGCCGATGAGGCACTGAGGCTGCTGTGACCTCACAAGCACAGCCAGCAGGCACTGGCCTGCCCCTCGTATATCAGGCACTGAGGCTGCTGCTGTTGTCCGAAAAGCGGATTCGTTGCCTGGTGTGCAATAAGCCAATAATTACACACTCAGGAGAGACATTTGCTTATTTATTTCAGAGTTGCACAAGCCTGGGTGCTCGGTCGTTTCCCACAAATCAAGCACCCCCCCCCCAACTTTTCAAGTAGCATTTATACAAACAAATTGCCAGATTTGCAATTTTCCCTTTTACACTGATTGGTTAGTGATTTCTTCATTCCCCGGGTCCCACCCCTGTCTCCCAAGGTCCTGATGAGGGGAGATCAATTAACACTGCCCCAGCAGGGACAGTAGGTGTTATCTCCCAAAGTCCTGACAAGGGGGAGATAGTCCAGACCCCTTAATTGACATTGTTTCAGCAGTGAGAGGAGGTTTTGCTTCCCAAGGTCCTGGTGCCCAAGCAGGCCTTATTTCAAAGCCTTGACATCCTCCCTTTCGGAGTGTGGGGCACAGGAATGCAGACTGCTTGTAACTCCCTTATCTTTCCAGCCTGCACCAGCTCTGGGGCCCTTTCTTACTGAACTAGGAGTGTGGCCTAAGGCTTCAGCAAATTTAGCTACTCATGAAGCAAGTTTTATCTAAGTGGCTACCTCTAGACCACTTCAGACTTAATGTTAGAAGTTATCCTAATCTACCTAGTTCACGCATTCCTTCTGAGCTTCCCAGGGTTGTCTTGTAACAATTCCCCCCTTTGAGACTTATATGACCATTTTCATATTAGTCTCACTCTTTTAAAATCTTTCCCATATTAATTTTGTACAACATCTACAAATGCATTGAATCACTACATAAACGCATACAAAAACTACTAACACCATTCCCAAAATTGTTAAACACTTTCTAACCCATGAGCTCACGTCAGGGAACCAGGAAGTCAACCATTTCCATGTTTCTTCAAATCCAAAAGAGGTATCCTCTTTCTGAACCCCATGTAAGATTTCAGTCTGCTTCCAGATTTCATTTAGATCGGTAGAAATTCTCCCGCTTTGATCCACATATACACAGCAACTAGTATTTATTATTGTACATACTCCTCCCTGAGATGCCAATAACATATCTAGAGCCATCCTGTTTTGGGTAGTTATTTTCGCAATTTCTGAAACCTCCTCTTGTAAAGCTGCAGTGGCATCAGAGGTTTTATTCCCTATTTTTTTCAATAACTGCTGAAATATTTACTACTGCTTTTTCAAGTTCACTCACTCCCAGTTGTGGAAACAGCCACCTTACGAATGACTGCAACCTAGTAGGTCGATCTATTAAAGGATTATTGACCCTCTTTTGTCTCCTTATGAATGTTCTTAGCCAGGATTTTTGGTATTTATTACTCAATTCTTTTCTTATAGTAACATTAGGGATTATTGCCCCTAAAGTACATGTCCCTGACCAATTAGGAGGTAGCACTTTTCGTGCCTTGTTTCCACACAACCAATACCATCCACTACCTTTTGGAACACGCCACCCATTTAGTTCCTTACTTGGCCACTTATAACCTATTCAGGTATCCGAGAGCAATCTTTATAACCTCCTACCTTAATGGCTCCAGTATAGTTGATCGGTTGCTTTCCATAAAGTATAGTTTTCTCCCACCATTTATTACTATTATTACATCTTTGGATACATTGATAATAATCTCCTGTCACCTTCTGGACTTCCTATTCCTGTTTGGTTGTTTCATAGGCACTCCAATTAGTGGGAAGCCCTTGTTGGAAAGTTCAGGGAAGTGGGTACACACCCAGCAATCCCTCTGGTTAACTATCTTCATAGATTTCGTAATTACTTCCAAATGGAGATTGTGACTCCAAAATCCTTCCTGATTCCCTTTAATTGTTTGGCTCAGGTAACCTAGAAAAACTAACCACCACATTTCTCCCCTGGTTGTTAAGGAGAACATCATTTTTACACAGATACCGTAACAACAATATTAACCCTATTCCTAACAAACAGATTAAAGCATTTTTTCCCTGAATACAATCTAAATTTAAAACCGATTCGCTTCTAATACATCTCATATATCTTTATATATTTTTAACTTTAGAGGTTGAACTTGTTCAGCTTTCCACGTCTCTCGAGGTACTGCTTTCACTCGGGTGTAATCTAAAAGTATAACTGGATGTACCTACGGAGAGAAGAACCTTTGCCATAGACAAGAGATAATCACTTAAAATTTGATCACCCTTAACGTGCATTTGAATTTCATTTCCAGTTAAATTTACAGTGTAAGGTTTGCCATACAGAATCTCAAATGGACTAACTTTCTCCCTAACCCTTGGGGTTATTCTGGTTCTTAATAATGCCAGAGGTAAAACATCAGTCCATTTCATCTGAGTCTCCTGACACAATTTTCCTACCTGTCTCTTAATTGTTTGATTCATTCTTTCCACTTTTCCACTGGATTGTGGCCTCCAGGGGGTATGTAAGTCCCATTTAATTTGTAGTATTTTTGAGATTTGTTGTACTATTTCTGCTATAAAATGAGGTCCCCTATCTGAAGAAAACCCTTCTGGTACCCTAAATCTTGGTATGATTTCTTTTAATAACATTTTCACTACCTCCCCTGCTTTATTGGTACGACACGGGAAAGCCTCAGGCCATCCTGAAAAGGTGTCAACAATTACCAACAAATATTTATATCCATTACATCTTGGTAATTCAGAAAAATCAATTTGCCAGTAATCCCCAGGCATGAAGCCCCTTTTTACTTCCCCTGGGGGGGCTTCTTCTGAATCCTGGGATTATTTCTAAGACAGATTTCACATTTTTGTGTAATACCCTTTGCAATTATTAACATACTAACTCCCACAGCAAATCTTTTAACTGTTTCAACCAATGCCTCAGCTCCCATGTGGGTACTACCATGTATTTGCTTCATCAGCTTCTTCATTATCGGCAAAGTTACCACACACTGTCCAGTAGATGTCACCCACCATCCTTCAGGAGTTTTTATGCATTTCAGTATTTCTGCTAATTTATTTTCTTTTTCAGTGTATACTGGAATTTCCATTTTTAACATTCTCTCTGGAACTAATGCTGCCACTGACATGGATAATGCTGCCCTTTTTGCAGCCTCATCGGCCTGTTACGGAAATTAGGCTTGTCGGCCACCATAACAGGGCTCGACCCTAGGTTCCCCCAAGTAAAGTTCAGAGCCAAATCAAAACAAATTAAATTTTAATCACACGTGTGCTGTAATTACAGCGCGAGCTGGGTGCCTCCGAAGAGGGACCCTAACATAAACAAATCCTGGGTAATTATAGTCTTTTCGACTTCCATTTCCCACCCCTCACGCGATAGTTAGACCAATAGTAATTTTTTGGTCTGGGGTCTCCTGCTCCTGATTGGGTCTCATCGTCTTTCTGAGGCAAGCTGTTTTTCTCCTTATTCTTGTTTTTTTGCAGTCTCTGATGACGGTTGTACTTCTGTTTTTGTTGGGTCTGGCGGTTGCCTCCCAAGGTCTTATTTTCCCCCATTGTTTTGGCGTCTTCCCTCTCGGAGTCGGTGACACAGATGCGCCGACTGCGTGTGGCTCCCTTATCTTCCCAGCCTGAACGAGCTCTGAGGCACTATTTTTTATTAAACTAAGTAAAGATTCGTTACTTTTCCCACGCACGGCCTAAGGCTTCAGCAAATCTAGCCACTCATGCTAAGCAAGTTTTATGTAAGTTGTGCTAAGCAGCCATTTCTAGACAGTTTCAATTCACTATTCTTTAACAGTTTCCCCCCTTTGTTTTTATGAAGCATCCCTGCTAATATTTTAAACAGAGTTCTCGAAGTCTTTCGAGGCATACTATCACTTTCCATACTCTTATATATAATATGATCGTAAGCAATAGGCATAACACAGTTAAACTGAACACAACTACTACCGGGTGCAATACATGATTATAAATCCCTGTTGTGGTTGGTGACCACCCTAGAAGAGTTTCCCAGCCATGATGTTCTCCGTCCCTTTTTACCCTTTCTAAGATATGATGTATCTCTTTTGCATCATGGTGAACAGTGATTAGAGTTTTCTGTCCACTGTTCCGGATGCGCTCTAGCAGTCGATGCAAATCATCATGTTGCAGTAGTTTCCTTACCAGGGTGAGATTCATCCCAATGGGAGTAGGTAGTAAATTTTGAATTAATGTATAATTAGATTGTAACAATTGATAAGACGTGATAGGAGCTGAATAATTGAAATCACATCCCATGATTTTGGTAAAGCTACAAATACAAATATTTCAATGATTACTCATATCTACTACAATGCCATCTATAACTATAAGACTACAAAAGGTTCTCATACATACACACCCTCTCCCAATATATACAAGTATAGTTGCAGGTGTTTCATCAGGGTGTATTTCAAAGTGACAAACATTTTGCTCAGTGTCAAGACAAATGTCTTGGGCTTTGATGGTATTACTTTCACAAATAAACCCTTGCTGTTCCTGTACAATACATGCGCTAACGTCCACAGTTTGCCATTTATTTCCATTTCGTTGGGCCCATACTCTGTGTTCCAATGGATAGAGTATAGCTCCATTGTGATTTAATCCTAACGCAATGATTGGATATATTGTATATGTTGAAGCATTACGTATTGTTGAAACAAAGGCTGTGGCCTCAGTGTTGATAGGATCATAAGTAAAATTGACCAGATACCACCAGGACTGGAATTCCTTTTCAAATTCGGTCACATTATCCCAAATTACCTTTCGAATTTCAGTGGGTAAAGTGCCTTCTTCCCCTCCCTTATAATCGCTGCTGCCATAGATTGCATCCACAGTTGAGCTTGGATGCAACTGAGGGCCAGGGAAATATTAATTTGGCTTCCCCAAGTGCATCCACTATCAAGTGGTGATCTTTTTCATTCATTTTTTCCCACTGAGGTAATATCTCGGATGAAAGCCATTGGTTAGTTCCTAATGCTAATAGAGAAGACCTCAATGGATGTTTTAATCTGTATAAGTCACTTGTTGTTGTGCTCAGTTTATTTACGAGTACTTCAGCATCTATACTGTTTAGGACTCCCAATCCTGTTCCTATGATACCGGTCACATCTCTCCTTGTTCATTTTGGAGAGGTGAGGGTTCGCCTATGTAACCACGCCGTCCATCCCACATAGGACGTACCTAAGAATGGTGAACAGGTCGGTTTGATTGTAGAGATATAATTTGCATTAATAGCTCTACTCGTTTGAGAGACCATGATGGATTAAATAACACTCGTTGTTGGCCTGTATTTCTAATCACATACGGTCCAATTTCAAAGATTTGTGGGGATAAGGTTTTCTTACTCTTCATGGTAACAGAGTTATTTATATTGGTGGAAATAATTGTAGTCAGGGTAGGTATTGCTGTACTGGGCTCAATAATGTCTATTTTAAATTTAAATGACAGTCCCACATTGTGGTGAGCCCACAGGCAAACTATAAAAACAGGTTGTTCTAAGGTAAAATTGTACCAACAATCCAGTTTTTCAGTGGCACAAATTTTCCTTCCTTTTTCATTTGATTTGATTTTAGTGAGAGAGATTTGAGTTGCCTTCTCATGGGTGGACCCGTTGATCACTCGACACCCTATCTTTATTTCCTTTCCTGTCCTTCCCAGGAGTTGGGGAAGTTGGTTAGTATTATCCCAGCTCCATTCATTTTCTGAGTATACTTCAGTTCCATGCATGACCAGGGCTGAGAGGTTTAAGTTTTTATCAGAACTTAATCCCATACTCCCGGTATACTTAACACGGGCCTGGGACCATGGCCACTCTAAGGTTCTTTGACCACAGCTTAGGGAAAGTAGCATTGCCAGGGTTTGAAACAGCAGGGTGCAGTAAAGGGAAAGAGATTTGTGTTAGTGAGGCGAGTCCAAACAGACTACCCTGGGGAAGTCGTGTATCCCATCGAGCTTTACGTGGTTGTTTTCACTGTTCTGCTGCAACCTCTGCTGTGTTTGCTTCTTGGACTGTCACTCGTTTCACGTGAGAGTGGTGAATCCAATTCTCTTTTCCTAGAATTTTAACAGCGCAGTAAGAACTTAACAATACAGTATAGGGTCCTTCCCATTTTGGTTCTAGTTTTGTTTTTCGCGAGAATACCTTTATCAACACTTTATCTCCAGGCTGTATAGCATGTGCCTGAATGTCTGATGGCACTGGCTGAAACCACTGAGCCTGATTTTGCAAGGCCTTAAACCGTTCTTGTAAGGCTAGTACCTATTGTGTTACTCGTTCATCTCCGTCTAATAGGCTGGTCTTAGCAGGGATATAAGTCCCTGGTATCGCTAAATGTCTCCCAAAAAGAATTTCTGCTGGTGGTAGTCCTATGGGTTGCCGTGGAGAATTTCGAACATCCCACAGAGCTAAGTTTAATGCCTCTGGCCATTTTAGGCTAGCATGTGTGCATATTCTTGCTATTTTCTCTTTTAATGTTCTATTCATTCTTTCTACTTGTCCTGAAGATTGTGGGTGATAAGGAGCATGTAGGTTTCTTTTTATTCCTAACGATTTACATAACTGATTGATTATGCTTGCTGTAAAATGGGCACCCATGTCTGAATCAATGGCTTCTGGGACCCCATACCTGGGTATGATTTCCTTCAGTAAGGCTTTTACCACTCCCCCTGTGTCAGCCTTTCTTGTTGGAAAAGCTTCTACCCAGCCTGATAACTGATCTACTATCACTAACAAGTGTTTGTATCCATAGACAGATGGCATATCTGCATAATCTATTTGCAGCTTCTGGAAAGGGAAGTAAGCCCATGGTCGTCCCCCCCAAATCTGAGCTTGGCTTGTTATTTGAAAACTTCTGGCAGGTCGGGCAGCTATTTGTTATTCTTCTAGCAGCTGCATAAATTCCTGGAGCAGCCCATACTTTCTGTACCTGTTTAGCTATTCCCTCGGCTCCCCCATGAGCTTTATCGTGAAACCACCTAGCTATAGTAATTAAATATTTTTTTGGTAGAATTGGTTTTTCCCCAATTGTCCATATTCCATCACCATTTTGTTTTGCTTCCCACTGTTCCCATTGTTTTTTCTCTTCCACTGAGCAGTCTTTTTCATACATAGTTTTGGGGGTCTATTAAGTTTGGCCACTCACTCTGGTCCATCCTTGGAACTGCCCCCATACATTCTCTCAGAGGTTGTCGAGCTGCAGCCCTCGCAGCAGCGTTGGCTAGAGCATTTCCTCTGCTAATTTCTGTAGTGTCTTTAGTATGGGCTGGGCAGTGTATTACTGCAATTTCTTTGGGCAGTTGAACTGCTTCCAGCAAATTACGTATTTCTTCTCCATTAGCTAATTTCTTTCCTGATGACGACAAGAATCCTCGTTCTTTCCATAACATCCCTGTTGCATGACACACTCCAAATGCATATTTAGAGTCGGTATAGATATTTACCCGCAAGCTCTTACCTATTTTTTGCTGCTTGGGGCAATGCTATTAATTCTGCTCCTTGAGCACTTACTGATGGAGACAAAGGATTGGCCTCGAGCACCTCAAAGACGTTAGTGACAGCATAGCCGGAGTGACGTCTTCCGTCCAAATAATAGGATGACCCATCTGTAAACAGAACTAAGTCCGGGTTCTCCAAAGGTTCATCTTTAAGGTCCTCCCGGGGCTTGCTCGAGCTGACGACCACCTGCTCACAGGAATGATGTGGCTCTCCGTCCTCCGGTTGAGGCAATAGCGTTGCTGGATTCAAAATATTGCATCTTTTGAAAGTCACATTATCTGCATGCAGTATTATCAGTTCATAGCGGTGAGCTCTCTGTGGGGATAGTGCTTGAGTCGCATATTGCTTCATTAACAGTTCTACTTCATGTGGCACATACACAGTCAATGAATGACCCAAAACCACAGGTCGTGTTTTTTTCAGTAAGAGCTGCAGTAGCTGCTATTGCTCTGATGCGTCCTGGAGTGCCTTTAGCTACCTCATCTAGTTGCGTGGAGTAATAGGCCACTGGTCTACGGTGAGGGCCTAGTTTTTGGGTGAGTACCCCACTTGCTACTCCCTGTCGCTCATGGACAAATAATTCAAATAGTTTGCTATAATCTGGTAACCCGAGAGCAGGGGCTGAAACCAACGCTTTTTTCACAGATGTAAAAGCTTTCTCCCTTTCTGGGCCCCAGGCCAAAGGCTCTATCTCCTCCTTTTTTGTTGCCTGTACCAGAGGCTTAGTAAGTTCTGCTAACCCCGGAATCCACGGTCGGCAGAATCCTACAGCTCCTAAAAATCCCCTAAGCTGTTTTTTTGTTACAGGACGAGGCATATCAAGAATTGTCTTTACTCGTTCTGGATCAACTAACCTGTGTCCTTCTCTTAAGATAAAACCCAAATATTTTACCTCTCTTTGACACAGCTGGAGTTTAGACAGAGATGCTCGATGCCCTTTTTCTGCAAGAGCGTTACATAGAGAAACAGTATCTTTCAAACATGTCTCATAATCTTTACTTGCTAATAACAAATCATCTACATATTGTATTAATACAGAATGTCCTGGAAGTTCGATATCTGAGAGGTCATTTTTAAGTATACGCGAAAAAATAGTCGGAGACCCAGTAAATCCCTGTGGCAGCCTTGTCCAAGTTAATTGTTGTCCCTTCCAAGTGAAAGCAAAGAGATCTTGGCTATCTTCAGCTATCGGTATACTAAAAAAGGCTGCTGTTAGGTCAATCACAGTAAAATAAGTTGCCCAGTGGGGTATCTGTAGTAAAATGGTTGATGGGTCGGGGACTACTGGATGTGGAGCAACTACATGTTGGTTTATAGCCCTGAAGTCTTGTACAAAGCGATACTCTGGATCACCATCAGCATCTTGCCTGTTCTTTTTAACTGGCAGAATTGGGGTGTTATATGGGGATTCACAGACTCTAAGGATACCCATTTTCAGATAATGATCAGTTTGTTTTTGGATACTCTTCTCTGCTTCCTTTGGGATAGGATATTGTTTAACTGCAGGAGGCAATCCCCCCTTTGTTTTTATCGAGACTGGACTGGCTGATTTCAGTAGTCCCACATCCATTCCTGAAGAGCTCCATAATTTTTTAGAAACTGATTCTAAACCTGTTGGAATTTGCAGATTAGTTGACTCTGGTTCTGGTGTCTTAGCCAGAACACATGAACCCATAATTATTAGCTTTATCCCTTCCGGCTGTAAGCAGATCTGAGTATCCAAGGCTTGCAGGAGATCTCTCCCCAAAAGGCATATAGGTGCGTCTGTGGAAATTATAAAATGTCCCCACACTGTTTTACCCTCAATAGTGAGTAATAAGGGCTTAGATAACATTCATTCGCCCTTTCCCATCACTCCTTGCATCACTATTTTATCTGATGATTTGCATCCTTTAGGCTCAAAATTTAAAAGGGAAAGGGTGGCTCCAGTATCCACTAGAAAGGGAACTTCTAAACCTTCTGTATTGCCATTACGTGACCCTCAAAATCCAAATCTACATCCCATAAATTTACTCCAATTTCCACAGTATTTTCTGAGTCTCCTGTTTCCTCTCATTGTGGATTGACTGGGAATCGCCTGGTCTCCTCCTTAGTGTTTGATTGTCTCATGCCGGTTCCTCTGTTCCTAACTACACGGGGCCTCACTGGGCACTCCTGCTGCCAGTGTCCTTGTTCCCCACAATAATAACAAACATCATTAACTCCTGACTGTACAGCACGTTCACTTTGGTTCCATCTATCTCTCCTGGCTCTTTCACGTCCCCTCCCCCTGTGTCCTCTAAATCCATCTCTTAACACAGCTGCTAACACACTAACTTCCTCTTTTTTTTGCTGTCTCTTTTCTTTTGCCCTCTCCTCCTCTCGACTATTATACACAAATGTGGCTAAACGTATTATTTCATCCATTCGCTTTCCTGGCCAGTCAGGAACATGTTTGGAAAACTACTTTCTAATGTCCGGGGCTGCTTGGTCTACAAATGTGGAAATCATTAGCGGCCTGTTAGCCTCGGCTTCTGGGTCTAGTCCTCCCCCATACATTCTGACTTGCTTAATTAGCCTAGCAAAGAAAGCCGAGGGGTGTTCCTCTGCCTGTTGCTGACACTCCCTTACTTTAGACCAATTTGCAGTCTTTTGTCCTGCCAAACGTATAGCTTCTTCTAAGCCCTCTCTGGCTAATTGCAACTGCCTGTAATCTGCATCTACATTATGATTCCATCCGGGGTCCACAGCTGGCCAG
Source organism: Dromaius novaehollandiae (assembly GCF_036370855.1). NCBI lineage: Eukaryota > Metazoa > Chordata > Aves > Casuariiformes > Dromaiidae > Dromaius > Dromaius novaehollandiae. The sequence continues at coordinate 399,279 of NW_026991446.1, forward strand.
GCTGTTTGAGCAGCCCCAACACACCCCTCTGCTGCCCAACGGCGGTTTGCATCCAAACTTGAGCACCTTTCATCTGGAGTGAACACAGATTCAAGGAGCATTTGTACATCTCCCCAGGTAGGGTCATACGCCCGCATAATTCCCCTTATGATTTGTAACACTCTTTCTGGATCATCCCTAAGTCTGGGGAGCCATTGACTCCATATAATTACATCTTGGGGTCTCCAGGGTCGGTAAACTCGTGTAGTGGCGACCCGAGGTACCCCTTCCAGACCGGGTGGGGGCACTCCTGGCACAGGAAGGCCTTCCAGAGGAGCTTGAAAGGCGGGGGCGGAAGGCAAGCGGGGGTATAGGGAAGCTGAAGCAGAGGGTAGCGCATAGGGTGGAGTAGTTTCCACAAGTGTTTCAGCAGCTGCGGTACTTACAGCATTCTGAGGAAAGAGTCTCTCTTTCCTAGGCGCCTCTTTTCATCTAGCAAATGCCCAGTTGTCCCATACATACCAGTAATCCATTTGTCTGGGGAACCTATTCTGCAAATGATGACGCAGGAAAGTTAGTTCCTGGTAACTGAAGGACCCCTGGGGTGGCCATCGCTCTGCCAGATTACCTTCCTTAGTCAGGAACGGCCAATCCTCCTGACATAGTTGGACTAACCTTTTTCTCCCTAAATTTTTGGTACCATCAATCTTACTCCAGTTTACCAAAATTTCGGCTAAGGGCGTCCCCTTTTCTATGCCGAAATTATTTCCCATATTGAGTTCCTGAAAAGTGCGTCTTAAGCAAATCAGGCAGTGCACTTCCTTCCCGGTAACACCAGTCCCTGTAGCTGGTGTGATCACACACACTATTTCTCTCCCTCTCTTTCTCTCGCTCTCTGGGAACTGCACTCACACCACCCGAGTCTTTAACTGCTAGGACTGCTGTCCCTTCGCAGCAGGCGGCTTCTCAGCCGACGGGTGCCCCAATCGGTTCCCAGGCTACACGCACTCACACACACACACACACACACACACAAACACACAGTGCTGTTTACACTCACACCAGTCACGGTGACTCTAGATTTCGGTCTTACAGTTTTGCAGTGCGCCTTATGCTGATCAGGCTGCACAACCCTCCTCCGGCCGGACCGAGCTGGGACTTAAAACCCACTCTAACCCTGGGGATGGGACTCCTACCTGTCCCCCTGGTATGCCTTACAGTGGCCAGCCCGCGTACCCCCCCCACACACCTGGTACGCCTTACGGTGATCAGTCCGCGTACCCTTTCAGTGCACTGTTACCAGACCAGAATTTAGAATTTAGGCGGGAGTTTAAGACTCACCTTCTCGGTGCCTCTTGTTGCCAAAGATCCCAGGTGAACTCACCCGAAGGCGCCAGATGATTGTTTGGAGATGATGGAAATTAGGCCTGTCGGCCACCATAACAGGGCTCGACCCTAGGTTCCCCCAAGTAAAGTTCAGAGCCAAATCAAAACAAATCAGATAATTTTAATCACGCGCGTACCGTAATTACAGCTCGAGCTGGGTGCCTCCGAAGAGGGACCCTAACATAAACAAATCCTGGGTAATTATAGTCTTTTCGACTTCCATTTCCCACCCCTCACGCGATAGTGAGACCAATAGTAATTTTTTGGTCTGGGGTCTCCTGCTCCTCATTGGGTCTCATCATCTTTCTGAGGCAAGCTGGTTTTCTCCTTTTTTTTGTTTTTTTGCAGTCTCTGATGATGGTTGTACTTCTGTTTTTGTTGGGTCTGGCGGCTGTTTCCCAAGGTCTTATTTTCCCAGTTGTTTTGGCGTCTTCCCTCTCGGAGTCGGTGACACGGGAGCGCAGACTGCGTGTGGCTTCCTTATTTTCCCAGCCTGAATGAGCTCTGAGGCACTATTTTTTATTAAACTAGGTAAAGATTCGTTACTTTTCCCACGCATGGCCTAAGGCTTCAGCAAATCTAGCCACTCATGCTAAGCAAGTTTTATGTAAGTTGTGCTAAGCAGCCATTTCTAGACAGTTTCAATTCACTATTCTTTAACACTCACAAACACAGCCAGCAGCCAGGGGCCTCTCTCTCGCCTATGAGGCACTGAGGCTGCTGTGACCTCACAAGCCCACACAGCAGTCATTGGCCTCAAACTGGCCTATCAGGCACTGAGGCTGCTGTGACCTCACAAGCACGGCCAGCAGGCATGGGCATCCAACTGCCCTATAAGACACTGAGGCTGCTGTGACGTCACAAGCAAAGCCAGCAGCTGTGGGTCTGCCACTGGCCTGTCAGGCAATAGGACTGCTGTGACCTGACAAGCACAGCCAGCAGCTATGGGCCTGCCACTGGCCTATAGGGCACTGAGGCTGCTGTGACCTCACAAGCACAGCGAGGAGCCAGAGGCCTGCCATTGCCCTATAAGGTACAGAGACAAATGTGACCTCAAAAGGCAGCCAGCAGACAGGGCCTCCCACGGGCCTATCAGGAAATAGGACTGCTGTGACCTGACAAGCACAGCCAGCAGCTATGGGCCTGCCACTGGCCTATGAGGCACTGAGGCTTCTCTGACCTCACAAGCACAGTCAGCAGCCAGGGGCCTGCTGCTGGCCTCTCAGGCTGTAGGAGTGTTGTGACCTGACAAGCACAGCCAGCAGCTATGGGCCTGCCACTGGCCTATAGGGTACAGAGGCTGATGTGACCTCACAAGCACAGCCAGCAGCCATTGGCCTGCCACTGTCCAAACAGGCACTGAGGCTGCTTTGACCTAACCAGCACACCAAGCAGCCATTGGCCTCCCTCTGGCCTACAGGAAAAGGAGGCTGATGGGACCTCACAAGCACAGCCAGCAGCCAGGGGCCTCCCACTGCACTATAAGGTACAGAGACAAATGTGACCTCAAAAGGCAGCCAGCAGACAGAGGCCTGCCACGGGCCTATCAGGAAATAGGACTGCTGTGACCTTAGAAGCACAGCCAGCAGCTATGGGCCTGCCACTGGCTTATGATGCATGGAGGCTGCTGTGACCTCAAAAGCACACCAAGCAGCCATTGGCCGCCCATGGGCCTGTCAGGCACTGAGGCTGCTGTGACCTCACAAGCACAGCCAGCCGCCATTGGCCTGCCACTGGCCTATACAGCACTGAGGCTGCTGTGACCTCACAACCACAGTCAGCAGCCAGGGGCCTGCTGCTGGCCTCTCAGGCTGTAGGAGTGTTGTGACCTGACAAGCACAGCCAGCAGCTATGGGCCTGCCACTGGCCTACAGGAAAAGGAGGCTGCTGTGACCTCACAAGCACAGCGAGTAGCCAGGGGCCTCCCACTGCCCTATAAGGTACAGAGACAAATGTGACCTCAAAAGGCAGCCAGCAGACAGAGGCCTGCCACAGGCCTATCAGGCAATAGGACTGCTGTGACGTTACAAGCACAGCCAGCAGCTGTGGGTCTGCCACTGGCTATCAGGCACTCAGACTGCTGTGAGCTCACAAGCACAGCAAACAGCCATGAGCCTGCCACTACCCTGTAGGGCACAGAGGCTGCTGTGACCTCACGAGCACAGCCAGCAGCCAGGAGCCTGCCACTGGCCTGTGAAGCACTGAGACAAATGTGACCTCACAAGCACAGCAAACAGCCTTGGGCATCCCACTGGCATATCAGTCAATGGGACTGCTGTGACCTCACAAGCACAGACAGCAGCTATGGGCCTGCCACTGGCCGATGAGGCACTGAGGCTGCTGTGACCTCACAAGCACAGCCAGCAGGCACTGGCCTGCCCCTCGTATATCAGGCACTGAGGCTGCTGCTGTTGTCCGAAAAGCGGATTCGTTGCCTGGTGTGCAATAAGCCAATAATTACACACTCAGGAGAGACATTTGCTTATTTATTTCAGAGTTGCACAAGCCTGGGTGCTCGGTCGTTTCCCACAAATCAAGCACACACCCTCCCCCCCCCCCAACTTTTCAAGTAGCATTTATACAAACAAATTGCCAGATTTGCAATTTTCCCTTTTACACTGATTGGTTAGTGATTTCTTCATTCCCCGGGTCCCACCCCTGTCTCCCAAGGTCCTGATGAGGGGAGATCAATTAACACTGCCCCAGCAGGGACAGTAGGTGTTATCTCCCAAAGTCCTGACAAGGGGGAGATAGTCCAGACCCCTTAATTGACATTGTTTCAGCAGTGAGAGGAGGTTTTGCTTCCCAAGGTCCTGGTGCCCAAGCAGGCCTTATTTCAAAGCCTTGACATCCTCCCTTTCGGAGTGTGGGGCACAGGAATGCAGACTGCTTGTAACTCCCTTATCTTTCCAGCCTGCACCAGCTCTGGGGCCCTTTCTTACTGAACTAGGAGTGTGGCCTAAGGCTTCAGCAAATTTAGCTACTCATGAAGCAAGTTTTATCTAAGTGGCTACCTCTAGACCACTTCAGACTTAATGTTAGAAGTTATCCTAATCTACCTAGTTCACGCATTCCTTCTGAGCTTCCCAGGGTTGTCTTGTAACAATTCCCCCCTTTGAGACTTATATGACCATTTTCATATTAGTCTCACTCTTTTAAAATCTTTCCCATATTAATTTTGTACAACATCTACAAATGCATTGAATCACTACATAAACGCATACAAAAACTACTAACACCATTCCCAAAATTGTTAAACACTTTCTAACCCATGAGCTCACGTCAGGGAACCAGGAAGTCAACCATTTCCATGTTTCTTCAAATCCAAAAGAGGTATCCTCTTTCTGAACCCCATGTAAGATTTCAGTCTGCTTCCAGATTTCATTTAGATCGGTAGAAATTCTCCCGCTTTGATCCACATATACACAGCAACTAGTATTTATTATTGTACATACTCCTCCCTGAGATGCCAATAACATCTCTAGAGCCATCCTGTTTTGGGTAGTTATTTTCGCAATTTCTGAAACCTCCTCTTGTAAAGCTGCAGTGGCATCAGAGGTTTTATTCCCTATTTTTTTCAATAACTGCTGAAATATTTACTACTGCTTTTTCAAGTTCACTCACTCCCAGTTGTGGAAACAGCCACCTTACGAATGACTGCAACCTAGTAGGTCGATCTATTAAAGGATTATTGACCCTCTTTTGTCTCCTTATGAATGTTCTTAGCCAGGATTTTTGGTATTTATTACTCAATTCTTTTCTTATAGTAACATTAGGGATTATTGCCCCTAAAGTACATGTCCCTGACCAATTAGGAGGTAGCACTTTTCGTGCCTTGTTTCCACACAACCAATACCATCCACTACCTTTTGGAACACGCCACCCATTTAGTTCCTTACTTGGCCACTTATAACCTATTCAGGTATCCGAGAGCAATCTTTATAACCTCCTACCTTAATGGCTCCAGTATAGTTGATCGGTTGCTTTCCATAAAGTATAGTTTTCTCCCACCATTTATTACTATTATTACATCTTTGGATACATTGATAATAATCTCCTGTCACCTTCTGGACTTCCTATTCCTGTTTGGTTGTTTCATAGGCACTCCAATTAGTGGGAAGCCCTTGTTGGAAAGTTCAGGGAAGTGGGTACACACCCAGCAATCCCTCTGGTTAACTATCTTCATAGATTTCGTAATTACTTCCAAATGGAGATTGTGACTCCAAAATCCTTCCTGATTCCCTTTAATTGTTTGGCTCAGGTAACCTAGAAAAACTAACCACCACATTTCTCCCCTGGTTGTTAAGGAGAACATCATTTTTACACAGATACCGTAACAACAATATTAACCCTATTCCTAACAAACAGATTAAAGCATTTTTTCCCTGAATACAATCTAAATTTAAAACCGATTCGCTTCTAATACATCTCATATATCTTTATATATTTTTAACTTTAGAGGTTGAACTTGTTCAGCTTTCCACGTCTCTCGAGGTACTGCTTTCACTCGGGTGTAATCTAAAAGTATAACTGGATGTACCTACGGAGAGAAGAACCTTTGCCATAGACAAGAGATAATCACTTAAAATTTGATCACCCTTAACGTGCATTTGAATTTCATTTCCAGTTAAATTTACAGTGTAAGGTTTGCCATACAGAATCTCAAATGGACTAACTTTCTCCCTAACCCTTGGGGTTATTCTGGTTCTTAATAATGCCAGAGGTAAAACATCAGTCCATTTCATCTGAGTCTCCTGACACAATTTTCCTACCTGTCTCTTAATTGTTTGATTCATTCTTTCCACTTTTCCACTGGATTGTGGCCTCCAGGGGGTATGTAAGTCCCATTTAATTTGTAGTATTTTTGAGATTTGTTGTACTATTTCTGCTATAAAATGAGGTCCCCTATCTGAAGAAAACCCTTCTGGTACCCTAAATCTTGGTATGATTTCTTTTAATAACATTTTCACTACCTCCCCTGCTTTATTGGTACGACACGGGAAAGCCTCAGGCCATCCTGAAAAGGTGTCAACAATTACCAACAAATATTTATATCCATTACATCTTGGTAATTCAGAAAAATCAATTTGCCAGTAATCCCCAGGCATGAAGCCCCTTTTTACTTCCCCTGGGGGGGCTTCTTCTGAATCCTGGGATTATTTCTAAGACAGATTTCACATTTTTGTGTAATACCCTTTGCAATTATTAACATACTAACTCCCACAGCAAATCTTTTAACTGTTTCAACCAATGCCTCAGCTCCCATGTGGGTACTACCATGTATTTGCTTCATCAGCTTCTTCATTATCGGCAAAGTTACCACACACTGTCCAGTAGATGTCACCCACCATCCTTCAGGAGTTTTTATGCATTTCAGTATTTCTGCTAATTTATTTTCTTTTTCAGTGTATACTGGAATTTCCATTTTTAACATTCTCTCTGGAACTAATGCTGCCACTGACATGGATAATGCTGCCCTTTTTGCAGCCTCATCGGCCTGTTACGGAAATTAGGCTTGTCGGCCACCATAACAGGGCTCGACCCTAGGTTCCCCCAAGTAAAGTTCAGAGCCAAATCAAAACAAATTAAATTTTAATCACACGTGTGCTGTAATTACAGCGCGAGCTGGGTGCCTCCGAAGAGGGACCCTAACATAAACAAATCCTGGGTAATTATAGTCTTTTCGACTTCCATTTCCCACCCCTCACGCGATAGTTAGACCAATAGTAATTTTTTGGTCTGGGGTCTCCTGCTCCTGATTGGGTCTCATCGTCTTTCTGAGGCAAGCTGTTTTTCTCCTTATTCTTGTTTTTTTGCAGTCTCTGATGACGGTTGTACTTCTGTTTTTGTTGGGTCTGGCGGTTGCCTCCCAAGGTCTTATTTTCCCCCATTGTTTTGGCGTCTTCCCTCTCGGAGTCGGTGACACAGATGCGCCGACTGCGTGTGGCTCCCTTATCTTCCCAGCCTGAACGAGCTCTGAGGCACTATTTTTTATTAAACTAAGTAAAGATTCGTTACTTTTCCCACGCACGGCCTAAGGCTTCAGCAAATCTAGCCACTCATGCTAAGCAAGTTTTATGTAAGTTGTGCTAAGCAGCCATTTCTAGACAGTTTCAATTCACTATTCTTTAACAGTTTCCCCCCTTTGTTTTTATGAAGCATCCCTGCTAATATTTTAAACAGAGTTCTCGAAGTCTTTCGAGGCATACTATCACTTTCCATACTCTTATATATAATATGATCGTAAGCAATAGGCATAACACAGTTAAACTGAACACAACTACTACCGGGTGCAATACATGATTATAAATCCCTGTTGTGGTTGGTGACCACCCTAGAAGAGTTTCCCAGCCATGATGTTCTCCGTCCCTTTTTACCCTTTCTAAGATATGATGTATCTCTTTTGCATCATGGTGAACAGTGATTAGAGTTTTCTGTCCACTGTTCCGGATGCGCTCTAGCAGTCGATGCAAATCATCATGTTGCAGTAGTTTCCTTACCAGGGTGAGATTCATCCCAATGGGAGTAGGTAGTAAATTTTGAATTAATGTATAATTAGATTGTAACAATTGATAAGACGTGATAGGAGCTGAATAATTGAAATCACATCCCATGATTTTGGTAAAGCTACAAATACAAATATTTCAATGATTACTCATATCTACTACAATGCCATCTATAACTATAAGACTACAAAAGGTTCTCATACATACACACCCTCTCCCAATATATACAAGTATAGTTGCAGGTGTTTCATCAGGGTGTATTTCAAAGTGACAAACATTTTGCTCAGTGTCAAGACAAATGTCTTGGGCTTTGATGGTATTACTTTCACAAATAAACCCTTGCTGTTCCTGTACAATACATGCGCTAACGTCCACAGTTTGCCATTTATTTCCATTTCGTTGGGCCCATACTCTGTGTTCCAATGGATAGAGTATAGCTCCATTGTGATTTAATCCTAACGCAATGATTGGATATATTGTATATGTTGAAGCATTACGTATTGTTGAAACAAAGGCTGTGGCCTCAGTGTTGATAGGATCATAAGTAAAATTGACCAGATACCACCAGGACTGGAATTCCTTTTCAAATTCGGTCACATTATCCCAAATTACCTTTCGAATTTCAGTGGGTAAAGTGCCTTCTTCCCCTCCCTTATAATCGCTGCTGCCATAGATTGCATCCACAGTTGAGCTTGGATGCAACTGAGGGCCAGGGAAATATTAATTTGGGCTTCCCCAAGTGCATCCACTATCAAGTGGTGATCTTTTTCATTCATTTTTTCCCACTGAGGTAATATCTCGGATGAAAGCCATTGGTTAGTTCCTAATGCTAATAGAGAAGACCTCAATGGATGTTTTAATCTGTATAAGTCACTTGTTGTTGTGCTCAGTTTATTTACGAGTACTTCAGCATCTATACTGTTTAGGACTCCCAATCCTGTTCCTATGATACCGGTCACATCTCTCCTTGTTCATTTTGGAGAGGTGAGGGTTCGCCTATGTAACCACGCCGTCCATCCCACATAGGACGTACCTAAGAATGGTGAACAGGTCGGTTTGATTGTAGAGATATAATTTGCATTAATAGCTCTACTCGTTTGAGAGACCATGATGGATTAAATAACACTCGTTGTTGGCCTGTATTTCTAATCACATACGGTCCAATTTCAAAGATTTGTGGGGATAAGGTTTTCTTACTCTTCATGGTAACAGAGTTATTTATATTGGTGGAAATAATTGTAGTCAGGGTAGGTATTGCTGTACTGGGCTCAATAATGTCTATTTTAAATTTAAATGACAGTCCCACATTGTGGTGAGCCCACAGGCAAACTATAAAAACAGGTTGTTCTAAGGTAAAATTGTACCAACAATCCAGTTTTTCAGTGGCACAAATTTTCCTTCCTTTTTCATTTGATTTGATTTTAGTGAGAGAGATTTGAGTTGCCTTCTCATGGGTGGACCCGTTGATCACTCGACACCCTATCTTTATTTCCTTTCCTGTCCTTCCCAGGAGTTGGGGAAGTTGGTTAGTATTATCCCAGCTCCATTCATTTTCTGAGTATACTTCAGTTCCATGCATGACCAGGGCTGAGAGGTTTAAGTTTTTATCAGAACTTAATCCCATACTCCCGGTATACTTAACACGGGCCTGGGACCATGGCCACTCTAAGGTTCTTTGACCACAGCTTAGGGAAAGTAGCATTGCCAGGGTTTGAAACAGCAGGGTGCAGTAAAGGGAAAGAGATTTGTGTTAGTGAGGCGAGTCCGAACAGACTACCCTGGGGAAGTCGTGTATCCCATCGAGCTTTACGTGGTTGTTTTCACTGTTCTGCTGCAACCTCTGCTGTGTTTGCTTCTTGGACTGTCACTCGTTTCACGTGAGAGTGGTGAATCCAATTCTCTTTTCCTAGAATTTTAACAGCGCAGTAAGAACTTAACAATACAGTATAGGGTCCTTCCCATTTTGGTTCTAGTTTTGTTTTTCGCGAGAATACCTTTATCAACACTTTATCTCCAGGCTGTATAGCATGTGCCTGAATGTCTGATGGCACTGGCTGAAACCACTGAGCCTGATTTTGCAAGGCCTTAAACCGTTCTTGTAAGGCTAGTACCTATTGTGTTACTCGTTCATCTCCGTCTAATAGGCTGGTCTTAGCAGGGATATAAGTCCCTGGTATCGCTAAATGTCTCCCAAAAAGAATTTCTGCTGGTGGTAGTCCTATGGGTTGCCGTGGAGAATTTCGAACATCCCACAGAGCTAAGTTTAATGCCTCTGGCCATTTTAGGCTAGCATGTGTGCATATTCTTGCTATTTTCTCTTTTAATGTTCTATTCATTCTTTCTACTTGTCCTGAAGATTGTGGGTGATAAGGAGCATGTAGGTTTCTTTTTATTCCTAACGATTTACATAACTGATTGATTATGCTTGCTGTAAAATGGGCACCCCTGTCTGAATCAATGGCTTCTGGGACCCCATACCTGGGTATGATTTCCTTCAGTAAGGCTTTTACCACTCCCCCTGTGTCAGCCTTTCTTGTTGGAAAAGCTTCTACCCAGCCTGATAACTGATCTACTATCACTAACAAGTGTTTGTATCCATAGACAGATGGCATATCTGCATAATCTATTTGCAGCTTCTGGAAAGGGAAGTAAGCCCATGGTCGTCCCCCCCAAATCTGAGCTTGGCTTGTTATTTGAAAACTTCTGGCAGGTCGGGCAGCTATTTGTTATTCTTCTAGCAGCTGCATAAATTCCTGGAGCAGCCCATACTTTCTGTACCTGTTTAGCTATTCCCTCGGCTCCCCCATGAGCTTTATCGTGAAACCACCTAGCTATAGTAATTAAATATTTTTTTGGTAGAATTGGTTTTTCCCCAATTGTCCATATTCCATCACCATTTTGTTTTGCTTCCCACTGTTCCCATTGTTTTTTCTCTTCCACTGAGCAGTCTTTTTCATACATAGTTTTGGGGGTCTATTAAGTTTGGCCACTCACTCTGGTCCATCCTTGGAACTGCCCCCATACATTCTCTCAGAGGTTGTCGAGCTGCAGCCCTCGCAGCAGCGTTGGCTAGAGCATTTCCTCTGCTAATTTCTGTAGTGTCTTTAGTATGGGCTGGGCAGTGTATTACTGCAATTTCTTTGGGCAGTTGAACTGCTTCCAGCAAATTACGTATTTCTTCTCCATTAGCTAATTTCTTTCCTGATGACGACAAGAATCCTCGTTCTTTCCATAACATCCCTGTTGCATGACACACTCCAAATGCATATTTAGAGTCGGTATAGATATTTACCCGCAAGCTCTTACCTATTTTTTGCTGCTTGGGGCAATGCTATTAATTCTGCTCCTTGAGCACTTACTGATGGAGACAAAGGATTGGCCTCGAGCACCTCAAAGACGTTAGTGACAGCATAGCCGGAGTGACGTCTTCCGTCCAAATAATAGGATGACCCATCTGTAAACAGAACTAAGTCCGGGTTCTCCAAAGGTTCATCTTTAAGGTCCTCCCGGGGCTTGCTCGAGCTGACGACCACCTGCTCACAGGAATGATGTGGCTCTCCGTCCTCCGGTTGAGGCAATAGCGTTGCTGGATTCAAAATATTGCATCTTTTGAAAGTCACATTATCTGCATGCAGTATTATCAGTTCATAGCGGTGAGCTCTCTGTGGGGATAGTGCTTGAGTCGCATATTGCTTCATTAACAGTTCTACTTCATGTGGCACATACACAGTCAATGAATGACCCAAAACCACAGGTCGTGTTTTTTTCAGTAAGAGCTGCAGTAGCTGCTATTGCTCTGATGCGTCCTGGAGTGCCTTTAGCTACCTCATCTAGTTGCGTGGAGTAATAGGCCACTGGTCTACGGTGAGGGCCTAGTTTTTGGGTGAGTACCCCACTTGCTACTCCCTGTCGCTCATGGACAAATAATTCAAATAGTTTGCTATAATCTGGTAACCCGAGAGCAGGGGCTGAAACCAACGCTTTTTTCACAGATGTAAAAGCTTTCTCCCTTTCTGGGCCCCAGGCCAAAGGCTCTATCTCCTCCTTTTTTGTTGCCTGTACCAGAGGCTTAGTAAGTTCTGCTAACCCCGGAATCCACGGTCGGCAGAATCCTACAGCTCCTAAAAATCCCCTAAGCTGTTTTTTTGTTACAGGACGAGGCATATCAAGAATTGTCTTTACTCGTTCTGGATCAACTAACCTGTGTCCTTCTCTTAAGATAAAACCCAAATATTTTACCTCTCTTTGACACAGCTGGAGTTTAGACAGAGATGCTCGATGCCCTTTTTCTGCAAGAGCGTTACATAGAGAAACAGTATCTTTCAAACATGTCTCATAATCTTTACTTGCTAATAACAAATCATCTACATATTGTATTAATACAGAATGTCCTGGAAGTTCGATATCTGAGAGGTCATTTTTAAGTATACGCGAAAAAATAGTCGGAGACCCAGTAAATCCCTGTGGCAGCCTTGTCCAAGTTAATTGTTGTCCCTTCCAAGTGAAAGCAAAGAGATCTTGGCTATCTTCAGCTATCGGTATACTAAAAAAGGCTGCTGTTAGGTCAATCACAGTAAAATAAGTTGCCCAGTGGGGTATCTGTAGTAAAATGGTTGATGGGTCGGGGACTACTGGATGTGGAGCAACTACATGTTGGTTTATAGCCCTGAAGTCTTGTACAAAGCGATACTCTGGATCACCATCAGCATCTTGCCTGTTCTTTTTAACTGGCAGAATTGGGGTGTTATATGGGGATTCACAGACTCTAAGGATACCCATTTTCAGATAATGATCAGTTTGTTTTTGGATACTCTTCTCTGCTTCCTTTGGGATAGGATATTGTTTAACTGCAGGAGGCAATCCCCCCTTTGTTTTTATCGAGACTGGACTGGCTGATTTCAGTAGTCCCACATCCATTCCTGAAGAGCTCCATAATTTTTTAGAAACTGATTCTAAACCTGTTGGAATTTGCAGATTAGTTGACTCTGGTTCTGGTGTCTTAGCCAGAACACATGAACCCATAATTATTAGCTTTATCCCTTCCGGCTGTAAGCAGATCTGAGTATCCAAGGCTTGCAGGAGATCTCTCCCCAAAAGGCATATAGGTGCGTCTGTGGAAATTATAAAATGTCCCCACACTGTTTTACCCTCAATAGTGAGTAATAAGGGCTTAGATAACATTCATTCGCCCTTTCCCATCACTCCTTGCATCACTATTTTATCTGATGATTTGCATCCTTTAGGCTCAAAATTTAAAAGGGAAAGGGTGGCTCCAGTATCCACTAGAAAGGGAACTTCTAAACCTTCTGTATTGCCATTACGTGACCCTCAAAATCCAAATCTACATCCCATAAATTTACTCCAATTTCCACAGTATTTTCTGAGTCTCCTGTTTCCTCTCATTGTGGATTGACTGGGAATCGCCTGGTCTCCTCCTTAGTGTTTGATTGTCTCATGCCGGTTCCTCTGTTCCTAACTACACGGGGCCTCACTGGGCACTCCTGCTGCCAGTGTCCTTGTTCCCCACAATAATAACAAACATCATTAACTCCTGACTGTACAGCACGTTCACTTTGGTTCCATCTATCTCTCCTGGCTCTTTCACGTCCCCTCCCCCTGGGTCCTCTAAATCCATCTCTTAACACAGCTGCTAACACACTAACTTCCTCTTTTTTTTGCTGTCTCTTTTCTTTTGCCCTCTCCTCCTCTCGACTATTATACACAAATGTGGCTAAACGTATTATTTCATCCATTCGCTTTCCTGGCCAGTCAGGAACATGTTTGGAAAACTACTTTCTAATGTCCGGGGCTGCCTGGTCTACAAATGTGGAAATCATTAGCGGCCTGTTAGCCTCGGCTTCTGGGTCTAGTCCTCCCCCATACGTTCTGACTTGCTTAATTAGCCTAGCAAAGAAAGCCGAGGGGTGTTCCTCTGCCTGTTGCTGACACTCCCTTACTTTAGACCAATTTGCAGTCTTTTGTCCTGCCAAACGTATAGCTTCTTCTAAGCCCTCTCTGGCTAATTGCAACTGCCTGTAATCTGCATCTACATTATGATTCCATCCGGGGTCCACAGCTGGCCAGGCTGTTTGAGCAGCCCCAACACACCCCTCTGCTGCCCAATGGCGGTTTGCATCCAAACTTGAGCACCTTTCATCTGGAGTGAACACAGATTCAAGGAGCATTTGTACATCTCCCCAGGTAGGGTCATACGCCCGCATAATTCCCCTTATGATTTGTAACACTCTTTCTGGATCATCCCTAAGTCTGGGGAGCCATTGACTCCATATAATTAAATCTTGGGGTCTCCAGGGTCGGTAAACTCGTGTAGTGGCGACCCGAGGTACCCCTTCCAGACCGGGTGGGGGCACTCCTGGCACAGGAAGGCCTTCCAGAGGAGCTTGAAAGGCGGGGGCGGAAGGCAAGCGGGGGTATAGGGAAGCTGAAGCAGAGGGTAGCGCATAGGGTGGAGTAGTTTCCACAAGCGTTTCAGCAGCTGCGATACTTACAGCATTCTGAGGAAAGAGTCTCTCTTTCCTAGGCGCCTCTTTTCATCTAGCAAATGCCCAGTTGTCCCATACATACCAGTAATCCATTTGTCTGGGGAACCTATTCTGCAAATGATGACGCAGGAAAGTTAGTTCCTGGTAACTGAAGGACCCCTGGGGTGGCCATCGCTCTGCCAGATTACCTTCCTTAGTCAGGAACGGCCAATCCTCCTGACATAGTTGGACTAACCTTTTTCTCCCTAAATTTTTGGTACCATCAATCTTACTCCAGTTTACCAAAATTTCGGCTAAGGGCGTCCCCTTTTCTATGCCAAAATTATTTCCCATATTGAGTTCCTGAAAAGTGCGTCTTAAGCAAATCAGGCAGTGCACTTCCTTCCCGGTAACACCAGTCCCTGTAGCTGGTGTGATCACACACACTATTTCTCTCCCTCTCTTTCTCTCGCTCTCTGGGAACTGCACTCACACCACCCGAGTCTTTAACTGCTAGTGTTACAAGACAACCCTGAGAAGCTCAGAAAGAATGTTTGAAGTAGGTAGATTTGGATAATTTCTATCTTAGATAGAATTTGCTTAGCATGAGTAGCCGCACACTTGCTTAGCATAAGTAGCTAAATTTGCTGAAGCCTTAGGCCGTGCTCCTAGTTCGTTAAGAAAAGGCCTCAGAGCTGGTGCAGGCTGGAAAGATAAGGGAGTTACAAGCAGTCTGCATTCCTGTGCCCCACTCTCCAGAAGGGAGGATGCCAAGGCTGAGAAATAAGGCCTGTTTGGGTGCCAGGACCTTGGGAAGCAAAGCCTCCTCTCACTGTTGAAACAGTGTTAATTAAGGGGTCTGGATTATGTCCTCTTCGTCAGGACCTTGGGAGATAACGTCTACTGACCTAGCTGGGGCAGTGTTAATTGATCAGGACCTTGAGAAGCAGGGGTGGGACCCAGGGAATGAAGAAATCACTATCCAATCAGTGTACAAGGGAAAGTCGCAAATCTGGCAATTTGTTTGTATAAATGCTACCTGAAAAGTTGGGGGGGTGTGCTCGATTTGTGGGAGACCACCGAGCACCCAGGCTTGCGCAACTCTGAAATAAATAAATAAATGTCTCTCCTGAGTGTGTAATTATTGGCTCATTGCACACCGGGCAACGAATCCGCTTTTCGGACAACAGTTTTCTGGCACCCCAGATGGGACCTCACTGTAAAGCCTTGCCCGGATCGTCTTGCCAGTTCCGGCGGGGAGACACTGCTCATCGGACTCCAGCGCGCACCGACCGTTTTGTTCGGGGACTCCGTGAGCACCCTCCCTGGTCGGAACAGGTAAGCGACTCAAAGGTGCAACGCAGTAATTATTAAGAGACATTGCATAAAGGGTATGATACAAGGGTAATTGGTTGTGGTAACCAAAGGTAAGCTTTGTACACGTTTGGACAGTGACGACTGGAGTGTACGAAAGCGTAATTGGTAAGAACGTTCTTTTAAGGGTGGTAATACGGGAACAGGACAATCTGTGGGGGTATCCTCCTGTTCTCCTTTAGGATGCATCCTGAAACATTGGAGAAAGTTTGGTGGGAATCCTTTAACAAGGAGAAAATTAAAGGAATACTGTACTCAGTGGTGGCCAATGTATAAACTGGAGGATGAGGAAAAATGGCCAGAAATGGGAACGCTAAACTATAATACAATCTTGCAACTTATGTTGTTTTGCAGAAGACAGAACAAATGGGATGAGGTCCCATATGTAGATTTGTTCTTCTCTCTGAGAAATGATCATGAAACTAGGAAAAAAAATGTAAGCTGTTGATCTCTGATTCAAATGTGTTAATGATGATGGGAAACAAAGAGAAAATGTCTTGGTGTTGCTCTGCTTGTAGCATTGGGAAAAGATGTTTAAAAGCGGGTGATGAGGAAGAGGATGTACAATTATTGGTCTCTCCTGAAAGAGATCAAGATAGTGTTAATAGCAGAAATAAGGGAAGTGAGGCATGTAGCCCGATTGCAGGCAGAACTCGGGCTACTCGGGCTCAACAAAATCTCGTGATTCAGGCCCCGCTGCGTCAAGCAGTCGGACCAGACGGGATGCCTGTGTATGTGAAGGTCCCTTTTTCAACTACAGATTTAATGAATTGGAAGGAGTCTGCCGGGTCGTACTGAGAAAATCCAGAAAAGATGTATCAATCCTTTAAAATGATAATTGAAAATCATAATCCAGATTGGCAGGATTTACAGGTGCTTTTAAATACTTTGCTTTCACCTGAGGAGAAAAGAATGGTATTAGATAAAGCTCAAGAGGAAAATGAAAGGCAAAATGCCAGAGACGGACCAGACCGTTTTATGCCGACCCGGGAACCGGGTTGGGATCAAAACACAGGGGCAGGCAGGTTAATGACTAAACAGTACCAACAGTTAATACTATATGGGGTAAAGCATGGAGTACCTAAGCCCGAAAATATTGCAAAACTATATCAAGTCACACAGGGTAAGACTGAGGATCCCTCTGCATTTTACGAGCAGTTATGTGAAACTGCCCGAAAATGGACAGACTTGGATCCCGAGGACGAAGCAAATAAAATAACTTTTACTACATTATTTGTAGGACAATCAGCACCAGATATAAGGAGAAAGCTTCAGAAAGTAGATGGTATGTCGGGGATGTCGATATCGCAATTAATAGAAATTGCAGATAAGGTGTACAATAATAGGGAAGAAGTGGAGAGAAAGGAAAAACAAAAGGAGAAACTGAAAGATAAGAGGCAAAATGCTGCAGTCTTGGCAGCTGCATTTGCCCAAGCACAAACTCCCTCTCAGGGAAGGAGTTTTCTGAAAGGACAAGGACGTAGAAGAGGGTATAGAGTAAGAGGGAATTTGGGAGATGGAATGCCGCTAAGGAGAGATCAGTGTGCAATTTGCAGGGGGAAGGGGCACTGGAAAAATGAGTGCCTGAAGAGACAAACAGATCATTGGAAGCCTCAGTCTGCATCTGTTCCAGAGGCAGATTTGCTCATGATTGGTACAGAGGATTCAGACTGATGGGGACCGGGGGTTGAGGAATTGGATTCCCCAGCCAAACCCCTGGTTTCAGTAAAGCTGGGGAACGAAACAGTTAAATTTTTAGTAGACACTGGAGCAGCATACTCAGTACTAAATAGCTGTAAGGGACCAATGAGTAAATTCTCTATGCCAGTAATTGGGGCCACGGGAAAGCGAGAGGTTAAACCTTTCTGTCAACCAATTAAATGTGAAATAGGAAATAAAGTGTTAACACATGAATTCTTATACATGCCAGAATGCCCATTACCCCTAATGGGGAGGGATTTACTGAATAAACTGGGGGCACAGATAACCTTTGATCAAAACAAAGTTAAGGTGCACATTCCACAAAGTAACGCCTGGAAGGCACAAGCATATATGTTGCAGAAAGCACTGGATTCCGAACAGGTGGAGGATGGACCAAGCGAAATTCCCTCTGAAGTAATGGACGCGGTAGTCCCTTTTGTGTGGGCAACGGAGAAACCTGGAAGAGCCAGATGTGCAGAACCAGTAAAGGTGGAATTAAAACAAGGAGCTAAACCGGTAAGGTGAAAACAGTATCCCATGAAGTTAGAGGCCCGTGTTGGACTGGAGCCTATGATTAATAATTTCTTAAAGTATGGACTGCTGCGAGAATGTCAATCCGAGTACAATACTCCAATCCTGCCTGTAAAAAAAAAAAAAAAAAAGAAAAAAAAAAAAAAAACAACTTTATGTACATGAGAGAGGGCACCAGGCTTTGGGAGTGCTTGTACAGACTTTAGGAAATTGGAAAATACCTGTGGCTTACTTTTCAAGACAGCTGGATAAAGTGAGTGCAGGGTGGCCAGGATGCCTCAGAGCAGTTGCAGCTGCTGTGCTGTTAATACAAGAGGCACGATGTGCCACATGCTGTTGCAGCAGTTTTAGAACAAAAAGGGCATCACTGGTTATCCCCGAGTAGGATGGTGCAGTACCAGGCAGTGATACTTGAGCAAGAAGATGTAACCATGAAGGTGTATAATACCCTTAATCTGGCATCTTTATTACCATTTCATGAAGGGGGAGGTTGGCTCATGACTGTCTGCAAACTATTGAGCGAGTATATTCCAGCCGTCCAGATTTGAGAGATGTTCCATTGCAGAATCCAGACTGCGAATTATTTACCAATGGGAGCAGATTTATAATAAAGGGAGAAAGAAGGGCTGGATACGCTGTTGTCACTTTGGAAGGAGAAATCGAAGCAAGATCACTACCAGCAAATACATCAGCCCAGAAAGCAGAACTGATTGCTTTAGCCCGGGCTCTGGAATTATCAGAGGGAAAATGGACTAATGTGTTTCAGAAGAAGCCCCCCCCAGGGGAAGTAGAAAGGGGCTTTATGCCCAGGGATTACTGGCAAATTGATTTTTCTGAATTACCAAAATGTAATGGATATAAATATTTGTTGGTAATTGTTGACACCTTTTCAGGATGGCCTGAAGCTTTCCCGTGTTGTACCAATAAGGCCAGGGAGGTAGTAAAAATGTTATTAAAAGAAATTATACCAAGATTTGGGGTACCAGAAGGGTTTTCTTCAGATAGAGGACCTCATTTTATAGCAGAAATAGTACAGCAAATCTCAAAAATACTACAAATTAAATGGGACTTACCTACCCCCTGGAGGCCACAATCCAGTGGAAAAGTGGAAAGAATGAATCAAACAATTAAGAGACAGGTAGGAAAATTGTGTCAGGAGACTCAGATGAAATGGACTGATGTTTTACCTCTGGCATTATTAAGAACCAGAATAACCCCAAGGGTTAGGGAGAAAGTTAGTCCATTTGAGATTCTGTATGGTAAACCTTACACTGTAAATTTAACTGGAAATGAAATTCAAATGCACGTTAAGGGCGATCAAATTTTAAGTGATTATCTCTTGTCTATGGCAAAGGTTCTTACTTCTCTCCGTAGGTACATCCAGTTAAGATCTCCTGTACTTTTAGATTCACCTGTACATTCATTCCAGCCAGGAGATCAAGTGTATCTTCGGACCTGGAAGGACGAGCCATTGGTAGAAAAGTGGAGGGGACCGTATCTTGTACTGCTAACAACAAATACTGCTGTGAAACTGCAGGGAACTGATTCCTGGATCCACTACACCCGAGTGAAAGCAGTACCTCGAGAGACGTGGAAAGCTGAACAAGTTCAACCTTTAAAGTTAAAAATATATAAAGATATATGAGTTGTATTGAAAGCGAATCGGTTTTAAATTTAGATTGTATTCAGGAAAGAATTGCTTTAATCTGTTTGTTAGGAATAGGGTTAATATTGTTGTTATGGTATCTATGGTATCTGTGTAAAAATGATGTTCTCCCAAATAACCAGGAGAGAAATGTGGTGGTTAGTTTTTCTAAGTTACCTGAGCCAAACAATTAAAGGGAATCAGGAAGGATTTTGGAGCCATAATCTCCATTTGGAAGTAATTACGAAATCTATGAAGATAATTAACCAGAAGGATTGCTGGGTGTGTACCCACTTCCCTGAACATTCCAATAAGGGCTTTCCCCTAATTGGAGTGCCTCTTAATTTTTCCTTTATGGAATTTATGAAACAGATAAGAAATGATAGCGATCAAACGAAATATAATGAAACAACCGAACAGGAATGGGAAGTCCAGAGTGTGACAGGAGATTATTATCAATGTGTCCAAAGATGTAATAACAGTAATAGATGGTGGGAAAAAAACTGTACCCTATGGAAAGCAACCGATCAACTGTACTGGAGCCATTAAGGTGGGAGGTTATAAAAATTGCTCTCATATACCTGAAATAGGTTATAAATGGCCAAGTAAGGAACTAAATGGGTGGCATGTTCCAAAAGGTAGTGGATGGTATTGGTTGTGTGGGAACAAGGCACGAAAAGTGCTACCTCCTAATTGGTCAGGGACGTGTACTTTAGGGGCAATAATCCCTAATGTTACTATAAGAAAAGAACTGAGTAATAAATATCAAAAATCCTGGCTAAGAACATTCATGAGGAGACAAAAGAGGGTCAATAATCCTTTAATAGATCGACCTACTAGGTTTCAGTCATTCGTAAGGTGGCTGTTTCCACAATTGGGAGTGAGTGAACTCGAAAAAGCAATAGTAAATATTTCAGCAGTTATTGAAAAAATAGGGAATAAAACCTCTGATGCCATTGCAGCTTTACAAGAGGAGGTTTCAGAAATTGCTAAAATAAGTACCCAAAACCGAAAGGCTCTAGACATGTTATTGGCATCTCAGGGAGGAGTATGTACAATAATAAATACTAGTTGCTGTGTATATGTGGATCAAAGCGGGAGAATTTCTACCGATCTAAATGAAATCTGGAAGCAGACTGAAATCTTACATGAGGTTCAGAAAGATGATACTTCTTTCGGATTGAACAAATATGGAAATGGTTGACTTCCTGGTTCCCTGATGTGAGCTCATGGGTTAAAAAAATGTTTAACAATTCTAGGATTGGTGCTAGTATGAAACTAATATGGGAAAGATTTTAAAAGAGTGAGACTAATATGAAAATGATCATATAAGTCTCAAAGGGGGGAATTGTTACAAGACAACCCTGAGAAGCTCAGAAAGAATGTTTGAAGTAGGTAGATTTGGATAATTTCTATCTTAGATAGAATTTGCTTAGCATGAGTAGCCGCACACTTGCTTAGCATAAGTAGCTAAATTTGCTGAAGCCTTAGGCCGCGCTCCTAGTTCGTTAAGAAAAGGCCTCAGAGCTGGTGCAGGCTGGAAAGATAAGGGAGTTACAAGCAGTCTGCATTCCTGTGCCCCACTCTCCAGAAGGGAGGATGCCAAGGCTGAGAAATAAGGCCTGTTTGGGTGCCAGGACCTTGGGAAGCAAAGCCTCCTCTCACTGTTGAAACAGTGTTAATTAAGGGGTCTGGATTATGTCCTCTTCGTCAGGACCTTGGGAGATAACGTCTACTGACCTAGCTGGGGCAGTGTTAATTGATCAGGACCTTGAGAAGCAGGGGTGGGACCCAGGGAATGAAGAAATCACTATCCAATCAGTGTACAAGGGAAAGTCGCAAATCTGGCAATTTGTTTGTATAAATGCTACCTGAAAAGTTGGGGGGGTGTGCTCGATTTGTGGGAGACCACCGAGCACCCAGGCTTGCGCAACTCTGAAATAAATAAATAAATGTCTCTCCTGAGTGTGTAATTATTGGCTCATTGCACACCGGGCAACGAATCCGCTTTTCGGACAACACTAGGACTGTTGTCCCTTCGCAGCAGGCGGCTTCTCAGCCGACGGGTGCCCCAATCGGTTCCCAGGCTACACGCACTCACACACACACACACACACACACACACACACAAACACACAGTGCTGTTTACACTCACACCAGTCACGGTGACTCTAGATTTCGGTCTTACAGTTTTGCAGTGCGCCTTATGCTGATCAGGCTGCACAACCCTCCTCCGGCCGGACCGAGCTGGGACTTAAAACCCACTCTAACCCTGGGGATGGGACTCCTACCTGTCCCCCTGGTATGCCTTACAGTGGCCAGCCCACGTACCCCCCCCACATACCTGGTACGCCTTACGGTGATCAGTCCGCGTACCCTTTCAGTGCACTGTTACCAGACCAGAATTTAGAATTTAGGCGGGAGTTTAAGACTCACCTTCTCGGTGCCTCTTGCCAAAGATCCCAGGTGAACTCACCCGAAGGCGCCAGATGATTGTTTGGAGATGATGGAAATTAGGCCTGTCGGCCACCATAACAGGGCTCGACCCTAGGTTCCCGCAAGTAAAGTTCAGAGCCAAATCAAAACAAATCAGATAATTTTAATCACACGTGTGCTGTAATTACAGCTCGAGCTGTGAAGCACTGAGACAAATGTGACCTCACAAGCACAGCAAACAGCCTTGGGCATCCCACTGGCATATCAGTCAATGGGACTGCTGTGACCTCACAAGCACAGACAGCAGGTATGGGCCTGCCACTGGCCGATGAGGCACTGAGGCTGCTGTGACCTCACAAGCACAGCCAGCAGGCACTGGCCTGCCCCTCGTATATCAGGCACTGAGGCTGCTGCTGTTGTCCGAAAAGCGGATTCGTTGCCTGGTGTGCAATAAGCCAATAATTACACACTCAGGAGAGACATTTGCTTATTTATTTCAGAGTTGCACAAGCCTGGGTGCTCGGTCGTTTCCCACAAATCAAGCACACCCTCCCCCCCCCCCCCAACTTTTCAAGTAGCATTTATACAAACAAATTGCCAGATTTGCAATTTTCCCTTTTACACTGATTGGTTAGTGATTTCTTCATTCCCCGGGTCCCACCCCTGTCTCCCAAGGTCCTGATGAGGGGAGATCAATTAACACTGCCCCAGCAGGGACAGTAGGTGTTATCTCCCAAAGTCCTGACAAGGGGGAGATAGTCCAGACCCCTTAATTGACATTGTTTCAGCAGTGAGAGGAGGTTTTGCTTCCCAAGGTCCTGGTGCCCAAGCAGGCCTTATTTCAAAGCCTTGACATCCTCCCTTTCGGAGTGTGGGGCACAGGAATGCAGACTGCTTGTAACTCCCTTATCTTTCCAGCCTGCACCAGCTCTGGGGCCCTTTCTTACTGAACTAGGAGTGCGGCCTAAGGCTTCAGCAAATTTAGCTACTCATGAAGCAAGTTTTATCTAAGTGGCTACCTCTAGACCACTTCAGACTTAATGTTAGAAGTTATCCTAATCTACCTAGTTCACGCATTCCTTCTGAGCTTCCCAGGGTTGTCTTGTAACAATTCCCCCCTTTGAGACTTATATGACCATTTTCATATTAGTCTCACTCTTTTAAAATCTTTCCCATATTAATTTTGTACAACATCTACAAATGCATTGAATCACTACATAAACGCATACAAAAACTACTAACACCATTCCCAAAATTGTTAAACACTTTCTAACCCATGAGCTCACGTCAGGGAACCAGGAAGTCAACCATTTCCATGTTTCTTCAAATCCAAAAGAGGTATCCTCTTTCTGAACCCCATGTAAGATTTCAGTCTGCTTCCAGATTTCATTTAGATCGGTAGAAATTCTCCCGCTTTGATCCACATATACACAGCAACTAGTATTTATTATTGTACATACTCCTCCCTGAGATGCCAATAACATATCTAGAGCCATCCTGTTTTGGG
The DNA here is from genome assembly GCF_036370855.1 of Dromaius novaehollandiae. Lineage (NCBI taxonomy): Eukaryota > Metazoa > Chordata > Aves > Casuariiformes > Dromaiidae > Dromaius > Dromaius novaehollandiae. Next base: position 422,826 of record NW_026991446.1, read on the forward strand.
TAGTTATTTTCGCAATTTCTGAAACCTCCTCTTGTAAAGCTGCAGTGGCATCAGAGGTTTTATTCCCTATTTTTTTCAATAACTGCTGAAATATTTACTACTGCTTTTTCAAGTTCACTCACTCCCAGTTGTGGAAACAGCCACCTTACGAATGACTGCAACCTAGTAGGTCGATCTATTAAAGGATTATTGACCCTCTTTTGTCTCCTTATGAATGTTCTTAGCCAGGATTTTTGGTATTTATTACTCAATTCTTTTCTTATAGTAACATTAGGGATTATTGCCCCTAAAGTACATGTCCCTGACCAATTAGGAGGTAGCACTTTTCGTGCCTTGTTTCCACACAACCAATACCATCCACTACCTTTTGGAACACGCCACCCATTTAGTTCCTTACTTGGCCACTTATAACCTATTCAGGTATCCGAGAGCAATCTTTATGACCTCCTACCTTAATGGCTCCAGTATAGTTGATCGGTTGCTTTCCATAAAGTATAGTTTTCTCCCACCATTTATTACTATTATTACATCTTTGGATACATTGATAATAATCTCCTGTCACCCTCTGGACTTCCCATTCCTGTTTGGTTGTTTCATAGGCACTCCAATTAGTGGGAAGCCCTTGTTGGAAAGTTCAGGGAAGTGGGTACACACCCAGCAATCCCTCTGGTTAACTATCTTCATAGATTTCGTAATTACTTCCAAATGGAGATTGTGACTCCAAAATCCTTCCTGATTCCCTTTAATTGTTTGGCTCAGGTAACCTAGAAAAACTAACCACCACATTTCTCCCCTGGTTGTTAAGGAGAACATCATTTTTACACAGATACCGTAACAACAATATTAACCCTATTCCTAACAAACAGATTAAAGCATTTTTTCCCTGAATACAATCTAAATTTAAAACCGATTTGCTTCTAATACATCTCATATATCTTTATATATTTTTAACTTTAGAGGTTGAACTTGTTCAGCTTTCCACGTCTCTCGAGGTACTGCTTTCACTCGGGTGTAATCTAAAAGTATAACTGGATGTACCTACGGAGAGAAGAACCTTTGCCATAGACAAGAGATAATCACTTAAAATTTGATCACCCTTAACGTGCATTTGAATTTCATTTCCAGTTAAATTTACAGTGTAAGGTTTGCCATACAGAATCTCAAATGGACTAACTTTCTCCCTAACCCTTGGGGTTATTCTGGTTCTTAATAATGCCAGAGGTAAAACATCAGTCCATTTCATCTGAGTCTCCTGACACAATTTTCCTACCTGTCTCTTAATTGTTTGATTCATTCTTTCCACTTTTCCACTGGATTGTGGCCTCCAGGGGGTATGTAAGTCCCATTTAATTTGTAGTATTTTTGAGATTTGTTGTACTATTTCTGCTATAAAATGAGGTCCCCTATCTGAAGAAAACCCTTCTGGTACCCTAAATCTTGGTATGATTTCTTTTAATAACATTTTCACTACCTCCCCTGCTTTATTGGTACGACACGGGAAAGCCTCAGGCCATCCTGAAAAGGTGTCAACAATTACCAACAAATATTTATATCCATTACATCTTGGTAATTCAGAAAAATCAATTTGCCAGTAATCCCCAGGCATGAAGCCCCTTTTTACTTCCCCTGGGGGGGCTTCTTCTGAATCCTGGGATTATTTCTAAGACAGATTTCACATTTTTGTGTAATACCCTTTGCAATTATCAACATACTAACTCCCACAGCAAATCTTTTAACTGTTTCAACCAATGCCTCAGCTCCCATGTGGGTACTACCATGTATTTGCTTCATCAGCTTCTTCATTATCGGCAAAGTTACCACACACTGTCCAGTAGATGTCACCCACCATCCTTCAGGAGTTTTTATGCATTTCAGTATTTCTGCTAATTTATTTTCTTTTTCAGTGTATACTGGAATTTCCATTTTTAACATTCTCTCTGGAACTAATGCTGCCACTGACATGGATAATGCTGCCCTTTTTGCAGCCTCATCGGCCTGTTACGGAAATTAGGCTTGTCGGCCACCATAACAGGGCTCGACCCTAGGTTCCCCCAAGTAAAGTTCAGAGCCAAATCAAAACAAATCAGATAATTTTAATCACACGTGTGCTGTAATTACAGCTCGAGCTGGGTGCCTCCGAAGAGGGACCCTAACATAAACAAATCCTGGGTAATTATAGTCTTTTCGACTTCCATTTCCCACCCCTCACACGATAGTTAGACCAATAGTAATTTTTTGGTCTGGGGTCTCCTGCTCCTCATTGGGTCTCATCATCTTTCTGAGGCAAGCTGGTTTTCTCCTTTTTTTTTGTTTTTTTTTGCAGTCTCTGATGATGGTTGTACCTCTGTTTTTGTTGGGTCTGGCGGCTGTTTCCCAAGGTCTTATTTTCCCAATTGTTTTGGCGTCTTCCCTCTCGGAGTCGGTGACACGGGAGCGCAGACTGCGTGTGGCTTCCTTATTTTCCCAGCCTGAATGAGCTCTGAGGCACTATTTTTTATTAAACTAGGTAAAGATTCGTTACTTTTCCCACGCACGGCCTAAGGCTTCAGCAAATCTAGCCACTCATGCTAAGCAAGTTTTATGTAAGTTGTGCTAAGCAGCTATTTCTAGACAGTTTCAATTCACTATTCTTTAACACTCACAAACACAGCCAGCAACCAGGGGCCTCTCTCTCGCCTATGAGGCACTGAGGCTGCTGTGACCTCACAAGCCCACCCAGCAGTCATTGGCCTCAAACTGGCCTATCAGGCACTGAGGCTGCTGTGACCTCACAAGCACGGCCAGCAGGCATGGGCATCCAACTGCCCTATAAGACACTGAGGCTGCTGTGACGTCACAAGCAAAGCCAGCAGCTGTGGGTCTGCCACTGGCCTGTCAGGCAATAGGACTGCTGTGACCTCACAAGCACAGCCAGCAGCTATGGGCCTGCCACTGGCCTATGAGGCACTGAGGCTTCTCTGACCTCACAAGCACAGTCAGCAGCCAGGGGCCTGCTGCTGGCCTCTCAGGCTGTAGGAGTGTTGTGACCTGACAAGCACAGCCAGCAGCTATGGGCCTGCCACTGGCCTATAGGGTACAGAGGCTGATGTGACCTCACAAGCACAGCCAGCAGCCATTGGCCTGCCACTGTCCAAACAGGCACTGAGGCTGCTTTGACCTAACCAGCACACCAAGCAGCCATTGGCCTCCCTCTGGCCTACAGGAAAAGGAGGCTGATGGGACCTCACAAGCACAGCCAGCAGCCAGGGGCCTCCCACTGCACTATAAGGTACAGAGACAAATGTGACCTCAAAAGGCAGCCAGCAGACAGAGGCCTGCCACGGGCCTATCAGGAAATAGGACTGCTGTGACCTTAGAAGCACAGCCAGCAGCTATGGGCCTGCCACTGGCTTATGATGCATGGAGGCTGCTGTGACCTCAAAAGCACACCAAGCAGCCATTGGCCGCCCATGGGCCTGTCAGGCACTGAGGCTGCTGTGACCTCACAAGCACAGCCAGCCGCCATTGGCCTGCCACTGGCCTATACAGCACTGAGGCTGCTGTGACCTCACAACCACAGTCAGCAGCCAGGGGCCTGCTGCTGGCCTCTCAGGCTGTAGGAGTGTTGTGACCTGACAAGCACAGCCAGCAGCTATGGGCCTGCCACTGGCCTACAGGAAAAGGAGGCTGCTGTGACCTCACAAGCACAGCGAGTAGCCAGGGGCCTCCCACTGCCCTATAAGGTACAGAGACAAATGTGACCTCAAAAGGCAGCCAGCAGACAGAGGCCTGCCACAGGCCTATCAGGCAATAGGACTGCTGTGACGTTACAAGCACAGCCAGCAGCTGTGGGTCTGCCACTGGCTATCAGGCACTCAGACTGCTGTGAGCTCACAAGCACAGCAAACAGCCATGAGCCTGCCACTACCCTGTAGGGCACAGAGGCTGCTGTGACCTCACGAGCACAGCCAGCAGCCAGGAGCCTGCCACTGGCCTGTGAAGCACTGAGACAAATGTGACCTCACAAGCACAGCAAACAGCCTTGGGCATCCCACTGGCATATCAGTCAATGGGACTGCTGTGACCTCACAAGCACAGACAGCAGGTATGGGCCTGCCACTGGCCGATGAGGCACTGAGGCTGCTGTGACCTCACAAGCACAGCCAGCAGGCACTGGCCTGCCCCTCGTATATCAGGCACTGAGGCTGCTGCTGTTGTCCGAAAAGCGGATTCGTTGCCTGGTGTGCAATAAGCCAATAATTACACACTCAGGAGAGACATTTGCTTATTTATTTCAGAGTTGCACAAGCCTGGGTGCTCGGTCGTTTCCCACAAATCAAGCACACCCTCCCCCCCCCCCCCCCCAACTTTTCAAGTAGCATTTATACAAACAAATTGCCAGATTTGCAATTTTCCCTTTTACACTGATTGGTTAGTGATTTCTTCATTCCCCGGGTCCCACCCCTGTCTCCCAAGGTCCTGATGAGGGGAGATCAATTAACACTGCCCCAGCAGGGACAGTAGGTGTTATCTCCCAAAGTCCTGACAAGGGGGAGATAGTCCAGACCCCTTAATTGACATTGTTTCAGCAGTGAGAGGAGGTTTTGCTTCCCAAGGTCCTGGTGCCCAAGCAGGCCTTATTTCAAAGCCTTGACATCCTCCCTTTCGGAGTGTGGGGCACAGGAATGCAGACTGCTTGTAACTCCCTTATCTTTCCAGCCTGCACCAGCTCTGGGGCCCTTTCTTACTGAACTAGGAGTGTGGCCTAAGGCTTCAGCAAATTTAGCTACTCATGAAGCAAGTTTTATCTAAGTGGCTACCTCTAGACCACTTCAGACTTAATGTTAGAAGTTATCCTAATCTACCTAGTTCACGCATTCCTTCTGAGCTTCCCAGGGTTGTCTTGTAACAATTCCCCCCTTTGAGACTTATATGACCATTTTCATATTAGTCTCACTCTTTTAAAATCTTTCCCATATTAATTTTGTACAACATCTACAAATGCATTGAATCACTACATAAACGCATACAAAAACTACTAACACCATTCCCAAAATTGTTAAACACTTTTTAACCCATGAGCTCACGTCAGGGAACCAGGAAGTCAACCATTTCCATGTTTCTTCAAATCCAAAAGAGGTATCCTCTTTCTGAACCCCATGTAAGATTTCAGTCTGCTTCCAGATTTCATTTAGATCGGTAGAAATTCTCCCGCTTTGATCCACATATACACAGCAACTAGTATTTATTATTGTACATACTCCTCCCTGAGATGCCAATAACATATCTAGAGCCATCCTGTTTTGGGTAGTTATTTTCGCAATTTCTGAAACCTCCTCTTGTAAAGCTGCAGTGGCATCAGAGGTTTTATTCCCTATTTTTTTCAATAACTGCTGAAATATTTACTACTGCTTTTTCAAGTTCACTCACTCCCAGTTGTGGAAACAGCCACCTTACGAATGACTGCAACCTAGTAGGTCGATCTATTAAAGGATTATTGACCCTCTTTTGTCTCCTTATGAATGTTCTTAGCCAGGATTTTTGGTATTTATTACTCAATTCTTTTCTTATAGTAACATTAGGGATTATTGCCCCTAAAGTACATGTCCCTGACCAATTAGGAGGTAGCACTTTTCGTGCCTTGTTTCCACACAACCAATACCATCCACTACCTTTTGGAACACGCCACCCATTTAGTTCCTTACTTGGCCACTTATAACCTATTCAGGTATCCGAGAGCAATCTTTATGACCTCCTACCTTAATGGCTCCAGTATAGTTGATCGGTTGCTTTCCATAAAGTATAGTTTTCTCCCACCATTTATTACTATTATTACATCTTTGGATACATTGATAATAATCTCCTGTCACCCTCTGGACTTCCCATTCCTGTTTGGTTGTTTCATAGGCACTCCAATTAGTGGGAAGCCCTTGTTGGAAAGTTCAGGGAAGTGGGTACACACCCAGCAATCCCTCTGGTTAACTATCTTCATAGATTTCGTAATTACTTCCAAATGGAGATTGTGACTCCAAAATCCTTCCTGATTCCCTTTAATTGTTTGGCTCAGGTAACCTAGAAAAACTAACCACCACATTTCTCCCCTGGTTGTTAAGGAGAACATCATTTTTACACAGATACCGTAACAACAATATTAACCCTATTCCTAACAAACAGATTAAAGCATTTTTTCCCTGAATACAATCTAAATTTAAAACCGATTCGCTTCTAATACATCTCATATATCTTTATATATTTTTAACTTTAGAGGTTGAACTTGTTCAGCTTTCCACGTCTCTCGAGGTACTGCTTTCACTCGGGTGTAATCTAAAAGTATAACTGGATGTACCTACGGAGAGAAGAACCTTTGCCATAGACAAGAGATAATCACTTAAAATTTGATCACCCTTAACGTGCATTTGAATTTCATTTCCAGTTAAATTTACAGTGTAAGGTTTGCCATACAGAATCTCAAATGGACTAACTTTCTCCCTAACCCTTGGGGTTATTCTGGTTCTTAATAATGCCAGAGGTAAAACATCAGTCCATTTCATCTGAGTCTCCTGACACAATTTTCCTACCTGTCTCTTAATTGTTTGATTCATTCTTTCCACTTTTCCACTGGATTGTGGCCTCCAGGGGGTATGTAAGTCCCATTTAATTTGTAGTATTTTTGAGATTTGTTGTACTATTTCTGCTATAAAATGAGGTCCCCTATCTGAAGAAAACCCTTCTGGTACCCTAAATCTTGGTATGATTTCTTTTAATAACATTTTCACTACCTCCCCTGCTTTATTGGTACGACACGGGAAAGCCTCAGGCCATCCTGAAAAGGTGTCAACAATTACCAACAAATATTTATATCCATTACATCTTGGTAATTCAGAAAAATCAATTTGCCAGTAATCCCCAGGCATGAAGCCCCTTTTTACTTCCCCTGGGGGGGCTTCTTCTGAATCCTGGGATTATTTCTAAGACAGATTTCACATTTTTGTGTAATACCCTTTGCAATTATCAACATACTAACTCCCACAGCAAATCTTTTAACTGTTTCAACCAATGCCTCAGCTCCCATGTGGGTACTACCATGTATTTGCTTCATCAGCTTCTTCATTATCGGCAAAGTTACCACACACTGTCCAGTAGATGTCACCCACCATCCTTCAGGAGTTTTTATGCATTTCAGTATTTCTGCTAATTTATTTTCTTTTTCAGTGTATACTGGAATTTCCATTTTTAACATTCTCTCTGGAACTAATGCTGCCACTGACATGGATAATGCTGCCCTTTTTGCAGCCTCATCGGCCTGTTACGGAAATTAGGCTTGTCGGCCACCATAACAGGGCTCGACCCTAGGTTCCCCCAAGTAAAGTTCAGAGCCAAATCAAAACAAATCAGATAATTTTAATCACACGTGTGCTGTAATTACAGCTCGAGCTGGGTGCCTCCGAAGAGGGACCCTAACATAAACAAATCCTGGGTAATTATAGTCTTTTCGACTTCCATTTCCCACCCCTCACACGATAGTTAGACCAATAGTAATTTTTTGGTCTGGGGTCTCCTGCTCCTCATTGGGTCTCATCATCTTTCTGAGGCAAGCTGGTTTTCTCCTTTTTTTTGTTTTTTTGCAGTCTCTGATGATGGTTGTACTTCTGTTTTTGTTGGGTCTGGCGGCTGTTTCCCAAGGTCTTATTTTCCCAATTGTTTTGGCGTCTTCCCTCTCGGAGTCGGTGACACGGGAGCGCAGACTGCGTGTGGCTTCCTTATTTTCCCAGCCTGAATGAGCTCTGAGGCACTATTTTTTATTAAACTAGGTAAAGATTCGTTACTTTTCCCACGCACGGCCTAAGGCTTCAGCAAATCTAGCCACTCATGCTAAGCAAGTTTTATGTAAGTTGTGCTAAGCAGCTATTTCTAGACAGTTTCAATTCACTATTCTTTAACACTCACAAACACAGCCAGCAGCCAGGGGCCTCTCTCTCGCCTATGAGGCACTGAGGCTGCTGTGACCTCACAAGCCCACCCAGCAGTCATTGGCCTCAAACTGGCCTATCAGGCACTGAGGCTGCTGTGACCTCACAAGCACGGCCAGCAGGCATGGGCATCCAACTGCCCTATAAGACACTGAGGCTGCAGTGACGTCACAAGCAAAGCCAGCAGCTGTGGGTCTGCCACTGGCCTGTCAGGCAATAGGACTGCTGTGACCTCACAAGCACAGCCAGCAGCTATGGGCCTGCCACTGGCCTATGAGGCACTGAGGCTTCTCTGACCTCACAAGCACAGTCAGCAGCCAGGGGCCTGCTGCTGGCCTCTCAGGCTGTAGGAGTGTTGTGACCTGACAAGCACAGCCAGCAGCTATGGGCCTGCCACTGGCCTATAGGGTACAGAGGCTGATGTGACCTCACAAGCACAGCCAGCAGCCATTGGCCTGCCACTGTCCAAACAGGCACTGAGGCTGCTTTGACCTAACCAGCACACCAAGCAGCCATTGGCCTCCCTCTGGCCTACAGGAAAAGGAGGCTGATGGGACCTCACAAGCACAGCCAGCAGCCAGGGGCCTCCCACTGCACTATAAGGTACAGAGACAAATGTGACCTCAAAAGGCAGCCAGCAGACAGAGGCCTGCCACGGGCCTATCAGGAAATAGGACTGCTGTGACCTTAGAAGCACAGCCAGCAGCTATGGGCCTGCCACTGGCTTATGATGCATGGAGGCTGCTGTGACCTCAAAAGCACACCAAGCAGCCATTGGCCGCCCATGGGCCTGTCAGGCACTGAGGCTGCTGTGACCTCACAAGCACAGCCAGCCGCCATTGGCCTGCCACTGGCCTATACAGCACTGAGGCTGCTGTGACCTCACAACCACAGTCAGCAGCCAGGGGCCTGCTGCTGGCCTCTCAGGCTGTAGGAGTGTTGTGACCTGACAAGCACAGCCAGCAGCTATGGGCCTGCCACTGGCCTACAGGAAAAGGAGGCTGCTGTGACCTCACAAGCACAGCGAGTAGCCAGGGGCCTCCCACTGCCCTATAAGGTACAGAGACAAATGTGACCTCAAAAGGCAGCCAGCAGACAGAGGCCTGCCACAGGCCTATCAGGCAATAGGACTGCTGTGACGTTACAAGCACAGCCAGCAGCTGTGGGTCTGCCACTGGCTATCAGGCACTCAGACTGCTGTGAGCTCACAAGCACAGCAAACAGCCATGAGCCTGCCACTACCCTGTAGGGCACAGAGGCTGCTGTGACCTCACAAGCACAGCCAGCAGCCAGGAGCCTGCCACTGGCCTGTGAAGCACTGAGACAAATGTGACCTCACAAGCACAGCAAACAGCCTTGGGCATCCCACTGGCATATCAGTCAATGGGACTGCTGTGACCTCACAAGCACAGACAGCAGGTATGGGCCTGCCACTGGCCGATGAGGCACTGAGGCTGCTGTGACCTCACAAGCACAGCCAGCAGGCACTGGCCTGCCCCTCGTATATCAGGCACTGAGGCTGCTGCTGTTGTCCGAAAAGCGGATTCGTTGCCTGGTGTGCAATAAGCCAATAATTACACACTCAGGAGAGACATTTGCTTATTTATTTCAGAGTTGCACAAGCCTGGGTGCTCGGTCGTTTCCCACAAATCAAGCACACCCTCCCCCCCCCCCCCCAACTTTTCAAGTAGCATTTATACAAACAAATTGCCAGATTTGCAATTTTCCCTTTTACACTGATTGGTTAGTGATTTCTTCATTCCCCGGGTCCCACCCCTGTCTCCCAAGGTCCTGATGAGGGGAGATCAATTAACACTGCCCCAGCAGGGACAGTAGGTGTTATCTCCCAAAGTCCTGACAAGGGGGAGATAGTCCAGACCCCTTAATTGACATTGTTTCAGCAGTGAGAGGAGGTTTTGCTTCCCAAGGTCCTGGTGCCCAAGCAGGCCTTATTTCAAAGCCTTGACATCCTCCCTTTCGGAGTGTGGGGCACAGGAATGCAGACTGCTTGTAACTCCCTTATCTTTCCAGCCTGCACCAGCTCTGGGGCCCTTTCTTACTGAACTAGGAGTGCGGCCTAAGGCATCAGCAAATTTAGCTACTCATGAAGCAAGTTTTATCTAAGTGGCTACCTCTAGACCACTTCAGACTTAATGTTAGAAGTTATCCTAATCTACCTAGTTCACGCATTCCTTCTGAGCTTCCCAGGGTTGTCTTGTAACAATTCCCCCCTTTGAGACTTATATGACCATTTTCATATTAGTCTCACTCTTTTAAAATCTTTCCCATATTAATTTTGTACAACATCTACAAATGCATTGAATCACTACATAAACGCATACAAAAACTACTAACACCATTCCCAAAATTGTTAAACACTTTTTAACCCATGAGCTCACGTCAGGGAACCAGGAAGTCAACCATTTCCATGTTTCTTCAAATCCAAAAGAGGTATCCTCTTTCTGAACCCCATGTAAGATTTCAGTCTGCTTCCAGATTTCATTTAGATCGGTAGAAATTCTCCCGCTTTGATCCACATATACACAGCAACTAGTATTTATTATTGTACATACTCCTCCCTGAGATGCCAATAACATATCTAGAGCCATCCTGTTTTGGGTAGTTATTTTCGCAATTTCTGAAACCTCCTCTTGTAAAGCTGCAGTGGCATCAGAGGTTTTATTCCCTATTTTTTTCAATAACTGCTGAAATATTTACTACTGCTTTTTCAAGTTCACTCACTCCCAGTTGTGGAAACAGCCACCTTACGAATGACTGCAACCTAGTAGGTCGATCTATTAAAGGATTATTGACCCTCTTTTGTCTCCTTATGAATGTTCTTAGCCAGGATTTTTGGTATTTATTACTCAATTCTTTTCTTATAGTAACATTAGGGATTATTGCCCCTAAAGTACATGTCCCTGACCAATTAGGAGGTAGCACTTTTCGTGCCTTGTTTCCACACAACCAATACCATCCACTACCTTTTGGAACACGCCACCCATTTAGTTCCTTACTTGGCCACTTATAACCTATTCAGGTATCCGAGAGCAATCTTTATAACCTCCTACCTTAATGGCTCCAGTATAGTTGATCGGTTGCTTTCCATAAAGTATAGTTTTCTCCCACCATTTATTACTATTATTACATCTTTGGATACATTGATAATAATCTCCTGTCACCCTCTGGACTTCCCATTCCTGTTTGGTTGTTTCATAGGCACTCCAATTAGTGGGAAGCCCTTGTTGGAAAGTTCAGGGAAGTGGGTACACACCCAGCAATCCCTCTGGTTAACTATCTTCATAGATTTCGTAATTACTTCCAAATGGAGATTGTGACTCCAAAATCCTTCCTGATTCCCTTTAATTGTTTGGCTCAGGTAACCTAGAAAAACTAACCACCACATTTCTCCCCTGGTTGTTAAGGAGAACATCATTTTTACACAGATACCGTAACAACAATATTAACCCTATTCCTAACAAACAGATTAAAGCATTTTTTCCCTGAATACAATCTAAATTTAAAACCGATTCACTTCTAATACATCTCATATATCTTTATATATTTTTAACTTTAGAGGTTGAACTTGTTCAGCTTTCCACGTCTCTCGAGGTACTGCTTTCACTCGGGTGTAATCTAAAAGTATAACTGGATGTACCTACGGAGAGAAGAACCTTTGCCATAGGCAAGAGATAATCACTTAATATTTGATCACCCTTCACGTGCATTTGAATTTCATTTCCAGTTAAATTTACAGTGTAAGGTTTGCCATACAGAATCTCAAATGGACTAACTTTCTCCCTAACCCTTGGGGTTATTCTGGTTCTTAATAATGCCAGAGGTAAAACATCAGTCCATTTCATCTGAGTCTCCTGACACAATTTTCCTACCTGTCTCTTAATTGTTTGATTCATTCTTTCCACTTTTCCACTGGATTGTGGCCTCCAGGGGGTATGTAAGTCCCATTTAATTTGTAGTATTTTTGAGATTTGTTGTACTATTTCTGCTATAAAATGAGGTCCCCTATCTGAAGAAAACCCTTCTGGTACCCTAAATCTTGGTATGATTTCTTTTAATAACATTTTCACTACCTCCCCTGCTTTATTGGTACGACACGGGAAAGCCTCAGGCCATCCTGAAAAGGTGTCAACAATTACCAACAAATATTTATATCCATTACATCTTGGTAATTCAGAAAAATCAATTTGCCAGTAATCCCCAGGCATGAAGCCCCTTTTTACTTCCCCTGGGGGGGCTTCTTCTGAATCCTGGGATTATTTCTAAGACAGATTTCACATTTTTGTGTAATACCCTTTGCAATTATTAACATACTAACTCCCACAGCAAATCTTTTAACTGTTTCAACCAATGCCTCAGCTCCCATGTGGGTACTACCATGTATTTGCTTCATCAGCTTCTTCATTATCGGCAAAGTTACCACACACTGTCCAGTAGATGTCACCCACCATCCTTCAGGAGTTTTTATGCATTTCAGTATTTCTGCTAATTTATTTTCTTTTTCAGTGTATACTGGAATTTCCATTTTTAACATTCTCTCTGGAACTAATGCTGCCACTGACATGGATAATGCTGCCCTTTTTGCAGCCTCATCGGCCTGTTACGGAAATTAGGCTTGTCGGCCACCATAACAGGGCTCGACCCTAGGTTCCCCCAAGTAAAGTTCAGAGCCAAATCAAAACAAATTAAATTTTAATCACACGTGTGCCGTAATTACAGCTCGAGCTGGGTGCCTCCGAAGAGGGACCCTAACATAAACAAATCCTGGGTAATTATAGTCTTTTCGACTTCCATTTCCCACCCCTCACGCGATAGTTAGACCAATAGTAATTTTTTGGTCTGGGGTCTCCTGCTCCTCATTGGGTCTCATCGTCTTTCTGAGGCAAGCTGTTTTTCTCCTTATTCTTGTTTTTTTGCAGTCTCTGATGACGGTTGTACTTCTGTTTTTGTTGGGTCTGGCGGTTGCCTCCCAAGGTCTTATTTTCCCCCATTGTTTTGGCGTCTTCCCTCTCGGAGTCGGTGACACAGATGCGCCGACTGCGTGTGGCTCCCTTATCTTCCCAGCCTGAACGAGCTCTGAGGCACTATTTTTTATTAAACTAAGTAAAGATTCGTTACTTTTCCCACGCACGGCCTAAGGCTTCAGCAAATCTAGCCACTCATGCTAAGCAAGTTTTATGTAAGTTGTGCTAAGCAGCCATTTCTAGACAGTTTCAATTCACTATTCTTTAACAGTTTCCCCCCTTTGTTTTTATGAAGCATCCCTGCTAATATTTTAAACAGAGTTCTCGAAGTCTTTCGAGGCATACTATCACTTTCCATACTCTTATATATAATATGATCGTAAGCAATAGGCATAACACAGTTAAACTGAACACAACTACTACCGGGTGCAATACATGATTATAAATCCCTGTTGTGGTTGGTGACCACCCTAGAAGAGTTTCCCAGCCATGATGTTCTCCGTCCCTTTTTACCCTTTCTAAGATATGATGTATCTCTTTTGCATCATGGTGAACAGTGATTAGAGTTTTCTGTCCACTGTTCCGGATGCGCTCTAGCAGTCGATGCAAATCATCATGTTGCAGTAGTTTCCTTACCAGGGTGAGATTCATCCCAATGGGAGTAGGTAGTAAATTTTGAATTAATGTATAATTAGATTGTAACAATTGATAAGACGTGATAGGAGCTGAATAATTGAAATCACATCCCATGATTTTGGTAAAGCTACAAATACAAATATTTCAATGATTACTCATATCTACTACAATGCCATCTATAACTATAAGACTACAAAAGGTTCTCATACATACACACCCTCTCCCAATATATACAAGTATAGTTGCAGGTGTTTCATCAGGGTGTATTTCAAAGTGACAAACATTTTGCTCAGTGTCAAGACAAATGTCTTGGGCTTTGATGGTATTACTTTCACAAATAAACCCTTGCTGTTCCTGTACAATACATGCGCTAACGTCCACAGTTTGCCATTTATTTCCATTTCGTTGGGCCCATACTCTGTGTTCCAATGGATAGAGTATAGCTCCATTGTGATTTAATCCTAACGCAATGATTGGATATATTGTATATGTTGAAGCATTACGTATTGTTGAAACAAAGGCTGTGGCCTCAGTGTTGATAGGATCATAAGTAAAATTGACCAGATACCACCAGGACTGGAATTCCTTTTCAAATTCGGTCACATTATCCCAAATTACCTTTCGAATTTCAGTGGGTAAAGTGCCTTCTTCCCCTCCCTTATAATCGCTGCTGCCATAGATTGCATCCACAGTTGAGCTTGGATGCAACTGAGGGCCAGGGAAATATTAATTTGGGCTTCCCCAAGTGCATCCACTATCAAGTGGTGATCTTTTTCATTCATTTTTTCCCACTGAGGTAATATCTCGGATGAAAGCCATTGGTTAGTTCCTAATGCTAATAAAGAAGACCTCAATGGATGTTTTAATCTGTATAAGTCACTTGTTGTTGTGCTCAGTTTATTTACGAGTACTTCAGCATCTATACTGTTTAGGACTCCCAATCCTGTTCCTATGATACCGGTCACATCTCTCCTTGTTCATTTTGGAGAGGTGAGGGTTCGCCTATGTAACCACGCCGTCCATCCCACATAGGACGTACCTAAGAATGGTGAACAGGTCGGTTTGATTGTAGAGATATAATTTGCATTAATAGCTCTACTCGTTTGAGAGACCATGATGGATTAAATAACACTCGTTGTTGGCCTGTATTTCTAATCACATACGGTCCAATTTCAAAGATTTGTGGGGATAAGGTTTTCTTACTCTTCATGGTAACAGAGTTATTTATATTGGTGGAAATAATTGTAGTCAGGGTAGGTATTGCTGTACTGGGCTCAATAATGTCTATTTTAAATTTAAATGACAGTCCCACATTGTGGTGAGCCCACAGGCAAACTATAAAAACAGGTTGTTCTAAGGTAAAATTGTACCAACAATCCAGTTTTTCACTGGCACAAATTTTCCTTCCTTTTTCATTTGATTTGATTTTAGTGAGAGAGATTTGAGTTGCCTTCTCATGGGTGGACCCGTTGATCACTCGACACCCTATCTTTATTTCCTTTCCTGTCCTTCCCAGGAGTTGGGGAAGTTGGTTAGTATTATCCCAGCTCCATTCATTTTCTGAGTATACTTCAGTTCCATGCATGACCAGGGCTGAGAGGTTTAAGTTTTTATCAGAACTTAATCCCATACTCCCGGTATACTTAACACGGGCCTGGGACCATGGCCACTCTAAGGTTCTTTGACCACAGCTTAGGGAAAGTAGCATTGCCAGGGTTTGAAACAGCAGGGTGCAGTAAAGGGAAAGAGATTTGTGTTAGTGAGGCGAGTCCGAACAGACTACCCTGGGGAAGTCGTGTATCCCATCGAGCTTTACGTGGTTGTTTTCACTGTTCTGCTGCAACCTCTGCTGTGTTTGCTTCTTGGACTGTCACTCGTTTCACGTGAGAGTGGTGAATCCAATTCTCTTTTCCTAGAATTTTAACAGCGCAGTAAGAACTTAACAATACAGTATAGGGTCCTTCCCATTTTGGTTCTAGTTTTGTTTTTCGCGAGAATACCTTTATCAACACTTTATCTCCAGGCTGTATAGCATGTGCCTGAATGTCTGATGGCACTGGCTGAAACCACTGAGCCTGATTTTGCAAGGCCTTAAACCGTTCTTGTAAGGCTAGTACCTATTGTGTTACTCGTTCATCTCCGTCTAATAGGCTGGTCTTAGCAGGGATATAAGTCCCTGGTATCGCTAAATGTCTCCCAAAAAGAATTTCTGCTGGTGGTAGTCCTATGGGTTGCCGTGGAGAATTTCGAACATCCCACAGAGCTAAGTTTAATGCCTCTGGCCATTTTAGGCTAGCATGTGTGCATATTCTTGCTATTTTCTCTTTTAATGTTCTATTCATTCTTTCTACTTGTCCTGAAGATTGTGGGTGATAAGGAGCATGTAGGTTTCTTTTTATTCCTAACGATTTACATAACTGATTGATTATGCTTGCTGTAAAATGGGCACCCCTGTCTGAATCAATGGCTTCTGGGACCCCATACCTGGGTATGATTTCCTTCAGTAAGGCTTTTACCACTCCCCCTGTGTCAGCCTTTCTTGTTGGAAAAGCTTCTACCCAGCCTGATAACTGATCTACTATCACTAACAAGTGTTTGTATCCATAGACAGATGGCATATCTGCATAATCTATTTGCAGCTTCTGGAAAGGGAAGTAAGCCCATGGTCGTCCCCCCCAAATCTGAGCTTGGCTTGTTATTTGAAAACTTCTGGCAGGTCGGGCAGCTATTTGTTATTCTTCTAGCAGCTGCATAAATTCCTGGAGCAGCCCATACTTTCTGTACCTGTTTAGCTATTCCCTCGGCTCCCCCATGAGCTTTATCGTGAAACCACCTAGCTATAGTAATTAAATATTTTTTTGGTAGAATTGGTTTTTCCCCAATTGTCCATATTCCATCACCATTTTGTTTTGCTTCCCACTGTTCCCATTGTTTTTTCTCTTCCACTGAGCAGTCTTTTTCATACATAGTTTTGGGGGTCTATTAAGTTTGGCCACTCACTCTGGTCCATCCTTGGAACTGCCCCCATACATTCTCTCAGAGGTTGTCGAGCTGCAGCCCTCGCAGCAGCGTTGGCTAGAGCATTTCCTCTGCTAATTTCTGTAGTGTCTTTAGTATGAGCTGGGCAGTGTATTACTGCAATTTCTTTGGGCAGTTGAACTGCTTCCAGCAAATTACGTATTTCTTCTCCATTAGCTAATTTCTTTCCTGATGACGACAAGAATCCTCGTTCTTTCCATAACATCCCTGTTGCATGACACACTCCAAATGCATATTTAGAGTCGGTATAGATATTTACCCGCAAGCTCTTACCTATATTTTGCTGCTTGGGGCAATGCTATTAATTCTGCTCCTTGAGCACTTACTGATGGAGACAAAGGATTGGCCTCGAGCACCTCAAAGACGTTAGTGACAGCATAGCTGGAGTGACGTCTTCCGTCCAAATAATAGGATGACCCATCTGTAAACAGAACTAAGTCCGGGTTCTCCAAAGGTTCATCTTTAAGGTCCTCCCGGGGCTTGCTCGAGCTGACGACCACCTGCTCACAGGAATGATGTGGCTCTCCGTCCTCCGGTTGAGGCAATAGCGTTGCTGGATTCAAAATATTGCATCTTTTGAAAGTCACATTATCTGCATGCAGTATTATCAGTTCATAGCGGTCAGCTCTCTGTGGGGATAGTGCTTGAGTCGCATATTGCTTCATTAACAGTTCTACTTCATGTGGCACATACACAGTCAATGAATGACCCAAAACCACAGGTCGTGTTTTTTTCAGTAAGAGCTGCAGTAGCTGCTATTGCTCTGATGCGTCCTGGAGTGCCTTTAGCTACCTCATCTAGTTGCGTGGAGTAATAGGCCACTGGTCTACGGTGAGGGCCTAGTTTTTGGGTGAGTACCCCACTTGCTACTCCCTGTCGCTCATGGACAAATAATTCAAATAGTTTGCTATAATCTGGTAACCCGAGAGCAGGGGCTGAAACCAACACTTTTTTCACAGATGTAAAAGCTTTCTCCCTTTCTGGGCCCCAGGCCAAAGGCTCTATCTCCTCCTTTTTTGTTGCCTGTACCAGAGGCTTAGTAAGTTCTGCTAACCCCGGAATCCACGGTCGGCAGAATCCTACAGCTCCTAAAAATCCCCTAAGCTGTTTTTTTGTTACAGGACGAGGCATATCAAGAATTGTCTTTACTCGTTCTGGATCAACTAACCTGTGTCCTTCTCTTAAGATAAAACCCAAATATTTTACCTCTCTTTGACACAGCTGGAGTTTAGACAGAGATGCTCGATGCCCTTTTTCTGCAAGAGCGTTACATAGAGAAACAGTATCTTTCAAACATGTCTCATAATCTTTACTTGCTAATAACAAATCATCTACATATTGTATTAATACAGAATGTCCTGGAAGTTCGATATCTGAGAGGTCATTTTTAAGTATACGCGAAAAAATAGTCGGAGACCCAGTAAATCCCTGTGGCAGCCTTGTCCAAGTTAATTGTTGTCCCTTCCAAGTGAAAGCAAAGAGATCTTGGCTATCTTCAGCTATCGGTATACTAAAAAAGGCTGCTGTTAGGTCAATCACAGTAAAATAAGTTGCCCAGTGGGGTATCTGTAGTAAAATGGTTGATGGGTCGAGGACTACTGGATGTGGAGCAACTACATGTTGGTTTATAGCCCTGAAGTCTTGTACAAAGCGATACTCTGGATCACCATCAGCATCTTGCCTGTTCTTTTTAACTGGCAGAATTGGGGTGTTATATGGGGATTCACAGACTCTAAGGATACCCATTTTCAGATAATGATCAGTTTGTTTTTGGATACTCTTCTCTCTTCCTTTGGGATAGGATATTGTTTAACTGCAGGAGGCAATCCCCCCTTTGTTTTTATCGAGACTGGACTGGCTGATTTCAGTAGTCCCACATCCATTCCTGAAGAGCTCCATAATTTTTTAGAAACTGATTCTAAACCTGTTGGAATTTGCAGATTAGTTGACTCTGGTTCTGGTGTCTTAGCCAGAACACATGAACCCATAATTATTAGCTTTATCCCTTCCGGCTGTAAGCAGATCTGAGTATCCAAGGCTTGCAGGAGATCTCTCCCCAAAAGGCATATAGGTGCATCTGTGGAAATTATAAAATGTCCCCACACTGTTTTACCCCCAATAGTGAGTAATAAGGGCTTAGATAACATTCATTCGCCCTTTCCCATCACTCCTTGCATCACTATTTTATCTGATGATTTGCATCCTTTAGGCTCAAAATTTAAAAGGGAAAGGGTGGCTCCAGTATCCACTAGAAAGGGAACTTCTAAACCTTCAGTATTGCCATTACGTGACCCTCAAAATCCAAATCTACATCCCATAAATTTACTCCAATTTCCACAGTATTTTCTGAGTCTCCTGTTTCCTCTCATTGTGGATTGACTGGGAATCGCCTGGTCTCCTCCTTAGTGTTTGATTGTCTCATGCCGGTTCCTCTGTTCCTAACTACACGGGGCCTCACTGGGCACTCCTGCTGCCAGTGTCCTTGTTCCCCACAATAATAACAAACATCATTAACTCCTGACTGTACAGCACGTTCACTTTGACTCCATCTCTCCTGGCTCTTTCACGTCCCCTCCCCCTGGGTCCTCTAAATCCATCTCTTAACACAGCTGCTAACACACTAACTTCCTCTTTTTTTTGCTGTCTCTTTTCTTTTGCCCTCTCCTCCTCTCGACTATTATTACACAAATGTGGCTAAACGTATTATTTCATCCATTCGCTTTCCTGGCCAGTCAGGAACATGTTTGGAAAACTACTTTCTAATGTCCGGGGCTGCTTGGTCTACAAATGTGGAAATCATTAGCGGCCTGTTAGCCTCGGCTTCTGGGTCTAGTCCTCCCCCATACGTTCTGACTTGCTTAATTAGCCTAGCAAAGAAAGCCAAGGGGTGTTCCTCTGCCTGTTGCTGACACTCCCTTACTTGCAGTCTTTTGTCCTGCCAAACGTATAGCTTCTTCTAAGCCCTCTCTGGCTAATTGCAACTGCCTGTAATCTGCATCTACATTATGATTCCATCTGGGATCCACAGCTGGCCAGGCTGTTTGAGCAGCCCCAACACCCCTCTCTGCTGCCCATCGGCGGTTTGCATCCAAACTTGAGCACCTTTCATCTGGAGTGAACACAGATTCAAGGAGCGTTTGTACATCTCCCCAGGTAGGGTCATACGCCCCCACAATTCCCCTTAATTGGGCACTTTTCTCTCGCTCCCTGGGAACCGCAGTCACACCACCCGAGTCTTTAACTGCTAGGACTGCTGTCCCTTCGCAGCGGGCCCCAATCGGTTCCCAGGCTACACGCACTCACACACACACATACACAGTACTGTTTAAACTCACACCAGTCACAGTGACTCTAATTTTTGGTCTTACAGTTTTGCAGTGCGCCTTATGCTGATCAGGCTGCGCACCCCTCCTCCGGCCAGACCGAGCTGGGACTTAGACCCACTCTAACCCTGGGGATGGGACTCGCGCCCGTCCCCCTGGTACGCCTTATGGTGGCCAGTCCTCGTACCCCCTTCAGTGCACTGTTACCAGACCAGAATTTAGAATTTAGGCGGGAGTTTAAGACTCACCTTCTCGGTGCCTCTCGTTGCCAAAGATCCCAGGTGAACTCACCCGATGGTGCCAGATGATCGTTTGGAGATGAGAAGCCCGACAGTGGTCGCCTAGGGTCCCATCTGGGGTGCCAAACTGTTATGGAAATTAGGCCTGTCGGCCACCATAACAGGGCTCGACCCTAGGTTCCCCCAAGTAAAGTTCAGAGCCAAATCAAAACAAATTAGATAATTTTAATAACGCGCATGCCGTAATTACAGCTCGAGCTGGGTGCCTCCGAAGAGGGACCCTAACATAAACAAATCCTGGGTAATTATAGTCTTTTCGACTTCCATTTCCCACCCTCACGCGATAGTTAGACCAATAGTAATTTTTTGGTCTGGGGTCTCCTGCTCCTCATTGGGTCTCATCGTCTTTCTGAGGCAAGCTGGTTTTCTCCTTATTCTTGTTTGGCTGCTGGCTGTACTTGTGATGTCACGGAAGTACCAGTGCCTGATAGGCCAGTGACAGCTCCACGCCTGCTGGCTGCGTTATGAGGTCACGTTTGTCTCGGGGCCTCATAGGGCAGTTGGATGCCCATGCCTGCTGGCTGTGCTTGTGAGGTCACAGCAGTCCTGTTGCCTGATAGGCCAGTTCGAGGCCAATGACTGCTGGGTGGGCTTATGAGGTCAGAGAAGCCTCAGTGCCCTATAGGGCAGTGGCAGGCCCATAGCTGCTACCTGGGCTTGTGAGGTCACAGCAGCCTCCATGCCCTTGAGGGCAGTGGCAGGCCCCTGACTGTTTATTGTGCTTCTGAGTTGACAGCAGCGCCAGCACCTGACTGGGCAGTTGGAGGCCAATGGCTGCTGCCTGTGCTTGTGAGGTCAAATCAGCCTCCGTGCTGTATAGGCTAGTGGCAGGCCCTTGGCTGTTGGCTGTGCTTGTGAGGTCACAGCAGCCTCCGTGCCCTATAGGGCAGTGGCAGGCCCCTAGCTGCTGGCTGTGCTTGGGAGGTCACAGCAGCCGCAGCGCTTCACAGGCCACTAGCAGGCCCCTGGCTGCTGGCTGTGCTTGTGAGGTCACAGCAGCCTCAGTGTCTTATAGGGCAGTGGCAGGCCCCTGGCTGCTGGCTGTGCTTGTGAGGTCACGACACTCCTACAGCCTGACAGTCCAGTGGCAGACCCACAGCTGCTGGCTTTGCTTGTGAGGTCACAGCAGCCTCAGTGTCTTATAGGGCAGTGGCAGGCCCCTGGCTGCTGGCTGTGCTTGTGAGGTCACAACACTCCAACAGCCTGACAGTCCAGTGGCAGACCACAGCTGCTGGCTTTGCTTGTGAGGTCACAGCAGCCTCAGTGTCTTATAGGGCAGTGGCAGGCCCCTGGCTGCTGGCTGTGCTTGTGAGGTCACAACACTCCAACAGCCTGACAGTCCAGTGGCAGACCACAGCTGCTGGCTTTGCTTGTGAGGTCACAGCAGCCTCAGTGTCTTATAGGGCAGTGGCAGGCCCCTGGCTGCTGGCTGTGCTTGTGAGGTCAAATCAGCCTCCGTGCCCTTTATGGCAGTGTCAGGCCCGTGACAGTGTGCTCTGCTTGTCAGGTCAGAGCCTCATCGGGCAGTGGAAGGCCAATGGCTGTTGGCTGTCCTTGTGAGGTCATAGCAGCATCAGTGCCTCATAGGCCAAAGGGAGTCCCCTGGCTGCTGGCTTTGCTTGTGAGGTCACAGCAGCCTCAGTGTCTTATAGGGCAGTGGCAGGCCCCTGGCTGCTGGCTGTGCTTGTGAGGTCACGACACTCCTACAGCCTGACAGTCCAGTGGCAGACCCACAGCTGCTGGCTTTGCTTGTGAGGTCACAGCAGCCTCGATGTCCTTTAGGGCAGTGGGAGGCTGCCGGCTGCTGGCTGTGCTTGTGAGGTCACAGCAGCCTCAGTGCTTCACAGGCCAGTGGCAGGCCAATGGCTGCTGACTGTGCTTGTGAGGCCACAGCAGCCTCAGTGCCTCATAGGCCAGTGGCAGGCCCATAGCTGCTGTCTGTGCTTGTGAGGTGATAGCAGCCTCTGTTCCCTATAGGCCAGTGGCAGGCCCCTGGCTGCTGACTGTGCTTGTGAGGTCACAGCAGCCTCAGTGCCTCATAGGCCAGTGGAAGGCCCATAGCTGCTGGCTGTGCTTGTCAGGTCACAACACTCCTACAGCCTGATAGGCTAGTGGCAGACCCACAGCTGCTGGCTTTGCTTGGGACGTCACAGCAGCCTCAGTGTCTTATGGGGCAGTGGCAGGCCCCTGGCTGCTAGCTGTGCTTGTGAGGTCACAGCAGCCTCAGTGCTTCACAGGCCAGTGGCAGGTTCCTGGCTGCTGGCTGTGCTTGTGAGGTCACAGCAGCCTCAGTGCTTCACAGGCCAGTGGCAGGCTCAGGGCTGCTGGCTGTGCTTGTGAGGTCACAGCAGCCTCCGTGCCCCTTATGGCAGTGTCAGGCCCGAGACAGTGTACTGTGCTTGTCAGGTCAGAGCAGTGTCAGCGCCTCATCGGGCAGTGGAAGGCCAATGGCTGCTGGCTGTGTTTGTGAGGTCACATCAGCCTCCGTTCCCTATAGGCCAGTGGTAGGCCAATGGCTGCTGGCTTTGCTTGTGAGGTCACAGCAGCCTCCGTGCCTCATAGGCCAGTGGCAGACGCACAGCTGCTGGCTTTGCTTGTGAGGTCACAGCAGCCTCAGTGCCTCATAGGTCAGTTGCATGCCCACAGCTACTGGATGCGTTTTGAGGTCAGCTTTGTCTCAGTTCCTCATACACCACTGGGATGCCCATGGCTGCTGGCTGTGCTTTTGAGCTCACAGAAGGACCCTTTCCTGATAGCTCAGTGGCAGGCCCCCGGCTGCTGGCTGTCCTTGTGAGACCACAGCAGCCTCAGTGCTTCACAGGCCAATGGCAGGCCAATGGCTGCTGACTGTGCTTGTAAGGTCACGTCAGCCTCCGTGCCATATAGGGCAGTGGAAGGCCCATAGCTGCTGTCTGTGCTTGTGAGCTCACAGAAGTACCAGTGCCTGATAGGCCAGTGGCAGGCCTCTGGGTGTTGGCTGTGCTTGTGACATCACAGCAGCCTCAGTGCCTCATAAGTTAGTCTACAGGGCCCCCTGCTGGCTGTGCTTGTGAGGTCACAGCAGCCTCAGTGCCTCTGAGGCCAGTGGTAGGCTCATGGCTGCTGGCTGTGCTTGTGAGGTCACAGCAGCCTGAGTGCCTACTAGGCCAGGGGCATGCTGCTGGCTGCTGGCTGTGCGTGTGAGGTCACAGCAGCCTCAGTGCCTCCGAGGCCAGTGTCAGGCTCCTGGCTGCTGGCTGTGCTTGTGAGGTCACAGCAGCCTCAGTGCCTCATAGTTTAGTCTACAGGGCCCCCTGCTGGCTGTGCTTGTGAGGTCATAGCAGCCTCCGTGCCCTTTATGGCAGTGGCAGGCCCGTGACAGTGTGCTGTGCTTGTGAATAATTTGTAGTACAGAGGATCCGACAATGAAGGATAATCCTCTTTTTGCGAATCTGAAGGGCTATAAAGCCCTGCTCTCTCTTGGCATGGCTCGGGCAACAGTTTAAGGTTTTTTAGGGGCGGCACTAATTGCCGCCCGGTGGGGGAGGCAAGATGATAAAAAGACCATTGAGTCCTTGGGAGAACACATAAGAAACTCCCAGAGTCGAGCCAAAGAGACAATCGAGTTCTTGCAAGACTCCCGGAGTCGAGCCAAAGAGACAGTTGAGTCTTTGCAAGAACAGGTAAGAAACTTGCAAAGTCAACTCACTGCGGAGCGCAACCATACTCAGCGGCTTCACATAATCTTATCAGACTCACTAGACCGAGAGAGAATCCTGCGGTCTGAATTGGAAGAAAACAGGCGGGGGGTTAATGATAGTGAACCGGCATTCTCGAATTTGGCCGAACTAGACGGAAAACAGGCATCTGATCTAAAATCCATATATCCAATTAAAGAATTAGAAGACAGCAGGAACTCCTTTTATCCTGGAGATGGGAACGTAGTAATGAGACCCTTGATTAAAACAGAAACCACTGACAATGGTCAGGGGGGTATTCAACGACGTACCACGCGTATTATCCCCTATTCCCCTCAGGACTTGGCTAAAATACAGGAAAAATACTCCCGGGGCTCCCGGGAAACTGAAACTGAGTATGTGTGGAGAGTCTCCCTCACCGGGGGGAATCGCATTCTGCTGAGCGAAGATGAAGCTAGAGGATATTGGGGACCCAGAGTCTTTCTAACCACAAATGATAACAGGGAACCATGGTCCTTGACCCAGAGGGTAGCCTACTGGGCAGGAGGATTAGACCCAATGGAAAGAGGAGACCCTTTTTCTATTAAAACACCCACAGCGGGCCACATTCTGGAAAGCGTGCAGAAAACTGCTTGCCTCCAATTGATGCATGACCGTTTGCTGCTTCCGCAGCAGCCCTCCCCCATGCAGTGTGTGGCAGACCCCGAGAGGTCACATCCTCTGATCAGGGGACTTCCTGATGCTTTAAAACTATATGCTGTTCAGCTGCAAGACCGATTACGAACTCCCCGACCGAGACGAAGGGGAGGCCCCCCCAACATGACTTGGGGGGAGGTGGCACAGGAGCTAATTAATTACGGAAGGCGTATGGGATTCACTGGCCAGGGGGAAACAAAGCATAAAGCAGAAATAAGAAGAGTTGAGGAAAGTGGGAGGCAATATAAATCACTGCAACACCCACATCCTGGGAAACCGGTACGGGTGTTGGATAGCAGGAGACAATTATTATGGGCAGAAGGCATTTCAAAGGGAATTCCCAGAGAAGTCATGGATAGGTTACCAACTCCCAACCTGGAAGGTTTGGTAAGAAGTTGGGACAGGATAAGGGGAACCCCATCTTCCTCAAACCCCAGAGTTCCTCCTCCCTTATCCCAAGACCCCGTCTGCACCCCAGGACTCTTAAAACGAACCCTGAGACCGCACAATCCCGGATGGGCGCGACGAATATCTGATGCAGTAACTAAAGTCAATGGACGATGGGGAGTAAATGGCTGCCCCAGACTCGCTGCTTTTTGCCCTAATCCTCCATCCCTCTTACCTGGGACTGGGGAGAATAAGAAACCGAGGAATCCCTTGTATTACCCAGGACAACCGGTTCTAGTGGACTTACCCACTGTGGGACAAATACCTCTAGTACTAAAAGCTTCAAAAAATCTGTATGCATGGGTAGCTACTGATGCCCATGGGAAAGATCATAGAATCCATGCCAGGTGGATCCTCCCTTCCTTTTAGGTCAACAATGTAAAAGGAAGAGGGCACTGGGGAAGAAGACTTGTCTTATGTTGAGCTTGAGTGTCCTCAACGATACTACCTGTGGTAGTTATAACAGTTATTTTTATCATTTTTTGTAATTGTGTGCTGCGATCATAATTAGCTTTATTGTTGAAAACACAACAGCCAAGAATGGCATTCTTAACCTGTGTTGGAAAGATACTTCTTGTCTTAATGTGCTTATATGTGCTATGGCAAACCTACCACCAGAATACACTTCTGGGGCTTGGTATTGTACCGGCCGAATAGGTGATGGGGCAACCACCTTCTTCAGCCCTCTGGGCAACAGAGATGCAACTTACTTTCAATTCCCACCAGGGATAAACGGGCCATTTGCTCAGGGCATTGGAGCTAAGAAGGGGCATTACTGGATATGCAGGCACACAGCATATACATTTTTACCCACGGGGTGGTTGGGAATTTGTTATATAGGGATTATCAGACCTTTGTTTTTCCTTTTGCCAGAAACAAGTGGACCTCGGTTAGGCATAAAGGTATATGATAACCTTGGAGACAGAAGTGTTGCCTGTAAGACGCGATCCATTAAGGGAAATTTGGGCGGGACGCAAAAATGGGGAAATAATCAGACTACAAGCGGCTCTAGAAATTATTACCAACAAAACCGCTGACACGATAGATCTTCTAATTTGGCAATCCCAACAGATGCGCACGGCAATCCTTCAGCACCACATGGTTTTTAGATTACCTGTTAGCTGAAGAGGGAGAAGTGTGTGGGAAATTAAATATTCCTAACTGTTGTTTGGAAATAGATGATGTAGGCGAAGTAGTTCTCCAGTTAACCAAAGATATCAGAAAAATAGCCCACGTCCCCGTCCAAACCTGGAATGGCTGGAGTGGCGATTTGTAGTCCTGGTTACTGGGGGCACCGTGGGTGAAACAGTTAATATTGTATTTGTTAGGTGCAGTTGCCGCCTTAATGTTCTTGTATAATTCCTTGCTTTGTTCAATTAATCGGACATGTTGTGTCAAATATGCAATTTGTTCCTACCACCTTGCCAGACGGCATAAAGAAAATCCGTGCCATCCATTGGCCGTGGCCAACCACAGTACCCATCATTTCCCAGTTTCTCCTGAAGGAGGAAATTGCATATTGACATCCACAGCGCATTTGCCAGCTGTTTTATGCCTATTGTAACAATCCTACCTCATTAACTCAGTTTTGATGTCTGTTTTGTAAAGTTAACTGTTGTTGAAGTTGTTAAAGAATAAGCTTGCATTGAGCAAGACCTCTGTTTAATCACTGTTAAGCACTTTATTTTTTACCCAAACCCATGTTGTTCCCACGACTTCCCCCCCGTCCCTAATTCTCTCTCCTTTCCTTCCTTGCTTGCTTGCTTTCTTTCTCTCTCTCTCTCTCCTGCTGCCAAGCTGCAATGTTGAGACACGGGGTGGTGTAGAGGACCGGTACTAAATGCGGTTTTGTCTTGACATTGCTGCTGCTGCTGCAAAGCTGCCGCTGCCAAGGTGTGTCGGGCAATGCCGCGCTGGCGCCCCCGGGAGCCGTCTGCGAAGTAAACAACCTCGTGCACCTGCACGGGGTAAAAAGGGTGCGAAAAGGGCAGAAGGGCGTCTCTAGGGCACGAACCGCACGTACTCATTTGCCATCTGCGCATGAGCAGGAGACCCCCAGATACCCCAGCCCATTTCTGGAAGGTTCCGAGAGGGCGGACTGCGCATGACGGTTAATCTGCATGGGAAGCGAGGAAGCACCTCCCAGAGGCCGGGCAAGAACCTATAAAAACTGCAGACTGTGTGAATGGGGGGGCTTGCTTGCGACGACTGAAGAACTCGAGCAGAGTCAGCGGAACCAGACGGGAGCTTCCCCCCTCTGCCCCCCCGCCCCGCCGCAAGGACTCCCAAAAGAAGAGGACCAACGGGACGCCGCTGGATCCACGGGTGGTGATATCTTTCTCTCTCTCTTCCCCTTTTCCTCTCTTTTTCCCTAAACGTGTGACGCGGGACATGTCTCGTTAGTTGATTCCATTTTGCCTTAATAAATCTTAAACTGGTTGGCTGGTGTCGTTTTCACCTTAATTGAGTGCAAGGGCATCACGAACTTGGTCGTTGGTCCTAAGGGGAGGGAGGTCGTCCTGAACGACTCCTTTCGGGCCGCGACACGTGTCTGATAGGTCACTGGCAGGCCCATAGCTGCTGGCTGTGCTTGTGAGGTCACAGCAGTCCTATAGCCTGATAGGCCAGTGGGATGGCTCCTGGCTGTTGGCTGTCCTTGTGAGGTCACAGCAGCCTCAGTGCCTGATAGGCCAGTTTGAGGCCAATGACTGCTGGGTGGGCTTGTGAGGTCACAGCAGCCTCAGTGCCTCATAGGCGAGAGAGAGGCCCCTGGCTGCTGGCTGTGTTTGTGAGTGTTAAAGAACAGTGAAATGAAACTGTCTAGAAATAGCTGCTTAGCACAACTTACATAAAACTTGCTTAGCATGAGTGGCTAGATTTGCTGAAGCCTTAGGCTGCATGTGGGAAAAGTAACGAATCTTTACCTAGTTTAATAAAAAATAGTGCCTCAGAGCTCATTCAGGCTGGGAAAATAAGGAAGCCACACGCAGTCTGCGCTCCCGTGTCACCGACTCCGAGAGGGAAGACGCCAAAACAATGGGGGAAAATAAGACCTTGGGAAACAGCCGCCAGACCCAACAAAAACAGAGGTACAACCATCATCAGAGACTGCAAAAAAAAACAAAAAAAAAGGAGAAAACCAGCTTGCCTCAGAAAGATGATGAGACCCAATCAGGAGCAGGAGACCCCAGACCAAAAAATTACTATTGGGCTAACTACCGCGTGAGGGGTGGGAAATGGAAGTCGAAAAGACTATAATTACCCAGGATTTGTTTATGTTAGGGTCCCTCTTCGGAGGCACCCAGCTCGAGCTGTAATTACGGTACGCGCGTGATTAAAATTATCTGATTTGTTTTGATTTGGCTCTGAACTTTACTTGGGGGAACCTAGGGTCGAGCCCTGTTATGGTGGCCGACAGGCCTAATTTCCATAACAGTTTGGCACCCCAGATGGGACCCTAGGCGACCACTGTTGGGGCCTCTCATCTCCAAACAATCATCTGGCGCCATCGGGTGAGTTCACCTGGGATCTTTGGCAACGAGAGGCACCTAGAAGGTGAGTCTTAAACTCCCGCCTAAATTCTAAATTCTGGTCTGGTAACAGTGCACTGAAAGGGTACGCGGACTGATCACCGTAAGGCGTACCAGGTGTGTGTGGGGGGTACGCGGGCTGGCCACTGTAAGGCATACCAGGGGGACAGGTAGGAGTCCCATCCCCAGGGTTAGAGTGGGTTTTAAGTCCCAGCTCGGTCCGGCCGGAGGAGGGTTGTGCAGCCTGATCAGCATAAGGCGCACTGCAAAACTGTAAGACCGAAATCTAGAGTCACCGTGACTGGTGTGAGTGTAAACAGCACTGTGTGTTTGTGTGTGTGTGTGTGTGTGTGTGTGTGTGTGAGTGCGTGTAGCCTGGGAACCGATTGGGGCACCCGTCGGCTGAGAAGCCGCCTGCTGCGAAGGGACAGCAGTCCTAGCAGTTAAAGACTCGGATGGTGTGAGTGCAGTTCCCAGAGAGCGAGAGAAAGAGAGGGAGAGAAATTGTGTGTGTGATCACACCAGCTACAGGGACTGGTGTTACCGGGAAGGAAGTGCACTGCCTGATTTGCTTAAGACGCACTTTTCAGGAACTCAATATGGGAAATAATTTTGGCATAGAAAAGGGGATGCCCTTAGCTGAAATTTTGGTAAACTGGAGTAAGATTGATGGTACCAAAAATTTAGGGAGAAAAAGGTTAGTCCAACTATGTCAGGAGGATTGGCCGTTCCTGACTAAGGAAGGTAATCTGGCAGAGCGATGGCCACCCCAGGGGTCCTTCAGTTACCAGGAACTAACTTTCCTGCGTCATCATTTGCAGAATAGGTTCCCCAGACAAATGGATTACTGGTATGTATGGGACAACTGGGCATTTGCTAGATGAAAAGAGGCGCCTAGGAAAGAGAGACTCTTTCCTCAGAATGCTGTAAGTACCGCAGCTGCTGAAACGCTTGTGGAAACTATTCCACCCTATGCGCTACCCTCTGCTTCAGCTTCCCTATACCCCCGCTTGCCTTCCGCCCCCGCCTTTCAAGCTCCTCTGGAAGGCCTTCCTGTGCCAGGAGTGCCCCCACCCGGTCTGGAAGGGGTACCTCGGGTCGCCACTACACGAGTTTACCGACCCTGGAGACCCCAAGATTTAATTATATGGAGTCAATGGCTCCCCAGACTTAGGGATGATCCAGAAAGAGTGTTACAAATCATAAGGGGAATTATGCGGGCGTATGACCCTACCTGGGGAGATGTACAAATGCTCCTTGAATCTGTGTTCACTCCAGATGAAAGGTGCTCAAGTTTGGATGCAAACCGCCGTTGGGCAGCAGAGGGGTGTGTTGGGGCTGCTCAAACAGCCTGGCCAGCTGTGGACCCCGGATGGAATCATAATGTAGATGCAGATTACAGGCAGTTGCAATTAGCCAGAGAGGGCTTAGAAGAAGCTATACGTTTGGCAGGACAAAAGACTGCAAATTGGTCTAAAGTAAGGGAGTGTCAGCAACAGGCAGAGGAACACCCCTCGGCTTTCTTTGCTAGGCTAATTAAGCAAGTCAGAATGTATGGGGGAGGACTAGACCCAGAAGCCGAGGCTAACAGGCCGCTAATGATTTCCACATTTGTAGACCAAGCAGCCCCGGACATTAGAAAGTAGTTTTCCAAACATGTTCCTGACTGGCCAGGAAAGCGAATGGATGAAATAATACGTTTAGCCACATTTGTGTATAATAGTCGAGAGGAGGAGAGGGCAAAAGAAAAGAGACAGCAAAAAAAAGAGGAAGTTAGTGTGTTAGCAGCTGTGTTAAGAGATGGATTTAGAGGACCCAGGGGGAGGGGACGTGAAAGAGCCAGGAGAGATAGATGGAACCAAAGTGAACGTGCTGTACAGTCAGGAGTTAATGATGTTTGTTATTATTGTGGGGAACAAGGACACTGGCAGCAGGAGTGCCCAGTGAGGCCCCGTGTAGTTAGGAACAGAGGAACCGGCATGAGACAATCAAACACTAAGGAGGAGACCAGGCGATTCCCAGTCAATCCACAATGAGAGGAAACAGGAGACTCAGAAAATACTGTGGAAATTGGAGTAAATTTATGGGATGTAGATTTGGATTTTGAGGGTCACGTAATGGCAATACAGAAGGTTTAGAAGTTCCCTTTCTAGTGGATACTGGAGCCACCCTTTCCCTTTTAAATTTTGAGCCTAAAGGATGCAAATCATCAGATAAAATAGTGATGCAAGGAGTGATGGGAAAGGGCGAATGAATGTTATCTAAGCCCTTATTACTCACTATTGGGGGTAAAACAGTGTGGGGACGTTTTATAATTTCCACAGACGCACCTATATGCCTTTTGGGGAGAGATCTCCTGCAAGCCTTGGATACTCAGATCTGCTTACAGCCGGAAGGGATAAAGCTAATAATTATGGGTTCATGTGTTCTGGCTAAGACACCAGAACCAGAGTCAACTAATCTGCAAATTCCAACAGGTTTAGAATCAGTTTCTAAAAAATTATGGAGCTCTTCAGGAATGGATGTGGGACTACTGAAATCAGCCGGTCCAGTCTCGATAAAAACAAAGGGGGGATTGCCTCCTGCAGTTAAACAATATCCTATCCCAAAGGAAGCAGAGAAGAGTATCCAAAAACAAACTGATCATTATCTGAAAATGGGTATCCTTAGAGTCTGTGAATCCCCATATAACACCCCAATTCTGCCAGTTAAAAAGAACAGGCAAGATGCTGATGGTGATCCAGAGTATCGCTTTGTACAAGACTTCAGGGCTATAAACCAACATGTAGTTGCTCCACATCCAGTAGTCCCCGACCCATCAACCATTTTACTACAGATACCCCACTGGGCAACTTATTTTACTGTGATTGACCTAACAGCAGCCTTTTTTAGTATACCGATAGCTGAAGATAGCCAAGATCTCTTTGCTTTCACTTGGAAGGGACAACAATTAACTTGGACAAGGCTGCCACAGGGATTTACTGGGTCTCCGACTATTTTTTCGCGTATACTTAAAAATGACCTCTCAGATATCGAACTTCCAGGACATTCTGTATTAATACAATATGTAGATGATTTGTTATTAGCAAGTAAAGATTATGAGACATGTTTGAAAGATACTGTTTCTCTATGTAACGCTCTTGCAGAAAAAGGGCATCGAGCATCTCTGTCTAAACTCCAGCTGTGTCAAAGAGAGGTAAAATATTTGGGTTTTATCTTAAGAGAAGGACACAGGTTAGTTGATCCAGAATGAGTAAAGACAATTCTTGATATGCCTCGTCCTGTAACAAAAAAACAGCTTAGGGGATTTTTAGGAGCTGTAGGATTCTGCCGACCGTGGATTCCGGGGTTAGCAGAACTTACTAAGCCTCTGGTACAGGCAACAAAAAAGGAGGAGATAGAGCCTTTGGCCTGGGGCCCAGAAAGGGAGAAAGCTTTTACATCTGTGAAAAAAGTGTTGGTTTCAGCCCCTGCTCTCGGGTTACCAGATTATAGCAAACTATTTGAATTATTTGTCCATGAGCGACAGGGAGTAGCAAGTGGGGTACTCACCCAAAAACTAGGCCCTCACCGTAGACCAGTGGCCTATTACTCCACGCAACTAGATGAGGTAGCTAAAGGCACTCCAGGACGCATCAGAGCAATAGCAGCTACTGCAGCTCTTACTGAAAAAAACACGACCTGTGGTTTTGGGTCATTCATTGACTGTGTATGTGCCACATGAAGTAATGTGACTTTCAAAAGATGCAATATTTTGAATCCAGCAACGCTATTGCCTCAACCGGAGGACGGAGAGCCACATCATTCCTGTGAGCAGGTGGTCGTCAGCTCGAGCAAGCCCCGGGAGGACCTTAAAGATGAACCTTTGGAGAACCCGGACTTAGTTCTGTTTACAGATGGGTCATCCTATTATTTGGACGGAAGACGTCACTCCGGCTATGCTGTCACTAACGTCTTTGAGGTGCTCGAGGCCAATCCTTTGTCTCCATCAGTAAGTGCTCAAGGAGCAGAATTAATAGCATTGCCCCAAGCAGCAAAAAATAGGTAAGAGCTTGCGGGTAAATATCTATACCGACTCTAAATATGCATTTGGAGTGTGTCATGCAACAGGGATGTTATGGAAAGAACGAGGATTCTTGTCGTCATCAGGAAAGAAATTAGCTAATGGAGAAGAAATACGTAATTTGCTGGAAGCAGTTCAACTGCCCAAAGAAATTGCAGTAATACACTGCCCAGCCCATACTAAAGACACTACAGAAATTAGCAGAGGAAATGCTCTAGCCAACGCTGCTGCGAGGGCTGCAGCTCGACAACCTCTGAGAGAATGTATGGGGGCAGTTCCAAGGATGGACCAGAGTGAGTGGCCAAACTTAATAGACCCCCAAAACTATGTATGAAAAAGACTGCTCAGTGGAAGAGAAAAAACAATGGGAACAGTGGGAAGCAAAACAAAATGGTGATGGAATATGGACAATTGGGGAAAAACCAATTCTACCAAAAAAATATTTAATTACTATAGCTAGGTGGTTTCACGATAAAGCTCATGGGGGAGCCGAGGGAATAGCTAAACAGGTACAGAAAGTATGGGCTGCTCCAGGAATCTATGCAGCTGCTAGAAGAATAACAAATAGCTGCCCGACCTGCCAGAAGTTTTCAAATAACAAGCCAAGCTCAGATTTGGGGGGACGACCATGGGCTTACTTCCCTTTCCAGAAGCTGCAAATAGATTATGCAGATATGCCATGTGTCTATGGATACAAACACTTGTTAGTGATAGTAGATCAGTTATCAGGCTGGGTAGAAGCTTTTCCAACAAGAAAGGCTGACACAGGGGGAGTGGTAAAAGCCTTACTGAAGGAAATCATACCCAGGTATGGGGTCCCAGAAGCCATTGATTCAGACATGGGTGCCCATTTTACAGCAAGCATAATCAATCAGTTATGTAAATCGTTAGGAATAAAAAGAAACCTACATGCTCCTTATCACCCACAATCTTCAGGACAAGTAGAAAGAATGAATAGAACATTAAAAGAGAAAATAGCAAGAATATGCACACATGCTAGCCTAAAATGGCCAGAGGCATTAAACTTAGCTCTGTGGGATGTTCGAAATTCTCCACGGCAACCCATAGGACTACCACCAGCAGAAATTCTTTTTGGGAGACATTTAGCGATACCAGGGACTTATATCCCTGCTAAGACCAGCCTATTAGACGGAGATGAACGAGTAACACAATAGGTACTAGCCTTACAAGAACGGTTTAAGGCCTTGCAAAATCAGGCTCAGTGGTTTCAGCCAGTGCCATCAGACATTCAGGCACATGCTATACAGCCTGGAGATAAAGTGTTGATAAAGGTATTCTCGCGAAAAACAAAACTAGAACCAAAATGGGAAGGACCCTATACTGTATTGTTAAGTTCTTACTGCGCTGTTAAAATTCTAGGAAAAGAGAATTGGATTCACCACTCTCACGTGAAACGAGTGACAGTCCAAGAAGCAAACACAGCAGAGGTTGCAGCAGAACAGTGAAAACAACCACGTAAAGCTCGATGGGATACACGACTTCCCCAGGGTAGTCTGTTCGGACTCGCCTCACTAACACAAATCTCTTTCCCTTTACTGCACCCTGCTGTTTCAAACCCTGGCAATGCTACTTTCCCTAAGCTGTGGTCAAAGAACCTTAGAGTGGCCATGGTCCCAGGCCCGTGTTAAGTATACCGGAAGTATGGGATTAAATTCTGATAAAAACTTAAACCTCTCAGCCCTGGTCATGCATGGAACTGAAGTATACTCAGAAAATGAATGGAGCTGGGATAATACTAACCAACTTCCCCAACTCCTGGGAAGGACAGGAAAGGAAATAAAGATAGGGTGTCGAGTGATCAACGGGTCCACCCATGAGAAGGCAACTCAAATCTCTCTCACTAAAATCAAATCAAATGAAAAAGGAAGGAAAATTTGTGCCACTGAAAAACTGGATTGTTGGTACAATTTTACCTTAGAACAACCTGTTTTTATAGTTTGCCTGTGGGCTCACCACAATGTGGGACTGTCATTTAAATTTAAAATAGATATTATTGAGCCCAGTACGGCAATACCTACCCTGACTACAATTATTTCCACCAATATAAATAACTCTGTTACCATGAAGAGTAAGAAAACCTTATCCCCACAAATCTTTGAAATTGGACCGTATGTGATTAGAAATACAGGCCAACAACGAGTGTTATTTAATCCATCATGGTCTCTCAAACGAGTAGAGCTATTAATGCAAATTATATCTCTACAATCAAACCGACCTGTTCACCATTCTTAGGTACGTCCTATGTGGGATGGACGGCGTGGTTACATAGGCGAACCCTCACCTCTCCAAAATGAACAAGGAGAGATGTGACCGGTATCATAGGAACAGGATTGGGAGTCCTAAACAGTATAGATGCTGAAGTACTCGTAAATAAACTGAGCACAACAACAAGTGACTTATACAGATTAAAACATCCATTGAGGTCTTCTTTATTAGCATTAGGAGCTAACCAATGGCTTTCATCCGAGATATTACCTCAATGGGAAAAAATGAATGAAAAAGATCACCACTTGATAGTGGATGCACTTGGGGAAGCCCAAATTAATATTTCCCTGGCCCTCAGTTGCATCCAAGCTCAACTGTGGATGCAATCTATGGCAGCAGCGATTATAAGGGAGGGGAAGAAGGCACTTTACCCACTGAAATTCGAAAGGTAATTTGGGATAATGTGACTGAATTTGAAAAGGAATTCCAGTCCTGGTGGTATCTGGTCAATTTTACTTATGATCCTATCAACACTGAGGCCACAGCCTTTGTTTCAACAATACGTAATGCTTCAACATATACAATATATCCAATCATTGCGTTAGGATTAAATCACAATGGAGCTATACTCTATCCATTGGAACACAGAGTATGGGCCCAACGAAATGGAAATAAATGGCAAACTGTGGACGTTAGCGCATGTATTGTACAGGAACAGCAAGGGTTTATTTGTGAAAGTAATACCATCAAAGCCCAAGACATTTGTCTTGACACTGAGCAAAATGTTTGTCACTTTGAAATACACCCTGATGAAACACCTGCAACTATACTTGTATATATTGGGAGAGGGTGTGTATGTATGAGAACCTTTTGTAGTCTTATAGTTATAGATGGCATTGTAGTAGATATGAGTAATCATTGAAATATTTGTATTTGTAGCTTTACCAAAATCATGGGATGTGATTTCAATTATTCAGCTCCTATCACGTCTTATCAATTGTTACAATCTAATTATACATTAATTCAAAATTTACTACCTACTCCCATTGGGATGAATCTCACCCTGGTAAGGAAACTACTGCAACATGATGATTTGCATCGACTGCTAGAGCGCATCCGGAACAGTGGACAGAAAACTCTAATCACTGTTCACCATGATGCAAAAGAGATACATCATATCTTAGAAAGGGTAAAAAGGGACGGAGAACATCATGGCTGGGAAACTCTTCTAGGGTGGTCACCAACCACAACAGGGATTTATAATCATGTATTGCACCCGGTAGTAGTTGTGTTCAGTTTAACTGTGTTATGCCTATTGCTTACGATCATATTATATATAAGAGTATGGAAAGTGATAGTATGCCTCGAAAGACTTCGAGAACTCTGTTTAAAATATTAGCAGGGATGCTTCATAAAAACAAAGGGGGGAAACTGTTAAAGAATAGTGAATTGAAACTGTCTAGAAATGGCTGCTTAGCACAACTTACATAAAACTTGCTTAGCATGAGTGGCTAGATTTGCTGAAGCCTTAGGCCGTGCGTGGGAAAAGTAACGAATCTTTACTTAGTTTAATAAAAAATAGTGCCTCAGAGCTCGTTCAGGCTGGGAAGATAAGGGAGCCACACGCAGTCTGCGCACCTGTGTCACCGACTCCGAGAGGGAAGACGCCAAAACAATGGGGGAAAATAAGACCTTGGGAGGCAACCGCCAGACCCAACAAAAACAGAAGTACAACCGTCATCAGAGACTGCAAAAAAACAAGAATAAGGAGAAAAACAGCTTGCCTCAGAAAGACGATGAGACCCAATCAGGAGCAGGAGACCCCAGACCAAAAAATTACTATTGGTCTAACTATCGCGTGAGGGGTGGGAAATGGAAGTCGAAAAGACTATAATTACCCAGGATTTGTTTATGTTAGGGTCCCTCTTCGGAGGCACCCAGCTCGAGCTGTAATTACGGCACGCGTGTGATTAAAATTTAATTTGTTTTGATTTGGCTCTGAACTTTACTTGGGGGAACCTAGGGTCGAACTCTGTTATGGTGGCCGACAAGCCTAATTTCCGTAACAGGCCGATGAGGCTGCAAAATTATCCATGTCAGTGGCAGCATTAGTTCCAGAGAGAATGTTAAAAATGGAAATTCCAGTATACACTGAAAAAGAAAATAAATTAGCAGAAATACTGAAATGCATAAAAACTCCTGAAGGATGGTGGGTGACATCTACTGGACAGTGTGTGGTAACTTTGCCGATAATGAAGAAGCTGATGAAGCAAATACATGGTAGTACCCACATGGGAGCTGAGGCATTGGTTGAAACAGTTTGCTGTGGGAGTTAGTATGTTAATAATTGCAAAGGGTATTACACAAAAATGTGAAATCTGTCTTAGAAATAATCCCAGGATTCAGAAGAAGCCCCCCCAGGGGAAGTAAAAAGGGGCTTCATGCCTGGGGATTACTGGCAAATTGATTTTTTCTGAATTACCAAGATGTAATGGATATAAATATTTGTTGGTAATTGTTGACACCTTTTCAGGATGGCCTGAGGCTTTCCCGTGTCGTACCACTAAAGCAGGGGAGGTAGTGAAAATGTTATTAAAAGAAATCATACCAAGATTTAGGGTACCAGAAGGGTTTTCTTCAGATAGGGGACCTCATTTTATAGCAGAAATAGTACAACAAATCTCAAAAATACTACAAATTAAATGGGACTTACATACCCCCTGGAGGCCACAATCCAGTGGAAAAGTGGAAAGAATGAATCAAACAATTAAGAGACAGGTAGGAAAATTGTGTCAGGAGACTCAGATGAAATGGACTGATGTTTTACCTCTGGCATTATTAAGAACCAGAATAACCCCAAGGGTTAGGGAGAAAGTTAGTCCATTTGAGATTCTGTATGGCAAACCTTACACTGTAAATTTAACTGGAAATGAAATTCAAATGCACGTTAAGGGTGATCAAATTTTAAGTGATTATCTCTTGTCTATGGCAAAGGTTCTTCTCTCCGTAGGTACATCCAGTTATACTTTTAGATTACACCCGAGTGAAAGCAGTACCTCGAGAGACGTGGAAAGCTGAACAAGTTCAACCTCTAAAGTTAAAAATATATAAAGATATATGAGATGTATTAGAAGCGAATCGGTTTTAAATTTAGATTGTATTCAGGGAAAAAATGCTTTAATCTGTTTGTTAGGAATAGGGTTAATATTGTTGTTACGGTATCTGTGTAAAAATGATGTTCTCCTTAACAACCAGGGGAGAAATGTGGTGGTTAGTTTTTCTAGGTTACCTGAGCCAAACAATTAAAGGGAATCAGGAAGGATTTTGGAGTCACAATCTCCATTTGGAAGTAATTACGAAATCTATGAAGATAGTTAACCAGAGGGATTGCTGGGTGTGTACCCACTTCCCTGAACTTTCCAACAAGGGCTTCCCACTAATTGGAGTGCCTATGAAACAACCAAACAGGAATGGGAAGTCCAGAGGGTGACAGGAGATTACTATCAATGTATCCAAAGATGTAATAATAGTAATAAATGGTGGGAGAAAACTATACTTTATGGAAAGCAACCGATCAACTGTACTGGAGCCATTAAGGTAGGAGGTTATAAAGATTGCTCTCGGATACCTGAATAGGTTATAAGTGGCCAAGTAAGGAACTAAATGGGTGGCGTGTTCCAAAAGGTAGTGGATGGTATTGGTTGTGTGGAAACAAGGCACGAAAAGTGCTACCTCCTAATTGGTCAGGGACATGTACTTTAGGGGCAATAATCCCTAATGTTACCATAAGAAAAGAATTGAGTAATAAATACCAAAAATCCTGGCTAAGAACATTCATAAGGAGACAAAAGAGGGTCAATAATCCTTTAATAGATCGACCTACTAGGTTGCAGTCATTCGTAAGGTGGCTGTTTCCACAACTGGGAGTGAGTGAACTTGAAAAAGCAGTAGTAAATATTTCAGCAGTTATTGAAAAAAATAGGGAATAAAACCTCTGATGCCACTGCAGCTTTACAAGAGGAGGTTTCAGAAATTGCTAAAATAACTACCCAAAACAGGATGGCTCTAGAGATGTTATTGGCATCTCAGGGAGGAGTATGTACAGTAATAAATACTAGTTGCTGTGTATATGTGGATCAAAGCGGGAGAATTTCTACCGATCTAAATGAAATCTGGAAGCAGACTGAAATCTTACATGGGGTTCAGAAAGAGGATACCTCTTTTGGATTTGAAGAAACATGGAAATGGTTGACTTCCTGGTTCCCTGACGTGAGCTCATGGGTTAGAAAGTGTTTAACAATTTTGGGAATGGTGTTAGTAGTTTTTGTATGCGTTTATGTAGTGATTCAATGCATTTGTAGATGTTGTACAAAATTAATATGGGAAAGATTTTAAAAGAGTGAGACTAATATGAAAATGATCATATAAGTCTCAAAGGGGGGGATTGTTACAAGACAACCCTGGGAAGCTCAGAAGCAATGTTTGAACTAGGTAGATTAAGATAACTTCTAACATTAAGTCTGAAGTGGTCTAGAGGTAGCCACTTAGATAAAACTTGCTTCATGAGTAGCTAAATTTGCTGAAGCCTTAGGCGGCACTCCTAGTTCAGTAAGAAAGGGCCCCAGAGCTGGTGCAGGCTGGAAAGATAAGGGAGTTACAAGCAGTTTGCATTCCTGTGCCCCACACTCCGAAAGGGAGGATGTCAAGGCTTTGAAATAAGGCCTGCTTGGGCACCAGGACCTTGGGAAGCAAAACCTCCTCTCACTGCTGAAACAATGTCAATTAAGGGGTCTGGACTATCTCCCCCTTGTCAGGACTTTGGGAGATAACACCTACTGTCCCTGCTGGGGCAGTGTTAATTGATCTCCCCTCATCAGGACCTTGGGAGACAGGGGTGGGACCCGGGGAATGAAGAAATCACTAACCAATCAGTGTAAAAGGGAAAATTGCAAATCTGGCAATTTGTTTGTATAAATGCTACTTGAAAAGTTGGGGGGGGGGGGTGTGCTTGATTTGTGGGAAACGACCGAGCACCCAGGCTTGCGCAACTCTGAAATAAATAAGCAAATGTCTCTCCTGAGTGTGTAATTATTGGCTTATTGCACACCGGGCAACGAATCCGCTTTTCGGACAACAGCAGCAGCCTCAGTGCCTGATATACGAGGGGCAGGCCAGTGCCTGCTGGCTGTGCTTGTGAGGTCACAGCAGCCTCAGTGCCTCCGAGGCCAGTGTCAGGCTCATGGCTGCTGGCAGTGCTGCTGAGGTCACAGCAGCCTGAGTGCCTCTGAGGCCAGTGGCAGGCTCCTGGCTGCTGGCTGTGCTTGTGAGGTCACAGCAGCCTCAGTGCCTCCTAGGCCAGTGGCAGGCTCCTGGCTGCTGGCTGTGCTTGTGAGGTCACATCAGCCTGAGTGGCTCCTAGGCCAGTGGCAGGCTCATGGTTGCTGGCTGTGCTTGTGAGGTCACAGCAGCCTCAGTGCCTCCTATGGCAGTGGCATGCTCATGACTGCTGGCTGTGCTTGTGAGGTCACAGCACCCTCAGTGCCTCATAGGTTAGTGTCCAGCGCCCCCTGCTGGCTGTGCTTGTGACGTCACAGCAGCCTCAGTGCCTCTACAGGGCCCCCTGCTGGCTGTGCTTCTGAGTTGACAGCAGCGTCAGCGCCTCCTAGGGCAGTGGGAGGCTAATGGCGGCTGCCTGTGCTTGTGAGGTCACAGCAGCCTCCGTGCTGTATAGGCCAGTGGCAGGCCCATAGCTGCTGGCTGTGCTTGTGAGGTCACAACACTCCTACAGCCTGATAGGCCAGCAGCAGGCCCCTGGCTGCTGGCTGTGCTTGTGAGGTCACAGCAGCCTCAGTGCCTCATAGGCCAGTGGCAGGCCCATAGCTGCTGGCTGTGCTTGTGAGGTCACAGCAGTCCTATTGCCTGACAGGCCGGTGGCAGGCCCCATCTGCTGGCTTTGCTTGTGACGTCACAGCAGCCTCAGTGCCTTATAGGGCAGTTGGATGCCCATGCCTGCTGGCCGTGCTTGTGAGGTCACAGCAGCCTCAGTGCCTGATAGGCCAGTTCGAGGCCAATGACTGCTGGGTGGGCTTGTGAGGTCAGAGAAGCCTCAGTGCCCTACAGGGCAGTGGCAGGCCCCTGACTGTTTACTGTGCTTCTGAGTTGACAGCAGTGTCAGCGCCTAGTCGGGCAGTGGGAGGCCCCTGGCTGCTGCCTGTGCTTGTGAGGTGACATCAGCCTCCGTGCCTCATAGGCCAGTGGCAGGCCCAAAGCTGCTGTCTGTGCTTGTGAGGTCACAGCAGTCCCATGGCCCGATAGGCCAGTGGCAGGCCCATAGCTGCTGGCTGTGCTTGTCAGGTCACAGCAGCCTCCGTTCCCGATAGGCCAGCAGCAGGCCACTGGCTGCTGACTGTGCTTGTGAGGTCACAGCAGCCTCAGTGCCTCATAGGCCAGTGGCAGGCCCATGGCTGCTGGCTGTGCTTGTCAGGTCACAGCAGTCCTATTCCTGATAGGCCCGTGGGAGGCCTCTGTCTGCTGGCTGCCTTTTGAGGTCACATTTGTCTCTGTACCTTATAGTGCAGTGGGAGGCCCCTGGCTGCTGGCTGTGCTCGTGAGGTCACAGCAGCCTCTGTGCCCTATAGGGTAGTGGCAGGCTCATGGCTGTTTGCTGTGCTTGTGAGCTCACAGCAGTCCCATTGCCTGATAGGCCAGTGCGAGGCCATTGGCTGCTGGCTGTCCTTTTAAGCTCACAGCAGTCTGAGTGCCTGATAGCCAGTGGCAGACCCACAGCTGCTGGCTGTGCTCGTGAGGTCACAGCAGTCCCATTGCCTGATAGGCCAGTGCGAGGCCATTGGCTGCTGGCTGTCCTTTTGAGTTCACAGCAGTCTGAGTCACTGATAGGCCAGTGGCAGGCCTCTGCGTGCTGGCTGCATTTTGAGGTCACCTTGGTCTCAGTGCCTCATCAGGCAGTGGGATGCCCATGGCTGCTGACTCTGCTTGTGAGCTCACAGAAGTACCAGTGCCTGATAGGCCACTGGCAGGCCCCAGGCGGCTTCCTGTCCTTGTCAGGTCACATCAGCCTCTGTGTCTGATAGGGAAGTGGAAGGTGTTGTAGAGGCCTCTGAGTGCCTTTTTTTGTGGTGCAGGGGCCTCCAAGTGCCTTTTTTGTGGTGCAGGGGCCTCCAAGTGCCTTGTTTCACATTGTAGCAGCCCCGAAGTGCCTTTTCTTGTGGTGTAGGGGCCTCCGAGTGCTGTTATTTTGGGGTGTGTGGTCCTCCATGTATCTTTTTTTTGTGGTGTAGTGGCCCTGAGTGCCTTTTCTTCTGGTGCAGGGCACGCCGAGTGCCTTTCTTTCTGCTGCAGGGGCCTCCGAGTGCCTTTTTTTGCATTGTAGCAGCCCCCAATTGCCTTTTTTTGTGCTGTAGGGGCCTCCGAGTGCCTTTTTTTGTGGTGTATGGGCCTCCGAGTGCCTTTTTTTCCAGTGTAGGGG
This sequence comes from Dromaius novaehollandiae, assembly GCF_036370855.1. Classification (NCBI taxonomy): domain Eukaryota; kingdom Metazoa; phylum Chordata; class Aves; order Casuariiformes; family Dromaiidae; genus Dromaius; species Dromaius novaehollandiae. Next base: position 465,179 of record NW_026991446.1, read on the forward strand.
CAGCCGAGTGCCTTTTTTTGCATTGTAGCAGCCCCCAAATGCCTTTTTTTGTGCTGTACGGGCCTCCGAGTGCCTTTTTTTCCAGTGTAGGGGCAGCCGAGTGCTTTTTCTTGTGGTGTAGGGGCCTCTGAGTGCATTTTTTTTCTGTTGCAGGTGCCTCCGAGTGCGTTTCTCTGTGGTGTAGCGGCCTCTGAGTGCCATTTTTTCTGGTGTACAGGCCTGCAAGTGCCTCTTTTTGCAGTGCAGGAGCCTCCGAGTGCCTTTTTTGGTGGTGCTGGGCCCTCCGAGTGCCTTGTTTCACATTGTAGCAGCCGCCGAGTGCCTTTTTTTTGCAGTGTAGGGGCCACCGAGTGCCTTTTTCTGGGGTGTAGAGGCCTCCAAGTGCCTGTTTTTCCACTGTAAGGGCAGCTGAGTGCCTTTTTTGTGCTGCAGGGCCCTCTGAGTGCCTTTCTTTCCAGTGTAGGGGCACCGGAGTGCCTTTTTTTGAGGTGCTGGGGCCTCAGGGTGCATTTTTTGCAGTGTAGTAGCCTCCGAGTGCCTTTTTTTGCAATGTGGGGGCCTCTGAGTGCCTTTTTTTGTGGTGCAGGGGCCTCCGAGTGCCTTTTTTGGTGGTGCAGGGCCCTCCAAGTGCCTTTTTTCACATTGTAGCAGCCCCCGAGTGCCTTTGTTTGTGCTGTCGGGGCCACCCAGTACCTTTTTTTGTGGTGTGGTCCTCCGAGTGCCTTTTGTTTGCATTGTAGCAGCCTCTGAGTGCCTTTTTTTGCTGTGCAGGGGCCTGTGATTGACTTTTTTGGCAGTGCAGGGGCCACCGAGTGCCTTTTCTTGTGGTGCACTGGCCTCTGAGTACCTTTTATTCCAGTGTAGGGGCCTCTGAGTGCCTTTTTTTGCATTGTAGCGGCCCCCGAGTGCCTTTTTCTGTGGTGTAGGGGCCACCAAATGCCTTTTTTTCCAGTGTAGGGGCAGCCGAGTGCCTTTTTTTGTGCTGCAGGGCCCTCCGAGCGCCTTTCTTTCCAGCATAGGGGCCATCGAGTGCCTTTTTTTGCGGTGCAGGGGCCTCAGGGTGCGTTTATTTGCAGTGTAGTAGCCTCCAAGTGCCTTTTTTTGCAATGTGGGGGCCACCGAGTGCCTTTCTTGGTGGTGTAGGGGCCTCTGAGTGCCTTCTTTTGTGGTGCAGGAGCCTCCGAGTGCCTTTTTTTCCAGTGTACAGGCCTGCAAGTGCCTCTTTTTCCAATGCAGGAGCCTCCGAGTGCCTTTTGTGGTGGTGCAGGGCCCTCCGAGTGCCTTGTTTCACATTGTAGCAGCCCCCGAGTGCCTTTTTTTGTGCTGTAGGAGCCACCGAGTGCCTTTTCTTGTGGTTCAGGGACCTCCGAGTGCTGTTATTTTGGGGTGTGTGGTCCTCCATGTACCTTTTTTTGTGGTGTAGTGGCCCCAAGTGCCTTTTCTTGTGGTTCAGGGGCCTCCGAGTGCCTTGTTTCACATTGTAGCAGCCCCCGAGTGCCTTCTTTTGTGCTGTAGGGGCCACCGAGTGCCTTTTTTTTGCAGTGTACTAGCCTCCAAGTGCCTTTTTTTGTGATGTAGGGGCTTCCGAGTGCCTTTTCTTGTGATTCACTGTTGTCCGGGTGCCTTTTTTTGTGGTGCAGGGGCCTCCGAGTGCCTCCTTTTGAGGTGCACTGCTGTCTGAGTGCCTTTTTTTGCAGTGAAGGGGCATCTAAGTGCCTTTTTTTCCAGTCTAGCAGCCTCCAAGTGCCTATTTTTGCGATGCAGGCTCCCAAAGTGCCTTTTTTTCCAGTATAGTGTCCTCCATGTGCATATTTTTTGCAGTGCATGTCCTCCTAGTGCCCTTTTTTCCAGTGCTCAGGCCTCCAAGTGCCTTTTTTCTGTTATGGTCCTTCAACGTTCTGTGTTAGCACTTTACCTGTATTTACCTGTACTGCCTGAAATGATATTGTCAGGCCCACCACTGCTGGATGAGATAGTCATGTCACTTCTGCCTCACGGCCTGGTAGGCCAGTCAGGCCCATCAGTCCTCGCTCTGCTTGTGAGGTTGCTTCTGCCTCTGTGCTTCATAGGCCAGTGGCAGGGCCATGCCTCCTGGCTTTGCTTGTGAGGATACTTGTGTCTCCATGCCAAAAAGGGCAGTGGCAGGCCCATGGTTGCTGGTTGTGCCTTATGATGTCACTTTGACCTGCATGCCATTGCATGCATGGGCATGCACTGCCACGCCCATGGCTGCTGGTCTGCTTGGGTGTTCCCTTCTTTCTCCGTGCTTGATGCGCCATGGCAGGCCCAGAGCTGCTGGCTGTGCTTGTGAGGTCCCTTTGACCTCAGTGCCTGATGAGGCACTCAGAGCGCCATGAGTCCTGCCTGCGCTTCTGAGCTCACTTCTGCCTCAGTGCCTGATTGGCAAGTGGCAGGCCACTGGCTGCTTGCTGAGGTAGTGAGGTCATTTTTACCAGCAGCCCTAAACTTAGCGCTACGGGATGTTCAGAATCCTCCGTGACAGCCTCTAAGACTATTGCCAGTGGAAATTCTTTGGGGGAGACCTTTAGCCACAGTGGGCAACTCAGGCTAAAAGCAACCGCTTGGGTGGAGATGAGCGAATTACACTTACAAAAGGCAGGGGAAAAGCTCAGTGGGCCCACTCAGTACCAGGTGACGTGCAAGCACACGCTATCCAGCCTGGACATAAGGGGTTGGTACAGATAGTCACCTGAAAGTCCGAAGTGCAACCAAATCTCGGGAGGCCCCTACACTGTATTGTTGAGTTCTTATTTCACTGTTAAACTTCCAGGTAAAGAAAATTGGCTCTAGTCAGATGTAAAGCGGCTGAGTGGACCGGAAGCTCTTGGAAGCACCACATGAGCTAAGCCGTACTGGACATTAAATGTTACAAAGTGTGGCGTGTAACACTTGCTTGTGTTGTTAGTTGTTGTCATGACATTTGTGCTTGCACTGGAGTATTGTTTAACCGCCCTAGCAAAAAACCAACCTGCGAGTAAAATGTGTTGTAGCCAAAATCGAGGAGAAGCAATTTGGGAAGCAAATGAGGAACGCTATTGTTCCTACTTGTATCAAATAGCGCATCCACAGAGTTGACAGCATGTTGCAGTGCCTACCACGTTGAAGGTGAGGCAAAAGCCCTGGAGGAGCATCCCATACGGCTAGAAATGGGACCAAGACATTACCCAAACTGAGAAGTCCAGTGTGTCACTAACTACAAATTGTAGTGACTCTCGCCTGGTGCCGGAGAGACGATTGCACTGAAAACTTCCGCCTTCCATTGCCCGGGTCCCGGCAGACCCCAGTGATGTGTTCTAACGAACTCTCTTGTAATGGGAGTGTAACTTGTAAGTCTACGCCATTAGTTCTACCCTGCACTCTCAGGAGCAGGCTTTCAACACTCTCTCCTGCTTTAACCACTTCCCCAATGCTCTCCATTTTAACTTTCCCTGCGGTCACTGCAGGAACAGCCCGACCATCTCCGCAGAGCTCCCACGCAGTTAAATCAACCGGAACACAAAAGTTACTGTTGAACCCTTTGTGGTCTCTAAAACCTGTAGCGTTACTCAGGCAAGAGAACATGTCTATGATTAAGCCATCCTGTCTGCCATTTTTAAATATAGCTTACACCACATGGATGGAATGGTTACGCAAGAGGACCTGAAGCACCAAATGGCGAGAAAGAAAGGATGTCAGTGGTGTTACAGGGCCAGGATTAGGAGTTCTAAATAGCATCGATGCTGAGGCATTAGTGAATAAGCAAGTGCCACAAACAGAGATGTGTCTAGATTAGACAAAGCAAAGCCATTACGATCATCTCTGTTACCTCTTGGACGTAATCAACGGTGCTCCTCTCAGATTTCTACCTCAGTGGGAGCTCAAAGAAGGCAAGCTCATCAGCTTCCTTAGTTGCAGCAGGAGGAGCTCAAACTAATGTTTCTTTGGCGGTCCATTGTATCCAAGCCAAATGGACACAATCCGGACCAGTTGCAACAACTCGGGCAGGTGAGAAAGGGCTCCTACCCAGTGAAATTCGCAAAGCAGGACTCCTTCCAAAGGAGTTCAGTGTTAAGGAATCTTGGACTGCCACCATCTAGAGTTAATCAGAGTCAGGCTAGGGCAGCCCCATGACATTGCCTCCCGCGCCCCTAGTCGACAATAACACCAGGCCTGTTCCCACCTTTCTCCTAAGAGTGTGAAACTGCTCAAACTCTCCCACCTATCAGTTCACATGGATCAGAGGTCTGGGCACACCAGGCTTGCCTCGGGCAATCCCACAAGACATGCCCAATCTCGCCATCCTCCCCTGTGGACGCTTACACCACGTCCACTCACAGCTGCCTCCTAAGAATGCCCGCCTGCTCAGCTGCCTGTCCGAACAGCCGACGCTGACAGGCAAGAGCTGTTGCCAAGCAAGCTTGACCTGCATGCGCAGGGCAGCCCCATAGCACTTTCACAGCTGCCTTCCTCGCCGGTTGACACTTACAGCAGGGCTATTCCCTCCGAACGCCTAGGAGTGCCACACTGCTCCAATGCCTCCGCTGACAGTCAGGGCTCACAGGCAGGAGCTAGTCCCAGCCAAGCTTCCCCTGCATGCCTAAGGCAGTCCCACAACAGGATAACGGCTTGCCTTCCTTTCCTGTCGACATTAATAGCACCGCTACTCCCGCCTTCCTCCTAGCAATGCCACGTTGCTCAAATGCCTGTCCAACGAGCAAGGGCTGCTGGGCAAGAGCGCGGGTATGCGAAACTAGCCTTGGGCAGCCCCACAAGAGGTACCATCTCGCCTTCCTCCCCCGTCAACAGTTACAGCAGGCGTACTCACAGCTTCCTCCTAAGAATGCCCAACTGCTCAGACGCCTGTCCGAACAGCAAGGGCCGCTAGGCAAGAGCTCTGGGCATGCCAAGCTTCCCTTTGCCAGCCCACAGCATATTCCCTGCTCTCTTCTAGGTGAGGGCCTTTTGGACCTTTACATCACGGCTACTCCCAACTTAGTCCTAAGAATGCCAAAATGCTCAGACGCCTTTGCGAGCAAGCAGGGCTCAAAAGCAAGAGCTCATCCCCACCACACAAAACCTGCTAAGCCACAGCAGGCCCACAACACGTTCACGGTTGCCTTCCTCTCCTGTCCACACTTAAAGGATGCGTACTCACGCCTTGCGAAGAAGGCAAGTCGTGAACGTGTTGTGGAGCTGCCCTAAGCATGCAGTGCAAGCTTGCTGGGGCATCTTTTTTGCCTGTGAGCTCTGGGTGTTCGGACAGTCGTGTGAGCAGTCTGGCATTCTTAGGCAGAAGCTGTGAGTACGCCTGGTGTAATTGTCGACGGGGGGAGGATGGCGAGATGGGCTCATTTTGTTGTGCTCCCAGAGACAAGCTTGTCGTGCCCAGCGCTCTTGCCCGTGAGTGCCGGCTGCCAGACAGGTGTCTGATCAGGCGAGCTTTCTAAAGCGTAAGCCTGGTGTAATTGTCGACAGGTCTCAGAGGCAAGAAAGCTGGACTCCCCCAGAATTGCTCTGCATGCTTAGGGCAGCCCTGCAATGCGTTCACAGCTGCCTTCCTCGCCTGTCGACACTTACAGCAGGGCTATTCCCTCCAGACGCCTAGGAGTGCCACACTGCTCAAGCGCCTCCACCGACAATCAGGGCTCACAGGCGGGAGCTAGTCCCAGCCAAGCTTCCCCTGCATGCCTAAGGCAGTCCCACAACAGGATAACGGCTTGCCTTCTCCTGTCGACATTAACAGCACCGCTACTCCCGCCTTCCTCCTAGCAATGCCACGTTGCTCAAATGCCTGTCCAACGAGCAAGGGCTGCTAGGCAAGACCCCCGGGTAGCCTTGGGCAGCCCCGCAAGACGTACCCATCTCACCTTCCTCCGCCGTCGACAAATACACCATGCGTACTCACAGCTTCCGCCTAAGACTGTCAGCGTGCTCAGACGCCTGAGCGAACGACAAGTGCAGAGAAGTAATAGCTCTGGGCATGCCAAGCTTCCCTTTGGCAGCCCACAAAATATTCCCTTGCCCTCTTCCTAGGTGCGCGCCTTTTGGCCCTTTACACCACGGCTGCTCACAAGCCTTATTCCTGAGAATGCCGGCCGGCTCCGACACCCGTCGTGGCAGAAGTGGATTCAGAGGGGAGAGCTCTGGGCACTACAGGCTTGCCTCGGGCAGCCTGACCAAAAACGTCCAGGTCTCGCTTTCCTTCCCTGTGGACACTTACAGCAGGATCTTCCCATCTCATTCCTGGGATAGGCACAGGTAGCACATGTCTCTCCCACTTGTCGGCACTCACAGGCAAGAGCTCTGGGCACCCCAAATTGGCTTCCGACAGCCTCGCAAAAAGTCCCCTCTCGCCATCCTCCTCCATCGATAAGAAGACCAGGCCAACTCAAAGCTTCCTCCTAAGAATGCTAGAAGACTCAGACACCTGTCCGAACAGAGAGGGCTCACAGGCAAGTGCTCTTCCCAAGCAACCCATCCCTAAGGCCACCCCACAACATGTTCACGAGGTGGGCCTTCCTCTCCTGGCGCCACTTACAGCGGCCTTTGCTTGCTCTAATTGTGGCGAGGAGAGGCAGGCAAACAGCAAAATTCTGGTAGGGCTGCCTTAGCTATGCTGATCGAACCTATGAGCTCTGGCTGTTCGGATGGGCCACTGAACAGTCTGTCGTGCTTAGGAAGAAGTTGTGAATACGCCTGGTGTAATTGTCGACGAGGGAGGATGGCGAGACGGGCTCGTCTTGTGGCACTGCCAGAGACAAGCTTGTCGTGCCCAGCGCTCTTGCCCGTGAGTGCTCGCTCTCTGGAGCAGGTTCTGATTAGGCGACGTTTCTAAAGAGTTAGTCTGGTGTAATTGTTCATGGGGAGGATGGCAAAAGGTGGACGTCCTGTGGGGATGCCAGAGACAGGCTTGTCCTGTGCCCAGAACGCTCGCCTGTGAATACTGATGGAGAGAAAAGCGATTGAACAGTGTGGCCTTCCTAGCAGTAGGTTGGAACAGGCAGGCTGTGTCAGCAGGCGAAGACGGCAAACTGTGATCGTGTTGTGGAACTGCCATAAGCATGAAAAGCAAGCTTGGTGGGGGCAGCTTCCTGGCCTGTGAACCCTGGCTGTTCGGAGCGCCAGCTGAGCAATCTGGAAGCGTGAGTACGTCTTGTGGAAACAGGGGAAGATGGCAAGATGGGCTGATTTTGTTGTGCTTCCAGAGACAAGCTTGTCGTGCCCAGTGTTCTTGCCTGTGCGTGCCCACTGTCCGGACAGGCTCCAATTCGGCGAGCTTTCTAAGGCGTAAAACTGATGTAATTGTCAGCAGGGCTCACAGGCAAGAGATACGCCAACCAAGCGTGTTTTCATGCTTACGGCAGCCCACAATGCGTCCACGTCTCGCCTTCTTTGCCTGTCAACACTTACAGCAGGCCTACTCCCACCTTACTGCTCGGAGTGCCACACTGCTCAAATGCTTCTCTCCGCGTCAGTACGCACAAGCAAGAATTCTGGACACCAGCTGGAAAAGAGCTTCTGGCAGCTCCAGAAGACATACCATCGCACCATCCTCCCCAGTCGACAATTACACAAGGCATGCTCCTAAGAATGCCAGCCTGCTCAGACGCCTGTCCAAAGAGCAGAAATGGGTTCAGAGGGGAGAGCTCTGGGCACGACAGGCTTGCCTCAGACAGCCTGACCAAAAATCCAGGTCTCGCTTTCCGTCCCTGTGGACACTTATAGCAGGACTCTTCCCACCTCACTCCTCGGCGTGCCACAGGTGTCACCCGCCTCTCCCACTTGTCAGCACTCACAGGCAAGAGCTCTGGGCACACCAAACTGGCTTTCGACAGCCTCGCAAAAAGTCCCCCTCTCGTCATCCTCCCCCTCGATAAGACCAGACCAACTCAAAGCTTCCGCCTAAGAATGCCAGAAGACTCAGATGCCTGTACGAGCAGGCAGGGCTCACAGGCAAGTGCTCTTCCCAAGCAAGCTGGCCCTTCATCCCTAAGGCCACTGCACAGCATGTTCGCGGGGAGGGGGCGGGCCTTCCTATCCCGGCGACACATAGATCGGGGCTTGCTGGCTCTGTGGCGAGGAGAGAAGAGGGTAGGCAAAGTGCGAAGCTGTTGTAGAGCGGCCTTAGATATGCAGATCAAGTCTGTGAGCTCTGGCTATTCGGAAAGGTGTCAGAGCAGTCTGGCACTCTCAGGAGGAAGTTGTGAGTACGCCTGGTGCAATTGTCAAGGGGGAGGATGGCGAGACGAGCTCATCTGATGGTGCTGCGCAAGACAAGCTTGGCGTGCCCAGACCTCCTGTCTGTGCATTCTGACAGGTGGGAGAGGCGTTTAAGCAGTGTAGAACAAATAGGCGTAAGGTGGAAAAGGCCTTGTGTTATCGTCGACAGGCGAATAAGGCGAGACTGGGAATTTTGGCGAAACTGCCCGAAGAAAGCTGTCCTTGCCCAGAGCGCTTGCCTGTAAGCCTTTGCTTTTCGGACAGGTGTCTGAGTATTTTAGCAGTCTTCAGAATAAGGTGCGAGCAGAAGTGGTGTTTCGACCAGGTCGATGTGGGGTGGTAGTCAAGGGCACGTTCTGCGGGGCTGCCTGAGGAAAGCGTGGCATGCCCAGAGCTCTTTCCTATGAAAGCTTGCTGGTCTCAGACCCCTGTCCCAGCAGCCAGGGCTCCAAGGCAAGAGCTTTTCCCAAGCACGCTTGACTTCCATCCCTAAGGCAGCCGCACGACACAATCAGGAGTGGCCGTCCTCTCCTGGCGGGATTACAGAGGAACTTGCTTGCTCTGTGTTGGGAAACGAGGTAGGCAGACTGCGAAACCGTTGGAGAGCTGGCTTAGATATGCAGCTCGGGTCTGTGAGCGCTGGCTGTTCGGACAGGCAGATGAGCAGTCTGGCATTCTAAGGAGGAAGCTATGAGGACACCTGGTGTAATTGTCAATGGGGAGGATGGCGAGACGGGTTCGTCTTGTGGAGCGGCCAGAGACAAGCTTGTCAGTTCCAGAGCGCTCGCCTGTGAGTACTGGCGAGGAGAGACGCGTTTGAGCAGTGTGGCACGGCGAGCAGTAAGGTGGGAATAGGCCTGCTGTATGTGCCGACGGGCAAAGAAAGGGAGCCGGGAACGTGTTGTTGGGCTGCCCTGAGCATGCGGAGCAAGCTTGGTGGGGCAGCTCTCCTGCCTGTGAGCGCAGTCGACAGTTACACCAGGCTGACTCCTAAGAAAGTAAGCTTGCTCAGATGGGCAAGAGCTCTAGACACAACAAGCTTGTCTCGGGACGGCCCATGGGCAAGGCTGAGTCTCCATCCTCCCTCGTCGACAATTGCACCAGGGGTTCTCACGCCTTCCTCCTAACAATGCCAGCCTGCTCAGCTGCCTGTCTGAACAGCCAGAGCTCACAGGCTTGAGCTGCATATCGAAGGCGGCTCTACAACACGTTTGCACTTTGCCTACCTCCACACAGCGTAAGCAAGCCCCGCTGTAAGTGTCGCCAGGAGAGGGAAGGCCCCTCGTGAACGGCATGTGTGGCTGCCTTAGGGATGAAGGTCTAGCGTGCTTGGGGAAGAGCTCTTGCCTGTGAACGCTGGCTGTTCGGGCAGGCGTCTGAGCATTTTGGCATTCATAAGAGGAAGCTTTGAATCTGCCTGGTTTTATAATCGAGGGGGAGGATGGCGAGAAAGGGGCGTTTCGCGAGGCTGCCGGAAGCACAATTGGAGTGCCCAGAGTTCTTGCCTCTGAACCCCTTTCTATTCGGAGAGTTGTCTGAGCAGGCTGGCATTCGCAGCAGTAAGGCTTGTATACCTGTCAAACAAGGGTAATATGGGAATTTGGCTCTTCTTCTGGGCTTCCAGATGGAAGCTTGTCCTGCCCAGAGGTCTTGCCTGTGAGTGCTGGCTGTTCGTACAGGCAGCAGAGCCGGCGGGCATTCTTTGGAGGAAGCTGTGAGTGGATGTGGTGTAAATGGCCACGGGGAGGATGGCGAGATGGGGAGAGCTTCGAGAGACAAGCTTGTCGTGCCCAGAGCGCTTGACTGTGAGTACTGACAGGGGCGAGAGACACGTTTGAGCAGAGTTGCACGCCTAGCAGTGCCATGCAACTGCAGTGTCGACAGCGTCTGCGAGGCCTGGGTGTTCGGCCAGTTGTCTGAGAAGTCTGGCATTCTTAGAAGGAGGCATTGAGTACGCCTGCTGTAAGTGTCGACGGAGAGCCGGGTTGTCTCGCAGGGCTGCCAGAGACAAGCTTGGCGTGCCCAGACCTCTTGCCCATGAGTGCCGGCTCTCTGGACAGGCGTCCGAGAGGATGGTTTTCTTAGGAGTCGGCCTGGTGTAACTGTCGACTGCACTCACACGCAAGAGAGCTGCCCCACCAAGCTTGCTCCTCATGCTTAGCCCAGTCCCACAACACGTTCCCGGCTCGCGTTCTTTGCCCGTCGACACATACAGCAGGCCGATTCCACTTTACTGCTCGGAGTGCCACACTGCTCAAACACCTCTCTCCTCGCCAGCACACACAGGCAAGCGCTGTAGGCACGACAAGCTTGTCTCTCGAAGCCCCTCCATCTCGCCCGTCGACAATTGCAACAGTACACGCACAGCTTCTTCCTAAGAATGCCAGGCTGCTCTGATGCCTCTTGGACCAGCAGGCGTTCACAGGCAAGAGCTCTGGGCAGGCCAGCTTGCTTCGAGCAGTCTTGCAAAAAGTTCCCCGTCTCGCCTTTCTCCTGTGTTGACAATTGCACAGGGCTATGCCCACCTTACTGCTAGGAGTGCCACACTGTTTAAACGTCTCTCCCTTGTCTTTTCCCACAGCCATGAGCTCTGGTCATGCCAAGCTTGTCTCGGGCAGCCCTACAAGACGAGTCCGTCTCGCCATCCTCCCCATCGAGAATAAGACCAGGCATACTCAAAGCTTCCGCCTAGGAGTGCCAGACTGCTCGGACGGCTGGCCGAACAACCAGAGCTCACAACGTTGATCTGCGGCTCTCCAACAGGTTCGCAGTTTGCCTACCTCTTCTCTCCACACTTAGAACAAGCAAGCCCCGCTTTACGTGCTGCCAGCAGAGAACGGCCACTCGGGAACGTGCTGTGCGGTGGCCAGAGCCCAGGCTGTTCGGACAGGTGTCTGAGCAGTCTGGCATTCTTAGGAGGCAGCTCTGAGTATGCCTGGTGTAATTGCCGACGGGGAGGAAGGCGAGATGTGGACTTCTTGTGGAGCTGCCAGAAAGAAGCTTGTTGTGTCCAGAGCGCTCGCCTGTGACTGCCGCCAGTCCAGAGAGGCGTCTGAGCAGGCTTGCTTTCTTAAGATTCAGCCTGCTGTAATTGTCGACTGCGCTCACAAGGAAGAGCACTGCCCCAGCAAGCTTGCTCCGCATGCTCAGGGCAGCCCAATAATACGTTCCCGGCTCCCTTTCTTTGCCTGTCGGCACGTATAGCAGGCCTATTCCACCTTACTGCTAGGAGTGCCACACTGCTCAAACGGCTCTCTCCTCGTCAGTACGCACGGGCAAGCGCTCCGGACATGACAAGCTTGTCTCTCGAAGCTCACAAGAAACCTCCATCTCACCCTCCTCCCCTTCGACAATTGCAACAGGCGTACTCACAACTTCCTCCTAAGAATGCCAGACTGCTCTGACACCTTTCCGAATAGCCAGAACTCACAGACCTGAGCTGCATATCTAAGGCGGCTCTACAACAGATGTGCACTTTGCCTACCTCTCCTCGCCACACTTAGAGCAAGCAAGCCCCGCTGTAAGTGGCGCCAGGAGAGGAAGGCCACTTGCGAACGTGCTGTGCGGTGGCCTTAGGGATGAAGGGCCTGCTTGCTTGGGAAGGGCTCTTGCCTGTGAGCCTTGGCTGTATCTGAGTCTTCTGGCATTCATAGGAGGAAGCTTTGAGTTGGCCTGGTCTTCTTATCGAGGGGAAGGATGGCGAGAGGGGGACTTTTTGCGAGGCTGTCGGAAGCCAATTTGGGGTGCCCAGAGCTCTTGCCTGTGAGTGCTGACAAGTGGGAGAGACATGTGATACCTGTGCCTATCCCAGGAGTGAGCTGGGAAGAGTCCTGCTGTAAGTGTCCACAGGGAAGGAAAGCGAGACCTGGACGTTTTTGGTCAGGCTGCCCGAGGCAAGCCTGTAGTGCCCAGAGCTCTCCCCTCTGAATCCACTTCTGCCACGACGGGTGTTGGAACCGGCCGGCATTCTCAGGAATAAGGCTTGTGAGCAGCCGTGGTGTAAAGGGCCAAAAGGTGCGCACCTAGGAAGAGGGCAAGGGAATATTTTGTGGGCTGCCAAAGGGAAGCTTGGCATGCCCAGAGCTATTACTTCTCTGCACTTGTCGTTCGCTCAGGCGTCTGAGCACTCTGGCATTCTTAGGAGGAAGCTGTGAGTACGCATGCTGTATTTGTCGACGGCGGAGGAAGGTGAGATGGGTACACCTTGTGGGGCTGCTCGAGGCAAGCTTGGCATGCCCAGCAGCCCTTGCTCGTTGGACAGGCATTTGAGCAATGTGGCATTGCTAGGAGGAAGGTGGGAGCTGACGTGCTTTTAATGTCGACAGGAGAAGAAGGCAAGCTGTTATCCTGTTGTGGGACTGCCTTAGGCATGCAGGGGAAGCTTGGCTGGGACTAGCTCCCGCCTGTGAGCCCTGATTGTCGGTGGAGGCGCTTGAGCAGTGTGGCACGCCTAGGCGTCTGGAGGGAATAGCCCTGCTGTAAGTGTCGACCGGCGAGGAAGGCAGCTGTGAATGTGTTGCGGTGCTGCCCTAAGCATGAAAAGGAAGCTTGGTTGGATAGCTCTCCTGCCTGTGCCCCCTGCCGACAATTATACCATGCTTACCTCTTAAGAAAGCTCGTAAGTGTCGACCGGCAAAGGCGTCGAGCCGTGAATGTGCTGTTGGGCTGCCCTAAGCATGCAGAACAATTCTGGGTGGGGGGGGTGTCCAGCTCTCTTGCCTGTGAGACCTGTCGACAATTACACCAGGCTTACGCTTTAGAAAGCTCGCCTGCTCAGACACCTGTCTGGCAGCCGGCACTCACGGGCAAGAGCGCTGGGCACGACAAGCTTGTCTCTGGGAGCACAACAAAATGAGCCCATCTTGCCATCCTTCCGCCATCGACATTTGCTTGCCTTCTTCGCCTGCTGACAGTTACAGCGCGCCAATTCCCAACCTACTGCTAGGAGTGGCACACTGCTCAGATGCCTTTCTCCCCTGTCATTACTCACAGGCGAGCGTTCTTGGCATAACAAGCTTGTCTCTGGAAGCCCCACAGGTAGTCACATTTTGCCATCCTCCCCCATGAACAACTACACCATGCTTACTCTTAAGAGGGTGCTCAGAGGCTTCTCCGGAGAGCCGGCACTCATAGGCAAGAGATCTGGGCAGGAGAAGATTGTCTCTGGCAGGGCCACAAAACGAGCCGGGCTCACCATCCTCCCCTGTCGACAGTTACAGCAGGTGTACTCACAGCTTCTTCCTAAGCACGACAGACTGCTCCGACGGCTGTCCGAACAGCCAGCGCTCACAGGCTTGAGCTGCATATCTGAGGCAGCTCTACAACAGGTTCGCAGTTTGCCCGCCTCTTCCCTCCACACTTAGAGCGAGCAAGCCCCTCTGTTTTGCCAGGAGAGGATGGCCACTCAGGAACATATTGTGCGGTGGCGTTAGGGATGAAGGCTCTTGCCTGTGAGCCCTGGCTGCTCGGACGCGCCACTGACTATTCTGGCATTCATTGAGGAAGCGCTGAGTACGCCTGGTGTGATCGGCGACACAAGTGAACGGTGAGCTGCGCATATCCTGTGCGGCTGCCAGAAGCTCTTTTCCAGCTCGTGTCCAGAATTCTTGCCTGTGAGGACTGACAGGTGAGAGAGGCGTTTGCGCAATATGGCACTCCTCGGAGTAAGGCGTGAGTACGCAGCCTTTAAGTGTGGACAGGAGAGGAAGGCAACTGTGAACGTGTTGTGGGCCTGCTGTGGCTTAGCAGGTTTTGTGTGGTGGGGATGAGCTCTTGCTTTTGAGCCCTGCTTGCTCGCAAAGGCGTCTGAGCATTTTGGCATTCTTAGGACTAAGTTGGGAGTAGCCGTGATGTAAAGGTCCAAAAGGCCCTCACCTAGAAGAGAGCAGGGAATATGCTGTGGGCTGGCAAAGGGAAGCTTGGCATGCCCAGAGCTCTTGCCTAGCGGCCCTTGCTGTTCGGACAGGCGTCTGAGCAGTTGGGCATTCTTAGGAGGAAGCTGTGAGTACGCCTGCTGTAACTGTTGACGGGGGAGGAAGGCGAGATGGTACCTCTTGTGGGGCTGCCCAAGGCTAGTTTCGCATACCCGCGCTCTTGCCCAGCAGCCCTTGCTCGTTGGACAGGCATTTGAGCAACGTGGCATTGCTAGGAGGAAGGCGGGAGTAGCGGTGCTATTAATGTCGACAGGAAAGGAAGGCAAGCCGTTATCCTGTTGTGGGACTGCCTTAGGCATGCAGGGGAAGCTTGGCTGGGACTAGCTCCTGCCTGTGAGCCCTGACTGTCAGCGGAGGCATTGGAGCAGTGTGGCACTCCTAGGCGTTCGGAGGGAATAGCCCTGCTGTAAGTGTCAACCGGCGAGGAAGGCAGCTGTGAAAGTGCTATGGGGCTGCCCTGCGCATGCAGGTCAAGCTTGCTTGGCAACAGCTCTTGCCTGTCAGCGTCGGCTGTTCGGACAGGCAGCTGAGCAGGCGGGCATTCTTAGGAGGCAGCTGTGAGTGGACGTGGTGTAAGTGTCCACAGGGGAGGATGGCGAGATTGGGCATGTCTTGTGGGGCTGCCGGAGGCAAGCTTGGCGTGCCCAGACCTCTGATCCATGTGAACTGATAGGTGGGAGAGTTTGAGCAGTTTCACACTCTTAGGAGAAAGGTGGGAACAGGCCTGGTGTTATTGTCGACTAGGGGCGCGGGAGGCAATGTCATGGGGCTGCCCTAGCCTGACTCTAATTAACTCTAGATGGTGGCAGTCCAAGATTCCTTAACACTGAACTCCTTTGGAAGGAGTCCTGCTTTGCGAATTTCACTGGGTAGGAGCCCTTTCTCACCTGCCCGAGTTGTTGCAACTGGTCCGGATTGTGTCCATTTGGCTTGGATACAATGGACCGCCAAAGAAACATTAGTTTGAGCTCCTCCTGCTGCAACTAAGGAAGCTGATGAGCTTGCCTTCTTTGAGCTCCCACTGAGGTAGAAATCTGAGAGGAGCACCGTTGATTACGTCCAAGAGGTAACAGAGATGATCGTAATGGCTTTGCTTTGTCTAATCTAGACACATCTCTGTTTGTGGCACTTACTTATTCACTAATGCCTCAGCATCGATGCTATTTAGAACTCTTAATCCTGGCCCTGTAACACCACTGACATCCTTTCTTTCTCGCCATTTGGTGCTTCAGGTCCGCTTGCGTAACCATTCCATCCATGTGGTGTAAGCTATATTTAAAAATGGCAGACAGGATGGCTTAATCATAGACATGTTCTCTTGCCTGAGTAACGCTACAGGTTTTAGAGACCACAAAGGGTTCAACAGTAACTTTTGTGTTCCGGTTGATTTAACTGCGTGGGAGCTCTGCGGAGATGGTCGGGCTGTTCCTGCAGTGACCGCAGGGAAAGTTAAAATGGAGAGCATTGGGGAAGTGGTTAAAGCAGGAGAGAGTGTTGAAAGCCTGCTCCTGAGAGTGCAGGGTAGAACTAATGGCGTAGACTTACAAGTTACACTCCCATTACAAGAGCGTTTGTTAGAACGCATCACCGGGGTCTGCCGGGACCCGGGCAATGGAAGGCGGAAGTTTTCAGCGCAATCGTCTCTCCGGCACCAGGCGAGAGTCACTACAATTTGTAGTTAGTGACACACTGGACTTCTCAGTTTGGGTAATGTCTTGGTCCCATTTCTACTGGCAATAGTCTTAGAGGCTGTCACGGAGGATTCTGAACATCCCGTAGCGCTAAGTTTAGGGCTGCTGGTAAAAATGACCTCACTACCTCAGCAAGCAGCCAGTGGCCTGCCACTTGCCAATCAGGCACTGAGGCAGAAGTGAGCTCAGAAGCGCAGGCAGGACTCATGGCGCTCTGAGTGCCTCATCAGGCACTGAGGTCAAAGGGACCTCACAAGCACAGCCAGCAGCTCTGGGCCTGCCATGGCGCATCAAGCACGGAGAAAGAAGGGAACACCCAAGCAGACCAGCAGCCATGGGCGTGGCAGTGCATGCCCATGCATGCCATGCATGCAATGGCATGCAGGTCAAAGTGACATCGTAAGACACAACCAGCAACCATGGGCCTGCCACTGCCCTTTTCGGCATGCAGACACAAGTATCCTCACAAGCAAAGCCAGGTGGCATGACCCTGCCACTGGCCTATCAAGCACAGAGGCAGAAGCAAGCTCACAAGCAGAGCGAGGACCTGCACCACAAGAAAAGGCACGTGGAGACCACTGCACAGCAAAAAAGGCACTCAGAAGGACCTGCACCGCAAAAAAAGGGCTCTCGGAGGCCCCACTGCAAAGAAAAAGCACTTGGAAACCACTGCACCATGAAAAAAAGCACTCAGAGGGCCCTGCACCGCCAGAAAAGGGCCCTCGGATGCCCCTACATATGAAAAAAAGTCACTCGGAGGCCCCTGCACCGCAGAAATAGGCACTTGCAGGCCGCTGCATCACAAAAAAAGGCAATTGGAGGGCGCTACACCACAGACAAAGGCACTCGGAGGCCCCTGCAGAGGAAAAAAAAAGCCCTCGGAGGCCACTACACTGTAAAAAAAGGCACTCGGTGGCCACTACAGCACAAAAAAAGGCACTCAGAGGACCACACCACAAAAAAAGGTACTGGGTGGCCCCGACAGCACAAAGGCACTCGGGGGCTGCTACAATGCGAAACAAGGCACTCGGAGTGCCCGGCACCACCAAAAGAGGCACTCGGAGGCTCCTGCACTGGAAAAAGAGGCACTTGCAGGCCTGTAGACCGGAAAAAAAGGCACTCGGGGGCCGCTACACCGCAGAGAAAGGCACTTGGAGGCACCTGCAATGGAAAAAAATGCCCCCTGAGGCCCCAGCACCGCAAAAAAAGGCACTTGGCTGCCCCTACACTGGAAAAAAAGGCACTCGGAGGCCCCTACAGCACAAAAAAGGCACTTGGGGCCTGCTACAATGTGAAACAAGGCACTCGGAGGGCCCAGCACCACCAAAAGAGGCACTCGGAGGCTCCTGCACTGCAAAAAGAGGCACTTGCAGGCCTGTACACCAGAAAAAATGGCACTTGGAGGCCCCTACACCACAGAGAAAGGCACTCGGAGGCCCCTACAGCACAAAAAAAGGCACTTGGGGGCTGCTACAATGCAAAAAAAGGCACTCGGAGGCCCCTACACTGGAAATAAAGGCACTCGGAGGCTCCTGCACCTCAAAAAAAGGCACTCAGAGGCCTCCACACTGCAAAAAAGGGCACTCGGAGGCCAGTGCACTGAAAAACAGGGCACTTGGAGGCCAGTGCACACAAGAAAAGGCACTCGGAGGCCCCCACATTGCAAAAAAAGGCACTTGGAGGCTACTACACTGCAAAAAAATGCACCCTGAGGCCCCTGCACCGCGAAAAAAGGCACTTGCTGGCCCCAACAGCACAAAAAAAGGCACTCGGGGGCTGCTACAATGTGAAAAGAAAGGCACTTGGAGGCTGCTACAACGCAAAAAAAAGCACTTGGAGGGCCCTGCACCACAAAAAAAATGCACTCGGAGGCTCCCGCACTGGAAAAAGAGGCACTTGCAGGCCTGTACACTGGAAAAAAAGGCACTCGGAGGCTCCTGCACCACAAAAGAAGGCACTCCGTGGCCCCTACACCACCAAGAAAGGCACTCGGTGGCCCCCACATTGCAAAGAAAGGCATTTGGAGGCTACTACATTGCAAAGAAATGCACCCTGAGGCCCACACACAGCAAAAAAAGCACTCAGTAGCCCCTGCACCGCAAAAAAAGGCACTTGGAGGCCAGTGCACTGAAAAACAGGGCACTTGGAGGCCAGTGCACCGCAAGAAAAATGCACTCAGAGGCCCCGACACCACAAAAGAAAGGCACTCGGAGGACCACACCACAAAAAAAGGCACTTGGGGGCTGCTACAATGCAAAAAAAGGCACTCAGAGGCCCCTGAATCACAAGAAAAGGCACTCGGTGGCTCCTACAGCACAATAAAAGGCATTTGGGGGCTGCTACAATGTGAAACAAGGCACTCAGAGGGCCTGCACCACCAAAAAGGCACTCGGAGGCTCCTGCACTGGAAAAAAAGGCACTTGGAGGCTACTACACTGCAAAAAAAATGCACCCTGAGGCCCCTGCACCACAAAAAAAGGCACTCAGAGGCTGCTACAATGCAAAAAAAGGCACCCTGAGGCCCCTACACCGGAAAAAAAGGCACTCGCAGGGCCCTGCACCACAAAAAAAGGCACTCGGAGGCTGCTACACTGTAGAGAAAGGCACTCGGAGGCCCCTGTACTGGAAAAAAAGGCACTCGGAGGCCCCTGTACTGGAAAAAAAGGCACTTGGAGGCTGCTACAATGCAAAAAAAGGCACTCGGAGGGCGCTACACCACAAAAAAAGGCACTCAGTGGCCCCTACAGCACAAAAAAAGGCAATTGGGGGCTGCTACAATGTGAAACAAGGCACTCGGAGGGCCCAGCACCACCAAGAAAGGCACTCGGAGGCTCCTGCACTGGAAAAAGAGGCACTCGGAGGCCTGTACACTGGAAATAAAGGCACTTGCAGGTCCCTGCACCACAAAAAAGGCACTCGGAAGCCCCTACATTGCAAAAAAAGGCACTTGGAGGCTACTACACTGCAAATAAACGCACCCTGAGGACCCTGCAATGCAAAAAAAGGCACTCAGAGGCCTCTACAACACCTTCCACTTCCCTATCAGACACAGAGGCTGATGTGACCTGACAAGGACAGGAAGCCGCCTGGGGCCTGCCAGTGGCCTATCAGGCACTGGTAATTCTGTGAGCTCACAAGCAGAGTCAGCAGCCATGGGCATCCCACTGCCTGATGAGGCACTGAGACCAAGGTGACCTCAAAATGCAGCCAGCACGCAGAGGCCTGCCACTGGCCTATCAGTCACTCAGACTGCTGTGAGCTCAAAAGGACAGCCAGCAGCCAATGGCCTCGCACTGGCCTATCAGGCAATGGGACTGCTGTGACCTCACGAGCACAGCCAGCAGCTATGGGCCTGCCACTGGCCTATGAGGCACGGAGGCTGATGTCACCTCACAAGCACAGGCAGCAGCCAGGGGCCTCCCACTGCCCAATGAGGCGCTGACGCTGCTGTCAACTCAGAAGCACAGTAAACAGTCAGGGGCCTGCCACTGCCCTATAGGGCACTGAGGCTTCTCTGACCTCACAAGCCCACCCAGCAGTCATTGGCCTCGAACTGGCCTATCAGGCACTGAGGCTGCTGTGACCTGACAAGCACGGCCAGCAGGCATGGGCATCCAACTGCCCTATAAGGCACTGAGGCTGCTGTGACGTCACAAGCAAAGCCAGCAGCTGTGGGTCTGCCACTGGCCTGTCAGGCAATAGGACTGCTGTGACCTGACAAGCACAGCCAGCAGCTATGGGCCTGCCACTGGCCTATAGGGCACTGAGGCTGCTGTGACCTCACAAGCACAGCGAGGAGCCAGAGGCCTGCCATTGCCCTATAAGGTACAGAGACAAATGTGACCTCAAAAGGCAGCCAGCAGATGGGGCCTCCCACGGGCCTATCAGGCTGTAGGAGTGTTGTGACCTGACAAGCACAGCCAGCAGCTATGGGCCTGCCTCTGGCTTACAGGAAAAGGAGGCTGATGGCACCTCACAAGCACAGCCAGCAGCCAAGGGCCTGCCACTGGCCTATACAGCACGGAGGCTGCTGTGACCTCACAAGCACAGGCAGCCGCCATTAGCCTCCCACAGCCCTAGGAGGCGCTGACGCTGCTGTCAACTCAGAAGCACAGCCAGCAGCCAGGAGCCTGACACTGGCCTTAGAGGCACTCAGGCTGCTGTGACATCACAAGCACAGCCAACAGGGGGCGCTGGACACTAACCTATGAGGCACTGAGGGTGCTGTGACCTCCCAAGCACAGCCAGCAGCCATGGGCCTGACACTGGCCTTAGAGGCACTCAGGCTGCTGTGATATCACAAGCACAGCCAGCAGCCAGGAGCCTGACACTGGCTTGAGAGGCACTCAGGCTGCTGTGACCTCACAAGCACAGCCAGCAGCCAGGAGCCTGACACTGGCCTAGTACGCACTCAGGCTGCTGTGACCTAAAAAGCACAGCCATCATCCAGGAGCCTGCTACTCGCCTCGGAGGCACTGAGGCTGCTGTGACGTCACAAGCACAGCCAGCAGGCAGGAGCCTGCTACTGGCCTAGGAGGCACTCAGGCTGCTGTGACATCCCAAGCACAGCCAGCAACCATGAGCCTGCCACTGGCCTAGGAGCCACTCAGGCTGCTGTGACCTCACAAGCACAGCCAGCAGCGGTCCCTGTAGACTAACCTATGAGGCACTGAGGCTGCTGTGACCTCACAAGCACAGCCAGCAGCCAGGAGCCTGCCGCTGGCCTCACAGGCAGTCAGGCTGCTGTGACCTCACAAGCACAGCCAGCAGTTATGAGCCTGCCACTGGCCTAGGAGGCACTGAGGCTGCTGTGACCTCACAAGCACAGCCAGCAGCGGGCCCTGTAGACTAAACTAGGAGGCACTGAGGCTGATGTGACCTCACAAGCACAGCCAGCAGCCAGGAGCCTGCTACTGGCCTAGGAGGCACTGAGGCTGCTGTGACCTCACAAGCACAGCCAGCAGCCATGAGCCTGCCACTGGCCTCAGAGGCACTCAGGTTGCTGTGACCTCACCAGCACAGCCAGCAGTCAGGGGCCTGCCAGTGGCTTATGAGGCACAGAGGGTGCTGTGACCTCACAAACACAGCCAGCAGGGTACGCTGTAGACTAACCTATGAGGCACAGAGGCTGCTGTGACGTCACAAGCACAGCCAGCAGGAGGCGCTGTAGACTAACCTATGAGGCAGTCAGGCTGCTGTGACCTCACAAGCACAGCCAGCAGCCAGGAGACTGCCACTGGCCTCGGAGGCACTGAGGCTGCTGTGACGTCACAAGCACAGCCAGCAGCCAGGAGCCTGCCACTGGCCTAGGAGGCACTGAGGGTGCTGTGACCTCACAAACACAGCCAGCTGGGGACGCTGTAGACTAACCTATGAGGCACTCAGGCTGCTGTGACCTCCCAAGCACAGCCAGCAGTGAAGGGCCTGCCACTGGCCTCAGAGGCACTCAGGCTGCTGTGACCTCACCAGTACAGCCAGCAGTCAGGGGCCTGCCACTGGCTTATGAGGCAGTAAGGTTGCTGTGACCTCACAAGCACAGCCAGCAGCCATGAGCCTGCCACTGGCCTCAGAGGCACTCAGGCTGCTGTGACCTCAGCAGCACAGCCAGCAGCCAGGAGCCTGACACTGGCCTAGGAGGCACTGAGGGTGCTGTGACCTCACAAACACAGCCAGCAGGAGGCGCTGTAGACTAACCTATGAGTCACTGAGGCTGCTGTGACCTCACAAGCACAGCCAGCAGCCAGGAGCCTGCCACTGGCCTAGGAGGCAGTCAGGGTGGTGTGACCTCACAAGCACAGCCAGCAACCATGAGCCTGCCACTGGCCTAGGAAGCACTGAGGCTGCTGTGACCTCACAAGCACAGCCAGCAGCCAGGAGCCTGCTACTGGCCTAGGAAGCACTGAGGCTGCTGTGACCTCACAAGCACAGCCAGCAGTCAGGGGACTGCCAGCGGCTTATGAGGCACTGAGGTTGCTGTGACCTCACAAACACAGCCAGCAGCCATGAGCCTGCCACTGGCCTTTGAGGCACGGAGGCTGCTGTGACCTCACAAGCACAGAAAGCAGCCATGAGCCTGACACTGGCCTAGGAGGCACTGAGGCTGCTGTGACCTCACAAGCACCGCCAGCAGCCAGGGGATGCCCCTGGTGTATGATGCACTGGGACTGCTTTGACTTCACAAGCACAGCCAGCACCCAGGAAGCTGACACTGGCCTATCAGGGCCTGAGGTTATTGTGACCTTACAAGCACAGCCATCATCCATTGGCCTGCCACTGGCGTATAGGGCATGGAGGCTGCTGTGACCTCACAAGCACAGCCAGGGGACTGCCACTGCCCTGTGAAGCACTGAGATAAATGTGACCTCACAAGCACAGAATGCAGCCAGGGCCCTGCCCCTGGTGTATCAGGCACTGGGACTGCTTTGACTTCACAAGCACAGCCAGCAAACAGGGGTCTGCCACTGGCCTATGAGGCAATGAGAGTGCTCTAACCTCACAAAAAAAGCTGGCTTACAGGATCCTGCCACTCGCCTATTAAGCACTGTGGCTGTGAGGCTGCTGTGAGCTCACAAGCAGAGTCAGCAGCCATGGGCCTCCCACTGCCCTATAAGGCACAGAGACAAATGTGACCTCAAAAGGCAGCCAGCAGACAGAGGCCTGCCACAGGCCTATCAGGCAATAGGACTGCTGTGACGTTACAAGCACAGCCAGCAGCTGTGGGTCTGCCACTGGCTATCAGGCACTCAGACTGCTGTGAGCTCACAAGCACAGCAAACAGCCATGAGCCTGCCACTGCCCTATAGGGCACAGAGGCTGCTGTGACCTCACGAGCACAGCCAGCAGCCAGGAGCCTGCCACTGGCCTGTGAAGCACTGAGACAAATGTGACCTCACAAGCACAGCAAACAGCCTTGGGCATCCCACTGGCATATCAGTCAATGGGACTGCTGTGACCTCACGAGCACAGCCAGCAGGCACTGGCCTGCCCCTCGTATATCAGGCACTGAGGCTGCTGCTGTTGTCCGAAAAGCGGATTCGTTGCCCGGTGTGCAATAAGCCAATAATTACACACTCAGGAGAGACATTTGCTTATTTATTTCAGAGTTGCGCAAGCCTGGGTGCTCGGTCGTTTCCCACAAATCAAGCACACCCCCCCCCAACTTTTCAAGTAGCATTTATACAAACAAATTGCCAGATTTGCAATTTTCCCTTTTACACTGATTGGTTAGTGATTTCTTCATTCCCCGGGTCCCACCCCTGTCTCCCAAGGTCCTGATGAGGGGAGATCAATTAACACTGCCCCAGCAGGGACAGTAGGTGTTATCTCCCAAAGTCCTGACAAGGGGGAGATAGTCCAGACCCCTTAATTAACATTGTTTCAGCAGTGAGAGGAGGTTTTGCTTCCCAAGGTCCTGGTGCCCAAGCAGGCCTTATTTCAAAGCCTTGACATCCTCCCTTTCGGAGTGTGGGGCACAGGAATGCAGACTGCTTGTAACTCCCTTATCTTTCCAGCCTGCACCAGCTCTGGGGCCCTTTCTTACTGAACTAGGAGTGCGGCCTAAGGCTTCAGCAAATTTAGCTACTCATGAAGCAAGTTTTATCTAAGTGGCTACCTCTAGACCACTTCAGACTTAATGTTAGAAGTTATCCTAATCTACCTAGTTCACGCATTCCTTCTGAGCTTCCCAGGGTTGTCTTGTAACAATTCCCCCCTTTGAGACTTATATGATCATTTTCATATTAGTCTCACTCTTTTAAAATCTTTCCCATATTAATTTTGTACAACATCTACAAATGCATTGAATCACTACATAAACGCATACAAAAACTACTAACACCATTCCCAAAATTGTTAAACACTTTCTAACCCATGAGCTCACGTCAGGGAACCAGGAAGTCAACCATTTCCATGTTTCTTCAAATCCAAAAGAGGTATCCTCTTTCTGAACCCCATGTAAGATTTCAGTCTGCTTCCAGATTTCATTTAGATCGGTAGAAATTCTCCCGCTTTGATCCACATATACACAGCAACTAGTATTTATTACTGTACATACTCCTCCCTGAGATGCCAATAACATCTCTAGAGCCATCCTGTTTTGGGTAGTTATTTTAGCAATTTCTGAAACCTCCTCTTGTAAAGCTGCAGTGGCATCAGAGGTTTTATTCCCTATTTTTTTCAATAACTACTGAAATATTTACTATTGCTTTTTCAAGTTCACTCACTCCCAGTTGTGGAAACAGCCACCTTACGAATGACTGCAACCTAGTAGGTCGATCTATTAAAGGATTATTGACCCTCTTTTGTCTCCTTATGAATGTTCTTAGCCAGGATTTTTGGTATTTATTACTCAATTCTTTTCTTATAGTAACATTAGGGATTATTGCCCCTAAAGTACATGTCCCTGACCAATTAGGAGGTAGCACTTTTCGTGCCTTGTTTCCACACAACCAATACCATCCACTACCTTTTGGAACACGCCACCCATTTAGTTCCTTACTTGGCCACTTATAACCTATTCAGGTATCCGAGAGCAATCTTTATAACCTCCTACCTTAATGGCTCCAGTACAGTTGATCGGTTGCTTTCCATAAAGTATAGTCTTCTCCCACCATTTATTACTATTATTACATCTTTGGATATATTGATAATAATCTCCTGTCACCCTCTGGACTTCCCATTCCTGTTTGGTTGTTTCATAGGCACTCCAATTAGTGGGAAGCCCTTGTTGGAAAGTTCAGGGAAGTGGGTACACACCCAGCAATCCCTCTGGTTAACTATCTTCATAGATTTCGTAATTACTTCCAAATGGAGATTGTGACTCCAAAATCCTTCCTGATTCCCTTTAATTGTTTGGCTCAGGTAACCTAGAAAAACTAACCACCACATTTCTCCCCTGGTTGTTAAGGAGAACATCATTTTTACACAGATACCGTAACAACAATATTAACCCTATTCCTAACAAACAGATTAAAGCATTTTTTCCCTGAATACAATCTAAATTTAAAACCGATTCGCTTCTAATACATCTCATATATCTTTATATATTTTTAACTTTAGAGGTTGAACTTGTTCAGCTTTCCACGTCTCTCGAGGTACTGCTTTCACTCGGGTGTAATCTAAAAGTATAACTGGATGTACCTACGGAGAGAAGAACCTTTGCCATAGACAAGAGATAATCACTTAAAATTTGATCACCCTTAACGTGCATTTGAATTTCATTTCCAGTTAAATTTACAGTGTAAGGTTTGCCATACAGAATCTCAAATGGACTAACTTTCTCCCTAACCCTTGGGGTTATTCTGGTTCTTAATAATGCCAGAGGTAAAACATCAGTCCATTTCATCTGAGTCTCCTGACACAATTTTCCTACCTGTCTCTTAATTGTTTGATTCATTCTTTCCACTTTTCCACTGGATTGTGGCCTCCAGGGGGTATGTAAGTCCCATTTAATTTGTAGTATTTTTGAGATTTGTTGTACTATTTCTGCTATAAAATGAGGTCCCCTATCTGAAGAAAACCCTTCTGGTACCCTAAATCTTGGTATGATTTCTTTTAATAACATTTTCACTACCTCCCCTGCTTTAGTGGTACGACACGGGAAAGCCTCAGGCCATCCTGAAAAGGTGTCAACAATTACCAACAAATATTTATATCCATTACATCTTGGTAATTCAGAAAAATCAATTTGCCAGTAATCCCCAGGCATGAAGCCCCTTTTTACTTCCCCTGGGGGGGCTTCTTCTGAATCCTGGGATTATTTCTAAGACAGATTTCACATTTTTGTGTAATACCCTTTGCAATTATTAACATACTAACTCCCACAGCAAATCTTTTAACTGTTTCAACCAATGCCTCAGCTCCCATGTGGGTACTATCATGTATTTGCTTCATCAGCTTCTTCATTATCGGCAAAGTTACCACACACTGTCCAGTAGATGTCACCCACCATCCTTCAGGAGTTTTTATGCATTTCAGTATTTCTGCTAATTTATTTTCTTTTTCAGTGTATACTGGAATTTCCATTTTTAACAGTCTCTCTGGAACTAATGCTGCCACTGACATGGATAATTTTGCAGCCTCATCGGCCTGTTACGGAAATTAGGCTTGTCGGCCACCATAACAGAGTTCGACCCTAGGTTCCCCCAAGTAAAGTTCAGAGCCAAATCAAAACAAATTAAATTTTAATCACACGCATGCCGTAATTACAGCTCGAGCTGGGTGCCTCCGAAGAGGGACCCTAACATAAACAAATCCTGGGTAATTATAGTCTTTTCGACTTCCATTTCCCACCCCTCACGCGATAGTTAGACCAATAGTAATTTTTTGGTCTGGGGTCTCCTGCTCCTCATTGGGTCTCATCGTCTTTCTGAGGCAAGCTGGTTTTCTCCTTATTCTTGTTTTTTTGCAGTCTCTGATGACGGTTGTACTTCTGTTTTTGTTGGGTCTGGCGGTTGCCTCCCAAGGTCTTATTTTCCCCCATTGTTTTGGCGTCTTCCCTCTCGGAGTCGGTGACACAGGTGCGCAGACTGCGTGTGGCTCCCTTATCTTCCCAGCCTGAACGAGCTCTGAGGCACTATTTTTTATTAAACTAAGTAAAGATTCGTTACTTTTCCCACGCACGGCCTAAGGCTTCAGCAAATCTAGCCACTCATGCTAAGCAAGTTTTATGTAAGTTGTGCTAAGCAGCCATTTCTAGACAGTTTCAATTCACTATTCTTTAACAGTTTCCCCCCTTTGTTTTTATGAAGCATCCCTGCTAATATTTTAAACAGAGTTCTCGAAGTCTTTCGAGGCATACTATCACTTTCCATACTCTTATATATAATATGATCGTAAGCAATAGGCATAACACAGTTAAACTGAACACAACTACTACCGGGTGCAATACATGATTATAAATCCCTGTTGTGGTTGGTGACCACCCTAGAAGAGTTTCCCAGCCATGATGTTCTCCGTCCCTTTTTACCCTTTCTAAGATATGATGTATCTCTTTTGCATCATGGTGAACAGTGATTAGAGTTTTCTGTCCACTGTTCCGGATGCGCTCTAGCAGTCGATGCAAATCATCATGTTGCAGTAGTTTCCTTACCAGGGTGAGATTCATCCCAATGGGAGTAGGTAGTAAATTTTGAATTAATGTATAATTAGATTGTAACAATTGATAAGACGTGATAGGAGCTGAATAATTGAAATCACATCCCATGATTTTGGTAAAGCTACAAATACAAGTATTTCAATGATTACTCATATCTACTACAATGCCATCTATAACTATAAGACTACAAAAGGTTCTCATACATACACACCCTCTCCCAATATATACAAGTATAGTTGCAGGTGTTTCATCAGGGTGTATTTCAAAGTGACAAACATTTTGCTCAATGTCAAGACAAATGTCTTGGGCTTTGATGGTATTACTTTCACAAATAAACCCTTGCTGTTCCTGTACAATACATGCGCTAACGTCCACAGTTTGCCATTTATTTCCATTTCGTTGGGCCCATACTCTGTGTTCCAATGGATAGAGTATAGCTCCATTGTGATTTAATCCTAATGCAATGATTGGATATATTGTATATGTTGGAGCATTACGTATTGTTGAAACAAAGGCTGTGGCCTTAGTGTTGATAGGATCATAAGTAAAATTGACCAGATACCACCAGGATTGGAATTCCTTTTCAAATTCGGTCACATTATCCCAAATTACCTTTCGAATTTCAGTGGGTAAAGTGCCTTCTTCCCCTCCCTTATAATCGCTGCTGCCATAGATTGCATCCACAGTTGAGCTTGGATGCAACTGAGGGCCAGGGAAATATTAATTTGGGCTTCCCCAAGTGCATCCACTATCAAGTGGTGATCTTTTTCATTCATTTTTTCCCACTGAGGTAATATCTCGGATGAAAGCCATTGGTTAGTTCCTAATGCTAATAGAGAAGACCTCAATGGATGTTTTAATCTGTATAAGTCACTTGTTGTTGTGCTCAGTTTATTTACGAGTACTTCAGCATCTATACTGTTTAGGACTCCCAATCCTGTTCCTATGATACCGGTCACATCTCTCCTTGTTCATTTTGGAGAGGTGAGGGTTCGCCTATGTAACCACGCCGTCCATCCCACATAGGACGTACCTAAGAATGGTGAACAGGTCGGTTTGATTGTAGAGATATAATTTGCATTAATAGCTCTACTCGTTTGAGAGACCATGATGGATTAAATAACACTCGTTGTTGGCCTGTATTTCTAATCACATACGGTCCAATTTCAAAGATTTGTGGGGATAAGGTTTTCTTACTCTTCATGGTAACAGAGTTATTTATATTGGTGGAAATAATTGTAGTCAGGGTAGGTATTGCTGTACTGGGCTCAATAATGTCTATTTTAAATTTAAATGACAGTCCCACATTGTGGTGAGCCCACAGGCAAACTATAAAAACAGGTTGTTCTAAGGTAAAATTGTACCAACAATCCAGTTTTTCAGTGGCACAAATTTTCCTTCCTTTTTCATTTGATTTGATTTTAGTGAGAGAGATTTGAGTTGCCTTCTCATGGGTGGACCCGTTGATCACTCGACACCCTATCTTTATTTCCTTTCCTGTCCTTCCCAGGAGTTGGGGAAGTTGGTTAGTATTATCCCAGCTCCATTCATTTTCTGAGTATACTTCAGTTCCATGCATGACCAGGGCTGAGAGGTTTAAGTTTTTATCAGAACTTAATCCCATACTCCCGGTATACTTAACACGGGCCTGGGACCATGGCCACTCTAAGGTTCTTTGACCACAGCTTAGGGAAAGTAGCATTGCCAGGGTTTGAAACAGCAGGGTGCAGTAAAGGGAAAGAGATTTGTGTTAGTGAGGCGAGTCCGAACAGACTACCCTGGGGAAGTCGTGTATCCCATCGAGCTTTACGTGGTTGTTTTCACTGTTCTGCTGCAACCTCTGCTGTGTTTGCTTCTTGGACTGTCACTCGTTTCACGTGAGAGTGGTGAATCCAATTCTCTTTTCCTAGAATTTTAACAGCGTAGTAAGAACTTAACAATACAGTATAGGGTCCTTCCCATTTTGGTTCTAGTTTTGTTTTTCGCGAGAATACCTTTATCAACACTTTATCTCCAGGCTGTATAGCATGTGCCTGAATGTCTGATGGCACTGGCTGAAACCACTGAGCCTGATTTTGCAAGGCCTTAAACCGTTCTTGTAAGGCTAGTACCTATTGTGTTACTCGTTCATCTCCGTCTAATAGGCTGGTCTTAGCAGGGATATAAGTCCCTGGTATCGCTAAATGTCTCCCAAAAAGAATTTCTGCTGGTGGTAGTCCTATGGGTTGCCGTGGAGAATTTCGAACATCCCACAGAGCTAAGTTTAATGCCTCTGGCCATTTTAGGCTAGCATGTGTGCATATTCTTGCTATTTTCTCTTTTAATGTTCTATTCATTCTTTCTACTTGTCCTGAAGATTGTGGGTGATAAGGAGCATGTAGGTTTCTTTTTATTCCTAACGATTTACATAACTGATTGATTATGCTTGCTGTAAAATGGGCACCCCTGTCTGAATCAATGGCTTCTGGGACCCCATACCTGGGTATGATTTCCTTCAGTAAGGCTTTTACCATTCCCCCTGTGTCAGCCTTTCTTGTTGGAAAAGCTTCTACCCAGCCTGATAACTGATCTATTATCACTAACAAGTGTTTGTATCCATAGACAGATGGCATATCTGCATAAGCTATTTGCAGCTTCTGGAAAGGGAAGTAAGCCCATGGTCGTCCCCCCAAATCTGAGCTTGGCTTGTTATTTGAAAACTTCTGGCAGGTCGGGCAGCTATTTGTTATTCTTCTAGCAGCTGCATAGATTCCTGGAGCAGCCCATACTTTCTGTACCTGTTTAGCTATTCCCTCGGCTCCCCCATGAGCTTTATCGTGAAACCACCTAGCTATAGTAATTAAATATTTTTTTGGTAGAATTGGTTTTTCCCCAATTGTCCATATTCCATCACCATTTTGTTTTGCTTCCCACTGTTCCCATTGTTTTTTCTCTTCCACTGAGCAGTCTTTTTCATACATAGTTTTGGGGGTCTATTAAGTTTGGCCACTCACTCTGGTCCATCCTTGGAACTGCCCCCATACATTCTCTCAGAGGTTGTCGAGCTGCAGCCCTCGCAGCAGCGTTGGCTAGAGCATTTCCTCTGCTAATTTCTGTAGTGTCTTTAGTATGGGCTGGGCAGTGTATTACTGCAATTTCTTTGGGCAGTTGAACTGCTTCCAGCAAATTACGTATTTCTTCTCCATTAGCTAATTTCTTTCCTGATGACGACAAGAATCCTCGTTCTTTCCATAACATCCCTGTTGCATGACACACTCCAAATGCATATTTAGAGTCGGTATAGATATTTACCCGCAAGCTCTTACCTATTTTTTGCTGCTTGGGGCAATGCTATTAATTCTGCTCCTTGAGCACTTACTGATGGAGACAAAGGATTGGCCTCGAGCACCTCAAAGACGTTAGTGACAGCATAGCCGGAGTGACGTCTTCCGTCCAAATAATAGGATGACCCATCTGTAAACAGAACTAAGTCCGGGTTCTCCAAAGGTTCATCTTTAAGGTCCTCCCGGGGCTTGCTCGAGCTGACAACCACCTGCTCACAGGAATGATGTGGCTCTCCGTCCTCCGGTTGAGGCAATAGCGTTGCTGGATTCAAAATATTGCATCTTTTGAAAGTCACATTATCTGCATGCAGTATTATCAGTTCATAGCGGTCAGCTCTCTGTGGGGATAGTGCTTGAGTCGCATATTGCTTCATTAACAGTTCTACTTCATGTGGCACATACACAGTCAATGAATGACCCAAAACCACAGGTCGTGTTTTTTTCAGTAAGAGCTGCAGTAGCTGCTATTGCTCTGATGCGTCCTGGAGTGCCTTTAGCTACCTCATCTAGTTGCGTGGAGTAATAGGCCACTGGTCTACGGTGAGGGCCTAGTTTTTGGGTGAGTACCCCACTTGCTACTCCCTGTCGCTCATGGACAAATAATTCAAATAGTTTGCTATAATCTGGTAACCCGAGAGCAGGGGCTGAAACCAACGCTTTTTTCACAGATGTAAAAGCTTTCTCCCTTTCTGGGCCCCAGGCCAAAGGCTCTATCTCCTCCTTTTTTGTTGCCTGTACCAGAGGCTTAGTAAGTTCTGCTAACCCCGGAATCCATGGTCGGCAGAATCCTACAGCTCCTAAAAATCCCCTAAGCTGTTTTTTTGTTACAGGACGAGGCATATCAAGAATTGTCTTTACTCGTTCTGGATCAACTAACCTGTGTCCTTCTCTTAAGATAAAACCCAAATATTTTACCTCTCTTTGACACAGCTGGAGTTTAGACAGAGATGCTCGATGCCCTTTTTCTGCAAGAGCGTTACATAGAGAAACAGTATCTTTCAAACATGTCTCATAATCTTTACTTGCTAATAACAAATCATCTACATATTGTATTAATACAGAATGTCCTGGAAGTTCGGTATCTGAGAGGTCATTTTTAAGTATACGCGAAAAAACAGTCGGAGACCCAGTAAATCCCTGTGGCAGCCTTGTCCAAGTTAATTGTTGTCCCTTCCAAGTGAAAGCAAAGAGATCTTGGCTATCTTCAGCTATCGGTATACTAAAAAAGGCTGCTGTTAGGTCAATCACAGTAAAATAAGTTGCCCAGTGGGGTATCTGTAGTAAAATGGTTGATGGGTCGAGGACTACTGGATGTGGAGCAACTACATGTTGGTTTATAGCCCTGAAGTCTTGTACAAAGCGATACTCTGGATCACCATCAGCATCTTGCCTGTTCTTTTTAACTGGCAGAATTGGGGTGTTATATGGGGATTCACAGACTCTAAGGATACCCATTTTCAGATAATGATCAGTTTGTTTTTGGATACTCTTCTCTGCTTCCTTTGGGATAGGATATTGTTTAACTGCAGGAGGCAATCCCCCCTTTGTTTTTATCGAGACTGGACCGGCTGATTTCAGTAGTCCCACATCCATTCCTGAAGAGCTCCATAATTTTTTAGAAACTGATTCTAAACCTGTTGGAATTTGCAGATTAGTTGACTCTGGTTCTGGTGTCTTAGCCAGAACACATGAACCCATAATTATTAGCTTTATCCCTTCCGGCTGTAAGCAGATCTGAGTATCCAAGGCTTGCAGGAGATCTCTCCCCAAAAGGCATATAGGTGCGTCTGTGGAAATTATAAAATGTCCCCACACTGTTTTACCCTCAATAGTGAGTAATAAGGGCTTAGATAACATTCATTCGCCCTTTCCCATCACTCCTTGCATCACTATTTTATCTGATGATTTGCATCCTTTAGGCTCAAAATTTAAAAGGGAAAGGGTGGCTCCAGTATCCACTAGAAAGGGAACTTCTAAACCTTCAGTATTGCCATTACGTGACCCTCAAAATCCAAAACTACATCCCATAAATTTACTCCAATTTCCACAGTATTTTCTGAGTCTCCTGTTTCCTCTCATTGTGGATTGACTGGGAATCGCCTGGTCTCCTCCTTAGTGTTTGATTGTCTCATGCCGGTTCCTCTGTTCCTAACTACACGGGGCCTCACTGGGCACTCCTGCTGCCAGTGTCCTTGTTCCCCACAATAATAACAATCATTAACTCCTGACTGTACAGCACGTTCACTTTGGTTCCATCTATCTCTCCTGGCTCTTTCACGTCCCCTCCCCCTGGGTCCTCTAAATCCATCTCTTAACACAGCTGCTAACACACTAACTTCCTCTTTTTTTTGCTGTCTCTTTTCTTTTGCCCTCTCCTCCTCTCGACTATTATACACAAATGTGGCTAAACGTATTATTTCATCCATTCGCTTTCCTGGCCAGTCAGGAACATGTTTGGAAAACTACTTTCTAATGTCCGGGGCTGCTTGGTCTACAAATGTGGAAATCATTAGCGGCCTGTTAGCCTCGGCTTCTGGGTCTAGTCCTCCCCCATACATTCTGACTTGCTTAATTAGCCTAGCAAAGAAAGCCGAGGGGTGTTCCTCTGCCTGTTGCTGACACTCCCTTACTTTAGACCAATTTGCAGTCTTTTGTCCTGCCAAACGTATAGCTTCTTCTAAGCCCTCTCTGGCTAATTGCAACTGCCTGTAATCTGCATCTACATTATGATTCCATCCGGGGTCCACAGCTGGCCAGGCTGTTTGAGCAGCCCCAACACACCCCTCTGCTGCCCAACGGCGGTTTGCATCCAAACTTGAGCACCTTTCATCTGGAGTGAACACAGATTCAAGGAGCATTTGTACATCTCCCCAGGTAGGGTCATACGCCCGCATAATTCCCCTTATGATTTGTAACACTCTTTCTGGATCATCCCTAAGTCTGGGGAGCCATTGACTCCATATAATTAAATCTTGGGGTCTCCAGGGTCGGTAAACTCGTGTAGTGGCGACCCGAGGTACCCCTTCCAGACCGGGTGGGGGCACTCCTGGCACAGGAAGGCCTTCCAGAGGAGCTTGAAAGGCGGGGGCGGAAGGCAAGCGGGGGTATAGGGAAGCTGAAGCAGAGGGTAGCGCATAGGGTGGAGTAGTTTCCACAAGCGTTTCAGCAGCTGCGGTACTTACAGCATTCTGAGGAAAGAGTCTCTCTTTCCTAGGCGCCTCTTTTCGTCTAGCAAATGCCCAGTTGTCCCATACATACCAGTAATCCATTTGTCTGGGGAACCTATTCTGCAAATGATGACGCAGGAAAGTTAGTTCCTGGTAACTGAAGGACCCCTGGGGTGGCCATCGCTCTGCCAGATTACCTTCCTTAGTCAGGAACGGCCAATCCTCCTGACATAGTTGGACTAACCTTTTTCTCCCTAAATTTTTGGTACCATCAATCTTACTCCAGTTTACCAAAATTTCGGCTAAGGGCGTCCCCTTTTCTATGCCGAAATTATTTCCCATATTGAGTTCCTGAAAAGTGCGTCTTAAGCAAATCAGGCAGTGCACTTCCTTCCCGGTAACACCAGTCCCTGTAGCTGGTGTGATCACACACACTATTTCTCTCCCTCTCTTTCTCTCGCTCTCTGGGAACTGCACTCACACCACCCGAGTCTTTAACTGCTAGGACTGCTGTCCCTTCGCAGCAGGCGGCTTCTCAGCCGACGGGTGCCCCAATCGGTTCCCAGGCTACACGCACTCACACACACACACACACACACACACAAACACACAGTGCTGTTTACACTCACACCAGTCACGGTGACTCTAGATTTCGGTCTTACAGTTTTGCAGTGCGCCTTATGCTGATCAGGCTGCACAACCCTCCTCCGGCCGGACCGAGCTGGGACTTAAAACCCACTCTAACCCTGGGGATGGGACTCCTACCTGTCCCCCTGGTATGCCTTACAGTGGCCAGCCCGCGTACCCCCCACACACACCTGGTACGCCTTACGGTGATCAGTCCGCGTACCCTTTCAGTGCACTGTTACCAGACCAGAATTTAGAATTTAGGCAGGAGTTTAAGACTCACCTTCTCGGTGCCTCTCGTTGCCAAAGATCCCAGGTGAACTCACCCGATGGCGCCAGATGATTGTTTGGAGATGAGAGGCCCCAACAGTGGTCGCCTAGGGTCCCATCTGGGGTGCCAAACTGTTATGGAAATTAGGCCTGTCGGCCACCATAACAGGGCTCGACCCTAGGTTCCCGCAAGTAAAGTTCAGAGCCAAATCAAAACAAATCAGATAATTTTAATCACGCGCGTACCGTAATTACAGCTCGAGCTGGGTGCCTCCGAAGAGGGACCCTAACATAAACAAATCCTGGGTAATTATAGTCTTTTCGACTTCCATTTCCCACCCCTCACGCGGTAGTTAGCCCAATAGTAATTTTTTGGTCTGGGGTCTCCTGCTCCTGATTGGGTCTCATCATCTTTCTGAGGCAAGCTGGTTTTCTCCTTTTTTTTGTTTTTTTGCAGTCTCTGATGATGGTTGTACCTCTGTTTTTGTTGGGTCTGGCGGCTGTTTCCCAAGGTCTTATTTTCCCAATTGTTTTGGCGTCTTCCCTCTCGGAGTCGGTGACACAGGAGCGCAGACTGCGTGTGGCTTCCTTATTTTCCCAGCCTGAATGAGCTCTGAGGCACTATTTTTTATTAAACTAGGTAAAGATTCGTTACTTTTCCCACATGCAGCCTAAGGCTTCAGCAAATCTAGCCACTCATGCTAAGCAAGTTTTATGTAAGTTGTGCTAAGCAGCCATTTCTAGACAGTTTCAATTCACTATTCTTTAACACTCACAAACACAGCCAGCAGCCTCTCTCTCGCCTATGAGGCACTGAGGCTGCTGTGACCTCACAAGCCCACCCAGCAGTCATTGGCCTCAAACTGGCCTATCAGGCACTGAGGCTGCTGTGACCTCACAAGCACGGCCAGCAGGCATGGGCATCCAACTGCCCTATAAGACACTGAGGCTGCTGTGACGTCACAAGCACAGCCAGCAGCTGTGGGTCTGCCACTGGCCTGTCAGGCAATAGGACTGCTGTGACCTGACAAGCACAGCCAGCAGCTATGGGCCTGCCACTGGCCTATAGGGCACTGAGGCTGCTGTGACCTCACAAGCACAGCGAGGAGCCAGAGGCCTGCCATTGCCCTATAAGGTACAGAGACAAATGTGACCTCAAAAGGCAGCCAGCAGACGGGGCCTCCCACGGGCCTATCAGGAAATAGGACTGCTGTGACCGCACAAGCACAGCCAGCAGCTATGGGCCTGCCACTGGCCTATGAGGCACTGAGGCTTCTCTGACCTCACAAGCACAACCAGCAGCTATGGACCTCGCACTGGCTATCAGGCACTCATACTGCTGTGACCTCACAAGCACAGCCAGCAGCCATGGGCCTGCCCCTGGTGTATGAGGAACTAGGACTCCTGTGCCTTCACAAGCACAGGCAGCAGCTGTGGGCCTGCCACTGAACTGTGAAGCACGGAGACAAACATGGCCTCACAAGCACAACCAGCAGCCAGGGGCCTGCCACTGCCCTATGAGACACTGAGGCTGCTGTGACCTCACAAGCAAAGCCAGCAGCCAGGGGACTCCCTTTGGCCTATGAGGCACTGATGCTGGTATGACCTCACAAGGACAGCCAACAGCCAGGAGCCATCCCACTGGCCTATCAGGCTATAGGACTGCTGTGACCTCAAAAGCACAGCCAGCAGCCATGGGCCTGCCAGTGACCTATCAGACACGTGTCGCGGCCCGAAAGGAGTCGTTCAGGACGACCTCCCTCCCCTTAGGACCAACGACCAAGTTCGTGATGCCCTTGCACTCAATTAAGGTGAAAACGACACCAGCCAACCAGTTTAAGATTTATTAAGGCAAAATGGAATCAACTAACGAGACATGTCCCGCGTCACACGTTTAGGGAAAAAGAGAGGAAAAGGGGAAGAGAGAGAGAAAGATATCACCACCCGTGGATCCAGCGGCGTCCCGTTGGTCCTCTTCTTTTGGGAGTCCTTGCGGCGGGGCGGGGGGGCAGAGGGGGGAAGCTCCCGTCTGGTTCCGCTGACTCTGCTCGAGTTCTTCAGTCGTCGCAAGCAAGCCCCCCCATTCACACAGTCTGCAGTTTTTATAGGTTCTTGCCCGGCCTCTGGGAGGTGCTACTTCGCTTCCCAACTTCAACAACATTTAACTTTACAAAACAGACATCAAAACTGAGTTAATGAGGTAGGATTGTTACAATAGGCATAAAACAGCTGGCAAATGCGCTGTGGATGTCAATATGCAATTTCCTCCTTCAGGAGAAACTGGGAAATGATGGGTACTGTGGTTGGCCACGGCCAATGGATGGCACGGATTTTCTTTATGCCGTCGGGCAAGGTGGTAGGAACAAATTGCATATTTGACACAACATGTCCGATTAATTGAACAAAGCAAGGAATTATACAAGAACATTAAGGCGGCAACTGCACCTAACAAATACAATATTAACTGTTTCACCCACGGTGCCCCCAGTAACCAGGACTACAAATTGCCACTCCAGCCATTCCATGTTTGGACGGGGACGTGGGCTATTTTTCTGATATCTTTGGTTAACTGGAGAACTACTTCGCCTACATCATCTATTTCCAAACAACAGTTAGGAATATTTAATTTCCCACACACTTCTCCCTCTTCAGCTAACAGGTAATCTAAAAACCATGTGGTGCTGAAGGATTGCCGTGCGCATCTGTTGGGATTGCCAAGTTAGAAGATCTATCGTGTCAGCGGTTTTGTTGGTAATAATTTCTAGAGCCGCTTGTAGTCTGATTATTTCCCCATTTTTGCGTCCCGCCCAAATTTCCCTTAATGGATCGCGTCTTACAGGCAACACTTCTGTCTCCAAGGTTATCATATACCTTTATGCCTAACCGAGGTCCACTTGTTTCTGGCAAAAGGAAAAACAAAGGTCTGATAATCCCTATATAACAAATTCCCAACCACCCCGTGGGTAAAAATGTATATGCTGTGTGCCTCCATATCCAGTAATGCCCCTTCTTAGCTCCAATGCCCTGAGCAAATGGCCCGTTTATCCCTGGTGGGAACTGAAAGTAAGTTGCACCTCTGTTGCCCAGAGGGCTGAAGAAGGTGGTTGCCCCATCACCTATTCGGCCGGTACAATACCAAGCCCCAGAAGTGTATTCTGGTGGTAGGTTTGCCATAGCACATGTAAGCACATTAAGACAAGAAGTATCTTTCCAACACAGGTTAAGAATGCCATTCTTGGCTGTTGTGTTTTCAACAATAAAGCTAATTATGATCGCAGCACACAATTACAAAAAATGATAAAAATAACTGTTATAACTACCACAGGTAGTATCGTTGAGGACACTCAAGCTCAACATAAGACAAGTCTTCTTCCCCAGTGTCCTCTTCCTTTTACATTGTTGACCTAAAAGGAAGGGAGGATCCACCTGGTATGGATTCTATGATCCTTCCCATGGGCATCAGTAGCTACCCATGCATACAGATTTTTTGAAGCTTTTAGTACTAGAGGTATTTGTCCCACAGTGGGTAAGTCCACTAGAACCGGTTGTCCTGGATAATACAAGGGATTCCTCGGTTTCTTATTCTCCCCAGTCCCAGGTAAGAGGGATGGAGGATTAGGGCAAAAAGCAGCGAGTCTGGGGCAGCCATTTACTCCCCATCGTCCATTGACTTTAGTTACTGCATCAGATATTCGTCGCGCCCATCCAGGATTGTGCGGTCTCAGGGTTCGTTTTAAGAGTCCTGGGGTGCAGACGGGGTCTTGGGATAAGGGAGGAGGAACTCTGGGGTTTGAGGAAGATGGGGTTCCCCTTATCCTGTCCCAACTTCTTACCAAACCTTCCAGGTTGGGAGTTGGTAACCTATCCATGACTTCTCTGGGAATTCCCTTTGAAATGCCTTCTGCCCATAATAATTGTCTCCTGCTATCCAACACCCGTACCGGTTTCCCAGGATGTGGGTGTTGCAGTGATTTATATTGCCTCCCACTTTCCTCAACTCTTCTTATTTCTGCTTTATGCTTTGTTTCCCCCTGGCCAGTGAATCCCATACGCCTTCCGTAATTAATTAGCTCCTGTGCCACCTCCCCCCAAGTCATGTTGGGGGGGCCTCCCCTTCGTCTCGGTCGGGGAGTTCGTAATCGGTCTTGCAGCTGAACAGCATATAGTTTTAAAGCATCAGGAAGTCCCCTGATCAGAGGATGTGACCTCTCGGGGTCTGCCACACACTGCATGGGGGAGGGCTGCTGCGGAAGCAGCAAACGGTCATGCATCAATTGGAGGCAAGCAGTTTTCTGCACGCTTTCCAGAATGTGGCCCGCTGTGGGTGTTTTAATAGAAAAAGGGACTCCTCTTTCCATTGGGTCTAATCCTCCTGCCCAGTAGGCTACCCTCTGGGTCAAGGACCATGGTTCCCTGTTATCATTTGTGGTTAGAAAGACTCTGGGTCCCCAATATCCTCTAGCTTCATCTTCGCTCAGCAGAATGCGATCCCCCCCCGGTGAGGGAGACTCTCCACACATACTCAGTTTCAGTTTCCCGGGAGCCCCGGGAGTATTTTTCCTGTATTTTAGCCAAGTCCTGAGGGGAATAGGGGATAATACGCGTGGTACGTCGTTGAATACCCCCCTGACCATTATCAGTGGTTTCCGTTTTAATCAAGGGTCTCATTACTACATTCCCATCTCCAGGATAAAAGCAGTTCCTGCTGTCTTCTAATTCTTTAATTGGATATATGGATTTTAGATCAGATGCCTGTTTTCCGTCTAGTTCGGCCAAATTCGAGAATCCCGGTTCACTATCATTAACCCCCCGCCTGTTTTCTTCCAATTCAGACCGCAGGATTCTCTCTCAGTCTAGTGAGTCCGATAAGATTATGTGAAGCCGCTGAGTATGGTTGCGCTCCGCAGTGAGTTGACTTTGCAAGTTTCTTACCTGTTCTTGCAAAGACTCAACTGTCTCTTTGGCTCGACTCCGGGAGTCTTGCAAGAACTCGATTGTCTCTTTGGCTCGACTCTGGGAGTTTCTTATGTGTTCTCCCAAGGACTCAATGGTCTTTTTATCACCTTGCCTCCCCCACCGGGCAGCAATTAGTGCCGCCCCTAAAACACCACTAACTGTTGCCCGAGCCATGCCAAGAGAGAGCAGGGCCTTATAGCCCTTCAGATTCGCAAAAAGAGGATTATCCTTCATTGTCGGATCCTCTGTACTACAAATTATTCACAAGCACAGCACACTGTCACGGGCCTGCCACTGCCATAAAGGGCACGGAGGCTGCTGTGACCTTACAAGCACAGCCAGCAGCCAGGGGCCTGCCATTGGCCTGTGAAGCACTGAGGCTGCTGTGACCTCACAAGCACAGCCAGCATGTATGGGCCTGAAACTGCCCTATAGGGCACAGAGGCTGCTGTGACCTCACAAGCACAGCCAGCAGCTATGGGCCTCCCACTGGCCTATAGGGCACTGAGGCTTCTCTGACCTCACAGCAGTCATTGGCCTTGAACTGGCCTATCAGGAATAGGACTGCTGTGACCTGACAAGCACAGCCAGCAGCTATGGGCCTGCCACTGGCGTAGGAGGCAGTGAGGCTGCTGTGACCTCACAAGCACAGCCAGCAGCCAGGAGCCTGCCGCTGGCCTAGGAGGCACTAAGGCTGCTGTGACCTCCCAAGCACAGCCAGCAGCCAGGAGCCTGCTACTGGCCTAGGAGGCACTAAGGCTGCTGTGACCTCACAAGCACAGCCAGTAGCCAGGAGCCTGCAACTGGCCTAGGAGGCACTGAGGCTACTGTGACCTCACAAGCACATCCAACATCCATGAGCCTGCCACTGGTCTAGGAGGCACTGAGGCTGCTGTGACCTCCCAAGCACAGCCAGCAGCCTGTTACTGACCTAGGAGGCACTGAGGCTGCTGTGACCTCACAAGCACAGCCAGCAGCCATGAGCCTGCCACTGCCCTAGGAGGCACTCAAACTGCTGTGACCTCCCAAGCTCGGCCAGCAGCCATGAGCCTGACACTGGCCTCGGAGGCACTGAGGCTGCTGTGACCTCACAAGCACAGCCAGCAGGAGGCGCTGTAGACTAACTTATGAGGCACTGAGGCTGCTGTGACATCACCAGCACAGCCAGCAGCCAGGAGCCTGCCACTGCCATAGGAGGCACTGAGGCTACTGTGACCTCACAAGCACAGCCAGCAGCCAGGAGCCTGCGACTGGCCTAGGAGGTACTGAGGCTGCTGTGACTTCACAAGCACAGCCAGCAGCCATGAGCCTGCCACTGGCCTAGGAGGCACTGAGGCTGCTGTGACCTCACAAGCACAGCCAGCAGCCAGGAGCCTGCTACTGGCCTAGGAGGCACTCAGACTGCTGTGACCTCCCAAGCTCAGCCAGCAGCCATGAGCCTGCCACTGGCCTAGGAGGCACTGAGGCTGCTGTGACCTCACAAGCACAGCCAGCAGGAGGCGCTGTAGACTAACTTATGAGGCACTCATGCTGCTGTGACCTCACCAGCACAGCCAGCAACCAGGAGCCTGCCACTGCCATAGGAGGCACTGAGGGTGCTGTGACCTCACAAGCACAGCCAGCAGCCAGGGGACTGCCACTGGCCTACAAGGCACGGAGGCTACTGTGACCTGACAAGCACAAACAGAAGGGGGCGCTTGCCCCTAACCTATGAGGCCCTGAGGCTGCTGTGACCTCACAAGCCCAGCCAGCAGCCATGAGCCTGCCACTGCCCTATGGGGCACTGAGGGTGCTGTGACCTCACAAGCACAGCCAGCAGCCAAGAGCCTGCCACTGGCCTTGGAGGCACTGAGGCTGCTGTGACCTCACAAACACAGCCAGCAGCCATGAGCCTGCCACTGGCTTAGGAGGCACTGAGGCTGCTGTGACCTCACCAGCACAGCCAGCAGTCAGGGGCCTGCCACTGGCTTAGGAGGCACTGAGGTTGCTGTGACCTCACAAGCACCGCCAGCAGCCATGAGCTAGCCAGTGGCCAAGGAGGCATAGAGGCTGCTGTGACCTCACAAGCACAGGAGCAGCCAGGAGCATGCCACTGGCCTAGGAGGCACTCAGGCTGCTGTCACCTGACAAGCACAAAAAGCAGCCATGAGCCTGCCACTGGCCTTTGAGGCACGGAGGCTGCTGTGACCTCACAAGCACAGAAAGCAGCCATGAGCCTGCCACTGGCCTAGGAGGCACTGAGGCTGCTGTGACCTCACCAGCACAGCCAGCAGCTAGGAGCCTACAACTGGCCTCAGGGGCACTGAGGCTGCTGTGACCTCACAAGCACAGCCAGCAGTCAGGGGCCTGCCACTGCCTGATAAGGCACTGAGGCTGCTGTGACCTCACAAGCACCGCCAGCAGCCATGAGCTAGCCAGTGACCTAGGAGGCACTCAGGCTGCTGTGACCTCATAAGCACAGCCAGCAACCATGAGCCTGACACTGCCCTATGAGACACGGAGGCTGCTGTGACCTCACAAGCACAGCCAGCAGCCAGGAGCCTGCCACTGGCCGAGGAGGCACTGAGGCTGCTGTGACCTCACCAGCACAGCCAGCAACCATGAGCCTGCCACTGGCCTCGGAGGCACTGAGGCTGCTGTGACCTCACAAGCACAGCCAGCAGCCAGGATCCTGCCACTGCCCTATAAGATACAGAGACAAATATGACCTCAAAAGGCAGCCAGCAGACAGAGGCCTGCCACAGGCCTATCAGGAAATAGGACTGCTGTGACCTTACAAGCACAGCCAGCAGCTACGGGCCTCCACTGGCCTAGGAGGCACGGAGGCTGCTGTGACCTCAAAAGCACACCAAGCAGCCATTGGCCTCCCACGGGCCTATCAGGCACTGAGGCTGCTGTGACCTCACAAGCACACCAAGCAGCCAAGGGCCTGCCACTAACCTATCAGGCAATAAGTCTGCTGTACCTCACAAGCACAGCCAGCAGGCATGGGCATCCAACTGCCCTATGAGGCCCCAAGACAAACGTGACCTCATAACGCAGCCAGCAGGCATGGAGCTCTCACTGCCCAGTGAGGCACTATGACAAAGGTGACCTCAAAATGCAGCTAGCAGACAGAGGCGTGCCAGTGGCCTATCAGGCAACAGACCTGCTATGACCTCACAAGCACAGCCAGCAGCCAGCAGCAAGGGCATACCACTGGCCTATGAGGCACTGAGGCTGCTGTGACGTCACAAAAAGAGCCAGCACCCAGAGGCCTGCCACTGGCCTATCAGTCACTCAGACTGCTGTGACGTCAACAGGACAGCCAGCAGCCATTGGCCTGCCACTGACCTATCAGGCAATAGGACTGCTGTGACGTCACAAGCACAGCCAGCAGCTGTGGGTCTGTCACTGGCCTAGGAGGCACGGAGGCTGCTGTGACCTGACAAGCACAAACAGAAGGGGGCGCTTGCCCCTAACCTATGAGGCCCTGAGGCTGCTGTGACCTCACAAGCACAGCCAGCAGCCATGAGCTAGCCAGTGGCCAAGGAGGCATGGAGGCTGCTGTGACCTCACAAGCACAGGAGCAGCCAGGAGCATGCCACTGGCCTAGGAGGCACTCAGGCTGCTGTCACCTGACAAGCACAGCCAGCAGCCAGGAGCCTGCCACTGCCCTGAGAAGCACTGAGGCTGCTGTGACCTGACAAGCACAGAAATCAGCCATGAGCCTGCCACTGGCCTTTGAGGCACGGAGGCTGCTGTGACCTCACAAGCACAGAAAGCAGTCATGAGCCTGACACTGGCCTAGGAGGCATTGAGGCTGCTGTGACCTCACAAGCACAGCCAGCAGCTAGGAGCCTACAACTGGCCTCAGAAGCACTGAGCTGTGGGTCTGTCACTGGCCTAGGACGCATGGAGGCTGCTGTGACCTCACAAGCACA
Source organism: Dromaius novaehollandiae (assembly GCF_036370855.1). NCBI lineage: Eukaryota > Metazoa > Chordata > Aves > Casuariiformes > Dromaiidae > Dromaius > Dromaius novaehollandiae. Next base: position 508,384 of record NW_026991446.1, read on the forward strand.
GACAGCAGACAGGGGCCTGCCACTGCCCTATAAGACACTGAGGCTGCTGTGACCTCACAAGCAAAGCCAGCAGCTATGGGCCTGCCACTGTGCTATGAGGCACTGAGGCTGCTGTGACCTCACAAGCACAGCCAGCAGCCAGGGGCCTGCTGCTGGCCAATCAGGCTGTAGGAGTGTTGTGACCTGACAAGCACAGCCAGCAGCAATTGGTCTGCCGCTGGCCTACAAGAAAAGGAGGCTGATGTGACCTCACAAGCACAGCGAGTAGCCAGGGGCCCCCCACTGACCTATAAGGTACAGAGACAAATGTGACCTCAAAAGGCATCCAGCACACAGGGGCCTTCCACGGCCCTATCAGGAAATAGGACTGCTGTGACCTCACAAGCACAGCCAGCAGCTATGGGCCTGCCACTGGCCTATAGGGAACGGAGGCTGCTTTGACCTAACCAGCACACCAAGCAGCCATTGGCCTCCCTCTGGCCTACAGGAAAAGGAGGCTGATGGGACCTCACAAGCACAGCGAGGAGCCAGAGGCCTCCCACTGCCCTATAAGGTACAGAGACAAATGTGACCTCAAAAGGCAGCCAGCAGACAGAGGCCTGCCACAAGCCTATCAGGAAATAGGACTGCTGTGACGTTACAAGCACAGCCAGCAGCTTCGGGCCTGCCACTGGCCTAGGAGGCACGGAGGCTGCTGTGACCTCAAAAGCACACCAAGCAGACATTGGCCTCCCATGGGCCTGTCAGGCACTGAGGCTGCTGTGACCTCACAACCACAGCCAGCAGCCATTGGCCTCCAACTGCCTGATGAGGCGCTGACGCTGCTGTCAACTCAGAAGCACAGTAAATAGTCAGGGGCCTGCCACTGCCCTAAAGGGCATGGAGGCTGCTGTGACCTCAGAAGCCCAGTGAGCAGCTATGGGCCTGCCACTGCCCTATAGGGCACTGAGGCTTCTCTGACCTCACAAGCCCACCCAGCAGTCATTGGCCTCGAACTGGCATACCTGGCACTGAAGCTTCTGTAACCTGAAAAGCACAGCCAGCAGCCACGTGCCTGCCACTGGCCTGTGAAGCACTGAGGCTGCTGTGACCTCACAAGCACAGCCAGCAGACAGGGGCCTGCCACTGCCCTATAAGACACTGAGGCTGCTGTGACCTCACAAGCACAGCCAGCAGACAGGGGCCTGCCACTGCCCTATAAGACACTGAGGCTGCTGTGACCTCACAAGCAAAGCCAGCAGCTGTGGGTCTGCCACTGCCCTATCAGACACGTGTCGTGGCCCGAAAGGAGTCGTTCAGGACGACCTCCCTCCCCTTAGGACCAACGACCAAGTTCGTGATGCCCTTGCACTCAATTAAGGTGAAAACGACACCAGCCAACCAGTTTAAGATTTATTAAGGCAAAATGGAATCAACTAACGAGACATGTCCCGCGTCACACGTTTAGGGAAAAAGAGAGGAAAAGGGGAAGAGAGAGAGAGAAAGATATCACCACCCGTGGATCCAGCGGCGTCCCGTTGGTCCTCTTCTTTTGGGAGTCCTTGCGGCGGGGCGGGGGGGCAGAGGGGGGAAGCTCCCGTCTGGTTCCGCTGACTCTGCTCGAGTTCTTCAGTCGTCGCAAGCAAGCCCCCCCATTCACACAGTCTGCAGTTTTTATAGGTTCTTGCCCGGCCTCTGGGAGGTGCTTCCTCGCTTCCCATGCAGATTAACCGTCATGCGCAGTCCGCCCTCTCGGAATCTTCCAGAAATGGGCTGGGGTATCTGGGGGTCTCCTGCTCATGCGCAGATGGCAAATGAGTACGTGCGGTTCGTGCCCTAGAGACGACCTTCTGCCCTTTTCGCACCCTTTTTACCCTGTGCAGGTGCACGAGGTTGTTTACTTCGCAGACGGCTCCCGGGGGCGCCAGCGCGGCATTGCCCGACACACCTTGGCAGCGGCAGCTTTGCAGCAGCAGCAGCAATGTCAAGACAAAACCGCATTTAGTACCGGTCCTCTACACCACCCCGTGTCTCAACATTGCAGCTTGGCAGCAGGAGAGAGAGAGAGAGAAAGAAAGCAAGCAAGCAAGGAAGGAAAGGAGAGAGAATTAGGGACGGGGGGGAAGTCGTGGGAACAACATGGGTTTGGGTAAAAAATAAAGTGCTTAACAGTGATTAAACAGAGGTCTTGCTCAATGCAAGCTTATTCTTTAACAACTTCAACAACATTTAACTTTACAAAACAGACATCAAAACTGAGTTAATGAGGTAGGATTGTTACAATAGGCATAAAACAGCTGGCAAATGCGCTGTGGATGTCAATATGCAATTTCCTCCTTCAGGAGAAACTGGGAAATGATGGGTACTGTGGTTGGCCACGGCCAATGGATGGCACGGATTTTCTTTATGCCGTCCGGCAAGGTGGTAGGAACAAATTGCATATTTGACACAACATGTCCGATTAATTGAACAAAGCAAGGAATTATACAAGAACATTAAGGCGGCAACTGCACCTAACAAATACAATATTAACTGTTTCACCCACGGTGCCCCCAGTAACCAGGACTACAAATTGCCACTCCAGCCATTCCAGGTTTGGACGGGGACGTGGGCTATTTTTCTGATATCTTTGGTTAACTGGAGAACTACTTCGCCTACATCATCTATTTCCAAACAACAGTTAGGAATATTTAATTTCCCACACACTTCTCCCTCTTCAGCTAACAGGTAATCTAAAAACCATGTGGTGCTGAAGGATTGCCGTGCGCATCTGTTGGGATTGCCAAGTTAGAAGATCTATCGTGTCAGCGGTTTTGTTGGTAATAATTTCTAGAGCCGCTTGTAGTCTGATTATTTCCCCATTTTTGCGTCCCGCCCAAATTTCCCTTAATGGATCGCGTCTTACAGGCAACACTTCTGTCTCCAAGGTTATCATATACCTTTATGCCTAACCGAGGTCCACTTGTTTCTGGCAAAAGGAAAAACAAAGGTCTGATAATCCCTATATAACAAATTCCCAACCACCCCGTGGGTAAAAATGTATATGCTGTGTGCCTGCATATCCAGTAATGCCCCTTCTTAGCTCCAATGCCCTGAGCAAATGGCCCGTTTATCCCTGGTGGGAATTGAAAGTAAGTTGCACCTCTGTTGCCCAGAGGGCTGAAGAAGGTGGTTGCCCCATCACCTATTTGGCCGGTACAATACCAAGCCCCAGAAGTGTATTCTGGTGGTAGGTTTGCCATAGCACATATAAGCACATTAAGACAAGAAGTATCTTTCCAACACAGGTTAAGAATGCCATTCTTGGCTGTTGTGTTTTCAACAATAAAGCTAATTATGATCGCAGCACACAATTACAAAAAATGATAAAAATAACTGTTATAACTACCACAGGTAGTATCGTTGAGGACACTCAAGCTCAACATAAGACAAGTCTTCTTCCCCAGTGCCCTCTTCCTTTTACATTGTTGACCTAAAAGGAAAGGAGGATCCACCTGGCATGGATTCTATGATCTTTCCCATGGGCATCAGTAGCTACCCATGCATACAGATTTTTTGAAGCTTTTAGTACTAGAGGTATTTGTCCCACAGTGGGTAAGTCCACTAGAACCGGTTGTCCTGGGTAATACAAGGGATTCCTCGGTTTCTTATTCTCCCCAGTCCCAGGTAAGAGGGATGGAGGATTAGGGCAAAAAGCAGCGAGTCTGGGGCAGCCATTTACTCCCCATCGTCCATTGACTTTAGTTACTGCATCAGATATTCGTCGCGCCCATCCAGGAATGTGCGGTCTCAGGGTTCGTTTTAAGAGTCCTGGGGTGCAGACGGGGTCTTGGGATAAGGGAGGAGGAACTCTGGGGTTTGAGGAAGATGGGGTTCCCCTTATCCTGTCCCAACTTCTTACCAAACCTTCCAGGTTGGGAGTTGGTAACCTATCCATGACTTCTCTGGGAATTCCCTTTGAAATGCCTTCTGCCCATAATAATTGTCTCCTGCTATCCAACACCCGTACCGGTTTCCCAGGATGTGGGTGTTGCAGTGATTTATATTGCCTCCCACTTTCCTCAACTCTTCTTATTTCTGCTTTATGCTTTGTTTCCCCCTGGCCAGTGAATCCCATACGCCTTCCGTAATTAATTAGCTCCTGTGCCACCTCCCCCCAAGTCATGTTGGGGGGGCCTCCCCTTCGTCTCGGTCGGGGAGTTCGTAATCGGTCTTGCAGCTGAACAGCATATAGTTTTAAAGCATCAGGAAGTCCCCTGATCAGAGGATGTGACCTCTCGGGGTCTGCCACACACTGCATGGGGGAGGGCTGCTGCAGAAGCAGCAAACGGTCATGCATCAATTGGAGGCAAGCAGTTTTCTGCACGCTTTCCAGAATGTGGCCCGCTGTGGGTGTTTTAATAGAAAAAGGGTCTCCTCTTTCCATTGGTCTAATCCTCCTGCCCAGTAGGCTACCCTCTGGGTCAAGGACCATGGTTCCCTGTTATCATTTGTGGTTAGAAAGACTCTGGGTCCCCAATATCCTCTAGCTTCATCTTTGCTCAGCAGAATGCGATCCCCCCCCCGGTGAGGGAGACTCTCCACACATACTCAGTTTCAGTTTCCCGGGAGCCCCGGGAGTATTTTTCCTGTATTTTAGCCAAGTCCTGAGGGGAATAGGGGATCATACGCGTGGTACGTCGTTGAATACCCCCCTGACCATTGTCAGTGGTTTCCGTTTTAATCAAGGGTCTCATTACTACGTTCCCATCTCCAGGATAAAAGGAGTTCCTGCTGTCTTCTAATTCTTTAATTGGATATATGGATTTTAGATCAGATGCCTGTTTTCCGTCTAGTTCGGCCAAATTCGAGAATCCCGGTTCACTATCATCAACCCCCCGCCTGTTTTCTTCCAATTCAGACCGCAGGATTCTCTCTCGGTCTAGTGAGTCCGATAAGATTATGTGAAGCCGCTGAGTATGGTTGCGCTCCGCAGTGAGTTGACTTTGCAAGTTTCTTACCTGTTCTTGCAAAGACTCAACTGTCTCTTTGGCTCGACTCCGGGAGTCTTGCAAGAACTCGATTGTCTCTTTGGCTTGACTCTGGGAGTTTCTTATGTGTTCTCCCAAGGACTCAATGGTCTTTTTATCACCTTGCCTCCCCCACCGGGCAGCAATTAGTGCCGCCCCTAAAACACCACAAACTGTTGCCTGAGCCATGCCAAGAGAGAGCAGGGCTTTATAGCCCTTCAGATTCTCAAAAGAGGATTATCCTTCATTGTCAGATCCTCTGTACTACAAATTATTCACAAGCACAGCACACTGTCACGGGCCTGCCACTGCCATAAAGGGCACAGAGGCTGCTGTGACCTCACAAGCACAGCCAGCAGCCAGGGGCCTGCCATTGGCCTGTGAAGCACTGAGGCTGCAGTGACCTCACAAATACAGCGAGGAGCAAGAGGCCTGCCATTGCCCTATAAGGTACAGAGACAAATGTGACCTCAAAAGGCAGCCAGCAGACAGAGGCCTGCCACGGGCCTATCAGGAAATAGGACTGCTGTGACCTTACAAGCACAGCCAGCAGCTATGGGCCTGCCACTGGCCTATGAGGCACTGAGGCTGCTATGACCTCAACAAGCACAGTCAGCAGCCAGGGGCCTGCTGCTGGCCTCTCAGGCTGTAGGAGTGTTGTGACCTGACAAGCACAGCCAGCAGCTATGGGCCTGCCACTGGCCTATAGGGTACAGAGGCTGATGTGACCTCACAAGCACAGCCAGCAGCCATTGGCCTGCCACTGTCCAAACAGGCACTGAGGCTGCTTTGACCTAACCAGCACACCAAGCAGCCATTGGCCTCCCTCTGGCCTACAGGAAAAGGAGGCTGCTGTGACCTCACAAGCACAGCCAGCAGCCAGGGGCCTCCCACTGCACTATAAGGTACAGAGACAAATGTGACCTCAAAAGGCAGACAGAGGCCTGCCACTGGCCTATCAGGAAACAGGACTGCTGTGACCTTACAAGCACAGCCAGCAGCTTTGGGCCTGCCACTGGCTTATGATGCACTGAGGCTTCTATGACCCCACAAGCACAGTCAGCAACCAGGGGCCTGCAGCTGGCCTATCAGGCTGTAGGAGGGTTGTGACCTCACAAGCACAGCCAGCCGCCATTGGCCTGCCACTGGCCTATACAGCACTGAGGCTGCTGTGACCTCACAAGCACAGAAAGCAGCCATGAGCCGGACACTGGCCTAGGAGGCATTGAGGCTGCTGTGACCTCACAAGCACAGCCAGCAGCTAGGAGCCTACAACTGGCCTCAGAAGCACTGAGCTGTGGGTCTGTCACTGGCCTAGGAGGCATGGAGGCTGCTGTGACCTCACAAGCACAGACAGCAGACAGGGGCCTGCCACTGTCCTATAAGACACTGAGGCTGCTGTGACCTCACAAGCAAAGCCAGCAGCTATGGGCCTGCCACTGTGCTATGAGGCACTGAGGCTGCTGTGACCTCACAAGCACAGCCAGCAGCCAGGGGCCTGCTGCTGGCCAATCAGGCTGTAGGAGTGTTGTGACCTGACAAGCACAGCCAGCAGCAATTGGTCTGCCGCTGGCCTACAAGAAAAGGAGGCTGATGTGACCTCACAAGCACAGCGAGTAGCCAGGGGCCCCCCACTGACCTATAAGGTACAGAGACAAATGTGACCTCAAAAGGCATCCAGCACACAGGGGCCTTCCACGGCCCTATCAGGAAATAGGACTGCTGTGACCTCACAAGCACAGCCAGCAGCTATGGGCCTGCCACTGGCCTATAGGGAACGGAGGCTGCTTTGACCTAACCAGCACACCAAGCAGCCATTGGCCTCCCTCTGGCCTACAGGAAAAGGAGGCTGATGGGACCTCACAAGCACAGCGAGGAGCCAGAGGCCTCCCACTGCCCTATAAGGTACAGAGACAAATGTGACCTCAAAAGGCAGCCAGCAGACAGAGGCCTGCCACAAGCCTATCAGGAAATAGGACTGCTGTGACGTTACAAGCACAGCCAGCAGCTTCGGGCCTGCCACTGGCCTAGGAGGCACGGAGGCTGCTGTGACCTCAAAAGCACACCAAGCAGACATTGGCCTCCCATGGGCCTGTCAGGCACTGAGGCTGCTGTGACCTCACAACCACAGCCAGCAGCCATTGGCCTCCAACTGCCTGATGAGGCGCTGACGCTGCTGTCAACTCAGAAGCACAGTAAATAGTCAGGGGCCTGCCACTGCCCTAAAGGGCATGGAGGCTGCTGTGACCTCAGAAGCCCAGTGAGCAGCTATGGGCCTGCCACTGCCCTATAGGGCACTGAGGCTTCTCTGACCTCACAAGCCCACCCAGCAGTCATTGGCCTCGAACTGGCATACCTGGCACTGAAGCTTCTGTAACCTGAAAAGCACAGCCAGCAGCCACGTGCCTGCCACTGGCCTGTGAAGCACTGAGGCTGCTGTGACCTCACAAGCACAGCCAGCAGACAGGGGCCTGCCACTGCCCTATAAGACACTGAGGCTGCTGTGACCTCACAAGCACAGCCAGCAGACAGGGGCCTGCCACTGCCCTATAAGACACTGAGGCTGCTGTGACCTCACAAGCAAAGCCAGCAGCTGTGGGTCTGCCACTGCCCTATCAGACACGTGTCGTGGCCCGAAAGGAGTCGTTCAGGACGACCTCCCTCCCCTTAGGACCAACGACCAAGTTCGTGATGCCCTTGCACTCAATTAAGGTGAAAACGACACCAGCCAACCAGTTTAAGATTTATTAAGGCAAAATGGAATCAACTAACGAGACATGTCCCGCGTCACACGTTTAGGGAAAAAGAGAGGAAAAGGGGAAGAGAGAGAGAGAAAGATATCACCACCCGTGGATCCAGCGGCGTCCCGTTGGTCCTCTTCTTTTGGGAGTCCTTGCGGCGGGGCGGGGGGGCAGAGGGGGGAAGCTCCCGTCTGGTTCCGCTGACTCTGCTCGAGTTCTTCAGTCGTCGCAAGCAAGCCCCCCCATTCACACAGTCTGCAGTTTTTATAGGTTCTTGCCTGGCCTCTGGGAGGTGCTTCCTCGCTTCCCATGCAGATTAACCGTCATGCGCAGTCCGCCCTCTCGGAATCTTCCAGAAATGGGCTGGGGTATCTGGGGGTCTCCTGCTCATGCGCAGATGGCAAATGAGTACGTGCGGTTCGTGCCCTAGAGACGACCTTCTGCCCTTTTCGCACCCTTTTTACCCTGTGCAGGTGCACGAGGTTGTTTACTTCGCAGACGGCTCCCGGGGGCGCCAGCGCGGCATTGCCCGACACACCTTGGCAGCGGCAGCTTTGCAGCAGCAGCAGCAATGTCAAGACAAAACCGCATTTAGTACCGGTCCTCTACACCACCCCGTGTCTCAACATTGCAGCTTGGCAGCAGGAGAGAGAGAGAGAGAAAGAAAGCAAGCAAGCAAGGAAGGAAAGGAGAGAGAATTAGGGACGGGGGGGAAGTCGTGGGAACAACATGGGTTTGGGTAAAAAATAAAGTGCTTAACAGTGATTAAACAGAGGTCTTGCTCAATGCAAGCTTATTCTTTAACAACTTCAACAACATTTAACTTTACAAAACAGACATCAAAACTGAGTTAATGAGGTAGGATTGTTACAATAGGCATAAAACAGCTGGCAAATGCGCTGTGGATGTCAATATGCAATTTCCTCCTTCAGGAGAAACTGGGAAATGATGGGTACTGTGGTTGGCCACGGCCAATGGATGGCACGGATTTTCTTTATGCCGTCCGGCAAGGTGGTAGGAACAAATTGCATATTTGACACAACATGTCCGATTAATTGAACAAAGCAAGGAATTATACAAGAACATTAAGGCGGCAACTGCACCTAACAAATACAATATTAACTGTTTCACCCACGGTGCCCCCAGTAACCAGGACTACAAATTGCCACTCCAGCCATTCCAGGTTTGGACGGGGACGTGGGCTATTTTTCTGATATCTTTGGTTAACTGGAGAACTACTTCGCCTACATCATCTATTTCCAAACAACAGTTAGGAATATTTAATTTCCCACACACTTCTCCCTCTTCAGCTAACAGGTAATCTAAAAACCATGTGGTGCTGAAGGATTGCCGTGCGCATCTGTTGGGATTGCCAAGTTAGAAGATCTATCGTGTCAGCGGTTTTGTTGGTAATAATTTCTAGAGCCGCTTGTAGTCTGATTATTTCCCCATTTTTGCGTCCCGCCCAAATTTCCCTTAATGGATCGCGTCTTACAGGCAACACTTCTGTCTCCAAGGTTATCATATACCTTTATGCCTAACCGAGGTCCACTTGTTTCTGGCAAAAGGAAAAACAAAGGTCTGATAATCCCTATATAACAAATTCCCAACCACCCCGTGGGTAAAAATGTATATGCTGTGTGCCTGCATATCCAGTAATGCCCCTTCTTAGCTCCAATGCCCTGAGCAAATGGCCCGTTTATCCCTGGTGGGAATTGAAAGTAAGTTGCACCTCTGTTGCCCAGAGGGCTGAAGAAGGTGGTTGCCCCATCACCTATTTGGCCGGTACAATACCAAGCCCCAGAAGTGTATTCTGGTGGTAGGTTTGCCATAGCACATATAAGCACATTAAGACAAGAAGTATCTTTCCAACACAGGTTAAGAATGCCATTCTTGGCTGTTGTGTTTTCAACAATAAAGCTAATTATGATCGCAGCACACAATTACAAAAAATGATAAAAATAACTGTTATAACTACCACAGGTAGTATCGTTGAGGACACTCAAGCTCAACATAAGACAAGTCTTCTTCCCCAGTGCCCTCTTCCTTTTACATTGTTGACCTAAAAGGAAAGGAGGATCCACCTGGCATGGATTCTATGATCTTTCCCATGGGCATCAGTAGCTACCCATGCATACAGATTTTTTGAAGCTTTTAGTACTAGAGGTATTTGTCCCACAGTGGGTAAGTCCACTAGAACCGGTTGTCCTGGGTAATACAAGGGATTCCTCGGTTTCTTATTCTCCCCAGTCCCAGGTAAGAGGGATGGAGGATTAGGGCAAAAAGCAGCGAGTCTGGGGCAGCCATTTACTCCCCATCGTCCATTGACTTTAGTTACTGCATCAGATATTCGTCGCGCCCATCCAGGAATGTGCGGTCTCAGGGTTCGTTTTAAGAGTCCTGGGGTGCAGACGGGGTCTTGGGATAAGGGAGGAGGAACTCTGGGGTTTGAGGAAGATGGGGTTCCCCTTATCCTGTCCCAACTTCTTACCAAACCTTCCAGGTTGGGAGTTGGTAACCTATCCATGACTTCTCTGGGAATTCCCTTTGAAATGCCTTCTGCCCATAATAATTGTCTCCTGCTATCCAACACCCGTACCGGTTTCCCAGGATGTGGGTGTTGCAGTGATTTATATTGCCTCCCACTTTCCTCAACTCTTCTTATTTCTGCTTTATGCTTTGTTTCCCCCTGGCCAGTGAATCCCATACGCCTTCCGTAATTAATTAGCTCCTGTGCCACCTCCCCCCAAGTCATGTTGGGGGGGCCTCCCCTTCGTCTCGGTCGGGGAGTTCGTAATCGGTCTTGCAGCTGAACAGCATATAGTTTTAAAGCATCAGGAAGTCCCCTGATCAGAGGATGTGACCTCTCGGGGTCTGCCACACACTGCATGGGGGAGGGCTGCTGCAGAAGCAGCAAACGGTCATGCATCAATTGGAGGCAAGCAGTTTTCTGCACGCTTTCCAGAATGTGGCCCGCTGTGGGTGTTTTAATAGAAAAAGGGTCTCCTCTTTCCATTGGTCTAATCCTCCTGCCCAGTAGGCTACCCTCTGGGTCAAGGACCATGGTTCCCTGTTATCATTTGTGGTTAGAAAGACTCTGGGTCCCCAATATCCTCTAGCTTCATCTTCGCTCAGCAGAATGCGATCCCCCCCCCGGTGAGGGAGACTCTCCACACATACTCAGTTTCAGTTTCCCGGGAGCCCCGGGAGTATTTTTCCTGTATTTTAGCCAAGTCCTGAGGGGAATAGGGGATCATACGCGTGGTACGTCGTTGAATACCCCCCTGACCATTGTCAGTGGTTTCCGTTTTAATCAAGGGTCTCATTACTACGTTCCCATCTCCAGGATAAAAGGAGTTCCTGCTGTCTTCTAATTCTTTAATTGGATATATGGATTTTAGATCAGATGCCTGTTTTCCGTCTAGTTCGGCCAAATTCGAGAATCCCGGTTCACTATCATCAACCCCCCGCCTGTTTTCTTCCAATTCAGACCGCAGGATTCTCTCTCGGTCTAGTGAGTCCGATAAGATTATGTGAAGCCGCTGAGTATGGTTGCGCTCCGCAGTGAGTTGACTTTGCAAGTTTCTTACCTGTTCTTGCAAAGACTCAACTGTCTCTTTGGCTCGACTCCGGGAGTCTTGCAAGAACTCGATTGTCTCTTTGGCTTGACTCTGGGAGTTTCTTATGTGTTCTCCCAAGGACTCAATGGTCTTTTTATCACCTTGCCTCCCCCACCGGGCAGCAATTAGTGCCGCCCCTAAAACACCACAAACTGTTGCCTGAGCCATGCCAAGAGAGAGCAGGGCTTTATAGCCCTTCAGATTCTCAAAAGAGGATTATCCTTCATTGTCAGATCCTCTGTACTACAAATTATTCACAAGCACAGCACACTGTCACGGGCCTGCCACTGCCATAAAGGGCACAGAGGCTGCTGTGACCTCACAAGCACAGCCAGCAGCCAGGGGCCTGCCATTGGCCTGTGAAGCACTGAGGCTGCAGTGACCTCACAAATACAGCGAGGAGCAAGAGGCCTGCCATTGCCCTATAAGGTACAGAGACAAATGTGACCTCAAAAGGCAGCCAGCAGACAGAGGCCTGCCACGGGCCTATCAGGAAATAGGACTGCTGTGACCTTACAAGCACAGCCAGCAGCTATGGGCCTGCCACTGGCCTATGAGGCACTGAGGCTGCTATGACCTCAACAAGCACAGTCAGCAGCCAGGGGCCTGCTGCTGGCCTCTCAGGCTGTAGGAGTGTTGTGACCTGACAAGCACAGCCAGCAGCTATGGGCCTGCCACTGGCCTATAGGGTACAGAGGCTGATGTGACCTCACAAGCACAGCCAGCAGCCATTGGCCTGCCACTGTCCAAACAGGCACTGAGGCTGCTTTGACCTAACCAGCACACCAAGCAGCCATTGGCCTCCCTCTGGCCTACAGGAAAAGGAGGCTGCTGTGACCTCACAAGCACAGCCAGCAGCCAGGGGCCTCCCACTGCACTATAAGGTACAGAGACAAATGTGACCTCAAAAGGCAGACAGAGGCCTGCCACTGGCCTATCAGGAAACAGGACTGCTGTGACCTTACAAGCACAGCCAGCAGCTTTGGGCCTGCCACTGGCTTATGATGCACTGAGGCTTCTATGACCCCACAAGCACAGTCAGCAACCAGGGGCCTGCAGCTGGCCTATCAGGCTGTAGGAGGGTTGTGACCTCACAAGCACAGCCAGCCGCCATTGGCCTGCCACTGGCCTATACAGCACTGAGGCTGCTGTGACCTCACAAGCACAGAAAGCAGCCATGAGCCGGACACTGGCCTAGGAGGCATTGAGGCTGCTGTGACCTCACAAGCACAGCCAGCAGCTAGGAGCCTACAACTGGCCTCAGAAGCACTGAGCTGTGGGTCTGTCACTGGCCTAGGAGGCATGGAGGCTGCTGTGACCTCACAAGCACAGACAGCAGACAGGGGCCTGCCACTGTCCTATAAGACACTGAGGCTGCTGTGACCTCACAAGCAAAGCCAGCAGCTATGGGCCTGCCACTGTGCTATGAGGCACTGAGGCTGCTGTGACCTCACAAGCACAGCCAGCAGCCAGGGGCCTGCTGCTGGCCAATCAGGCTGTAGGAGTGTTGTGACCTGACAAGCACAGCCAGCAGCAATTGGTCTGCCGCTGGCCTACAAGAAAAGGAGGCTGATGTGACCTCACAAGCACAGCGAGTAGCCAGGGGCCCCCCACTGACCTATAAGGTACAGAGACAAATGTGACCTCAAAAGGCATCCAGCACACAGGGGCCTTCCACGGCCCTATCAGGAAATAGGACTGCTGTGACCTCACAAGCACAGCCAGCAGCTATGGGCCTGCCACTGGCCTATAGGGAACGGAGGCTGCTTTGACCTAACCAGCACACCAAGCAGCCATTGGCCTCCCTCTGGCCTACAGGAAAAGGAGGCTGATGGGACCTCACAAGCACAGCGAGGAGCCAGAGGCCTCCCACTGCCCTATAAGGTACAGAGACAAATGTGACCTCAAAAGGCAGCCAGCAGACAGAGGCCTGCCACAAGCCTATCAGGAAATAGGACTGCTGTGACGTTACAAGCACAGCCAGCAGCTTCGGGCCTGCCACTGGCCTAGGAGGCACGGAGGCTGCTGTGACCTCAAAAGCACACCAAGCAGACATTGGCCTCCCATGGGCCTGTCAGGCACTGAGGCTGCTGTGACCTCACAACCACAGCCAGCAGCCATTGGCCTCCAACTGCCTGATGAGGCGCTGACGCTGCTGTCAACTCAGAAGCACAGTAAATAGTCAGGGGCCTGCCACTGCCCTAAAGGGCATGGAGGCTGCTGTGACCTCAGAAGCCCAGTGAGCAGCTATGGGCCTGCCACTGCCCTATAGGGCACTGAGGCTTCTCTGACCTCACAAGCCCACCCAGCAGTCATTGGCCTCGAACTGGCATACCTGGCACTGAAGCTTCTGTAACCTGAAAAGCACAGCCAGCAGCCACGTGCCTGCCACTGGCCTGTGAAGCACTGAGGCTGCTGTGACCTCACAAGCACAGCCAGCAGACAGGGGCCTGCCACTGCCCTATAAGACACTGAGGCTGCTGTGACCTCACAAGCACAGCCAGCAGACAGGGGCCTGCCACTGCCCTATAAGACACTGAGGCTGCTGTGACCTCACAAGCAAAGCCAGCAGCTGTGGGTCTGCCACTGCCCTATCAGACACGTGTCGTGGCCCGAAAGGAGTCGTTCAGGACGACCTCCCTCCCCTTAGGACCAACGACCAAGTTCGTGATGCCCTTGCACTCAATTAAGGTGAAAACGACACCAGCCAACCAGTTTAAGATTTATTAAGGCAAAATGGAATCAACTAACGAGACATGTCCCGCGTCACACGTTTAGGGAAAAAGAGAGGAAAAGGGGAAGAGAGAGAGAGAAAGATATCACCACCCGTGGATCCAGCGGCGTCCCGTTGGTCCTCTTCTTTTGGGAGTCCTTGCGGCGGGGCGGGGGGGCAGAGGGGGGAAGCTCCCGTCTGGTTCCGCTGACTCTGCTCGAGTTCTTCAGTCGTCGCAAGCAAGCCCCCCCATTCACACAGTCTGCAGTTTTTATAGGTTCTTGCCTGGCCTCTGGGAGGTGCTTCCTCGCTTCCCATGCAGATTAACCGTCATGCGCAGTCCGCCCTCTCGGAATCTTCCAGAAATGGGCTGGGGTATCTGGGGGTCTCCTGCTCATGCGCAGATGGCAAATGAGTACGTGCGGTTCGTGCCCTAGAGACGACCTTCTGCCCTTTTCGCACCCTTTTTACCCTGTGCAGGTGCACGAGGTTGTTTACTTCGCAGACGGCTCCCGGGGGCGCCAGCGCGGCATTGCCCGACACACCTTGGCAGCGGCAGCTTTGCAGCAGCAGCAGCAATGTCAAGACAAAACCGCATTTAGTACCGGTCCTCTACACCACCCCGTGTCTCAACATTGCAGCTTGGCAGCAGGAGAGAGAGAGAGAGAAAGAAAGCAAGCAAGCAAGGAAGGAAAGGAGAGAGAATTAGGGACGGGGGGGAAGTCGTGGGAACAACATGGGTTTGGGTAAAAAATAAAGTGCTTAACAGTGATTAAACAGAGGTCTTGCTCAATGCAAGCTTATTCTTTAACAACTTCAACAACATTTAACTTTACAAAACAGACATCAAAACTGAGTTAATGAGGTAGGATTGTTACAATAGGCATAAAACAGCTGGCAAATGCGCTGTGGATGTCAATATGCAATTTCCTCCTTCAGGAGAAACTGGGAAATGATGGGTACTGTGGTTGGCCACGGCCAATGGATGGCACGGATTTTCTTTATGCCGTCCGGCAAGGTGGTAGGAACAAATTGCATATTTGACACAACATGTCCGATTAATTGAACAAAGCAAGGAATTATACAAGAACATTAAGGCGGCAACTGCACCTAACAAATACAATATTAACTGTTTCACCCACGGTGCCCCCAGTAACCAGGACTACAAATTGCCACTCCAGCCATTCCAGGTTTGGACGGGGACGTGGGCTATTTTTCTGATATCTTTGGTTAACTGGAGAACTACTTCGCCTACATCATCTATTTCCAAACAACAGTTAGGAATATTTAATTTCCCACACACTTCTCCCTCTTCAGCTAACAGGTAATCTAAAAACCATGTGGTGCTGAAGGATTGCCGTGCGCATCTGTTGGGATTGCCAAGTTAGAAGATCTATCGTGTCAGCGGTTTTGTTGGTAATAATTTCTAGAGCCGCTTGTAGTCTGATTATTTCCCCATTTTTGCGTCCCGCCCAAATTTCCCTTAATGGATCGCGTCTTACAGGCAACACTTCTGTCTCCAAGGTTATCATATACCTTTATGCCTAACCGAGGTCCACTTGTTTCTGGCAAAAGGAAAAACAAAGGTCTGATAATCCCTATATAACAAATTCCCAACCACCCCGTGGGTAAAAATGTATATGCTGTGTGCCTGCATATCCAGTAATGCCCCTTCTTAGCTCCAATGCCCTGAGCAAATGGCCCGTTTATCCCTGGTGGGAATTGAAAGTAAGTTGCACCTCTGTTGCCCAGAGGGCTGAAGAAGGTGGTTGCCCCATCACCTATTTGGCCGGTACAATACCAAGCCCCAGAAGTGTATTCTGGTGGTAGGTTTGCCATAGCACATATAAGCACATTAAGACAAGAAGTATCTTTCCAACACAGGTTAAGAATGCCATTCTTGGCTGTTGTGTTTTCAACAATAAAGCTAATTATGATCGCAGCACACAATTACAAAAAATGATAAAAATAACTGTTATAACTACCACAGGTAGTATCGTTGAGGACACTCAAGCTCAACATAAGACAAGTCTTCTTCCCCAGTGCCCTCTTCCTTTTACATTGTTGACCTAAAAGGAAAGGAGGATCCACCTGGCATGGATTCTATGATCTTTCCCATGGGCATCAGTAGCTACCCATGCATACAGATTTTTTGAAGCTTTTAGTACTAGAGGTATTTGTCCCACAGTGGGTAAGTCCACTAGAACCGGTTGTCCTGGGTAATACAAGGGATTCCTCGGTTTCTTATTCTCCCCAGTCCCAGGTAAGAGGGATGGAGGATTAGGGCAAAAAGCAGCGAGTCTGGGGCAGCCATTTACTCCCCATCGTCCATTGACTTTAGTTACTGCATCAGATATTCGTCGCGCCCATCCAGGAATGTGCGGTCTCAGGGTTCGTTTTAAGAGTCCTGGGGTGCAGACGGGGTCTTGGGATAAGGGAGGAGGAACTCTGGGGTTTGAGGAAGATGGGGTTCCCCTTATCCTGTCCCAACTTCTTACCAAACCTTCCAGGTTGGGAGTTGGTAACCTATCCATGACTTCTCTGGGAATTCCCTTTGAAATGCCTTCTGCCCATAATAATTGTCTCCTGCTATCCAACACCCGTACCGGTTTCCCAGGATGTGGGTGTTGCAGTGATTTATATTGCCTCCCACTTTCCTCAACTCTTCTTATTTCTGCTTTATGCTTTGTTTCCCCCTGGCCAGTGAATCCCATACGCCTTCCGTAATTAATTAGCTCCTGTGCCACCTCCCCCCAAGTCATGTTGGGGGGGCCTCCCCTTCGTCTCGGTCGGGGAGTTCGTAATCGGTCTTGCAGCTGAACAGCATATAGTTTTAAAGCATCAGGAAGTCCCCTGATCAGAGGATGTGACCTCTCGGGGTCTGCCACACACTGCATGGGGGAGGGCTGCTGCAGAAGCAGCAAACGGTCATGCATCAATTGGAGGCAAGCAGTTTTCTGCACGCTTTCCAGAATGTGGCCCGCTGTGGGTGTTTTAATAGAAAAAGGGTCTCCTCTTTCCATTGGTCTAATCCTCCTGCCCAGTAGGCTACCCTCTGGGTCAAGGACCATGGTTCCCTGTTATCATTTGTGGTTAGAAAGACTCTGGGTCCCCAATATCCTCTAGCTTCATCTTCGCTCAGCAGAATGCGATCCCCCCCCCGGTGAGGGAGACTCTCCACACATACTCAGTTTCAGTTTCCCGGGAGCCCCGGGAGTATTTTTCCTGTATTTTAGCCAAGTCCTGAGGGGAATAGGGGATCATACGCGTGGTACGTCGTTGAATACCCCCCTGACCATTGTCAGTGGTTTCCGTTTTAATCAAGGGTCTCATTACTACGTTCCCATCTCCAGGATAAAAGGAGTTCCTGCTGTCTTCTAATTCTTTAATTGGATATATGGATTTTAGATCAGATGCCTGTTTTCCGTCTAGTTCGGCCAAATTCGAGAATCCCGGTTCACTATCATCAACCCCCCGCCTGTTTTCTTCCAATTCAGACCGCAGGATTCTCTCTCGGTCTAGTGAGTCCGATAAGATTATGTGAAGCCGCTGAGTATGGTTGCGCTCCGCAGTGAGTTGACTTTGCAAGTTTCTTACCTGTTCTTGCAAAGACTCAACTGTCTCTTTGGCTCGACTCCGGGAGTCTTGCAAGAACTCGATTGTCTCTTTGGCTTGACTCTGGGAGTTTCTTATGTGTTCTCCCAAGGACTCAATGGTCTTTTTATCACCTTGCCTCCCCCACCGGGCAGCAATTAGTGCCGCCCCTAAAACACCACAAACTGTTGCCTGAGCCATGCCAAGAGAGAGCAGGGCTTTATAGCCCTTCAGATTCTCAAAAGAGGATTATCCTTCATTGTCAGATCCTCTGTACTACAAATTATTCACAAGCACAGCACACTGTCACGGGCCTGCCACTGCCATAAAGGGCACAGAGGCTGCTGTGACCTCACAAGCACAGCCAGCAGCCAGGGGCCTGCCATTGGCCTGTGAAGCACTGAGGCTGCAGTGACCTCACAAATACAGCGAGGAGCAAGAGGCCTGCCATTGCCCTATAAGGTACAGAGACAAATGTGACCTCAAAAGGCAGCCAGCAGACAGAGGCCTGCCACGGGCCTATCAGGAAATAGGACTGCTGTGACCTTACAAGCACAGCCAGCAGCTATGGGCCTGCCACTGGCCTATGAGGCACTGAGGCTGCTATGACCTCAACAAGCACAGTCAGCAGCCAGGGGCCTGCTGCTGGCCTCTCAGGCTGTAGGAGTGTTGTGACCTGACAAGCACAGCCAGCAGCTATGGGCCTGCCACTGGCCTATAGGGTACAGAGGCTGATGTGACCTCACAAGCACAGCCAGCAGCCATTGGCCTGCCACTGTCCAAACAGGCACTGAGGCTGCTTTGACCTAACCAGCACACCAAGCAGCCATTGGCCTCCCTCTGGCCTACAGGAAAAGGAGGCTGCTGTGACCTCACAAGCACAGCCAGCAGCTATGGGCCTCCCACTGCACTATAAGGTACAGAGACAAATGTGACCTCAAAAGGCAGACAGAGGCCTGCCACTGGCCTATCAGGAAACAGGACTGCTGTGACCTTACAAGCACAGCCAGCAGCTTTGGGCCTGCCACTGGCTTATGATGCACTGAGGCTTCTATGACCCCACAAGCACAGTCAGCAACCAGGGGCCTGCAGCTGGCCTATCAGGCTGTAGGAGGGTTGTGACCTCACAAGCACAGCCAGCCGCCATTGGCCTGCCACTGGCCTATACAGCACTGAGGCTGCTGTGACCTCACAAGCACAGAAAGCAGCCATGAGCCTGACACTGGCCTAGGAGGCATTGAGGCTGCTGTGACCTCACAAGCACAGCCAGCAGCTAGGAGCCTACAACTGGCCTCAGAAGCACTGAGCTGTGGGTCTGTCACTGGCCTAGGAGGCATGGAGGCTGCTGTGACCTCACAAGCACAGACAGCAGACAGGGGCCTGCCACTGTCCTATAAGACACTGAGGCTGCTGTGACCTCACAAGCAAAGCCAGCAGCTATGGGCCTGCCACTGTGCTATGAGGCACTGAGGCTGCTGTGACCTCACAAGCACAGCCAGCAGCCAGGGGCCTGCTGCTGGCCAATCAGGCTGTAGGAGTGTTGTGACCTGACAAGCACAGCCAGCAGCAATTGGTCTGCCGCTGGCCTACAAGAAAAGGAGGCTGATGTGACCTCACAAGCACAGCGAGTAGCCAGGGGCCCCCCACTGACCTATAAGGTACAGAGACAAATGTGACCTCAAAAGGCATCCAGCACACAGGGGCCTTCCACGGCCCTATCAGGAAATAGGACTGCTGTGACCTCACAAGCACAGCCAGCAGCTATGGGCCTGCCACTGGCCTATAGGGAACGGAGGCTGCTTTGACCTAACCAGCACACCAAGCAGCCATTGGCCTCCCTCTGGCCTACAGGAAAAGGAGGCTGATGGGACCTCACAAGCACAGCGAGGAGCCAGAGGCCTCCCACTGCCCTATAAGGTACAGAGACAAATGTGACCTCAAAAGGCAGCCAGCAGACAGAGGCCTGCCACAAGCCTATCAGGAAATAGGACTGCTGTGACGTTACAAGCACAGCCAGCAGCTTCGGGCCTGCCACTGGCCTAGGAGGCACGGAGGCTGCTGTGACCTCAAAAGCACACCAAGCAGACATTGGCCTCCCATGGGCCTGTCAGGCACTGAGGCTGCTGTGACCTCACAACCACAGCCAGCAGCCATTGGCCTCCAACTGCCTGATGAGGCGCTGACGCTGCTGTCAACTCAGAAGCACAGTAAATAGTCAGGGGCCTGCCACTGCCCTAAAGGGCATGGAGGCTGCTGTGACCTCAGAAGCCCAGTGAGCAGCTATGGGCCTGCCACTGCCCTATAGGGCACTGAGGCTTCTCTGACCTCACAAGCCCACCCAGCAGTCATTGGCCTCGAACTGGCCTATCAGGCACTGAGGCTGCTGTGACCTCACAAGCACAGCCAGCAGCCAGGGGCCTGCTGCTGGCCTATCAGGCTGTAGGAGTGTTGTGACCTCACAAGCACAGCCAGCAGCTATGGGCCTGCCACTGGCCTATACAGCACGGAGGCTGCTGTGACCTCACAAGCACAGGCAGCCGCCATTAGCCTCCCACTGCCCTAGGAGGCGCTGACGCTGCTGTCAACTCAGAAGCACAGCCAGCAGGGGGCCCTGTAGACTAACTTATGAGGCACTGAGGCTGCTGTGAGCTCATAAGCACAGCAAACAGCCATGAGCCTGCCACTGCCCTATAGGGCACAGAGGCTGCTGTGACCTCACGAGCACAGCCAGCAGCCAGGAGCCTGCCACTGGCCTGTGAAGCACTGAGACAAATGTGACCTCACAAGCACAGCAAACAGCCTTGGGCATCCCACTGGCATATCAGTCAATGGGACTGCTGTGACCTCACGAGCACAGCCAGCAGCTATGGGCCTGCCACTGGCCTATAGGGCACGGAGGCTGCTATGACCTCAACAAGCACAGTCAGCAGCCAGGGGCCTGCTGCTGGCCTCTCAGGCTGTAGGAGTGTTGTGACCTCACAAGCACAGCCAGCAGGCACTGGCCTGCCCCTCGTATATCAGGCACTGAGGCTGCTGCTGTTTTGCTTCCCAAGGTCCTGGTGCCCAAGCAGGCCTTATTTCAAAGCCTTGACATCCTCCCTTTCGGAGTGTGGGGCACAGGAATGCAAACTGCTTGTAACTCCCTTATCTTTCCAGCCTGCACCAGCTCTGGGGCCCTTTCTTACTGAACTAGGAGTGCGGCCTAAGGCTTCAGCAAATTTAGCTACTCATGAAGCAAGTTTTATCTAAGTGGCTACCTCTAGACCACTTCAGACTTAATGTTAGACGTTATCCTAATCTACCTAGTTCACGCATTCCTTCTGAGCTTCCCAGGGTTGTCTTGTAACAATTCCCCCCTTTGAGACTTATATGATCATTTTCATATTAGTCTCACTCTTTTAAAATCTTTCCCATATTAATTTTGTACAACATCTACAAATGCATTGAATCACTACATAAACGCATACAAAAACTACTAACACCATTCCCAAAATTGTTAAACACTTTTTAACCCATGAGCTCACGTCAGGGAACCAGGAAGTCAACCATTTCCATGTTTCTTCAAATCCAAAAGAGGTATCCTCTTTCTGAACCCCATGTAAGATTTCAGTCTGCTTCCAGATTTCATTTAGATCGGTAGAAATTCTCCCACTTTGATCCACATATACACAGCAACTAGTATTTATTACTGTACATACTCCTCCCTGAGATGCCAATAACATCTCTAGAGCCATCCTGTTTTGGGTAGTTATTTTAGCAATTTCTGAAACCTCCTCTTGTAAAGCTGCAGTGGCATCAGAGGTTTTATTCCCTATTTTTTTCAATAACTGCTGAAATATTTACTATTGCTTTTTCAAGTTCACTCACTCCCAGTTGTGGAAACAGCCACCTTACGAATGACTGCAACCTAGTAGGTCGATCTATTACAGGATTATTGACCCTCTTTTGTCTCCTTATGAATGTTCTTAGCCAGGATTTTTGGTATTTATTACTCAATTCTTTTCTTATGGTAACATTAGGGATTATTGCCCCTAAAGTACATGTCCCTGACCAATTAGGAGGTAGCACTTTTCGTGCCTTGTTTCCACACAACCAATACCATCCACTACCTTTTGGAACACGCCACCCATTTAGTTCCTTACTTGGCCACTTATAACCTATTCAGGTATCCGAGAGCAATCTTTATAACCTCCTACCTTAATGGCTCCAGTACAGTTGATCGGTTGCTTTCCATAAAGTATAGTCTTCTCCCACCATTTATTACTATTATTACATCTTTGGATACATTGATAATAATCTCCTGTCACCCTCTGGACTTCCCATTCCTGTTTGGTTGTTTCATAGGCACTCCAATTAGTGGGAAGCCCTTGTTGGAAAGTTCAGGGAAGTGGGTACACACCCAGCAATCCCTCTGGTTAACTATCTTCATAGATTTCGTAATTACTTCCAAATGGAGATTGTGACTCCAAAATCCTTCCTGATTCCCTTTAATTGTTTGGCTCAGGTAACCTAGAAAAACTAACCACCACATTTCTCCCCTGGTTGTTAAGGAGAACATCATTTTTACACAGATACCGTAACAACAATATTAACCCTATTCCTAACAAACAGATTAAAGCATTTTTTCCCTGAATACAATCTAAATTTAAAACCAATTTGCTTCTAATACATCTCATATATCTTTATATATTTTTAACTTTAGAGGTTGAACTTGTTCAGCTTTCCACGTCTCTCGAGGTACTGCTTTCACTCGGGTGTAATCTAAAAGTATAACTGGATGTACCTACGGAGAGAAGAACCTTTGCCATAGACAAGAGATAATCACTTAAAATTTGATCACCCTTAACGTGCATTTGAATTTCATTTCCAGTTAAATTTACAGTGTAAGGTTTGCCATACAGAATCTCAAATGGACTAACTTTCTCCCTAACCCTTGGGGTTATTCTGGTTCTTAATAATGCCAGAGGTAAAACATCAGTCCATTTCATCTGAGTCTCCTGACACAATTTTCCTACCTGTCTCTTAATTGTTTGATTCATTCTTTCCACTTTTCCACTGGATTGTGGCCTCCAGGGGGTATGTAAGTCCCATTTAATTTGTAGTATTTTTGAGATTTGTTGTACTATTTCTGCTATAAAATGAGGTCCCCTATCTGAAGAAAACCCTTCTGGTACCCTAAATCTTGGTATGATTTCTTTTAATAACATTTTCACTACCTCCCTTGCTTTAGTGGTACGACACGGGAAAGCCTCAGGCCATCCTGAAAAGGTGTCAACAATTACCAACAAATATTTATATCCATTACATCTTGGTAATTCAGAAAAATCAATTTGCCAGTAATCCCCAGGCATGAAGCCCCTTTTTACTTCCCCTGGGGGGGCTTCTTCTGAATCCTGGGATTATTTCTAAGACAGATTTCACATTTTTGTGTAATACCCTTTGCAATTATTAACATACTAACTCCCACAGCAAATCTTTTAACTGTTTCAACCAATGCCTCAGCTCCCATGTGGGTACTATCATGTATTTGCTTCATCAGCTTCTTCATTATCGGCAAAGTTACCACACACTGTCCAGTAGATGTCACCCACCATCCTTCAGGAGTTTTTATGCATTTCAGTATTTCTGCTAATTTATTTTCTTTTTCAGTGTATACTGGAATTTCCATTTTTAACATTCTCTCTGGAACTAATGCTGCCACTGACATGGATAATTTTGCAGCCTCATCGGCCTGTTACGGAAATTAGGCTTGTCGGCCACCATAACAGAGTTCGACCCTAGGTTCCCCCAAGTAAAGTTCAGAGCCAAATCAAAACAAATTAAATTTTAATCACACGCGTGCCGTAATTACAGCTCGAGCTGGGTGCCTCCGAAGAGGGACCCTAACATAAACAAATCCTGGGTAATTATAGTCTTTTCGACTTCCATTTCCCACCCCTCACGCGATAGTTAGACCAATAGTAATTTTTTGGTCTGGGGTCTCCTGCTCCTCATTGGGTCTCATCGTCTTTCTGAGGCAAGCTGGTTTTCTCCTTATTCTTGTTTTTTTGCAGTCTCTGATGACGGTTGTACTTCTGTTTTTGTTGGGTCTGGCGGCTGTTTCCCAAGGTCTTATTTTCCCCCATTGTTTTGGCGT
This sequence comes from Dromaius novaehollandiae, assembly GCF_036370855.1. Taxonomy (NCBI): domain Eukaryota; kingdom Metazoa; phylum Chordata; class Aves; order Casuariiformes; family Dromaiidae; genus Dromaius; species Dromaius novaehollandiae. The sequence continues at coordinate 532,176 of NW_026991446.1, forward strand.
CTTCCCTCTCGGAGTCGGTGACACAGGTGCGCAGACTGCGTGTGGCTCCCTTATCTTCCCAGCCTGAACGAGCTTTGAGGCACTATTTTTTATTAAACTAAGTAAAGATTCGTTACTTTTCCCACGCACGGCCTAAGGCTTCAGCAAATCTAGCCACTCATGCCAAGCAAGTTTTATGTAAGTTGTGCTAAGCAGCCATTTCTAGACAGTTTCAATTCACTATTCTTTAACAGTTTCCCCCCTTTGTTTTTATGAAGCATCCCTGCTAATATTTTAAACAGAGTTCTCGAAGTCTTTCGAGGCATACTATCACTTTCCATACTCTTATATATAATATGATCGTAAGCAATAGGCATAACACAGTTAAACTGAACACAACTACTACCGGGTGCAATACATGATTATAAATCCCTGTTGTGGTTGGTGACCACCCTAGAAGAGTTTCCCAGCCATGATGTTCTCCGTCCCTTTTTACCCTTTCTAAGATATGATGTATCTCTTTTGCATCATGGTGAACAGTGATTAGAGTTTTCTGTCCACTGTTCCGGATGCGCTCTAGCAGTCGATGCAAATCATCATGTTGCAGTAGTTTCCTTACCAGGGTGAGATTCATCCCAATGGGAGTAGGTAGTAAATTTTGAATTAATGTATAATTAGATTGTAACAATTGATAAGACGTGATAGGAGCTGAATAATTGAAATCACATCCCATGATTTTGGTAAAGCTACAAATACAAATATTTCAATGATTACTCATATCTACTACAATGCCATCTATAACTATAAGACTACAAAAGGTTCTCATACATACACACCCTCTCCCAATATATACAAGTATAGTTGCAGGTGTTTCATCAGGGTGTATTTCAAAGTGACAAACATTTTGCTCAGTGTCAAGACAAATGTCTTGGGCTTTGATGGTATTACTTTCACAAATAAACCCTTGCTGTTCCTGTACAATACATGCGCTAACGTCCACAGTTTGCCATTTATTTCCATTTCGTTGGGCCCATACTCTGTGTTCCAATGGATAGAGTATAGCTCCATTGTGATTTAATCCTAACGCAATGATTGGATATATTGTATATGTTGGAGCATTACGTATTGTTGAAACAAAGGCTGTGGCCTTAGTGTTGATAGGATCATAAGTAAAATTGACCAGATACCACCAGGATTGGAATTCCTTTTCAAATTCGGTCACATTATCCCAAATTACCTTTCGAATTTCAGTGGGTAAAGTGCCTTCTTCCCCTCCCTTATAATCGCTGCTGCCATAGATTGCATCCACAGTTGAGCTTGGATGCAACTGAGGGCCAGGGAAATATTAATTTGGGCTTCCCCAAGTGCATCCACTATCAAGTGGTGATCTTTTTCATTCATTTTTTCCCACTGAGGTAATATCTCGGATGAAAGCCATTGGTTAGTTCCTAATGCTAATAGAGAAGACCTCAATGGATGTTTTAATCTGTATAAGTCACTTGTTGTTGTGCTCAGTTTATTTACGAGTACTTCAGCATCTATACTGTTTAGGACTCCCAATCCTGTTCCTATGATACCGGTCACATCTCTCCTTGTTCATTTTGGAGAGGTGAGGGTTCGCCTATGTAACCACGCCGTCCATCCCACATAGGACGTACCTAAGAATGGTGAACAGGTCGGTTTGATTGTAGAGATATAATTTGCATTAATAGCTCTACTCGTTTGAGAGACCATGATGGATTAAATAACACTCGTTGTTGGCCTGTATTTCTAATCACATACGGTCCAATTTCAAAGATTTGTGGGGATAAGGTTTTCTTACTCTTCATGGTAACAGAGTTATTTATATTGGTGGAAATAATTGTAGTCAGGGTAGGTATTGCTGTACTGGGCTCAATAATGTCTATTTTAAATTTAAATGACAGTCCCACATTGTGGTGAGCCCACAGGCAAACTATAAAAACAGGTTGTTCTAAGGTAAAATTGTACCAACAATCCAGTTTTTCAGTGGCACAAATTTTCCTTCCTTTTTCATTTGATTTGATTTTAGTGAGAGAGATTTGAGTTGCCTTCTCATGGGTGGACCCGTTGATCACTCGACACCCTATCTTTATTTCCTTTCCTGTCCTTCCCAGGAGTTGGGGAAGTTGGTTAGTATTATCCCAGCTCCATTCATTTTCTGAGTATACTTCAGTTCCATGCATGACCAGGGCTGAGAGGTTTAAGTTTTTATCAGAACTTAATCCCATACTCCCGGTATACTTAACACGGGCCTGGGACCATGGCCACTCTAAGGTTCTTTGACCACAGCTTAGGGAAAGTAGCATTGCCAGGGTTTGAAACAGCAGGGTGCAGTAAAGGGAAAGAGATTTGTGTTAGTGAGGCGAGTCCGAACAGACTACCCTGGGGAAGTCGTGTATCCCATCGAGCTTTACGTGGTTGTTTTCACTGTTCTGCTGCAACCTCTGCTGTGTTTGCTTCTTGGACTGTCACTCGTTTCACGTGAGAGTGGTGAATCCAATTCTCTTTTCCTAGAATTTTAACAGCGTAGTAAGAACTTAACAATACAGTATAGGGTCCTTCCCATTTTGGTTCTAGTTTTGTTTTTCGCGAGAATACCTTTATCAACACTTTATCTCCAGGCTGTATAGCATGTGCCTGAATGTCTGATGGCACTGGCTGAAACCACTGAGCCTGATTTTGCAAGGCCTTAAACCGTTCTTGTAAGGCTAGTACCTATTGTGTTACTCGTTCATCTCCGTCTAATAGGCTGGTCTTAGCAGGGATATAAGTCCCTGGTATCGCTAAATGTCTCCCAAAAAGAATTTCTGCTGGTGGTAGTCCTATGGGTTGCCGTGGAGAATTTCGAACATCCCACAGAGCTAAGTTTAATGCCTCTGGCCATTTTAGGCTAGCATGTGTGCATATTCTTGCTATTTTCTCTTTTAATGTTCTATTCATTCTTTCTACTTGTCCTGAAGATTGTGGGTGATAAGGAGCATGTAGGTTTCTTTTTATTCCTAACGATTTACATAACTGATTGATTATGCTTGCTGTAAAATGGGCACCCCTGTCTGAATCAATGGCTTCTGGGACCCCATACCTGGGTATGATTTCCTTCAGTAAGGCTTTTACCATTCCCCCTGTGTCAGCCTTTCTTGTTGGAAAAGCTTCTACCCAGCCTGATAACTGATCTATTATCACTAACAAGTGTTTGTATCCATAGACAGATGGCATATCTGCATAAGCTATTTGCAGCTTCTGGAAAGGGAAGTAAGCCCATGGTCGTCCCCCCAAATCTGAGCTTGGCTTGTTATTTGAAAACTTCTGGCAGGTCGGGCAGCTATTTGTTATTCTTCTAGCAGCTGCATAGATTCCTGGAGCAGCCCATACTTTCTGTACCTGTTTAGCTATTCCCTCGGCTCCCCCATAAGCTTTATCGTGAAACCACCTAGCTATAGTAATTAAATATTTTTTTGGTAGAATTGGTTTTTCCCCAATTGTCCATATTCCATCACCATTTTGTTTTGCTTCCCACTGTTCCCATTGTTTTTTCTCTTCCACTGAGCAGTCTTTTTCATACATAGTTTTGGGGTCTATTAAGTTTGGCCACTCACTCTGGTCCATCCTTGGAACTGCCCCCATACATTCTCTCAGAGGTTGTCGAGCTGCAGCCCTCGCAGCAGCGTTGGCTAGAGCATTTCCTCTGCTAATTTCTGTAGTGTCTTTAGTATGGGCTGGGCAGTGTATTACCGCAATTTCTTTGGGCAGTTGAACTGCTTCCAGCAAATTACGTATTTCTTCTCCATTAGCTAATTTCTTTCCTGATGACAGCAAGAATCCTCGTTCTTTCCATAACATCCCTGTTGCATGACACACTCCAAATGCATATTTAGAGTCGGTATAGATATTTACCCGCAAGCTCTTACCTATTTTTTGCTGCTTGGGTCAATGCTATTAATTCTGCTCCTTGAGCACTTACTGATGGAGACAAAGGATTGGCCTCGAGCACCTCAAAGACGTTAGTGACAGCATAGCCGGAGTGACGTCTTCCGTCCAAATAATAGGATGACCCATCTGTAAACAGAACTAAGTCCGGGTTCTCCAAAGGTTCATCTTTAAGGTCCTCCCGGGGCTTGCTCGAGCTGACGACCACCTGCTCACAGGAATGATGTGGCTCTCCGTCCTCCGGTTGAGGCAATAGCGTTGCTGGATTCAAAATATTGCATCTTTTGAAAGTCACATTATCTGCATGCAGTATTATCAGTTCATAGCGGTCAGCTCTCTGTGGGGATAGTGCTTGAGTCGCATATTGCTTCATTAACAGTTCTACTTCATGTGGCACATACACAGTCAATGAATGACCCAAAACCACAGGTCGTGTTTTTTTCAGTAAGAGCTGCAGTAGCTGCTATTGCTCTGATGCGTCCTGGAGTGCCTTTAGCTACCTCATCTAGTTGCGTGGAGTAATAGGCCACTGGTCTACGGTGAGGGCCTAGTTTTTGGGTGAGTACCCCACTTGCTACTCCCTGTCGCTCATGGACAAATAATTCAAATAGTTTGCTATAATCTGGTAACCCGAGAGCAGGGGCTGAAACCAACGCTTTTTTCACAGATGTAAAAGCTTTCTCCCTTTCTGGGCCCCAGGCCAAAGGCTCTATCTCCTCCTTTTTTGTTGCCTGTACCAGAGGCTTAGTAAGTTCTGCTAACCCCGGAATCCACGGTCGGCAGAATCCTACAGCTCCTAAAAATCCCCTAAGCTGTTTTTTTGTTACAGGACGAGGCATATCAAGAATTGTCTTTACTCGTTCTGGATCAACTAACCTGTGTCCTTCTCTTAAGATAAAACCCAAATATTTTACCTCTCTTTGACACAGCTGGAGTTTAGACAGAGATGCTCGATGCCCTTTTTCTGCAAGAGCGTTACATAGAGAAACAGTATCTTTCAAACATGTCTCATAATCTTTACTTGCTAATAACAAATCATCTACATATTGTATTAATACAGAATGTCCTGGAAGTTCGGTATCTGAGAGGTCATTTTTAAGTATACGCGAAAAAACAGTCGGAGACCCAGTAAATCCCTGTGGCAGCCTTGTCCAAGTTAATTGTTGTCCCTTCCAAGTGAAAGCAAAGAGATCTTGGCTATCTTCAGCTATCGGTATACTAAAAAAGGCTGCTGTTAGGTCAATCACAGTAAAATAAGTTGCCCAGTGGGGTATCTGTAGTAAAATGGTTGATGGGTCGGGGACTACTGGATGTGGAGCAACTACATGTTGGTTTATAGCCCTGAAGTCTTGTACAAAGCGATACTCTGGATCACCATCAGCATCTTGCCTGTTCTTTTTAACTGGCAGAATTGGGGTGTTATATGGGGATTCACAGACTCTAAGGATACCCATTTTCAGATAATGATCAGTTTGTTTTTGGATACTCTTCTCTGCTTCCTTTGGGATAGGATATTGTTTAACTGCAGGAGGCAATCCCCCCTTTGTTTTTATCGAGACTGGACTGGCTGATTTCAGTAGTCCCACATCCATTCCTGAAGAGCTCCATAATTTTTTAGAAACTGATTCTAAACCTGTTGGAATTTGCAGATTAGTTGACTCTGGTTCTGGTGTCTTAGCCAGAACACATGAACCCATAATTATTAGCTTTATCCCTTCCGGCTGTAAGCAGATCTGAGTATCCAAGGCTTGCAGGAGATCTCTCCCCAAAAGGCATATAGGTGCGTCTGTGGAAATTATAAAACGTCCCCACACTGTTTTACCAAAGACCCCGTCTGCACCCCAGGACTCTTAAAACGAACCCTGAGACCGCACATTCCTGGATGGGCGCGACGAATATCTGATGCAGTAACTAAAGTCAATGGACGATGGGGAGTAAATGGCTGCCCCAGACTCGCTGCTTTTTGCCCTAATCCTCCATCCCTCTTACCTGGGACTGGGGAGAATAAGAAACCGAGGAATCCCTTGTATTACCCGGGACAACCGGTTCTAGTGGACTTACCCACTGTGGGACAAATACCTCTAGTACTAAAAGCTTCAAAAAATCTGTATGCATGGGTAGCTACTGATGCCCATGGGAAAGATCATAGAATCCATGCCAGGTGGATCCTCCCTTCCTTTTAGGTCAACAATGTAAAAGGAAGAGGGCACTGGGGAAGAAGACTTGTCTTATGTTGAGCTTGAGTGTCCTCAACGATACTACCTGTGGTAGTTATAACAGTTATTTTTATCATTTTTTGTAATTGTGTGCTGCGATCATAATTAGCTTTATTGTTGAAAACACAACAGCCAAGAATGGCATTCTTAATCTGTGTTGGAAAGATACTTCTTGTCTTAATGTGCTTATATGTGCTATGGCAAACCTACCAACAGAATACACTTCTGGGGCTTGGTATTGTACCGGCCAAATAGGTGATGGGGCAACCACCTTCTTCAGCCCTCTGGGCAACAGAGGTGCAACTTACTTTCAATTCCCACCAGGGATAAACGGGCCATTTGCTCAGGGCATTGGAGCTAAGAAGGGGCATTACTGGATATGCAGGCACACAGCATATACATTTTTACCCACGGGGTGGTTGGGAATTTGTTATATAGGGATTATCAGACCTTTGTTTTTCCTTTTGCCAGAAACAAGCGGACCTCGGTTAGGCATAAAGGTATATGATAACCTTGGAGACAGAAGTGTTGCCTGTAAGACGCGATCCATTAAGGGAAATTTGGGCGGGACGCAAAAATGGGGAAATAATCAGACTACAAGCGGCTCTAGAAATTATTACCAACAAAACCGCTGACACGATAGATCTTCTAACTTGGCAATCCCAACAGATGCGCACGGCAATCCTTCAGCACCACATGGTTTTTAGATTACCTGTTAGCTGAAGAGGGAGAAGTGTGTGGGAAATTAAATATTCCTAACTGTTGTTTGGAAATAGATGATGTAGGCGAAGTAGTTCTCCAGTTAACCAAAGATATCAGAAAAATAGCCCACGTCCCCGTCCAAACCTGGAATGGCTGGAGTGGCAATTTGTAGTCCTGGTTACTGGGGGCACCGTGGGTGAAACAGTTAATATTGTATTTGTTAGGTGCAGTTGCCGCCTTAATGTTCTTGTATAATTCCTTGCTTTGTTCAATTAATCGGACATGTTGTGTCAAATATGCAATTTGTTCCTACCACCTTGCCGGACGGCATAAAGAAAATCCGTGCCATCCATTGGCCGTGGCCAACCACAGTACCCATCATTTCCCAGTTTCTCCTGAAGGAGGAAATTGCATATTGACATCCACAGCGCATTTGCCAGCTGTTTTATGCCTATTGTAACAATCCTACCTCATTAACTCAGTTTTGATGTCTGTTTTGTAAAGTTAAATGTTGTTGAAGTTGTTAAAGAATAAGCTTGCATTGAGCAAGACCTCTGTTTAATCACTGTTAAGCACTTTATTTTTTACCCAAACCCATGTTGTTCCCACGACTTCCCCCCCGTCCCTAATTCTCTCTCCTTTCCTTGCTTGCTTGCTTGCTTTCTTTCTCTCTCTCTCTCTCCTGCTGCCAAGCTGCAATGTTGAGACACGGGGTGGTGTAGAGGACCGGTACTAAATGCGGTTTTGTCTTGACATTGCTGCTGCTGCTGCAAAGCTGCCGCTGCCAAGGTGTGTCGGGCAATGCCGCGCTGGCGCCCCCGGGAGCCGTCTGCGAAGTAAACAACCTCGTGCACCTGCACAGGGTAAAAAGGGTGCGAAAAGGGCAGAAGGGCGTCTCTAGGGCACGAACCGCACGTACTCATTTGCCATCTGCGCATGAGCAGGAGACCCCCAGATACCCCAGCCCATTTCTGGAAGGTTCCGAGAGGGCGGACTGCGCATGACGGTTAATCTGCATGGGAAGCGAGGAAGCACCTCCCAGAGGCCGGGCAAGAACCTATAAAAACTGCAGACTGTGTGAATGGGGGGGCTTGCTTGCGACGACTGAAGAACTCGAGCAGAGTCAGCGGAACCAGACGGGAGCTTCCCCCCTCTGCCCCCCCGCCCCGCCGCAAGGACTCCCAAAAGAAGAGGACCAACGGGACGCCGCTGGATCCACGGGTGGTGATATCTTTCTCTCTCTCTCTTCCCCTTTTCCTCTCTTTTTCCCTAAACGTGTGATGCGGGACATGTCTCGTTAGTTGATTCCATTTTGCCTTAATAAATCTTAAACTGGTTGGCTGGTGTCGTTTTCACCTTAATTGAGTGCAAGGGCATCACGAACTTGGTCGTTGGTCCTAAGGGGAGGGAGGTCGTCCTGAACGACTCCTTTCGGGCCGCGACACGTGTCTGATAGGTCACTGGCAGGCCCATAGCTGCTGGCTGTGCTGGTGAGGTCACAGCAGTCCTATAGCCTGATAGGCCAGTGGGATGGCTCCTGGCTGTTGGCTGTCCTTGTGAGGTCACAGCAGCCTCAGTGCCTCATAGGCCAAAGGGAGTCCCCTGGCTGCTGGCTGTGCTTGTGAGGTCACAGCACCCTCAGTGTCTCATAGGGCAGTGGCAGGCTCATGGCTGCTGGCTGTGCTTGTGAGGTCACAGCAGCCTCAGTGCCTCCCAGGCGACTGGCAAGCTCATGGCTGCTGGCTGTGCTTGTGAGGTCACAGCAGCCTCCGTGCCTCAAAGGCCAGTGGCAGGCTCATGGCTGCTTTCTGTGCTTGTCAGGTCACAGCAGCCTCAGTGCTTCTCAGGGCAGTGGCAGGCTCCTGGCTGCTGGCTGTGCTTGTCAGGTGACAGCAGCCTGAGTGCCTCCTAGGCCAGTGGCATGCTCCTGGCTGCTCCTGTGCTTGTGAGGTCACAGCAGCCTCCATGCCTCCTTGGCCACTGGCTAGCTCATGGCTGCTGGCGGTGCTTGTGAGGTCACAGCAACCTCAGTGCCTCCTAAGCCAGTGGCAGGCCCCTGACTGCTGGCTGTGCTGGTGAGGTCACAGCAGCCTCAGTGCCTCCTAGGCCAGTGGCAGGCTCATGGCTGCTGGCTGTGTTTGTGAGGTCACAGCAGCCTCAGTGCCTCCAAGGCCAGTGGCAGGCTCTTGGCTGCTGGCTGTGCTTGTGAGGTCACAGCACCCTCAGTGCCTCATAGGGCAGTGGCAGGCTCATGGCTGCTGGCTGTGCTTGTGAGGTCACAGCAGCCTCAGTGCCTCCCAGGCGACTGGCAAGCTCATGGCTGCTGGCTGTGCTTGTGATGTCACAGCAGCCTCCGTGCCTGATAAGCCACTGGTAGGCTAATGGTTGCTAGGTGTGCTTGTGAGGTCACAGTAGCCTCAGTACCTCCTAGGGCAGTGTCAAGCCCCTGTCTGCTGGCTGTGCTTGTGACGTCACAGCAGTCCTATTGCCTGATAGGTCAGTGGCAGGCCAATGGCTGCTGGCTGTCCTGTTGACGTCACAGCAGTCTGAGTGACTGATAGGCCAGTGGCAGGCCTCTGGGTGCTGGCTGTTTTTGTGACGTCACAGCAGCCTCAGTGCTTCATAGGCCAGTGGTATGCCCTTGCTGCTGGCTGCTGGCTGTGCTTGTGAGGTCATAGCAGGTCTGTTGCCTGATAGGCCACTGGCACGCCTCTGTCTGCTAGCTGCATTTTGAGGTCACCTTTGTCATAGTGCCTCACTGGGCAGTGAGAGCTCCATGCCTGCTGGCTGCGTTATGAGGTCACGTTTGTCTTGGGGCCTCATAGGGCAGTTGGATGCCCATGCCTGCTGGCTGTGCTTGTGAGGTACAGCAGACTTATTGCCTGATAGGTTAGTGGCAGGCCCTTGGCTGCTTGGTGTGCTTGTGAGGTCACAGCAGCCTCAGTGCCTGATAGGCCCGTGGGAGGCCAATGGCTGCTTGGTGTGCTTTTGAGGTCACAGCAGCCTCCGTGCCTCCTAGGCCAGTGGAGGCCCGTAGCTGCTGGCTGTGCTTGTAAGGTCACAGCAGTCCTATTTCCTGATAGGCCTGTGGCAGGCCTCTGTCTGCTGGCTGCCTTTTGAGGTCATATTTGTCTCTGTATCTTATAGGGCAGTGGCAGGATCCTGGCTGCTGGCTGTGCTTGTGAGGTCACAGCAGCCTCAGTGCCTCCGAGGCCAGTGGCAGGCTCATGGTTGCTGGCTGTGCTGGTGAGGTCACAGCAGCCTCAGTGCCTCCTCGGCCAGTGGCAGGCTCCTGGCTGCTGGCTGTGTTTGTGAGGTCACAGCAGCCTCTGTGTCTCATAGGGCAGTGTCAGGCTCATGGTTGCTGGCTGTGCTTATGAGGTCACAGCAGCCTGAGTGCCTCCTAGGTCACTGGCTAGCTCATGGCTGCTGGCGGTGCTTGTGAGGTCACAGCACCCTCAGTGCCCCTGAGGCCAGTTGTAGGCTCCTAGCTGCTGGCTGTGCTGGTGAGGTCACAGCAGCCTCAGTGCCTCCTAGGCCAGTGTCAGGCTCATGACTGCTTTCTGTGCTTGTGAGGTCACAGCAGCCTCCGTGCCTCAAAGGCCAGTGGCAGGCTCATGGCTGCTTTCTGTGCTTGTCAGGTCACAGCAGCCTCAGTGCTTCTCAGGGCAGTGGCAGGCTCCTGGCTGCTGGCTGTGCTTGTCAGGTGACAGCAGCCTGAGTGCCTCCTAGGCCAGTGGCATGCTCCTGGCTGCTCCTGTGCTTGTGAGGTCACAGCAGCCTCCATGCCTCCTTGGCCACTGGCTAGCTCATGGCTGCTGGCGGTGCTTGTGAGGTCACAGCAACCTCAGTGCCTCCTAAGCCAGTGGCAGGCCCCTGACTGCTGGCTGTGCTGGTGAGGTCACAGCAGCCTCAGTGCCTCCTAGGCCAGTGGCAGGCTCATGGCTGCTGGCTGTGTTTGTGAGGTCACAGCAGCCTCAGTGCCTCCAAGGCCAGTGGCAGGCTCTTGGCTGCTGGCTGTGCTTGTGAGGTCACAGCACCCTCAGTGCCTCATAGGGCAGTGGCAGGCTCATGGCTGCTGGCTGTGCTTGTGAGGTCACAGCAGCCTCAGTGCCTCCCAGGCGACTGGCAAGCTCATGGCTGCTGGCTGTGCTTGTGATGTCACAGCAGCCTCCGTGCCTGATAAGCCACTGGTAGGCTAATGGTTGCTAGGTGTGCTTGTGAGGTCACAGTAGCCTCAGTACCTCCTAGGGCAGTGTCAAGCCCCTGTCTGCTGGCTGTGCTTGTGACGTCACAGCAGTCCTATTGCCTGATAGGTCAGTGGCAGGCCAATGGCTGCTGGCTGTCCTGTTGACGTCACAGCAGTCTGAGTGACTGATAGGCCAGTGGCAGGCCTCTGGGTGCTGGCTGTTTTTGTGACGTCACAGCAGCCTCAGTGCTTCATAGGCCAGTGGTATGCCCTTGCTGCTGGCTGCTGGCTGTGCTTGTGAGGTCATAGCAGGTCTGTTGCCTGATAGGCCACTGGCACGCCTCTGTCTGCTAGCTGCATTTTGAGGTCACCTTTGTCATAGTGCCTCACTGGGCAGTGAGAGCTCCATGCCTGCTGGCTGCGTTATGAGGTCACGTTTGTCTTGGGGCCTCATAGGGCAGTTGGATGCCCATGCCTGCTGGCTGTGCTTGTGAGGTACAGCAGACTTATTGCCTGATAGGTTAGTGGCAGGCCCTTGGCTGCTTGGTGTGCTTGTGAGGTCACAGCAGCCTCAGTGCCTGATAGGCCCGTGGGAGGCCAATGGCTGCTTGGTGTGCTTTTGAGGTCACAGCAGCCTCCGTGCCTCCTAGGCCAGTGGAGGCCCGTAGCTGCTGGCTGTGCTTGTAAGGTCACAGCAGTCCTATTTCCTGATAGGCCTGTGGCAGGCCTCTGTCTGCTGGCTGCCTTTTGAGGTCATATTTGTCTCTGTATCTTATAGGGCAGTGGCAGGATCCTGGCTGCTGGCTGTGCTTGTGAGGTCACAGCAGCCTCAGTGCCTCCGAGGCCAGTGGCAGGCTCATGGTTGCTGGCTGTGCTGGTGAGGTCACAGCAGCCTCAGTGCCTCCTCGGCCAGTGGCAGGCTCCTGGCTGCTGGCTGTGTTTGTGAGGTCACAGCAGCCTCTGTGTCTCATAGGGCAGTGTCAGGCTCATGGTTGCTGGCTGTGCTTATGAGGTCACAGCAGCCTGAGTGCCTCCTAGGTCACTGGCTAGCTCATGGCTGCTGGCAGTGCTTGTGAGGTCACAGCACCCTCAGTGCCCCTGAGGCCAGTTGTAGGCTCCTAGCTGCTGGCTGTGCTGGTGAGGTCACAGCAGCCTCAGTGCCTCCTAGGCCAGTGTCAGGCTCATGACTGCTTTCTGTGCTTGTGAGGTCACAGCAGCCTCCGTGCCTCAAAGGCCAGTGGCAGGCTCATGGCTGCTTTCTGTGCTTGTCAGGTCACAGCAGCCTCAGTGCTTCTCAGGGCAGTGGCAGGCTCCTGGCTGCTGGCTGTGCTTGTCAGGTGACAGCAGCCTGAGTGCCTCCTAGGCCAGTGGCATGCTCCTGGCTGCTCCTGTGCTTGTGAGGTCACAGCAGCCTCCATGCCTCCTTGGCCACTGGCTAGCTCATGGCTGCTGGCGGTGCTTGTGAGGTCACAGCAACCTCAGTGCCTCCTAAGCCAGTGGCAGGCTCCTGACTGCTGGCTGTGCTGGTGAGGTCACAGCAGCCTCAGTGCCTCCTAGGCCAGTGGCAGGCTCATGGCTGCTGGCTGTGTTTGTGAGGTCACAGCAGCCTCAGTGCCTCCAAGGCCAGTGGCAGGCTCTTGGCTGCTGGCTGTGCTTGTGAGGTCACAGCACCCTCAGTGCCTCATAGGGCAGTGGCAGGCTCATGGCTGCTGGCTGTGCTTGTGAGGTCACAGCAGCCTCAGTGCCTCCCAGGCGACTGGCAAGCTCATGGCTGCTGGCTGTGCTTGTGATGTCACAGCAGCCTCCGTGCCTGATAAGCCACTGGTAGGCTAATGGTTGCTAGGTGTGCTTGTGAGGTCACAGTAGCCTCAGTACCTCCTAGGGCAGTGTCAAGCCCCTGTCTGCTGGCTGTGCTTGTGACGTCACAGCAGTCCTATTGCCTGATAGGTCAGTGGCAGGCCAATGGCTGCTGGCTGTCCTGTTGACGTCACAGCAGTCTGAGTGACTGATAGGCCAGTGGCAGGCCTCTGGGTGCTGGCTGTTTTTGTGACGTCACAGCAGCCTCAGTGCTTCATAGGCCAGTGGTATGCCCTTGCTGCTGGCTGCTGGCTGTGCTTGTGAGGTCATAGCAGGTCTGTTGCCTGATAGGCCACTGGCACGCCTCTGTCTGCTAGCTGCATTTTGAGGTCACCTTTGTCATAGTGCCTCACTGGGCAGTGAGAGCTCCATGCCTGCTGGCTGCGTTATGAGGTCACATTTGTCTTGGGGCCTCATAGGGCAGTTGGATGCCCATGCCTGCTGGCTGTGCTTGTGAGGTACAGCAGACTTATTGCCTGATAGGTTAGTGGCAGGCCCTTGGCTGCTTGGTGTGCTTGTGAGGTCACAGCAGCCTCAGTGCCTGATAGGCCCGTGGGAGGCCAATGGCTGCTTGGTGTGCTTTTGAGGTCACAGCAGCCTCCGTGCCTCCTAGGCCAGTGGAGGCCCGTAGCTGCTGGCTGTGCTTGTAAGGTCACAGCAGTCCTATTTCCTGATAGGCCTGTGGCAGGCCTCTGTCTGCTGGCTGCCTTTTGAGGTCATATTTGTCTCTGTATCTTATAGGGCAGTGGCAGGATCCTGGCTGCTGGCTGTGCTTGTGAGGTCACAGCAGCCTCAGTGCCTCCGAGGCCAGTGGCAGGCTCATGGTTGCTGGCTGTGCTGGTGAGGTCACAGCAGCCTCAGTGCCTCCTCGGCCAGTGGCAGGCTCCTGGCTGCTGGCTGTGTTTGTGAGGTCACAGCAGCCTCCGTGTCTCATAGGGCAGTGTCAGGCTCATGGTTGCTGGCTGTGCTTATGAGGTCACAGCAGCCTGAGTGCCTCCTAGGTCACTGGCTAGCTCATGGCTGCTGGCGGTGCTTGTGAGGTCACAGCACCCTCAGTGCCCCTGAGGCCAGTTGTAGGCTCCTAGCTGCTGGCTGTGCTGGTGAGGTCACAGCAGCCTCAGTGCCTCCTAGGCCAGTGTCAGGCTCATGACTGCTTTCTGTGCTTGTGAGGTCACAGCAGCCTCCGTGCCTCAAAGGCCAGTGGCAGGCTCATGGCTGCTTTCTGTGCTTGTCAGGTCACAGCAGCCTCAGTGCTTCTCAGGGCAGTGGCAGGCTCCTGGCTGCTGGCTGTGCTTGTCAGGTGACAGCAGCCTGAGTGCCTCCTAGGCCAGTGGCATGCTCCTGGCTGCTCCTGTGCTTGTGAGGTCACAGCAGCCTCCATGCCTCCTTGGCCACTGGCTAGCTCATGGCTGCTGGCGGTGCTTGTGAGGTCACAGCAGCCTCAGTGCCTCCTAAGCCAGTGGCAGGCCCCTGACTGCTGGCTGTGCTGGTGAGGTCACAGCAGCCTCAGTGCCTCCTAGGCCAGTGGCAGGCTCCTGGCTGCTGGCTGTGCTTGTGAGGTCACAGCAGCCTCAGGGCCTCATAGGTTAGGGGCAAGCGCCCCCTTCTGTTTGTGCTTGTCAGGTCACAGCAGCCTCCGTGCCTCCTAGGCCAGTGACAGACCCACAGCTGCTGGCTGTGCTTGTGACGTCACAGCAGTCCTATTGCCTGATAGGTCAGTGGCAGGCCAATAGCTGCTGGCTGTCCTGTTGACGTCACAGCAGTCTGAGTGACTGATAGGCCAGTGGCAGGCCTCTGGGTGCTGGCTCTTTTTGTGACGTCACAGCAGCCTCAGTGCCTCATAGGCCAGTGGTATGCCCTTGCTGCTGGCTGCTGGCTGTGCTTGTGAGGTCATAGCAGGTCTGTTGCCTGATAGGCCACTGGCACGCCTCTGTCTGCTAGCTGCATTTTGAGGTCACCTTTGTCATAGTGCCTCACTGGGCAGTGAGAGCTCCATGCCTGCTGGCTGCGTTATGAGGTCACGTTTGTCTTGGGGCCTCATAGGGCAGTTGGATGCCCATGCCTGCTGGCTGTGCTTGTGAGGTACAGCAGACTTATTGCCTGATAGGTTAGTGGCAGGCCCTTGGCTGCTTGGTGTGCTTGTGAGGTCACAGCAGCCTCAGTGCCTGATAGGCCCGTGGGAGGCCAATGGCTGCTTGGTGTGCTTTTGAGGTCACAGCAGCCTCCGTGCCTCCTAGGCCAGTGGAGGCCCGTAGCTGCTGGCTGTGCTTGTAAGGTCACAGCAGTCCTATTTCCTGATAGGCCTGTGGCAGGCCTCTGTCTGCTGGCTGCCTTTTGAGGTCATATTTGTCTCTGTATCTTATAGGGCAGTGGCAGGATCCTGGCTGCTGGCTGTGCTTGTGAGGTCACAGCAGCCTCAGTGCCTCCGAGGCCAGTGGCAGGCTCATGGTTGCTGGCTGTGCTGGTGAGGTCACAGCAGCCTCAGTGCCTCCTCGGCCAGTGGCAGGCTCCTGGCTGCTGGCTGTGTTTGTGAGGTCACAGCAGCCTCCGTGTCTCATAGGGCAGTGTCAGGCTCATGGTTGCTGGCTGTGCTTATGAGGTCACAGCAGCCTGAGTGCCTCCTAGGTCACTGGCTAGCTCATGGCTGCTGGCGGTGCTTGTGAGGTCACAGCACCCTCAGTGCCCCTGAGGCCAGTTGTAGGCTCCTAGCTGCTGGCTGTGCTGGTGAGGTCACAGCAGCCTCAGTGCCTCCTAGGCCAGTGTCAGGCTCATGACTGCTTTCTGTGCTTGTGAGGTCACAGCAGCCTCCGTGCCTCAAAGGCCAGTGGCAGGCTCATGGCTGCTTTCTGTGCTTGTCAGGTCACAGCAGCCTCAGTGCTTCTCAGGGCAGTGGCAGGCTCCTGGCTGCTGGCTGTGCTTGTCAGGTGACAGCAGCCTGAGTGCCTCCTAGGTCACTGGCTAGCTCATGGCTGCTGGCGGTGCTTGTGAGGTCACAGCACCCTCAGTGCCCCTGAGGCCAGTTGTAGGCTCCTAGCTGCTGGCTGTGCTGGTGAGGTCACAGCAGCCTCAGTGCCTCCTAGGCCAGTGTCAGGCTCATGACTGCTTTCTGTGCTTGTGAGGTCACAGCAGCCTCCGTGCCTCAAAGGCCAGTGGCAGGCTCATGGCTGCTTTCTGTGCTTGTCAGGTCACAGCAGCCTCAGTGCTTCTCAGGGCAGTGGCAGGCTCCTGGCTGCTGGCTGTGCTTGTCAGGTGACAGCAGCCTGAGTGCCTCCTAGGTCACTGGCTAGCTCATGGCTGCTGGCGGTGCTTGTGAGGTCACAGCACCCTCAGTGCCCCTGAGGCCAGTTGTAGGCTCCTAGCTGCTGGCTGTGCTGGTGAGGTCACAGCAGCCTCAGTGCCTCCTAGGCCAGTGTCAGGCTCATGACTGCTTTCTGTGCTTGTGAGGTCACAGCAGCCTCCGTGCCTCAAAGGCCAGTGGCAGGCTCATGGCTGCTTTCTGTGCTTGTCAGGTCACAGCAGCCTCAGTGCTTCTCAGGGCAGTGGCAGGCTCCTGGCTGCTGGCTGTGCTTGTCAGGTGACAGCAGCCTGAGTGCCTCCTAGGCCAGTGGCATGCTCCTGGCTGCTCCTGTGCTTGTGAGGTCACAGCAGCCTCCATGCCTCCTTGGCCACTGGCTAGCTCATGGCTGCTGGCGGTGCTTGTGAGGTCACAGCAACCTCAGTGCCTCCTAAGCCAGTGGCAGGCCCCTGACTGCTGGCTGTGCTGGTGAGGTCACAGCAGCCTCAGTGCCTCCTAGGCCAGTGGCAGGCTCATGGCTGCTGGCTGTGTTTGTGAGGTCACAGCAGCCTCAGTGCCTCCAAGGCCAGTGGCAGGCTCTTGGCTGCTGGCTGTGCTTGTGAGGTCACAGCACCCTCAGTGCCTCATAGGGCAGTGGCAGGCTCATGGCTGCTGGCTGTGCTTGTGAGGTCACAGCAGCCTCAGTGCCTCCCAGGCGACTGGCAAGCTCATGGCTGCTGGCTGTGCTTGTGATGTCACAGCAGCCTCCGTGCCTGATAAGCCACTGGTAGGCTAATGGTTGCTAGGTGTGCTTGTGAGGTCACAGTAGCCTCAGTACCTCCTAGGGCAGTGTCAAGCCCCTGTCTGCTGGCTGTGCTTGTGACGTCACAGCAGTCCTATTGCCTGATAGGTCAGTGGCAGGCCAATGGCTGCTGGCTGTCCTGTTGACGTCACAGCAGTCTGAGTGACTGATAGGCCAGTGGCAGGCCTCTGGGTGCTGGCTGTTTTTGTGACGTCACAGCAGCCTCAGTGCTTCATAGGCCAGTGGTATGCCCTTGCTGCTGGCTGCTGGCTGTGCTTGTGAGGTCATAGCAGGTCTGTTGCCTGATAGGCCACTGGCACGCCTCTGTCTGCTAGCTGCATTTTGAGGTCACCTTTGTCATAGTGCCTCACTGGGCAGTGAGAGCTCCATGCCTGCTGGCTGCGTTATGAGGTCACGTTTGTCTTGGGGCCTCATAGGGCAGTTGGATGCCCATGCCTGCTGGCTGTGCTTGTGAGGTACAGCAGACTTATTGCCTGATAGGTTAGTGGCAGGCCCTTGGCTGCTTGGTGTGCTTGTGAGGTCACAGCAGCCTCAGTGCCTGATAGGCCCGTGGGAGGCCAATGGCTGCTTGGTGTGCTTTTGAGGTCACAGCAGCCTCCGTGCCTCCTAGGCCAGTGGAGGCCCGTAGCTGCTGGCTGTGCTTGTAAGGTCACAGCAGTCCTATTTCCTGATAGGCCTGTGGCAGGCCTCTGTCTGCTGGCTGCCTTTTGAGGTCATATTTGTCTCTGTATCTTATAGGGCAGTGGCAGGATCCTGGCTGCTGGCTGTGCTTGTGAGGTCACAGCAGCCTCAGTGCCTCCGAGGCCAGTGGCAGGCTCATGGTTGCTGGCTGTGCTGGTGAGGTCACAGCAGCCTCAGTGCCTCCTCGGCCAGTGGCAGGCTCCTGGCTGCTGGCTGTGTTTGTGAGGTCACAGCAGCCTCCGTGTCTCATAGGGCAGTGTCAGGCTCATGGTTGCTGGCTGTGCTTATGAGGTCACAGCAGCCTGAGTGCCTCCTAGGTCACTGGCTAGCTCATGGCTGCTGGCGGTGCTTGTGAGGTCACAGCACCCTCAGTGCCCCTGAGGCCAGTTGTAGGCTCCTAGCTGCTGGCTGTGCTGGTGAGGTCACAGCAGCCTCAGTGCCTCCTAGGCCAGTGTCAGGCTCATGACTGCTTTCTGTGCTTGTGAGGTCACAGCAGCCTCCGTGCCTCAAAGGCCAGTGGCAGGCTCATGGCTGCTTTCTGTGCTTGTCAGG
Organism: Dromaius novaehollandiae; assembly: GCF_036370855.1. NCBI lineage: Eukaryota > Metazoa > Chordata > Aves > Casuariiformes > Dromaiidae > Dromaius > Dromaius novaehollandiae. The sequence continues at coordinate 550,397 of NW_026991446.1, forward strand.
TCACAGCAGCCTCAGTGCTTCTCAGGGCAGTGGCAGGCTCCTGGCTGCTGGCTGTGCTTGTCAGGTGACAGCAGCCTGAGTGCCTCCTAGGCCAGTGGCATGCTCCTGGCTGCTCCTGTGCTTGTGAGGTCACAGCAGCCTCCATGCCTCCTTGGCCACTGGCTAGCTCATGGCTGCTGGCGGTGCTTGTGAGGTCACAGCAGCCTCAGTGCCTCCTAAGCCAGTGGCAGGCCCCTGACTGCTGGCTGTGCTGGTGAGGTCACAGCAGCCTCAGTGCCTCATAGGGCAGTGGCAGGCTCATGGCTGCTGGCTGTGCTTGTGAGGTCACAGCAGCCTCAGTGCCTCCCAGGCGACTGGCAAGCTCATGGCTGCTGGCTGTGCTTGTGATGTCACAGCAGCCTCCGTGCCTGATAAGCCACTGGTAGGCTAATGGTTGCTAGGTGTGCTTGTGAGGTCACAGTAGCCTCAGTACCTCCTAGGGCAGTGTCAAGCCCCTGTCTGCTGGCTGTGCTTGTGACGTCACAGCAGTCCTATTGCCTGATAGGTCAGTGGCAGGCCAATGGCTGCTGGCTGTCCTGTTGACGTCACAGCAGTCTGAGTGACTGATAGGCCAGTGGCAGGCCTCTGGGTGCTGGCTGTTTTTGTGACGTCACAGCAGCCTCAGTGCTTCATAGGCCAGTGGTATGCCCTTGCTGCTGGCTGCTGGCTGTGCTTGTGAGGTCATAGCAGGTCTGTTGCCTGATAGGCCACTGGCACGCCTCTGTCTGCTAGCTGCATTTTGAGGTCACCTTTGTCATAGTGCCTCACTGGGCAGTGAGAGCTCCATGCCTGCTGGCTGCGTTATGAGGTCACGTTTGTCTTGGGGCCTCATAGGGCAGTTGGATGCCCATGCCTGCTGGCTGTGCTTGTGAGGTACAGCAGACTTATTGCCTGATAGGTTAGTGGCAGGCCCTTGGCTGCTTGGTGTGCTTGTGAGGTCACAGCAGCCTCAGTGCCTGATAGGCCCGTGGGAGGCCAATGGCTGCTTGGTGTGCTTTTGAGGTCACAGCAGCCTCCGTGCCTCCTAGGCCAGTGGAGGCCCGTAGCTGCTGGCTGTGCTTGTAAGGTCACAGCAGTCCTATTTCCTGATAGGCCTGTGGCAGGCCTCTGTCTGCTGGCTGCCTTTTGAGGTCATATTTGTCTCTGTATCTTATAGGGCAGTGGCAGGATCCTGGCTGCTGGCTGTGCTTGTGAGGTCACAGCAGCCTCAGTGCCTCCGAGGCCAGTGGCAGGCTCATGGTTGCTGGCTGTGCTGGTGAGGTCACAGCAGCCTCAGTGCCTCCTCGGCCAGTGGCAGGCTCCTGGCTGCTGGCTGTGTTTGTGAGGTCACAGCAGCCTCCGTGTCTCATAGGGCAGTGTCAGGCTCATGGTTGCTGGCTGTGCTTATGAGGTCACAGCAGCCTGAGTGCCTCCTAGGTCACTGGCTAGCTCATGGCTGCTGGCGGTGCTTGTGAGGTCACAGCACCCTCAGTGCCCCTGAGGCCAGTTGTAGGCTCCTAGCTGCTGGCTGTGCTGGTGAGGTCACAGCAGCCTCAGTGCCTCCTAGGCCAGTGTCAGGCTCATGACTGCTTTCTGTGCTTGTGAGGTCACAGCAGCCTCCGTGCCTCAAAGGCCAGTGGCAGGCTCATGGCTGCTTTCTGTGCTTGTCAGGTCACAGCAGCCTCAGTGCTTCTCAGGGCAGTGGCAGGCTCCTGGCTGCTGGCTGTGCTTGTCAGGTGACAGCAGCCTGAGTGCCTCCTAGGTCACTGGCTAGCTCATGGCTGCTGGCGGTGCTTGTGAGGTCACAGCACCCTCAGTGCCCCTGAGGCCAGTTGTAGGCTCCTAGCTGCTGGCTGTGCTGGTGAGGTCACAGCAGCCTCAGTGCCTCCTAGGCCAGTGTCAGGCTCATGACTGCTTTCTGTGCTTGTGAGGTCACAGCAGCCTCCGTGCCTCAAAGGCCAGTGGCAGGCTCATGGCTGCTTTCTGTGCTTGTCAGGTCACAGCAGCCTCAGTGCTTCTCAGGGCAGTGGCAGGCTCCTGGCTGCTGGCTGTGCTTGTCAGGTGACAGCAGCCTGAGTGCCTCCTAGGCCAGTGGCATGCTCCTGGCTGCTCCTGTGCTTGTGAGGTCACAGCAGCCTCCATGCCTCCTTGGCCACTGGCTAGCTCATGGCTGCTGGCGGTGCTTGTGAGGTCACAGCAACCTCAGTGCCTCCTAAGCCAGTGGCAGGCCCCTGACTGCTGGCTGTGCTGGTGAGGTCACAGCAGCCTCAGTGCCTCCTAGGCCAGTGGCAGGCTCATGGCTGCTGGCTGTGTTTGTGAGGTCACAGCAGCCTCAGTGCCTCCAAGGCCAGTGGCAGGCTCTTGGCTGCTGGCTGTGCTTGTGAGGTCACAGCACCCTCAGTGCCTCATAGGGCAGTGGCAGGCTCATGGCTGCTGGCTGTGCTTGTGAGGTCACAGCAGCCTCAGTGCCTCCCAGGCGACTGGCAAGCTCATGGCTGCTGGCTGTGCTTGTGATGTCACAGCAGCCTCCGTGCCTGATAAGCCACTGGTAGGCTAATGGTTGCTAGGTGTGCTTGTGAGGTCACAGTAGCCTCAGTACCTCCTAGGGCAGTGTCAAGCCCCTGTCTGCTGGCTGTGCTTGTGACGTCACAGCAGTCCTATTGCCTGATAGGTCAGTGGCAGGCCAATGGCTGCTGGCTGTCCTGTTGACGTCACAGCAGTCTGAGTGACTGATAGGCCAGTGGCAGGCCTCTGGGTGCTGGCTGTTTTTGTGACGTCACAGCAGCCTCAGTGCTTCATAGGCCAGTGGTATGCCCTTGCTGCTGGCTGCTGGCTGTGCTTGTGAGGTCATAGCAGGTCTGTTGCCTGATAGGCCACTGGCACGCCTCTGTCTGCTAGCTGCATTTTGAGGTCACCTTTGTCATAGTGCCTCACTGGGCAGTGAGAGCTCCATGCCTGCTGGCTGCGTTATGAGGTCACATTTGTCTTGGGGCCTCATAGGGCAGTTGGATGCCCATGCCTGCTGGCTGTGCTTGTGAGGTACAGCAGACTTATTGCCTGATAGGTTAGTGGCAGGCCCTTGGCTGCTTGGTGTGCTTGTGAGGTCACAGCAGCCTCAGTGCCTGATAGGCCCGTGGGAGGCCAATGGCTGCTTGGTGTGCTTTTGAGGTCACAGCAGCCTCCGTGCCTCCTAGGCCAGTGGAGGCCCGTAGCTGCTGGCTGTGCTTGTAAGGTCACAGCAGTCCTATTTCCTGATAGGCCTGTGGCAGGCCTCTGTCTGCTGGCTGCCTTTTGAGGTCATATTTGTCTCTGTATCTTATAGGGCACTGGCAGGATCCTGGCTGCTGGCTGTGCTTGTGAGGTCACAGCAGCCTCAGTGCCTCCGAGGCCAGTGGCAGGCTCATGGTTGCTGGCTGTGCTGGTGAGGTCACAGCAGCCTCAGTGCCTCCTCGGCCAGTGGCAGGCTCCTGGCTGCTGGCTGTGTTTGTGAGGTCACAGCAGCCTCCGTGTCTCAAAGGGCAGTGTCAGGCTCATGGTTGCTGGCTGTGCTTATGAGGCCACAGCAGCCTGAGTGCCTCCTAGGTCACTGGCTAGCTCATGGCTGCTGGCGGTGCTTGTGAGGTCACAGCACCCTCAGTGCCCCTGAGGCCAGTTGTAGGCTCCTAGCTGCTGGCTGTGCTGGTGAGGTCACAGCAGCCTCAGTGCCTCCTAGGCCAGTGTCAGGCTCATGACTGCTTTCTGTGCTTGTGAGGTCACAGCAGCCTCCGTGCCTCAAAGGCCAGTGGCAGGCTCATGGCTGCTTTCTGTGCTTGTCAGGTCACAGCAGCCTCAGTGCTTCTCAGGGCAGTGGCAGGCTCCTGGCTGCTGGCTGTGCTTGTCAGGTGACAGCAGCCTGAGTGCCTCCTAGGCCAGTGGCATGCTCCTGGCTGCTCCTGTGCTTGTGAGGTCACAGCAGCCTCCATGCCTCCTTGGCCACTGGCTAGCTCATGGCTGCTGGCGGTGCTTGTGAGGTCACAGCAGCCTCAGTGCCTCCTAAGCCAGTGGCAGGCCCCTGACTGCTGGCTGTGCTGGTGAGGTCACAGCAGCCTCAGTGCCTCCTAGGCCAGTGGCAGGCTCCTGGCTGCTGGCTGTGCTTGTGAGGTCACAGCAGCCTCAGGGCCTCATAGGTTAGGGGCAAGCGCCCCCTTCTGTTTGTGCTTGTCAGGTCACAGCAGCCTCCGTGCCTCCTAGGCCAGTGACAGACCCACAGCTGCTGGCTGTGCTTGTGACGTCACAGCAGTCCTATTGCCTGATAGGTCAGTGGCAGGCCAATAGCTGCTGGCTGTCCTGTTGACGTCACAGCAGTCTGAGTGACTGATAGGCCAGTGGCAGGCCTCTGGGTGCTGGCTGTTTTTGTGACGTCACAGCAGCCTCAGTGCCTCATAGGCCAGTGGTATGCCCTTGCTGCTGGCTGCTGGCTGTGCTTGTGAGGTCATAGCAGGTCTGTTGCCTGATAGGCCACTGGCACGCCTCTGTCTGCTAGCTGCATTTTGAGGTCACCTTTGTCATAGTGCCTCACTGGGCAGTGAGAGCTCCATGCCTGCTGGCTGCGTTATGAGGTCACGTTTGTCTTGGGGCCTCATAGGGCAGTTGGATGCCCATGCCTGCTGGCTGTGCTTGTGAGGTACAGCAGACTTATTGCCTGATAGGTTAGTGGCAGGCCCTTGGCTGCTTGGTGTGCTTGTGAGGTCACAGCAGCCTCAGTGCCTGATAGGCCCGTGGGAGGCCAATGGCTGCTTGGTGTGCTTTTGAGGTCACAGCAGCCTCCGTGCCTCCTAGGCCAGTGGAGGCCCGTAGCTGCTGGCTGTGCTTGTAAGGTCACAGCAGTCCTATTTCCTGATAGGCCTGTGGCAGGCCTCTGTCTGCTGGCTGCCTTTTGAGGTCATATTTGTCTCTGTATCTTATAGGGCAGTGGCAGGATCCTGGCTGCTGGCTGTGCTTGTGAGGTCACAGCAGCCTCAGTGCCTCCGAGGCCAGTGGCAGGCTCATGGTTGCTGGCTGTGCTGGTGAGGTCACAGCAGCCTCAGTGCCTCCTCGGCCAGTGGCAGGCTCCTGGCTGCTGGCTGTGTTTGTGAGGTCACAGCAGCCTCCGTGTCTCATAGGGCAGTGTCAGGCTCATGGTTGCTGGCTGTGCTTGTGAGGTCACAGCAGCCTGAGTGCCTCCTAGGTCACTGGCTAGCTCATGGCTGCTGGCGGTGCTTGTGAGGTCACAGCACCCTCAGTGCCCCTGAGGCCAGTTGTAGGCTCCTAGCTGCTGGCTGTGCTGGTGAGGTCACAGCAGCCTCAGTGCCTCCTAGGCCAGTGTCAGGCTCATGACTGCTTTCTGTGCTTGTGAGGTCACAGCAGCCTCCGTGCCTCAAAGGCCAGTGGCAGGCTCATGGCTGCTTTCTGTGCTTGTCAGGTCACAGCAGCCTCAGTGCTTCTCAGGGCAGTGGCAGGCTCCTGGCTGCTGGCTGTGCTTGTCAGGTGACAGCAGCCTGAGTGCCTCCTAGGCCAGTGGCATGCTCCTGGCTGCTCCTGTGCTTGTGAGGTCACAGCAGCCTCCATGCCTCCTTGGCCACTGGCTAGCTCATGGCTGCTGGCGGTGCTTGTGAGGTCACAGCAACCTCAGTGCCTCCTAAGCCAGTGGCAGGCCCCTGACTGCTGGCTGTGCTGGTGAGGTCACAGCAGCCTCAGTGCCTCCTAGGCCAGTGGCAGGCTCATGGCTGCTGGCTGTGTTTGTGAGGTCACAGCAGCCTCAGTGCCTCCAAGGCCAGTGGCAGGCTCTTGGCTGCTGGCTGTGCTTGTGAGGTCACAGCACCCTCAGTGCCTCATAGGGCAGTGGCAGGCTCATGGCTGCTGGCTGTGCTTGTGAGGTCACAGCAGCCTCAGTGCCTCCCAGGCGACTGGCAAGCTCATGGCTGCTGGCTGTGCTTGTGATGTCACAGCAGCCTCCGTGCCTGATAAGCCACTGGTAGGCTAATGGTTGCTAGGTGTGCTTGTGAGGTCACAGTAGCCTCAGTACCTCCTAGGGCAGTGTCAAGCCCCTGTCTGCTGGCTGTGCTTGTGACGTCACAGCAGTCCTATTGCCTGATAGGTCAGTGGCAGGCCAATGGCTGCTGGCTGTCCTGTTGACGTCACAGCAGTCTGAGTGACTGATAGGCCAGTGGCAGGCCTCTGGGTGCTGGCTGTTTTTGTGACGTCACAGCAGCCTCAGTGCTTCATAGGCCAGTGGTATGCCCTTGCTGCTGGCTGCTGGCTGTGCTTGTGAGGTCATAGCAGGTCTGTTGCCTGATAGGCCACTGGCACGCCTCTGTCTGCTAGCTGCATTTTGAGGTCACCTTTGTCATAGTGCCTCACTGGGCAGTGAGAGCTCCATGCCTGCTGGCTGCGTTATGAGGTCACGTTTGTCTTGGGGCCTCATAGGGCAGTTGGATGCCCATGCCTGCTGGCTGTGCTTGTGAGGTACAGCAGACTTATTGCCTGATAGGTTAGTGGCAGGCCCTTGGCTGCTTGGTGTGCTTGTGAGGTCACAGCAGCCTCAGTGCCTGATAGGCCCGTGGGAGGCCAATGGCTGCTTGGTGTGCTTTTGAGGTCACAGCAGCCTCCGTGCCTCCTAGGCCAGTGGAGGCCCGTAGCTGCTGGCTGTGCTTGTAAGGTCACAGCAGTCCTATTTCCTGATAGGCCTGTGGCAGGCCTCTGTCTGCTGGCTGCCTTTTGAGGTCATATTTGTCTCTGTATCTTATAGGGCAGTGGCAGGATCCTGGCTGCTGGCTGTGCTTGTGAGGTCACAGCAGCCTCAGTGCCTCCGAGGCCAGTGGCAGGCTCATGGTTGCTGGCTGTGCTGGTGAGGTCACAGCAGCCTCAGTGCCTCCTCGGCCAGTGGCAGGCTCCTGGCTGCTGGCTGTGTTTGTGAGGTCACAGCAGCCTCCGTGTCTCATAGGGCAGTGTCAGGCTCATGGTTGCTGGCTGTGCTTATGAGGTCACAGCAGCCTGAGTGCCTCCTAGGTCACTGGCTAGCTCATGGCTGCTGGCGGTGCTTGTGAGGTCACAGCACCCTCAGTGCCCCTGAGGCCAGTTGTAGGCTCCTAGCTGCTGGCTGTGCTGGTGAGGTCACAGCAGCCTCAGTGCCTCCTAGGCCAGTGTCAGGCTCATGACTGCTTTCTGTGCTTGTGAGGTCACAGCAGCCTCCGTGCCTCAAAGGCCAGTGGCAGGCTCATGGCTGCTTTCTGTGCTTGTCAGGTCACAGCAGCCTCATTGCTTCTCAGGGCAGTGGCAGGCTCCTGGCTGCTGGCTGTGCTTGTCAGGTGACAGCAGCCTGAGTGCCTCCTAGGCCAGTGGCATGCTCCTGGCTGCTCCTGTGCTTGTGAGGTCACAGCAGCCTCCATGCCTCCTTGGCCACTGGCTAGCTCATGGCTGCTGGCGGTGCTTGTGAGGTCACAGCAGCCTCAGTGCCTCCTAAGCCAGTGGCAGGCCCCTGACTGCTGGCTGTGCTGGTGAGGTCACAGCAGCCTCAGTGCCTCCTAGGCCAGTGGCAGGCTCTTGGCTGCTGGCTGTGCTTGTGAGGTCACAGCACCCTCAGTGCCCCATAGGGCAGTGGCAGGCTCATGGCTGCTGGCTGTGACTGTGAGGTCACAGCAGCCTCAGTGCCTCCCAGGCGACTGGCAAGCTCCTGGCTGCTGGCTGTGCTTGTGAGGTCACAGCAGCCTCAGGGCCTCATAGGTTAGGGGCAAGCTCCCCCTTCTGTTTGTGCTTGTCAGGTCACAGCAGCCTCCGTGCCTCAAAGGCCAGTGGCACTCCCCTTGCTGCTGGTTGTGCTTTTGAGGTCACAGCAGCCTCAGTGCCTCCTATGGCAGTGGCAGGCTCCTGGCTGCTGGCTGTGCTGGTGAGGTCACAGCAGCCTGAGTGCCTCATAAGTTAGTCTACAGCGCCTCCTGCTGGCTGTGCTTGTGAGGTCACAGCAGCCTCAGTGCCTCCTAGGCCAGTGGCAGGCTCATGGCTGCTGGCTGAGCATGGGAGGTCACAGCAGTCTGAGTGCCTCCTAGGCCAGTGGCAGGCTCCTGGCCAATGGCTGTGCTTGTGAGGTCACAGCAGCCTCCGTTCCCTATAGGCCAGTGGCAGGCCCTTCACTGCTGGCTGTGCTTGTGAGCTCACAGCAGTGTCAGCGCCTCATCAGGCAGTGGAAGGCCCCTGGCTGCTGGCTGTGCTTGTGAGGTCACAGCAGTGTCAGTGCCTCATCAGGCAGTGGAAGGCCCCTGGCTGCTGGCTGTGCTTGTGACGTCACAACAGTCCTATTGCCTGATAGGTCTGTGGCAGGCCAATGGCTGCTGGCTGTGCTTGTGAGGTCACAGCAGTCTGAGTGACTGATAGGCCAGTGGCAGGCCTCTGGGTGCTGGCTGATTTTGTGAGGTCACAGCAGCCTCAGTGCCTCATATGCCAGTGCGATGCCCTGGCTGCTGGCTGCTGGCTGTGCTTGTGAGGTCACAGCAGTCCTGTTGCCTGATAGGCCAGTGGCAGGCCCATGGCTGCTGGCTGCGTTTTGAGGTCACCTTTGTCTTAGTGCCTCATTGGCCAGTGGGATGCCCATGGCTGCTGGCTGTACTTGTGATGTCACGGAAGTACCAGTGCCTGATAGGGCAGTGACAGCTCCATGCCTGCTGGCTGCGTTATGAGGTCACGTTTGTCTCGGGGCCTCATAGGGCAGTTGGATGCCCATGCCTGCTGGCCATGCTTGTGAGGTCACAGCAGTCCTGTTGCCTGATAGGCCAGTTCAAGGCCAATGACTGCTGGGTGGGCTTGTGAGGTCAGAGAAGCCTCAGTGCCCTATAGGCCAGTGGGAGGCCCATAGCTGCTGGCTGTGCTTGTGAGGTCACAGCAGCCTCAGTGCCCTATAGGGCAGTTTCAGGCCCATACATGCTGGCTGTGCTTGTGAGGTCACGGCAGCCTGAGTGCTTCACAGGCCAATGGCAGGCCCCTGGCTGCTGGCTGTGCTTGTGAGGTCACAGCAGCCTCCGTGCCCTTTATGGCAGTGGCAGGCCCGTGACAGTGTGCTGTGCTTGTGAATAATTTGTAGTACAGAGGATCCGACAATGAAGGATAATCCTCTTTTTGCGAATCTGAAGGGCTATAAGGCCCTGCTCTCTCTTGGCATGGCTCGGGCAACAGTTTGTGGTGTTTTAGGGGCGGCACTAATTGCTGCCCGGTGGGGGAGGCAAGGTGATAAAAAGACCATTGAGTCCTTGGGAGAACACATAAGAAACTCCCAGAGTCGAGCCAAAGAGACAATCGAGTTCTTGCAAGACTCCCGGAGTCGAGCCAAAGAGACAGTTGAGTCTTTGCAAGAACAGGTAAGAAACTTGCAAAGTCAACTCACTGCGGAGCGCAACCATACTCAGCGGCTTCACATAATCTTATCAGACTCACTAGACCGAGAGAGAATCCTGCGGTCTGAATTGGAAGAAAACAGGCGGGGGGTTAATGATAGTGAACCGGGATTCTCGAATTTGGCCAAACTAGACGGAAAACAGGCATCTGATCTAAAATCCATATATCCAATTAAAGAATTAGAAGACAGCAGGAACTGCTTTTATCCTGGAGATGGGAATGTAGTAATGAGACCCTTGATTAAAACGGAAACCACTGATAATGGTCAGGGGGGTATTCAACGACGTACCACGCGTATGATCCCCTATTCCCCTCAGGACTTGGCTAAAATACAGGAAAAATACTCCCGGGGCTCCCGGGAAACTGAAACTGAGTATGTGTGGAGAGTCTCCCTCACCGGGGGGGATCGCATTCTGCTGAGCGAAGATGAAGCTAGAGGATATTGGGGACCCAGAGTCTTTCTAACCACAAATGATAACAGGGAACCATGGTCCTTGACCCAGAGGGTAGCCTACTGGGCAGGAGGATTAGACCCAATGGAAAGAGGAGACCCTTTTTCTATTAAAACACCCACAGCGGGCCACATTCTGGAAAGCGTGCAGAAAACTGCTTGCCTCCAATTGATGCATGACCGTTTGCTGCTTCCGCAGCAGCCCTCCCCCATGCAGTGTGTGGCAGACCCCGAGAGGTTACATCCTCTGATCAGGGGACTTCCTGATGCTGTTCAGCTGCAAGACCGATTACGAACTCCCCGACTGAGACGAAGGGGAGGCCCCCCCGACATGACTTGGGGGGAGGTGGCACAGGAGCTAATTAATTACGGAAGGCGTATGGGATTCACTGGCCAGGGGGAAACAAAGCATAAAGCAGAAATAAGAAGAGTTGAGGAAAGTGGGAGGCAATATAAATCACTGCAACACCCACATCCTGGGAAACCGGTACGGGTGTTGGATAGCAGGAGACAATTATTATGGGCAGAAGGCATTTCAAAGGGAATTCCCAGAGAAGTCATGGATAGGTTACCAACTCCCAACCTGGAAGGTTTGGTAAGAAGTTGGGACAGGATAAGGGGAACCCCATCTTCCTCAAACCCCAGAGTTCCTCCTCCCTTATCCCAAGACCCCGTCTGCACCCCAGGACTCTTAAAACGAACCCTGAGACCGCACAATCCCGGATGGGCGCGACGAATATCTGATGCAGTAACTAAAGTCAATGGACGATGGGGAGTAAATGGCTGCCCCAGACTCGCTGCTTTTTGCCCTAATCCTCCATCCCTCTTACCTGGGACTGGGGAGAATAAGAAACCGAGGAATCCCTTGTATTACCCAGGACAACCGGTTCTAGTGGACTTACCCACTGTGGGACAAATACCTCTAGTACTAAAAGCTTCAAAAAATCTGTATGCATGGGTAGCTACTGATGCCCATGGGAAAGATCATAGAATCCATGCCAGGTGGATCCTCCCTTCCTTTTAGGTCAACAATGTAAAAGGAAGAGGGCACTGGGGAAGAAGACTTGTCTTATGTTGAGCTTGAGTGTCCTCAACGATACTACCTGTGGTAGTTATAACAGTTATTTTTATCATTTTTTGTAATTGTGTGCTGCGATCATAATTAGCTTTATTGTTGAAAACACAACAGCCAAGAATGGCATTCTTAACTTGTGTTGGAAAGATACTTCTTGTCTTAATGTGCTTATATGTGCTATGGCAAACCTACCACCAGAATACACTTCTGGGGCTTGGTATTGTACCGGCCGAATAGGTGATGGGGCAACCACCTTCTTCAGCCCTCTGGGCAACAGAGATGCAACTTACTTTCAATTCCCACCAGGGATAAACGGGCCATTTGCTCAGGGCATTGGAGCTAAGAAGGGGCATTACTGGATATGCAGGCACACAGCATATACATTTTTACCCACGGGGTGGTTGGGAATTTGTTATATAGGGATTATCAGACCTTTGTTTTTCCTTTTGCCAGAAACAAGTGGACCTCGGTTAGGCATAAAGGTATATGATAACCTTGGAGACAGAAGTGTTGCCTGTAAGACGCGATCCATTAAGGGAAATTTGGGCGGGACGCAAAAATGGGGAAATAATCAGACTACAAGCGGCTCTAGAAATTATTACCAACAAAACCGCTGACACGATAGATCTTCTAACTTGGCAATCCCAACAGATGCGCACGGCAATCCTTCAGCACCACATGGTTTTTAGATTACCTGTTAGCTGAAGAGGGAGAAGTGTGTGGGAAATTAAATATTCCTAACTGTTGTTTGGAAATAGATGATGTAGGCGAAGTAGTTCTCCAGTTAACCAAAGATATCAGAAAAATAGCCCACGTCCTCGTCCAAACCTGGAATGGCTGGAGTGGCGATTTGTAGTCCTGGTTACTGGGGGCACCGTGGGTGAAACAGTTAATATTGTATTTGTTAGGTGCAGTTGCCGCCTTAATGTTCTTGTATAATTCCTTGCTTTGTTCAATTAATCGGACATGTTGTGTCAAATATGCAATTTGTTCCTACCACCTTGCCGGACGGCATAAAGAAAATCCGTGCCATCCATTGGCCGTGGCCAACCACAGTACCCATCATTTCCCAGTTTCTCCTGAAGGAGGAAATTGCATATTGACATCCACAGCGCATTTGCCAGCTGTTTTATGCCTATTGTAACAATCCTACCTCATTAACTCAGTTTTGATGTCTGTTTTGTAAAGTTAACTGTTGTTGAAGTTGTTAAAGAATAAGCTTGCATTGAGCAAGACCTCTGTTTAATCACTGTTAAGCACTTTATTTTTTACCCAAACCCATGTTGTTCCCACGACTTCCCCCCCGTCCTTAATTCTCTCTCCTTTCCTTCCTTCCTTGCTTGCTTTCTTTCTCTCTCTCTCTCTCCTGCTGCCAAGCTGCAATGTTGAGACACGGGGTGGTGTAGAGGACCGGTACTAAATGCGGTTTTGTCTTGACATTGCTGCTGCTGCTGCAAAGCTGCCGCTGCCAAGGTGTGTCGGGCAATGCCGCGCTGGCGCCCCCGGGAGCCGTCTGCGAAGTAAACAACCTCGTGCACCTGCACGGGGTAAAAAGGGTGCGAAAAGGGCAGAAGGGCATCTCTAGGGCACGAACCGCACGTACTCATTTGCCATCTGCGCATGAGCAGGAGACCCCCAGATACCCCAGCCCATTTCTGGAAGGTTCCGAGAGGGCGGACTGCGCATGACGGTTAATCTGCATGGGAAGCGAGGAAGCACCTCCCAGAGGCCGGGCAAGAACCTATAAAAACTGCAGACTGTGTGAATGGGGGGGCTTGCTTGCGACGACTGAAGAACTCGAGCAGAGTCAGCGGAACCAGACGGGAGCTTCCCCCCTCTGCCCCCCCGCCCCGCCGCAAGGACTCCCAAAAGAAGAGGACCAACGGGACGCCGCTGGATCCACGGGTGGTGATATCTTTCTCTCTCTCTCTTCCCCTTTTCCTCTCTTTTTCCCTAAACGTGTGACGCGGGACATGTCTCGTTAGTTGATTCCATTTTGCCTTAATAAATCTTAAACTGGTTGGCTGGTGTCGTTTTCACCTTAATTGAGTGCAAGGGCATCACGAACTTGGTCGTTGGTCCTAAGGGGAGGGAGGTCGTCCTGAACGACTCCTTTCGGGCCGCGACACGTGTCTGATAGGTCACTGGCAGGCCCATAGCTGCTGGCTGTGCTTGTGAGGTCACAGCAGTCCTATAGCCTGATAGGCCAGTGGGATGGCTCCTGGCTGTTGGCTGTCCTTGTGAGGTCATAGCAGCATCAGTGCCTCATAGGCCAAAGGGAGTCCCCTGGCTGCTGGCTTTGCTTGTGAGGTCACAGCAGCCTCAGTGTCTCATAGGGCAGTGGCAGGCCCCTGGCTGCTGGTTGTGCTTGTGAGGCCATGTTTGTCTCCGTGCTTCACAGTTCAGTGGCAGGCCCACAGCTGCTGCCTGTGCTTGTGAAGGCACAGGAGTCCTAGTTCCTCATACACCAGGGGCAGGCCCATGGCTGCTGGCTGTGCTTGTGAGGTCACAGCCGTCCTATTTCCTGATAGGCCCGTGGGAGGCCCCGTCTGCTGGCTGCCTTTTGAGGTCACATTTGTCTCTGTACCTTATAGGGCAATGGCAGGCCTCTGGCTCCTCGCTGTGCTTGTGAGGTCACAGCAGCCTCAGTGCCCTATAGGCCAGTGGCAGGCCCATAGCTGCTGGCTGTGCTTGTCAGGTCACAGCAGTCCTATTGCCTGACAGGCCAGTGGCAGACCCACAGCTGCTGGCTTTGCTTGTGACGTCACAGCAGCCTCAGTGTCTTATAGGGCAGTTGGATGCCCATGCCTGCTGGCCGTGCTTGTCAGGTCACAGCAGCCTCAGTGCCTGATAGGCCAGTTTGAGGCCAATGACTGCTGGGTGGGCTTGTGAGGTCACAGCAGCCTCAGTGCCTCATAGGCGAGAGAGAGGCCCCTGGCTGCTGGCTGTGTTTGTGAGTGTTAAAGAATAGTGAATTGAAACTGTCTAGAAATAGCTGCTTAGCACAACTTACATAAAACTTGCTTAGCATGAGTGGCTAGATTTGCTGAAGCCTTAGGCTGCATGTGGGAAAAGTAACGAATCTTTACCTAGTTTAATAAAAAATAGTGCCTCAGAGCTCATTCAGGCTGGGAAAATAAGGAAGCCACACGCAGTCTGCGCTCCTGTGTCACCGACTCCGAGAGGGAAGACGCCAAAACAATTGGGAAAATAAGACCTTGGGAAACAGCCGCCAGACCCAACAAAAACAGAGGTACAACCATCATCAGAGACTGCAAAAAAACAAAAAAAAGGAGAAAACCAGCTTGCCTCAGAAAGATGATGAGACCCAATCAGGAGCAGGAGACCCCAGACCAAAAAATTACTATTGGGCTAACTACCGCGTGAGGGGTGGGAAATGGAAGTCGAAAAGACTATAATTACCCAGGATTTGTTTATGTTAGGGTCCCTCTTCGGAGGCACCCAGCTCGAGCTGTAATTACGGTACGCGCGTGATTAAAATTATCTGATTTGTTTTGATTTGGCTCTGAACTTTACTTGCGGGAATCTAGGGTTGAGCCCTGTTATGGTGGCCGACAGGCCTAATTTCCATAACAGTTTGGCACCCCAGATGGGACCCTAGGCGACCACTGTTGGGGCCTCTCATCTCCAAACAATCATCTGGCGCCATCGGGTGAGTTCACCTGGGATCTTTGGCAACGAGAGGCACCGAGAAGGTGAGTCTTAAACTCCCGCCTAAATTCTAAATTCTGGTCTGGTAACAGTGCACTGAAAGGGTACGCGGACTGATCACCGTAAGGCGTACCAGGTGTGTGTGGGGGGTACGCGGGCTGGCCACTGTAAGGCATACCAGGGGGACAGGTAGGAGTCCCATCCCCAGGGTTAGAGTGGGTTTTAAGTCCCAGCTCGGTCCGGCCGGAGGAGGGTTGTGCAGCCTGATCAGCATAAGGCGCACTGCAAAACTGTAAGACCGAAATCTAGAGTCACCGTGACTGGTGTGAGTGTAAACAGCACTGTGTGTTTGTGTGTGTGTGTGTGTGTGTGTGTGTGTGTGAGTGCGTGTAGCCTGGGAACCGATTGGGGCACCCGTCGGCTGAGAAGCCGCCTGCTGCGAAGGGACAGCAGTCCTAGCAGTTAAAGACTCGGGTGGTGTGAGTGCAGTTCCCAGAGAGCGAGAGAAAGAGAGGGAGAGAAATAGTGTGTGTGATCACACCAGCTACAGGGACTGGTGTTACCGGGAAGGAAGTGCACTGCCTGATTTGCCTAAGACGCACTTTTCAGGAACTCAATATGGGAAATAATTTCGGCATAGAAAAGGGGACGCCCTTAGCCGAAATTTTGGTAAACTGGAGTAAGATTGATGGTACCAAAAATTTAGGGAGAAAAAGGTTAGTCCAACTATGTCAGGAGGATTGGCCGTTCCTGACTAAGGAAGGTAATCTGGCAGAGCGATGGCCACCCCAGGGGTCCTTCAGTTACCAGGAACTAACTTTCCTGCGTCATCATTTGCAGAATAGGTTCCCCAGACAAATGGATTACTGGTATGTATGGGACAACTGGGCATTTGCTAGATGAAAAGAGGCGCCTAGGAAAGAGAGACTCTTTCCTCAGAATGCTGTAAGTACCGCAGCTGCTGAAACGCATGTGGAAACTATTCCACCCTATGCGCTACCCTCTGCTTCAGCTTCCCTACACCCCCGCTTGCCTTCCGCCCCCGCCTTTCAAGCTCCTCTGGAAGGCCTTCCTGTGCCAGGAGTGCCCCCACCCGGTCTGGAAGGGGTACCTCGGGTCGCCACTACACGAGTTTACCGACCCTGGAGACCCCAAGATTTAATTATATGGAGTCAACGGCTCCCCAGACTTAGGGATGATCCAGAAAGAGTGTTACAAATCATAAGGGGAATTATGCGGGCGTATGACCCTACCTGGGGAGATGTACAAATGCTCTTTGAATCTGTGTTCACTCCAGATGAAAGGTGCTCAAGTTTGGATGCAAACCGCCGTTGGGCAGCAGAGGGGTGTGTTGGGGCTGCTCAAACAGCCTGGCCAGCTGTGGACCCCGGATGGAATCATAATGTAGATGCAGATTACAGGCAGTTGCAATTAGCCAGAGAGGGCTTAGAAGAAGCTATACGTTTGGCAGGACAAAAGACTGCAAATTGGTCTAAAGTAAGGGAGTGTCAGCAACAGGCAGAGGAACACCCCTCGGCTTTCTTTGCTAGGCTAATTAAGCAAGTCAGAATGTATGGGGGAGGACTAGACCCAGAAGCCGAGGCTAACAGGCCGCTAATGATTTCCACATTTGTAGACCAAGCAGCCCCGGACATTAGAAAGTAGTTTTCCAAACATGTTCCTGACTGGCCAGGAAAGCGAATGGATGAAATAATACGTTTAGCCACATTTGTGTATAATAGTCGAGAGGAGGAGAGGGCAAAAGAAAAGAGACAGCAAAAAAAAGAGGAAGTTAGTGTGTTAGCAGCTGTGTTAAGAGATGGATTTAGAGGACCCAGGGGGAGGGGACGTGAAAGAGCCAGGAGAGATAGATGGAACCAAAGTGAACGTGCTGTACAGTCAGGAGTTAATGATTGTTATTATTGTGGGGAACAAGGACACTGGCAGCAGGAGTGCCCAGTGAGGCCCCGTGTAGTTAGGAACAGAGGAACCGGCATGAGACAATCAAACACTAAGGAGGAGACCAGGCGATTCCCAGTCAATCCACAATGAGAGGAAACAGGAGACTCAGAAAATACTGTGGAAATTGGAGTAAATTTATGGGATGTAGTTTTGGATTTTGAGGGTCACGTAATGGCAATACTGAAGGTTTAGAAGTTCCCTTTCTAGTGGATACTGGAGCCACCCTTTCCCTTTTAAATTTTGAGCCTAAAGGATGCAAATCATCAGATAAAATAGTGATGCAAGGAGTGATGGGAAAGGGCGAATGAATGTTATCTAAGCCCTTATTACTCACTATTGAGGGTAAAACAGTGTGGGGACATTTTATAATTTCCACAGACGCACCTATATGCCTTTTGGGGAGAGATCTCCTGCAAGCCTTGGATACTCAGATCTGCTTACAGCCGGAAGGGATAAAGCTAATAATTATGGGTTCATGTGTTCTGGCTAAGACACCAGAACCAGAGTCAACTAATCTGCAAATTCCAACAGGTTTAGAATCAGTTTCTAAAAAATTATGGAGCTCTTCAGGAATGGATGTGGGACTACTGAAATCAGCCAGTCCAGTCTCGATAAAAACAAAGGGGGGATTGCCTCCTGCAGTTAAACAATATCCTATCCCAAAGGAAGCAGAGAAGAGTATCCAAAAACAAACTGATCATTATCTGAAAATGGGTATCCTTAGAGTCTGTGAATCCCCATATAACACCCCAATTCTGCCAGTTAAAAAGAACAGGCAAGATGCTGATGGTGATCCAGAGTATCGCTTTGTACAAGACTTCAGGGCTATAAACCAACATGTAGTTGCTCCACATCCAGTAGTCCTCGACCCATCAACCATTTTACTACAGATACCCCACTGGGCAACTTATTTTACTGTGATTGACCTAACAGCAGCCTTTTTTAGTATACCGATAGCTGAAGATAGCCAAGATCTCTTTGCTTTCACTTGGAA
This sequence comes from Dromaius novaehollandiae, assembly GCF_036370855.1. Classification (NCBI taxonomy): domain Eukaryota; kingdom Metazoa; phylum Chordata; class Aves; order Casuariiformes; family Dromaiidae; genus Dromaius; species Dromaius novaehollandiae. Next base: position 567,971 of record NW_026991446.1, read on the forward strand.
GGGACAACAATTAACTTGGACAAGGCTGCCACAGGGATTTACTGGGTCTCCGACTGTTTTTTCGCGTATACTTAAAAATGACCTCTCAGATACCGAACTTCCAGGACATTCTGTATTAATACAATATGTAGATGATTTGTTATTAGCAAGTAAAGATTATGAGACATGTTTGAAAGATACTGTTTCTCTATGTAACGCTCTTGCAGAAAAAGGGCATCGAGCATCTCTGTCTAAACTCCAGCTGTGTCAAAGAGAGGTAAAATATTTGGGTTTTATCTTAAGAGAAGGACACAGGTTAGTTGATCCAGAACGAGTAAAGACAATTCTTGATATGCCTCGTCCTGTAACAAAAAAACAGCTTAGGGGATTTTTAGGAGCTGTAGGATTCTGCCGACCATGGATTCCGGGGTTAGCAGAACTTACTAAGCCTCTGGTACAGGCAACAAAAAAGGAGGAGATAGAGCCTTTGGCCTGGGGCCCAGAAAGGGAGAAAGCTTTTACATCTGTGAAAAAAGCGTTGGTTTCAGCCCCTGCTCTCGGGTTACCAGATTATAGCAAACTATTTGAATTATTTGTCCATGAGCGACAGGGAGTAGCAAGTGGGGTACTCACCCAAAAACTAGGCCCTCACCGTAGACCAGTGGCCTATTACTCCACGCAACTAGATGAGGTAGCTAAAGGCACTCCAGGACGCATCAGAGCAATAGCAGCTACTGCAGCTCTTACTGAAAAAAACACGACCTGTGGTTTTGGGTCATTCATTGACTGTGTATGTGCCACATGAAGTAGAACTGTTAATGAAGCAATATGCGACTCAAGCACTATCCCCACAGAGAGCTGACCGCTATGAACTGATAATACTGCATGCAGATAATGTGACTTTCAAAAGATGCAATATTTTGAATCCAGCAACGCTATTGCCTCAACCGGAGGACGGAGAGCCACATCATTCCTGTGAGCAGGTGGTTGTCAGCTCGAGCAAGCCCCGGGAGGACCTTAAAGATGAACCTTTGGAGAACCCGGACTTAGTTCTGTTTACAGATGGGTCATCCTATTATTTGGACGGAAGACGTCACTCCGGCTATGCTGTCACTAACGTCTTTGAGGTGCTCGAGGCCAATCCTTTGTCTCCATCAGTAAGTGCTCAAGGAGCAGAATTAATAGCATTGCCCCAAGCAGCAAAAAATAGGTAAGAGCTTGCGGGTAAATATCTATACCGACTCTAAATATGCATTTGGAGTGTGTCATGCAACAGGGATGTTATGGAAAGAACGAGGATTCTTGTCGTCATCAGGAAAGAAATTAGCTAATGGAGAAGAAATACGTAATTTGCTGGAAGCAGTTCAACTGCCCAAAGAAATTGCAGTAATACACTGCCCAGCCCATACTAAAGACACTACAGAAATTAGCAGAGGAAATGCTCTAGCCAACGCTGCTGCGAGGGCTGCAGCTCGACAACCTCTGAGAGAATGTATGGGGGCAGTTCCAAGGATGGACCAGAGTGAGTGGCCAAACTTAATAGACCCCCAAAACTATGTATGAAAAAGACTGCTCAGTGGAAGAGAAAAAACAATGGGAACAGTGGGAAGCAAAACAAAATGGTGATGGAATATGGACAATTGGGGAAAAACCAATTCTACCAAAAAAATATTTAATTACTATAGCTAGGTGGTTTCACGATAAAGCTCATGGGGGAGCCGAGGGAATAGCTAAACAGGTACAGAAAGTATGGGCTGCTCCAGGAATCTATGCAGCTGCTAGAAGAATAACAAATAGCTGCCCGACCTGCCAGAAGTTTTCAAATAACAAGCCAAGCTCAGATTTGGGGGGACGACCATGGGCTTACTTCCCTTTCCAGAAGCTGCAAATAGCTTATGCAGATATGCCATCTGTCTATGGATACAAACACTTGTTAGTGATAATAGATCAGTTATCAGGCTGGGTAGAAGCTTTTCCAACAAGAAAGGCTGACACAGGGGGAATGGTAAAAGCCTTACTGAAGGAAATCATACCCAGGTATGGGGTCCCAGAAGCCATTGATTCAGACAGGGGTGCCCATTTTACAGCAAGCATAATCAATCAGTTATGTAAATCGTTAGGAATAAAAAGAAACCTACATGCTCCTTATCACCCACAATCTTCAGGACAAGTAGAAAGAATGAATAGAACATTAAAAGAGAAAATAGCAAGAATATGCACACATGCTAGCCTAAAATGGCCAGAGGCATTAAACTTAGCTCTGTGGGATGTTCGAAATTCTCCACGGCAACCCATAGGACTACCACCAGCAGAAATTCTTTTTGGGAGACATTTAGCGATACCAGGGACTTATATCCCTGCTAAGACCAGCCTATTAGACGGAGATGAACGAGTAACACAATAGGTACTAGCCTTACAAGAACGGTTTAAGGCCTTGCAAAATCAGGCTCAGTGGTTTCAGCCAGTGCCATCAGACATTCAGGCACATGCTATACAGCCTGGAGATAAAGTGTTGATAAAGGTATTCTCGCGAAAAACAAAACTAGAACCAAAATGGGAAGGACCCTATACTGTATTGTTAAGTTCTTACTACGCTGTTAAAATTCTAGGAAAAGAGAATTGGATTCACCACTCTCACGTGAAACGAGTGACAGTCCAAGAAGCAAACACAGCAGAGGTTGCAGCAGAACAGTGAAAACAACCACGTAAAGCTCGATGGGATACACGACTTCCCCAGGGTAGTCTGTTCGGACTCGCCTCACTAACACAAATCTCTTTCCCTTTACTGCACCCTGCTGTTTCAAACCCTGGCAATGCTACTTTCCCTAAGCTGTGGTCAAAGAACCTTAGAGTGGCCATGGTCCCAGGCCCGTGTTAAGTATACCGGGAGTATGGGATTAAGTTCTGATAAAAACTTAAACCTCTCAGCCCTGGTCATGCATGGAACTGAAGTATACTCAGAAAATGAATGGAGCTGGGATAATACTAACCAACTTCCCCAACTCCTGGGAAGGACAGGAAAGGAAATAAAGATAGGGTGTCGAGTGATCAACGGGTCCACCCATGAGAAGGCAACTCAAATCTCTCTCACTAAAATCAAATCAAATGAAAAAGGAAGGAAAATTTGTGCCACTGAAAAACTGGATTGTTGGTACAATTTTACCTTAGAACAACCTGTTTTTATAGTTTGCCTGTGGGCTCACCACAATGTGGGACTGTCATTTAAATTTAAAATAGACATTATTGAGCCCAGTACAGCAATACCTACCCTGACTACAATTATTTCCACCAATATAAATAACTCTGTTACCATGAAGAGTAAGAAAACCTTATCCCCACAAATCTTTGAAATTGGACCGTATGTGATTAGAAATACAGGCCAACAACGAGTGTTATTTAATCCATCATGGTCTCTCAAACGAGTAGAGCTATTAATGCAAATTATATCTCTACAATCAAACCGACCTGTTCACCATTCTTAGGTACGTCCTATGTGGGATGGACGGCGTGGTTACATAGGCGAACCCTCACCTCTCCAAAATGAACAAGGAGAGATGTGACCGGTATCATAGGAACAGGATTGGGAGTCCTAAACAGTATAGATGCTGAAGTACTCGTAAATAAACTGAGCACAACAACAAGTGACTTATACAGATTAAAACATCCATTGAGGTCTTCTCTATTAGCATTAGGAACTAACCAATGGCTTTCATCCGAGATATTACCTCAGTGGGAAAAAATGAATGAAAAAGATCACCACTTGATAGTGGATGCACTTGGGGAAGCCCAAATTAATATTTCCCTGGCCCTCAGTTGCATCCAAGCTCAACTGTGGATGCAATCTATGGCAGCAGCGATTATAAGGGAGGGGAAGAAGGCACTTTACCCACTGAAATTCGAAAGGTAATTTGGGATAATGTGACCGAATTTGAAAAGGAATTCCAATCCTGGTGGTATCTGGTCAATTTTACTTATGATCCTATCAACACTAAGGCCACAGCCTTTGTTTCAACAATACGTAATGCTCCAACATATACAATATATCCAATCATTGCATTAGGATTAAATCACAATGGAGCTATACTCTATCCATTGGAACACAGAGTATGGGCCCAACGAAATGGAAATAAATGGCAAACTGTGGACGTTAGCGCATGTATTGTACAGGAACAGCAAGGGTTTATTTGTGAAAGTAATACCATCAAAGCCCAAGACATTTGTCTTGACATTGAGCAAAATGTTTGTCACTTTGAAATACACCCTGATGAAACACCTGCAACTATACTTGTATATATTGGGAGAGGGTGTGTATGTATGAGAACCTTTTGTAGTCTTATAGTTATAGATGGCATTGTAGTAGATATGAGTAATCATTGAAATACTTGTATTTGTAGCTTTACCAAAATCATGGGATGTGATTTCAATTATTCAGCTCCTATCACGTCTTATCAATTGTTACAATCTAATTATACATTAATTCAAAATTTACTACCTACTCCCATTGGGATGAATCTCACCCTGGTAAGGAAACTACTGCAACATGATGATTTGCATCGACTGCTAGAGCGCATCCGGAACAGTGGACAGAAAACTCTAATCACTGTTCACCATGATGCAAAAGAGATACATCATATCTTAGAAAGGGTAAAAAGGGACGGAGAACATCATGGCTGGGAAACTCTTCTAGGGTGGTCACCAACCACAACAGGGATTTATAATCATGTATTGCACCCGGTAGTAGTTGTGTTCAGTTTAACTGTGTTATGCCTATTGCTTACGATCATATTATATATAAGAGTATGGAAAGTGATAGTATGCCTCGAAAGACTTCGAGAACTCTGTTTAAAATATTAGCAGGGATGCTTCATAAAAACAAAGGGGGGAAACTGTTAAAGAATAGTGAATTGAAACTGTCTAGAAATGGCTGCTTAGCACAACTTACATAAAACTTGCTTGGCATGAGTGGCTAGATTTGCTGAAGCCTTAGGCCGTGCGTGGGAAAAGTAACGAATCTTTACTTAGTTTAATAAAAAATAGTGCCTCAGAGCTCGTTCAGGCTGGGAAGATAAGGGAGCCACACCAAAAAATTACTATTGGTCTAACTATCGCGTGAGGGGTGGGAAATGGAAGTTGAAAAGACTATAATTACCCAGGATTTGTTTATGTTAGGGTCCCTCTTTGGAGGCACCCAGCTCGAGCTGTAATTATGGCACATGTATGATTAAAATTTAATTTGTTTTGATTTGGCTCTGAACTTTACTTGGGGGAACCTAGGGTCGAACTCTGTTATGGTGGCCGACAAGCCTAATTTCCGTAACAGGCCGATGAGGCTGCAAAATTATCCATGTCAGTGGCAGCATTAGTTCCAGAGAGAATGTTAAAAATGGAAATTCCAGTATACACTGAAAAAGAAAATAAATTAGCAGAAATACTGAAATGCATAAAAACTCCTGAAGGATGGTGGGTGACATCTACTGGACAGTGTGTGGTAACTTTGCCGATAATGAAGAAGCTGATGAAGCAAATACATGGTAGTACCCACATGGGAGCTGAGGCATTGGTTGAAACAGTTAAAAGATTTGCTGTGGGAGTTAGTATGTTAATAATTGCAAAGGGTATTACACAAAAATGTGAAATCTGTCTTAGAAATAATCCCAGGATTCAGAAGAAGCCCCCCCAGGGGAAGTAAAAAGGGGCTTCATGCCTGGGGATTACTGGCAAATTGATTTTTTCTGAATTACCAAGATGTAATGGATATAAATATTTGTTGGTAATTGTTGACACCTTTTCAGGATGGCCTGAGGCTTTCCCGTGTCGTACCACTAAAGCAAGGGAGGTAGTGAAAATGTTATTAAAAGAAATCATACCAAGATTTAGGGTACCAGAAGGGTTTTCTTCAGATAGGGGACCTCATTTTATAGCAGAAATAGTACAACAAATCTCAAAAATACTACAAATTAAATGGGACTTACATACCCCCTGGAGGCCACAATCCAGTGGAAAAGTGGAAAGAATGAATCAAACAATTAAGAGACAGGTAGGAAAATTGTGTCAGGAGACTCAGATGAAATGGACTGATGTTTTACCTCTGGCATTATTAAGAACCAGAATAACCCCAAGGGTTAGGGAGAAAGTTAGTCCATTTGAGATTCTGTATGGCAAACCTTACACTGTAAATTTAACTGGAAATGAAATTCAAATGCACGTTAAGGGTGATCAAATTTTAAGTGATTATCTCTTGTCTATGGCAAAGGTTCTTCTCTCCGTAGGTACATCCAGTTATACTTTTAGATTACACCCGAGTGAAAGCAGTACCTCGAGAGACGTGGAAAGCTGAACAAGTTCAACCTCTAAAGTTAAAAATATATAAAGATATATGAGATGTATTAGAAGCGAATCGGTTTTAAATTTAGATTGTATTCAGGGAAAAAATGCTTTAATCTGTTTGTTAGGAATAGGGTTAATATTGTTGTTACGGTATCTGTGTAAAAATGATGTTCTCCTTAACAACCAGGGGAGAAATGTGGTGGTTAGTTTTTCTAGGTTACCTGAGCCAAACAATTAAAGGGAATCAGGAAGGATTTTGGAGTCACAATCTCCATTTGGAAGTAATTACGAAATCTATGAAGATAGTTAACCAGAGGGATTGCTGGGTGTGTACCCACTTCCCTGAACTTTCCAACAAGGGCTTCCCACTAATTGGAGTGCCTATGAAACAACCAAACAGGAATGGGAAGTCCAGAGGGTGACAGGAGATTATTATCAATGTATCCAAAGATGTAATAATAGTAATAAATGGTGGGAGAAGACTATACTTTATGGAAAGCAACCGATCAACTGTACTGGAGCCATTAAGGTAGGAGGTTATAAAGATTGCTCTCGGATACCTGAATAGGTTATAAGTGGCCAAGTAAGGAACTAAATGGGTGGCGTGTTCCAAAAGGTAGTGGATGGTATTGGTTGTGTGGAAACAAGGCACGAAAAGTGCTACCTCCTAATTGGTCAGGGACATGTACTTTAGGGGCAATAATCCCTAATGTTACCATAAGAAAAGAATTGAGTAATAAATACCAAAAATCCTGGCTAAGAACATTCATAAGGAGACAAAAGAGGGTCAATAATCCTGTAATAGATCGACCTACTAGGTTGCAGTCATTCGTAAGGTGGCTGTTTCCACAACTGGGAGTGAGTGAACTTGAAAAAGCAATAGTAAATATTTCAGCAGTTATTGAAAAAAATAGGGAATAAAACCTCTGATGCCACTGCAGCTTTACAAGAGGAGGTTTCAGAAATTGCTAAAATAACTACCCAAAACAGGATGGCTCTAGAGATGTTATTGGCATCTCAGGGAGGAGTATGTACAGTAATAAATACTAGTTGCTGTGTATATGTGGATCAAAGCGGGAGAATTTCTACCGATCTAAATGAAATCTGGAAGCAGACTGAAATCTTACATGGGGTTCAGAAAGAGGATACCTCTTTTGGATTTGAAGAAACATGGAAATGGTTGACTTCCTGGTTCCCTGACGTGAGCTCATGGGTTAAAAAGTGTTTAACAATTTTGGGAATGGTGTTAGTAGTTTTTGTATGCGTTTATGTAGTGATTCAATGCATTTGTAGATGTTGTACAAAATTAATATGGGAAAGATTTTAAAAGAGTGAGACTAATATGAAAATGATCATATAAGTCTCAAAGGGGGGGATTGTTACAAGACAACCCTGGGAAGCTCAGAAGCAATGTTTGAACTAGGTAGATTAAGATAACTTCTAACATTAAGTCTGAAGTGGTCTAGAGGTAGCCACTTAGATAAAACTTGCTTCATGAGTAGCTAAATTTGCTGAAGCCTTAGGCGGCACTCCTAGTTCAGTAAGAAAGGGCCCCAGAGCTGGTGCAGGCTGGAAAGATAAGGGAGTTACAAGCAGTTTGCATTCCTGTGCCCCACACTCCGAAAGGGAGGATGTCAAGGCTTTGAAATAAGGCCTGCTTGGGCACCAGGACCTTGGGAAGCAAAACCTCCTCTCACTGCTGAAACAATGTCAATTAAGGGGTCTGGACTATCTCCCCCTTGTCAGGACTTTGGGAGATAACACCTACTGTCCCTGCTGGGGCAGTGTTAATTGATCTCCCCTCATCAGGACCTTGGGAGACAGGGGTGGGACCCGGGGAATGAAGAAATCACTAACCAATCAGTGTAAAAGGGAAAATTGCAAATCTGGCAATTTGTTTGTATAAATGCTACTTGAAAAGTTGGGGGGGGGGGGGTGTGCTTGATTTGTGGGAAACGACCGAGCACCCAGGCTTGCGCAACTCTGAAATAAATAAGCAAATGTCTCTCCTGAGTGTGTAATTATTGGCTTATTGCACACCGGGCAACGAATCCGCTTTTCGGACAACAGCAGCAGCCTCAGTGCCTGATATACGAGGGGCAGGCCAGTGCCTGCTGGCTGTGCTTGTGAGGTCACAGCAGCCTCAGTGCCTCCGAGGCCAGTGTCAGGCTCATGGCTGCTGGCAGTGCTGCTGAGGTCACAGCAGCCTGAGTGGCTCCTAGGCCAGTGGCAGGCTCCTGGCTGCTGGCTGTGCTTGTGAGGTCACAGCAGCCTCAGTGCCTCCTAGGCCAGTGGCAGGCTCCTGGCTGCTGGCTGTGCTTGTGAGGTCACATCAGCCTGAGTGGCTCCTAGGCCAGTGGCAGGCTCATGGTTGCTGGCTGTGCTTGTGAGGTCACAGCAGCCTCAGTGCCCTACAGGGCAGTGGCATGCTCATGACTGCTGGCTGTGCTTGTGAGGTCACAGCACCCTCAGTGCCTCATAGGTTAGTGTCCAGCGCCCCCTGCTGGCTGTGCTTGTGACGTCACAGCAGCCTCAGTGCCTCATAAGTTAGTCTACAGGGCCCCCTGCTGGCTGTGCTTCTGAGTTGACAGCAGCGTCAGCGCCTCCTAGGGCAGTGGGAGGCTAATGGCGGCTGCCTGTGCTTGTGAGGTCACAGCAGCCTCCGTGCTGTATAGGCCAGTGGCAGGCTTATGGCTGCTGGCTGTGCTTGTGAGGTCACAACACTCCTACAGCCTGATAGGCCAGCAGCAGGCCCCTGGCTGCTGGCTGTGCTTGTGAGGTCACAGCAGCCTCATAGGCCAGTGGCAGGCCCATAGCTGCTGGCTGTGCTTGTGAGGTCACAGCAGTCCTATTGCCTGACAGGCCGGTGGCAGGCCCCATCTGCTGGCTTTGCTTGTGACGTCACAGCAGCCTCAGTGCCTTATAGGGCAGTTGGATGCCCATGCCTGCTGGCCGTGCTTGTGAGGTCACAGCAGCCTCAGTGCCTGATAGGCCAGTTCGAGGCCAATGACTGCTGGGTGGGCTTGTGAGGTCAGAGAAGCCTCAGTGCCCTACAGGGCAGTGGCAGGCCCCTGACTGTTTACTGTGCTTCTGAGTTGACAGCAGTGTCAGCGCCTCATCGGGCAGTGGGAGGCCCCTGGCTGCTGCCTGTGCTTGTGAGGTGACATCAGCCTCCGTGCCTCATAGGCCAGTGGCAGGCCCAAAGCTGCTGTCTGTGCTTGTGAGGTCACAGCAGTCCCATGGCCCGATAGGCCAGTGGCAGGCCCATAGCTGCTGGCTGTGCTTGTCAGGTCACAGCAGCCTCCGTTCCCGATAGGCCAGCAGCAGGCCACTGGCTGCTGACTGTGCTTGTGAGGTCACAGCAGCCTCAGTGCCTCATAGGCCAGTGGCAGGCCCATGGCTGCTGGCTGTGCTTGTCAGGTCACAGCAGTCCTATTCCTGATAGGCCCGTGGGAGGCCTCTGTCTGCTGGCTGCCTTTTGAGGTCACATTTGTCTCTGTACCTTATAGTGCAGTGGGAGGCCCCTGGCTGCTGGCTGTGCTCGTGAGGTCACAGCAGCCTCTGTGCCCTATAGGGCAGTGGCAGGCTCATGGCTGTTTGCTGTGCTTGTGAGCTCACAGCAGTCCCATTGCCTGATAGGCCAGTGCGAGGCCATTGGCTGCTGGCTGTCCTTTTAAGCTCACAGCAGTCTGAGTGCCTCATAGGCCAGTGGCAGACCCACAGCTGCTGGCTGTGCTCGTGAGGTCACAGCAGTCCCATTGCCTGATAGGCCAGTGCGAGGCCATTGGCTGCTGGCTGTCCTTTTGAGGTCACAGCAGTCTGAGTGACTGATAGGCCAGTGGCAGGCCTCTGCGTGCTGGCTGCATTTTGAGGTCACCTTGGTCTCAGTGCCTCATCAGGCAGTGGGATGCCCATGGCTGCTGACTCTGCTTGTGAGCTCACAGAAGTACCAGTGCCTGATAGGCCACTGGCAGGCCCCAGGCGGCTTCCTGTCCTTGTCAGGTCACATCAGCCTCTGTGTCTGATAGGGAAGTGGAAGGTGTTGTAGAGGCCTCTGAGTGCCTTTTTTTGTGGTGCAGGGGCCTCCAAGTGCCTTTTTTGTGGTGCAGGGGCCTCCAAGTGCCTTGTTTCACATTGTAGCAGCCCCGAAGTGCCTTTTCTTGTGGTGTAGGGGCTTCCGAGTGCTGTTATTTTGGGGTGTGTGGTCCTCCATGTATCTTTTTTTTGTGGTGTAGTGGCCCCGAGTGCCTTTTCTTCTGGTGCAGGGCACGCCGAGTGCCTTTCTTTCTGCTGCAGGGGCCTCCGAGTGCCTTTTTTTGCATTGTAGCAGCCCCCAAGTGCCTTTTTTTGTGCTGTAGGGGCCTCCGAGTGCCTTTTTTTGTGGTGTATGGGCCTCCGAGTGCCTTTTTTTCCAGTGTAGGGGCAGCCGAGTGCCTTTTTTTGCATTGTAGCAGCCCCCAAATGCCTTTTTTTGTGCTGTACGGGCCTCCGAGTGCCTTTTTTTCCAGTGTAGGGGCAGCCGAGTGCCTTTTTTTGCATTGTAGCAGCCCCCAAATGCCTTTTTTTGTGCTGTACGGGCCTCCGAGTGCCTTTTTTTCCAGTGTAGGGGCAGCCGAGTGCTTTTTCTTGTGGTGTAGGGGCCTCTGAGTGCATTTTTTTTCTGTTGCAGGTGCCTCCGAGTGCGTTTCTCTGTGGTGTAGTGGCCTCTGAGTGCCATTTTTTCTGGTGTACAGGCCTGCAAGTGCCTCTTTTTGCAGTGCAGGAGCCTCCGAGTGCCTTTTTTGGTGGTGCTGGGCCCTCCGAGTGCCTTGTTTCACATTGTAGCAGCCGCCGAGTGCCTTTTTTTGCAGTGTAGGGGCCTTTTTCTGGGGTGTAGAGGCCTCCAAGTGCCTGTTTTTCCACTGTAAGGGCAGCTGAGTGCCTTTTTTTGTGCTGCAGGGCCCTCTGAGTGCCTTTCTTTCCAGTGTAGGGGCACCGGAGTGCCTTTTTTTGAGGTGCTGGGGCCTCAGGGTGCATTTTTTGCAGTGTAGTAGCCTCCGAGTGCCTTTTTTTGCAATGTGGGGGCCTCTGAGTGCCTTTTTTTGTGGTGCAGGGGCCTCCGAGTGCCTTTTTTGGTGGTGCAGGGCCCTCCAAGTGCCTTTTTTCACATTGTAGCAGCCCCCGAGTGCCTTTGTTTGTGCTGTCGGGGCCACCCAGTACCTTTTTTTGTGGTGTGGTCCTCCGAGTGCCTTTTTTTTGCATTGTAGCAGCCTCTGAGTGCCTTTTTTTGCTGTGCAGGGGCCTGTGATTGACTTTTTTGGCAGTGCAGGGGCCACCGAGTGCCTTTTCTTGTGGTGCACTGGCCTCCGAGTACCTTTTATTCCAGTGTAGGGGCCTCTGAGTGCCTTTTTTTGCATTGTAGCGGCCCCCGAGTGCCTTTTTCTGTGGCATAGGGGCCACCAAATGCCTTTTTTTCCAGTGTAGGGGCAGCCGAGTGCCTTTTTTTGTGCTGCAGGGCCCTCCGAGCGCCTTTCTTTCCAGCGTAGGGGCCATCGAGTGCCTTTTTTTGCGGTGCAGGGGCCTCAGGGTGCGTTTATTTGCAGTGTAGTAGCCTCCAAGTGCCTTTTTTTGCAATGTGGGGGCCACTGAGTGCCTTTCTTGGTGGTGTAGGGGCCTCTGAGTGCCTTCTTTTGTGGTGCAGGAGCCTCCGAGTGCCTTTTTTTCCAGTGTACAGGCCTGCAAGTGCCTCTTTTTCCAGTGTAGGAGCCTCCGAGTGCCTTTTGTGGTGGTGCTGGGCCCTCCGAGTGCCTTGTTTCACATTGTAGCAGCCCCCGAGTGCCTTTTTTTGCAGTGTGGAGGCCTCTGAGTGCCTTTTCTTGTGGTTCAGAGGCCACCAAGTGCCTATTCTTGTGGTGCACTGGCCTCCGAGTGCCTTTTGTTCCAGTGTAGTGGCCTCCGAGTGCCTTCTTTTGCAGTGTAGATGCCCCCTAGTGCCTTTTTTGCCAGTGTAAGGCCCTCCTAATGCCTTTTCATTGTGGTGTAGAGGCCTCCGAGTGCCTTTTTTTGGGGTGCACTGGCCTCCGAGTGCCTTTTTTTGCATTGTAGCAGCCTCCGAGTGCCTTTTTTGGGGTGCACTGGCCTCCGAGTGCCTTTTTTTTCCAGTGCAGGGGCCTCCGAGTGCCTTTCTCTACGGTGTAGCAGCCTCCGAGTACCTTTCTTTGTGGTGCAGGGCCCTCCGAGTGCCTTATTTTTCCGGTGTAGCAGGATCCGAGTGCCTTTTTTTGCATTGTAGCAGCCTCCGAGTGCCTTTTTTTGTGCTGTAGGGGCCACTGAGTGCCTTTTTTTGTGCTGTAGGAGCCACAGGGTGCATTTTTTTGCAGTGTACTAGCCTCCAAGTGCGTTTTTTGGTGGTGTAGGGGCTTCCGAGTGCCTTTTTTTGTGGTGCAGGGGACTCCGAGTGCCTTTATTTCCAGTGTACAGGCCTCCGAGTGCCTTTCTCTTTCCAGTGCAGGGGCCTCCAAGTGCCTTTATTTCCAGTGTACAGGCCTGCAAGTGCCTCTTTTTCCAATGCAGGAGCCTCCGAGTGGCTTTTTGGTGGTGCAGGGCCCTCCGAGTGCCTTGTTTCACATTGTAGCAGCCCCCGAGTGCCTTTTTTTGTGCTGTAGGAGCCACCGAGTGCCTTTTCTTGTGGTTCAGGGACCTCCGAGTGCTGTTATTTTGGGGTGTGTGGTCCTCCATGTACCTTTTTTTGTGGTGTAGTGGCCCCAAGTGCCTTTTCTTGTGGTTCAGGGGCCTCCGAGTGCCTTGTTTCACATTGTAGCAGCCCCCGAGTGCCTTCTTTTGTGCTGTAGGGGCCACCGAGTGCCTTTTTTTTGCAGTGTACTAGCCTCCAAGTGCCTTTTTTTGTGATGTAGGGGCTTCCGAGTGCCTTTTCTTGTGATTCACTGTTGTCCGGGTGCCTTTTTTTGTGGTGCAGGGGCCTCCGAGTGCCTCCTTTTGAGGTGCACTGCTGTCTGAGTGCCTTTTTTTGCAGTGAAGGGGCATCTAAGTGCCTTTTTTTCCAGTCTAGCAGCCTCCAAGTGCCTATTTTTGCGATGCAGGCTCCCAAAGTGCCTTTTTTTCCAGTATAGTGTCCTCCATGTGCATATTTTTTGCAGTGCATGTCCTCCTAGTGCCCTTTTTTCCAGTGCTCAGGCCTCCAAGTGCCTTTTTTCTGTTATGGTCCTTCAACGTTCTGTGTTAGCACTTTACCTGTATTTACCTGTACTGCCTGAAATGATATTGTCAGGCCCACCACTGCTGGATGAGATAGTCACGTCACTTCTGCCTCACGGCCTGGTAGGCCAGTCAGGCCCATCAGTCCTCGCTCTGCTTGTGAGGTTGCTTCTGCCTCTGTGCTTGATAGGCCAGTGGCAGGGCCATGCCTCCTGGCTTTGCTTGTGAGGATACTTGTGTCTCCATGCCAAAAAGGGCAGTGGCAGGCCCATGGTTGCTGGTTGTGCCTTATGATGTCACTTTGACCTGCATGCCATTGCATGCATGGGCATGCACTGCCACGCCCATGGCTGCTGGTCTGCTTGGGTGTTCCCTTCTTTCTCCGTGCTTGATGCGTCATGGCAGGCCCAGAGCTGCTGGCTGTGCTTGTGAGGTCCCTTTGACCTCAGTGCCTGATGAGGCACTCAGAGCGCCATGAGTCCTACCTGCGCTTCTGAGCTCACTTCTGCCTCAGTGCCTGATTGGCAAGTGGCAGGCCAATAGCTGCTTGCTGAGGTAGTGAGGTCATTTTTACCAGCAGCCCTAAACTTAGCACTATGGGATGTTCAGAATCCTCCGTGACAGCCTCTAAGACTATTGCCAGTGGAAATTCTTTGGGGGAGACCTTTAGCCACAGTGGGCAACTCAGGCTAAAAGCAACCGCTTGGGTGGAGATGAGCGAATTACACTTACAAAAGGCAAGGGAAAAGCTCAGTGGGCCCACTCAGTACCAGGTGGCGTGCAAGCACACGCTATCCAGCCTGGACATAAGGGGTTGGTACAGATAGTCACCTGAAAGTCCGAAGTGCAACCAAATCTCGGGAGGCCCCTACACTGTATTGTTGAGTTCTTATTTCACTGTTAAACTTCCAGGTAAAGAAAATTGGCTCTAGTCAGATGTAAAGCGGCTGAGTGGACCGGAAGCTCTTGGAAGCACCACATGAGCTAAGCCGTACTGGACATTAAATGTTACAAAGTGTGGCGTGTAACACTTGCTTGTGTTGTTAGTTGTTGTCATGACATTTGTGCTTGCACTGGAGTATTGTTTAACCGCCCTAGCAAAAAACCAACCTGCGAGTAAAATGTGTTGTAGCCAAAATCGAGGAGAAGCAATTTGGGAAGCAAATGAGGAACGCTATTGTTCCTACTTGTATCAAATAGCGCATCCACAGAGTTGACAGCATGTTGCAGTGCCTACCACGTTGAAGGTGAGGCAAAAGCCCTGGAGGAGCATCCCATACGGCTAGAAATGGGACCAAGACATTACCCAAACTGAGAAGTCCAGTGTGTCACTAACTACAAATTGTAGTGACTCTCGCCTGGTGCCGGAGAGACGATTGCGCTGAAAACTTCCGCCTTCCATTGCCCGGGTCCCGGCAGACCCCAGTGATGTGTTCTAACGAACGCTCTTGTAATGGGAGTGTAACTTGTAAGTCTACGCCATTAGTTCTACCCTGCACTCTCAGGAGCAGGCTTTCAACACTCTCTCCTGCTTTAACCACTTCCCCAATGCTCTCCATTTTAACTTTCCCTGCGGTCACTGCAGGAACAGCCCGACCATCTCCGCAGAGCTCCCACGCAGTTAAATCAACCGGAACACAAAAGTTACTGTTGAACCCTTTGTGGTCTCTAAAACCTGTAGCGTTACTCAGGCAAGAGAACATGTCTATGATTAAGCCATCCTGTCTGCCATTTTTAAATATAGCTTACACCACATGGATGGAATGGTTACGCAAGCGGACCTGAAGCGCCAAATGGCGAGAAAGAAAGGATGTCAGTGGTGTTACAGGGCCAGGATTAGGAGTTCTAAATAGCATCGATGCTGAGGCATTAGTGAATAAGCAAGTGCCACAAACAGAGATGTGTCTAGATTAGACAAAGCAAAGCCATTACGATCATCTCTGTTACCTCTTGGACGTAATCAACGGTGCTCCTCTCAGATTTCTACCTCAGTGGGAGCTCAAAGAAGGCAAGCTCATCAGCTTCCTTAGTTGCAGCAGGAGGAGCTCAAACTAATGTTTCTTTGGCGGTCCATTGTATCCAAGCCAAATGGACACAATCCGGACCAGTTGCAACAACTCGGGCAGGTGAGAAAGGGCTCCTACCCAGTGAAATTCGCAAAGCAGGACTCCTTCCAAAGGAGTTCAGTGTTAAGGAATCTTGGACTGCCACCATCTAGAGTTAATCAGAGTCAGGCTAGGGCAGCCCCATGACATTGCCTCCCGCGCCCCTAGTCGACAATAACACCAGGCCTGTTCCCACCTTTCTCCTAAGAGTGTGAAACTGCTCAAACTCTCCCACCTATCAGTTCACATGGATCAGAGGTCTGGGCACACCAGGCTTGCCTCGGGCAATCCCACAAGACATGCCCAATCTCGCCATCCTCCCCTGTGGACACTTACACCACGTCCACTCACAGCTGCCTCCTAAGAATGCCCGCCTGCTCAGCTGCCTGTCCGAACAGCCGACGCTGACAGGCAAGAGCTGTTGCCAAGCAAGCTTGACCTGCATGCGCAGGGCAGCCCCATAGCACTTTCACAGCTGCCTTCCTCGCCGGTTGACACTTACAGCAGGGCTATTCCCTCCGAATGCCTAGGAGTGCCACACTGCTCCAATGCCTCCGCTGACAGTCAGGGCTCACAGGCAGGAGCTAGTCCCAGCCAAGCTTCCCCTGCATGCCTAAGGCAGTCCCACAACAGGATAACGGCTTGCCTTCCTTTCCTGTCGACATTAACAGCACCGCTACTCCCGCCTTCCTCCTAGCAATGCCACGTTGCTCAAATGCCTGTCCAACGAGCAAGGGCTGCTGGGCAAGAGCGCGGGTATGCAAAACTAGCCTTGGGCAGCCCCACAAGGTGTACGCATCTCGCCTTCCTCCCCCGTCAACAATTACAGCAGGCGTACTCACAGCTTCCTCCTAAGAATGCCCAACTGCTCAGACGCCTGTCCGAACAGCAAGGGCCGCTAGGCAAGAGCTCTGGGCATGCCAAGCTTCCCTTTGCCAGCCCACAGCATATTCCCTGCTCTCTTCTAGGTGAGGGCCTTTTGGACCTTTACATCACGGCTACTCCCAACTTAGTCCTAAGAATGCCAAAATGCTCAGACGCCTTTGCGAGCAAGCAGGGCTCAAAAGCAAGAGCTCATCCCCACCACACAAAACCTGCTAAGCCACAGCAGGCCCACAACACGTTCACGGTTGCCTTCCTCTCCTGTCCACACTTAAAGGATGCGTACTCACGCCTTGCGAAGAAGGCAAGTCGTGAACGTGTTGTGGAGCTGCCCTAAGCATGCAGTGCAAGCTTGCTGGGGCATCTTTTTTGCCTGTGAGCTCTGGGTGTTCGGACAGTCGTGTGAGCAGTCTGGCATTCTTAGGCAGAAGCTGTGAGTACGCCTGGTGTAATTGTCGACGGGGGGAGGATGGCGAGATGGGCTCATTTTGTTGTGCTCCCAGAGACAAGCTTGTCGTGCCCAGCGCTCTTGCCCGTGAGTGCCGGCTGCCAGACAGGTGTCTGATCAGGCGAGCTTTCTAAAGCGTAAGCCTGGTGTAATTGTCGACAGGTCTCAGAGGCAAGAAAGCTGGACTCCCCCAGAATTGCTCTGCATGCTTAGGGCAGCCCCGCAATGCGTTCACAGCTGCCTTCCTCGCCTGTCGACACTTACAGCAGGGCTATTCCCTCAAGACGCCTAGGAGTGCCACACTGCTCAAGCGCCTCCACCGACAATCAGGGCTCACAGGCGGGAGCTAGTCCCAGCCAAGCTTCCCCTGCATGCCTAAGGCAGTCCCACAACAGGATAACGGCTTGCCTTCTCCTGTCGACATTAATAGCACCGCTACTCCCGCCTTCCTCCTAGCAATGCCACGTTGCTCAAATGCCTGTCCAACGAGCAAGGGCTGCTAGGCAAGACCCCCGGGTAGCCTTGGGCAGCCCCGCAAGACGTACCCATCTCACCTTCCTCCGCCGTCGACAAATACACCATGCGTACTCACAGCTTCCGCCTAAGACTGTCAGCATGCTCAGATGCCTGAGCGAACAACAAGTGCAGAGAAGTAATAGCTCTGGGCATGCCAAGCTTCCCTTTGGCAGCCCACAAAATATTCCCTTGCCCTCTTCCTAGGTGCGTGCCTTTTGGCCCTTTACACCACGGCTGCTCACAAGCCTTATTCCTGAGAATGCCGGCCGGCTCCGACACCCGTCGTGGCAGAAGTGGATTCAGAGGGGAGAGCTCTGGGCACTACAGGCTTGCCTCGGGCAGCCTGACCAAAAACGTCCAGGTCTCGCTTTCCTTCCCTGTGGACACTTACAGCAGGATCTTCCCATCTCATTCCTGGGATAGGCACAGGTAGCACATGTCTCTCCCACTTGTCGGCACTCACAGGCAAGAGCTCTGGGCACACCAAATTGGCTTCCGACAGCCTCGCAAAAAGTCCCCTCTCGCCATCCTCCTCCATTGATAAGAAGACCAGGCCAACTCAAAGCTTCCTCCTAAGAATGCTAGAAGACTCAGACACCTGTCCGAACAGAGAGGGCTCACAGGCAAGTGCTCTTCCCAAGCAACCCATCCCTAAGGCCACCGCACAACATGTTCACGAGGTGGGCCTTCCTCTCCTGGCGCCACTTACAGCGGCCTTTGCTTGCTCTAATTGTGGCGAGGAGAGGCAGGCAAACAGCAAAATTCTGGTAGGGCTGCCTTAGCTATGCTGATCGAACCTATGAGCTCTGGCTGTTCGGATGGGCCACTGAACAGTCTGTCGTGCTTAGGAAGAAGTTGTGAATACGCCTGGTGTAATTGTCGACGAGGGAGGATGGCGAGACGGGCTCGTCTTGTGGCACTGCCAGAGACAAGCTTGTCGTGCCCAGCGCTCTTGCCCGTGAGTGCTCGCTCTCTGGAGCAGGTTCTGATTAGGCGACGTTTCTAAAGAGTTAGTCTGGTGCAATTGTTCATGGGGAGGATGGCGAAAGGTGGACATCCTGTGGGGATGCCAGAGACAGGCTTGTCCTGTGCCCAGAACGCTCGCCTGTGAATACTGATGGAGAGAAAAGCGATTGAACAGTGTGGCCTTCCTAGCAGTAGGTTGGAACAGGCAGGCTGTGTCAGCAGGCGAAGACGGCAAACTGTGATCGTGTTGTGGAACTGCCATAAGCATGAAAAGCAAGCTTGGTGGGGGCAGCTTCCTGGCCTGTGAACCCTGGCTGTTCGGAGAGCCAGCTGAGCAATCTGGAAGCGTGAGTACGTCTTGTGGAAACAGGGGAAGATGGCAAGATGGGCTGATTTTGTTGTGCTTCCAGAGACAAGCTTGTCGTGCCCAGTGTTCTTGCCTGTGCGTGCCCACTGTCCGGACAGGCTCCAATTCGGCGAGCTTTCTAAGGCGTAAAACTGCTGTAATTGTCAGCAGGGCTCACAGGCAAGAGATACGCCAACCAAGCGTGTTTTCATGCTTACGGCAGCCCACAATGCGTCCACGTCTCGCCTTCTTTGCCTGTCAACACTTACAGCAGGCCTACTCCCACCTTACTGCTCGGAGTGCCACACTGCTCAAATGCTTCTCTCCGCGTCAGTACGCACAAGCAAGAATTCTGGACACCAGCTGGAAAAGAGCTTCTGGCAGCTCCAGAAGACATACCATCGCACCATCCTCCCCAGTCGACAATTACACAAGGCATGCTCCTAAGAATGCCAGCCTGCTCAGACGCCTGTCCAAAGAGCAGAAATGGGTTCAGAGGGGAGAGCTCTGGGCACGACAGGCTTGCCTCAGACAGCCTGACCAAAAATCCAGGTCTCGCTTTCCGTCCCTGTGGACACTTATAGCAGGCCTCTTCCCACCTCACTCCTCGGCGTGCCACAGGTATCACCCGCCTCTCCCACTTGTCAGCACTCACAGGCAAGAGCTCTGGGCACACCAAACTGGCTTTCGACAGCCTCGCAAAAAGTCCCCCTCTCGCCATCCTCCCCCTCGATAAGACCAGACCAACTCAAAGCTTCCGCCTAAGAATGCCAGAAGACTCAGATGCCTGTACGAGCAGGCAGGGCTCACAGGCAAGTGCTCTTCCCAAGCAAGCTGGCCCTTCATCCCTAAGGCCACTGCACAGCATGTTCGCGGGGAGGGGGCGGGCCTTCCTATCCCGGCGACACATAGATCGGGGCTTGCTGGCTCTGTGGCGAGGAGAGAAGAGGGTAGGCAAAGTGCGAAGCTGTTGTAGAGCGGCCTTAGATATGCAGATCAAGTCTATGAGCTCTGGCTATTCGGAAAGGTGTCAGAGCAGTCTGGCACTCTCAGGAGGAAGTTGTGAGTACGCCTGGTGCAATTGTCAAGGGGGAGGATGGCGAGACGGGCTCATCTGATGGTGCTGCGCAAGACAAGCTTGGCGTGCCCAGACCTCCTGTCTGTGCATTCTGACAGGTGGGAGAGGCGTTTAAGCAGTGTAGAACAAATAGGCGTAAGGTGGAAAAGGCCTTGTGTTATCGTCGACAGGCGAATAAGGCGAGACTGGGAATTTTGGCGAAACTGCCAGAAGAAAGCTGTCCTTTGCCCAGAGCGCTTGCCTGTAAGCCTTTGCTTTTCGGACAGGTGTCTGAGTATTTTAGCAGTCTTCAGAATAAGGTGCGAGCAGAAGTGGTGTGTCAACCAGGTCGATGTGGGGTGGTAGTCAAGGGCACGTTCTGCGGGGCTGCCTGAGGAAAGCGTGGCATGCCCAGAGCTCTTTCCTATGAAAGCTTGCTGGTCTCAGACCCCTGTCCCAGCAGCCAGGGCTCCAAGGCAAGAGCTTTTCCCAAGCACGCTTGACTTCCATCCCTAAGGCAGCCGCACGACACAATCAGGAGTGGCCGTCCTCTCCTGGCGGGATTACAGAGGAACTTGCTTGCTCTGTGTTGGGAAACGAGGTAGGCAGACTGCGAAACCGTTGGAGAGCTGGCTTAGATATGCAGCTCGGGTCTGTGAGCGCTGGCTGTTCGGACAGGCAGATGAGCAGTCTGGCATTCTAAGGAGGAAGCTATGAGGACACCTGGTGTAATTGTCAATGGGGAGGATGGCGAGACGGGTTCGTCTTGTGGAGCGGCCAGAGACAAGCTTGTCAGTTCCAGAGCGCTCGCCTGTGAGTACTGGCGAGGAGAGACGCGTTTGAGCAGTGTGGCACGGCGAGCAGTAAGGTGGGAATAGGCCTGCTGTATGTGCCGACGGGCAAAGAAAGGGAGCCGGGAACGTGTTGTTGGGCTGCCCTGAGCATGCGGAGCAAGCTTGGTGGGGCAGCTCTCCTGCCTGTGAGCGCAGTCGACAGTTACACCAGGCTGACTCCTAAGAAAGTAAGCTTGCTCAGATGGGCAAGAGCTCTAGACACAACAAGCTTGTCTCGGGACGGCCCATGGGCAAGGCTGAGTCTCCATCCTCCCTCGTCGACAATTGCACCAGGGGTTCTCACGCCTTCCTCCTAACAATGCCAGCCTGCTCAGCTGCCTGTCTGAACAGCCAGAGCTCACAGGCTTGAGCTGCATATCGAAGGCGGCTCTACAACACGTTTGCACTTTGCCTACCTCCACACAGCGTAAGCAAGCCCCGCTGTAAGTGTCGCCAGGAGAGGGAAGGCCCCTCGTGAACGGCATGTGTGGCTGCCTTAGGGATGAAGGTCTAGCGTGCTTGGGGAAGAGCTCTTGCCTGTGAACGCTGGCTGTTCGGGCAGGCGTCTGAGCATTTTGGCATTCATAAGAGGAAGCTTTGAATCTGCCTGGTTTTATAATCGAGGGGGAGGATGGCGAGAAAGGGGCGTTTCGCGAGGCTGCCGGAAGCACAATTGGAGTGCCCAGAGTTCTTGCCTCTGAACCCCTTTCTATTCGGAGAGTTGTCTGAGCAGGCTGGCATTCGCAGCAGTAAGGCTTGTATACCTGTCAAACAAGGGTAATATGGGAATTTGGCTCTTCTTCTGGGCTTCCAGATGGAAGCTTGTCCTGCCCAGAGGTCTTGCCTGTGAGTGCTGGCTGTTCGTACAGGCAGCAGAGCCGGCGGGCATTCTTTGGAGGAAGCTGTGAGTGGATGTGGTGTAAATGGCCACGGGGAGGATGGCGAGATGGGGAGAGCTTCGAGAGACAAGCTTGTCGTGCCCAGAGCGCTTGACTGTGAGTACTGACAGGGGCGAGAGACACGTTTGATCAGAGTTGCACGCCTAGCAGTGCCATGCAACTGCAGTGTCGACAGCGTCTGCGAGGCCTGGGTGTTCGGCCAGTTGTCTGAGAAGTCTGGCATTCTTAGAAGGAGGCATTGAGTACGCCTGCTGTAAGTGTCGACGGAGAGCCGGGTTGTCTCGCAGGGCTGCCAGAGACAAGCTTGGCGTGCCCAGACCTCTTGCCCATGAGTGCCGGCTCTCTGGACAGGCGTCCGAGAGGATGGTTTTCTTAGGAGTCGGCCTGGTGTAACTGTCGACTGCACTCACACGCAAGAGAGCTGCCCCACCAAGCTTGCTCCTCATGCTTAGCCCAGTCCCACAACACGTTCCCGGCTCGCGTTCTTTGCCCGTCGACACATACAGCAGGCCGATTCCACTTTACTGCTCGGAGTGCCACACTGCTCAAACACCTCTCTCCTCGCCAGCACACACAGGCAAGCGCTGTAGGCACGACAAGCTTGTCTCTCGAAGCCCCTCCATCTCGCCCGTCGACAATTGCAACAGTACACGCACAGCTTCTTCCTAAGAATGCCAGGCTGCTCTGATGCCTCTTGGACCAGCAGGCGTTCACAGGCAAGAGCTCTGGGCAGGCCAGCTTGCTTCGAGCAGTCTTGCAAAAAGTTCCCCGTCTCGCCTTTCTCCTGTGTTGACAATTGCACAGGGCTATGCCCACCTTACTGCTAGGAGTGCCACACTGTTTAAATGTCTCTCCCTTGTCTTTTCCCACAGCCATGAGCTCTGGTCATGCCAAGCTTGTCTCGGGCAGCCCTACAAGACGAGTCCGTCTCGTCATCCTCCCCATCGAGAATAAGACCAGGCATACTCAAAGCTTCCGCCTAGGAGTGCCAGACTGCTCGGACGGCTGGCCGAACAACCAGAGCTCACAACGTTGATCTGCGGCTCTCCAACAGGTTCGCAGTTTGCCTACCTCTTCTCTCCACACTTAGAACAAGCAAGCCCCGCTTTACGTGCTGCCAGCAGAGAACGGCCACTCGGGAACGTGCTGTGCGGTGGCCAGAGCCCAGGCTGTTCGGACAGGTGTCTGAGCAGTCTGGCATTCTTAGGAGGCAGCTCTGAGTATGCCTGGTGTAATTGCCGACGGGGAGGAAGGCGAGATGTGGACTTCTTGTGGAGCTGCCAGAAAGAAGCTTGTTGTGTCCAGAGCGCTCGCCTGTGACTGCCGCCAGTCCAGAGAGGCGTCTGAGCAGGCTTGCTTTCTTAAGATTCAGCCTGCTGTAATTGTCGACTGCGCTCACAAGGAAGAGCACTGCCCCAGCAAGCTTGCTCCGCATGCTCAGGGCAGCCCAATAATACGTTCCCGGCTCCCTTTCTTTGCCTGTCGGCACGTATAGCAGGCCTATTCCACCTTACTGCTAGGAGTGCCACACTGCTCAAACGGCTCTCTCCTCGTCAGTACGCACGGGCAAGCGCTCCGGACATGACAAGCTTGTCTCTCGAAGCTCACAAGAAACCTCCATCTCACCCTCCTCCCCTTCGACAATTGCAACAGGCGTACTCACAACTTCCTCCTAAGAATGCCAGACTGCTCTGACACCTTCCCGAATAGCCAGAACTCACAGACCTGAGCTGCATATCTAAGGCGGCTCTACAACAGATGTGCACTTTGCCTGCCTCTCCTCGCCACACTTAGAGCAAGCAAGCCCCGCTGTAAGTGGCGCCAGGAGAGGAAGGCCACTTGCGAACGTGCTGTGCGGTGGCCTTAGGGATGAAGGGCCTGCTTGCTTGGGAAGAGCTCTTGCCTGTGAGCCTTGGCTGTATCTGAGTCTTCTGGCATTCATAGGAGGAAGCTTTGAGTTGGCCTGGTCTTCTTATCGAGGGGAAGGATGGCGAGAGGGGGACTTTTTGCGAGGCTGTCGGAAGCCAATTTGGGGTGCCCAGAGCTCTTGCCTGTGAGTGCTGACAAGTGGGAGAGACATGTGCTACCTGTGCCTATCCCAGGAATGAGATGGGAAGATCCTGCTGTAAGTGTCCACAGGGAAGGAAAGCGAGACCTGGACGTTTTTGGTCAGGCTGCCCGAGGCAAGCCTGTAGTGCCCAGAGCTCTCCCCTCTGAATCCACTTCTGCCACGACGGGTGTTGGAGCCGGCCGGCATTCTCAGGAATAAGGCTTGTGAGCAGCCGTGGTGTAAAGGGCCAAAAGGCGCGCACCTAGGAAGAGGGCAAGGGAATATTTTGTGGGCTGCCAAAGGGAAGCTTGGCATGCCCAGAGCTATTACCTCTCTGCACTTGTCGTTCGCTCAGGCGTCTGAGCACTCTGGCATTCTTAGGAGGAAGCTGTGAGTACGCATGCTGTATTTGTCGACGGCGGAGGAAGGTGAGATGGGTACCTCTTGTGGGGCTGCTCGAGGCAAGCCCAGCAGCCCTTGCTCGTTGGACAGGCATTTGAGCAATGTGGCATTGCTAGGAGGAGGGTGGATGCTGACGTGCTTTTAATGTCGACAGGAGAAGAAGGCAAGCTGTTATCCTGTTGTGGGACTGCCTTAGGCATGCAGGGGAAGCTTGGCTGGGACTAGCTCCCGCCTGTGAGCCCTGATTGTCGGTGGAAGCGCTTGAGCAGTGTGGCACTCCTAGGCGTCTGGAGGGAATAGCCCTGCTGTAAGTGTCGACCGGCGAGGAAGGCAGCTGTGAATGTGTTGCGGTGCTGCCCTAAGCATGAAAAGGAAGCTTGGTTGGATAGCGCTCCTGCCTGTGCCCCCTGCCGACAATTATACCATGCTTACTCTTAAGAAAGCTCGTAAGTGTCGACCGGCAAAGGAGTCGAGCCGTGAATGTGCTGTTGGGCTGCCTTAAGCATGCAGAACAATTCTGGGTGGGGGGGTCCAGCTCTCTTGCCTGTGAGACCTGTCGACAATTACACCAGGCTTACGCTTTAGAAAGCTCGCCTGCTCAGACACCTGTCTGGCAGCCGGCACTCACGGGCAAGAGCGCTGGGCACGACAAGCTTGTCTCTGGGAGCACAACAAAATGAGCCCATCTCGCCATCCTTCCGCCATCGACATTTGCTTGCCTTCTTCGCCTGCTGACAGTTACAGCGCGCCAATTCCCAACCTACTGCTAGGAGTGGCACACTGCTCAGATGCCTTTCTCCCCTGTCATTACTCACAGGCGAGCGTTCTTGGCATAACAAGCTTGTCTCTGGAAGCCCCACAGGTAGTCACATTTTGCCATCCTCCCCCATGAACAACTACACCATGCTTACTCTTAAGAGGGTGCTCAGAGGCTTCTCCGGAGAGCCGGCACTCATAGGCAAGAGATCTGGGCAGGAGAAGATTGTCTCTGGCAGGGCCACAAAACGAGCCGGGCTCACCATCCTCCCCTGTCGACAGTTACAGCAGGTGTACTCACGGCTGTCCGAACAGCCAGCGCTCACAGGCTTGAGCTGCATATCTGAGGCAGCTCTACAACAGGTTCGCAGTTTGCCCGCCTCTTCCCTCCACACTTAGAGCGAGCAAGCCCCTCTGTTTTGCCAGGAGAGGATGGCCACTCGGGAACATATTGTGCGGTGGCGTTAGGGATGAAGGCTCTTGCCTGTGAGCCCTGGCTGCTCGGACGCGCCACTGACTATTCTGGCATTCATTGAGGAAGCGCTGAGTACGCCTGGTGTGATCGGCGACACAAGTGAACGGTGAGCTGCGCATATCCTGTGCGGCTGCCAGAAGCTCTTTTCCAGCTCGTGTCCAGAATTCTTGCCTGTGAGGACTGACAGGTGAGAGAGGCGTTTGCGCAATATGGCACTCCTCGGAGTAAGGCGTGAGTACGCAGCCTTTAAGTGTGGACAGGAGAGGAAGGCAACTGTGAACGTGTTGTGGGCCTGCTGTGGCTTAGCAGGTTTTGTGTGGTGGGGATGAGCCCTTGCTTTTGAGCCCTGCTTGCTCGCAAAGGCGTCTGAGCATTTTGGCATTCTTAGGACTAAGTTGGGAGTAGCCGTGATGTAAAGGTCCAAAAGGCCCTCACCTAGAAGAGAGCAGGGAATATGCTGTGGGCTGGCAAAGGGAAGCTTGGCATGCCCAGAGCTCTTGCCTAGCGGCCCTTGCTGTTCGGACAGGCGTCTGAGCAGTTGGGCATTCTTAGGAGGAAGCTGTGAGTACGCCTGCTGTAATTGTTGACGGGGGAGGAAGGCGAGATGCGTACACCTTGTGGGGCTGCCCAAGGCTAGTTTCGCATACCCGCGCTCTTGCCCAGCAGCCCTTGCTCGTTGGACAGGCATTTGAGCAACGTGGCATTGCTAGGAGGAAGGCGGGAGTAGCGGTGCTATTAATGTCGACAGGAAAGGAAGGCAAGCCGTTATCCTGTTGTGGGACTGCCTTAGGCATGCAGGGGAAGCTTGGCTGGGACTAGCTCCTGCCTGTGAGCCCTGACTGTCAGTGGAGGCATTGGAGCAGTGTGGCACTCCTAGGCGTTCGGAGGGAATAGCCCTGCTGTAAGTGTCAACCGGCGAGGAAGGCAGCTGTGAAAGTGCTATGGGGCTGCCCTGCGCATGCAGGTCAAGCTTGCTTGGCAACAGCTCTTGCCTGTCAGCGTCGGCTGTTCGGACAGGCAGCTGAGCAGGCGGGCATTCTTAGGAGGCAGCTGTGAGTGGACGTGGTGTAAGTGTCCACAGGGGAGGATGGCGAGATTGGGCATGTCTTGTGGGGCTGCCGGAGGCAAGCTTGGCGTGCCCAGACCTCTGATCCATGTGAACTGATAGGTGGGAGAGTTTGAGCAGTTTCACACTCTTAGGAGAAAGGTGGGAACAGGCCTGGTGTTATTGTCGACTAGGGGCGCGGGAGGCAATGTCATGGGGGCTGCCCTAGCCTGACTCTAATTAACTCTAGATGGTGGCAGTCCAAGATTCCTTAACACTGAACTCCTTTGGAAGGAGTCCTGCTTTGCGAATTTCACTGGGTAGGAGCCCTTTCTCACCTGCCCGAGTTGTTGCAACTGGTCCGGATTGTGTCCATTTGGCTTGGATACAATGGACCGCCAAAGAAACATTAGTTTGAGCTCCTCCTGCTGCAACTAAGGAAGCTGATGAGCTTGCCTTCTTTGAGCTCCCACTGAGGTAGAAATCTGAGAGGAGCACCGTTGATTACGTCCAAGAGGTAACAGAGATGATCGTAATGGCTTTGCTTTGTCTAATCTAGACACATCTCTGTTTGTGGCACTTACTTATTCACTAATGCCTCAGCATCGATGCTATTTAGAACTCCTAATCCTGGCCCTGTAACACCACTGACATCCTTTCTTTCTCGCCATTTGGTGCTTCAGGTCCGCTTGCGTAACCATTCCATCCATGTGGTGTAAGCTATATTTAAAAATGGCAGACAGGATGGCTTAATCATAGACATGTTCTCTTGCCTGAGTAACGCTACAGGTTTTAGAGACCACAAAGGGTTCAACAGTAACTTTTGTGTTCCGGTTGATTTAACTGCGTGGGAGCTCTGCGGAGATGGTCGGGCTGTTCCTGCAGTGACCGCAGGGAAAGTTAAAATGGAGAGCATTGGGGAAGTGGTTAAAGCAGGAGAGAGTGTTGAAAGCCTGCTCCTGAGAGTGCAGGGTAGAACTAATGGCGTAGACTTACAAGTTACACTCCCATTACAAGAGCGTTTGTTAGAACGCATCACCGGGGTCTGCCGGGACCCGGGCAATGGAAGGCGGAAGTTTTCAGCGCAATCGTCTCTCCGGCACCAGGCGAGAGTCACTACAATTTGTAGTTAGTGACACACTGGACTTCTCAGTTTGGGTAATGTCTTGGTCCCATTTCTACTGGCAATAGTCTTAGAGGCTGTCACGGAGGATTCTGAACATCCCGTAGCGCTAAGTTTAGGGCTGCTGGTAAAAATGACCTCACTACCTCAGCAAGCAGCCAGTGGCCTGCCACTTGCCAATCAGGCACTGAGGCAGAAGTGAGCTCAGAAGCGCAGGCAGGACTCATGGCGCTCTGAGTGCCTCATCAGGCACTGAGGTCAAAGGGACCTCACAAGCACAGCCAGCAGCTCTGGGCCTGCCATGGCGCATCAAGCACGGAGAAAGAAGGGAACACCCAAGCAGACCAGCAGCCATGGGCGTGGCAGTGCATGCCCATGCATGCCATGCATGCAATGGCATGCAGGTCAAAGTGACATCGTAAGACACAACCAGCAACCATGGGCCTGCCACTGCCCTTTTCGGCATGCAGACACAAGTATCCTCACAAGCAAAGCCAGGTGGCATGACCCTGCCACTGGCCTATCAAGCACAGAGGCAGAAGCAAACTCACAAGCAGAGCGAGGCCCTGCACCACAAAAAAAGGCACGCGGAGACCACTGCACAGCAAAAAAGGCACTCAGAAGGACCTGCACCGCAAAAAAAGGGCTCTCGGAGGCCCCACTGCAAAGAAAAAGCACTTGGAAACCACTGCACCATGAAAAAAAGCACTCAGAGGGCCCTGCACCGCCAGAAAAGGGCCCTCGGATGCCCCTACATATGAAAAAAAGTCACTCGGAGGCCCCTGCACCGCAGAAATAGGCACTTGCAGGCCGCTGCATCACAAAAAAAGGCAATTGGAGGGCGCTACACCACAGACAAAGGCACTCGGAGGCCCCTGCAGAGGAAAAAAAAAGCCCTCGGAGGCCACTACACTGTAAAAAAAGGCACTCGGTGGCCACTACAGCACAAAAAAAGGCACTCAGAGGACCACACCACAAAAAAAGGTACTGGGTGGCCCCGACAGCACAAAGGCACTCGGGGGCTGCTACAATGCGAAACAAGGCACTCGGAGTGCCCGGCACCACCAAAAGAGGCACTCGGAGGCTCCTGCACTGGAAAAAGAGGCACTTGCAGGCCTGTAGACCGGAAAAAAAGGCACTCGGGGGCCGCTACACCGCAGAGAAAGGCACTTGGAGGCACCTGCAATGGAAAAAAATGCCCCCTGAGGCCCCAGCACCGCAAAAAAAGGCACTTGGCTGCCCCTACACTGGAAAAAAAGGCACTCGGAGGCCCCTACAGCACAAAAAAGGCACTTGGGGACTGCTACAATGTGAAACAAGGCACTCAGAGGCCCCTGAACCACAAGAAAAGGCACTCGGTGGCTCCTACAGCACAAGAAAAGGCACTCGGGGGCTGCTACAATGTGAAACAAGGCACTCGGAGGGCCCAGCACCACCAAAAGAGGCACTCGGAGGCTCCTGCACTGCAAAAAGAGGCACTTGCAGGCCTGTACACCAGAAAAAATGGCACTCGGAGGCTCCTACACCACAGAGAAAGGCACTCGGAGGCCCCTACAGCACAAAAAAAGGCACTTGGGGGCTGCTACGATGCAAAAAAAGGCACTCGGAGGCCCCTACACTGGAAATAAAGGCACTCGGAGGCTCCTGCACCTCAAAAAAAGGCACTCAGAGGCCTCCACACTGCAAAAAAGGGCACTCGGAGGCCAGTGCACTGAAAAACAGGGCACTTGGAGGCCAGTGCACACAAGAAAAGGCACTCGGAGGCCCCCACATTGCAAAAAAAGGCACTTGGAGGCTACTACACTGCAAAAAAATGCACCCTGAGGCCCCTGCACCGCGAAAAAAGGCACTTGCTGGCCCCAACAGCACAAAAAAAGGCACTCGGGGGCTGCTACAATGTGAAAAGAAAGGCACTTGGAGGCTGCTACAACGCAAAAAAAAGCACTTGGAGGGCCCTGCACCACAAAAAAATGCACTCGGAGGCTCCCGCACTGGAAAAAGAGGCACTTGCAGGCCTGTACACTGGAAAAAAAGGCACTCGGAGGCTCCTGCACCACAAAAGAAGGCACTCAGAGGCCCCTACACCACCAAGAAAGGCACTCGGTGGCCCCCACATTGCAAAGAAAGGCATTTGGAGGCTACTACATTGCAAAGAAATGCACCCTGAGGCCCACACACAGCAAAAAAAGCACTCAGTAGCCCCTGCACCGCAAAAAAAGGCACTTGGAGGCCAGTGCACTGAAAAACAGGGCACTTGGAGGCCAGTGCACCGCAAGAAAAATGCACTCAGAGGCCCCGACACCACAAAAGAAAGGCACTTGGAGGACCACACCACAAAAAAAGGCACTTGGGGGCTGCTACAATGCAAAAAAAGGCACTCAGAGGCCCCTGAATCACAAGAAAAGGCACTCAGTGGCCCCCTACAGCAAAAACAAAGGCTCTTGGGGGCTGCTACAATGTGAAACAAGGCACTCGGGGGGCCCAGCACCACCAAGAAAGGCACTCGGAGGCTCCTGCACTGGAAAAAGAGGCACTCGGAGGCCTGTACACTGGAAATAAAGGCACTTGGAGGTCCCTGCACCACAAAAAAGGCACTCGGAAGCCCCTACATTGCAAAAAAAGGCACTTGGAGGCTACTACACTGCAAAAAAAAGCACCCTGAGGACCCTGCACTGCAAAAAAAGGCACTCAGAGGCCTCTACAACACCTTCCACTTCCCTATCAGACACAGAGGCTGATGTGACCTGACAAGGACAGGAAGCCGCCTGGGGCCTGCCAGTGGCCTATCAGGCACTGGTAATTCTGTGAGCTCACAAGCAGAGTCAGCAGCCATGGGCATCCCACTGCCTGATGAGGCACTGAGACCAAGGTGACCTCAAAATGCAGCCAGCACGCAGAGGCCTGCCACTGGCCTATCAGTCACTCAGACTGCTGTGAGCTCAAAAGGACAGCCAGCAGCCAATGGCCTCGCACTGGCCTATCAGGCAATGGGACTGCTGTGACCTCACGAGCACAGCCAGCAGCTGTGGGTCTGCCACTGGCTATCAGGCACTCAGACTGCTGTGAGCTCAAAAGGACAGCCAGCAGCCAATGGCGTCACACTGGCCTATCAGGCAATGGGACTGCTGTGAGCTCACAAGCACAGCAAAGAGCCATGAGCCTGCCACTGCCCTATAGGGCACAGAGGCTGCTGTGACCTCACAAGCACAGCCAGCAGCTATGGGTCTGCCACTGGCCTATCGGGCCATGGGACTGCTGTGACCTCACAAGCACAGACAGCAGCTTTGGGCCTGCCACTGGCCTCAGAGGCACTGAGGCTGCTGTGACCTCACCAGCACAGCCAGCAGTCAGGGGCCTGCCAGTGGCTTATGAGGCACTGAGTGTGCTGTGACCTCACAAGCACAGCCAGCAGCTATGCGCCTGACACTGGCCTAGGAGGCACTGAGGGTGCTGTGACCTCACAAACACAGCCAGCAGGGTACGCTGTAGACTAACCTATGAGGCACTCAGGCTGCTGTGACCTCACAAGCACAGCCAGCAGGAGGCGCTGTAGACTAACCTATGAGGCACTCAGGCTGCTGTGACCTCACAAGCACAGCCAGCAACCATGAGCCTGCCACTGGCCTAGGAGGCACTCAGGCTGCTGTGACGTCACAAGCACAGCCAGCAGCCTGCCACTGGCCTCGGAGGCACTGAGGCTGCTGTGACGTCACAAGCACAGCGAGCAGCCAGCAGCCTGACACTGGCCTAGGAGGCACTGAGGGTGCTGTGACCTCACAAACACAGCCAGCTGGGGGCGCTGTAGACTAACCTATGAGGCACTCAGGCTGCTGTGACCTCACCAGTACAGCCAGCAGTCAGGGGCCTGCCACTGGCTTATGAGGCACTGAGGTTGCTGTGACCTCACAAGCACAGCCAGCAGCCATGAGCCTGCCACTGGCCTCAGAGGAACTCAGGCTGCTGTGACCTCAGCAGCACAGCCAGCAGCCAGGAGCCTGCCACTGGCCTAGGAGGCAGTCAGGCTGCTGTGACCTCACAAGCACAGCCAGCAACCATGAGCCTGCCACTGGCCTAGGAGGCACTGCGGCTGCTGTGACGTCACAAGCACAGCCAGCAGCCAGGAGCCTGCCACTGGCCTCGGAGGCACTGAGGCTGCTGTGACCTCACAAATACAGCCAGCAGCCAGCAGCCTGCCACTGTCATAGGAGGCACTGAGGCTGCTGTGACCTCACAAGCACAGCCAGCAGGCTGGAGCCTGCCACTGGCCTAGGAAGCACTGAGGCTGCTGTGACGTCACAAGCACAGCCAGCAGCCAGGAGCCTGCTACTGGCCTAGGAGGCACTGAGGCTGCTGTGACCTCACAAGCACAGCCAGCAGCCAGGAGCCTGCTGCTGGCCTAGGAAGCACTGAGGCTGCTGTGACCTCACAAGCACAGCCAGCAGCCAGGAGCCTGCTACTGGCCTAGGAAGCACTGAGGCTGCTGTGACCTCACAAGCACAGCCAGCAGTCAGGGGACTGCCAGCGGCTTATGAGGCACTGATGTTGCTGTGACCTCACAAGCACAGCCAGCAGCCATGAGCCTGCCACTGGCCTTTGAGGCACGGAGGCTGCTGTGACCTCACAAGCACAGCCAGCAGGCACTGGCCTGCCCCTCGTATATCAGGCACTGAGGCTGCTGCTGTTGTCCGAAAAGCGGATTCGTTGCCCGGTGTGCAATAAAGCCAATAATTACACACTCAGGAGAGACATTTGCTTATTTATTTCAGAGTTGCGCAAGCCTGGGTGCTCGGTCCTTTCCCACAAATCAAGCACACCCCCCCCCCAACTTTTCAAGTAGCATTTATACAAACAAATTGCCAGATTTGCAATTTTCCCTTTTACACTGATTGGTTAGTGATTTCTTCATTCCCCGGGTCCCACCCCTGTCTCCCAAGGTCCTGATGAGGGGAGATCAATTAACACTGCCCCAGCAGGGACAGTAGGTGTTATCTCCCAAAGTCCTGACAAGGGGGAGATAGTCCAGACCCCTTAATTAACATTGTTTCAGCAGTGAGAGGAGGTTTTGCTTCCCAAGGTCCTGGTGCCCAAGCAGGCCTTATTTCAAAGCCTTGACATCCTCCCTTTCGGAGTGTGGGGCACAGGAATGCAGACTGCTTGTAACTCCCTTATCTTTCCAGCCTGCACCAGCTCTGGGGCCCTTTCTTACTGAACTAGGAGTGCGGCCTAAGGCTTCAGCAAATTTAGCTACTCATGAAGCAAGTTTTATCTAAGTGGCTACCTCTAGACCACTTCAGACTTAATGTTAGAAGTTATCCTAATCTACCTAGTTCACGCATTCCTTCTGAGCTTCCCAGGGTTGTCTTGTAACAATTCCCCCCTTTGAGACTTATATGATCATTTTCATATTAGTCTCACTCTTTTAAAATCTTTCCCATATTAATTTTGTACAACATCTACAAATGCATTGAATCACTACATAAACGCATACAAAAACTACTAACACCATTCCCAAAATTGTTAAACACTTTCTAACCCATGAGCTCACGTCAGGGAACCAGGAAGTCAACCATTTCCATGTTTCTTCAAATCCAAAAGAGGTATCCTCTTTCTGAACCCCATGTAAGATTTCAGTCTGCTTCCAGATTTCATTTAGATCGGTAGAAATTCTCCCGCTTTGATCCACATATACACAGCAACTAGTATTTATTACTGTACATACTCCTCCCTGAGATGCCAATAACATCTCTAGAGCCATCCTGTTTTGGGTAGTTATTTTAGCAATTTCTGAAACCTCCTCTTGTAAAGCTGCAGTGGCATCAGAGGTTTTATTCCCTATTTTTTTCAATAACTGCTGAAATATTTACTATTGCTTTTTCAAGTTCACTCACTCCCAGTTGTGGAAACAGCCACCTTACGAATGACTGCAACCTAGTAGGTCGATCTATTACAGGATTATTGACCCTCTTTTGTCTCCTTATGAATGTTCTTAGCCAGGATTTTTGGTATTTATTACTCAATTCTTTTCTTATAGTAACATTAGGGATTATTGCCCCTAAAGTACATGACCCTGACCAATTAGGAGGTAGCACTTTTCGTGCCTTGTTTCCACACAACCAATACCATCCACTACCTTTTGGAACACGCCACCCATTTAGTTCCTTACTTGGCCACTTGTAACCTATTCAGGTATCCGAGAGCAATCTTTATAACCTCCTACCTTAATGGCTCCAGTACAGTTGATCGGTTGCTTTCCATAAAGTATAGTTTTCTCCCACCATTTATTACTATTATTACATCTTTGGATACATTGATAATAATCTCCTGTCACCCTCTGGACTTCCCATTCCTGTTTGGTTGTTTCATAGGCACTCCAATTAGTGGGAAGCCCTTGTTGGAAAGTTCAGGGAAGTGGGTACACACCCAGCAATCCCTCTGGTTAACTATCTTCATAGATTTCGTAATTACTTCCAAATGGAGATTGTGACTCCAAAATCCTTCCTGATTCCCTTTAATTGTTTGGCTCAGGTAACCTAGAAAAACTAACCACCACATTTCTCCCCTGGTTGTTAAGGAGAACATCATTTTTACACAGATACCGTAACAACAATATTAACCCTATTCCTAACAAACAGATTAAAGCATTTTTTCCCTGAATACAATCTAAATTTAAAACCGATTCGCTTCTAATACATCTCATATATCTTTATATATTTTTAACTTTAGAGGTTGAACTTGTTCAGCTTTCCACGTCTCTCGAGGTACTGCTTTCACTCGGGTGTAATCTAAAAGTATAACTGGATGTACCTACGGAGAGAAGAACCTTTGCCATAGACAAGAGATAATCACTTAAAATTTGATCACCCTTAACGTGCATTTGAATTTCATTTCCAGTTAAATTTACAGTGTAAGGTTTGCCATACAGAATCTCAAATGGACTAACTTTCTCCCTAACCCTTGGGGTTATTCTGGTTCTTAATAATGCCAGAGGTAAAACATCAGTCCATTTCATCTGAGTCTCCTGACACAATTTTCCTACCTGTCTCTTAATTGTTTGATTCATTCTTTCCACTTTTCCACTGGATTGTGGCCTCCAGGGGGTATGTAAGTCCCATTTAATTTGTAGTATTTTTGAGATTTGTTGTACTATTTCTGCTATAAAATGAGGTCCCCTATCTGAAGAAAACCCTTCTGGTACCCTCAATCTTGGTATGATTTCTTTTAATAACATTTTCACTACCTCCCCTGCTTTAGTGGTACGACACGGGAAAGCCTCAGGCCATCCTGAAAAGGTGTCAACAATTACCAACAAATATTTATATCCATTACATCTTGGTAATTCAGAAAAATCAATTTGCCAGTAATCCCCAGGCATGAAGCCCCTTTTTACTTCCCCTGGGGGGGCTTCTTCTGAATCCTGGGATTATTTCTAAGACAGATTTCACATTTTTGTGTAATACCCTTTGCAATTATCAACATACTAACTCCCACAGCAAATCTTTTAACTGTTTCAACCAATGCCTCAGCTCCCATGTGGGTACTATCATGTATTTGCTTCATCAGCTTCTTCATTATCGGCAAAGTTACCACACACTGTCCAGTAGATGACACCCACCATCCTTCAGGAGTTTTTATGCATTTCAGTATTTCTGCTAATTTATTTTCTTTTTCAGTGTATACTGGAATTTCCATTTTTAACATTCTCTCTGGAACTAATGCTGCCACTGACATGGATAATTTTGCAGCCTCATCGGCCTGTTATGGAAATTAGGCTTGTCGGCCACCATAACAGAGTTCGACCCTAGGTTCCCCCAAGTAAAGTTCAGAGCCAAATCAAAACAAATTAAATTTTAATCACACGCGTGCCGTAATTACAGCTCGAGCTGGGTGCCTTCGAAGAGGGACCCTAACATAAACAAATCCTGGGTAATTATAGTCTTTTCGACTTCCATTTCCCACCCCTCACGCGATAGTTAGACCAATAGTAATTTTTTGGTCTGGGGTCTCCTGCTCCTCATTGGGTCTCATCGTCTTTCTGAGGCAAGCTGGTTTTCTCCTTATTCTTGTTTTTTTGCAGTCTCTGATGACGGTTGTACTTCTGTTTTTGTTGGGTCTGGCGGTTGCCTCCCAAGGTCTTATTTTCCCCCATTGTTTTGGCGTCTTCCCTCTCGGAGTCGGTGACACAGATGCGCCGACTGCGTGTGGCTCCCTTATCTTCCCAGCCTGAACGAGCTCTGAGGCACTATTTTTTATTAAACTAAGTAAAGATTCGTTACTTTTCCCACGCACGGCCTAAGGCTTCAGCAAATCTAGCCACTCATGCTAAGCAAGTTTTATATAAGTTGTGCTAAGCAGCCATTTCTAGACAGTTTCAATTCACTATTCTTTAACAGTTTCCCCCCTTTGTTTTTATGAAGCATCCCTGCTAATATTTTAAACAGAGTTCTCGAAGTCTTTCGAGGCATACTATCACTTTCCATACTCTTATATATAATATGATTGTAAGCAATAGGCATAACACAGTTAAACTGAACACAACTACTACCGGGTGCAATACATGATTATAAATCCCTGTTGTGGTTGGTGACCACCCTAGAAGAGTTTCCCAGCCATGATGTTCTCCGTCCCTTTTTACCCTTTCTAAGATATGATGCATCTCTTTTGCATCATGGTGAACAGTGATTAGAGTTTTCTGTCCACTGTTCCGGATGCGCTCTAGCAGTCGATGCAAATCATCATGTTGCAGTAGTTTCCTTACCAGGGTGAGATTCATCCCAATGGGAGTAGGTAGTAAATTTTGAATTAATGTATAATTAGATTGTAACAATTGATAAGACGTGATAGGAGCTGAATAATTGAAATCACATCCCATGATTTTGGTAAAGCTACAAATACAAATATTTCAATGATTACTCATATCTACTACAATGCTATCTATAACTATAAGACTACAAAAGGTTCTCATACATACACACCCTCTCCCAATATATACAAGTATAGTTGCAGGTGTTTCATCAGGGTGTATTTCAAAGTGACAAACATTTTGCTCAGTGTCAAGACAAATGTCTTGGGCTTTGATGGTATTACTTTCACAAATAAACCCTTGCTGTTCCTGTACAATACATGCGCTAACGTCCACAGTTTGCCATTTATTTCCATTTCGTTGGGCCCATACTCTGTGTTCCAATGGATAGAGTATAGCTCCATTGTGATTTAATCCTAATGCAATGATTGGATATATTGTATATGTTGGAGCATTACGTATTGTTGAAACAAAGGCTGTGGCCTTAGTGTTGATAGGATCATAAGTAAAATTGACCAGATACCACCAGGATTGGAATTCCTTTTCAAATTCGGTCACATTATCCCAAATTACCTTTCGAATTTCAGTGGGTAAAGTGCCTTCTTCCCCTCCCTTATAATCGCTGCTGCCATAGATTGCATCCATAGTTGAGCTTGGATGCAACTGAGGGCCAGGGAAATATTAATTTGGGCTTCCCCAAGTGCATCCACTATCAAGTGGTGATCTTTTTCATTCATTTTTTCCCACTGAGGTAATATCTCGGATGAAAGCCATTGGTTAGTTCCTAATGCTAATAGAGAAGACCTCAATGGATGTTTTAATCTGTATAAGTCACTTGTTGTTGTGCTCAGTTTATTTACGAGTACTTCAGCATCTATACTGTTTAGGACTCCCAATCCTGTTCCTATGATACCGGTCACATCTCTCCCTGTTCATTTTGGAGAGGTGAGGGTTCGCCTATGTAACCACGCCGTCCATCCCACATAGGACGTACCTAAGAATGGTGAACAGGTCGGTTTGATTGTAGAGATATAATTTGCATTAATAGCTCTACTCGTTTGAGAGACCATGATGGATTAAATAACACTCGTTGTTGGCCTGTATTTCTAATCACATACGGTCCAATTTCAAAGATTTGTGGGGATAAGGTTTTCTTACTCTTCATGGTAACAGAGTTATTTATATTGGTGGAAATAATTGTAGTCAGGGTAGGTATTGCTGTACTGGGCTCAATAATGTCTATTTTAAATTTAAATGACAGTCCCACATTGTGGTGAGCCCACAGGCAAACTATAAAAACAGGTTGTTCTAAGGTAAAATTGTACCAACAATCCAGTTTTTCAGTGGCACAAATTTTCCTTCCTTTTTCATTTGATTTGATTTTAGTGAGAGAGATTTGAGTTGCCTTCTCATGGGTGGACCCGTTGATCACTCGACACCCTATCTTTATTTCCTTTCCTGTCCTTCCCAGGAGTTGGGGAAGTTGGTTAGTATTATCCCAGCTCCATTCATTTTCTGAGTATACTTCAGTTCCATGCATGACCAGGGCTGAGAGGTTTAAGTTTTTATCAGAACTTAATCCCATACTTCCGGTATACTTAACACGGGCCTGGGACCATGGCCACTCTAAGGTTCTTTGACCACAGCTAAGGGAAAGTAGCATTGCCAGGGTTTGAAACAGCAGGGTGCAGTAACGGGAAAGAGATTTGTGTTAGTGAGGCGAGTCCGAACAGATTACCCTGGGGAAGTCGTGTATCCCATCGAGCTTTACGTGGTTGTTTTCACTGTTCTGCTGCAACCTCTGCTGTGTTTGCTTCTTGGACTGTCACTCGTTTCACGTGAGAGTGGTGAATCCAATTCTCTTTTCCTAGAATTTTAACAGCGCAGTAAGAACTAACAATACAGTATAGGGTCCTTCCCATTTTGGTTCTAGTTTTGTTTTTCGCGAGAATACCTTTATCAACACTTTATCTCCAGGCTGTATAGCATGTGCCTGAATGTCTGATGGCACTGGCTGAAACCACTGAGCCTGATTTTGCAAGGCCTTAAACTGTTCTTGTAAGGCTAGTACCTATTGTGTTACTCGTTCATCTCCGTCTAATAGGCTGGTCTTAGCAGGGATATAAGTCCCTGGTATCGCTAAATGTCTCCCAAAAAGAATTTCTGCTGGTGGTAGTCCTATGGGTTGCCGTGGAGAATTTCGAACATCCCACAGAGCTAAGTTTAATGCCTCTGGCCATTTTAGGCTAGCATGTGTGCATATTCTTGCTATTTTCTCTTTTAATGTTCTATTCATTCTTTCTACTTGTCCTGAAGATTGTGGGTGATAAGGAGCATGTAGGTTTCTTTTTATTCCTAACGATTTACATAACTGATTGATTATGCTTGCTGTAAAATGGGCACCCCTGTCTGAATCAATGGCTTCTGGGACCCCATACCTGGGTATGATTTCCTTCAGTAAGGCTTTTACCACTCCCCCTGTGTCAGCCTTTCTTGTTGGAAAAGCTTCTACCCAGCCTGATAACTGATCTACTATCACTAACAAGTGTTTGTATCCATAGACAGATGGCATATCTGCATAATCTATTTGCAGCTTCTGGAAAGGGAAGTAAGCCCATGGTCGTCCCCCCCCCAAATCTGAGCTTGGCTTGTTATTTGAAAACTTCTGGCAGGTCGGGCAGCTATTTGTTATTCTTCTAGCAGCTGCATAGATTCCTGGAGCAGCCCATACTTTCTGTACCTGTTTAGCTATTCCCTCGGCTCCCCCATAAGCTTTATCGTGAAACCACCTAGCTATAGTAATTAAATATTTTTTTGGTAGAATTGGTTTTTCCCCAATTGTCCATATTCCGTCACCATTTTGTTTTGCTTCCCACTGTTCCCATTGTTTTTTCTCTTCCACTGAGCAGTCTTTTTCATACATAGTTTTGGGGTCTATTAAGTTTGGCCACTCACTCTGGTCCATCCTTGGAACTGCCCCCATACATTCTCTCAGAGGTTGTTGAGCTGCAGCCCTCGCAGCAGCGTTGGCTAGAGCATTTCCTCTGCTAATTTCTGTAGTGTCTTTAGTATGGGCTGGGCAGTGTATTACCGCAATTTCTTTGGGCAGTTGAACTGCTTCCAGCAAATTACGTATTTCTTCTCCATTAGCTAATTTCTTTCCTGATGACGGCAAGAATCCTCGTTCTTTCCATAACATCCCTGTTGCATGACACACTCCAAATGCATATTTAGAGTCAGTATAGATATTCACCCGCAAGCTCTTACCTATTTTTTGCTGCTTGGGGCAATGCTATTAATTCTGCTCCTTGAGCACTTACTGATGGAGACAAAGGATTGGCCTCGAGCACCTCAAAGACGTTAGTGACAGCATAGCCGGAGTGACGTCTTCCGTCCAAATAATAGGATGACCCATCTGTAAACAGAACTAAGTCCGGGTTCTCCAAAGGTTCATCTTTAAGGTCCTCCCGGGGCTTGCTCGAGCTGACGACCACCTGCTCACAGGAATGATGTGGCTCTCCGTCCTCCGGTTGAGGCAATAGCGTTGCTGGATTCAAAATATTGCATCTTTTGAAAGTCACATTATCTGCATGCAGTATTATCAGTTCATAGCGGTCAGCTCTCTGTGGGGATAGTGCTTGAGTCGCATATTGCTTCATTAACAGTTCTACTTCATGTGGCACATACACAGTCAATGAATGACCCAAAACCACAGGTCGTGTTTTTTTCAGTAAGAGCTGCAGTAGCTGCTATTGCTCTGATGCGTCCTGGAGTGCCTTTAGCTACCTCATCTAGTTGCGTGGAGTAATAGGCCACTGGTCTACGGTGAGGGCCTAGTTTTTGGGTGAGTACCCCACTTGCTACTCCCTGTCGCTCATGGACAAATAATTCAAATAGTTTGCTATAATCTGGTAACCCGAGAGCAGGGGCTGAAACCAACGCTTTTTTCACAGATGTAAAAGCTTTCTCCCTTTCTGGGCCCCAGGCCAAAGGCTCTATCTCCTCCTTTTTTGTTGCCTGTACCAGAGGCTTAGTAAGTTCTGCTAACCCCGGAATCCACGGTCGGCAGAATCCTACAGCTCCTAAAAATCCCCTAAGCTGTTTTTTTGTTACAGGACGAGGCATATCAAGAATTGTCTTTACTCGTTCTGGATCAACTAACCTGTGTCCTTCTCTTAAGATAAAACCCAAATATTTTACCTCTCTTTGACACAGCTGGAGTTTAGACAGAGATGCTCGATGCCCTTTTTCTGCAAGAGCGTTACATAGAGAAACAGTATCTTTCAAACATGTCTCATAATCTTTACTTGCTAATAACAAATCATCTACATATTGTATTAATACAGAATGTCCTGGAAGTTCGATATCTGAGAGGTCATTTTTAAGTATACGCGAAAAAACAGTTGGAGACCCAGTAAATCCCTGTGGCAGCCTTGTCCAAGTTAATTGTTGTCCCTTCCAAGTGAAAGCAAAGAGATCTTGGCTATCTTCAGCTATCGGTATACTAAAAAAGGCTGCTGTTAGGTCAATCACAGTAAAATAAGTTGCCCAGTGGGGTATCTGTAGTAAAATGGTTGATGGGTCGGGGACTACTGGATGTGGAGCAACTACATGTTGGTTTATAGCCCTTAAGTCTTGTACAAAGCGATACTCTGGATCACCATCAGCATCTTGCCTGTTCTTTTTAACTGGCAGAATTGGGGTGTTATATGGGGATTCACAGACTCTAAGGATACCCATTTTCAGATAATGATCAGTTTGTTTTTGGATACTCTTCTCTGCTTCCTTTGGGATAGGATATTGTTTAACTGCAGGAGGCAATCCCCCCTTTGTTTTTATCGAGACTGGACCGGCTGATTTCAGTAGTCCCACATCCATTCCTGAAGAGCTCCATAATTTTTTAGAAACTGATTCTAAACCTGTTGGAATTTGCAGATTAGTTGACTCTGGTTCTGGTGTCTTAGCCAGAACACATGAACCCATAATTATTAGCTTTATCCCTTCTGGCTGTAAGCAGATCTGAGTTTCCAAGGCTTGCAGGAGATCTCTCCCCAAAAGGCATATAGGTGCGTCTGTGGAAATTATAAAATGTCCCCACACTGTTTTACCCTCAATAGTGAGTAATAAGGGCTTAGATAACATTCATTCGCCCTTTCCCATCACTCCTTGCATCACTATTTTATCTGATGATTTGCATCCTTTAGGCTCAAAATTTAAAAGGGAAAGGGTGGCTCCAGTATCCACTAGAAAGGGAACTTCTAAACCTTCAGTATTGCCATTACGTGACCCTCAAAATCCAAAACTACATCCCATAAATTTACTCCAATTTCCACAGTATTTTCTGAGTCTCCTGTTTCCTCTCATTGTGGATTGACTGGGAATCGCCTGGTCTCCTCCTTAGTGTTTGATTGTCTCATGCCGGTTCCTCTGTTCCTAACTACACGGGGCCTCACTGGGCACTCCTGCTGCCAGTGTCCTTGTTCCCCACAATAATAACAATCATTAACTCCTGACTGTACAGCACGTTCACTTTGGTTCCATCTATCTCTCCTGGCTCTTTCACGTCCCCTCCCCCTGGGTCCTCTAAATCCATCTCTTAACACAGCTGCTAACACACTAACTTCCTCTTTTTTTTGCTGTCTCTTTTCTTTTGCCCTCTCCTCCTCTCGACTATTATACACAAATGTGGCTAAACGTATTATTTCATCCATTCGCTTTCCTGGCCAGTCAGGAACATGTTTGGAAAACTACTTTCTAATGTCCGGGGCTGCTTGGTCTACAAATGTGGAAATCATTAGCGGCCTGTTAGCCTCGGCTTCTGGGTCTAGTCCTCCCCCATACATTCTGACTTGCTTAATTAGCCTAGCAAAGAAAGCCGAGGGGTGTTCCTCTGCCTGTTGCTGACACTCCCTTACTTTAGACCAATTTGCAGTCTTTTGTCCTGCCAAACGTATAGCTTCTTCTAAGCCCTCTCTGGCTAATTGCAACTGCCTGTAATCTGCATCTACATTATGATTCCATCCGGGGTCCACAGCTGGCCAGGCTGTTTGAGCAGCCCCAACACACCCCTCTGCTGCCCAACGGCGGTTTGCATCCAAACTTGAGCACCTTTCATCTGGAGTGAACACAGATTCAAAGAGCATTTGTACATCTCCCCAGGTAGGGTCATACGCCCGCATAATTCCCCTTATGATTTGTAACACTCTTTCTGGATCATCCCTAAGTCTGGGGAGCCGTTGACTCCATATAATTAAATCTTGGGGTCTCCAGGGTCGGTAAACTCGTGTAGTGGCGACCCGAGGTACCCCTTCCAGACCGGGTGGGGGCACTCCTGGCACAGGAAGGCCTTCCAGAGGAGCTTGAAAGGCGGGGGCGGAAGGCAAGCGGGGGTGTAGGGAAGCTGAAGCAGAGGGTAGCGCATAGGGTGGAATAGTTTCCACAAGCGTTTCAGCAGCTGCGGTACTTACAGCATTCTGAGGAAAGAGTCTCTCTTTCCTAGGCGCCTCTTTTCATCTAGCAAATGCCCAGTTGTCCCATACATACCAGTAATCCATTTGTCTGGGGAACCTATTCTGCAAATGATGACGCAGGAAAGTTAGTTCCTGGTAACTGAAGGACCCCTGGGGTGGCCATCGCTCTGCCAGATTACCTTCCTTAGTCAGGAACGGCCAATCCTCCTGACATAGTTGGACTAACCTTTTTCTCCCTAAATTTTTGGTACCATCAATCTTACTCCAGTTTACCAAAATTTCGGCTAAGGGCGTCCCCTTTTCTATGCCGAAATTATTTCCCATATTGAGTTCCTGAAAAGTGCGTCTTAAGCAAATCAGGCAGTGCACTTCCTTCCCGGTAACACCAGTCCCTGTAGCTGGTGTGATCACACACACTATTTCTCTCCCTCTCTTTCTCTCGCTCTCTGGGAACTGCACTCACACCACCCGAGTCTTTAACTGCTAGGACTGCTGTCCCTTCGCAGCAGGTGGCTTCTCAGCCGACGGGTGCCCCAATCGGTTCCCAGGCTACACGCACTCACACACACACACACACACACACACACACACACACAAACACACAGTGCTGTTTACACTCACACCAGTCACGGTGACTCTAGATTTCAGTCTTACAGTTTTGCAGTGCGCCTTATGCTGATCAGGCTGCACAACCCTCCTCCGGCCGGACCGAGCTGGGACTTAAAACCCACTCTAACCCTGGGGATGGGACTCCTACCTGTCCCCCTGGTATGCCTTACAGTGGCCAGCCCGCGTACCCCCCCCACACACCTGGTACGCCTTACGGTGATCAGTCCGCGTACCCTTTCAGTGCACTGTTACCAGACCAGAATTTAGAATTTAGGCGGGAGTTTAAGACTCACCTTCTCGGTGCCTCTCGTTGCCAAAGATCCCAGGTGAACTCACCCGATGGCGCCAGATGATTGTTTGGAGATGAGAGGCCCCAACAGTGGTCGCCTAGGGTCCCATCTGGGGTGCCAAACTGTTATGGAAATTAGGCCTGTCGGCCACCATAACAGGGCTCGACCCTAGGTTCCCCCAAGTAAAGTTCAGAGCCAAATCAAAACAAATCAGATAATTTTAATCACGCGCGTACCGTAATTACAGCTCGAGCTGGGTGCCTCCGAAGAGGGACCCTAACATAAACAAATCCTGGGTAATTATAGTCTTTTCGACTTCCATTTCCCACCCCTCACGCGGTAGTTAGCCCAATAGTAATTTTTTGGTCTGGGGTCTCCTGCTCCTGATTGGGTCTCATCATCTTTCTGAGGCAAGCTGGTTTTCTCCTTTTTTTTGTTTTTTTGCAGTCTCTGATGATGGTTGTACCTCTGTTTTTGTTGGGTCTGGCGGCTGTTTCCCAAGGTCTTATTTTCCCAATTGTTTTGGCGT
Organism: Dromaius novaehollandiae; assembly: GCF_036370855.1. Classification (NCBI taxonomy): domain Eukaryota; kingdom Metazoa; phylum Chordata; class Aves; order Casuariiformes; family Dromaiidae; genus Dromaius; species Dromaius novaehollandiae. The sequence goes on from NW_026991446.1 coordinate 612,072, forward strand.
CTTCCCTCTCGGAGTCGGTGACACAGGAGCGCAGACTGCGTGTGGCTTCCTTATTTTCCCAGCCTGAATGAGCTCTGAGGCACTATTTTTTATTAAACTAGGTAAAGATTCGTTACTTTTCCCACATGCAGCCTAAGGCTTCAGCAAATCTAGCCACTCATGCTAAGCAAGTTTTATGTAAGTTGTGCTAAGCAGCCATTTCTAGACAGTTTCAATTCACTATTCTTTAACACTCACAAACACAGCCAGCAGCCAGGGGCCTCTCTCTCGCCTATGAGGCACTGAGGCTGCTGTGACCTCACAAGCCCACCCAGCAGTCATTGGCCTCAAACTGGCCTATCAGGCACTGAGGCTGCTGTGACCTCACAAGCACAGCCAGCAGGCATGGGCATCCAACTGCCCTATAAGACACTGAGGCTGCTGTGACGTCACAAGCAAAGCCAGCAGCTGTGGGTCTGCCACTGGCCTGTCAGGCAATAGGACTGCTGTGACCTGACAAGCACAACCAGCAGCTATGGGCCTGCCACTGGCCTATAGGGCACTGAGGCTGCTGTGACCTCACAAGCACAGCGAGGAGCCAGAGGCCTGCCATTGCCCTATAAGGTACAGAGACAAATGTGACCTCAAAAGGCAGCCAGCAGACGGGGCCTCCCACGGGCCTATCAGGAAATAGGACTGCTGTGACCGCACAAGCACAGCCAGCAGCTATGGGCCTGCCACTGGCCTATGAGGCACTGAGGCTTCTCTGACCTCACAAGCACAACCAGCAGCTATGGACCTCGCACTGGCTATCAGGCACTCATACTGCTGTGACCTCACAAGCACAGCCAGCAGCCATGGGCCTGCCCCTGGTGTATGAGGAACTAGGACTCCTGTGCCTTCACAAGCACAGGCAGCAGCTGTGGGACTGCCACTGAACTGTGAAGCATGGAGACAAACATGGCCTCACAAGCACAACCAGCAGCCAGGGGCCTGCCACTGCCCTATGAGACACTGAGGCTGCTGTGACCTCACAAGCAAAGCCAGCAGCCAGGGGACTCCCTTTGGCCTATGAGGCACTGATGCTGCTATGACCTCACAAGGACAGCCAACAGCCAGGAGCCATCCCACTGGCCTATCAGGCTATAGGACTGCTGTGACCTCACAAGCACACCAAGCAGACATTGGCCTCCCATGGGCCTGTCAGGCACTGAGGCTGCTGTGACCTCACAAGCACAGCCAGCAGCCATTGGCCTCCAACTGCCTGATGAGGCGCTGACGCTGCTGTCAACTCAGAAGCACAGTAAATAGTCAGGGGCCTGCCACTGCCCTAAAGGGCATGGAGGCTGCTGTGACCTCAGAAGCCCAGTGAGCAGCTATGGGCCTGCCACTGCCCTATAGGGCACTGAGGCTTCTCTGACCTCACAAGCCCACCCAGCAGTCATTGGCCTCGAACTGGCATACCTGGCACTGAAGCTTCTGTAACCTGAAAAGCACAGCCAGCAGCCACGTGCCTGCCACTGGCCTGTGAAGCACTGAGGCTGCTGTGACCTCACAAGCACAGCCAGCAGACAGGGGCCTGCCACTGCCCTATAAGACACTGAGGCTGCTGTGACCTCACAAGCAAAGCCAGCAGCTGTGGGTCTGCCACTGGCCTATCAGGCTGTAGGACTGCTGTGACCTCACAAGCACAGCCAGCAGCTATGGGCCTGCCAGTGACCTATCAGACACGTGTCGCGGCCCGAAAGGAGTCGTTCAGGACGACCTCCCTCCCCTTAGGACCAACGACCAAGTTCGTGATGCCCTTGCACTCAATTAAGGTGAAAACGACACCAGCCAACCAGTTTAAGATTTATTAAGGCAAAATGGAATCAACTAACGAGACATGTCCCGCGTCACACGTTTAGGGAAAAAGAGAGGAAAAGGGGAAGAGAGAGAGAGAAAGATATCACCACCCGTGGATCCAGCGGCGTCCCGTTGGTCCTCTTCTTTTGGGAGTCCTTGCGGCGGGGCGGGGGGGCAGAGGGGGGAAGCTCCCGTCTGGTTCCGCTGACTCTGCTCGAGTTCTTCAGTCGTCGCAAGCAAGCCCCCCCATTCACACAGTCTGCAGTTTTTATAGGTTCTTGCCCGGCCTCTGGGAGGTGCTTCCTCGCTTCCCATGCAGATTAACCGTCATGCGCAGTCCGCCCTCTCGGAACCTTCCAGAAATGGGCTGGGGTATCTGGGGGTCTCCTGCTCATGCGCAGATGGCAAATGAGTACGTGCGGTTCGTGCCCTAGAGACGCCCTTCTGCCCTTTTCGCACCCTTTTTACCCTGTGCAGGTGCACAAGGTTGTTTACTTCGCAGACGGCTCCCGGGGGCGCCAGCGCGGCATTGCCCGACACACCTTGGCAGCGGCAGCTTTGCAGCAGCAGCAGCAATGTCAAGACAAAACCGCATTTAGTACCGGTCCTCTACACCACCCCGTGTCTCAACATTGCAGCTTGGCAGCAGGAGAGAGAGAGAGAGAAAGAAAGCAAGCAAGCAAGGAAGGAAAGGAGAGAGAATTAGGGACGGGGGGGAAGTCGTGGGAACAACATGGGTTTGGGTAAAAAATAAAGTGCTTAACAGTGATTAAACAGAGGTCTTGCTCAATGCAAGCTTATTCTTTAACAACTTCAACAACAGTTAACTTTACAAAACAGACATCAAAACTGAGTTAATGAGGTAGGATTGTTACAATAGGCATAAAACAGCTGGCAAATGCGCTGTGGATGTCAATATGCAATTTCCTCCTTCAGGAGAAACTGGGAAATGATGGGTACTGTGGTTGGCCACGGCCAATGGATGGCACGGATTTTCTTTATGCCGTCCGGCAAGGTGGTAGGAACAAATTGCATATTTGACACAACATGTCCGATTAATTGAACAAAGCAAGGAATTATACAAGAACATTAAGGCGGCAACTGCACCTAACAAATACAATATTAACTGTTTCACCCACGGTGCCCCCAGTAACCAGGACTACAAATCGCCACTCCAGCCATTCCAGGTTTGGACGAGGACGTGGGCTATTTTTCTGATATCTTTGGTTAACTGGAGAACTACTTCGCCTACATCATCTATTTCCAAACAACAGTTAGGAATATTTAATTTCCCACACACTTCTCCCTCTTCAGCTAACAGGTAATCTAAAAACCATGTGGTGCTGAAGGATTGCCGTGCGCATCTGTTGGGATTGCCAAGTTAGAAGATCTATCGTGTCAGCGGTTTTGTTGGTAATAATTTCTAGAGCCGCTTGTAGTCTGATTATTTCCCCATTTTTGCGTCCCGCCCAAATTTCCCTTAATGGATCGCGTCTTACAGGCAACACTTCTGTCTCCAAGGTTATCATATACCTTTATGCCTAACCGAGGTCCACTTGTTTCTGGCAAAAGGAAAAACAAAGGTCTGATAATCCCTATATAACAAATTCCCAACCACCCCGTGGGTAAAAATGTATATGCTGTGTGCCTGCATATCCAGTAATGCCCCTTCTTAGCTCCAATGCCCTGAGCAAATGGCCCGTTTATCCCTGGTGGGAATTGAAAGTAAGTTGCATCTCTGTTGCCCAGAGGGCTGAAGAAGGTGGTTGCCCCATCACCTATTCGGCCGGTACAATACCAAGCCCCAGAAGTGTATTCTGGTGGTAGGTTTGCCATAGCACATATAAGCACATTAAGACAAGAAGTATCTTTCCAACACAAGTTAAGAATGCCATTCTTGGCTGTTGTGTTTTCAACAATAAAGCTAATTATGATCGCAGCACACAATTACAAAAAATGATAAAAATAACTGTTATAACTACCACAGGTAGTATCGTTGAGGACACTCAAGCTCAACATAAGACAAGTCTTCTTCCCCAGTGCCCTCTTCCTTTTACATTGTTGACCTAAAAGGAAGGGAGGATCCACCTGGCATGGATTCTATGATCTTTCCCATGGGCATCAGTAGCTACCCATGCATACAGATTTTTTGAAGCTTTTAGTACTAGAGGTATTTGTCCCACAGTGGGTAAGTCCACTAGAACCGGTTGTCCTGGGTAATACAAGGGATTCCTCGGTTTCTTATTCTCCCCAGTCCCAGGTAAGAGGGATGGAGGATTAGGGCAAAAAGCAGCGAGTCTGGGGCAGCCATTTACTCCCCATCGTCCATTGACTTTAGTTACTGCATCAGATATTCGTCGCGCCCATCCGGGATTGTGCGGTCTCAGGGTTCGTTTTAAGAGTCCTGGGGTGCAGACGGGGTCTTGGGATAAGGGAGGAGGAACTCTGGGGTTTGAGGAAGATGGGGTTCCCCTTATCCTGTCCCAACTTCTTACCAAACCTTCCAGGTTGGGAGTTGGTAACCTATCCATGACTTCTCTGGGAATTCCCTTTGAAATGCCTTCTGCCCATAATAATTGTCTCCTGCTATCCAACACCCGTACCGGTTTCCCAGGATGTGGGTGTTGCAGTGATTTATATTGCCTCCCACTTTCCTCAACTCTTCTTATTTCTGCTTTATGCTTTGTTTCCCCCTGGCCAGTGAATCCCATACGCCTTCCGTAATTAATTAGCTCCTGTGCCACCTCCCCCCAAGTCATGTCGGGGGGGCCTCCCCTTCGTCTCAGTCGGGGAGTTCGTAATCGGTCTTGCAGCTGAACAGCATCAGGAAGTCCCCTGATCAGAGGATGTAACCTCTCGGGGTCTGCCACACACTGCATGGGGGAGGGCTGCTGCGGAAGCAGCAAACGGTCATGCATCAATTGGAGGCAAGCAGTTTTCTGCACGCTTTCCAGAATGTGGCCCGCTGTGGGTGTTTTAATAGAAAAAGGGTCTCCTCTTTCCATTGGGTCTAATCCTCCTGCCCAGTAGGCTACCCTCTGGGTCAAGGACCATGGTTCCCTGTTATCATTTGTGGTTAGAAAGACTCTGGGTCCCCAATATCCTCTAGCTTCATCTTCGCTCAGCAGAATGCGATCCCCCCCGGTGAGGGAGACTCTCCACACATACTCAGTTTCAGTTTCCCGGGAGCCCCGGGAGTATTTTTCCTGTATTTTAGCCAAGTCCTGAGGGGAATAGGGGATAATACGCGTGGTACGTCGTTGAATACCCCCCTGACCATTATCAGTGGTTTCCGTTTTAATCAAGGGTCTCATTACTACATTCCCATCTCCAGGATAAAAGCAGTTCCTGCTGTCTTCTAATTCTTTAATTGGATATATGGATTTTAGATCAGATGCCTGTTTTCCGTCTAGTTCGGCCAAATTCGAGAATCCCGGTTCACTATCATTAACCCCCCGCCTGTTTTCTTCCAATTCAGACCGCAGGATTCTCTCTCGGTCTAGTGAGTCCGATAAGATTATGTGAAGCCGCTGAGTATGGTTGCGCTCCGCAGTGAGTTGACTTTGCAAGTTTCTTACCTGTTCTTGCAAAGACTCAACTGTCTCTTTGGCTCGACTCTGGGAGTCTTGCAAGAACTCGATTGTCTCTTTGGCTCGACTCTGGGAGTTTCTTATGTGTTCTCCCAAGGACTCAATGGTCTTTTTATCACCTTGCCTCCCCCACCGGGCAGCAATTAGTGCCGCCCCTAAAAAACCACAAACTGTTGCCCGAGCCATGCCAAGAGAGAGCAGGGCTTTATAGCCCTTCAGATTCGCAAAAAGAGGATTATCCTTCATTGTCGGATCCTCTGTACTACAAATTATTCACAAGCACAGCACACTGTCACGGGCCTGCCACTGCCATAAAGGGCACGGAGGCTGCTGTGACCTCAGCAGCACAGCCAGCAGCCATGAGCCTGACAATGTCCTCGGAGGCACTCAGGCTGCTGTGACCTCACAAACACAGCCAGCAGGAGGTGCTGTAGACTAACCTATGAGTCACTGAGGCTGCTGTGACCTCACAAGCACAGCCAGCAGCCATGAGCCTGCCACTGGCCTAGGAGGCACGGAGGCTGCTGTGACCTCACAAGCACAGCCAGCAGCCAGGAGCCTGCCACTGGCCTTGGAGGCACGGAGGCTGCTGTGACGTCCCAAGCACAGCCAGCAGCCAGGAGCCTGCCACTGCCATAGGAGGCACTGAGGCTGCTGTGACCTCACAAGCACAGCCAGCAGCTATGCGCCTGACACTGGCCTAGGAGGCACTGAGGGTGCTGTGACCTCACAAACACAGCCAGCAGGGTACGCTGTAGACTAACCTATGAGGCACTCAGGCTGCTGTGACCTCACAAGCACAGCCAGCAGGAGGCGCTGTAGACTAACCTATGAGGCACTCAGGCTGCTGTGACCTCACAAGCACAGCCAGCAACCATGAGCCTGCCACTGGCCTAGGAGGCACTCAGGCTGCTGTGACGTCACAAGCACAGCCAGCAGCCTGCCACTGGCCTCGGAGGCACTGAGGCTGCTGTGACGTCACAAGCACAGCAAGCAGCCAGCAGCCTGACACTGGCCTAGGAGGCACTGAGGGTGCTGTGACCTCACAAACACAGCCAGCTGGGGGCGCTGTAGACTAACCTATGAGGCACTCAGGCTGCTGTGACCTCACCAGTACAGCCAGCAGTCAGGGGCCTGCCACTGGCTTATGAGGCACTGAGGTTGCTGTGACCTCACAAGCACAGCCAGCAGCCAGGAGCCTGCCACTGGCCTCAGAGGCACTGAGGCTGCTGTGACCTCAGCAGCACAGCCAGCAGCCAGGAGCCTGACACTGGCCTAGGAGGCACTGAGGCTGCTGTGACCTCACAAACACAGCCAGCAGGAGGCGCTGTAGACTAACCTATGAGAAACTGAGGCTGCTGTGACGTCACAAGCACAGCCAGCAGCCAGGAGCCTGCCACTGGCCTAGGAGGCAGTCAGGCTGCTGTGACCTCACAAGCACAGCCAGCAACCATGAGCCTGCCACTGGCCTAGGAGGCACTGCGGCTGCTGTGACGTCACAAGCACAGCCAGCAGCCAGGAGCCTGCCACTGGCCTCGGAGGCACTGAGGCTGCTGTGACCTCACAAACACAGCCAGCAGCCAGCAGCCTGCCACTGTCATAGGAGGCACTGAGGCTGCTGTGACCTCACAAGCACAGCCAGCAGGCTGGAGCCTGCCACTGGCCTAGGAAGCACTGAGGCTGCTGTGACGTCACAAGCACAGCCAGCAGCCAGGAGCCTGCTACTGGCCTAGGAGGCACTGAGGCTGCTGTGACGTTTCAAGCACAGCCAGCAGCCAGGAGCCTGCTGCTGGCCTAGGAAGCACTGAGGCTGCTGTGACCTCACAAGCACAGCCAGCAGCCAGGAGCCTGCTACTGGCCTAGGAAGCACTGAGGCTGCTGTGACCTCACAAGCACAGCCAGCAGTCAGGGGACTGCCAGCGGCTTATGAGGCACTGATGTTGCTGTGACCTCACAAGCACAGCCAGCAGCCATGAGCCTGCCACTGGCCTTTGAGGCACGGAGGCTGCTGTGACCTCACAAGCACAGCCAGCAGGCACTGGCCTGCCCCTCGTATATCAGGCACTGAGGCTGCTGCTGTTGTCCGAAAAGCGGATTCGTTGCCCGGTGTGCAATAAAGCCAATAATTACACACTCAGGAGAGACATTTGCTTATTTATTTCAGAGTTGCGCAAGCCTGGGTGCTCGGTCCTTTCCCACAAATCAAGCACACCCCCCCCCCCCCCAACTTTTCAAGTAGCATTTATACAAACAAATTGCCAGATTTGCAATTTTCCCTTTTACACTGATTGGTTAGTGATTTCTTCATTCCCCGGGTCCCACCCCTGTCTCCCAAGGTCCTGATGAGGGGAGATCAATTAACACTGCCCCAGCAGGGACAGTAGGTGTTATCTCCCAAAGTCCTGACAAGGGGGAGATAGTCCAGACCCCTTAATTAACATTGTTTCAGCAGTGAGAGGAGGTTTTGCTTCCCAAGGTCCTGGTGCCCAAGCAGGCCTTATTTCAAAGCCTTGACATCCTCCCTTTCGGAGTGTGGGGCACAGGAATGCAGACTGCTTGTAACTCCCTTATCTTTCCAGCCTGCACCAGCTCTGGGGCCCTTTCTTACTGAACTAGGAGTGCGGCCTAAGGCTTCAGCAAATTTAGCTACTCATGAAGCAAGTTTTATCTAAGTGGCTACCTCTAGACCACTTCAGACTTAATGTTAGAAGTTATCCTAATCTACCTAGTTCACGCATTCCTTCTGAGCTTCCCAGGGTTGTCTTGTAACAATTCCCCCCTTTGAGACTTATATGATCATTTTCATATTAGTCTCACTCTTTTAAAATCTTTCCCATATTAATTTTGTACAACATCTACAAATGCATTGAATCACTACATAAACGCATACAAAAACTACTAACACCATTCCCAAAATTGTTAAACACTTTCTAACCCATGAGCTCACGTCAGGGAACCAGGAAGTCAACCATTTCCATGTTTCTTCAAATCCAAAAGAGGTATCCTCTTTCTGAACCCCATGTAAGATTTCAGTCTGCTTCCAGATTTCATTTAGATCGGTAGAAATTCTCCCGCTTTGATCCACATATACACAGCAACTAGTATTTATTACTGTACATACTCCTCCCTGAGATGCCAATAACATCTCTAGAGCCATCCTGTTTTGGGTAGTTATTTTAGCAATTTCTGAAACCTCCTCTTGTAAAGCTGCAGTGGCATCAGAGGTTTTATTCCCTATTTTTTTCAATAACTGCTGAAATATTTACTATTGCTTTTTCAAGTTCACTCACTCCCAGTTGTGGAAACAGCCACCTTACGAATGACTGCAACCTAGTAGGTCGATCTATTACAGGATTATTGACCCTCTTTTGTCTCCTTATGAATGTTCTTAGCCAGGATTTTTGGTATTTATTACTCAATTCTTTTCTTATAGTAACATTAGGGATTATTGCCCCTAAAGTACATGACCCTGACCAATTAGGAGGTAGCACTTTTCGTGCCTTGTTTCCACACAACCAATACCATCCACTACCTTTTGGAACACGCCACCCATTTAGTTCCTTACTTGGCCACTTATAACCTATTCAGGTATCCGAGAGCAATCTTTATAACCTCCTACCTTAATGGCTCCAGTACAGTTGATCGGTTGCTTTCCATAAAGTATAGTTTTCTCCCACCATTTATTACTATTATTACATCTTTGGATACATTGATAATAATCTCCTGTCACCCTCTGGACTTCCCATTCCTGTTTGGTTGTTTCATAGGCACTCCAATTAGTGGGAAGCCCTTGTTGGAAAGTTCAGGGAAGTGGGTACACACCCAGCAATCCCTCTGGTTAACTATCTTCATAGATTTCGTAATTACTTCCAAATAGAGATTGTGACTCCAAAATCCTTCCTGATTCCCTTTAATTGTTTGGCTCAGGTAACCTAGAAAAACTAACCACCACATTTCTCCCCTGGTTGTTAAGGAGAACATCATTTTTACACAGATACCGTAACAACAATATTAACCCTATTCCTAACAAACAGATTAAAGCATTTTTTCCCTGAATACAATCTAAATTTAAAACCGATTCGCTTCTAATACATCTCATATATCTTTATATATTTTTAACTTTAGAGGTTGAACTTGTTCAGCTTTCCACGTCTCTCGAGGTACTGCTTTCACTCGGGTGTAATCTAAAAGTATAACTGGATGTACCTACGGAGAGAAGAACCTTTGCCATAGACAAGAGATAATCACTTAAAATTTGATCACCCTTAACGTGCATTTGAATTTCATTTCCAGTTAAATTTACAGTGTAAGGTTTGCCATACAGAATCTCAAATGGACTAACTTTCTCCCTAACCCTTGGGGTTATTCTGGTTCTTAATAATGCCAGAGGTAAAACATCAGTCCATTTCATCTGAGTCTCCTGACACAATTTTCCTACCTGTCTCTTAATTGTTTGATTCATTCTTTCCACTTTTCCACTGGATTGTGGCCTCCAGGGGGTATGTAAGTCCCATTTAATTTGTAGTATTTTTGAGATTTGTTGTACTATTTCTGCTATAAAATGAGGTCCCCTATCTGAAGAAAACCCTTCTGGTACCCTCAATCTTGGTATGATTTCTTTTAATAACATTTTCACTACCTCCCCTGCTTTAGTGGTACGACACGGGAAAGCCTCAGGCCATCCTGAAAAGGTGTCAACAATTACCAACAAATATTTATATCCATTACATCTTGGTAATTCAGAAAAATCAATTTGCCAGTAATCCCCAGGCATGAAGCCCCTTTTTACTTCCCCTGGGGGGGCTTCTTCTGAATCCTGGGATTATTTCTAAGACAGATTTCACATTTTTGTGTAATACCCTTTGCAATTATCAACATACTAACTCCCACAGCAAATCTTTTAACTGTTTCAACCAATGCCTCAGCTCCCATGTGGGTACTATCATGTATTTGCTTCATCAGCTTCTTCATTATCGGCAAAGTTACCACACACTGTCCAGTAGATGACACCCACCATCCTTCAGGAGTTTTTATGCATTTCAGTATTTCTGCTAATTTATTTTCTTTTTCAGTGTATACTGGAATTTCCATTTTTAACATTCTCTCTGGAACTAATGCTGCCACTGACATGGATAATTTTGCAGCCTCATCGGCCTGTTATGGAAATTAGGCTTGTCGGCCACCATAACAGAGTTCGACCCTAGGTTCCCCCAAGTAAAGTTCAGAGCCAAATCAAAACAAATTAAATTTTAATCACACGCGTGCCGTAATTACAGCTCGAGCTGGGTGCCTTCGAAGAGGGACCCTAACATAAACAAATCCTGGGTAATTATAGTCTTTTCGACTTCCATTTCCCACCCCTCACGCGATAGTTAGACCAATAGTAATTTTTTGGTCTGGGGTCTCCTGTTCCTCATTGGGTCTCATCGTCTTTCTGAGGCAAGCTGGTTTTCTCCTTATTCTTGTTTTTTTGCAGTCTCTGATGACGGTTGTACTTCTGTTTTTGTTGGGTCTGGCGGTTGCCTCCCAAGGTCTTATTTTCCCCCATTGTTTTGGCGTCTTCCCTCTCGGAGTCGGTGACACAGATGCGCCGACTGCGTGTGGCTCCCTTATCTTCCCAGCCTGAACGAGCTCTGAGGCACTATTTTTTATTAAACTAAGTAAAGATTCGTTACTTTTCCCACATGCAGCCTAAGGCTTCAGCAAATCTAGCCACTCATGCTAAGCAAGTTTTATATAAGTTGTGCTAAGCAGCCATTTCTAGACAGTTTCAATTCACTATTCTTTAACAGTTTCCCCCCTTTGTTTTTATGAAGCATCCCTGCTAATATTTTAAACAGAGTTCTCGAAGTCTTTCGAGGCATACTATCACTTTCCATACTCTTATATATAATATGATTGTAAGCAATAGGCATAACACAGTTAAACTGAACACAACTACTACCGGGTGCAATACATGATTATAAATCCCTGTTGTGGTTGGTGACCACCCTAGAAGAGTTTCCCAGCCATGATGTTCTCCGTCCCTTTTTACCCTTTCTAAGATATGATGCATCTCTTTTGCATCATGGTGAACAGTGATTAGAGTTTTCTGTCCACTGTTCCGGATGCGCTCTAGCAGTCGATGCAAATCATCATGTTGCAGTAGTTTCCTTACCAGGGTGAGATTCATCCCAATGGGAGTAGGTAGTAAATTTTGAATTAATGTATAATTAGATTGTAACAATTGATAAGACGTGATAGGAGCTGAATAATTGAAATCACATCCCATGATTTTGGTAAAGCTACAAATACAAATATTTCAATGATTACTCATATCTACTACAATGCTATCTATAACTATAAGACTACAAAAGGTTCTCATACATACACACCCTCTCCCAATATATACAAGTATAGTTGCAGGTGTTTCATCAGGGTGTATTTCAAAGTGACAAACATTTTGCTCAGTGTCAAGACAAATGTCTTGGGCTTTGATGGTATTACTTTCACAAATAAACCCTTGCTGTTCCTGTACAATACATGCGCTAACGTCCACAGTTTGCCATTTATTTCCATTTCGTTGGGCCCATACTCTGTGTTCCAATGGATAGAGTATAGCTCCATTGTGATTTAATCCTAATGCAATGATTGGATATATTGTATATGTTGGAGCATTACGTATTGTTGAAACAAAGGCTGTGGCCTTAGTGTTGATAGGATCATAAGTAAAATTGACCAGATACCACCAGGATTGGAATTCCTTTTCAAATTCGGTCACATTATCCCAAATTACCTTTCGAATTTCAGTGGGTAAAGTGCCTTCTTCCCCTCCCTTATAATCGCTGCTGCCATAGATTGCATCCATAGTTGAGCTTGGATGCAACTGAGGGCCAGGGAAATATTAATTTGGGCTTCCCCAAGTGCATCCACTATCAAGTGGTGATCTTTTTCATTCATTTTTTCCCACTGAGGTAATATCTCGGATGAAAGCCATTGGTTAGTTCCTAATGCTAATAGAGAAGACCTCAATGGATGTTTTAATCTGTATAAGTCACTTGTTGTTGTGCTCAGTTTATTTACGAGTACTTCAGCATCTATACTGTTTAGGACTCCCAATCCTGTTCCTATGATACCGGTCACATCTCTCCCTGTTCATTTTGGAGAGGTGAGGGTTCGCCTATGTAACCACGCCGTCCATCCCACATAGGACGTACCTAAGAATGGTGAACAGGTCGGTTTGATTGTAGAGATATAATTTGCATTAATAGCTCTACTCGTTTGAGAGACCATGATGGATTAAATAACACTCGTTGTTGGCCTGTATTTCTAATCACATACGGTCCAATTTCAAAGATTTGTGGGGATAAGGTTTTCTTACTCTTCATGGTAACAGAGTTATTTATATTGGTGGAAATAATTGTAGTCAGGGTAGGTATTGCTGTACTGGGCTCAATAATGTCTATTTTAAATTTAAATGACAGTCCCACATTGTGGTGAGCCCACAGGCAAACTATAAAAACAGGTTGTTCTAAGGTAAAATTGTACCAACAATCCAGTTTTTCAGTGGCACAAATTTTCCTTCCTTTTTCATTTGATTTGATTTTAGTGAGAGAGATTTGAGTTGCCTTCTCATGGGTGGACCCGTTGATCACTCGACACCCTATCTTTATTTCCTTTCCTGTCCTTCCCAGGAGTTGGGGAAGTTGGTTAGTATTATCCCAGCTCCATTCATTTTCTGAGTATACTTCAGTTCCATGCATGACCAGGGCTGAGAGGTTTAAGTTTTTATCAGAACTTAATCCCATACTTCCGGTATACTTAACACGGGCCTGGGACCATGGCCACTCTAAGGTTCTTTGACCACAGCTAAGGGAAAGTAGCATTGCCAGGGTTTGAAACAGCAGGGTGCAGTAACGGGAAAGAGATTTGTGTTAGTGAGGCGAGTCCAAACAGATTACCCTGGGGAAGTCGTGTATCCCATCGAGCTTTACGTGGTTGTTTTCACTGTTCTGCTGCAACCTCTGCTGTGTTTGCTTCTTGGACTGTCACTCGTTTCACGTGAGAGTGGTGAATCCAATTCTCTTTTCCTAGAATTTTAACAGCGCAGTAAGAACTAACAATACAGTATAGGGTCCTTCCCATTTTGGTTCTAGTTTTGTTTTTCGCGAGAATACCTTTATCAACACTTTATCTCCAGGCTGTATAGCATGTGCCTGAATGTCTGATGGCACTGGCTGAAACCACTGAGCCTGATTTTGCAAGGCCTTAAACCGTTCTTGTAAGGCTAGTACCTATTGTGTTACTCGTTCATCTCCGTCTAATAGGCTGGTCTTAGCAGGGATATAAGTCCCTGGTATCGCTAAATGTCTCCCAAAAAGAATTTCTGCTGGTGGTAGTCCTATGGGTTGCCGTGGAGAATTTCGAACATCCCACAGAGCTAAGTTTAATGCCTCTGGCCATTTTAGGCTAGCATGTGTGCATATTCTTGCTATTTTCTCTTTTAATGTTCTATTCATTCTTTCTACTTGTCCTGAAGATTGTGGGTGATAAGGAGCATGTAGGTTTCTTTTTATTCCTAACGATTTACATAACTGATTGATTATGCTTGCTGTAAAATGGGCACCCCTGTCTGAATCAATGGCTTCTGGGACCCCATACCTGGGTATGATTTCCTTCAGTAAGGCTTTTACCACTCCCCCTGTGTCAGCCTTTCTTGTTGGAAAAGCTTCTACCCAGCCTGATAACTGATCTACTATCACTAACAAGTGTTTGTATCCATAGACAGATGGCATATCTGCATAATCTATTTGCAGCTTCTGGAAAGGGAAGTAAGCCCATGGTCGTCCCCCCCCCAAATCTGAGCTTGGCTTGTTATTTGAAAACTTCTGGCAGGTCGGGCAGCTATTTGTTATTCTTCTAGCAGCTGCATAGATTCCTGGAGCAGCCCATACTTTCTGTACCTGTTTAGCTATTCCCTCGGCTCCCCCATAAGCTTTATCGTGAAACCACCTAGCTATAGTAATTAAATATTTTTTTGGTAGAATTGGTTTTTCCCCAATTGTCCATATTCCGTCACCATTTTGTTTTGCTTCCCACTGTTCCCATTGTTTTTTCTCTTCCACTGAGCAGTCTTTTTCATACATAGTTTTGGGGTCTATTAAGTTTGGCCACTCACTCTGGTCCATCCTTGGAACTGCCCCCATACATTCTCTCAGAGGTTGTTGAGCTGCAGCCCTCGCAGCAGCGTTGGCTAGAGCATTTCCTCTGCTAATTTCTGTAGTGTCTTTAGTATGGGCTGGGCAGTGTATTACCGCAATTTCTTTGGGCAGTTGAACTGCTTCCAGCAAATTACGTATTTCTTCTCCATTAGCTAATTTCTTTCCTGATGACGGCAAGAATCCTCGTTCTTTCCATAACATCCCTGTTGCATGACACACTCCAAATGCATATTTAGAGTCAGTATAGATATTCACCCGCAAGCTCTTACCTATTTTTTGCTGCTTGGGTCAATGCTATTAATTCTGCTCCTTGAGCACTTACTGATGGAGACAAAGGATTGGCCTCGAGCACCTCAAAGACGTTAGTGACAGCATAGCCGGAGTGACGTCTTCCGTCCAAATAATAGGATGACCCATCTGTAAACAGAACTAAGTCCGGGTTCTCCAAAGGTTCATCTTTAAGGTCCTCCCGGGGCTTGCTCGAGCTGACGACCACCTGCTCACAGGAATGATGTGGCTCTCCGTCCTCCGGTTGAGGCAATAGCGTTGCTGGATTCAAAATATTGCATCTTTTGAAAGTCACATTATCTGCATGCAGTATTATCAGTTCATAGCGGTCAGCTCTCTGTGGGGATAGTGCTTGAGTCGCATATTGCTTCATTAACAGTTCTACTTCATGTGGCACATACACAGTCAATGAATGACCCAAAACCACAGGTCGTGTTTTTTTCAGTAAGAGCTGCAGTAGCTGCTATTGCTCTGATGCGTCCTGGAGTGCCTTTAGCTACCTCATCTAGTTGCGTGGAGTAATAGGCCACTGGTCTACGGTGAGGGCCTAGTTTTTGGGTGAGTACCCCACTTGCTACTCCCTGTCGCTCATGGACAAATAATTCAAATAGTTTGCTATAATCTGGTAACCCGAGAGCAGGGGCTGAAACCAACGCTTTTTTCACAGATGTAAAAGCTTTCTCCCTTTCTGGGCCCCAGGCCAAAGGCTCTATCTCCTCCTTTTTTGTTGCCTGTACCAGAGGCTTAGTAAGTTCTGCTAACCCCGGAATCCACGGTCGGCAGAATCCTACAGCTCCTAAAAATCCCCTAAGCTGTTTTTTTGTTACAGGACGAGGCATATCAAGAATTGTCTTTACTCGTTCTGGATCAACTAACCTGTGTCCTTCTCTTAAGATAAAACCCAAATATTTTACCTCTCTTTGACACAGCTGGAGTTTAGACAGAGATGCTCGATGCCCTTTTTCTGCAAGAGCGTTACATAGAGAAACAGTATCTTTCAAACATGTCTCATAATCTTTACTTGCTAATAACAAATCATCTACATATTGTATTAATACAGAATGTCCTGGAAGTTCGATATCTGAGAGGTCATTTTTAAGTATACGCGAAAAAACAGTTGGAGACCCAGTAAATCCCTGTGGCAGCCTTGTCCAAGTTAATTGTTGTCCCTTCCAAGTGAAAGCAAAGAGATCTTGGCTATCTTCAGCTATCGGTATACTAAAAAAGGCTGCTGTTAGGTCAATCACAGTAAAATAAGTTGCCCAGTGGGGTATCTGTAGTAAAATGGTTGATGGGTCGGGGACTACTGGATGTGGAGCAACTACATGTTGGTTTATAGCCCTTAAGTCTTGTACAAAGCGATACTCTGGATCACCATCAGCATCTTGCCTGTTCTTTTTAACTGGCAGAATTGGGGTGTTATATGGGGATTCACAGACTCTAAGGATACCCATTTTCAGATAATGATCAGTTTGTTTTTGGATACTCTTCTCTGCTTCCTTTGGGATAGGATATTGTTTAACTGCAGGAGGCAATCCCCCCTTTGTTTTTATCGAGACTGGACCGGCTGATTTCAGTAGTCCCACATCCATTCCTGAAGAGCTCCATAATTTTTTAGAAACTGATTCTAAACCTGTTGGAATTTGCAGATTAGTTGACTCTGGTTCTGGTGTCTTAGCCAGAACACATGAACCCATAATTATTAGCTTTATCCCTTCCGGCTGTAAGCAGATCTGAGTATCCAAGGCTTGCAGGAGATCTCTCCCCAAAAGGCATATAGGTGCGTCTGTGGAAATTATAAAATGTCCCCACACTGTTTTACCCTCAATAGTGAGTAATAAGGGCTTAGATAACATTCATTCGCCCTTTCCCATCACTCCTTGCATCACTATTTTATCTGATGATTTGCATCCTTTAGGCTCAAAATTTAAAAGGGAAAGGGTGGCTCCAGTATCCACTAGAAAGGGAACTTCTAAACCTTCAGTATTGCCATTACGTGACCCTCAAAATCCAAAACTACATCCCATAAATTTACTCCAATTTCCACAGTATTTTCTGAGTCTCCTGTTTCCTCTCATTGTGGATTGACTGGGAATCGCCTGGTCTCCTCCTTAGTGTTTGATTGTCTCATGCCGGTTCCTCTGTTCCTAACTACACGGGGCCTCACTGGGCACTCCTGCTGCCAGTGTCCTTGTTCCCCACAATAATAACAATCATTAACTCCTGACTGTGCAGCACGTTCACTTTGGTTCCATCTATCTCTCCTGGCTCTCTCACGTCCCCTCCCCCTGGGTCCTCTAAATCCATCTCTTAACACAGCTGCTAACACACTAACTTCCTCTTTTTTTTGCTGTCTCTTTTCTTTTGCCCTCTCCTCCTCTCGACTATTATACACAAATGTGGCTAAACGTATTATTTCATCCATTCGCTTTCCTGGCCAGTCAGGAACATGTTTGGAAAACTACTTTCTAATGTCCGGGGCTGCTTGGTCTACAAATGTGGAAATCATTAGCGGCCTGTTAGCCTCGGCTTCTGGGTCTAGTCCTCCCCCATACATTCTGACTTGCTTAATTAGCCTAGCAAAGAAAGCCGAGGGGTGTTCCTCTGCCTGTTGCTGACACTCCCTTACTTTAGACCAATTTGCAGTCTTTTGTCCTGCCAAACGTATAGCTTCTTCTAAGCCCTCTCTGGCTAATTGCAACTGCCTGTAATCTGCATCTACATTATGATTCCATCCGGGGTCCACAGCTGGCCAGGCTGTTTGAGCAGCCCCAACACACCCCTCTGCTGCCCAACGGCGGTTTGCATCCAAACTTGAGCACCTTTCATCTGGAGTGAACACAGATTCAAAGAGCATTTGTACATCTCCCCAGGTAGGGTCATACGCCCGCATAATTCCCCTTATGATTTGTAACACTCTTTCTGGATCATCCCTAAGTCTGGGGAGCCGTTGACTCCATATAATTAAATCTTGGGGTCTCCAGGGTCGGTAAACTCGTGTAGTGGCGACCCGAGGTACCCCTTCCAGACCGGGTGGGGGCACTCCTGGCACAGGAAGGCCTTCCAGAGGAGCTTGAAAGGCGGGGGCGGAAGGCAAGCGGGGGTGTAGGGAAGCTGAAGCAGAGGGTAGCGCATAGGGTGGAATAGTTTCCACAAGCGTTTCAGCAGCTGCGGTACTTACAGCATTCTGAGGAAAGAGTCTCTCTTTCCTAGGCGCCTCTTTTCATCTAGCAAATGCCCAGTTGTCCCATACATACCAGTAATCCATTTGTCTGGGGAACCTATTCTGCAAATGATGACGCAGGAAAGTTAGTTCCTGGTAACTGAAGGACCCCTGGGGTGGCCATCGCTCTGCCAGATTACCTTCCTTAGTCAGGAACGGCCAATCCTCCTGACATAGTTGGACTAACCTTTTTCTCCCTAAATTTTTGGTACCATCAATCTTACTCCAGTTTACCAAAATTTCGGCTAAGGGCGTCCCCTTTTCTATGCCGAAATTATTTCCCATATTGAGTTCCTGAAAAGTGCGTCTTAAGCAAATCAGGCAGTGCACTTCCTTCCCGGTAACACCAGTCCCTGTAGCTGGTGTGATCACACACACTATTTCTCTCCCTCTCTTTCTCTCGCTCTCTGGGAACTGCACTCACACCACCCGAGTCTTTAACTGCTAGGACTGCTGTCCCTTCGCAGCAGGCGGCTTCTCAGCCGACGGGTGCCCCAATCGGTTCCCAGGCTACACGCACTCACACACACACACACACACACACACACACACACAAACACACAGTGCTGTTTACACTCACACCAGTCACGGTGACTCTAGATTTCGGTCTTACAGTTTTGCAGTGCGCCTTATGCTGATCAGGCTGCACAACCCTCCTCCGGCCGGACCGAGCTGGGACTTAAAACCCACTCTAACCCTGGGGATGGGACTCCTACCTGTCCCCCTGGTATGCCTTACAGTGGCCAGCCCGCGTACCCCCCCCACACACCTGGTACGCCTTACGGTGATCAGTCCGCGTACCCTTTCAGTGCACTGTTACCAGACCAGAATTTAGAATTTAGGCGGGAGTTTAAGACTCACCTTCTCGGTGCCTCTCGTTGCCAAAGATCCCAGGTGAACTCACCCGATGGCGCCAGATGATTGTTTGGAGATGAGAGGCCCCAACAGTGGTCGCCTAGGGTCCCATCTGGGGTGCCAAACTGTTATGGAAATTAGGCCTGTCGGCCACCATAACAGGGCTCGACCCTAGGTTCCCGCAAGTAAAGTTCAGAGCCAAATCAAAACAAATCAGATAATTTTAATCACGCGCGTACCGTAATTACAGCTCGAGCTGGGTGCCTCCGAAGAGGGACCCTAACATAAACAAATCCTGGGTAATTATAGTCTTTTCGACTTCCATTTCCCACCCCTCACGCGGTAGTTAGCCCAATAGTAATTTTTTGGTCTGGGGTCTCCTGCTCCTGATTGGGTCTCATCATCTTTCTGAGGCAAGCTGGTTTTCTCCTTTTTTTTGTTTTTTTGCAGTCTCTGATGATGGTTGTACCTCTGTTTTTGTTGGGTCTGGCGGCTGTTTCCCAAGGTCTTATTTTCCCAATTGTTTTGGCGTCTTCCCTCTCGGAGTCGGTGACACAGGAGCGCAGACTGCGTGTGGCTTCCTTATTTTCCCAGCCTGAATGAGCTCTGAGGCACTATTTTTTATTAAACTAGGTAAAGATTCGTTACTTTTCCCACATGCAGCCTAAGGCTTCAGCAAATCTAGCCACTCATGCTAAGCAAGTTTTATGTAAGTTGTGCTAAGCAGCTATTTCTAGACAGTTTCAATTCACTATTCTTTAACACTCACAAACACAGCCAGCAGCCAGGGGCCTCTCTCTCGCCTATGAGGCACTGAGGCTGCTGTGACCTCACAAGCCCACCCAGCAGTCATTGGCCTCAAACTGGCCTATCAGGCACTGAGGCTGCTGTGACCTCACAAGCACGGCCAGCAGGCATGGGCATCCAACTGCCCTATAAGACACTGAGGCTGCTGTGACGTCACAAGCAAAGCCAGCAGCTGTGGGTCTGCCACTGGCCTGTCAGGCAATAGGACTGCTGTGACCTGACAAGCACAACCAGCAGCTATGGGCCTGCCACTGGCCTATAGGGCACTGAGGCTGCTGTGACCTCACAAGCACAGCGAGGAGCCAGAGGCCTGCCATTGCCCTATAAGGTACAGAGACAAATGTGACCTCAAAAGGCAGCCAGCAGACGGGGCCTCCCACGGGCCTATCAGGAAATAGGACTGCTGTGACCGCACAAGCACAGCCAGCAGCTATGGGCCTGCCACTGGCCTATGAGGCACTGAGGCTTCTCTGACCTCACAAGCACAACCAGCAGCTATGGACCTCGCACTGGCTATCAGGCACTCATACTGCTGTGACCTCACAAGCACAGCCAGCAGCCATGGGCCTGCCCCTGGTGTATGAGGAACTAGGACTCCTGTGCCTTCACAAGCACAGGCAGCAGCTGTGGGACTGCCACTGAACTGTGAAGCACGGAGACAAACATGGCCTCACAAGCACAACCAGCAGCCAGGGGCCTGCCACTGCCCTATGAGACACTGAGGCTGCTGTGACCTCACAAGCAAAGCCAGCAGCCAGGGGACTCCCTTTGGCCTATGAGGCACTGATGCTGCTATGACCTCACAAGGACAGCCAACAGCCAGGAGCCATCCCACTGGCCTATCAGGCTATAGGACTGCTGTGACCTCACAAGCACACCAAGCAGACATTGGCCTCCCATGGGCCTGTCAGGCACTGAGGCTGCTGTGACCTCACAAGCACAGCCAGCAGCCATTGGCCTCCAACTGCCTGATGAGGCGCTGACGCTGCTGTCAACTCAGAAGCACAGTAAATAGTCAGGGGCCTGCCACTGCCCTAAAGGGCATGGAGGCTGCTGTGACCTCAGAAGCCCAGTGAGCAGCTATGGGCCTGCCACTGCCCTATAGGGCACTGAGGCTTCTCTGACCTCACAAGCCCACCCAGCAGTCATTGGCCTCGAACTGGCATACCTGGCACTGAAGCTTCTGTAACCTGAAAAGCACAGCCAGCAGCCACGTGCCTGCCACTGGCCTGTGAAGCACTGAGGCTGCTGTGACCTCACAAGCACAGCCAGCAGACAGGGGCCTGCCACTGCCCTATAAGACACTGAGGCTGCTGTGACCTCACAAGCAAAGCCAGCAGCTGTGGGTCTGCCACTGGCCTATCAGGCTGTAGGACTGCTGTGACCTCACAAGCACAGCCAGCAGCTATGGGCCTGCCAGTGACCTATCAGACACGTGTCGCGGCCCGAAAGGAGTCGTTCAGGACGACCTCCCTCCCCTTAGGACCAACGACCAAGTTCGTGATGCCCTTGCACTCAATTAAGGTGAAAACGACACCAGCCAACCAGTTTAAGATTTATTAAGGCAAAATGGAATCAACTAACGAGACATGTCCCGCGTCACACGTTTAGGGAAAAAGAGAGGAAAAGGGGAAGAGAGAGAGAGAAAGATATCACCACCCGTGGATCCAGCGGCGTCCCGTTGGTCCTCTTCTTTTGGGAGTCCTTGCGGCGGGGCGGGGGGGCAGAGGGGGGAAGCTCCCGTCTGGTTCCGCTGACTCTGCTCGAGTTCTTCAGTCGTCGCAAGCAAGCCCCCCCATTCACACAGTCTGCAGTTTTTATAGGTTCTTGCCCGGCCTCTGGGAGGTGCTTCCTCGCTTCCCATGCAGATTAACCGTCATGCGCAGTCCGCCCTCTCGGAACCTTCCAGAAATGGGCTGGGGTATCTGGGGGTCTCCTGCTCATGCGCAGATGGCAAATGAGTACGTACGGTTCGTGCCCTAGAGACGACCTTCTGCCCTTTTCGCACCCTTTTTACCCTGTGCAGGTGCACGAGGTTGTTTACTTCGCAGACGGCTCCCGGGGGCGCCAGCGCGGCATTGCCCGACACACCTTGGCAGCGGCAGCTTTGCAGCAGCAGCAGCAATGTCAAGACAAAACCGCATTTAGTACCGGTCCTCTACACCACCCCGTGTCTCAACATTGCAGCTTGGCAGCAGGAGAGAGAGAGAGAGAAAGAAAGCAAGCAAGCAAGGAAGGAAAGGAGAGAGAATTAGGGATGGGGGGGAAGTCGTGGGAACAACATGGGTTTGGGTAAAAAATAAAGTGCTTAACAGTGATTAAACAGAGGTCTTGCTCAATGCAAGCTTATTCTTTAACAACTTCAACAACAGTTAACTTTACAAAACAGACATCAAAACTGAGTTAATGAGGTAGGATTGTTACAATAGGCATAAAACAGCTGGCAAATGCGCTGTGGATGTCAATATGCAATTTCCTCCTTCAGGAGAAACTGGGAAATGATGGGTACTGTGGTTGGCCACGGCCAATGGATGGCACGGATTTTCTTTATGCCGTCCGGCAAGGTGGTAGGAACAAATTGCATATTTGACACAACATGTCCGATTAATTGAACAAAGCAAGGAATTATACAAGAACATTAAGGCGGCAACTGCACCTAACAAATACAATATTAACTGTTTCACCCACGGTGCCCCCAGTAACCAGGACTACAAATTGCCACTCCAGCCATTCCAGGTTTGGACGGGGACGTGGGCTATTTTTCTGATATCTTTGGTTAACTGGAGAACTACTTCGCCTACATCATCTATTTCCAAACAACAGTTAGGAATATTTAATTTCCCACACACTTCTCCCTCTTCAGCTAACAGGTAATCTAAAAACCATGTGGTGCTGAAGGATTGCCGTGCGCATCTGTTGGGATTGCCAAGTTAGAAGATCTATCGTGTCAGCGGTTTTGTTGGTAATAATTTCTAGAGCCGCTTGTAGTCTGATTATTTCCCCATTTTTGCGTCCCGCCCAAATTTCCCTTAATGGATCGCGTCTTACAGGCAACACTTCTGTCTCCTAGGTTATCATATACCTTTATGCCTAACCGAGGTCCACTTGTTTCTGGCAAAAGGAAAAACAAAGGTCTGATAATCCCTATATAACAAATTCCCAACCACCCCGTGGGTAAAAATGTATATGCTGTGTGCCTGCATATCCAGTAATGCCCCTTCTTAGCTCCAATGCCCTGAGCAAATGGCCCGTTTATCCCTGGTGGGAATTGAAAGTAAGTTGCACCTCTGTTGCCCAGAGGGCTGAAGAAGGTGGTTGCCCCATCACCTATTTGGCCGGTACAATACCAAGCCCCAGAAGTGTATTCTGGTGGTAGGTTTGCCATAGCACATATAAGCACATTAAGACAAGAAGTATCTTTCCAACACAGATTAAGAATGCCATTCTTGGCTGTTGTGTTTTCAACAATAAAGCTAATTATGATCGCAGCACACAATTACAAAAAATGATAAAAATAACTGTTATAACTACCACAGGTAGTATCGTTGAGGACACTCAAGCTCAACATAAGACAAGTCTTCTTCCCCAGTGCCCTCTTCCTTTTACATTGTTGACCTAAAAGGAAGGGAGGATCCACCTGGCATGGATTCTATGATCTTTCCCATGGGCATCAGTAGCTACCCATGCATACAGATTTTTTGAAGCTTTTAGTACTAGAGGTATTTGTCCCACAGTGGGTAAGTCCACTAGAACCGGTTGTCCTGGGTAATACAAGGGATTCCTCGGTTTCTTATTCTCCCCAGTCCCAGGTAAGAGGGATGGAGGATTAGGGCAAAAAGCAGCGAGTCTGGGGCAGCCATTTACTCCCCATCGTCCATTGACTTTAGTTACTGCATCAGATATTCGTCGCGCCCATCCAGGAATGTGCAGTCTCAGGGTTCGTTTTAAGAGTCCTGGGGTGCAGACGGGGTCTTGGGATAAGGGAGGAGGAACTTTGGGGTTTGAGGAAGATGGGGTTCCCCTTATCCTGTCCCAACTTCTTACCAAACCTTCCAGGTTGGGAGTTGGTAACCTATCCATGACTTCTCTGGGAATTCCCTTTGAAATGCCTTCTGCCCATAATAATTGTCTCCTGCTATCCAACACCCGTACCGGTTTCCCAGGATGTGGGTGTTGCAGTGATTTATATTGCCTCCCACTTTCCTCAACTCTTCTTATTTCTGCTTTATGCTTTGTTTCCCCCTGGCCAGTGAATCCCATACGCCTTCCGTAATTAATTAGCTCCTGTGCCACCTCCCCCTAAGTCATGTTGGGGGGGCCTCCCCTTCGTCTCGGTCGGGGAGTTCGTAATCGGTCTTGCAGCTGAACAGCATATAGTTTTAAAGCATCAGGAAGTCCCCTGATCAGAGGATGTGACCTCTCGGGGTCTGCCACACACTGCATGGGGGAGGGCTGCTGCGGAAGCAGCAAACGGTCATGCATCAATTGGAGGCAAGCAGTTTTTTGCACGCTTTCCAGAATGTGGCCCGCTGTGGGTGTTTTAATAGAAAAAGGGTCTCCTCTTTCCATTGGTCTAATCCTCCTGCCCAGTAGGCTACCCTCTGGGTCAAGGACCATGGTTCCCTGTTATCATTCGTGGTTAGAAAGACTCTGGGTCCCCAATATCCTCTAGCTTCATCTTCGCTCAGCAGAATGCGATCCCCCCCCGGTGAGGGAGACTCTCCACACATACTCAGTTTCAGTTTCCCGGGAGCCCCGGGAGTATTTTTCCGAAGTCCTGAGGGGAATAGGGGATCATACGCATGGTACGTCGTTGAATACCCCCCTGACCATTGTCAGTGGTTTCCGTTTTAATCAAGGGTCTCATTACTACGTTCCCATCTCCAGGATAAAAGGAGTTCCTGCTGTCTTCTAATTCTTTAATTGGATATATGGATTTTAGATCAGATGCCTGTTTTCCGTCTAGTTCGGCCAAATTCGAGAATCCCGGTTCACTATCATCAACCCCCCGCCTGTTTTCTTCCAATTCAGACCGCAGGATTCTCTCTCGGTCTAGTGAGTCCGATAAGATTATGTGAAGCCGCTGAGTATGGTTGCGCTCCGCAGTGAGTTGACTTTGCAAGTTTCTTACCTGTTCTTGCAAAGACTCAACTGTCTCTTTGGCTCGACTCTGGGAGTCTTGCAAGAACTCGATTGTCTCTTTGGCTTGACTCTGGGAGTTTCTTATGTGTTCTCCCAAGGACTCAATGGTCTTTTTATCACCTTGCCTCCCCCACCGGGCAGCAATTAGTGCCGCCCCTAAAACACCACAAACTGTTGCCTGAGCCATGCCAAGAGAGAGCAGGGCTTTATAGCCCTTCAGATTCTCAAAAGAGGATTATCCTTCATTGTCAGATCCTCTGTACTACAAATTATTCACAAGCACAGCACACTGTCACGGGCCTGCCGCTGCCATAAAGGGCACGGAGGCTGCTGTGACCTCACAAGCACAGCCAGCAGCCAGGGGCCTGCCATTGGCCTGTGAAGCACTGAGGCTGCCGTGACCTCACAAGCACAGCCAGCATGTATGGGACTGAAACTGCCCTATAGGGCACTGAGGCTGCTGTGACCTCACAAGCACAGCCAGCAGCTATGGGCCTGCCACTGGCCTAGGAGGCACTGAGGCTGCTGTGACCTCACCAGCACAGCCAGCAGTCAGGGGCCTGCCACTGGCTTAGGAGGCACTGAGGTTGCTGTGACCTCACAAGCACCGCCAGCAGCCATGAGCTAGCCAGTGGCCAAGGAGGCATGGAGGCTGCTGTGACCTCACAAGCACAGGAGCAGCCAGGAGCATGCCACTGGCCTAGGAGGCACTCAGGCTGCTGTCACCTGACAAGCACAGCCAGCAGCCAGGAGCCTGCCACTGCCCTGAGAAGCACTGAGGCTGCTGTGACCTGACAAGCACAGAAAGCAGCCATGAGCCTGCCACTGGCCTTTGAGGCACGGAGGCTGCTGTGACCTCCCAAGCACAGAAAGCAGCCATGAGCCTGACACTGGCCTAGGAGGCATTGAGGCTGCTGTGACCTCACCAGCACAGCCAGCAGCTAGGAGCCTACAACTGGCCTCAGAAGCACTGAGCTGTGGGTCTGTCACTGGCCTAGGAGGCATGGAGGCTGCTGTGACCTCACAAGCACAGACAGCAGACAGGGGCCTGCCACTGCCCTATAGGGCACTGAGGCTGCTGTGACCTCACAAGGACAGCCAGCAGCTATGGGCCTGCCACTGTGCTATGAGGCACTGAGGCTGCTGTGACCTCACAAGCACAGCCAGCAGCCAGGGGCCTGCTGCTGGCCAATCAGGCTGTAGGAGTGTTGTGACCTGACAAGCACAGCCAGCAGCAATTGGTCTGCCACTGGCCTACAAGAAAAGGAGGCTGATGTGACCTCACAAGCACAGCGAGTAGCCAGGGGCCTCCCACTGACCTATAAGGTACAGAGACAAATGTGACCTCAAAAGGCATCCAGCACACAGGGGCCTTCCACGGCCCTATCAGGAAATAGGACTGCTGTGACCTCACAAGCACAGCCAGCAGCTATGGGCCTGCCACTGGCCTATAGGGAACGGAGGCTGCTGTGACCTCACAAGCACAGCCAGCAGCCATTGGCCTGCCACTGTCCAAACAGGCACTGAGTTTGCTCTGACCTCAGCAGCACACCAAGCAGCCATTGGCCTCCCTCTGGCCTACAGGAAAAGGAGGCTGATGGGACCTCACAAGCACAGCGAGGAGCCAGAGGCCTCCCACTGCCCTATAAGGTACAGAGACAAATGTGACCTCAAAAGGCAGCCAGCAGACAGAGGCCTGCCACAAGCCTATCAGGAAATAGGACTGCTGTGACGTTACAAGCACAGCCAGCAGCTTCGGGCCTGCCACTGGCCTAGGAGGCACGGAGGCTGCTGTGACCTCAAAAGCACACCAAGCAGACATTGGCCTCCCATGGGCCTGTCAGGCACTGAGGCTGCTGTGACCTCACAAGCACAGCCAGCAGCCATTGGCCTCCAACTGCCTGATGAGGCGCTGACGCTGCTGTCAACTCAGAAGCACAGTAAATAGTCAGGGGCCTGCCACTGCCCTAAAGGGCATGGAGGCTGCTGTGACCTCAGAAGCCCAGTGAGCAGCTATGGGCCTGCCACTGCCCTATAGGGCACTGAGGCTTCTCTGACCTCACAAGCCCACCCAGCAGTCATTGGCCTCGAACTGGCATACCTGGCACTGAAGCTTCTGTAACCTGAAAAGCACAGCCAGCAGCCACGTGCCTGCCACTGGCCTGTGAAGCACTGAGGCTGCTGTGACCTCACAAGCACAGCCAGCAGACAGGGGCCTGCCACTGCCCTATAAGACACTGAGGCTGCTGTGACCTCACAAGCAAAGCCAGCAGCTGTGGGTCTGCCACTGGCCTATCAGGCTGTAGGACTGCTGTGACCTCACAAGCACAGCCAGCAGCTATGGGCCTGCCAGTGACCTATCAGACACGTGTCGCGGCCCGAAAGGAGTCGTTCAGGACGACCTCCCTCCCCTTAGGACCAACGACCAAGTTCGTGATGCCCTTGCACTCAATTAAGGTGAAAACGACACCAGCTAACCAGTTTAAGATTTATTAAGGCAAAATGGAATCAACTAACGAGACATGTCCCGCGTCACACGTTTAGGGAAAAAGAGAGGAAAAGGGGAAGAGAGAGAGAGAAAGATATCACCACCCGTGGATCCAGCGGCGTCCCGTTGGTCCTCTTCTTTTGGGAGTCCTTGCAGCGGGGCGGGGGGGCAGAGGGGGGAAGCTCCCGTCTGGTTCCGCTGACTCTGCTCGAGTTCTTCAGTCGTCGCAAGCAAGCCCCCCCATTCACACAGTCTGCAGTTTTTATAGGTTCTTGCCCGGCCTCTGGGAGGTGCTTCCTCGCTTCCCATGCAGATTAACCATCATGCGCAGTCCGCCCTCTCGGAACCTTCCAGAAATGGGCTGGGGTATCTGGGGGTCTCCTGCTCATGCGCAGATGGCAAATGAGTACGTGCGGTTCGTGCCCTAGAGACGCCCTTCTGCCCTTTTCGCACCCTTTTTACCCCGTGCAGGTGCACGAGGTTGTTTACTTCGCAGACGGCTCCCGGGGGCGCCAGCGCGGCATTGCCCGACACACCTTGGCAGCGGCAGCTTTGCAGCAGCAGCAGCAATGTCAAGACAAAACCGCATTTAGTACCAGTCCTCTACACCACCCCGTGTCTCAACATTGCTCTTGGCAGCAGGAGAGAGAGAGAGAGAAAGAAAGCAAGCAAGCAAGGAAGGAAAGGAGAGAGAATTAGGGACGGGGGGGGAAGTCGTGGGAACAACATGGGTTTGGGTAAAAAATAAAGTGCTTA
The DNA here is from genome assembly GCF_036370855.1 of Dromaius novaehollandiae. Classification (NCBI taxonomy): domain Eukaryota; kingdom Metazoa; phylum Chordata; class Aves; order Casuariiformes; family Dromaiidae; genus Dromaius; species Dromaius novaehollandiae. The sequence continues at coordinate 640,245 of NW_026991446.1, forward strand.
ACAGTGATTAAACAGAGGTCTTGCTCAATGCAAGCTTATTCTTTAACAACTTCAACAACAGTTAACTTTACAAAACAGACATCAAAACTGAGTTAATGAGGTAGGATTGTTACAATAGGCATAAAACAGCTGGCAAATACGCTGTGGATGTCAATATGCAATTTCCTCCTTCAGGAGAAACTGGGAAATGATGGGTACTGTGGTTGGCCACGGCCAATGGATGGCACGGATTTTCTTTATGCCGTCCGGCAAGGTGGTAGGAACAAATTGCATATTTGACACAACATGTCCGATTAATTGAACAAAGCAAGGAATTATACAAGAACATTAAGGCGGCAACTGCACCTAACAAATACAATATTAACTGTTTCACCCACGGTGCCCCCAGTAACCAGGACTACAAATTGCCACTCCAGCCATTCCAGGTTTGGACGGGGACGTGGGCTATTTTTCTGATATCTTTGGTTAACTGGAGAACTACTTCGCCTACATCATCTATTTCCAAACAACAGTTAGGAATATTTAATTTCCCACACACTTCTCCCTCTTCAGCTAACAGGTAATCTAAAAACCATGTGGTGCTGAAGGATTGCCGTGCGCATCTGTTGGGATTGCCAAGTTAGAAGATCTATCGTGTCAGCGGTTTTGTTGGTAATAATTTCTAGAGCCGCTTGTAGTCTGATTATTTCCCCATTTTTGCGTCCCGCCCAAATTTCCCTTAATGGATCGCGTCTTACAGGCAACACTTCTGTCTCCTAGGTTATCATATACCTTTATGCCTAACCGAGGTCCACTTGTTTCTGGCAAAAGGAAAAACAAAGGTCTGATAATCCCTATATAACAAATTCCCAACCACCCCGTGGGTAAAAATGTATATGCTGTGTGCCTGCATATCCAGTAATGCCCCTTCTTAGCTCCAATGCCCTGAGCAAATGGCCCGTTTATCCCTGGTGGGAATTGAAAGTAAGTTGCACCTCTGTTGCCCAGAGGGCTGAAGAAGGTGGTTGCCCCATCACCTATTTGGCCGGTACAATACCAAGCCCCAGAAGTGTATTCTGGTGGTAGGTTTGCTGTGGAGGACTGGCTTGAGGGCAGAGGTCATGTGAAGATTGAACAAATAAAGGAAGCAGAACTAAGTGCATATCGCACACAGTTGATGTGAGCCAAGTCCCGTATGAGAGTAAAAACAGCTAGAGCCAAGGACACATTGTCCTTGGCTCCAAGGTGTTATCAATGATTAGTCCTGGGAACTTGCGGGTGATGTAATGCAGAAGTTGCTGGGTAAACCAAATTGCTGTTACCAATAAGGAGCTCAGCTTTTGCAATATGTATGAACCTGATTAGTCCTGTGCTATATAAAGAAAGACCACACCTAATAAAGTTGAAGTACACTGATCACTCATATTGAGCGTCTGGGTCTTCCCTCCGTCGGCTCCTCCCGTGCAAGTTTCCAACAAATGGCACCCGAACAGGGACCCTGCCGGTCAGGGACTCGGTGATTAAAAACTCAGGAGTCGACAGAGTGCTAGAGACAGCTGGTCCTGCTGTGCTAAAGGCGACGAGACACAAAAGGGGGTCTACGTGCCAGAGTTACAGAGGAGGTGGAGAGGACACAAACAAAGGGGGTCCGTGCCCAGGACAAGACGGGGTCCTGCCAGAAAGTGTCGCCGCAGGTCTTGCAAAGGTTGCAACGGTACGTGAGTAACCATGGAGCGACAAGCGGCTTATTATTTATTAAGATGCTTTTTAGAAAAGCGAGGTACTCAAGGAATAGAATGTCATAAGGAACTCCCAGGGCTATTAGCTTACGGAGTGGCTAAGGGGTGTTTTGTTAACCCAGATACCATGTTCGAACAAACTGAATGGAAAAAATTTGGGGACAAGTTGTTTGATGAAGTAATAAGTGACAACAAGACAGCAGAAAAGCTGATGAAGCCGTGGAGGGCAGTTACTAATGCTCTCGCACCTCAAAAAAAAAAAAAAAAAAAAAAAAAGGTAGCTGCCGCCGCCGCGGAGCGTTTGGGAAGCCCCGATGGGTTCAAGGAACCCCCGCATGCAGAGGTGTCCCCTGTGTCCCCATACCCATCACCCCCCTCGAACCTTTACTATTGCCCAGGGAGGGTCTGGGAACACAGGCCTGCCAAAAGGAGCAACATTGACCATGCGGCAGATCCCCCCTCCTCCCTCAGCGCCTCCCCCCTCTCTCCCTCCCCCCCCTCTCTCCCCCCCCCTCCCCCCCCCCTTTTTCTCCTCTCCTCCTTCTCCTCTTCCTTTGGCCACAGTTATCTGAGGACACCCATCTCAGGCTATCAATGTGAAATAAGTTTTTCTCTATGATATTAATGGTCAGAAACCACTAATAAAAGCAGTTTGAAAAAAAAAAAAAAAGAAAGAAAAAAAAAGAAAAAAAAAAGAAAAAAAAAAAAGGGGGTATCCCATCTTATATGGGAATAAAGCAGGGCCGACAAGAGCCTTTCGGCTTGTTTATTGACAGAGTAGCCAATGCTATACAAGCAGCAGGGGTACCAGATTATCTGAAAGGGACTATCTTGAAACAATGTGCAATACAGAATAGTAACCCTTCAACGCGTAGTATTTTAGCCACGCTCCCGGGAACATGGACTATTGAGGAGGGGCTAGAAAGAATGGCGCAGGTACCTGTAGGACCGCAAGCTATGCTAGTAGAGGCGGTGAGACAATTAGGAGAGAGCATGAGAGAGCAAGCACAGGCGTTGCGGGATAATATGCAACAGAATCAAAGACAGGTATTCGCTGCCCTTGCTCCTTTGCAAAATCCCGGCGGAAATATCCCCCCTGATCGACGATTGGCACGCTGCTACCGATGCGGCGTTGCGGCACGCTGTTACCGATGCGGCATTGTTGGTCATCTTCGCAGAGAATGCCAAGCTAGTAGAGTATGGTGTCCCAACTGCAAAAGCAGTAAACATGATGGAGCGGCTTGCTGGAAGGCTGGTTCGGGAAACGCCCAAAGAAGCAGGACGAGCCGCCCCGCGACGACACAAAAGGCGGCCTTCACCACAACAACTCAGCAACCCCCGCAGTTAACACAACCACCTCAGCCGGCGCCCAGCTCCACTCCGAACGGCATGAACCCCTTTGTCTTCGACCAGCCACCAGAGGGAGTCTCGGACTGGACTTGGCAACAGCAGTAGACGCCACCTTATTGGATACAAAGCCAACAAGAATCCGGACGAATGTCTATGGACCAGTAACTATTAATCATGAGCCGATAGGTGCCTTACTGATTGGAAGATCGTCCGCTACAATGAAAGGATTACAAGTTTTGACAGGATTGATCGACAAGAACTATTTCGGGGAAATACAAATTGTGGTTTCAGCAATGTTTTCACCTATGCACATACCACAAGGATCGAGAATAGCTCAACTTATTCCGCTTCCCCACCTGACTGAAGGGGTGGCACCAGCGAAAGAGCAACCACGAGGCTATGGTGCTTTTGGTTCCACTGGAAGTGCAGTATTACTGACTGTCGGAATGCATCAAAGGCCCCGACAAACCGTGACTGTAAAGTATAAAGAAGAATCTATACGCACTAATGCCTTATTGGACACTGGAGCGGATGTATCAATAATTAGCACTAAGATTTGGCCCCAACATTGGCCAACCCGAGAGACCAGCTCTATGGTAGCTGGGGTAGGCGGGGTCACCCTCGCCCGAAAATCATCGACGCTACAATGGACTATAGGGAACAAGGTGGTGAATTGCTCCGTTTCCATTTTACCCCTACCTGAAGGAGTGCAAGCATTAATAGGGCGCGATATCCTTGCCCAGATGGGTATGGTGCTTACCTCGGAACACCCTTTATAGCACCGGCCATTGCCTGGACTTTCCCAATCCCACTCAGCTGGAGGACTGATCAGCCTGTGTGGGTAGAGCAATGGCCGCTTAAACGGGAAAGTCTCATTCAAGCACATGAACTAGTAAAGCAACAGTACAAACAAGGTCATCTAAGATTATCTACCAGCCCTTGGAATACCCCAATATTTGTGATCAAGAAAAAATCCGGCAAATACAGACTTTTACATGATCTACGTGCTGTAAACAGACAGATGCATGACATGGGTGCTTTACAACCGGGGTTACCCAATCCAGCAATGATCCCAGAAGGCTGGCACCTGCTAATCATAGATTTAAAGGACTGTTTCTTTACTATAGCCCTCCATGAAGATGATAAACAGCGATTTGCATTTACACTCCCTGCTATCAATAGAGAGGGGCCAGACCAAAGATTTGAATGGACAGTACTACCGCAGGGTATGCGAAACTCACCAACCCTCTGTCAACTCTATGTCGATGCGGCACTTCAACCGTTACGTCAACAGTGGCCAGAGACCATAATATATCACTACATGGACGATATATTGTTGGCACAAAAAAAAACCCTTTTCTCCAGAACAAAAATTTGATCTAATCATACAATTAAAGAAAAAGGAACTTGTGGTGGCTCCGGAAAAGGTACAGGAATCCAGCCCCTGGCAGTATCTAGGTTGGCATATTTCGAATGCCACCATCAGACCACAGAAATTGACAATCAGGACTGACATAAGAACACTCAATGATGCTCAAAAACTATTAGGAGACCTCCAATGGATCCGTCCGGTTGTCGGCATTCCTAATGAACTTTTAAATCTGCTACGCCCCTTGCTGAAGGGAACAGACCCAGCGGCTGCCGTCACGCTCACAGAGGAACAGCAACGGGTACTCCAGGAAATTGCATCGCTAATTACTACGCGTGCTACGCACCGACGCCTGGAAAATCAGCCACTTGATCTTACTATTTTATGTGGCCCACAATACCTAATGGGAGCCATTACACAACACAAAATAAAAACGGGGGAAAAAAGAGGGTTGGCGGAACCCATTGTACTAGAATGGATAGCACCACCGTTACAACCAAAACGAACTATTCAAGAAAAAATTTCAACGATGGCCGAACTCATTAGGAAAGGAAGAAACCGAATATTGCAAATTGAGGGAGCACCACCGAATACCATTTGGCTGCCATTGAAACCCAACGACCTAGAATGGTCAGGCGGTTGTTGAACGAGCAAACAGCACTGTCAAACAATACATAGAAAAGTTTAAGGATATCCTAGACGTCAAGGAAAAAATTGATAAGACCCTATTCGTACTAAACTATTTGTGTGTATTCGGGGATGACAAAGAACCACCAGCAATCAAACATCATATAGAAGAAGAAAAGGCTGGTAGCCGGACCTTTAGAGTAAAATACCGGGACATGAAAACGGGAGTATGGATAGGTCCAGCAGAGGTAATATATGTAGGGCGCGGTTATGTGTGTATATCTTCTCCCACAGGACCGGTTTGGGTTCCCAGCAGATTTACGAAACCTGTGATAGACGAAGGAGCGACTGTGGACAAAGACTATGCTCGGAATCGGACAGACAACTCTGCGCAAAATTGTCCTATTGATCATGATAATTGCTGAAGGGTCTACAATGTTGTCTCAGATTGATACTCAACAGAATATGTGGGTTACATGGGCTAACGAAACTAACCAGCGTACCTTTTGTTTGTCTCTAGCCTCAGGAAGCGATCCCTTCCGGACGTGTCTATTTGGGGTGCCTATAGGAACTCCAAAGGAACTGGTCAAGCTGTTAGGCCCGTACTCAACTTCGCTTACTCTCTTAAGTGGGTCCTTCTCGAGCAACCTCTCAGACGGAGTGGTTGCTGCACTGCAACATCTTAATATATCGTTGCCATGGGATCCACAAGAATTAGATTCGTTAGGGTCAGTAGCAGTAGGAAACACTAGTGATAATTGGACACAAACCTGTTTTATACTAAATAAAGGTAAACAAAATAAGACTCATTGGACAAACATAACGTCTAGAACTTTAGGGTTTAACGCCAACGGTAATTATTGTGGGTGGAATAACTCCAATAATAGTGAGCCACTTGGGGCCTATGGAGTAAATGATCACAACTCAATGTGGCCCATGAGTGCCCCTAAGGCACTGCCTCCTGGTATTTTTCTAATTTGTGGTGACAGAGCATGGCAAGGTGTGCCAGGAAACGCTTATGGGGGACCTTGTTATATAGGACGCCTAACACTCTTTGCCCCTGACTTACATGATCAGCGTTGGTCAAATCTGACTGCAGCAATCAAACATAGAAGAAGTGAGAATCGTCGAGGCAAGCGTGAATTGAAAAAACTAGGTTCAGATTGCGCTGATGATGTAGAATTATGGGGGCCTGCGGAAAGGTTTTTCGCCGCAGCTTTAGCTCCTAACGTTGCAGTTGCGCATGCCATGTCTAATCTAAATAAACTTGCTTGTTGGGCTGTTAAACAATCAAATGTTACTACACAAATTCTCTCTGAAATGTCACAGGATATGGATAGCCTGAGACATGCAGTGTTGCAAAATAGAGCAGCTATAGACTTTCTGCTTTTAGCACAGGGACGCGGGTGTGAGGATTTTGAAGGAATGTGTTGTTTTAATCTTTCTGATCATGGACAGTCAATCTATGAGCAATTGAAATGGCTAAAGGACCACACCCAGAGAATCACCGTACAGTATAATTGGTTTGATGATCTGTTTAGAAAGATGTTTGGTAATGTGAGGACCTGGATTTTGAGCTTGATCAAAGAAGGGCTACGTATTCTATTCATAATTGTATTAGTTTTAATTGTTGTAAGAGTGATTTTTAGCTGCTTAACACAAAAGCTTGAACAATTAACTAAAAAGGTCTTTCTCGCACAAAATAAAAACGGGGGAATTGTGGAGGACTGGCTTGAGGGCAGAGGTCATGTGAAGATTGAACAAATAAAGCAGAACTAAGTGCATATCGCACACAGTTGATGTGAGCCAAGTCCCGTATGAGAGTAAAAACAGCTAGAGCCAAGGACACATTGTCCTTGGCTCCAAGGTGTTATCAATGATTAGTCCTGGGAACTTGCGGGTGATGTAATGCAGAAGTTGCTGGGTAAACCAAATTGCTGTTACCAATAAGGAGCTCAGCTTTTGCAATATGTATGAACCTGATTAGTCCTGTGCTATATAAAGAAAGACCACACCTAATAAAGTTGAAGTACACTGATCACTCATATTGAGCGTCTGGGTCTTCCCTCCGTCGGCTCCTCCCGTGCAAGTTTCCAACAGTTTGCCATAGCACATATAAGCACATTAAGACAAGAAGTATCTTTCCAACACAGGTTAAGAATGCCATTCTTGGCTGTTGTGTTTTCAACAATAAAGCTAATTATGATCGCAGCACACAATTACAAAAAATGATAAAAATAACTGTTATAACTACCACAGGTAGTATCGTTGAGGACACTCAAGCTCAACATAAGACAAGTCTTCTTCCCCAGTGCCCTCTTCCTTTTACATTGTTGACCTAAAAGGAAGGGAGGATCCACCTGGCATGGATTCTATGATCTTTCCCATGGGCATCAGTAGCTACCCATGCATACAGATTTTTTGAAGCTTTTAGTACTAGAGGTATTTGTCCCACAGTGGGTAAGTCCACTAGAACCGGTTGTCCTGGGTAATACAAGGGATTCCTCGGTTTCTTATTCTCCCCAGTCCCAGGTAAGAGGGATGGAGGATTAGGGCAAAAAGCAGCGAGTCTGGGGCAGCCATTTACTCCCCATCGTCCATTGACTTTAGTTACTGCATCAGATATTCGTCGCGCCCATCCGGGATTGTGCGGTCTCAGGGTTCGTTTTAAGAGTCCTGGGGTGCAGACGGGGTCTTGGGATAAGAGAGGAGGAACTTTGGGGTTTGAGGAAGATGGGGTTCCCCTTATCCTGTCCCAACTTCTTACCAAACCTTCCAGGTTGGGAGTTGGTAACCTATCCATGACTTCTCTGGGAATTCCCTTTGAAATGCCTTCTGCCCATAATAATTGTCTCCTGCTATCCAACACCCGTACCGGTTTCCCAGGATGTGGGTGTTGCAGTGATTTATATTGCCTCCCACTTTCCTCAACTCTTCTTATTTCTGCTTTATGCTTTGTTTCCCCCTGGCCAGTGAATCCCATACGCCTTCCGTAATTAATTAGCTCCTGTGCCACCTCCCCCCAAGTCATGTTGGGGGGGCCTCCCCTTCGTCTCGGTCGGGGAGTTCGTAATCGGTCTTGCAGCTGAACAGCATATAGTTTTAAAGCATCAGGAAGTCCCCTGATCAGAGGATGTGACCTCTCGGGGTCTGCCACACACTGCATGGGGGAGGGCTGCTGCGGAAGCAGCAAACGGTCATGCATCAATTGGAGGCAAGCAGTTTTTTGCACGCTTTCCAGAATGTGGCCCGCTGTGGGTGTTTTAATAGAAAAAGGGTCTCCTCTTTCCATTGGTCTAATCCTCCTGCCCAGTAGGCTACCCTCTGGGTCAAGGACCATGGTTCCCTGTTATCATTTGTGGTTAGAAAGACTCTGGGTCCCCAATATCCTCTAGCTTCATCTTCGCTCAGCAGAATGCGATCCCCCCCCGGTGAGGGAGACTCTCCACACATACTCAGTTTCAGTTTCCCGGGAGCCCCGGGAGTATTTTTCCGAAGTCCTGAGGGGAATAGGGGATCATACGCGTGGTACGTCGTTGAATACCCCCCTGACCATTGTCAGTGGTTTCCGTTTTAATCAAGGGTCTCATTACTACGTTCCCATCTCCAGGATAAAAGGAGTTCCTGCTGTCTTCTAATTCTTTAATTGGATATATGGATTTTAGATCAGATGCCTGTTTTCCGTCTAGTTCGGCCAAATTCGAGAATCCCGGTTCACTATCATCAACCCCCCGCCTGTTTTCTTCCAATTCAGACCGCAGGATTCTCTCGCGGTCTAGTGAGTCCGATAAGATTATGTGAAGCCGCTGAGTATGGTTGCGCTCCGCAGTGAGCTGACTTTGCAAGTTTCTTACCTGTTCTTGCAAAGACTCAACTGTCTCTTTGGCTCGACTCCGGGAGTCTTGCAAGAACTCGATTGTCTCTTTGGCTCGACTCTGGGAGTTTCTTATGTGTTCTCCCAAGGACTCAATGGTCTTTTTATCACCTTGCCTCCCCCACCGGGCAGCAATTAGTGCCGCCCCTAAAACACCACAAACTGTTGCCTGAGCCATGCCAAGAGAGAGCAGGGCTTTATAGCCCTTCAGATTCTCAAAAGAGGATTATCCTTCATTGTCAGATCCTCTGTACTACAAATTATTCACAAGCACAGCACACTGTCACGGGCCTGCCACTGCCATAAAGGGCACGGAGGCTGCTGTGACCTCACAAGCACAGCCAGCAGCCAGGGGCCTGCCATTGGCCTGTGAAGCACTGAGGCTGCAGTGACCTCACAAATACAGCGAGGAGCAAGAGGCCTGCCATTGCCCTATAAGGTACAGAGACAAATGTGACCTCAAAAGGCAGCCAGCAGACAGAGGCCTGCCACGGGCCTATCAGGAAATAGGACTGCTGTGACCTTACAAGCACAGCCAGCAGCTATGGGCCTGCCACTGGCCTATGAGGCACTGAGGCTGCTATGACCTCAACAAGCACAGCCAGCAGCCAGGGGCCTGCTGCTGGCCTCTCAGGCTGTAGGAGTGTTGTGACCTCACAAGCACAGCCAGCAGCTATGGGCCTGCCACTGGCCTACAGGAAAAGGAGGCTGCTGTGACCGCACAAGCACAGCGAGTAGCCAGGGGCCTCCCACTGTCCTGTAAGGTACAGAGACAAATGTGACCTCAAAAGGCAGCCAGCAGACAGAGGCCTGCCACAGGCCTATCAGGCAATAGGACTGCTGTGACGTTTCAAGCACAGCCAGCAGCTGTGGGTCTGCCACTGGCTATCAGGCACTCAGACTGCTGTGAGCTCACAAGCACAGCAAACAGCCATGAGCCTGCCACTGCCCTATAGGGCACAGAGGCTGCTGTGACCTCACGAGCACAGCCAGCAGCCAGGAGCCTGCCACTGGCCTGTGAAGCACTGAGACAAATGTGACCTCACAAGCACAGCAAACAGCCTTGGGTATCCCACTGGCATATCAGTCAATGGGACTGCTGTGACCTCACGAGCACAGCCAGCAGCCATGAGCCTGACACTGGCCTCGGAGGCACTGAGGCTGCTGTGACCTCACAAGCACAGCCAGCAGGCACTGGCCTGCCCCTCGTATATCAGGCACTGAGGCTGCTGCTGTTGTCCGAAAAGTGGATTCGTTGCCCGGTGTGCAATAAGCCAATAATTACACACTCAGGAGAGACATTTGCTTATTTATTTCAGAGTTGCGCAAGCCTGGGTGCTCGGTCGTTTCCCACAAATCAAGCACACCCCCCCCCCCCAACTTTTCAAGTAGCATTTATACAAACAAATTGCCAGATTTGCAATTTTCCCTTTTACACTGATTGGTTAGTGATTTCTTCATTCCCCGGGTCCCACCCCTGTCTCCCAAGGTCCTGATGAGGGGAGATCAATTAACACTGCCCCAGCAGGGACAGTAGGTGTTATCTCCCAAAGTCCTGACAAGGGGGAGATAGTCCAGACCCCTTAATTAACATTGTTTCAGCAGTGAGAGGAGGTTTTGCTTCCCAAGGTCCTGGTGCCCAAGCAGGCCTTATTTCAAAGCCTTGACATCCTCCCTTTCGGAGTGTGGGGCACAGGAATGCAGACTGCTTGTAACTCCCTTATCTTTCCAGCCTGCACCAGCTCTGGGGCCCTTTCTTACTGAACTAGGAGTGCGGCCTAAGGCTTCAGCAAATTTAGCTACTCATGAAGCAAGTTTTATCTAAGTGGCTACCTCTAGACCACTTCAGACTTAATGTTAGAAGTTATCTTAATCTACCTAGTTCAAACATTGCTTCTGAGCTTCCCAGGGTTGTCTTGTAACAATCCCCCCCTTTGAGACTTATATGATCATTTTCATATTAGTCTCACTCTTTTAAAATCTTTCCCATATTAATTTTGTACAACATCTACAAATGCATTGAATCACTACATAAACGCATACAAAAACTACTAACACCATTCCCAAAATTGTTAAACACTTTCTAACCCATGAGCTCACGTCAGGGAACCAGGAAGTCAACCATTTCCATGTTTCTTCAAATCCAAAAGAGGTATCCTCTTTCTGAACCCCATGTAAGATTTCAGTCTGCTTCCAGATTTCATTTAGATCGGTAGAAATTCTCCCGCTTTGATCCACATATACACAGCAACTAGTATTTATTACTGTACATACTCCTCCCTGAGATGCCAATAACATCTCTAGAGCCATCCTGTTTTGGGTAGTTATTTTAGCAATTTCTGAAACCTCCTCTTGTAAAGCTGCAGTGGCATCAGAGGTTTTATTCCCTATTTTTTTCAATAACTGCTGAAATATTTACTATTGCTTTTTCAAGTTCACTCACTCCCAGTTGTGGAAACAGCCACCTTACGAATGACTGCAACCTAGTAGGTCGATCTATTACAGGATTATTGACCCTCTTTTGTCTCCTTATGAATGTTCTTAGCCAGGATTTTTGGTATTTATTACTCAATTCTTTTCTTATAGTAACATTAGGGATTATTGCCCCTAAAGTACATGACCCTGACCAATTAGGAGGTAGCACTTTTCGTGCCTTGTTTCCACACAACCAATACCATCCACTACCTTTTGGAACACGCCACCCATTTAGTTCCTTACTTGGCCACTTATAACCTATTCAGGTATCCGAGAGCAATCTTTATAACCTCCTACCTTAATGGCTCCAGTACAGTTGATCGGTTGCTTTCCATAAAGTATAGTTTTCTCCCACCATTTATTACTATTATTACATCTTTGGATACATTGATAATAATCTCCTGTCACCCTCTGGACTTCCCATTCCTGTTTGGTTGTTTCATAGGCACTCCAATTAGTGGGAAGCCCTTGTTGGAAAGTTCAGGGAAGTGGGTACACACCCAGCAATCCCTCTGGTTAACTATCTTCATAGATTTCGTAATTACTTCCAAATGGAGATTGTGACTCCAAAATCCTTCCTGATTCCCTTTAATTGTTTGGCTCAGGTAACCTAGAAAAACTAACCACCACATTTCTCCCCTGGTTGTTAAGGAGAACATCATTTTTACACAGATACCGTAACAACAATATTAACCCTATTCCTAACAATCAGATTAAAGCATTTTTTCCCTGAATACAATCTAAATTTAAAACCGATTCACTTCTAATACATCTCATATATCTTTATATATTTTTAACTTTAGAGGTTGAACTTGTTCAGCTTTCCACGTCTCTCGAGGTACTGCTTTCACTCGGGTGTAATCTAAAAGTATAACTGGATGTACCTACGGAGAGAAGAACCTTTGCCATAGACAAGAGATAATCACTTAAAATTTGATCACCCTTAATGTGCATTTGAATTTCATTTCCAGTTAAATTTACAGTGTAAGGTTTGCCATACAGAATCTCAAATGGACTAACTTTCTCCCTAACCCTTGGGGTTATTCTGGTTCTTAATAATGCCAGAGGTAAAACATCAGTCCATTTCATCTGAGTCTCCTGACACAATTTTCCTACCTGTCTCTTAATTGTTTGATTCATTCTTTCCACTTTTCCACTGGATTGTGGCCTCCAGGGGGTATGTAAGTCCCATTTAATTTGTAGTATTTTTGAGATTTGTTGTACTATTTCTGCTATAAAATGAGGTCCCCTATCTGAAGAAAACCCTTCTGGTACCCTAAATCTTGGTATGATTTCTTTTAATAACATTTTCACTACCTCCCTTGCTTTAGTGGTACGACACGGGAAAGCCTCAGGCCATCCTGAAAAGGTGTCAACAATTACCAACAAATGTTTATATCCATTACATCTTGGTAATTCAGAAAAAATCAATTTGCCAGTAATCCCCAGGCATGAAGCCCCTTTTTACTTCCCCTGGGGGGGCTTCTTCTGAATCCTGGGATTATTTCTAAGACAGATTTCACATTTTTGTGTAATACCCTTTGCAATTATTAACATACTAACTCCCACAGCAAATCTTTTAACTGTTTCAACCAATGCCTCAGCTCCCATGTGGGTACTATCATGTATTTGCTTCATCAGCTTCTTCATTATCGGCAAAGTTACCACACACTGTCCAGTAGATGTCACCCACCATCCTTCAGGAGTTTTTATGCATTTCAGTATTTCTGCTAATTTATTTTCTTTTTCAGTGTATACTGGAATTTCCATTTTTAACATTCTCTCTGGAACTAATGCTGCCACTGACATGGATAATGCTGCCCTTTTTGCAGCCTCATCGGCCTGTTATGGAAATTAGGCTTGTCGGCCACCATAACAGAGTTCGACCCTAGGTTCCCCCAAGTAAAGTTCAGAGCCAAATCAAAACAAAGTAAATTTTAATCACACGCGTGCCGTAATTACAGCTCGAGCTGGGTGCCTCCGAAGAGGGACCCTAACATAAACAAATCCTGGGTAATTATAGTCTTTTCAACTTCCATTTCCCACCCCTCACGCGATAGTTAGACCAATAGTAATTTTTTGGTCTGGGGTCTCCTGCTCCTCATTGGGTCTCATCGTCTTTCTGAGGCAAGCTGGTTTTCTCCTTATCCTTGTTTTTTTGCAGTCTCTGATGACGGTTGTACTTCTGTTTTTGTTGGGTCTGGCGGTTGCCTCCCAAGGTCTTATTTTCCCCCATTGTTTTGGCGTCTTCCCTCTCGGAGTCGGTGACACAGATGCGCCGACTGCGTGTGGCTCCCTTATCTTCCCAGCCTGAACGAGCTCTGAGGCACTATTTTTTATTAAACTAAGTAAAGATTCGTTACTTTTCCCACGCACGGCCTAAGGCTTCAGCAAATCTAGCCACTCATGCTAAGCAAGTTTTATGTAAGTTGTGCTAAGCAGCCATTTCTAGACAGTTTCAATTCACTATTCTTTAACAGTTTCCCCCCTTTGTTTTTATGAAGCATCCCTGCTAATATTTTAAACAGAGTTCTCGAAGTCTTTCGAGGCATACTATCACTTTCCATACTCTTATATATAATATGATCGTAAGCAATAGGCATAACACAGTTAAACTGAACACAACTACTACCGGGTGCAATACATGATTATAAATCCCTGATGTGGTTGGTGACCACCCTAGAAGAGTTTCCCAGCCATGATGTTCTCCGTCCCTTTTTACCCTTTCTAAGATATGATGTATCTCTTTTGCATCATGGTGAACAGTGATTAGAGTTTTCTGTCCACTGTTCCGGATGCGCTCTAGCAGTCAATGCAAATCATCATGTTGCAGTAGTTTCCTTACCAGGGTGAGATTCATCCCAATGGGAGTAGGTAGTAAATTTTGAATTAATGTATAATTAGATTGTAACAATTGATAAGACGTGATAGGAGCTGAATAATTGAAATCACATCCCATGATTTTGGTAAAGCTACAAATACAAATATTTCAATGATTACTCATATCTACTACAATGCCATCTATAACTATAAGACTACAAAAGGTTCTCATACATACACACCCTCTCCCAATATATACAAGTATAGTTGCAGGTGTTTCATCAGGGTGTATTTCAAAGTGACAAACATTTTGCTCAGTGTCAAGACAAATGTCTTGGGCTTTGATGGTATTACTTTCACAAATAAACCCTTGCTGTTCCTGTACAATACATGCGCTAACGTCCACAGTTTGCCATTTATTTCCATTTCGTTGGGCCCATACTCTGTGTTCCAATGGATAGAGTATAGCTCCATTGTGATTTAATCCTAACGCAATGATTGGATATATTGTATATGTTGAAGCATTACGTATTGTTGAAACAAAGGCTGTGGCCTCAGTGTTGATAGGATCATAAGTAAAATTGACCAGATACCACCAGGATTGGAATTCCTTTTCAAATTCGGTCACATTATCCCAAATTACCTTTCGAATTTCAGTGGGTAAAGTGCCTTCTTCCCCTCCCTTATAATCGCTGCTGCCATAGATTGCATCCACAGTTGAGCTTGGATGCAACTGAGGGCCAGGGAAATATTAATTTGGGCTTCCCCAAGTGCATCCACTATCAAGTGGTGATCTTTTTCATTCATTTTTTCCCATTGAGGTAATATCTCGGATGAAAGCCATTGGTTAGTTCCTAATGCTAATAGAGAAGACCTCAATGGATGTTTTAATCTGTATAAGTCACTTGTTGTTGTGCTCAGTTTATTTACGAGTACTTCAGCATCTATACTGTTTAGGACTCCCAATCCTGTTCCTATGATACCGGTCACATCTCTCCTTGTTCATTTTGGAGAGGTGAGGGTTCGCCTATGTAACCACGCCGTCCATCCCACATAGGACGTACCTAAGAATGGTGAACAGGTCGGTCTGATTGTAGAGATATAATTTGCATTAATAGCTCTACTCGTTTGAGAGACCATGATGGATTAAATAACACTCGTTGTTGGCCTGTATTTCTAATCACATACGGTCCAATTTCAAAGATTTGTGGGGATAAGGTTTTCTTACTCTTCATGGTAACAGAGTTATTTATATTGGTGGAAATAATTGTAGTCAGGGTAGGTATTGCTGTACTGGGCTCAATAATGTCTATTTTAAATTTAAATGACAGTCCCACATTGTGGTGAGCCCACAGGCAAACTATAAAAACAGGTTGTTCTAAGGTAAAATTGTACCAACAATCCAGTTTTTCAGTGGCACAAATTTTCCTTCCTTTTTCATTTGATTTGATTTTAGTGAGAGAGATTTGAGTTGCCTTCTCATGGGTGGACCCGTTGATCACTCGACACCCTATCTTTATTTCCTTTCCTGTCCTTCCCAGGAGTTGGGGAAGTTGGTTAGTATTATCCCAGCTCCATTCATTTTCTGAGTATACTTCAGTTCCATGCATGACCAGGGCTGAGAGGTTTAAGTTTTTATCAGAACTTAATCCCATACTTCCGGTATACTTAACACGGGCCTGGGACCATGGCCACTCTAAGGTTCTTTGACCACAGGTTACAGAAAGTAGCATCAAGCTTTACGTGGTTGTTTTCACTGTTCTGCTGCAACCTCTGCTGTGTTTGCTTCTTGGACTGTCACTCATTTCATGTGAGAGTGGTGAATCCAATTCTCTTTTCCTAGAATTTTAACAGCGTAGTAAGAACTTAACAATACAGTATAGGGTCCTTCCCATTTTGGTTCTAGTTTTGTTTTTCGCGAGAATACCTTTATCAACACTTTATCTCCAGGCTGTATAGCATGTGCCTGAATGTCTGATGGCACTGGCTGAAACCACTGAGCCTGATTTTGCAAGGCCTTAAACCGTTCTTGTAAGGCTAGTACCTATTGTGTTACTCGTTCATCTCCGTCTAATAGGCTGGTCTTAGCAGGGATATAAGTCCCTGGTATCGCTAAATGTCTCCCAAAAAGAATTTCTGCTGGTGGTAGTCCTATGGGTTGCCGTGGAGAATTTCGAACATCCCACAGAGCTAAGTTTAATGCCTCTGGCCATTTTAGGCTAGCATGTGTGCATATTCTTGCTATTTTCTCTTTTAATGTTCTATTCATTCTTTCTACTTGTCCTGAAGATTGTGGGTGATAAGGAGCATGTAGGTTTCTTTTTATTCCTAACGATTTACATAACTGATTGATTATGCTTGCTGTAAAATGGGCACCCCTGTCTGAATCAATGGCTTCTGGGACCCCATACCTGGGTATGATTTCCTTCAGTAAGGCTTTTACCATTCCTCCTGTGTCAGCCTTTCTTGTTGGAAAAGCTTCTACCCAGCCTGATAACTGATCTACTATCACTAACAAGTGTTTGTATCCATAGACAGATGGCATATCTGCATAAGCTATTTGCAGCTTCTGGAAAGGGAAGTAAGCCCATGGTCGTCCCCCCCAAATCTGAGCTTGGCTTGTTATTTGAAAACTTCTGGCAGGTCGGGCAGCTATTTGTTATTCTTCTAGCAGCTGCATAGATTCCTGGAGCAGCCCATACTTTCTGTACCTGTTTAGCTATTCCCTCGGCTCCCCCATAAGCTTTATCGTGAAACCACCTAGCTATAGTAATTAAATATTTTTTTGGTAGAATTGGTTTTTCCCCAATTGTCCATATTCCATCACCATTTTGTTTTGCTTCCCACTGTTCCCATTGTTTTTTCTCTTCCACTGAGCAGTCTTTTTCATACATAGTTTTGGGGTCTATTAAGTTTGGCCACTCACTCTGGTCCATCCTTGGAACTGCCCCCATACATTCTCTCAGAGGTTGTTGAGCTGCAGCCCTCGCAGCAGCGTTGGCTAGAGCATTTCCTCTGCTAATTTCTGTAGTGTCTTTAGTATGGGTTGGGCAGTGTATTACCGCAATTTCTTTGGGCAGTTGAACTGCTTCCAGCAAATTACGTATTTCTTCTCCATTAGCTAATTTCTTTCCTGATGACGGCAAGAATCCTCGTTCTTTCCATAACATCCCTGTTGCATGACACACTCCAAATGCATATTTAGAGTCGGTATAGATATTTACCCGCAAGCTCTTACCTATTTTTTGCTGCTTGGGTCAATGCTATTAATTCTGCTCCTTGAGCACTTACTGATGGAGACAAAGGATTGGCCTCGAGCACCTCAAAGACGTTAGTGACAGCATAGCCGGAGTGACGTCTTCCGTCCAAATAATAGGATGACCCATCTGTAAACAGAACTAAGTCCGGGTTCTCCAAAGGTTCATCTTTAAGGTCCTCCCGGGGCTTGCTCGAGCTGACGACCACCTGCTCACAGGAATGATGTGGCTCTCCGTCCTCCGGTTGAGGCAATAGCATTGCTGGATTCAAAATATTGCATCTTTTGAAAGTCACATTATCTGCATGCAGTATTATCAGTTCATAGCGGTGAGCTCTCTGTGGGGATAGTGCTTGAGTCGCATATTGCTTCATTAACAGTTCTACTTCATGTGGCACATACACAGTCAATGAATGACCCAAAACCACAGGTCGTGTTTTTTTCAGTAAGAGCTGCAGTAGCTGCTATTGCTCTGATGCGTCCTGGAGTGCCTTTAGCTACCTCATCTAGTTGCGTGGAGTAATAGGCCACTGGTCTATGGTGAGGGCCTAGTTTTTGGGTGAGTACCCCACTTGCTACTCCCTGTCGCTCATGGACAAATAATTCAAATAGTTTGCTATAATCTGGTAACCCGAGAGCAGGGGCTGAAACCAACGCTTTTTTCACAGATGTAAAAGCTTTCTCCCTTTCTGGGCCCCAGGCCAAAGGCTCTATCTCCTCCTTTTTTGTTGCCTGTACCAGAGGCTTAGTAAGTTCTGCTAACCCCGGAATCCACGGTCGGCAGAATCCTACAGCTCCTAAAAATCCCCTAAGCTGTTTTTTTGTTACAGGACGAGGCATATCAAGAATTGTCTTTACTCGTTCTGGATCAACTAACCTGTGTCCTTCTCTTAAGATAAAACCCAAATATTTTACCTCTCTTTGACACAGCTGGAGTTTAGACAGAGATGCTCGATGCCCTTTTTCTGCAAGAGCGTTACATAGAGAAACAGTATCTTTCAAACATGTCTCATAATCTTTACTTGCTAATAACAAATCATCTACATATTGTATTAATACAGAATGTCCTGGAAGTTCGATATCTGAGAGGTCATTTTTAAGTATACGCGAAAAAACAGTTGGAGACCCAGTAAATCCCTGTGGCAGCCTTGTCCAAGTTAATTGTTGTCCCTTCCAAGTGAAAGCAAAGAGATCTTGGCTATCTTCAGCTATCGGTATACTAAAAAAGGCTGCTGTTAGGTCAATCACAGTAAAATAAGTTGCCCAGTGGGGTATCTGTAGTAAAATGGTTGATGGGTCGGGGACTACTGGATGTGGAGCAACTACATGTTGGTTTATAGCCCTTAAGTCTTGTACAAAGCGATACTCTGGATCACCATCAGCATCTTGCCTGTTCTTTTTAACTGGCAGAATTGGGGTGTTATATGGGGATTCACAGACTCTAAGGATACCCATTTTCAGATAATGATCAGTTTGTTTTTGGATACTCTTCTCTGCTTCCTTTGGGATAGGATATTGTTTAACTGCAGGAGGCAATCCCCCCTTTGTTTTTATCGAGACTGGACCGGCTGATTTCAGTAGTCCCACATCCATTCCTGAAGAGCTCCATAATTTTTTAGAAACTGATTCTAAACCTGTTGGAATTTGCAGATTAGTTGACTCTGGTTCTGGTGTCTTAGCCAGAACACATGAACCCATAATTATTAGCTTTATCCCTTCCGGCTGTAAGCAGATCTGAGTATCCAAGGCTTGCAGGAGATCTCTCCCCAAAAGGCATATAGGTGCGTCTGTGGAAATTATAAAATGTCCCCACACTGTTTTACCCTCAATAGTGAGTAATAAGGGCTTAGATAACATTCATTCGCCCTTTCCCATCACTCCTTGCATCACTATTTTATCTGATGATTTGCATCCTTTAGGCTCAAAATTTAAAAGGGAAAGGGTGGCTCCAGTATCCACTAGAAAGGGAACTTCTAAACCTTCAGTATTGCCATTACGTGACCCTCAAAATCCAAAACTACATCCCATAAATTTACTCCAATTTCCACAGTATTTTCTGAGTCTCCTGTTTCCTCTCATTGTGGATTAACTGGGAATCGCCTGGTCTCCTCCTTAGTGTTTGATTGTCTCATGCCGGTTCCTCTGTTCCTAACTACACGGGGCCTCACTGGGCACTCCTGCTGCCAGTGTCCTTGTTCCCCACAATAATAACAAACATCATTAACTCCTGACTGTACAGCACGTTCGCTTTGACTCCATCTCTCCCCGCTCTTTCACGTCCCCTCCCCCTGGGTCCTCTAAATCCATCTCTTAACACAGCTGCTAACACACTAACTTCCTCTTTTTTTTGCTGTCTCTTTTCTTTTGCCCTCTCCTCCTCTCGACTATTATACACAAATGTGGCTAAACGTATTATTTCATCCATTCGCTTTCCTGGCCAGTCAGGAACATGTTTGGAAAACTACTTTCTAATGTCCGGGGCTGCTTGGTCTACAAATGTGGAAAACATTAGCGGCCTGTTAGCCTCGGCTTCTGGGTCTAGTCCTCCCCCATACGTTCTGACTTGCTTAATTAGCCTAGCAAAGTAAGCCAAGGGGTGTTCCTCTGCCTGTTGCTGACACTCCCTTACTTGCAGTCTTTTGTCCTGCCAAACATATAGCTTCTTCTAAGCCCTCTCTGGCTAATTGCAACTGCCTGTAATCTGCATCTACATTATGATTCCATCCGGGGTCCACAGCTGGCCAGGCTGTTTGAGCAGCCCCAACACCCCTCTCTGCTGCCCAACGGTGGTTTGCATCCAAAATTGAGCACCTTTCATCTGGAGTGAACACAGATTCAAGGAGCGTTTGTACATCTCCCCAGGTAGGGTCATACGCCCCCACAATTCCCCTTAATTGGGCACTTTTCTCTCGCTCCCTGGAAACCGCAGTCACACCACCCGAGTCTTTAACTGCTAGGACTACTGTCCCTTCGCAGCGGGCAGCTTTTCAGCCGATGGGTGCCCCAATCGGTTCCCAGGCTACACGCACTCACACACACACACACACACACAAACACACAGTGCTGTTTACACTCACACCAGTCACGGTGACTCTAGATTTCGGTCTTACAGTTTTGCAGTGCGCCTTATGCTGATCAGGCTGCGCACCCCTCCTCCGGCCAGACCGAGCTGGGACTTAGACCCACTCTAACCCTGGGGATGGGACTCACGCCCGTCC
The DNA here is from genome assembly GCF_036370855.1 of Dromaius novaehollandiae. NCBI lineage: Eukaryota > Metazoa > Chordata > Aves > Casuariiformes > Dromaiidae > Dromaius > Dromaius novaehollandiae. The sequence continues at coordinate 660,952 of NW_026991446.1, forward strand.
CCCTGGTACGCCTTATGGTGGCCAGTCCTCGTACCCCCTTCAGTGCACTGTTACCAGACCAGAATTTAGAATTTAGGCGGGAGTTTAAGACTCACCTTCTCGGTGCCTCTCGGTGCCAAAGATCCCAGGTGAACTCACCCGATGGTGTCAGATGATCGTTTGGAGATGAGAAGCCCGACAGTCGTCGCCTAGGGTCCCATCTGGGGTGCCAAACTGTTATGGAAAATAGGCTTGTCGGCCACCATAACAGGGCTCGACCCTAGGTTCCCGCAGAAAAGTTCAGAGTCAAATCAAAACAAATTAGATAATTTTAATAATGCGCATGCCGTAATTACAGCTCGAGCTGGGTGCCTCCGAAGAGGGACCCCAACATAAACAAATTCTGGGTAATTATAGTCTTTTCGACTTCCATTTCCCACCCTCACGTGATAGTTAGACCAATAGTAATGTTTTGGTCTGGGGTCTCCTGCTCCTCATTGGGTCTCATCGTCTTTCTGAGGCAAGCTGGTTTTCTCCTTATTCTTGTTTGGCTGCTGGCTGTACTTGTGATGTCACGGAAGTACCAGTGCCTGATAGGCCAGTGACAGCTCCACGCCTGCTGGCTGCGTTATGAGGTCACTTTTGTCTCGGGGCCTCATAGGGCAGTTGGATGCCCATGCCTGCTGGCTGTGCTTGTGAGGTCACAGCAGTCCTGTTGCCTGATAGGCCAGTTCGAGGCCAATGACTGCTGGGTGGGCTTGTGAGGTCAGAGAAGCCTCAGTGCCCTATAGGGCAGTGGCAGGCCCATAGCTGCTCACTGGGCTTCTGAGGTCACAGCAGCCTCCATGCCCTTGAGGGCAGTGGCAGGCCCCTGACTGTTTATTGTGCTTCTGAGTTGACAGCAGCGCCAGCACCTGACTGGGCAGTTGGAGGCCAATGGCTGCTGCCTGTGCTTGTGAGGTCAAATCAGCCTCCGGGCTGTATAGGCTAGTGGCAGGCCCTTGGCTGTTGGCTGTGCTTGTGAGGTCACAGCAGCCTCAGTGCCCTATAGGGCAGTGGCAGGCCCCTAGCTGCTGGCTGTGCTTGGGAGGTCACAGCAGCCGCAGGGCTTCACAGGCCACTAGCAGGCCCCTGGCTGCTCGCTGTGCTTGTGAGGTCACAACACTCCTACAGCCTGACAGTCCAGTGGCAGACCCACAGCTGCTGGCTTTGCTTGTGAGGTCACAGCAGCCTCAGTGTCTTATAGGGCAGTGGCAGGCCCCTGGCTGCTGGCTGTGCTTGTGAGGTCACAGCAGTCCTACAGCCTGACAGTCCAGTGGCAGACCCACAGCTGCTGGCTTTGCTTGTGAGGTCACAGCAGCCTCAGTGTCTTATAGGGCAGTGGCAGGCCCCTGTCTGCTGGCTGTGCTTGTGAGGTCAAATCAGCCTCCGTGCCCTTTCTGGCAGTGTCAGCCCCGTGACAGTGCACTCTGCTTGTGAGGTCAGAACCTCATCGGGCAGTGGAAGGCCAATGGCTGCTGGCTGTGCTTGTGAGGTCACAGCAGCCTCCTTTTCCTGTAGGCCAGAGGGAGGCCAATGGCTGCTTGGTGTGCTGGTTAGGTCAAAGCAGCCTCAGTGCCTGTTTGGACAGTGGCAGGCCCATAGCTGCTGGCTGTGCTTGTCAGGTCACAACACTCCTACAGCCTGAGAGGCCAGCAGCAGGCCCCTGGCTGCTGACTGTGCTTGTTGAGGTCATAGCAGCCTCAGTGCCTCATAGGCCAGTGGCAGGCCCATAGCTGCTGGCTGTGCTTGTAAGGTCACAGCAGTCCTATTTCCTGATAGGCCCGTGGCAGGCCTCTGTCTACTGGCTGCCTTTTGAGGTCACATTTGCCTCTGTACCTTATAGGGCAATGGCAGGCCTCTTGCTCCTCGCTGTATTTGTGAGGTCACTGCAGCCTCAGTGCTTCACAGGCCAATGGCAGGCCCCTGGCTGCTGGCTGTGCTTGTGAGGTCACAGCAGCCTCCGTGCCCTTTATGGCAGTGGCAGGCCCGTGACAGTGTGCTGTGCTTGTGAATAATTTGTAGTACAGAGGATCTGACAATGAAGGATAATCCTCTTTTGAGAATCTGAAGGGCTATAAAGCCCTGCTCTCTCTTGGCATGGCTCAGGCAACAGTTTGTGGTGTTTTAGGGGCGGCACTAATTGCTGCACGGTGGGGGAGGCAAGGTGATAAAAAGACCATTGAGTCCTTGGGAGAACACATAAGAAACTCCCAGAGTCGAGCCAAAGAGACAATCGAGTTCTTGCAAGACTCCCAGAGTCGAGCCAAAGAGACAGTTGAGTCTTTGCAAGAACAGGTAAGAAACTTGCAAAGTCAACTCACTGCGGAGCGCAACCATACTCAGCGGCTTCACATAATCTTATCGGACTCACTAGACCGAGAGAGAATCCTGCGGTCTGAATTGGAAGAAAACAGGCGGGGGGTTGATGATAGTGAACCGGGATTCTCGAATTTGGCCGAACTAGACGGAAAACAGGCATCTGATCTAAAATCCATATATCCAATTAAAGAATTAGAAGACAGCAGGAACTCCTTTTATCCTGGAGATGGGAACGTAGTAATGAGACCCTTGATTAAAACGGAAACCACTGACAATGGTCAGGGGGGTATTCAACGACGTACCACGCGTATGATCCCCTATTCCCCTCAGGACTTGGCTAAAATACAGGAAAAATACTCCTGGGGCTCCCGGGAAACTGAAACTGAGTATGTGTGGAGAGTCTCCCTCACCGGGGGGGGATCGCATTCTGCTGAGCGAAGATGAATCTAGAGGATATTGGGGACCCAGAGTCTTTCTAACCACAAATGATAACAGGGAACCATGGTCCTTGACCCAGAGGGTAGCCTACTGGGCAGGAGGATTAGACCCAATGGAAAGAGGAGACCCTTTTTCTATTAAAACACCCACAGCGGGCCACATTCTGGAAAGCATGCAGAAAACTGCTTGCCTCCAATTGATGCATGACCGTTTGCTGCTTCCGCAGCAGCCCTCCCCCATGCAGTGTGTGGCAGACCCCGAGAGGTTACATCCTCTGATCAGGGGACTTCCTGATGCTGTTCAGCTGCAAGACCGATTACGAACTCCCCGACTGAGACGAAGGGGAGGCCCCCCCAACATGACTTGGGGGGAGGTGGCACAGGAGCTAATTAATTACGGAAGGCGTATGGGATTCACTGGCCAGGGGGAAACAAAGCATAAAGCAGAAATAAGAAGAGTTGAGGAAAGTGGGAGGCAATATAAATCACTGCAACACCCACATCCTGGGAAACCGGTACGGGTGTTGGATAGCAGGAGACAATTATTATGGGCAGAAGGCATTTCAAAGGGAATTCCCAGAGAAGTCATGGATAGGTTACCAACTCCCAACCTGGAAGGTTTGGTAAGAAGTTGGGACAGGATAAGGGGAACCCCATCTTCCTCAAACCCCAAAGTTCCTCCTCCCTTATCCCAAGACCCCGTCTGCACCCCAGGACTCTTAAAACGAACCCTGAGACCGCACAATCCCGGATGGGCGCGACGAATATCTGATGCAGTAACTAAAGTCAATGGACGATGGGGAGTAAATGGCTGCCCCAGACTCGCTGCTTTTTGCCCTAATCCTCCATCCCTCTTACCTGGGACTGGGGAGAATAAGAAACCGAGGAATCCCTTGTATTACCCGGGACAACCGGTTCTAGTGGACTTACCCACTGTGGGACAAATACCTCTAGTACTAAAAGCTTCAAAAAATCTGTATGCATGGGTAGCTACTGATGCCCATGGGAAAGATCATAGAATCCATGCCAGGTGGATCCTCCCTTCCTTTTAGGTCAACAATGTAAAAGGAAGAGGGCACTGGGGAAGAAGACTTGTCTTATGTTGAGCTTGAGTGTCCTCAACGATACTACCTGTGGTAGTTATAACAGTTATTTTTATCATTTTTTGTAATTGTGTGCTGCGATCATAATTAGCTTTATTGTTGAAAACACAACAGCCAAGAATGGCATTCTTAACCTGTGTTGGAAAGATACTTCTTGTCTTAATGTGCTTATATGTGCTATGGCAAACCTACCACCAGAATACACTTCTGGGGCTTGGTATTGTACCGGCCGAATAGGTGATGGGGCAACCACCTTCTTCAGCCCTCTGGGCAACAGAGGTGCAACTTACTTTCAATTCCCACCAGGGATAAACGGGCCATTTGCTCAGGGCATTGGAGCTAAGAAGGGGCATTACTGGATATGCAGGCACACAGCATATACATTTTTACCCACGGGGTGGTTGGGAATTTGTTATATAGGGATTATCAGACCTTTGTTTTTCCTTTTGCCAGAAACAAGTGGACCTCGGTTAGGCATAAAGGTATATGATAACCTTGGAGACAGAAGTGTTGCCTGTAAGACGCGATCCATTAAGGGAAATTTGGGCGGGACGCAAAAATGGGGAAATAATCAGACTACAAGCGGCTCTAGAAATTATTACCAACAAAACCGCTGACACGATAGATCTTCTAACTTGGCAATCCCAACAGATGCGCACGGCAATCCTTCAGCACCACATGGTTTTTAGATTACCTGTTAGCTGAAGAGGGAGAAGTGTGTGGGAAATTAAATATTCCTAACTGTTGTTTGGAAATAGATGATGTAGGCGAAGTAGTTCTCCAGTTAACCAAAGATATCAGAAAAATAGCCCACGTCCCCGTCCAAACCTGGAATGGCTGGAGTGGCAATTTGTAGTCCTGGTTACTGGGGGCACCGTGGGTGAAACAGTTAATATTGTATTTGTTAGGTGCAGTTGCCGCCTTAATGTTCTTGTATAATTCCTTGCTTTGTTCAATTAATCGGACATGTTGTGTCAAATATGCAATTTGTTCCTACCACCTTGCCGGACGGCATAAAGAAAATCCGTGCCATCCATTGGCCGTGGCCAACCACAGTACCCATCATTTCCCAGTTTCTCCTGAAGGAGGAAATTGCATATTGACATCCACAGCGCATTTGCCAGCTGTTTTATGCCTATTGTAACAATCCTACCTCATTAACTCAGTTTTGATGTCTGTTTTGTAAAGTTAACTGTTGTTGAAGTTGTTAAAGAATAAGCTTGCATTGAGCAAGACCTCTGTTTAATCACTGTTAAGCACTTTATTTTTTACCCAAACCCATGTTGTTCCCACGACTTCCCCCCCGTCCCTAATTCTCTCTCCTTTCCTTCCTTGCTTGCTTGCTTTCTTTCTCTCTCTCTCTCTCCTGCTGCCAAGCTGCAATGTTGAGACACGGGGTGGTGTAGAGGACCGGTACTAAATGCGGTTTTGTCTTGACATTGCTGCTGCTGCTGCAAAGCTGCCGCTGCCAAGGTGTGTCGGGCAATGCCGCGCTGGCGCCCCCGGGAGCCGTCTGCAAAGTAAACAACCTTGTGCACCTGCACAGGGTAAAAAGGGTGCGAAAAGGGCAGAAGGGCGTCTCTAGGGCACGAACCGCACGTACTCATTTGCCATCTGCGCATGAGCAGGAGACCCCCAGATACCCCAGCCCATTTCTGGAAGGTTCCGAGAGGGCGGACTGCGCATGACGGTTAATCTGCATGGAAAGCGAGGAAGCACCTCCCAGAGGCCGGGCAAGAACCTATAAAAACTGCAGACTGTGTGAATGGGGGGGCTTGCTTGCGACGACTGAAGAACTCGAGCAGAGTCAGCGGAACCAGACGGGAGCTTCCCCCCTCTGCCCCCCCGCCCCGCCGCAAGGACTCCCAAAAGAAGAGGACCAACGGGACGCCGCTGGATCCACGGGTGGTGATATCTTTCTCTCTCTCTCTTCCCCTTTTCCTCTCTTTTTCCCTAAACGTGTGACGCGGGACATGTCTCGTTAGTTGATTCCATTTTGCCTTAATAAATCTTAAACTGGTTGGCTGGTGTCGTTTTCACCTTAATTGAGTGCAAGGGCATCACGAACTTGGTCGTTGGTCCTAAGGGGAGGGAGGTCGTCCTGAACGACTCCTTTCGGGCCGCGACACGTGTCTGATAGGTCACTGGCAGGCCCATAGCTGCTCACTGGGCTTCTGAGGTCACAGCAGCCTCCATGCCCTTTAGGGCAGTGGCAGGCCCCTGACTATTTACTGTGCTTCTGAGTTGACAGCAGCGTCAGCGCCTCATCAGGCAGTTGGAGGCCAATGGCTGCTGGCTGTGCTTGTGAGGTCACAGCAGCCTCAGTGCCTGACAGGCCCATGGGAGGCCAATGTCTGCTTGGTGTGCTTTTGAGGTCACAGCAGCCTCCGTGCCTCCTAGGCCAGTGGCAGGCCCGAAGCTGCTGGCTGTGCTTGTAACGTCACAGCAGTCCTATTTCCTGATAGGCTTGTGGCAGGCCTCTGTCTGCTGGCTGCCTTTTGAGGTCACATTTGTCTCTGTACCTTATAGGGCAGTGGGAGGCCTCTGGCTCCTCGCTGTGCTTGTGAGGTCCCATCAGCCTCCTTTTCCTGTAGGCCAGAGGGAGGCCAATGGCTGCTTGGTGTGCTGGTGAGGTCAGAGCAAACTCAGTGCCTGTTTGGACAGTGGCAGGCCAATGGCTGCTGGCTGTGCTTGTGAGGTCACAGCAGCCTCCGTTCCCTATAGGCCAGTGGCAGGCCCATAGCTGCTGGCTGTGCTTGTGAGGTCACAGCAGTCCTAGTTCCTGATAGGGCCGTGGAAGGCCCCTGTGTGCTGGATGCCTTTTGAGGTCACATTTGTCTCTGTACCTTATAGGTCAGTGGGAGGCCCCTGGCTACTCGCTGTGCTTGTGAGGTCACATCAGCCTCCTTTTCTTGTAGGCCAGTGGCAGACCAATTGCTGCTGGCTGTGCTTGTCAGGTCACAACACTCCTACAGCCTGATTGGCCAGCAGCAGGCCCCTGGCTGCTGGCTGTGCTTGTGAGGTCACAGCAGCCTCAGTGCCTCATAGCACAGTGGCAGGCCCATAGCTGCTGGCTGTGCTTGTGAGGTCACAGCAGCCTCAGTGCCCTATAGGGCAGTGGCAGGCCCTTGGCTGCTGCCTGGGCTCGTGAGGTCACAGCAGCCTCCGTTCCCTTTAGGCCAGTGGCAGGCCCCTGGCTACTGGCTGTGCTTGTCAGGTCACAGCAGTCCTATTGCCTGATAGGCAAGTGGCAGACCCACAGCTGCTGGCTTTGCTTGTGAGGTCACAGCAGCCTCAGTGTCTTATAGGGCAGTGGCAGGCCCCTGTCTGCTGTCTGTGCTTGTGAGGTCACAGCAGCCTCAGTGCTTCACAGGCCAGTGGCAGGCCCATAGCTGCTGGCTGTGCTTGTCAGGTCACAGCAGTCCTATTGCCTGATAGGCAAGTGGCAGACCCACAGCTGCTGGCTTTGCTTGTGAGGTCACAGCAGCCTCAGTGTCTTATAGGGCAGTGGCAGGCCCCTGTCTGCTGTCTGTGCTCGTGAGGTCACAGCAGCCTCAGTGCTTCACAGGCCAATGGCAGGCCCCTGTCTGCTGCCTGTGCTTGTGAGGTGACAGCAGCCTCCGTGCCCTTTATGGCAGTGGCAGGCCCGTGACAGTGTGCTGTGCTTGTGAGGTCAGAGCAGTGTCAGCGCCTCATCGGGCAGTGGCAGGCCCCTGGCTGCTGGCTGTGTGTTGTGAGGTCACAGCAGCCTCCATGCCTCCTAGGCCAGTGACAGACCCACAGCTCAGTGCTCCTGAGGCCAGTTGTAGGCTCCTAGCTGCTGGCTGTGCTGGTGAGGTCACAGCAGCCTCAATGCCTCCTAGGCCAGTGTCAGGCTCATGGCTGCTTTCTGTGCTTGTGAGGTCACAGCAGCCTCCGTGCCTCAAAGGCCAGTGGCAGGCTCCTGGCTGCTGGCTGTGTTTGTGAGGTCACAGCAGCCTCAGTGCCCCTGAGGCCAGTTGTAGGCTCCTAGCTGCTGGCTGTGCTGGTGAGGTCACAGCAGCCTCAGTGCCCCTGAGGCCAGTGTCAGGCTCATGACTGCTTTCTGTGCTTGTGAGGTCACAGCAGCCTCCGTGCCTCAAAGGCCAGTGGCAGGCTCATGGCTGCTTTCTGTGCTTGTGACGTCACAGCAGTCCTATTGCCTGATAGTTCAGTGGCAGGCCAATGGCTGCTGGCTGTCCTGTTGACGTCACAGCAGTCTGAGTGACTGATAGGCCAGTGGCAGGCCTCTGGGTGCTGGCTGTTTTTGTGACGTCACAGCAGCCTCAGTGCCTCATAGGCCAGTGGCAGGCCCATAGCTGCTGGCTGTGCTTGTCAGGTCACAGCAGTCCTATTCCTGATAGGCCCGTGGGAGGCCTCTGTCTGCTGGCTGCCTTTTGAGGTCACATTTGTCTCTGTACCTTATAGGGCAGTGGGAGGCCGCTGGCTACTCGCTGTGCTTGTGAGGTCACATCAGCCTCCTTTTCTTGTAGGCCAGTGGCAGACCCACAGCTGCTGGCTTTGCTTGTCAGGTCACAGCAGCCTCAGTGTCTTACAGGCAGTGGCAGGCTCATGGCTGCTGGCTGTGCTTGTGAGGTCACAGCAGCCTCCGTGCCTTTTATGGCAGTGGCAGGCTCGCGACAGTGTGCTGTGCTTGTGAGGTCAGATCAGTGTCAGCGCCTCATCGGGCAGTGGAAGGCCAATGGCTGCTGGCTGTGTTTGTGAGGTCACATCAGCCTCCGTTCCCTATAGGCCATTGGCAGGCCCTTCACTGCTGGCTGTGCTTGTGAGCTCACAGCAGCCTCAGTGCCTCCTAGGCCAGTGGCAGGCTCATGGCTGCTGGCTGAGCTTGGGAGGTCACAGCAGCCTCAGTGCCTCCTAGGCCAGTGGCAGGCTCATGGCTGCTGGCTATGCTTGTGAGGTCACAGCAGCCTCAGTACCTCCTAGGCCAGTCGCAGGCTCCTGGCTGCTGGCTGTGCTGGTGATGTCACAGCAGCCTCAGTGCCTCATAAGTTAGTCTACAGCGCCTCCTGCTGGCTGTGCTTGTGAGGTCACAGCAGCCTCAGTGCCTCCGAGGCCAGTGTCAGGCTCATGGCTGCTGGCCGAGCTTGGGAGGTCACAGCAGCCTGAGTGCCTCCTAGGCCAGTAGCAGGCTCCTGGCTGCTGGCTGTGCTTGTGAGGTCACAGCAGCCTCAGTGCCTCCTAGGCCAGTGGCAGGCTCATGGCTGCTGGCTGTGCTTGTGAGGTCACAGCAGCCTCAGTGCCTCCTAGGTCAGAAACAGGCTCCTGGCTGCTGGCTGTGCTTGGGAGGTCACAGCAGCCTCATTGCCTCCGAGGCCAGCGGCAGGCTCATGGCTGTTGGATGTGCTTGTGAGGTCACAGCAGCCTCATTGCCTCCAAGGCCAGCGGCAGGCTCATGGCTGCTTTCTGTGCTTGTGAGGTCACAGCAGCCTCAGTGTCTTATAGGGCAGTGGCAGGCCCCTGTCTGCTGTCTGTGCTCGTGAGGTCACAGCAGCCTCAGTGCTTCACAGGCCAATGGCAGGCCCCTGTCTGCTGCCTGTGCTTGTGAGGTGACAGCAGCCTCCGTGCCCTTTATGGCAGTGGCAGGCCCGTGACAGTGTGCTGTGCTTGTGAGGTCAGAGCAGTGTCAGCGCCTCATCAGGCAGTGGCAGGCCCCTGGCTGCTGGCTGTGTTTGTGAGGTCACAGCAGCCTCAGTGCCCCTGAGGCCAGTTGTAGGCTCCTAGCTGCTGGCTGTGCTGGTGAGGTCACAGCAGCCTCAGTGCCCCTGAGGCCAGTGTCAGGCTCATGACTGCTTTCTGTGCTTGTGAGGTCACAGCAGCCTCCGTGCCTCAAAGGCCAGTGGCAGGCTCATGGCTGCTTTCTGTGCTTGTCAGGTCACAGCACCCTCAGTGCCTCATAGGGCATTGGCAGGCTCCTGGCTGCTGGCTGTGCTTGTGACGTCACAGCAGTCCTATTGCCTGATAGTTCAGTGGCAGGCCAATGGCTGCTGGCTGTCCTGTTGACGTCACAGCAGTCTGAGTGACTGATAGGCCAGTGGCAGGCCTCTGGGTGCTGGCTGTTTTTGTGACGTCACAGCAGCCTCAGTGCCTCATAGGCCAGTGGCAGGCCCATAGCTGCTGGCTGTGCTTGTCAGGTCACAGCAGTCCTATTCCTGATAGGCCCGAGGGAGGCCTCTGTCTGCTGGCTGCCTTTTGAGGTCACATTTGTCTCTGTACCTTATAGGGCAGTGGGAGGCCGCTGGCTACTCGCTGTGCTTGTGAGGTCACATCAGCCTCCTTTTCTTGTAGGCCAGTGGCAGACCCACAGCTGCTGGCTTTGCTTGTCAGGTCACAGCAGCCTCAGTGTCTTACAGGCAGTGGCAGGCTCATGGCTGCTGCCTGTGCTTGTGAGGTCACAGCAGCCTCCGTGCCTTTTATGGCAGTGGCAGGCTCGCGACAGTGTGCTGTGCTTGTGAGGCCAGATCAGTGTCAGCGCCTCATCGGGCAGTGGGAGGCCAATGGCTGCTGACTGTTCTTGTGAGGTCACAGCAGCCTCCGTTCCCTATAGGCCAGTGGCAGGCCCATAGCTGCTGGCTGTGCTTGTCAGGTCACAGCAGTCCTATTGCCTGATAGGCAAGTGGCAGACCCACAGCTGCTGGCTTTGCTTGTGAGGTCACAGCAGCCTCAGTGTCTTATAGGGCAGTGGCAGGCCCCTGTCTGCTGTCTGTGCTCGTGAGGTCACAGCAGCCTCAGTGCTTCACAGGCCAATGGCAGGCCCCTGTCTGCTGCCTGTGCTTGTGAGGTGACAGCAGCCTCCGTGCCCTTTATGGCAGTGGCAGGCCCGTGACAGTGTGCTGTGCTTGTGAGGTCAGAGCAGTGTCAGCGCCTCATCGGGCAGTGGCAGGCCCCTGGCTGCTGGCTGTGTGTTGTGAGGTCACAGCAGCCTCCATGCCTCCTAGGCCAGTGACAGACCCACAGCTCAGTGCTCCTGAGGCCAGTTGTAGGCTCCTAGCTGCTGGCTGTGCTGGTGAGGTCACAGCAGCCTCAATGCCTCCTAGGCCAGTGTCAGGCTCATGGCTGCTTTCTGTGCTTGTGAGGTCACAGCAGCCTCCGTGCCTCAAAGGCCAGTGGCAGGCTCATGGCTGCTGGCTGTGTTTGTGAGGTCACAGCAGCCTCAGTGCCCCTGAGGCCAGTTGTAGGCTCCTAGCTGCTGGCTGTGCTTGTGAGGTCACAGCAGCCTCCGTGCCTCAAAGGCCAGTGGCAGGCTCATGGCTGCTTTCTGTGCTTGTCAGGTCACAGCAGCCTCACTGCTTCTCAGGGCAGTGGTAGGCTCCTGGCTGCTGGCTGTGCTTGTCAGGTGATAGCAGCCTGAGTGCCTCCTAGGCCAGTGGCATGCTCCTGGCTGCTCCTGTGCTTGTGAGGTCACAGCAGCCTCCATGCCTCCTTGGCCACTGGCTACCTCATGGCTGCTGGCGGTGCTTGTGAGGTCACAGCAGCCTCAGTGCCTCCTAGGCCAGTGGCAGGCTCATGGCTGCTGGCTGGGCTTGTGATGTCACAGCAGCCTTCGTGCCTCCAAGACCAGTGGCAGGCTCTTGGCTGCTGGCTGTGCTTGTGAGGTCACAGCAGTCCTGTTGCCTGATAGGCCAGTGGCAGGCCCATGGCTGCTGGCTGCGTTTTGAGGTCACCTTTGTCTTAGTGCCTCATTGGCCAGTGGGATGCCCATGGCTGCTGGCTGTAGTTGTGATGTCACGGAAGTACCAGTGCCTGATAGGGCAGTGACAGCTCCACGCCTGCTGGCTGCGTTATGAGGTCACTTTTGTCTCGGGGCCTCATAGGGCAGTTGGATGCCCATGCCTGCTGGCCGTGCTTGTGAGGTCACAGCAGTCCTGTTGCCTGATAGGCCAGTTCAAGGCCAATGACTGCTGTGAGGTCAGAGAAGCCTCAGTGCCCTATAGGCCAGTGGGAGGCCCATAGCTGCTGGCTGTGCTTGTGAGGTCACAGCAGCCTCAGTGCCCTATAGGGCAGTTTCAGGCCCATACATGCTGGCTGTGCTTGTGAGGTCACAGCAGCCTCAGTGCTTCACAGGCCAATGGCAGGCCCCTGGCTGCTGGCTGTGCTTGTGAGGTCACAGCAGCCTCCGTGCCCTTTATGGCAGTGGCAGGCCCGTGACAGTGTGCTGTGCTTGTGAATAATTTGTAGTACAGAGGATCCGACAATGAAGGATAATCCTCTTTTGAGAATCTGAAGGGCTATAAAGCCCTGCTCTCTCTTGGCATGGCTCGGGCAACAGTTTGTGGTGTTTTAGGGGCGGCACTAATTGCTGCCCGGTGGGGGAGGCAAGGTGATAAAAAGACCATTGAGTCCTTGGGAGAACACATAAGAAACTCCCAGAGTCGAGCCAAAGAGACAATCGAGTTCTTGCAAGACTCCCGGAGTCGAGCCAAAGAGACAGTTGAGTCTTTGCAAGAACAGGTAAGAAACTTGCAAAGTCAACTCACTGCGGAGCGCAACCATACTCAGCGGCTTCACATAATCTTATCAGACTCACTAGACCGCGAGAGAATCCTGCGGTCTGAATTGGAAGAAAACAGGCGGGGGGTTAATGATAGTGAACCGGGATTCTCGAATTTGGCCGAACTAGACGGAAAACAGGCATCTGATCTAAAATCCATATATCCAATTAAAGAATTAGAAGACAGCAGGAACTGCTTTTATCCTGGAGATGGGAATGTAGTAATGAGACCCTTGATTAAAACGGAAACCACTGACAATGGTCAGGGGGGTATTCAACGACGTACCACGCGTATTATCCCCTATTCCCCTCAGGACTTGGCTAAAATACAGGAAAAATACTCCTGGGGCTCCCGGGAAACTGAAACTGAGTATGTGTGGAGAGTCTCCCTCACCGGGGGGGATCGCATTCTGCTGAGCGAAGATGAAGCTAGAGGATATTGGGGACCCAGAGTCTTTCTAACCACGAATGATAACAGGGAACCATGGTCCTTGACCCAGAGGGTAGCCTACTGGGCAGGAGGATTAGACCCAATGGAAAGAGGAGACCCTTTTTCTATTAAAACACCCACAGCGGGCCACATTCTGGAAAGCATGCAGAAAACTGCTTGCCTCCAATTGATGCATGACCGTTTGCTGCTTCCGCAGCAGCCCTCCCCCATGCAGTGTGTGGCAGACCCCGAGAGGTTACATCCTCTGATCAGGGGACTTCCTGATGCTGTTCAGCTGCAAGACCGATTACGAACTCCCCGACTGAGACGAAGGGGAGGCCCCCCCAACATGACTTGGGGGGAGGTGGCACAGGAGCTAATTAATTACGGAAGGCGTATGGGATTCACTGGCCAGGGGGAAACAAAGCATAAAGCAGAAATAAGAAGAGTTGAGGAAAGTGGGAGGCAATATAAATCACTGCAACACCCACATCCTGGGAAACCGGTACGGGTGTTGGATAGCAGGAGACAATTATTATGGGCAGAAGGCATTTCAAAGGGAATTCCCAGAGAAGTCATGGATAGGTTACCAACTCCCAACCTGGAAGGTTTGGTAAGAAGTTGGGACAGGATAAGGGGAACCCCATCTTCCTCAAACCCCAAAGTTCCTCCTCCCTTATCCCAAGACCCCGTCTGCACCCCAGGACTCTTAAAACGAACCCTGAGACCGCACAATCCCGGATGGGCGCGACGAATATCTGATGCAGTAACTAAAGTCAATGGACGATGGGGAGTAAATGGCTGCCCCAGACTCGCTGCTTTTTGCCCTAATCCTCCATCCCTCTTACCTGGGACTGGGGAGAATAAGAAACCGAGGAATCCCTTGTATTACCCGGGACAACCGGTTCTAGTGGACTTACCCACTGTGGGACAAATACCTCTAGTACTAAAAGCTTCAAAAAATCTGTATGCATGGGTAGCTACTGATGCCCATGGGAAAGATCATAGAATCCATGCCAGGTGGATCCTCCCTTCCTTTTAGGTCAACAATGTAAAAGGAAGAGGGCACTGGGGAAGAAGACTTGTCTTATGTTGAGCTTGAGTGTCCTCAACGATACTACCTGTGGTAGTTATAACAGTTATTTTTATCATTTTTTGTAATTGTGTGCTGCGATCATAATTAGCTTTATTGTTGAAAACACAACAGCCAAGAATGGCATTCTTAACCTGTGTTGGAAAGATACTTCTTGTCTTAATGTGCTTACATGTGCTATGGCAAACCTACCACCAGAATACACTTCTGGGGCTTGGTATTGTACCGGCCGAATAGGTGATGGGGCAACCACCTTCTTCAGCCCTCTGGGCAACAGAGGTGCAACTTACTTTCAATTCCCACCAGGGATAAACGGGCCATTTGCTCAGGGCATTGGAGCTAAGAAGGGGCATTACTGGATATGCAGGCACACAGCATATACATTTTTACCCACGGGGTGGTTGGGAATTTGTTATATAGGGATTATCAGACCTTTGTTTTTCCTTTTGCCAGAAACAAGTGGACCTCGGTTAGGCATAAAGGTATATGATAACCTTGGAGACAGAAGTGTTGCCTGTAAGACGCGATCCATTAAGGGAAATTTGGGCGGGACGCAAAAATGGGGAAATAATCAGACTACAAGCGGCTCTAGAAATTATTACCAACAAAACCGCTGACACGATAGATCTTCTAACTTGGCAATCCCAACAGATGCGCACGGCAATCCTTCAGCACCACATGGTTTTTAGATTACCTGTTAGCTGAAGAGGGAGAAGTGTGTGGGAAATTAAATATTCCTAACTGTTGTTTGGAAATAGATGATGTAGGCGAAGTAGTTCTCCAGTTAACCAAAGATATCAGAAAAATAGCCCACGTCCCCGTCCAAACCTGGAATGGCTGGAGTGGCAATTTGTAGTCCTGGTTACTGGGGGCACCGTGGGTGAAACAGTTAATATTGTATTTGTTAGGTGCAGTTGCCGCCTTAATGTTCTTGTATAATTCCTTGCTTTGTTCAATTAATCGGACATGTTGTGTCAAATATGCAATTTGTTCCTACCACCTTGCCGGACGGCATAAAGAAAATCCGTGCCATCCATTGGCCGTGGCCAACCACAGTACCCATCATTTCCCAGTTTCTCCTGAAGGAGGAAATTGCATATTGACATCCACAGCGCATTTGCCAGCTGTTTTATGCCTATTGTAACAATCCTACCTCATTAACTCAGTTTTGATGTCTGTTTTGTAAAGTTAACTGTTGTTGAAGTTGTTAAAGAATAAGCTTGCATTGAGCAAGACCTCTGTTTAATCACTGTTAAGCACTTTATTTTTTACCCAAACCCATGTTGTTCCCACGACTTCCCCCCCGTCCCTAATTCTCTCTCCTTTCCTTCCTTGCTTGCTTGCTTTCTTTCTCTCTCTCTCTCTCCTGCTGCCAAGCTGCAATGTTGAGACACGGGGTGGTGTAGAGGACCGGTACTAAATGCGGTTTTGTCTTGACATTGCTGCTGCTGCTGCAAAGCTGCCGCTGCCAAGGTGTGTCGGGCAATGCCGCGCTGGCGCCCCCGGGAGCCGTCTGCGAAGTAAACAACCTTGTGCACCTGCACAGGGTAAAAAGGGTGCGAAAAGGGCAGAAGGGCGTCTCTAGGGCACGAACCGCACGTACTCATTTGCCATCTGCGCATGAGCAGGAGACCCCCAGATACCCCAGCCCATTTCTGGAAGGTTCCGAGAGGGCGGACTGCGCATGACGGTTAATCTGCATGGAAAGCGAGGAAGCACCTCCCAGAGGCCGGGCAAGAACCTATAAAAACTGCAGACTGTGTGAATGGGGGGGCTTGCTTGCGACGACTGAAGAACTCGAGCAGAGTCAGCGGAACCAGACGGGAGCTTCCCCCCTCTGCCCCCCCGCCCCGCCGCAAGGACTCCCAAAAGAAGAGGACCAACGGGACGCCGCTGGATCCACGGGTGGTGATATCTTTCTCTCTCTCTCTTCCCCTTTTCCTCTCTTTTTCCCTAAACGTGTGACGCGGGACATGTCTCGTTAGTTGATTCCATTTTGCCTTAATAAATCTTAAACTGGTTGGCTGGTGTCGTTTTCACCTTAATTGAGTGCAAGGGCATCACGAACTTGGTCGTTGGTCCTAAGGGGAGGGAGGTCGTCCTGAACGACTCCTTTCGGGCCGCGACACGTGTCTGATAGGTCACTGGCAGGCCCATAGCTGCTCACTGGGCTTCTGAGGTCACAGCAGCCTCCATGCCCTTTAGGGCAGTGGCAGGCCCCTGACTATTTACTGTGCTTCTGAGTTGACAGCAGCGTCAGCGCCTCATCAGGCAGTTGGAGGCCAATGGCTGCTGGCTGTGCTTGTGAGGTCACAGCAGCCTCAGTGCCTGACAGGCCCATGGGAGGCCAATGTCTGCTTGGTGTGCTTTTGAGGTCACAGCAGCCTCCGTGCCTCCTAGGCCAGTGGCAGGCCCGAAGCTGCTGGCTGTGCTTGTGAGGTCACAGCAGTCCTAGTTCCTGATAGGGCCGTGGAAGGCCCCTGTGTGCTGGATGCCTTTTGAGGTCACATTTGTCTCTGTACCTTATAGGTCAGTGGGAGGCCCCTGGCTACTCGCTGTGCTTGTGAGGTCACATCAGCCTCCTTTTCTTGTAGGCCAGTGGCAGACCAATTGCTGCTGGCTGTGCTTGTCAGGTCACAACACTCCTACAGCCTGATTGGCCAGCAGCAGGCCCCTGGCTGCTGGCTGTGCTTGTGAGGTCACAGCAGCCTCAGTGCCTCATAGCACAGTGGCAGGCCCATAGCTGCTGGCTGTGCTTGTGAGGTCACAGCAGCCTCAGTGCCCTATAGGGCAGTGGCAGGCCCTTGGCTGCTGCCTGGGCTCGTGAGGTCACAGCAGCCTCCGTTCCCTTTAGGCCAGTGGCAGGCCCCTGGCTACTGGCTGTGCTTGTCAGGTCACAGCAGTCCTATTGCCTGATAGGCAAGTGGCAGACCCACAGCTGCTGGCTTTGCTTGTGAGGTCACAGCAGCCTCAGTGTCTTATAGGGCAGTGGCAGGCCCCTGTCTGCTGTCTGTGCTTGTGAGGTCACAGCAGCCTCAGTGCTTCACAGGCCAGTGGCAGGCCCATAGCTGCTGGCTGTGCTTGTCAGGTCACAGCAGTCCTATTGCCTGATAGGCAAGTGGCAGACCCACAGCTGCTGGCTTTGCTTGTGAGGTCACAGCAGCCTCAGTGTCTTATAGGGCAGTGGCAGGCCCCTGTCTGCTGTCTGTGCTCGTGAGGTCACAGCAGCCTCAGTGCTTCACAGGCCAATGGCAGGCCCCTGTCTGCTGCCTGTGCTTGTGAGGTGACAGCAGCCTCCGTGCCCTTTATGGCAGTGGCAGGCCCGTGACAGTGTGCTGTGCTTGTGAGGTCAGAGCAGTGTCAGCGCCTCATCAGGCAGTGGCAGGCCCCTGGCTGCTGGCTGTGTGTTGTGAGGTCACAGCAGCCTCCATGCCTCCTAGGCCAGTGACAGACCCACAGCTCAGTGCTCCTGAGGCCAGTTGTAGGCTCCTAGCTGCTGGCTGTGCTGGTGAGGTCACAGCAGCCTCAATGCCTCCTAGGCCAGTGTCAGGCTCATGGCTGCTTTCTGTGCTTGTGAGGTCACAGCAGCCTCCGTGCCTCAAAGGCCAGTGGCAGGCTCCTGGCTGCTGGCTGTGTTTGTGAGGTCACAGCAGCCTCAGTGCCCCTGAGGCCAGTTGTAGGCTCCTAGCTGCTGGCTGTGCTGGTGAGGTCACAGCAGCCTCAGTGCCCCTGAGGCCAGTGTCAGGCTCATGACTGCTTTCTGTGCTTGTGAGGTCACAGCAGCCTCCGTGCCTCAAAGGCCAGTGGCAGGCTCATGGCTGCTTTCTGTGCTTGTGACGTCACAGCAGTCCTATTGCCTGATAGTTCAGTGGCAGGCCAATGGCTGCTGGCTGTCCTGTTGACGTCACAGCAGTCTGAGTGACTGATAGGCCAGTGGCAGGCCTCTGGGTGCTGGCTGTTTTTGTGACGTCACAGCAGCCTCAGTGCCTCATAGGCCAGTGGCAGGCCCATAGCTGCTGGCTGTGCTTGTCAGGTCACAGCAGTCCTATTCCTGATAGGCCCGTGGGAGGCCTCTGTCTGCTGGCTGCCTTTTGAGGTCACATTTGTCTCTGTACCTTATAGGGCAGTGGGAGGCCGCTGGCTACTCGCTGTGCTTGTGAGGTCACATCAGCCTCCTTTTCTTGTAGGCCAGTGGCAGACCCACAGCTGCTGGCTTTGCTTGTCAGGTCACAGCAGCCTCAGTGTCTTACAGGCAGTGGCAGGCTCATGGCTGCTGGCTGTGCTTGTGAGGTCACAGCAGCCTCCATGCCTTTTATGGCAGTGGCAGGCTCGCGACAGTGTGCTGTGCTTGTGAGGTCAGATCAGTGTCAGCGCCTCATCGGGCAGTGGAAGGCCAATGGCTGCTGGCTGTGTTTGTGAGGTCACATCAGCCTCCGTTCCCTATAGGCCATTGGCAGGCCCTTCACTGCTGGCTGTGCTTGTGAGCTCACAGCAGCCTCAGTGCCTCCTAGGCCAGTGGCAGGCTCATGGCTGCTGGCTGAGCTTGGGAGGTCACAGCAGCCTCAGTGCCTCCTAGGCCAGTGGCAGGCTCATGGCTGCTGGCTATGCTTGTGAGGTCACAGCAGCCTCAGTACCTCCTAGGCCAGTCGCAGGCTCCTGGCTGCTGGCTGTGCTTGTGAGGTCACAGCAGCCTCAGTGCCTCCTATGGCAGTGGCAGGCTCCTGGCTGCTGGCTGTGCTGGTGATGTCACAGCAGCCTCAGTGCCTCATAAGTTAGTCTACAGCGCCTCCTGCTGGCTGTGCTTGTGAGGTCACAGCAGCCTCAGTGCCTCCGAGGCCAGTGTCAGGCTCATGGCTGCTGGCCGAGCTTGGGAGGTCACAGCAGCCTGAGTGCCTCCTAGGCCAGTAGCAGGCTCCTGGCTGCTGGCTGTGCTTGTGAGGTCACAGCAGCCTCAGTGCCTCCTAGGCCAGTGGCAGGCTCATGGCTGCTGGCTGTGCTTGTGAGGTCACAGCAGCCTGAGTGCCTCCTAGGTCAGAAACAGGCTCCTGGCTGCTGGCTGTGCTTGGGAGGTCACAGCAGCCTCATTGCCTCCGAGGCCAGCGGCAGGCTCATGGCTGTTGGATGTGCTTGTGAGGTCACAGCAGCCTCATTGCCTCCGAGGCCAGCGGCAGGCTCATGGCTGCTTTCTGTGCTTGTGAGGTCACAGCAGCCTCAGTGTCTTATAGGGCAGTGGCAGGCCCCTGTCTGCTGTCTGTGCTCGTGAGGTCACAGCAGCCTCAGTGCTTCACAGGCCAATGGCAGGCCCCTGTCTGCTGCCTGTGCTTGTGAGGTGACAGCAGCCTCCGTGCCCTTTATGGCAGTGGCAGGCCCGTGACAGTGTGCTGTGCTTGTGAGGTCAGAGCAGTGTCAGCGCCTCATCAGGCAGTGGCAGGCCCCTGGCTGCTGGCTGTGTTTGTGAGGTCACAGCAGCCTCAGTGCCCCTGAGGCCAGTTGTAGGCTCCTAGCTGCTGGCTGTGCTGGTGAGGTCACAGCAGCCTCAGTGCCCCTGAGGCCAGTGTCAGGCTCATGACTGCTTTCTGTGCTTGTGAGGTCACAGCAGCCTCCGTGCCTCAAAGGCCAGTGGCAGGCTCATGGCTGCTTTCTGTGCTTGTCAGGTCACAGCACCCTCAGTGCCTCATAGGGCATTGGCAGGCTCCTGGCTGCTGGCTGTGCTTGTGACGTCACAGCAGTCCTATTGCCTGATAGTTCAGTGGCAGGCCAATGGCTGCTGGCTGTCCTGTTGACGTCACAGCAGTCTGAGTGACTGATAGGCCAGTGGCAGGCCTCTGGGTGCTGGCTGTTTTTGTGACGTCACAGCAGCCTCAGTGCCTCATAGGCCAGTGGCAGGCCCATAGCTGCTGGCTGTGCTTGTCAGGTCACAGCAGTCCTATTCCTGATAGGCCCGAGGGAGGCCTCTGTCTGCTGGCTGCCTTTTGAGGTCACATTTGTCTCTGTACCTTATAGGGCAGTGGGAGGCCGCTGGCTACTCGCTGTGCTTGTGAGGTTACATCAGCCTCCTTTTCTTGTAGGCCAGTGGCAGACCCACAGCTGCTGGCTTTGCTTGTCAGGTCACAGCAGCCTCAGTGTCTTACAGGCAGTGGCAGGCTCATGGCTGCTGCCTGTGCTTGTGAGGTCACAGCAGCCTCCGTGCCTTTTATGGCAGTGGCAGGCTCGCGACAGTGTGCTGTGCTTGTGAGGCCAGATCAGTGTCAGCGCCTCATCGGGCAGTGGGAGGCCAATGGCTGCTGACTGTTCTTGTGAGGTCACAGCAGCCTCCGTTCCCTATAGGCCAGTGGCAGGCCCATAGCTGCTGGCTGTGCTTGTCAGGTCACAGCAGTCCTATTGCCTGATAGGCAAGTGGCAGACCCACAGCTGCTGGCTTTGCTTGTGAGGTCACAGCAGCCTCAGTGTCTTATAGGGCAGTGGCAGGCCCCTGTCTGCTGTCTGTGCTCGTGAGGTCACAGCAGCCTCAGTGCTTCACAGTTCAGTGGCAGGCCCACAGCTGCTGCCTGTGCTTGTGAGGTGACAGCAGCCTCCGTGCCCTTTATGGCAGTGGCAGGCCCGTGACAGTGTGCTGTGCTTGTGAGGTCAGAGCAGTGTCAGCGCCTCATCGGGCAGTGGCAGGCCCCTGGCTGCTGGCTGTGTGTTGTGAGGTCACAGCAGCCTCCATGCCTCCTAGGCCAGTGACAGACCCACAGCTCAGTGCTCCTGAGGCCAGTTGTAGGCTCCTAGCTGCTGGCTGTGCTGGTGAGGTCACAGCAGCCTCAATGCCTCCTAGGCCAGTGTCAGGCTCATGGCTGCTTTCTGTGCTTGTGAGGTCACAGCAGCCTCCGTGCCTCAAAGGCCAGTGGCAGGCTCATGGCTGCTGGCTGTGTTTGTGAGGTCACAGCAGCCTCAGTGCCCCTGAGGCCAGTTGTAGGCTCCTAGCTGCTGGCTGTGCTTGTGAGGTCACAGCAGCCTCCGTGCCTCAAAGGCCAGTGGCAGGCTCATGGCTGCTTTCTGTGCTTGTCAGGTCACAGCAGCCTCACTGCTTCTCAGGGCAGTGGTAGGCTCCTGGCTGCTGGCTGTGCTTGTCAGGTGATAGCAGCCTGAGTGCCTCCTAGGCCAGTGGCATGCTCCTGGCTGCTCCTGTGCTTGTGAGGTCACAGCAGCCTCCATGCCTCCTTGGCCACTGGCTACCTCATGGCTGCTGGCGGTGCTTGTGAGGTCACAGCAGCCTCAGTGCCTCCTAGGCCAGTGGCAGGCTCATGGCTGCTGGCTGGGCTTGTGATGTCACAGCAGCCTTCGTGCCTCCAAGGCCAGTGGCAGGCTCTTGGCTGCTGGTTGTGCTTGTGAGGTCACAGCACCCTCAGTGCCTCATAGGGCAGTGGCAGGCTCATGGCTGCTGGCTGTGCTTGTGAGGTCACAGCAGCCTCAGTGCCTCCCAGGCGACTGGCAAGCTCATGGCTGCTGGCTGTGCTTGTGAGGTCACAGCAGCCTCAGGGCCTCATAGGTTAGGGGCAAGCGCCCCCTTCTGTTTGTGCTTGTCAGGTCACAGCAGCCTCCGTGCCTCCTAGGCCAGTGACAGACCCACAGCTGCTGGCTGTGCTTGTGACGTCACAGCAGTCCTATTGCCTGATAGGTCAGTGGCAGGCCAATGGCTGCTGGCTGTCCTGTTGAAGTCACAGCAGTCTGAGTGACTGATAGGCCAGTGGCAGGCCTCTGGGTGCTGGCTGTTTTTGTGACGTCACAGCAGCCTCAGTGCCTCATAGGCCAGTGGCAGGCCCATAGCTGCTGGCTGTGCTTGTCAGGTCACAGCAGTCCTATTCCTGATAGGCCCGTGGGAGGCCTCTGTCTGCTGGCTGCCTTTTGAGGTCACATTTGTCTCTGTACCTTATAGGGCAGTGGGAGGCCGCTGGCTACTCGCTGTGCTTGTGAGGTCACATCAGCCTCCTTTTCTTGTAGGCCAGTGGCAGACCCACAGCTGCTGGCTTTGCTTGTCAGGTCACAGCAGCCTCAGTGTCTTACAGGCAGTGGCAGGCTCATGGCTGCTGGCTGTGCTTGTGAGGTCACAGCAGCCTCCGTGCCTTTTATGGCAGTGGCAGGCTCGCGACAGTGTGCTGTGCTTGTGAGGTCAGATTAGTGTCAGCGCCTCATCGGGCAGTGGAAGGCCAATGGCTGCTGGCTGTGTTTGTGAGGTCACATCAGCCTCCGTTCCCTATAGGCCAGTGGCAGGCCCTTCACTGCTGGCTGTGCTTGTGAGCTCACAGCAGCCTCAGTGCCTCCTAGGCCAGTGGCAGGCTCATGGCTGCTGGCTGAGCTTGGGAGGGCACAGCAGTCTGAGTGCCTCCTAGACCAGTGGCAGGCTCCTGGCTGCTGGCTGTGCTTGTGAGGTCACAGCAGCCTCAGTGCCTCCTAGGCCAGTGGCAGGCTCATGGCTGCTGGCTGTGCTTGTGAGGTCACAGCAGCCTCAGTACCTCCTAGGCCAGTCGCAGGCTCCTGGCTGCTGGCTGTGCTTGTGAGGTCACAGCAGCCTCAGTGCCTCATAAGTTAGTCTACAGCGCCTCCTGCTGGCTGTGCTTGTGAGGTCACAGCAGCCTCAGTGCCTCCGAGGCCAGTGTCAGGCTCATGGCTGCTGGCCGAGCTTGGGAGGTCACAGCAGCCTGAGTGCCTCCTAGGCCAGTAGCAGGCTCCTGGCTGCTGGCTGTGTTTGTGAGGTCACAGCAGCCTCAGTGCCTCCTAGGCCAGTGGCAGGCTCATGGCTGCTGGCTGTGCTTGTGAGGTCACAGCAGCCTCAGTGCCTCCTAGGTCAGAAACAGGCTCCTGGCTGCTGGCTGTGCTTGGGAGGTCACAGCAGCCTCATTGCCTCCGAGGCCAGCGGCAGGCTCATGGCTGTTGGATGTGCTTGTGAGGTCACAGCAGCCTCATTGCCTCCGAGGCCAGCGGCAGGCTCATGGCTGCTTTCTGTGCTTGTGAGGTCACAGCAGCCTCAGTGTCTTATAGGGCAGTGGCAGGCCCCTGTCTGCTGTCTGTGCTCGTGAGGTCACAGCAGCCTCAGTGCTTCACAGGCCAATGGCAGGCCCCTGTCTGCTGCCTGTGCTTGTGAGGTGACAGCAGCCTCCGTGCCCTTTATGGCAGTGGCAGGCCCGTGACAGTGTGCTGTGCTTGTGAGGTCAGAGCAGTGTCAGCGCCTCATCAGGCAGTGGCAGGCCCCTGGCTGCTGGCTGTGTTTGTGAGGTCACAGCAGCCTCAGTGCCCCTGAGGCCAGTTGTAGGCTCCTAGCTGCTGGCTGTGACTGTGAGGTCACAGCAGCCTCAGTGCCCCTGAGGCCAGTGTCAGGCTCATGACTGCTTTCTGTGCTTGTGAGGTCACAGCAGCCTCCGTGCCTCAAAGGCCAGTGGCAGGCTCATGGCTGCTTTCTGTGCTTGTCAGGTCACAGCAGCCTCCGTGCCTCATAGGGCATTGGCAGGCTCCTGGCTGCTGGCTGTGCTTGTGACGTCACAGCAGTCCTATTGCCTGATAGGTCAGTGGCAGGCCAATGGCTGCTGGCTGTCCTGTTGACGTCACAGCAGTCTGAGTGACTGATAGGCCAGTGGCAGGCCTCTGGGTGCTGGCTGTTTTTGTGACGTCACAGCAGCCTCAGTGCCTCATAGGCCAGTGGCAGGCCCATAGCTGCTGGCTGTGCATGTCAGGTCACAGCAGTCCTATTCCTGATAGGCCCGAGGGAGGCCTCTGTCTGCTGGCTGCCTTTTGAGGTCACATTTGTCTCTGTACCTTATAGGGCAGTGGGAGGCCGCTGGCTACTCGCTGTGCTTGTGAGGTCACATCAGCCTCCTTTTCTTGTAGGCCAGTGGCAGACCCACAGCTGCTGGCTTTGCTTGTCAGGTCACAGCAGCCTCAGTGTCTTACAGGCAGTGGCAGGCTCATGGCTGCTGGCTGTGCTTGTGAGGTCACAGCAGCCTCCGTGCCTTTTATGGCAGTGGCAGGCTCGCGACAGTGTGCTGTGCTTGTGAGGTCAGATCAGTGTCAGCGCCTCATCGGGCAGTGGAAGGCCAATGGCTGCTGGCTGTGTTTGTGAGGTCACATCAGCCTCCGTTCCCTATAGGCCAGTGGCAGGCCCTTCACTGCTGGCTGTGCTTGTGAGCTCACAGCAGCCTCAGTGCCTCCTAGGCCAGTGGCAGGCTCATGGCTGCTGGCTGAGCTTGGGAGGTCACAGCAGTCTGAGTGCCTCCTAGACCAGTCGCAGGCTCATGGCTGCTGGCTGTGCTTGTGAGGTCACAGCAGCCTCAGTACCTCCTAGGCCAGTCGCAGGCTCCTGGCTGCTGGCTGTGCTTGTGAGGTCACAGCAGCCTCAGTGCCTCCTATGGCAGTGGCAGGCTCCTGGCTGCTGGCTGTGCTGGTGATGTCACAGCAGCCTCAGTGCCTCATAAGTTAGTCTACAGCGCCTCCTGCTGGCTGTGCTTGTGAGGTCACAGCAGCCTCAGTGCCTCCGAGGCCAGTGTCAGGCTCATGGCTGCTGGCCGAGCTTGGGAGGTCACAGCAGCCTGAGTGCCTCCTAGGCCAGTAGCAGGCTCCTGGCTGCTGGCTGTGCTTGTGAGGTCACAGCAGCCTCAGTGCCTCCTAGGCCAGTGGCAGGCTCATGGCTGCTGGCTGTGCTTGTGAGGTCACAGCAGCCTCAGTGCCTCCTAGGTCAGAAACAGGCTCCTGGCTGCTGGCTGTGCTGGTGATGTCACAGCAGCCTCAGTGCCTCATAAGTTAGTCTACAGCGCCTCCTGCTGGCTGTGCTTGTGAGGTCACAGCAGCCTCAGTGCCTCCGAGGCCAGTGTCAGGCTCATGGCTGCTGGCTGTGCTTGTGAGGTCACAGCAGCCTCATTGCCTCCGAGGCCAGCGGCAGGCTCATGGCTGTTGGATGTGCTTGTGAGGTCACAGCAGCCTCATTGCCTCCGAGGCCAGCGGCAGGCTCATGGCTGCTGGCTGTGCTTGTGAGGTCACAGCAGCCTCAGTGCCTCCTAGGCCAGTGGCAGGCTCATGGCTGCTGGCTGTGCTTGTGAGGTCACAGCACCCTCAGTGCCTCCTAGGCCGGTAGCAGGCTCACAGCTGCTGGCTGTGCTTGTGAGGTCACAGCAGCCTCAGTGCCTCCTAGGCCAGTGGCAGGCTCCTGGCTGCTGGCTGTGCTTGTGAGGTCACAGCAGCCTGAGTGCCTCCTAGGCCAGTAGCAGGCTCCTGGCTGCTGGCTGTGACTGTGAGGTCACAGCAGCCTCCATGCCTCCTAGGCCAGTGTCAGGCTCCTGTCTGCTGGCTGTGCTTGTGAGGTCACAGCAGCCTCAGTGCTTCACAGGCCAGTGGCAGGCACGTGGCTGCTGGCTGTGCTTTTCAGGTTACAGAAGCTTCAGTGCCAGGTATGCCAGTTCGAGGCCAATGACTGCTGGGTGGGCTTGTGAGGTCAGAGAAGCCTCAGTGCCCTATAGGGCAGTGGCAGGCCCATAGCTGCTCACTGGGCTTCTGAGGTCACAGCAGCCTCCATGCCCTTTAGGGCAGTGGCAGGCCCCTGACTATTTACTGTGCTTCTGAGTTGACAGCAGCGTCAGCGCCTCATCAGGCAGTTGGAGGCCAATGGCTGCTGGCTGTGCTTGTGAGGTCACAGCAGCCTCAGTGCCTGACAGGCCCATGGGAGGCCAATGTCTGCTTGGTGTGCTTTTGAGGTCACAGCAGCCTCCGTGCCTCCTAGGCCAGTGGCAGGCCCGAAGCTGCTGGCTGTGCTTGTAACGTCACAGCAGTCCTATTTCCTGATAGGCTTGTGGCAGGCCTCTGTCTGCTGGCTGCCTTTTGAGGTCACATTTGTCTCTGTACCTTATAGGGCAGTGGGAGGCCTCTGGCTCCTCGCTGTGCTTGTGAGGTCCCATCAGCCTCCTTTTCCTGTAGGCCAGAGGGAGGCCAATGGCTGCTTGGTGTGCTGGTGAGGTCAGAGCAAACTCAGTGCCTGTTTGGACAGTGGCAGGCCAATGGCTGCTGGCTGTGCTTGTGAGGTCACAGCAGCCTCCGTTCCCTATAGGCCAGTGGCAGGCCCATAGCTGCTGGCTGTGCTTGTGAGGTCACAGCAGTCCTAGTTCCTGATAGGGCCGTGGAAGGCCCCTGTGTGCTGGATGCCTTTTGAGGTCACATTTGTCTCTGTACCTTATAGGTCAGTGGGAGGCCCCTGGCTACTCGCTGTGCTTGTGAGGTCACATCAGCCTCCTTTTCTTGTAGGCCAGTGGCAGACCAATTGCTGCTGGCTGTGCTTGTCAGGTCACAACACTCCTACAGCCTGATTGGCCAGCAGCAGGCCCCTGGCTGCTGGCTGTGCTTGTGAGGTCACAGCAGCCTCAGTGCCTCATAGCACAGTGGCAGGCCCATAGCTGCTGGCTGTGCTTGTGAGGTCACAGCAGCCTCAGTGCCCTATAGGGCAGTGGCAGGCCCTTGGCTGCTGCCTGGGCTCGTGAGGTCACAGCAGCCTCCGTTCCCTTTAGGCCAGTGGCAGGCCCCTGGCTACTGGCTGTGCTTGTCAGGTCACAGCAGTCCTATTGCCTGATAGGCAAGTGGCAGACCCACAGCTGCTGGCTTTGCTTGTGAGGTCACAGCAGCCTCAGTGTCTTATAGGGCAGTGGCAGGCCCCTGTCTGCTGTCTGTGCTTGTGAGGTCACAGCAGCCTCAGTGCTTCACAGGCCAGTGGCAGGCCCATAGCTGCTGGCTGTGCTTGTCAGGTCACAGCAGTCCTATTGCCTGATAGGCAAGTGGCAGACCCACAGCTGCTGGCTTTGCTTGTGAGGTCACAGCAGCCTCAGTGTCTTATAGGGCAGTGGCAGGCCCCTGTCTGCTGTCTGTGCTCGTGAGGTCACAGCAGCCTCAGTGCTTCACAGGCCAATGGCAGGCCCCTGTCTGCTGCCTGTGCTTGTGAGGTGACAGCAGCCTCCGTGCCCTTTATGGCAGTGGCAGGCCCGTGACAGTGTGCTGTGCTTGTGAGGTCAGAGCAGTGTCAGCGCCTCATCGGGCAGTGGCAGGCCCCTGGCTGCTGGCTGTGTGTTGTGAGGTCACAGCAGCCTCCATGCCTCCTAGGCCAGTGACAGACCCACAGCTCAGTGCTCCTGAGGCCAGTTGTAGGCTCCTAGCTGCTGGCTGTGCTGGTGAGGTCACAGCAGCCTCAATGCCTCCTAGGCCAGTGTCAGGCTCATGGCTGCTTTCTGTGCTTGTGAGGTCACAGCAGCCTCCGTGCCTCAAAGGCCAGTGGCAGGCTCATGGCTGCTGGCTGTGTTTGTGAGGTCACAGCAGCCTCAGTGCCTCCTAGGCCAGTGGCAGGCTCATGGCTGCTGGCTGGGCTTGTGATGTCACAGCAGCCTCCGTGCC
Organism: Dromaius novaehollandiae; assembly: GCF_036370855.1. Lineage (NCBI taxonomy): Eukaryota > Metazoa > Chordata > Aves > Casuariiformes > Dromaiidae > Dromaius > Dromaius novaehollandiae. Next base: position 688,283 of record NW_026991446.1, read on the forward strand.
TCCAAGGCCAGTGGCAGGCTCTTGGCTGCTGGCTGTGCTGGTGAGGTCACAGCAGCCTCAGTGCCTCCTAGGCCAGTGGCAGGCTCCTGGCTGCTGGCTGTGCTTGTGAGGTCACAGCAGCCTCAGGGCCTCATAGGTTAGGGGCAAGCGCCCCCTTCTGTTTGTGCTTGTCAGGTCACAGCAGCCTCCGTGCCTCCTAGGCCAGTGACAGACCCACAGCTGCTGGCTGTGCTTGTGACGTCACAGCAGTCCTATTGCCTGATAGGTCAGTGGCAGGCCAATGGCTGCTGGCTGTCCTGTTGACGTCACAGCAGTCTGAGTGACTGATAGGCCAGTGGCAGGCCTCTGGGTGCTGGCTGTTTTTGTGACGTCACAGCAGCCTCAGTGCCTCATAGGCCAGTGGCAGGCCCATAGCTGCTGGCTGTGCTTGTCAGGTCACAGCAGTCCTATTCCTGATAGGCCCGTGGGAGGCCTCTGTCTGCTGGCTGCCTTTTGACGTCACATTTGTCTCTGTACCTTATAGGGCAGTGGGAGGCCGCTGGCTACTCGCTGTGCTTGTGAGGTCACAGCAGCCTCCTTTTCCTGTAGGCCAGTGGCAGACCCACAGCTGCTGGCTTTGCTTGTCAGGTCACAGCAGCCTCAGTGTCTTACAGGCAGTGGCAGGCTCATGGCTGCTGGCTGTGCTTGTGAGGTCACAGCAGCCTCCGTGCCTTTTATGGCAGTGGCAGGCTCGCGACAGTGTGCTGTGCTTGTGAGGTCAGATTAGTGTCAGCGCCTCATCGGGCAGTGGAAGGCCAATGGCTGCTGGCTGTGTTTGTGAGGTCACAGCAGCCTCCGTTCCCTATAGGCCAGTGGCAGGCCCTTCACTGCTGGCTGTGCTTGTGAGCTCACAGCAGCCTCAGTGCCTCCTAGGCCAGTGGCAGGCTCATGGCTGCTGGCTGAGCTTGGGAGGGCACAGCAGTCTGAGTGCCTCCTAGACCAGTCGCAGGCTCCTGGCTGCTGGCTGTGCTTGTGAGGTCACAGCAGCCTCAGTGCCTCCTATGGCAGTGGCAGGCTCCTGGCTGCTGGCTGTGCTGGTGATGTCACAGCAGCCTCAGTGCCTCATAAGTTAGTCTACAGCGCCTCCTGCTGGCTGTGCTTGTGAGGTCACAGCAGCCTCAGTGCCTCCGAGGCCAGTGTCAGGCTCATGGCTGCTGGCCGAGCTTGGGAGGTCACAGCAGCCTGAGTGCCTCCTAGGCCAGTAGCAGGCTCCTGGCTGCTGGCTGTGCTTGTGAGGTCACAGCAGCCTCAGTGCCTCCTAGGCCAGTGGCAGGCTCATGGCTGCTGGCTGTGCTTGTGAGGTCACAGCAGCCTCAGTGCCTCCTAGGTCAGAAACAGGCTCCTGGCTGCTGGATGTGCTTGGGAGATCACAGCAGCCTCATTGCCTCCGAGGCCAGCGGCAGGCTTATGGCTGTTGGATGTGCTTGTGAGGTCACAGCAGCCTCATTGCCTCCGAGGCCAGCGGCAGGCTCATGGCTGCTTTCTGTGCTTGTGAGGTCACAGCAGCCTCAGTGCCTCCTAGGCCAGTGGCAGGCTCATGGCTGCTGGCTGTGCTTGTGAGGTCACAGTAGCCTGAGTGCCTCCTAGGCCGGTAGCAGGCTCAAAGCTGCTGGCTGTGCTTGTGAGGTCACAGCAGCCTCAGTGCCTCCTAGGCCAGTGGCAGGCTCCTGGCTGCTGGCTGTGCTTGTGAGGTCACAGCAGCCTGAGTGCCTCCTAGGCCAGTGGCAGGCTCCTGGCTGCTGGCTGTGACTGTGAGGTCACAGCAGCCTCACTGCCTCCTACGCCAGTGTCAGGCTCCTGGCTGCTGGCTGCGCTTGTGAGGTCACAGCAGCCTCAGTGCCTCCTAGGCCAGTGGCAGGCTCATGGCTGCTGGCTGAGCTTGGGAGGTCACAGCAGCCTCAGTGCCTCCTAGGCCAGTGGCAGGCTCATGGCTGCTGGCTATGCTTGTGAGGTCACAGCAGCCTCAGTACCTCCTAGGCCAGTCGCAGGCTCCTGGCTGCTGGCTGTGCTTGTGAGGTCACAGCAGCCTCAGTGCCTCCTATGGCAGTGGCAGGCTCCTGGCTGCTGGCTGTGCTGGTGATGTCACAGCAGCCTCAGTGCCTCATAAGTTAGTCTACAGCGCCTCCTGCTGGCTGTGCTTGTGAGGTCACAGCAGCCTCAGTGCCTCCGAGGCCAGTGTCAGGCTCATGGCTGCTGGCCGAGCTTGGGAGGTCACAGCAGCCTGAGTGCCTCCTAGGCCAGTAGCAGGCTCCTGGCTGCTGGCTGTGCTTGTGAGGTCACAGCAGCCTCAGTGCCTCCTAGGCCAGTGGCAGGCTCATGGCTGCTGGCTGTGCTTGTGAGGTCACAGCAGCCTCAGTGCCTCCTAGGTCAGAAACAGGCTCCTGGCTGCTGGCTGTGCTTGGGAGGTCACAGCAGCCTCATTGCCTCCGAGGCCAGCGGCAGGCTCATGGCTGTTGGATGTGCTTGTGAGGTCACAGCAGCCTCATTGCCTCCGAGGCCAGCGGCAGGCTCATGGCTGCTTTCTGTGCTTGTGAGGTCACAGCAGCCTCAGTGTCTTATAGGGCAGTGGCAGGCCCCTGTCTGCTGTCTGTGCTCGTGAGGTCACAGCAGCCTCAGTGCTTCACAGGCCAATGGCAGGCCCCTGTCTGCTGCCTGTGCTTGTGAGGTGACAGCAGCCTCCGTGCCCTTTATGGCAGTGGCAGGCCCGTGACAGTGTGCTGTGCTTGTGAGGTCAGAGCAGTGTCAGCGCCTCATCAGGCAGTGGCAGGCCCCTGGCTGCTGGCTGTGTTTGTGAGGTCACAGCAGCCTCAGTGCCCCTGAGGCCAGTTGTAGGCTCCTAGCTGCTGGCTGTGCTGGTGAGGTCACAGCAGCCTCAGTGCCCCTGAGGCCAGTGTCAGGCTCATGACTGCTTTCTGTGCTTGTGAGGTCACAGCAGCCTCCGTGCCTCAAAGGCCAGTGGCAGGCTCATGGCTGCTTTCTGTGCTTGTCAGGTCACAGCAGCCTCCGTGCCTCATAGGGCATTGGCAGGCTCCTGGCTGCTGGCTGTGCTTGTGACGTCACAGCAGTCCTATTGCCTGATAGGTCAGTGGCAGGCCAATGGCTGCTGGCTGTCCTGTTGACGTCACAGCAGTCTGAGTGACTGATAGGCCAGTGGCAGGCCTCTGGGTGCTGGCTGTTTTTGTGACGTCACAGCAGCCTCAGTGCCTCATAGGCCAGTGGCAGGCCCATAGCTGCTGGCTGTGCATGTCAGGTCACAGCAGTCCTATTCCTGATAGGCCCGAGGGAGGCCTCTGTCTGCTGGCTGCCTTTTGAGGTCACATTTGTCTCTGTACCTTATAGGGCAGTGGGAGGCCGCTGGCTACTCGCTGTGCTTGTGAGGTCACATCAGCCTCCTTTTCTTGTAGGCCAGTGGCAGACCCACAGCTGCTGGCTTTGCTTGTCAGGTCACAGCAGCCTCAGTGTCTTACAGGCAGTGGCAGGCTCATGGCTGCTGGCTGTGCTTGTGAGGTCACAGCAGCCTCCGCGCCTTTTATGGCAGTGGCAGGCTCGCGACAGTGTGCTGTGCTTGTGAGGTCAGATCAGTGTCAGCGCCTCATCGGGCAGTGGAAGGCCAATGGCTGCTGGCTGTGTTTGTGAGGTCACATCAGCCTCCGTTCCCTATAGGCCAGTGGCAGGCCCTTCACTGCTGGCTGTGCTTGTGAGCTCACAGCAGCCTCAGTGCCTCCTAGGCCAGTGGCAGGCTCATGGCTGCTGGCTGAGCTTGGGAGGTCACAGCAGTCTGAGTGCCTCCTAGACCAGTCGCAGGCTCATGGCTGCTGGCTGTGCTTGTGAGGTCACAGCAGCCTCAGTACCTCCTAGGCCAGTCGCAGGCTCCTGGCTGCTGGCTGTGCTTGTGAGGTCACAGCAGCCTCAGTGCCTCCTATGGCAGTGGCAGGCTCCTGGCTGCTGGCTGTGCTGGTGATGTCACAGCAGCCTCAGTGCCTCATAAGTTAGTCTACAGCGCCTCCTGCTGGCTGTGCTTGTGAGGTCACAGCAGCCTCAGTGCCTCCGAGGCCAGTGTCAGGCTCATGGCTGCTGGCCGAGCTTGGGAGGTCACAGCAGCCTGAGTGCCTCCTAGGCCAGTAGCAGGCTCCTGGCTGCTGGCTGTGCTTGTGAGGTCACAGCAGCCTCAGTGCCTCCTAGGCCAGTGGCAGGCTCATGGCTGCTGGCTGTGCTTGTGAGGTCACAGCAGCCTCAGTGCCTCCTAGGTCAGAAACAGGCTCCTGGCTGCTGGCTGTGCTGGTGATGTCACAGCAGCCTCAGTGCCTCATAAGTTAGTCTACAGCGCCTCCTGCTGGCTGTGCTTGTGAGGTCACAGCAGCCTCAGTGCCTCCGAGGCCAGTGTCAGGCTCATGGCTGCTGGCTGTGCTTGTGAGGTCACAGCAGCCTCATTGCCTCCGAGGCCAGCGGCAGGCTCATGGCTGTTGGATGTGCTTGTGAGGTCACAGCAGCCTCATTGCCTCCGAGGCCAGCGGCAGGCTCATGGCTGCTGGCTGTGCTTGTGAGGTCACAGCAGCCTCAGTGCCTCCTAGGCCAGTGGCAGGCTCATGGCTGCTGGCTGTGCTTGTGAGGTCACAGCACCCTCAGTGCCTCCTAGGCCGGTAGCAGGCTCACAGCTGCTGGCTGTGCTTGTGAGGTCACAGCAGCCTCAGTGCCTCCTAGGCCAGTGGCAGGCTCCTGGCTGCTGGCTGTGCTTGTGAGGTCACAGCAGCCTCAGTGCCTCCTAGGCCAGTAGCAGGCTCCTGGCTGCTGGCTGTGACTGTGAGGTCACAGCAGCCTCCATGCCTCCTAGGCCAGTGTCAGGCTCCTGTCTGCTGGCTGTGCTTGTGAGGTCACAGCAGCCTCAGTGCTTCACAGGCCAGTGGTAGGCACGTGGCTGCTGGCTGTGCTTTTCAGGTTACAGAAGCTTCAGTGCCAGGTATGCCAGTTCGAGGCCAATGACTGCTGGGTGGGCTTGTGAGGTCAGAGAAGCCTCAGTGCCCTATAGGGCAGTGGCAGGCCCATAGCTGCTCACTGGGCTTCTGAGGTCACAGCAGCCTCCATGCCCTTTAGGGCAGTGGCAGGCCCCTGACTATTTACTGTGCTTCTGAGTTGACAGCAGCGTCAGCGCCTCATCAGGCAGTTGGAGGCCAATGGCTGCTGGCTGTGCTTGTGAGGTCACAGCAGCCTCAGTGCCTGACAGGCCCATGGGAGGCCAATGTCTGCTTGGTGTGCTTTTGAGGTCACAGCAGCCTCCGTGCCTCCTAGGCCAGTGGCAGGCCCGAAGCTGCTGGCTGTGCTTGTAACGTCACAGCAGTCCTATTTCCTGATAGGTTTGTGGCAGGCCTCTGTCTGCTGGCTGCCTTTTGAGGTCACATTTGTCTCTGTACCTTATAGGGCAGTGGGAGGCCTCTGGCTCCTCGCTGTGCTTGTGAGGTCCCATCAGCCTCCTTTTCCTGTAGGCCAGAGGGAGGCCAATGGCTGCTTGGTGTGCTGGTGAGGTCAGAGCAAACTCAGTGCCTGTTTGGACAGTGGCAGGCCAATGGCTGCTGGCTGTGCTTGTGAGGTCACAGCAGCCTCCGTTCCCTATAGGCCAGTGGCAGGCCCATAGCTGCTGGCTGTGCTTGTGAGGTCACAGCAGTCCTAGTTCCTGATAGGGCCGTGGAAGGCCCCTGTGTGCTGGATGCCTTTTGAGGTCACATTTGTCTCTGTACCTTATAGGTCAGTGGGAGGCCCCTGGCTACTCGCTGTGCTTGTGAGGTCACATCAGCCTCCTTTTCTTGTAGGCCAGTGGCAGACCAATTGCTGCTGGCTGTGCTTGTCAGGTCACAACACTCCTACAGCCTGATTGGCCAGCAGCAGGCCCCTGGCTGCTGGCTGTGCTTGTGAGGTCACAGCAGCCTCAGTGCCTCATAGCACAGTGGCAGGCCCATAGCTGCTGGCTGTGCTTGTGAGGTCACAGCAGCCTCAGTGCCCTATAGGGCAGTGGCAGGCCCTTGGCTGCTGCCTGGGCTCGTGAGGTCACAGCAGCCTCCGTTCCCTTTAGGCCAGTGGCAGGCCCCTGGCTACTGGCTGTGCTTGTCAGGTCACAGCAGTCCTATTGCCTGATAGGCAAGTGGCAGACCCACAGCTGCTGGCTTTGCTTGTGAGGTCACAGCAGCCTCAGTGTCTTATAGGGCAGTGGCAGGCCCCTGTCTGCTGTCTGTGCTTGTGAGGTCACAGCAGCCTCAGTGCTTCACAGGCCAGTGGCAGGCCCATAGCTGCTGGCTGTGCTTGTCAGGTCACAGCAGTCCTATTGCCTGATAGGCAAGTGGCAGACCCACAGCTGCTGGCTTTGCTTGTGAGGTCACAGCAGCCTCAGTGTCTTATAGGGCAGTGGCAGGCCCCTGTCTGCTGTCTGTGCTCGTGAGGTCACAGCAGCCTCAGTGCTTCACAGGCCAATGGCAGGCCCCTGTCTGCTGCCTGTGCTTGTGAGGTGACAGCAGCCTCCGTGCCCTTTATGGCAGTGGCAGGCCCGTGACAGTGTGCTGTGCTTGTGAGGTCAGAGCAGTGTCAGCGCCTCATCGGGCAGTGGCAGGCCCCTGGCTGCTGGCTGTGTGTTGTGAGGTCACAGCAGCCTCCATGCCTCCTAGGCCAGTGACAGACCCACAGCTCAGTGCTCCTGAGGCCAGTTGTAGGCTCCTAGCTGCTGGCTGTGCTGGTGAGGTCACAGCAGCCTCAATGCCTCCTAGGCCAGTGTCAGGCTCATGGCTGCTTTCTGTGCTTGTGAGGTCACAGCAGCCTCCGTGCCTCAAAGGCCAGTGGCAGGCTCATGGCTGCTGGCTGTGTTTGTGAGGTCACAGCAGCCTCAGTGCCCCTGAGGCCAGTTGTAGGCTCCTAGCTGCTGGCTGTGCTTGTGAGGTCACAGCAGCCTCCGTGCCTCAAAGGCCAGTGGCAGGCTCATGGCTGCTGGCTGTGCTTGTGAGGTCACAGCAGCCTCAGTGCTTCTCAGGGCAGTGGTAGGCTCCTGGCTGCTGGCTGTGCTTGTCAGGTGATAGCAGCCTGAGTGCCTCCTAGGCCAGTGGCATGCTCCTGGCTGCTCCTGTGCTTGTGAGGTCACAGCAGCCTCCATGCCTCCTTGGCCACTGGCTACCTCATGGCTGCTGGCGGTGCTTGTGAGGCCACAGCAGCCTCAGTGCCTCCTAGGCCAGTGGCAGGCTCATGGCTGCTGGCTGGCTTGTGATGTCACAGCAGCCTCCGTGCCTCCAAGGCCAGTGGCAGGCTCTTGGCTGCTGGCTGTGCTTGTGAGGTCACAGCACCCTCAGTGCCTCATAGGGCAGTGGCAGGCTCATGGCTGCTGGCTGTGCTTGTGAGGTCACAGCAGCCTCAGGGCCTCATAGGTTAGGGGCAAGCGCCCCCTTCTGTTTGTGCTTGTCAGGTCACAGCAGCCTCCGTGCCTCCTAGGCCAGTGACAGACCCACAGCTGCTGGCTGTGCTTGTGACGTCACAGCAGTCCTATTGCCTGATAGGTCAGTGGCAGGCCAATGGCTGCTGGCTGTCCTGTTGACGTCACAGCAGTCTGAGTGACTGATAGGCCAGTGGCAGGCCTCTGGGTGCTGGCTGTTTTTGTGACGTCACAGCAGCCTCAGTGCCTCATAGGCCAGTGGCAGGCCCATAGCTGCTGGCTGTGCTTGTCAGGTCACAGCAGTCCTATTCCTGATAGGCCCGTGGGAGGCCTCTGTCTGCTGGCTGCCTTTTGACGTCACATTTGTCTCTGTACCTTATAGGGCAGTGGGAGGCCGCTGGCTACTCGCTGTGCTTGTGAGGTCACAGCAGCCTCCTTTTCCTGTAGGCCAGTGGCAGACCCACAGCTGCTGGCTTTGCTTGTCAGGTCACAGCAGCCTCAGTGTCTTACAGGCAGTGGCAGGCTCATGGCTGCTGGCTGTGCTTGTGAGGTCACAGCAGCCTCCGTGCCTTTTATGGCAGTGGCAGGCTCGCGACAGTGTGCTGTGCTTGTGAGGTCAGATTAGTGTCAGCGCCTCATCGGGCAGTGGAAGGCCAATGGCTGCTGGCTGTGTTTGTGAGGTCACAGCAGCCTCCGTTCCCTATAGGCCAGTGGCAGGCCCTTCACTGCTGGCTGTGCTTGTGAGCTCACAGCAGCCTCAGTGCCTCCTAGGCCAGTGGCAGGCTCATGGCTGCTGGCTGAGCTTGGGAGGGCACAGCAGTCTGAGTGCCTCCTAGACCAGTCGCAGGCTCCTGGCTGCTGGCTGTGCTTGTGAGGTCACAGCAGCCTCAGTGCCTCCTATGGCAGTGGCAGGCTCCTGGCTGCTGGCTGTGCTGGTGATGTCACAGCAGCCTCAGTGCCTCATAAGTTAGTCTACAGCACCTCCTGCTGGCTGTGCTTGTGAGGTCACAGCAGCCTCAGTGCCTCCGAGGCCAGTGTCAGGCTCATGGCTGCTGGCCGAGCTTGGGAGGGCACAGCAGCCTGAGTGCCTCCTAGGCCAGTAGCAGGCTCCTGGCTGCTGGCTGTGCTTGTGAGGTCACAGCAGCCTCAGTGCCTCCTAGGCCAGTGGCAGGCTCATGGCTGCTGGCTGTGCTTGTGAGGTCACAGCAGCCTCAGTGCCTCCTAGGTCAGAAACAGGCTCCTGGCTGCTGGATGTGCTTGGGAGATCACAGCAGCCTCATTGCCTCCGAGGCCAGCGGCAGGCTTATGGCTGTTGGATGTGCTTGTGAGGTCACAGCAGCCTCATTGCCTCCGAGGCCAGCGGCAGGCTCATGGCTGCTTTCTGTGCTTGTGAGGTCACAGCAGCCTCAGTGCCTCCTAGGCCAGTGGCAGGCTCATGGCTGCTGGCTGTGCTTGTGAGGTCACAGTAGCCTGAGTGCCTCCTAGGCCGGTAGCAGGCTCAAAGCTGCTGGCTGTGCTTGTGAGGTCACAGCAGCCTCAGTGCCTCCTAGGCCAGTGGCAGGCTCCTGGCTGCTGGCTGTGCTTGTGAGGTCACAGCAGCCTGAGTGCCTCCTAGGCCAGTGGCAGGCTCCTGGCTGCTGGCTGTGACTGTGAGGTCACAGCAGCCTCACTGCCTCCTACGCCAGTGTCAGGCTCCTGGCTGCTGGCTGCGCTTGTGAGGTCACAGCAGCCTCCGTGCCTCCTAGGCCAGTGGCAGGCCCATAGCTGCTGGCTGTGCTTGTCAGGTCACAGCAGTCCTATTCCTGATAGGCCTGTGGCAGGCCTCTGTCTGCTGGCTGCCTTTTGACGTCACATTTGTCTCTGTACCTTATAGGGCAGTGGGAGGCCGCTGGCTACTCGCTGTGCTTGTGAGGTCACAGCAGCCTCCTTTTCCTGTAGGCCAGTGGCAGACCCACAGCTGCTGGCTTTGCTTGTCAGGTCACAGCAGCCTCAGTGTCTTACAGGCAGTGGCAGGCTCATGGCTGCTGGCTGTGCTTGTGAGGTCACAGCAGCCTCCGTGCCTTTTATGGCAGTGGCAGGCTCGCGACAGTGTGCTGTGCTTGTGAGGTCAGATTAGTGTCAGCGCCTCATCGGGCAGTGGAAGGCCAATGGCTGCTGGCTGTGTTTGTGAGGTCACATCAGCCTCCGTTCCCTATAGGCCAGTGGCAGGCCCTTCACTGCTGGCTGTGCTTGTGAGCTCACAGCAGCCTCAGTGCCTCCTAGGCCAGTGGCAGGCTCATGGCTGCTGGCTGAGCTTGGGAGGGCACAGCAGTCTGAGTGCCTCCTAGACCAGTCGCAGGCTCCTGGCTGCTGGCTGTGCTTGTGAGGTCACAGCAGCCTCAGTGCCTCCTAGGCCAGTGGCAGGCTCATGGCTGCTGGCTGTGCTTGTGAGGTCACAGCAGCCTCAGTACCTCCTAGGCCAGTCGCAGGCTCCTGGCTGCTGGCTGTGCTTGTGAGGTCACAGCAGCCTCAGTGCCTCCTATGGCAGTGGCAGGCTCCTGGCTGCTGGCTGTGCTGGTGATGTCACAGCAGCCTCAGTGCCTCATAAGTTAGTCTACAGCGCCTCCTGCTGGCTGTGCTTGTGAGGTCACAGCAGCCTCAGTGCCTCCGAGGCCAGTGTCAGGCTCATGGCTGCTGGCCGAGCTTGGGAGGTCACAGCAGCCTGAGTGCCTCCTAGGCCAGTAGCAGGCTCCTGGCTGCTGGCTGTGCTTGTGAGGTCACAGCAGCCTCAGTGCCTCCTAGGCCAGTGGCAGGCTCATGGCTGCTGGCTGTGCTTGTGAGGTCACAGCAGCCTCAGTGCCTCCTAGGTCAGAAACAGGCTCCTGGCTGCTGGCTGTGCTTGGGAGGTCACAGCAGCCTCATTGCCTCCGAGGCCAGCGGCAGGCTCATGGCTGTTGGATGTGCTTGTGAGGTCACAGCAGCCTCATTGCCTCCGAGGCCAGCGGCAGGCTCATGGCTGCTTTCTGTGCTTGTGAGGTCACAGCAGCCTCAGTGCCTCCTAGGCCAGTGGCAGGCTCATGGCTGCTGGCTGTGCTTGTGAGGTCACAGTAGCCTGAGTGCCTCCTAGGCCGGTAGCAGGCTCAAAGCTGCTGGCTGTGCTTGTGAGGTCACAGCAGCCTCAGTGCCTCCTAGGCCAGTGGCAGGCTCCTGGCTGCTGGCTGTGCTTGTGAGGTCACAGCAGCCTGAGTGCCTCCTAGGCCAGTGGCAGGCTCCTGGCTGCTGGCTGTGACTGTGAGGTCACAGCAGCCTCACTGCCTCCTACGCCAGTGTCAGGCTCCTGGCTGCTGGCTGTGCTTGTGAGGTCACAGCAGCCTCAGTGCCTCCTAGGCCAGTGGCAGGCCCATAGCTGCTGGCTGTGCTTGTCAGGTCACAGCAGTCCTATTCCTGATAGGCCCGTGGGAGGCCTCTGTCTGCTGGCTGCCTTTTGACGTCACATTTGTCTCTGTACCTTATAGGGCAGTGGGAGGCCGCTGGCTACTCGCTGTGCTTGTGAGGTCACAGCAGCCTCCTTTTCCTGTAGGCCAGTGGCAGACCCACAGCTGCTGGCTTTGCTTGTCAGGTCACAGCAGCCTCAGTGTCTTACAGGCAGTGGCAGGCTCATGGCTGCTGGCTGTGCTTGTGAGGTCACAGCAGCCTCCGTGCCTTTTATGGCAGTGGCAGGCTCGCGACAGTGTGCTGTGCTTGTGAGGTCAGATCAGTGTCAGCGCGTCATCGGGCAGTGGAAGGCCAATGGCTGCTGCCTGTGCTTGTGAGGTCACATCAGCCTCCGTTCCCTATAGGCCAGTGGCAGGCCCTTCACTGCTGGCTGTGCTTGTGAGCTCACAGCAGCCTCAGTGCCTCCTAGGCCAGTGGCAGGCTCATGGCTGCTGGCTGAGCTTGGGAGGTCACAGCAGTCTGAGTGCCTCCTAGGCCAGTCGCAGGCTCCTGGCTGCTGGCTGTGCTTGTGATGTCACAGCAGCCTCAGTGCCTCCTAGGCCAGTGGCAGGCTCATGGCTGCTGGCTGTGCTTGTGAGGTCACAGCAGCCTCAGTACCTCCTAGGCCAGTCGCAGGCTCCTAGCTGCTGGCTGTGTGTTGTGAGGTCTCAGCAGCCTCAGTGCCTCCTATGGCAGTGGCAGGCTCCTGGCTGCTGGCTGTGCTGGTGATGTCACAGCAGCCTCAGTGCCTCATAAGTTAGTCTACAGCGCCTCCTGCTGGCTGTGCTTGTGAGGTCACAGCAGCCTCAGTGCCTCCGAGGCCAGTGTCAGGCTCATGGCTGCTGGCCGAGCTTGGGAGGTCACAGCAGCCTGAGTGCCTCCTAGGCCAGTAGCAGGCTCCTGGCTGCTGGCTGTGCTTGTGAGGTCACAGCAGCCTCAGTGCCTCCTAGGCCAGTGGCAGGCTCCTGGCTGCTGGCTGTGCTTGTGAGGTCACAGCAGCCTCATTGCCTCCGAGGCCAGCGGCAGGCTCATGGCTGCTGGCTGTGCTTGTGAGGTCACAGCAGCCTCATTGCCTCCGAGGCCAGTGGCAGGCTCATGGCTGCTGGCTGTGCTTGTGAGGTCACAGCAGCCTCAGTGCCTCCTAGGCCAGTGGCAGGCTCATGGCTGCTGGCTGTGCTTGTGAGGTCACAGTAGCCTGAGTGCCTCCTAGGCCAGTGGCAGGCCCATAGCTGCTGGCTGTGCTTGTCAGGTCACAGCAGTCCTATTCCTGATAGGCCCGTGGGAGGCCTCTGTCTGCTGGCTGCCTTTTGAGGTCACATTTGTCTCTGTACCTTATAGGGCAGTGGGAGGCCGCTGGCTACTCGCTGTGCTTGTGAGGTCACATCAGCCTCCTTTTCCTGTAGGCCAGTGGCAGGCCCATAGCTGCTGGCTGTGCTTGTCAGGTCACAGCAGTCCTATTCCTGATAGGCCCGTGGGAGGCCTCTGTCTGCTGGCTGCCTTTTGAGGTCACATTTGTCTCTGTACCTTATAGGGCAGTGGGAGGCTGCTGGCTACTCGCTGTGCTTGTGAGGTCACATCAGCCTCCTTTTCCTGTAGGCCAGTGGCAGACCCACAGCTGCTGGCTTTGCTTGTCAGGTCACAGCAGCCTCAGTGTCTTACAGGCAGTGGCAGGCTCATGGCTGCTGGCTGTGCTTGTGAGGTCACAGCAGCCTCCGTGCCTTTTATGGCAGTGGCAGGCTCGCGACAGTGTGCTGTGCTTGTGAGGTCAGATTAGTGTCAGCGCCTCATCGGGCAGTGGAAGGCCAATGGCTGCTGGCTGTGTTTGTGAGGTCACAGCAGCCTCCGTTCCCTATAGGCCAGTGGCAGGCCCTTCACTGCTGGCTGTGCTTGTGAGCTCACAGCAGTCCTATTGCCTGATCGGTCTGTGGCAGGCCAATGGCTGCTGGCTGTGCTTGTGAGGTCACAGCAGTCTGAGTGACTGATAGGCCAGTGGCAGGCCTCTGGCTGCTGGCTGATTTTGTGAGGTCACAGCAGCCTCAGTGCCTCATATGCCAGTGCGATGCCCTGGCTGCTGGCTGCTGGCTGTGCTTGTGAGGTCACAGCAGTCCTGTTGCCTGATAGGCCAGTGGCAGGCCCATGGCTGCTGGCTGCGTTTTGAGGTCACCTTTGTCTTAGTGCCTCATTGGCCAGTGGGATGCCCATGGCTGCTGGCTGTAGTTGTGATGTCACGGAAGTACCAGTGCCTGATAGGGCAGTGACAGCTCCACGCCTGCTGGCTGCGTTATGAGGTCACTTTTGTCTCGGGGCCTCATAGGGCAGTTGGATGCCCATGCCTGCTGGCCGTGCTTGTGAGGTCACAGCAGTCCTGTTGCCTGATAGGCCAGTTCAAGGCCAATGACTGCTGTGAGGTCAGAGAAGCCTCAGTGCCCTATAGGCCAGTGGGAGGCCCATAGCTGCTGGCTGTGCTTGTGAGGTCACAGCAGCCTCAGTGCCCTATAGGGCAGTTTCAGGCCCATACATGCTGGCTGTGCTTGTGAGGTCACAGCAGCCTCAGTGCTTCACAGGCCAATGGCAGGCCCCTGGCTGCTGGCTGTGCTTGTGAGGTCACAGCAGCCTCCGTGCCCTTTATGGCAGTGGCAGGCCCGTGACAGTGTGCTGTGCTTGTGAGGTCAGAGCAGTCCTGTTGCCTGATAGGCCAGTTCAAGGCCAATGACTGCTGGGTGGGCTTGTGAGGTCACAGCAGCCTCAGTGCCCTATAGGCCAGTGGGAGGCCCATAGCTGCTGGCTGTGCTTGTGAGGTCACAGCAGCCTCCGTGCCCTTTATGGCAGTGGCAGGCCCGTGACAGTGTGCTGTGCTTGTGAATAATTTGTAGTACAGAGGATCCGACAATGAAGGATAATCCTCTTTTTGAGAATCTGAAGGGCTATAAAGCCCTGCTCTCTCTTGGCATGGCTCGGGCAACAGTTTGTGGTTTTTTTAGGGGCGGCACTAATTGCTGCCCGGTGGGGGAGGCAAGGTGATAAAAAGACCATTGAGTCCTTGGGAGAACACATAAGAAACTCCCAGAGTCGAGCCAAAGAGACAATCGAGTTCTTGCAAGACTCCCGGAGTCGAGCCAAAGAGACAGTTGAGTCTTTGCAAGAACAGGTAAGAAACTTGCAAAGTCAACTCACTGCGGAGCGCAACCATACTCAGCGGCTTCACATAATCTTATCAGACTCACTAGACCGAGAGAGAATCCTGCGGTCTGAATTGGAAGAAAACAGGCGGGGGGTTAATGATAGTGAACCGGGATTCTCGAATTTGGCCGAACTAGACGGAAAACAGGCATCTGATCTAAAATCCATATATCCAATTAAAGAATTAGAAGACAGCAGGAACTGCTTTTATCCTGGAGATGGGAATGTAGTAATGAGACCCTTGATTAAAACGGAAACCACTGATAATGGTCAGGGGGGTATTCAACGACGTACCACGCGTATTATCCCCTATTCCCCTCAGGACTTGGCTAAAATACAGGAAAAATACTCCTGGGGCTCCCGGGAAACTGAAACTGAGTATGTGTGGAGAGTCTCCCTCACCGGGGGGGATCGCATTCTGCTGAGTGAAGATGAAGCTAGAGGATATTGGGGACCCAGAGTCTTTCTAACCACGAATGATAACAGGGAACCATGGTCCTTGACCCAGAGGGTAGCCTACTGGGCAGGAGGATTAGACCCAATGGAAAGAGGAGACCCTTTTTCTATTAAAACACCCACAGCGGGCCACATTCTGGAAAGCATGCAGAAAACTGCTTGCCTCCAATTGATGCATGACCGTTTGCTGCTTCCGCAGCAGCCCTCCCCCATGCAGTGTGTGGCAGACCCCGAGAGGTTACATCCTCTGATCAGGGGACTTCCTGATGCTGTTCAGCTGCAAGACCGATTACGAACTCCCCGACTGAGACGAAGGGGAGGCCCCCCCAACATGACTTGGGGGGAGGTGGCACAGGAGCTAATTAATTACGGAAGGCGTATGGGATTCACTGGCCAGGGGGAAACAAAGCATAAAGCAGAAATAAGAAGAGTTGAGGAAAGTGGGAGGCAATATAAATCACTGCAACACCCACGTCCTGGGAAACCGGTACGGGTGTTGGATAGCAGGAGACAATTATTATGGGCAGAAGGCATTTCAAAGGGAATTCCCAGAGAAGTCATGGAT
This sequence comes from Dromaius novaehollandiae, assembly GCF_036370855.1. NCBI lineage: Eukaryota > Metazoa > Chordata > Aves > Casuariiformes > Dromaiidae > Dromaius > Dromaius novaehollandiae. The sequence goes on from NW_026991446.1 coordinate 703,378, forward strand.
AGGTTACCAACTCCCAACCTGGAAGGTTTGGTAAGAAGTTGGGACAGGATAAGGGGAACCCCATCTTCCTCAAACCCCAAAGTTCCTCCTCCCTTATCCCAAGACCCCGTCTGCACCCCAGGACTCTTAAAACGAACCCTGAGACCGCACAATCCCGGATGGGCGCGACGAATATCTGATGCAGTAACTAAAGTCAATGGACGATGGGGAGTAAATGGCTGCCCCAGACTCGCTGCTTTTTGCCCTAATCCTCCATCCCTCTTACCTGGGACTGGGGAGAATAAGAAACCGAGGAATCCCTTGTATTACCCAGGACAACCGGTTCTAGTGGACTTACCCACTGTGGGACAAATACCTCTAGTACTAAAAGCTTCAAAAAATCTGTATGCATGGGTAGCTACTGATGCCCATGGGAAAGATCATAGAATCCATGCCAGGTGGATCCTCCCTTCCTTTTAGGTCAACAATGTAAAAGGAAGAGGGCACTGGGGAAGAAGACTTGTCTTATGTTGAGCTTGAGTGTCCTCAACGATACTACCTGTGGTAGTTATAACAGTTATTTTTATCATTTTTTGTAATTGTGTGCTGCGATCATAATTAGCTTTATTGTTGAAAACACAACAGCCAAGAATGGCATTCTTAACTTGTGTTGGAAAGATACTTCTTGTCTTAATGTGCTTACATGTGCTATGGCAAACCTACCACCAGAATACACTTCTGGGGCTTGGTATTGTACCGGCCGAATAGGTGATGGGGCAACCACCTTCTTCAGCCCTCTGGGCAACAGAGATGCAACTTACTTTCAATTCCCACCAGGGATAAACGGGCCATTTGCTCAGGGCATTGGAGCTAAGAAGGGGCATTACTGGATATGCAGGCACACAGCATATACATTTTTACCCACGGGGTGGTTGGGAATTTGTTATATAGGGATTATCAGACCTTTGTTTTTCCTTTTGCCAGAAACAAGTGGACCTCGGTTAGGCATAAAGGTATATGATAACCTTGGAGACAGAAGTGTTGCCTGTAAGACGCGATCCATTAAGGGAAATTTGGGCGGGACGCAAAAATGGGGAAATAATCAGACTACAAGCGGCTCTAGAAATTATTACCAACAAAACCGCTGACACAATAGATCTTCTAACTTGGCAATCCCAACAGATGCGCATGGCAATCCTTCAGCACCACATGGTTTTTAGATTACCTGTTAGCTGAAGAGGGAGAAGTGTGTGGGAAATTAAATATTCCTAACTGTTGTTTGGAAATAGATGATGTAGGCGAAGTAGTTCTCCAGTTAACCAAAGATATCAGAAAAATAGCCCACGTCCTCGTCCAAACCTGGAATGGCTGGAGTGGCGATTTGTAGTCCTGGTTACTGGGGGCACCGTGGGTGAAACAGTTAATATTGTATTTGTTAGGTGCAGTTGCCGCCTTAATGTTCTTGTATAATTCCTTGCTTTGTTCAATTAATCGGACATGTTGTGTCAAATATGCAATTTGTTCCTACCACCTTGCCGGACGGCATAAAGAAAATCCGTGCCATCCATTGGCCGTGGCCAACCACAGTACCCATCATTTCCCAGTTTCTCCTGAAGGAGGAAATTGCATATTGACATCCACAGCGCATTTGCCAGCTGTTTTATGCCTATTGTAACAATCCTACCTCATTAACTCAGTTTTGATGTCTGTTTTGTAAAGTTAACTGTTGTTGAAGTTGTTAAAGAATAAGCTTGCATTGAGCAAGACCTCTGTTTAATCACTGTTAAGCACTTTATTTTTTACCCAAACCCATGTTGTTCCCACGACTTCCCCCCCGTCCCTAATTCTCTCTCCTTTCCTTGCTTGCTTGCTTGCTTTCTTTCTCTCTCTCTCTCTCCTGCTGCCAAGCTGCAATGTTGAGACACGGGGTGGTGTAGAGGACCGGTACTAAATGCGGTTTTGTCTTGACATTGCTGCTGCTGCTGCAAAGCTGCCGCTGCCAAGGTGTGTCGGGCAATGCCGCGCTGGCGCCCCCGGGAGCCGTCTGCGAAGTAAACAACCTCGTGCACCTGCACGGGGTAAAAAGGGTGCGAAAAGGGCAGAAGGGCGTCTCTAGGGCACGAACCGCACGTACTCATTTGCCATCTGCGCATGAGCAGGAGACCCCCAGATACCCCAGCCCATTTCTGGAAGGTTCCGAGAGGGCGGACTGCGCATGACGGTTAATCTGCATGGGAAGCGAGGAAGCACCTCCCAGAGGCCGGGCAAGAACCTATAAAAACTGCAGACTGTGTGAATGGGGGGGCTTGCTTGCGACGACTGAAGAACTCGAGCAGAGTCAGCGGAACCAGACGGGAGCTTCCCCCCTCTGCCCCCCCGCCCCGCCGCAAGGACTCCCAAAAGAAGAGGACCAACGGGACGCCGCTGGATCCACGGGTGGTGATATCTTTCTCTCTCTCTCTTCCCCTTTTCCTCTCTTTTTCCCTAAACGTGTGACGCGGGACATGTCTCGTTAGTTGATTCCATTTTGCCTTAATAAATCTTAAACTGGTTGGCTGGTGTCGTTTTCACCTTAATTGAGTGCAAGGGCATCACGAACTTGGTCGTTGGTCCTAAGGGGAGGGAGGTCGTCCTGAACGACTCCTTTCGGGCCGCGACACGTGTCTGATAGGTCACTGGCAGGCCCATAGCTGCTGGCTGTGCTTGTGAGGTCACAGCAGTCCTATAGCCTGATAGGCCAGTGGGATGGCTCCTGGCTGTTGGCTGTCCTTGTGAGGTCATAGCAGCATCAGTGCCTCATAGGCCAAAGGGAGTCCCCTGGCTGCTGGCTTTGCTTGTGAGGTCACAGCAGCCTCAGTGTCTCATAGGGCAGTGGCAGGCCCCTGGCTGCTGGTTGTGCTTGTGAGGCCATGTTTGTCTCCGTGCTTCACAGTTCAGTGGCAGGCCCACAGCTGCTGCCTGTGCTTGTGAAGGCACAGGAGTCCTAGTTCCTCATACACCAGGGGCAGGCCCATGGCTGCTGGCTGTGCTTGTGAGGTCACAGCAGTATGAGTGCCTGATAGCCAGTGCGAGGTCCATAGCTGCTGGTTGTGCTTGTGAGGTCAGAGAAGCCTCAGTGCCTCATAGGCCAGTGGCAGGCCCATAGCTGCTGGCTGTGCTTGTCAGGTCACAGCAGTCCTATTTCCTGATAGGCCCGTGGGAGGCCCCGTCTGCTGGCTGCCTTTTGAGGTCACATTTGTCTCTGTACCTTATAGGGCAATGGCAGGCCTCTGGCTCCTCGCTGTGCTTGTGAGGTCACAGCAGCCTCAGTGCCCTATAGGCCAGTGGCAGGCCCATAGCTGCTGGCTGTGCTTGTCAGGTCACAGCAGTCCTATTGCCTGACAGGCCAGTGGCAGACCCACAGCTGCTGGCTTTGCTTGTGACGTCACAGCAGCCTCAGTGTCTTATAGGGCAGTTGGATGCCCATGCCTGCTGGCTGTGCTTGTGAGGTCACAGCAGCCTCAGTGCCTGATAGGCCAGTTTGAGGCCAATGACTGCTGGGTGGGCTTGTGAGGTCACAGCAGCCTCAGTGCCTCATAGGCGAGAGAGAGGCCCCTGGCTGCTGGCTGTGTTTGTGAGTGTTAAAGAATAGTGAATTGAAACTGTCTAGAAATAGCTGCTTAGCACAACTTACATAAAACTTGCTTAGCATGAGTGGCTAGATTTGCTGAAGCCTTAGGCCAAGCGTGGGAAAAGTAACAAATCTTTACCTAGTTTAATAAAAAATAGTGCCTCAGAGCTCATTCAGGCTGGGAAAATAAGGAAGCCACACGCAGTCTGCGCTCCTGTGTCACCGACTCCGAGAGGGAAGACGCCAAAACAATTGGGAAAATAAGACCTTGGGAAACAGCCGCCAGACCCAACAAAAACAGAGGTACAACCATCATCAGAGACTGCAAAAAAACAAAAAAAAGGAGAAAACCAGCTTGCCTCAGAAAGATGATGAGACCCAATCAGGAGCAGGAGACCCCAGACCAAAAAATTACTATTGGGCTAACTACCGCGTGAGGGGTGGGAAATGGAAGTCGAAAAGACTATAATTACCCAGGATTTGTTTATGTTAGGGTCCCTCTTCGGAGGCACCCAGCTCGAGCTGTAATTACGGTACGCGCGTGATTAAAATTATCTGATTTGTTTTGATTTGGCTCTGAACTTTACTTGGGGGAACCTAGGGTCGAGCCCTGTTATGGTGGCCGACAGGCCTAATTTCCATAACAGTTTGGCACCCCAGATGGGACCCTAGGCGACCACTGTTGGGGCCTCTCATCTCCAAACAATCATCTGGCGCCATCGGGTGAGTTCACCTGGGATCTTTGGCAACGAGAGGCACCGAGAAGGTGAGTCTTAAACTCCCGCCTAAATTCTAAATTCTGGTCTGGTAACAGTGCACTGAAAGGGTACGCGGACTGATCACCGTAAGGCGTACCAGGTGTGTGGGGGGGGTACGCGGGCTGGCCACTGTAAGGCATACCAGGGGGACAGGTAGGAGTCCCATCCCCAGGGTTAGAGTGGGTTTTAAGTCCCAGCTCGGTCCAGCCGGAGGAGGGTTGTGCAGCCTGATCAGCATAAGGCGCACTGCAAAACTGTAAGACCGAAATCTAGAGTCACCGTGACTGGTGTGAGTGTAAACAGCACTGTGTGTTTGTGTGTGTGTGTGTGTGTGTGTGTGTGTGTGAGTGCGTGTAGCCTGGGAACCGATTGGGGCACCCGTCGGCTGAGAAGCCGCCTGCTGCGAAGGGACAGCAGTCCTAGCAGTTAAAGACGCGGGTGGTGTGAGTGCAGTTCCCAGAGAGCGAGAGAAAGAGAGGGAGAGAAATAGTGTGTGTGATCACACCAGCTACAGGGACTGGTGTTACCGGGAAGGAAGTGCACTGCCTGATTTGCTTAAGACGCACTTTTCAGGAACTCAATATGGGAAATAATTTCGGCATAGAAAAGGGGACGCCCTTAGCCGAAATTTTGGTAAACTGGAGTAAGATTGATGGTACCAAAAATTTAGGGAGAAAAAGGTTAGTCCAACTATGTCAGGAGGATTGGCCGTTCCTGACTAAGGAAGGTAATCTGGCAGAGCGATGGCCACCCCAGGGGTCCTTCAGTTACCAGGAACTAACTTTCCTGCGTCATCATTTGCAGAATAGGTTCCCCAGACAAATGGATTACTGGTATGTATGGGACAACTGGGCATTTGCTAGATGAAAAGAGGCGCCTAGGAAAGAGAGACTCTTTCCTCAGAATGCTGTAAGTACCGCAGCTGCTGAAACGCTTGTGGAAACTATTCCACCCTATGCGCTACCCTCTGCTTCAGCTTCCCTACACCCCCGCTTGCCTTCCGCCCCCGCCTTTCAAGCTCCTCTGGAAGGCCTTCCTGTGCCAGGAGTGCCCCCACCCGGTCTGGAAGGGGTACCTCGGGTCGCCACTACACGAGTTTACCGACCCTGGAGACCCCAAGATTTAATTATATGGAGTCAACGGCTCCCCAGACTTAGGGATGATCCAGAAAGAGTGTTACAAATCATAAGGGGAATTATGCGGGCGTATGACCCTACCTGGGGAGATGTACAAATGCTCCTTGAATCTGTGTTCACTCCAGATGAAAGGTGCTCAAGTTTGGATGCAAACCACCGTTGGGCAGCAGAGGGGTGTGTTGGGGCTGCTCAAACAGCCTGGCCAGCTGTGGACCCCGGATGGAATCATAATGTAGATGCAGATTACAGGCAGTTGCAATTAGCCAGAGAGGGCTTAGAAGAAGCTATACGTTTGGCAGGACAAAAGACTGCAAATTGGTCTAAAGTAAGGGAGTGTCAGCAACAGGCAGAGGAACACCCCTTGGCTTACTTTGCTAGGCTAATTAAGCAAGTCAGAACGTATGGGGGAGGACTAGACCCAGAAGCCGAGGCTAACAGGCCGCTAATGTTTTCCACATTTGTAGACCAAGCAGCCCCGGACATTAGAAAGTAGTTTTCCAAACATGTTCCTGACTGGCCAGGAAAGCGAATGGATGAAATAATACGTTTAGCCACATTTGTGTATAATAGTCGAGAGGAGGAGAGGGCAAAAGAAAAGAGACAGCAAAAAAAAGAGGAAGTTAGTGTGTTAGCAGCTGTGTTAAGAGATGGATTTAGAGGACCCAGGGGGAGGGGAGGTGAAAGAGCCAGGAGAGATGGAGTCAAAGCGAACGTGCTGTACAGTCAGGAGTTAATGATGTTTGTTATTATTGTGGGGAACAAGGACACTGGCAGCAGGAGTGCCCAGTGAGGCCCCGTGTAGTTAGGAACAGAGGAACCGGCATGAGACAATCAAACACTAAGGAGGAGACCAGGCGATTCCCAGTCAATCCACAATGAGAGGAAACAGGAGACTCAGAAAATACTGTGGAAATTGGAGTAAATTTATGGGATGTAGTTTTGGATTTTGAGGGTCACGTAATGGCAATACTGAAGGTTTAGAAGTTCCCTTTCTAGTGGATACTGGAGCCACCCTTTCCCTTTTAAATTTTGAGCCTAAAGGATGCAAATCATCAGATAAAATAGTGATGCAAGGAGTGATGGGAAAGGGCGAATGAATGTTATCTAAGCCCTTATTACTCACTATTGAGGGTAAAACAGTGTGGGGACATTTTATAATTTCCACAGACGCACCTATATGCCTTTTGGGGAGAGATCTCCTGCAAGCCTTGGATACTCAGATCTGCTTACAGCCGGAAGGGATAAAGCTAATAATTATGGGTTCATGTGTTCTGGCTAAGACACCAGAACCAGAGTCAACTAATCTGCAAATTCCAACAGGTTTAGAATCAGTTTCTAAAAAATTATGGAGCTCTTCAGGAATGGATGTGGGACTACTGAAATCAGCCGGTCCAGTCTCGATAAAAACAAAGGGGGGATTGCCTCCTGCAGTTAAACAATATCCTATCCCAAAGGAAGCAGAGAAGAGTATCCAAAAACAAACTGATCATTATCTGAAAATGGGTATCCTTAGAGTCTGTGAATCCCCATATAACACCCCAATTCTGCCAGTTAAAAAGAACAGGCAAGATGCTGATGGTGATCCAGAGTATCGCTTTGTACAAGACTTAAGGGCTATAAACCAACATGTAGTTGCTCCACATCCAGTAGTCCCCGACCCATCAACCATTTTACTACAGATACCCCACTGGGCAACTTATTTTACTGTGATTGACCTAACAGCAGCCTTTTTTAGTATACCGATAGCTGAAGATAGCCAAGATCTCTTTGCTTTCACTGGGAAGGGACAACAATTAACTTGGACAAGGCTGCCACAGGGATTTACTGGGTCTCCAACTGTTTTTTCGCGTATACTTAAAAATGACCTCTCAGATATCGAACTTCCAGGACATTCTGTATTAATACAATATGTAGATGATTTGTTATTAGCAAGTAAAGATTATGAGACATGTTTGAAAGATACTGTTTCTCTATGTAACGCTCTTGCAGAAAAAGGGCATCGAGCATCTCTGTCTAAACTCCAGCTGTGTCAAAGAGAGGTAAAATATTTGGGTTTTATCTTAAGAGAAGGACACAGGTTAGTTGATCCAGAACGAGTAAAGACAATTCTTGATATGCCTCGTCCTGTAACAAAAAAACAGCTTAGGGGATTTTTAGGAGCTGTAGGATTCTGCCGACCGTGGATTCCGGGGTTAGCAGAACTTACTAAGCCTCTGGTACAGGCAACAAAAAAGGAGGAGATAGAGCCTTTGGCCTGGGGCCCAGAAAGGGAGAAAGCTTTTACATCTGTGAAAAAAGCGTTGGTTTCAGCCCCTGCTCTCGGGTTACCAGATTATAGCAAACTATTTGAATTATTTGTCCATGAGCGACAGGGAGTAGCAAGTGGGGTACTCACCCAAAAACTAGGCCCTCACCGTAGACCAGTGGCCTATTACTCCACGCAACTAGATGAGGTAGCTAAAGGCACTCCAGGACGCATCAGAGCAATAGCAGCTACTGCAGCTCTTACTGAAAAAAACACGACCTGTGGTTTTGGGTCATTCATTGACTGTGTATGTGCCACATGAAGTAGAACTGTTAATGAAGCAATATGCGACTCAAGCACTATCCCCACAGAGAGCTCACCGCTATGAACTGATAATACTGCATGCAGATAATGTGACTTTCAAAAGATGCAATATTTTGAATCCAGCAACGCTATTGCCTCAACCGGAGGACGGAGAGCCACATCATTCCTGTGAGCAGGTGGTCGTCAGCTCGAGCAAGCCCCGGGAGGACCTTAAAGATGAACCTTTGGAGAACCCGGACTTAGTTCTGTTTACAGATGGGTCATCCTATTATTTGGACGGAAGACGTCACTCCGGCTATGCTGTCACTAACGTCTTTGAGGTGCTCGAGGCCAATCCTTTGTCTCCATCAGTAAGTGCTCAAGGAGCAGAATTAATAGCATTGACCCAAGCAGCAAAAAATAGGTAAGAGCTTGCGGGTGAATATCTATACCGACTCTAAATATGCATTTGGAGTGTGTCATGCAACAGGGATGTTATGGAAAGAACGAGGATTCTTGCCGTCATCAGGAAAGAAATTAGCTAATGGAGAAGAAATACGTAATTTGCTGGAAGCAGTTCAACTGCCCAAAGAAATTGCGGTAATACACTGCCCAGCCCATACTAAAGACACTACAGAAATTAGCAGAGGAAATGCTCTAGCCAACGCTGCTGCGAGGGCTGCAGCTCAACAACCTCTGAGAGAATGTATGGGGGCAGTTCCAAGGATGGACCAGAGTGAGTGGCCAAACTTAATAGACCCCAAAACTATGTATGAAAAAGACTGCTCAGTGGAAGAGAAAAAACAATGGGAACAGTGGGAAGCAAAACAAAATGGTGACGGAATATGGACAATTGGGGAAAAACCAATTCTACCAAAAAAATATTTCATTACTATAGCTAGGTGGTTTCACGATAAAGCTCATGGGGGAGCCGAGGGAATAGCTAAACAGGTACAGAAAGTATGGGCTGCTCCAGGAATCTATGCAGCTGCTAGAAGAATAACAAATAGCTGCCCGACCTGCCAGAAGTTTTCAAATAACAAGCCAAGCTCAGATTTGGGGGGGACGACCATGGGCTTACTTCCCTTTCCAGAAGCTGCAAATAGCTTATGCAGATATGCCATCTGTCTATGGATACAAACACTTGTTAGTGATAGTAGATCAGTTATCAGGCTGGGTAGAAGCTTTTCCAACAAGAAAGGCTGACACAGGGGGAGTGGTAAAAGCCTTACTGAAGGAAATCATACCCAGGTATGGGGTCCCAGAAGCCATTGATTCAGACAGGGGTGCCCATTTTACAGCAAGCATAATCAATCAGTTATGTAAATCGTTAGGAATAAAAAGAAACCTACATGCTCCTTATCACCCACAATCTTCAGGACAAGTAGAAAGAATGAATAGAACATTAAAAGAGAAAATAGCAAGAATATGCACACATGCTAGCCTAAAATGGCCAGAGGCATTAAACTTAGCTCTGTGGGATGTTCGAAATTCTCCACGGCAACCCATAGGACTACCACCAGCAGAAATTCTTTTTGGGAGACATTTAGCGATACCAGGGACTTATATCCCTGCTAAGACCAGCCTATTAGACGGAGATGAACGAGTAACACAATAGGTACTAGCCTTACAAGAACGGTTTAAGGCCTTGCAAAATCAGGCTCAGTGGTTTCAGCCAGTGCCATCAGACATTCAGGCACATGCTATACAGCCTGGAGATAAAGTGTTGATAAAGGTATTCTCGCGAAAAACAAAACTAGAACCAAAATGGGAAGGACCCTATACTGTATTGTTAAGTTCTTACTGCGCTGTTAAAATTCTAGGAAAAGAGAATTGGATTCACCACTCTCACGTGAAACGAGTGACAGTCCAAGAAGCAAACACAGCAGAGGTTGCAGCAGAACAGTGAAAACAACCACGTAAAGCTCGATGGGATACACGACTTCCCCAGGGTAGTCTGTTTGGACTCGCCTCACTAACACAAATCTCTTTCCCTTTACTGCACCCTGCTGTTTCAAACCCTGGCAATGCTACTTTCCCTAAGCTGTGGTCAAAGAACCTTAGAGTGGCCATGGTCCCAGGCCCGTGTTAAGTATACCGGGAGTATGGGATTAAGTTCTGATAAAAACTTAAACCTCTCAACCCTGCTCATGCATGGAACTGAAGTATACTCAGAAAATGAATGGAGCTGGGATAATACTAACCAACTTCCCCAACTCCTGGGAAGGACAGGAAAGGAAATAAAGATAGGGTGTCGAGTGATCAACGGGTCCACCCATGAGAAGGCAACTCAAATCTCTCTCACTAAAATCAAATCAAATGAAAAAGAAAGGAAAATTTGTGCCACTGAAAAACTGGATTGTTGGTACAATTTTACCTTAGAACAACCTGTTTTTATAGTTTGCCTGTGGGCTCACCACAATGTGGGACTATCATTTGAATTTAAAATAGACATTATTGAGCCCAGTACAGCAATACCTACCCTGACTACAATTATTTCCACCAATATAAATAACTCTGTTACCATGAAGAGTAAGAAAACCTTATCCCCACAAATCTTTGAAATTGGACCGTATGTGATTAGAAATACAGGCCAACAACGAGTGTTATTTAATCCATCATGGTCTCTCAAACGAGTAGAGCTATTAATGCAAATTATATCTCTACAATCAAACCGACCTGTTCACCATTCTTAGGTATGTCCTATGTGGGATGGACGGCGTGGTTACATAGGCGAACCCTCACCTCTCCAAAATGAACAAGGAGAGATGTGACCGGTATCATAGGAACAGGATTGGGAGTCCTAAACAGTATAGATGCTGAAGTACTCGTAAATAAACTGAGCACAACAACAAGTGACTTATACAGATTAAAACATCCATTGAGGTCTTCTCTATTAGCATTAGGAACTAACCAATGGCTTTCATCCGAGATATTACCTCAATGGGAAAAAATGAATGAAAAAGATCACCACTTGATAGTGGATGCACTTGGGGAAGCCCAAATTAATATTTCCCTGGCCCTCAGTTGCATCCAAGCTCAACTGTGGATGCAATCTATGGCAGCAGCGATTATAAGGGAGGGGAAGAAGGCACTTTACCCACTGAAATTCGAAAGGTAATTTGGGATAATGTGACCGAATTTGAAAAGGAATTCCAATCCTGGTGGTATCTGGTCAATTTTACTTATGATCCTATCAACACTGAGGCCACAGCCTTTGTTTCAACAATACGTAATGCTTCAACATATACAATATATCCAATCATTGCGTTAGGATTAAATCACAATGGAGCTATACTCTATCCATTGGAACACAGAGTATGGGCCCAACGAAATGGAAATAAATGGCAAACTGTGGACGTTAGCGCATGTATTGTACAGGAACAGCAAGGGTTTATTTGTGAAAGTAATACCATCAAAGCCCAAGACATTTGTCTTGACACTGAGCAAAATGTTTGTCACTTTGAAATACACCCTGATGAAACACCTGCAACTATACTTGTATATATTGGGAGAGGGTGTGTATGTATGAGAACCTTTTGTAGTCTTATAGTTATAGATGGCATTGTAGTAGATATGAGTAATCATTGAAATATTTGTATTTGTAGCTTTACCAAAATCATGGGATGTGATTTCAATTATTCAGCTCCTATCACGTCTTATCAATTGTTACAATCTAATTATACATTAATTCAAAATTTACTACCTACTCCCATTGGCCGATGAGGCTGCAAAATTATCCATGTCAGTGGCAGCATTAGTTCCAGAGAGAATGTTAAAAATGGAAATTCCAGTATACACTGAAAAAGAAAATAAATTAGCAGAAATACTGAAATGCATAAAAACTCCTGAAGGATGGTGGGTGACATCTACTGGACAGTGTGTGGTAACTTTGCCGATAATGAAGAAGCTGATGAAGCAAATACATGATAGTACCCACATGGGAGCTGAGGCATTGGTTGAAACAGTTAAAAGATTTGCTGTGGGAGTTAGTATGTTAATAATTGCAAAGGGTATTACACAAAAATGTGAAATCTGTCTTAGAAATAATCCCAGGATTCAGAAGAAGCCCCCCCAGGGGAAGTAAAAAGGGGCTTCATGCCTGGGGATTACTGGCAAATTGATTTTTCTGAATTACCAAGATGTAATGGATATAAATATTTGTTGGTAATTGTTGACACCTTTTCAGGATGGCCTGAGGCTTTCCCGTGTCGTACCACTAAAGCAAGGGAGGTAGTGAAAATGTTATTAAAAGAAATCATACCAAGATTGAGGGTACCAGAAGGGTTTTCTTCAGATAGGGGACCTCATTTTATAGCAGAAATAGTACAACAAATCTCAAAAATACTACAAATTAAATGGGACTTACATACCCCCTGGAGGCCACAATCCAGTGGAAAAGTGGAAAGAATGAATCAAACAATTAAGAGACAGGTAGGAAAATTGTGTCAGGAGACTCAGATGAAATGGACTGATGTTTTACCTCTGGCATTATTAAGAACCAGAATAACCCCAAGGGTTAGGGAGAAAGTTAGTCCATTTGAGATTCTGTATGGCAAACCTTACACTGTAAATTTAACTGGAAATGAAATTCAAATGCACGTTAAGGGTGATCAAATTTTAAGTGATTATCTCTTGTCTATGGCAAAGGTTCTTCTCTCCGTAGGTACATCCAGTTATACTTTTAGATTACACCCGAGTGAAAGCAGTACCTCGAGAGACGTGGAAAGCTGAACAAGTTCAACCTCTAAAGTTAAAAATATATAAAGATATATGAGATGTATTAGAAGTGAATCGGTTTTAAATTTAGATTGTATTCAGGGAAAAAATGCTTTAATCTGATTGTTAGGAATAGGGTTAATATTGTTGTTACGGTATCTGTGTAAAAATGATGTTCTCCTTAACAACCAGGGGAGAAATGTGGTGGTTAGTTTTTCTAGGTTACCTGAGCCAAACAATTAAAGGGAATCAGGAAGGATTTTGGAGTCACAATCTCTATTTGGAAGTAATTACGAAATCTATGAAGATAGTTAACCAGAGGGATTGCTGGGTGTGTACCCACTTCCCTGAACTTTCCAACAAGGGCTTCCCACTAATTGGAGTGCCTATGAAACAACCAAACAGGAATGGGAAGTCCAGAGGGTGACAGGAGATTATTATCAATGTATCCAAAGATGTAATAATAGTAATAAATGGTGGGAGAAAACTATACTTTATGGAAAGCAACCGATCAACTGTACTGGAGCCATTAAGGTAGGAGGTTATAAAGATTGCTCTCGGATACCTGAATAGGTTATAAGTGGCCAAGTAAGGAACTAAATGGGTGGCGTGTTCCAAAAGGTAGTGGATGGTATTGGTTGTGTGGAAACAAGGCACGAAAAGTGCTACCTCCTAATTGGTCAGGGTCATGTACTTTAGGGGCAATAATCCCTAATGTTACTATAAGAAAAGAATTGAGTAATAAATACCAAAAATCCTGGCTAAGAACATTCATAAGGAGACAAAAGAGGGTCAATAATCCTGTAATAGATCGACCTACTAGGTTGCAGTCATTCGTAAGGTGGCTGTTTCCACAACTGGGAGTGAGTGAACTTGAAAAAGCAATAGTAAATATTTCAGCAGTTATTGAAAAAAATAGGGAATAAAACCTCTGATGCCACTGCAGCTTTACAAGAGGAGGTTTCAGAAATTGCTAAAATAACTACCCAAAACAGGATGGCTCTAGAGATGTTATTGGCATCTCAGGGAGGAGTATGTACAGTAATAAATACTAGTTGCTGTGTATATGTGGATCAAAGCGGGAGAATTTCTACCGATCTAAATGAAATCTGGAAGCAGACTGAAATCTTACATGGGGTTCAGAAAGAGGATACCTCTTTTGGATTTGAAGAAACATGGAAATGGTTGACTTCCTGGTTCCCTGACGTGAGCTCATGGGTTAGAAAGTGTTTAACAATTTTGGGAATGGTGTTAGTAGTTTTTGTATGCGTTTATGTAGTGATTCAATGCATTTGTAGATGTTGTACAAAATTAATATGGGAAAGATTTTAAAAGAGTGAGACTAATATGAAAATGATCATATAAGTCTCAAAGGGGGGAATTGTTACAAGACAACCCTGGGAAGCTCAGAAGGAATGCGTGAACTAGGTAGATTAGGATAACTTCTAACATTAAGTCTGAAGTGGTCTAGAGGTAGCCACTTAGATAAAACTTGCTTCATGAGTAGCTAAATTTGCTGAAGCCTTAGGCCGCACTCCTAGTTCAGTAAGAAAGGGCCCCAGAGCTGGTGCAGGCTGGAAAGATAAGGGAGTTACAAGCAGTCTGCATTCCTGTGCCCCACACTCCGAAAGGGAGGATGTCAAGGCTTTGAAATAAGGCCTGCTTGGGCACCAGGACCTTGGGAAGCAAAACCTCCTCTCACTGCTGAAACAATGTTAATTAAGGGGTCTGGACTATCTCCCCCTTGTCAGGACTTTGGGAGATAACACCTACTGTCCCTGCTGGGGCAGTGTTAATTGATCTCCCCTCATCAGGACCTTGGGAGACAGGGGTGGGACCCGGGGAATGAAGAAATCACTAACCAATCAGTGTAAAAGGGAAAATTGCAAATCTGGCAATTTGTTTGTATAAATGCTACTTGAAAAGTTGGGGGGGGGGTGCTTGATTTGTGGGAAAGGACCGAGCACCCAGGCTTGCGCAACTCTGAAATAAATAAGCAAATGTCTCTCCTGAGTGTGTAATTATTGGCTTATTGCACACCGGGCAACGAATCCGCTTTTCGGACAACAGCAGCAGCCTCAGTGCCTGATATACGAGGGGCAGGCCAGTGCCTGCTGGCTGTGCTTGTGAGGTCACAGCAGCCTCAGTGCCTCCGAGGCCAGTGTCAGGCTCATGGCTGCTGGCTGTGCTGCTGAGGTCACAGCAGCCTGAGTGCCTCTGAGGCCAGTGGCAGGCTCCTGGCTGCTGGCTGTGCTTGTGAGGTCACAGCAGCCTCAGTGCCTCCTAGGCCAGTGGCAGGCTCATTGCTGCTGGCTGTGCTTGTGAGGTCACAGCAGCCTCAGTGCCTCCTATGGCAGTGGCATGCTCATGACTGCTGGCTGTGCTTGGGACATCACAGCAGCCTCAGTGCCTCATAAGTTAGTCTACAGGGCCCCCTGCTGGCTGTGCTTCTGAGTTGACAGCAGCGTCAGCGCCTCCTAGGGCAGTGGGAGGCTAATGGCGGCTGCCTGTGCTTGTGAGGTCACAGCAGCCTCCGTGCTGTATAGGCCAGTGGCAGGCCCATAGCTGCTGGCTGTGCTTGTGAGGTCACAACACTCCTACAGCCTGATAGGCCAGCAGCAGGCCCCTGGCTGCTGGCTGTGCTTGTGAGGTCACAGCAGCCTCAGTGCCTGATAGGCCAGTTCGAGGCCAATGACTGCTGGGTGGGCTTGTGAGGTCAGAGAAGCCTCAGTGCCCTACAGGGCAGTGGCAGGCCCCTGACTGTTTACTGTGCTTCTGAGTTGACAGCAGTGTCAGCGCCTCATCGGGCAGTGGGAGGCCCCTGGCTGCTGCCTGTGCTTGTGAGGTGACATCAGCCTCCGTGCCTCATAGGCCAGTGGCAGGCCCAAAGCTGCTATCTGTGCTTGTGAGGTCACAGCAGTCCCATGGCCCGATAGGCCAGTGGCAGGCCCATAGCTGCTGGCTGTGCTTGTCAGGTCACAGCAGCCTCCGTTCCCGATAGGCCAGCAGCAGGCCACGGGCTGCTGACTGTGCTTGTGAGGTCACATTTGCCTCAGTGCCTCATAGGCCAGTGGCAGGCCCATGGCTGCTGGCTGTGCTTGTCAGGTCACAGCAGTCCTATTCCCGATAGGCCCGTGGGAGGCCTCTGTCTGCTGGCTGCCTTTTGAGGTCACATTTGTCTCTGTACCTTATAGTGCAGTGGGAGGCCCCTGGCTGCTGGCTGTGCTCGTGAGGTCACAGCAGCCTCTGTGCCCTATAGGGCAGTGGCAGGCTCATGGCTGTTTGCTGTGCTTGTGAGCTCACAGCAGTCCCATTGCCTGATAGGCCACCTGGCAACGAATCCGCTTTTCGGACAACAGCAGCAGCCTCAGTGCCTGATATACGAGGGGCAGGCCAGTGCCTGCTGGCTGTGCTTTTGAGGTCACAGCAGCCTCCGTGCCTCCGAGGCCAGTGGCAGGCCCATAGCTGCTGGCTGTGCTCGTGAGGTCACAGCAGTCCCATTGACTGATATGCCAGTGGGATGCCCAAGGCTGTTTGCTGTGCTTGTGAGGTCACATTTGTCTCAGTGCTTCACAGGCCAGTGGCAGGCTCCTGGCTGCTGGCTGTGCTCGTGAGGTCACAGCAGCCTCTGTGCCCTATAGGGCAGTGGCAGGCTCATGGCTGTTTGCTGTGGTTGTGAGCTCACAGCAGTCTGAGTGCCTGATAGCCAGTGGCAGACCCACAGCTGCTGGCTGTGCTTGAAACGTCACAGCAGTCCTATTGCCTGATAGGCCTGTGGCAGGCCTCTGTCTGCTGGCTGCCTTTTGAGGTCACATTTGTCTCTGTACCTTATAGGGCAGTGGGAGGCCCATGGCTGCTGACTCTGCTTGTGAGCTCACAGCAGCCTCACAGCCACAGTGCTTAATAGGCGAGTGGCAGGATCCTGTAAGCCAGCTTTTTTTGTGAGGTTAGAGCACTCTCATTGCCTCATAGGCCAGTGGCAGACCCCTGTTTGCTGGCTGTGCTTGTGAAGTCAAAGCAGTCCCAGTGCCTGATACACCAGGGGCAGGGCCCTGGCTGCATTCTGTGCTTGTGAGGTCACATTTATCTCAGTGCTTCACAGGGCAGTGGCAGTCCCCTGGCTGTGCTTGTGAGGTCACAGCAGCCTCCATGCCCTATACGCCAGTGGCAGGCCAATGGATGATGGCTGTGCTTGTGAGGTCACAATAACCTCAGGGCCTGATAGGCCAGTGTCAGCTTCCTGGGTGCTGGCTGTGCTTGTGAAGTCAAAGCAGTCCCAGTGCATCATACACCAGGGGCATCCCCTGGCTGCTGGCGGTGCTTGTGAGGTCACAGCAGACTCAGTGCCTCCTAGGCCAGTGTCAGGCTCCTGGCTGCTTTCTGTGCTTGTGAGGTCACAGCAGCCTCCGTGCCTCAAAGGCCAGTGGCAGGCTCATGGCTGCTGGCTGTGCTTGTGAGGTCACAGCAACCTCAGTGCCTCATAAGCCAGTGGCAGGCCCCTGACTGCTGGCTGTACTGGTGAGGTCACAGCAGCCTGAGTGCCTCATAGGTTAGTCTACAGCACCCCCAGCTGGCTGTGTTTGTGAGGTCACAGCACCCTCAGTGCCTCCTAGGCCAGTGTCAGGCTGCTGGCTGCTCGCTGTGCTTGTGACGTCACAGCAGCCTCAGTGCCTCCGAGGCCAGTGGCAGGCTGCTGGCTGTGCTTGTGACGTCACAGCAGCCTGAGTGCCTCCTAGGCCAGTGGCAGGCTCATGGTTGCTGGCTGTGCTTGTGAGGTCACAGCAGCCTGAGTGCCTCATAGGTTAGTCTACAGCGCCTCCTGCTGGCTGTGCTTGTGAGGTCACAGCAGCCTGAGTGCCTCATAGATTAGTCTACAGCGTACCCTGCTGGCTGTGTTTGTGAGGTCACAGCACACTCAGTGCCTCATAAGCCACTGGCAGGCCCCTGACTGCTGGCTGTGCTTGTGAGGTCACAGCAGCCTCAGTGCCTCTGAGGCCAGTGGCAGGCCCAAAGCTGCTGTCTGTGCTTGTGAGGTCACAGCAGTCCCATGGCCCGATAGGTCAGTGGCAGGCCCATAGCTGCTGGCTGTGCTTGTGAGGTCACAGCAGCCTCTGTGCCCTATAGGGCAGTGGCAGGCTCATGGCTGTTTGCTGTGCTTGTGAGCTCACAGCAGTCCCATTGCCTGATAGGCCAGTGTGACGCCATTGGCTGCTGGCTGTCCTTTTGAGCTCACAGCAGTCTGAGTGACTGATAGGCCAGTGGCAGGCCTCTGCGTGCTGGCTGCATTTTGAGGTCACCTTGGTCTCAGTGCCTCATCAGGCAGTGGGATGCCCATGGCTGCTGACTCTGCTTGTGAGCTCACAGAAGTACCAGTGCCTGATAGGCCACTGGCAGGCCCCAGGCGGCTTCCTGTCCTTGTCAGGTCACATCAGCCTCTGTGTCTGATAGGGAAGTGGAAGGTGTTGTAGAGGCCTCTGAGTGCCTTTTTTTGCAGTGCAGGGTCCTCAGGGTGCTTTTTTTTGCAGTGTAGTAGCCTCCAAGTGCCTTTTTTTGCAATGTAGGGGCTTCCGAGTGCCTTTTTTGTGGTGCAGGGACCTCCAAGTGCCTTTATTTCCAGTGTACAGGCCTCCGAGTGCCTCTTTTTCCAGTGCAGGAGCCTCCGAGTGCCTTTCTTGGTGGTGCTGGGCCCTCCGAGTGCCTTGTTTCACATTGTAGCAGCCCCCAAGAGCCTTTGTTTGTGCTGTAGGGGCCACTGAGTGCCTTTTTTTTGTGGTGTAGCGCCCTCCGAGTGCCTTTTTTTGCATTGTAGCAGCCTCCAAGTGCCTTTTTTTCCAGTACAGGGGCCTCCGAGTGCCTTTTTTTCCAGTACAGGGGCCTCCGATTGCCTTTTTTTGTGGTGCAGGGCCCTGCGAGTGCCTTTTTTTCCGGTGCAGGGGCCTCAGGGTGCCTTTTTTTGCATTGTAGCAGCCTCTGAGTGCCTTTTTTTGTGGTGCAGGGGCCTCAGGGTGCATTTTTTTTGCAGTGTAGTAGCCTCCAAGTGCCTTTTTTTCCAGTGCAGGAGCCTCCGAGTGCCTTTTTGGTGGTGCAGGCCCTCTGAGTGCCTTGTTTCACATTGTAGCAGCCCCCAAATGCCTTTTATTGTGCTGTAGGAGCCACCGAGTGCCTTTTCTTGTGATTCAGGGGCCTCTGAGTGCCTTTTTTTGCATTGTAGCAGCCCCCAAGTGCCTTTTTTTGTGGTGTGGTCCTCCAAGTGCCTTTCTTTTGTGGTGTCGGGGCCTCTGAGTGCATTTTTCTTGCGGTGCACTGGCCTCCAAGTGCCCTGTTTTTCAGTGCACTGGCCTCCAAGTGCCTTTTTTTGCGGTGCAGGGGCTACTGAGTGCTTTTTTTGCTGTGTGTGGGCCTCAGGGTGCATTTCTTTGCAATGTAGTAGCCTCCAAATGCCTTTCTTTGCAATGTGGGGGCCACCGAGTGCCTTTCTTGGTGGTGTAGGGGCCTCTGAGTGCCTTCTTTTGTGGTGCAGGAGCCTCCGAGTGCCTTTTTTTCCAGTGTACAGGCCTGCAAGTGCCTCTTTTTCCAGTGCGGGAGCCTCCGAGTGCATTTTTTTTGTGGTGCAGGGCCCTCCAAGTGCTTTTTTTTGCGTTGTAGCAGCCTCCAAGTGCCTTTCTTTTCACATTGTAGCAGCCCCCGAGTGCCTTTTTTTGTGCTGTTGGGGCCAGCAAGTGCCTTTTTTCGCGGTGCAGGGGCCTCAGGGTGCATTTTTTTGCAGTGTAGTAGCCTCCAAGTGCCTTTTTTTGCAATGTGGGGGCCTCCGAGTGCCTTTTCTTGTGTGCACTGGCCTCCAAGTGCCCTGTTTTTCAGTGCACTGGCCTCCGAGTGCCCTTTTTTGCAGTGTGGAGGCCTCTGAGTGCCTTTTTTTGAGGTGCAGGAGCCTCCGAGTGCCTTTATTTCCAGTGTAGGGGCCTCCGAGTGCCTTTTTTTGCATCGTAGCAGCCCCCAAGTGCCTTTTTTTGTGCTGTAGGGGCCTCCGAGTGCCTTTCTCTGTGGTGTAGGAGCCTCCGAGTGCCATTTTTTCTGGTGTACAGGCCTGCAAGTGCCTCTTTTTGCAGTGCAGGAGCCTCCGAGTGCCTCTTTTGGTGGTGCTGGGCCCTCCGAGTGCCTTGTTTCACATTGTAGCAGCCCCCGAGTGCCTTTTCTTGTGCTGTAGGAGCCACCGAGTGCCTTTTCTTGTGGTTCAGGGGCCTCTGAGTGCCTTGTTTCACATTGTAGCAGTCCCCAAGTGCCTTTTTTGTGCTGTAGGGGCCTCCGAGTGCCTTTTTTTCCAGTGTAGGGGCAGCCAAGTGCCTTTTTTTGCGGTGCTGGGGCCTCAGGGGGCATTTTTTTCCATTGCAGGTGCCTCCAAGTGCCTTTCTCTGCGGTGTAGCGGCCCCCGAGTGCCTTTTTTTCCGGTCTACAGGCCTGCAAGTGCCTCTTTTTCCAGTGCAGGAGCCTCCGAGTGCCTCTTTTGGTGGTGCCGGGCACTCCGAGTGCCTTGTTTCGCATTGTAGCAGCCCCCGAGTGCCTTTGTGCTGTCGGGGCCACCCAGTACCTTTTTTTGTGGTGTGGTCCTCTGAGTGCCTTTTTTTGTGCTGTAGTGGCCACCGAGTGCCTTTTTTTACAGTGTAGTGGCCTCCGAGGGCTTTTTTTTTCCTCTGCAGGGGCCTCCGAGTGCCTTTGTCTGTGGTGTAGCGCCCTCCAATTGCCTTTTTTTGTGATGCAGCGGCCTGCAAGTGCCTATTTCTGCGGTGCAGGGTCCTCCGAGTGACTTTTTTTCATATGTAGGGGCATCCGAGGGCCCTTTTCTGGCGGTGCAGGGCCCTCTGAGTGCTTTTTTTCATGGTGCAGTGGTTTCCAAGTGCTTTTTCTTTGCAGTGGGGCCTCCGAGAGCCCTTTTTTTGCGGTGCAGGTCCTTCTGAGTGCCTTTTTTGCTGTGCAGTGGTCTCCGCGTGCCTTTTTTTGTGGTGCAGGGCCTCGCTCTGCTTGTGAGTTTGCTTCTGCCTCTGTGCTTGATAGGCCAGTGGCAGGGTCATGCCACCTGGCTTTGCTTGTGAGGATACTTGTGTCTGCATGCCGAAAAGGGCAGTGGCAGGCCCATGGTTGCTGGTTGTGTCTTACGATGTCACTTTGACCTGCATGCCATTGCATGCATGGCATGCATGGGCATGCACTGCCACGCCCATGGCTGCTGGTCTGCTTGGGTGTTCCCTTCTTTCTCCGTGCTTGATGCGCCATGGCAGGCCCAGAGCTGCTGGCTGTGCTTGTGAGGTCCCTTTGACCTCAGTGCCTGATGAGGCACTCAGAGCGCCATGAGTCCTGCCTGCGCTTCTGAGCTCACTTCTGCCTCAGTGCCTGATTGGCAAGTGGCAGGCCACTGGCTGCTTGCTGAGGTAGTGAGGTCATTTTTACCAGCAGCCCTAAACTTAGCGCTACGGGATGTTCAGAATCCTCCGTGACAGCCTCTAAGACTATTGCCAGTAGAAATGGGACCAAGACATTACCCAAACTGAGAAGTCCAGTGTGTCACTAACTACAAATTGTAGTGACTCTCGCCTGGTGCCGGAGAGACGATTGCGCTGAAAACTTCCGCCTTCCATTGCCCGGGTCCCGGCAGACCCCGGTGATGCGTTCTAACAAACGCTCTTGTAATGGGAGTGTAACTTGTAAGTCTACGCCATTAGTTCTACCCTGCACTCTCAGGAGCAGGCTTTCAACACTCTCTCCTGCTTTAACCACTTCCCCAATGCTCTCCATTTTAACTTTCCCTGCGGTCACTGCAGGAACAGCCCGACCATCTCCGCAGAGCTCCCACGCAGTTAAATCAACCGGAACACAAAAGTTACTGTTGAACCCTTTGTGGTCTCTAAAACCTGTAGCGTTACTCAGGCAAGAGAACATGTCTATGATTAAGCCATCCTGTCTGCCATTTTTAAATATAGCTTACACCACATGGATGGAATGGTTACGCAAGCGGACCTGAAGCGCCAAATGGCGAGAAAGAAAGGATGTCAGTGGTGTTACAGGGCCAGGATTAGGAGTTCTAAATAGCATCGATGCTGAGGCATTAGTGAATAAGCAAGTGCCACAAACAGAGATGTGTCTAGATTAGACAAAGCAAAGCCATTACGATCATCTCTGTTACCTCTTGGACGTAATCAACGGTGCTCCTCTCAGATTTCTACCTCAGTGGGAGCTCAAAGAAGGCAAGCTCATCAGCTTCCTTAGTTGCAGCAGGAGGAGCTCAAACTAATGTTTCTTTGGCGGTCCATTGTATCCAAGCCAAATGGACACAATCCGGACCAGTTGCAACAACTCGGGCAGGTGAGAAAGGGCTCCTACCCAGTGAAATTCGCAAAGCAGGACTCCTTCCAAAGGAGTTCAGTGTTAAGGAATCTTGGACTGCCACCATCTAGAGTTAATCAGAGTCAGGCTAGGGCAGCCCCATGACATTGCCTCCCGCGCCCCTAGTCGACAATAACACCAGGCCTGTTCCCACCTTTCTCCTAAGAGTGTGAAACTGCTCAAACTCTCCCACCTATCAGTTCACATGGATCAGAGGTCTGGGCACACCAGGCTTGCCTCGGGCAATCCCACAAGACATGCCCAATCTCGCCATCCTCCCCTGTGGACACTTACACCACGTCCACTCACAGCTGCCTCCTAAGAATGCCCGCCTGCTCAGCTGCCTGTCCGAACAGCCGACGCTGACAGGCAAGAGCTGTTGCCAAGCAAGCTTGACCTGCATGCGCAGGGCAGCCCCATAGCACTTTCACAGCTGCCTTCCTCGCCGGTTGACACTTACAGCAGGGCTATTCCCTCCGAATGCCTAGGAGTGCCACACTGCTCCAATGCCTCCGCTGACAGTCAGGGCTCACAGGCAGGAGCTAGTCCCAGCCAAGCTTCCCCTGCATGCCTAAGGCAGTCCCACAACAGGATAACGGCTTGCCTTCCTTTCCTGTCGACATTAATAGCACCGCTACTCCCGCCTTCCTCCTAGCAATGCCACGTTGCTCAAATGCCTGTCCAACGAGCAAGGGCTGCTGGGCAAGAGCGCGGGTATGCGAAACTAGCCTTGGGCAGCCCCACAAGGTGTACGCATCTCGCCTTCCTCCCCCGTCAACAATTACAGCAGGCGTACTCACAGCTTCCTCCTAAGAATGCCCAACTGCTCAGACGCCTGTCCGAACAGCAAGGGCCTCTAGGCAAGAGCTCTGGGCATGCCAAGCTTCCCTTTGCCAGCCCACAGCATATTCCCTGCTCTCTTCTAGGTGAGGGCCTTTTGGACCTTTACATCACGGCTACTCCCAACTTAGTCCTAAGAATGCCAAAATGCTCAGACGCCTTTGCGAGCAAGCAGGGCTCAAAAGCAAGGGCTCATCCCCACCACACAAAACCTGCTAAGCCACAGCAGGCCCACAACACGTTCACAGTTGCCTTCCTCTCCTGTCCACACTTAAAGGCTGCGTACTCACGCCTTACTCCGAGGAGTGCCATATTGCGCAAACGCCTCTCTCACCTGTCAGTCCTCACAGGCAAGAATTCTGGACACGAGCTGGAAAAGAGCTTCTGGCAGCCGCACAGGATATGCGCAGCTCACCGTTCACTTGTGTCGCCGATCACACCAGGCGTACTCAGCGCTTCCTCAATGAATGCCAGAATAGTCAGTGGCGCGTCCGAGCAGCCAGGGCTCACAGGCAAGAGCCTTCATCCCTAACGCCACCGCACAATATGTTCCCGAGTGGCCATCCTCTCCTGGCAAAACAGAGGGGCTTGCTCGCTCTAAGTGTGGAGGGAAGAGGCGGGCAAACTGCGAACCTGTTGTAGAGCTGCCTCAGATATGCAGCTCAAGCCTGTGAGCGCTGGCTGTTCGGACAGCCGTGAGTACACCTGCTGTAACTGTCGACAGGGGAGGATGGTGAGCCCGGCTCGTTTTGTGGCCCTGCCAGAGACAATCTTCTCCTGCCCAGATCTCTTGCCTATGAGTGCCGGCTCTCCGGAGAAGCCTCTGAGCACCCTCTTAAGAGTAAGCATGGTGTAGTTGTTCATGGGGGAGGATGGCAAAATGTGACTACCTGTGGGGCTTCCAGAGACAAGCTTGTTATGCCAAGAACGCTCGCCTGTGAGTAATGACAGGGGAGAAAGGCATCTGAGCAGTGTGCCACTCCTAGCAGTAGGTTGGGAATTGGCGCGCTGTAACTGTCAGCAGGCGAAGAAGGCAAGCAAATGTCGATGGCGGAAGGATGGCGAGATGGGCTCATTTTGTTGTGCTCCCAGAGACAAGCTTGTCGTGCCCAGCGCTCTTGCCCGTGAGTGCCGGCTGCCAGACAGGTGTCTGAGCAGGCGAGCTTTCTAAAGCGTAAGCCTGGTGTAATTGTCGACAGGTCTCACAGGCAAGAGAGCTGGACCCCCCCACCCAGAATTGTTCTGCATGCTTAAGGCAGCCCAACAGCACATTCACGGCTCGACTCCTTTGCCGGTCGACACTTACGAGCTTTCTTAAGAGTAAGCATGGTATAATTGTCGGCAGGGGGCACAGGCAGGAGCGCTATCCAACCAAGCTTCCTTTTCATGCTTAGGGCAGCACCGCAACACATTCACAGCTGCCTTCCTCGCCGGTCGACACTTACAGCAGGGCTATTCCCTCCAGACGCCTAGGAGTGCCACACTGCTCAAGCGCTTCCACCGACAATCAGGGCTCACAGGCGGGAGCTAGTCCCAGCCAAGCTTCCCCTGCATGCCTAAGGCAGTCCCACAACAGGATAACAGCTTGCCTTCTTCTCCTGTCGACATTAAAAGCACGTCAGCATCCACCCTCCTCCTAGCAATGCCACATTGCTCAAATGCCTGTCCAACGAGCAAGGGCTGCTGGGCTTGCCTCGAGCAGCCCCACAAGAGGTACCCATCTCACCTTCCTCCGCCGTCGACAAATACAGCATGCGTACTCACAGCTTCCTCCTAAGAATGCCAGAGTGCTCAGACGCCTGAGCGAACGACAAGTGCAGAGAGGTAATAGCTCTGGGCATGCCAAGCTTCCCTTTGGCAGCCCACAAAATATTCCCTTGCCCTCTTCCTAGGTGCGCGCCTTTTGGCCCTTTACACCACGGCTGCTCACAAGCCTTATTCCTGAGAATGCCGGCCGGCTCCAACACCCGTCGTGGCAGAAGTGGATTCAGAGGGGAGAGCTCTGGGCACTACAGGCTTGCCTCGGGCAGCCTGACCAAAAACGTCCAGGTCTCGCTTTCCTTCCCTGTGGACACTTACAGCAGGATCTTCCCATCTCATTCCTGGGATAGGCACAGGTAGCACATGTCTCTCCCACTTGTCAGCACTCACAGGCAAGAGCTCTGGGCACCCCAAATTGGCTTCCGACAGCCTCGCAAAAAGTCCCCCTCTCGCCATCCTTCCCCTCGATAAGAAGACCAGGCCAACTCAAAGCTTCCTCCTATGAATGCCAGAAGACTCAGATACAGCCAAGGCTCACAGGCAAGAGCTCTTCCCAAGCAAGCAGGCCCTTCATCCCTAAGGCCACCGCACAGCACGTTCGCAAGTGGCCTTCCTCTCCTGGCGCCACTTACAGCGGGGCTTGCTTGCTCTAAGTGTGGCGAGGAGAGGCAGGCAAAGTGCACATCTGTTGTAGAGCCGCCTTAGATATGCAGCTCAGGTCTGTGAGTTCTGGCTATTCGGGAAGGTGTCAGAGCAGTCTGGCATTCTTAGGAGGAAGTTGTGAGTACGCCTGTTGCAATTGTCGAAGGGGAGGAGGGTGAGATGGAGGTTTCTTGTGAGCTTCGAGAGACAAGCTTGTCATGTCCGGAGCGCTTGCCCGTGCGTACTGACGAGGAGAGAGCCGTTTGAGCAGTGTGGCACTCCTAGCAGTAAGGTGGAATAGGCCTGCTATACGTGCCGACAGGCAAAGAAAGGGAGCCGGGAACGTATTATTGGGCTGCCCTGAGCATGCGGAGCAAGCTTGCTGGGGCAGTGCTCTTCCTTGTGAGCGCAGTCGACAATTACAGCAGGCTGAATCTTAAGAAAGCAAGCCTGCTCAGACGCCTCTCTGGACTGGCGGCAGTCACAGGCGAGCGCTCTGGACACAACAAGCTTCTTTCTGGCAGCTCCACAAGAAGTCCACATCTCGCCTTCCTCCCCGTCGGCAATTACACCAGGCATACTCAGAGCTGCCTCCTAAGAATGCCAGACTGCTCAGACACCTGTCCGAACAGCCTGGGCTCTGGCCACCGCACAGCACGTTCCCGAGTGGCCGTTCTCTGCTGGCAGCACGTAAAGCGGGGCTTGCTTGTTCTAAGTGTGGAGAGAAGAGGTAGGCAAACTGCGAACCTGTTGGAGAGCCGCAGATCAACGTTGTGAGCTCTGGTTGTTCGGCCAGCCGTCCGAGCAGTCTGGCACTCCTAGGCGGAAGCTTTGAGTATGCCTGGTCTTATTCTCGATGGGGAGGATGACGAGACGGACTCGTCTTGTAGGGCTGCCCGAGACAAGCTTGGCATGACCAGAGCTCATGGCTGTGGGAAAAGACAAGGGAGAGACATTTAAACAGTGTGGCACTCCTAGCAGTAAGGTGGGCATAGCCCTGTGCAATTGTCAACACAGGAGAAAGGCGAGACGGGGAACTTTTTGCAAGACTGCTCGAAGCAAGCTGGCCTGCCCAGAGCTCTTGCCTGTGAACGCCTGCTGGTCCAAGAGGCATCAGAGCAGCCTGGCATTCTTAGGAAGAAGCTGTGCGTGTACTGTTGCAATTGTCGACGGGCGAGATGGAGGGGCTTCGAGAGACAAGCTTGTCGTGCCTACAGCGCTTGCCTGTGTGTGCTGGCGAGGAGAGAGGTGTTTGAGCAGTGTGGCACTCCGAGCAGTAAAGTGGAATCGGCCTGCTGTATGTGTCGACGGGCAAAGAACGCGAGCCGGGAACGTGTTGTGGGACTGGGCTAAGCATGAGGAGCAAGCTTGGTGGGGCAGCTCTCTTGCGTGTGAGTGCAGTCGACAGTTACACCAGGCCGACTCCTAAGAAAACCATCCTCTCGGACGCCTGTCCAGAGAGCCGGCACTCATGGGCAAGAGGTCTGGGCACGCCAAGCTTGTCTCTGGCAGCCCTGCGAGACAACCCGGCTCTCTGTCGACACTTACAGCAGGCGTACTCAATGCCTCCTTCTAAGAATGCTAGACTTCTCAGACAACTGGCCGAACACCCAGGCCTCGCAGACGCTGTCGACACTGCAGTTGCATGGCACTGCTAGGCGTGCAACTCTGATCAAACGTGTCTCTCGCCCCTGTCAGTACTCACAGTCAAGCGCTCTGGGCACGACAAGCTTGTCTCTCGAAGCTCTCCCCATCTCGCCATCCTCCCCGTGGCCATTTACACCACATCCACTCACAGCTTCCTCCAAAGAATGCCCGCCGGCTCTGCTGCCTGTACGAACAGCCAGCACTCACAGGCAAGACCTCTGGGCAGGACAAGCTTCCATCTGGAAGCCCAGAAGAAGAGCCAAATTCCCATATTACCCTTGTTTGACAGGTATACAAGCCTTACTGCTGAGAATGCCAGCCTGCTCAGACAACTCTCCGAATAGAAAGGGGTTCAGAGGCAAGAACTCTGGGCACTCCAATTGTGCTTCCGGCAGCCTCGCGAAACGCCCCTTTCTCGCCATCCTCCCCCTCGATTGTAAAACCAGGCAGATTCAAATCTTCCTCCTATGAATGCCAAAATGCTCAGACGCCTGCCCGAACAGCCAGCGTTCACAGGCAAGAGCTCTTCCCCAAGCACGCTAGACCTTCATCCCTAAGGCAGCCGCACATGCCGTTCACGAGGGGGCCTTCCCTCTCCTGGCGACACTTACAGCGGGGCTTGCTTACGCTGTGTGGAGGTAGGCAAAGTGCAAACGTGTTGTAGAGCCGCCTTGGATATGCAGCTCAAGCCTGTGAGCTCTGGCTGTTCAGACAGGCAGCTGAGCAGGCTGGCATTGTTAGGAGGAAGGCGTGAGAACCCCTGGTGCAATTGTCGACGAGGGAGGATGGAGACTCAGCCTTGCCCATGGGCCGTCCCGAGACAAGCTTGTTGTGTCTAGAGCTCTTGCCCATGAGTGCCCGCTCTCCGGACAGGCGTCCGAGCAAGCTTACTTTCTTAGGAGTCAGCCTGGTGTAACTGTCGACTGCGCTCACAGGCAGGAGAGCTGCCCCACCAAGCTTGCTCCGCATGCTCAGGGCAGCCCAACAACACGTTCCCGGCTCCCTTTCTTTGCCCGTCGGCACATACAGCAGGCCTATTCCCACCTTACTGCTCGCCGTGCCACACTGCTCAAACGCGTCTCTCCTCGCCAGTACTCACAGGCGAGCGCTCTGGAACTGACAAGCTTGTCTCTGGCCGCTCCACAAGACGAACCCGTCTCGCCATCCTCCCCATTGACAATTACACCAGGTGTCCTCATAGCTTCCTCCTTAGAATGCCAGACTGCTCATCTGCCTGTCCGAACAGCCAGCGCTCACAGACCCGAGCTGCATATCTAAGCCAGCTCTCCAACAGTTTCGCAGTCTGCCTACCTCGTTTCCCAACACAGAGCAAGCAAGTTCCTCTGTAATCCCGCCAGGAGAGGACGGCCACTCCTGATTGTGTCGTGCGGCTGCCTTAGGGATGGAAGTCAAGCGTGCTTGGGAAAAGCTCTTGCCTTGGAGCCCTGGCTGCTGGGACAGGGGTCTGAGACCAGCAAGCTTTCATAGGAAAGAGCTCTGGGCATGCCACGCTTTCCTCAGGCAGCCCCGCAGAACTTGCCCTTGACTACCACCCCACATCGACCTGGTCGAAACACCACTTCTGCTCGCACCTTATTCTGAAGACTGCTAAAATACTCAGACACCTGTCCGAAAAGCAAAGGCTTACAGGCAAGCGCTCTGGGCAAGGACAGCTTTCTTCGGGCAGTTTCGCCAAAATTCCCAGTCTCGCCTTATTCGCCTGTCGACGATAACACAAGGCCTTTTCCACCTTACGCCTATTTGTTCTACACTGCTTAAACGCCTCTCCCACCTGTCAGAATGCACAGACAGGAGATCTGGGCACGCCAAGCTTGTCTTGCGCAGCACCATCAGATGAGCCCGTCTCACCATCCTCCCCCTTGACAATTGCACCAGGCGTACTCACAACTTCCTCCTGAGAGTGCCAGACTGCTCTGACACCTTTCCGAATAGCCAGAGCTCACAGACTTGATCTGCATATCTAAGGCCGCTCTACAACAGATGTGCACTTTGCCTACCCTCTTCTCTCCTCGCCACAGAGCCAGCAAGCCCCGATCTATGTGTCGCCGGGATAGGAAGGCCCGCCCCCTCCCCGCGAACATGCTGTGCAGTGGCCTTAGGGATGAAGGGCCAGCTTGCTTGGGAAGAGCACTTGCCTGTGAGCCCTGCCTGCTCGTACAGGCATCTGAGTCTTCTGGCATTCTTAGGCGGAAGCTTTGAGTTGGTCTGGTCTTATCGAGGGGGAGGATGGCGAGAGGGGGACTTTTTGCGAGGCTGTCGAAAACCAGTTTGGTGTGCCCAGAGCTCTTGCCTGTGAGTGCTGACAAGTGGGAGAGGCGGGTGATACCTGTGGCACGCCGAGGAGTGAGGTGGGAAGAGGCCTGCTATAAGTGTCCACAGGGACGGAAAGCGAGACCTGGATTTTTGGTCAGGCTGTCTGAGGCAAGCCTGTCGTGCCCAGAGCTCTCCCCTCTGAACCCATTTCTGCTCTTTGGACAGGCGTCTGAGCAGGCTGGCATTCTTAGGAGCATGCCTTGTGTAATTGTCGACTGGGGAGGATGGTGCGATGGTATGTCTTCTGGAGCTGCCAGAAGCTCTTTTCCAGCTGGTGTCCAGAATTCTTGCTTGTGCGTACTGACGCGGAGAGAAGCATTTGAGCAGTGTGGCACTCCGAGCAGTAAGTTGGGAGTAGGCCTGCTGTAAGTGTTGACAGGCAAAGAAGGCGAGACGTGGACGCATTGTGGGCTGCCGTAAGCATGAAAACACGCTTGGTTGGCGTATCTCTTGCCTGTGAGCCCTGCTGACAATTACAGCAGTTTTACGCCTTAGAAAGCTCGCCGAATTGGAGCCTGTCCGGACAGTGGGCACGCACAGGCAAGAACACTGGGCACGACAAGCTTGTCTCTGGAAGCACAACAAAATCAGCCCATCTTGCCATCTTCCCCTGTTTCCACAAGACGTACTCACGCTTCCAGATTGCTCAGCTGGCGCTCCGAACAGCCAGGGTTCACAGGCCAGGAAGCTGCCCCCACCAAGCTTGCTTTTCATGCTTATGGCAGTTCCACAACACGATCACAGTTTGCCGTCTTCGCCTGCTGACACAGCCTGCCTGTTCCAACCTACTGCTAGGAAGGCCACACTATTCAAACGCTTTTCTCTCCATCAGTATTCACAGGCGAGCGTTCTGGGCACAGGACAAGCCTGTCTCTGGCATCCCCACAGGATGTCCACCTTTCGCCATCCTCCCCATGAACAATTGCACCAGACTAACTCTTTAGAAACGTCGCCTAATCAGAACCTGCTCCAGAGAGCGAGCACTCACGGGCAAGAGCGCTGGGCATGACAAGCTTGTCTCTGGCAGTGCCACAAGACGAGCCCGTCTCGCCATCCTCCCTCGTCGACAATTACACCAGGCGTATTCACAACTTCTTCCTAAGCACGACAGACTGTTCAGTGGCCCATCCGAACAGCCAGAGCTCATAGGTTCGATCAGCATAGCTAAGGCAGCCCTACCAGAATTTTGCTGTTTGCCTGCCTCTCCTCGCCACAATTAGAGCAAGCAAAGGCCAGGAGGAAGGCCCACCTCATGAACATGCTGTGCGGCGGCCTTAGGGATGAAGATCAAGCTTGCTTGGGAAGAGCACTTGCCTGTGAGCCCTCTCTGTTCGGACAGGTGTCTGAGTCTTCTAGCATTCTTAGGAGGAAGCTTTGAGTTGGCCTGGTCTTCTTATCGATGGAGGAGGATGGCGAGAGGGGACTTTTTGCGAGGCTGATGGAAGCCAGTTTGGTGTGCCCAGAGCTCTTGCCTGTGAGTGCTGACAAGTGGGAGAGACATGTGCTACCTGTGCCTATCCCAGGAATGAGATGGGAAGATCCTGCTGTAAGTGTCCACAGGGAAGGAAAGCGAGACCTGGACGTTTTTGGTCAGGCTGCCCGAGGCAAGCCTGTAGTGCCCAGAGCTCTCCCCTCTGAATCCACTTCTGCCACGACGGGTGTTGGAGCCGGCCGGCATTCTCAGGAATAAGGCTTGTGAGCAGCCGTGGTGTAAAGGGCCAAAAGGCACGCACCTAGGAAGAGGGCAAGGGAATATTTTGTGGGCTGCCAAAGGGAAGCTTGGCATGCCCAGAGCTATTACTTCTCTGCACTTGTCGTTCGCTCAGGCGTCTGAGCATGCTGACAGTCTTAGGAGGAAGCTGTGAGTACGCATAGTGTATTTGTCGACGGCGGAGGAAGGTGAGATGGGTATGTCTTGCGGGGCTGCCCAAGGCTACCCGGGGGTCTTGCCTAGCAGCCCTTGCTCGTTGGACAGGCATTTGAGCAACGTGGCATTGCTAGGAGGAAGGCGGGAGTAGCGGTGCTATTAATGTCGACAGGAAAGGAAGGCAAGCCGTTATCCTGTTGTGGGACTGCCTTAGGCATGCAGGGGAAGCTTGGCTGGGACTAGCTCCCGCCTGTGAGCCCTGATTGTCGGTGGAGGCGCTTGAGCAGTGTGGCACGCCTAGGCGTCTGGAGGGAATAGCCCTGCTGTAAGTGTCGACAGGCGAGGAAGGCAGCTGTGAACGCATTGCGGGGCTGCCCTAAGCATGCAGAGCAATCCTGGGGGAGTCCAGCTTTCTTGCCTGTGAGACCTGTCAACAATTACACCAGGCTTACGCTTTAGAAAGCTCGCCTGCTCAGACACCTGTCTGGCAGCCGGCACTCACGGGCAAGAGCGCTGGGCACGACAAGCTTGTCTCTGGGAGCACAACAAAATGAGCCCGTCTCGCCATCCTCCCCCCGTCGACAATTACACCAGGCGTACTCACAGCTTCTGCCTAAGAATGCCAGACTGCTCACACGACTGTCCGAACACCCAGAGCTCACAGGCAAAAAAGATGCCCCAGCAAGCTTGCACTGCATGCTTAGGGCAGCTCCACAACACGTTCACGACTTGCCTTCTTCGCAAGGCGTGAGTACGCATCCTTTAAGTGTGGACAGGAGAGGAAGGCAACCGTGAACGTGTTGTGGGCCTGCTGTGGCTTAGCAGGTTTTGTGTGGTGGGGATGAGCTCTTGCTTTTGAGCCCTGCTTGCTCGCAAAGGCGTCTGAGCATTTTGGCATTCTTAGGACTAAGTTGGGAGTAGCCGTGATGTAAAGGTCCAAAAGGCCTTCACCTAGAAGAGAGCAGGGAATATGCTGTGGGCTGGCAAAGGGAAGCTTGGCATGCCCAGAGCTCTTGCCTAGAGGCCCTTGCTGTTCGGACAGGCGTCTGAGCAGTTGGGCATTCTTAGGAGGAAGCTGTGAGTACGCCTGCTGTAATTGTTGACGGGGGAGGAAGGCGAGATGCGTACACCTTGTGGGGCTGCCCAAGGCTAGTTTCGCATACCCGCGCTCTTGCCCAGCAGCCCTTGCTCGTTGGACAGGCATTTGAGCAACGTGGCATTGCTAGGAGGAAGGCGGGAGTAGCGGTGCTGTTAATGTCGACAGGAAAGGAAGGCAAGCCGTTATCCTGTTGTGGGACTGCCTTAGGCATGCAGGGGAAGCTTGGCTGGGACTAGCTCCTGCCTGTGAGCCCTGACTGTCAGCGGAGGCATTGGAGCAGTGTGGCACTCCTAGGCATTCGGAGGGAATAGCCCTGCTGTAAGTGTCAACCGGCGAGGAAGGCAGCTGTGAAAGTGCTATGGGGCTGCCCTGCGCATGCAGGTCAAGCTTGCTTGGCAACAGCTCTTGCCTGTCAGCGTCAGCTGTTCGGACAGGCAGCTGAGCAGGCGGGCATTCTTAGGAGGCAGCTGTGAGTGGACGTGGTGTAAGTGTCCACAGGGGAGGATGGCGAGATTGGGCATGTCTTGTGGGATTGCCCGAGGCAAGCCTGGTGTGCCCAGACCTCTGATCCATGTGAACTGATAGGTGGGAGAGTTTGAGCAGTTTCACACTCTTAGGAGAAAGGTGGGAACAGGCCTGGTGTTATTGTCGACTAGGGGCGCGGGAGGCAATGTCATGGGGCTGCCCTAGCCTGACTCTGATTAACTCTAGATGGTGGCAGTCCAAGATTCCTTAACACTGAACTCCTTTGGAAGGAGTCCTGCTTTGCGAATTTCACTGGGTAGGAGCCCTTTCTCACCTGCCCGAGTTGTTGCAACTGGTCCGGATTGTGTCCATTTGGCTTGGATACAATGGACCGCCAAAGAAACATTAGTTTGAGCTCCTCCTGCTGCAACTAAGGAAGCTGATGAGCTTGCCTTCTTTGAGCTCCCACTGAGGTAGAAATCTGAGAGGAGCACCGTTGATTACGTCCAAGAGGTAACAGAGATGATCGTAATGGCTTTGCTTTGTCTAATCTAGACACATCTCTGTTTGTGGCACTTGCTTATTCACTAATGCCTCAGCATCGATGCTATTTAGAACTCCTAATCCTGGCCCTGTAACACCACTGACATCCTTTCTTTCTCGCCATTTGGCGCTTCAGGTCCGCTTGCGTAACCATTCCATCCATGTGGTGTAAGCTATATTTAAAAATGGCAGACAGGATGGCTTAATCATAGACATGTTCTCTTGCCTGAGTAACGCTACAGGTTTTAGAGACCACAAAGGGTTCAACAGTAACTTTTGTGTTCCGGTTGATTTAACTGCGTGGGAGCTCTGCGGAGATGGTCGGGCTGTTCCTGCAGTGACCGCAGGGAAAGTTAAAATGGAGAGCATTGGGGAAGTGGTTAAAGCAGGAGAGAGTGTTGAAAGCCTGCTCCTGAGAGTGCAGGGTAGAACTAATGGCGTAGACTTACAAGTTACACTCCCATTACAAGAGCGTTCGTTAGAACGCATCACCGGGGTCTGCCGGGACCCGGGCAATGGAAGGCGGAAGTTTTCAGCGCAATCGTCTCTCCGGCACCAGGCGAGAGTCACTACAATTTGTAGTTAGTGACACACTGGACTTCTCAGTTTGGGTAATGTCTTGGTCCCATTTCTAGCCGTATGGGATGCTCCTCCAGGGCTTTTGCCTCACCTTCAACGTGGTAGGCACTGCAACATGCTGTCAACTCTGTGGATGCGCTATTTGATACAAGTAGGAACAATAGCGTTCCTCATTTGCTTCCCAAATTGCTTCTCCTCGATTTTGGCTACAACACATTTTACTCGCAGGTTGGTTTTTTGCTAGGGCGGTTAAACAATACTCCAGTGCAAGCACAAATGTCATGACAACAACTAACAACACAAGCAAGTGTTACACGCCACACTTTGTAACATTTAATGTCCAGTACGGCTTAGCTCATGTGGTGCTTCCAAGAGCTTCCGGTCCACTCAGCCGCTTTACATCTGACTAGAGCCAATTTTCTTTACCTGGAAGTTTAACAGTGAAATAAGAACTCAACAATACAGTGTAGGGGCCTCCCGAGATTTGGTTGCACTTCGGACTTTCAGGTGACTATCTGTACCAACCCCTTATGTCCAGGCTGGATAGCATGTGCTTGCACGTCACCTGGTACTGAGTGGGCCCACTGAGCTTTTCCCCTGCCTTTTGTAAGTGTAATTCGCTCATCTCCACCCAAGCGGTTGCTTTTAGCCTGAGTTGCCCACTGTGGCTAAAGGTCTCCCCCAAAGAATTTCCACTGGCAATAGTCTTAGAGGCTGTCACGGAGGATTCTGAACATCCCATAGTGCTAAGTTTAGGGCTGCTGGTAAAAATGACCTCACTACCTCAGCAAGCAGCTATTGGCCTGCCACTTGCCAATCAGGCACTGAGGCAGAAGTGAGCTCAGAAGCGCAGGTAGGACTCATGGCGCTCTGAGTGCCTCATCAGGCACTGAGGTCAAAGGGACCTCACAAGCACAGCCAGCAGCTCTGGGCCTGCCATGGCGCATCAAGCATGGAGAAAGAAGGGAACACCCAAGCAGACCAGCAGCCATGGGCGTGGCAGTGCATGCCCATGCATGCAATGGCATGCAGGTCAAAGTGACATCATAAGGCACAACCAGCAACCATGGGCCTGCCACTGCCCTTTTTGGCATGGAGACACAAGTATCCTCACAAGCAAAGCCAGGAGGCATGGCCCTGCCACTGGCCTATGAAGCACAGAGGCAGAAGCAACCTCACAAGCAGAGCGAGGACTGATGGGCCTGACTGGCCTACCAGGCCGTGAGGCAGAAGTGACGTGACTATCTCATCCAGCAGTGGTGGGCCTGACAATATCATTTCAGGCAGTACAGGTAAATACAGGTTGAGTGCTAACACAGAACGTTGAAGGACCATAACAGAAAAAAGGCACTTGGAGGCCTGAGCACTGGAAAAAAGGGCACTAGGAGGACATGCACTGCAAAAAATATGCACATGGAGGACACTATACTGGAAAAAAAGGCACTTTGGGAGCCTGCATCGCAAAAATAGGCACTTGGAGGCTGCTAGACTGGAAAAAAAGGCACTTAGATGCCCCTTCACTGCAAAAAAAGGCACTCAGACAGCAGTGCACCTCAAAAGGAGGCACTCGGAGGCCCCTGCACCACAAAAAAAGGCACCCGGACAACAGTGAATCACAAGAAAAGGCACTCGGAAGCCCCTACATCACAAAAAAAGGCACTTGGAGGCTAGTACACTGCAAAAAAAAGGCACTCGGAGGACCATGCACGGCAAAAAAAGGCACTCGGTGGCCCCTACAGCACAAAAGAAGGCACTCGGGGGCTGCTACAATGTGAAACAAGGCACTCGGAGGCCCCTGAACCACAAGAAAAGGCACTTGGGGCCACTACACCACAAAAAAAGGTACATGGAGGACCACACACCCCAAAATAACAGCACTCGGAGGTCCCTGAACCACAAGAAAAGGCACTCGGTGGCTCCTACAGCACAAAAAAAGGCACTCGGGGGCTGCTACAATGTGAAACAAGGCACTCGGAGGGCCCTGCACCACCAAAAAAGGCACTCGGAGGCTCCTGCATTGGAAAAAGAGGCACTTGCAGGCCTGTACACTGGAAATAAAGGCACTCGGAGTCCCCTGCACCACAAAAAAAGGCACTCGGAAGCCCCTACACCACCAAAAAATGCACTTGGAGGCTAGTACACTGCAAAAAAATGCACCCTGTGGCTCCTACAGCACAAAAAAAGGCACTCAGTGGCCCCTACAGCACAAAAAAAGGCACTCGGAGGCTGCTACAATGCAAAAAAAGGCACTCGGATCCTGCTACACCGGAAAAATAAGGCACTCGGAGGGCCCTGCACCACAAAAAAAGGTACTCGGAGGCTGCTACACCATAGAGAAAGGCACTCGGAGGCCCCTGCACTGGAAAAAAAAGGCACTCGGAGGCCAGTGCACCCCAAAAAAGGCACTCGGAGGCTGCTACAATGCAAAAAAAGGCACTCGGAGGCCAGTGCACCCCAAAAAAAGGCACTCGGAGGCCTCTACACCACAATGAAAAGGCATTAGGAGGGCCTTACGCTGGCAAAAAAGGCGCTAGGGGGCATCTACACTGCAAAAGAAGGCACTCGGAGGCCACTACACTGGAACAAAAGGCACTCGGAGGCCAGTGCACCACAAGAATAGGCACTTGGTGGCCTCTGAACCACAAGAAAAGGCACTCAGAGGCCTCCACACTGCAAAAAAAGGCACTCGGGGGCTGCTACAATGTGAAACAAGGCACTTGGAGGGCCCAGCACCACCACAAAAGGCACTCGGAGGCTCCTACACTGGAAAAAGAGGCACTTGCAGGCCTGTACACCGGAAAAAAAGGCACTCGGAGGCTCCTGCACCACAAAAGAAGGCACTCAGAGGCCCCTACACCACCAAGAAAGGCACTCGGTGGCCCCCACATTGCAAAAAAAGGCACTTGGAGGCTACTACACTGCAAATAAACGCACCCTGAGGCCCCTGCACCGCAAAAAAAAGGCACTCGATGGCCCCTACGCTGGAAAGAAAGGCGCTCGGAGGGCCCTGCAGCACAAAAAAAGGCACTCGGCTGCCCCTACACTGGAAAAAAAGGCATTTGGTGGCCCCTACACCACAGAAAAAGGCACTCGGGGGCCGCTACAATGCAAAAAAAGGCACTCAGAGGCCCCTACACTGGAATAAAAGGTACTCGGAGGCCAGTGCACCACAAGAAAAGGCACTCGGTGGCCCCTGCACTGCCAAAAAAGTCAATCACAGGCCCCTGCACAGCAAAAAAAGGCACTCAGAGGCTGCTACAATGCAAAAAAAAGGCACTCGGAGGACCACACCACAAAAAAAGGTACTGGGTGGCCCCGACAGCACAAACAAAGGCACTCGGGGGCTGCTACAATGTGAAAAAAGGCACTTGGAGGGCCCTGCACCACCAAAAAAGGCACTCGGAGGCCCCTGCACCACAAAAAAAGGCACTCAGAGGCCCCCACATTGCAAAAAAAGGCACTTGGAGGCTACTACACTGCAAAAAATGCACCCTGAGGCCCCAGCACCTCAAAAAAAGGCACTCCGGTGCCCCTACACTGGAAAGAAAGGCACTCAGAGGGCCCTGCAGCACAAAAAAAGGCACTCAGCTGCCCTTACAGTGGAAAAACAGGCACTTGGAGGCCTCTACACCCCAGAAAAAGGCACTTGGTGGCCCCTACACTGCAAAAAAAGGCACTCGGCGGCTGCTACAATGTGAAACAAGGCACTCGGAGGGCCCAGCACCACCAAAAAAGGCACTCGGAGGCTCCTGCACTGCAAAAAGAGGCACTTGCAGGCCTGTACACCAGAAAAAATGGCACTCAGAGGCCGCTACACCACAGAGAAACGCACTCGGAGGCACCTGCAACAGAAAAAAAATGCACTCAGAGGCCCCTACACCACAAGAAAAAGCACTCGGCTGCCCCTACACTGGAAAAAAAGGCACTCGGAGGCCCGTACAGCACAAAAAAGGCATTTGGGGGCTGCTACAATGCAAAAAAAGGCACTCGGCTGCCCCTACACTGGAAAAAAAGGCACTCGGAGGCCCATACACCACAAAAAAAGGCACTCGGAGGCCCCTACAGCACAAAAAAAGGCACTTGGGGGCTGCTACAATGCAAAAAAAGGCACTCGGAGGCCCCTGCAGCAGAAAGAAAGGCACTCGGCGTGCCCTGCACCAGAAGAAAAGGCACTCGGGGCCACTACACCACAAAAAAAAGATACATGGAGGACGACACACACCAAAATAACAGCACTCGGAGGCCCCTACACCACAAGAAAAGGCACTTCGGGGCTGCTACAATGTGAAACAAGGCACTTGGAGGCCCCTGCACCACAAAAAAGGCACTTGGAGGCCCCTGCACCACAAAAAAAAGGCACTCAGAGGCCTCTACAACACCTTCCACTTCCCTATCAGACACAGAGGCTGATGTGACCTGACAAGGACAGGAAGCCGCCTGGGGCCTGCCAGTGGCCTATCAGGCACTGGTACTTCTGTGAGCTCACAAGCAGAGTCAGCAGCCATGGGCATCCCACTGCCTGATGAGGCACTGAGACCAAGGTGACCTCAAAATGCAGCCAGCACGCAGAGGCCTGCCACTGGCCTATCAGTCACTCAGACTGCTGTGACCTCAAAAGGACAGCCAGCAGCCAATGGCCTCGCACTGGCCTATCAGGCAATGGGACTGCTGTGACCTCACGAGCACAGCAAACAGCCATGAGCCTGCCACTGCCCTATAGGGCACAGAGGCTGCTGTGACCTCACGAGCACAGCCAGCAGCCACGGGCCTCCCACTGCACTATAAGGTACAGAGACAAATGTGACCTCAAAAGGCAGCCAGCAGACAGAGGCCTCCTACGGGCCTATCGGGAATAGGACTGCTGTGACCT
Organism: Dromaius novaehollandiae; assembly: GCF_036370855.1. Classification (NCBI taxonomy): domain Eukaryota; kingdom Metazoa; phylum Chordata; class Aves; order Casuariiformes; family Dromaiidae; genus Dromaius; species Dromaius novaehollandiae. The sequence goes on from NW_026991446.1 coordinate 742,150, forward strand.
GACAAGCACAGCCAGCAGCCATGGGCCTGCCACTGGCCTATGAGGCACTGAGGCTGCTGTGACCTCACAAGCACAGTCAGCAGCCAGTGGCCTGCTGCTGGCCTATCGGGAACGGAGGCTGCTGTGACCTGACAAGCACAGCCAGCAGCTATGGGCCTGCCACTGGCCTATCAGGCCATGGGACTGCTGTGACCTCACAAGCACAGACAGCAGCTTTGGGCCTGCCACTGGCCTATGAGGCACGGAGGCTGATGTCACCTCACAAGCACAGGCAGCAGCCAGGGGCCTCCCACTGCCCGATGAGGCGCTGACACTGCTGTCAACTCAGAAGCACAGTAAACAGTCAGGGGCCTGCCACTGCCCTGTAGGGCACTGAGGCTTCTCTGACCTCACAAGCCCACCCAGCAGTCATTGGCCTCGAACTGGCCTATCAGGCACTGAGGCTGCTGTGACCTCACAAGCACAGCCAGCAGCCAGGGGCCTGCTGCTGGCCTATCAGGCTGTAGGAGTGTTGTGACCTCACAAGCACAGCCAGCAGCTATGGGCCTGCCACTGGCCTATACAGCACGGAGGCTGCTGTGACCTCACAAGCACAGGCAGCCGCCATTAGCCTCCCACTGCCCTAGGAGGCGCTGACGCTGCTGTCAACTCAGAAGCACAGCCAGCAGGGGGCGCTGTAGACTAACTTATGAGGCACTGAGGCTGCTGTGATGTCACAAGCACAGCCAGCAGCAATGAGCCTGCCACTGGCCTAGGAGGCACTGAGGCTGCTGTGACCTCACAAGCACAGCCAGCAGCCAGGAGCCTGCCACTGGCCTCAGAGGCACTCAGGCTGCTGTGACCTCAGCAGCACAGCCAGCAGCCATGAGCCTGACACTGGCCTCGGAGGCACTGAGGCTGCTGTGACCTCACAAGCACAGCCAGCAGGCACTGGCCTGCCCCTCGTATATCAGGCACTGAGGCTGCTGCTGTTGTCCGAAAAGCGGATTCGTTGCCCGGTGTGCAATAAGCCAATAATTACACACTCAGGAGAGACATTTGCTTATTTATTTCAGAGTTGCGCAAGCCTGGGTGCTCGGTCGTTTCCCACAAATCAAGCACACCCCCCCCCCAACTTTTCAAGTAGCATTTATACAAACAAATTGCCAGATTTGCAATTTTCCCTTTTACACTGATTGGTTAGTGATTTCTTCATTCCCCGGGTCCCACCCCTGTCTCCCAAGGTCCTGATGAGGGGAGATCAATTAACACTGCCCCAGCAGGGACAGTAGGTGTTATCTCCCAAAGTCCTGACAAGGGGGAGATAGTCCAGACCCCTTAATTAACATTGTTTCAGCAGTGAGAGGAGGTTTTGCTTCCCAAGGTCCTGGCGCCCAAGCAGGCCTTATTTCAAAGCCTTGACATCCTCCCTTTCGGAGTGTGGGGCACAGGAATGCAGACTGCTTGTAACTCCCTTATCTTTCCAGCCTGCACCAGCTCTGGGGCCCTTTCTTACTGAACTAGGAGTGCGGCCTAAGGCTTCAGCAAATTTAGCTACTCATGAAGCAAGTTTTATCTAAGTGGCTACCTCTAGACCACTTCAGACTTAATGTTAGAAGTTATCCTAATCTACCTAGTTCACGCATTCCTTCTGAGCTTCCCAGGGTTGTCTTGTAACAATTCCCCCCTTTGAGACTTATATGATCATTTTCATATTAGTCTCACTCTTTTAAAATCTTTCCCATATTAATTTTGTACAACATCTACAAATGCATTGAATCACTACATAAACGCATACAAAAACTACTAACACCATTCCCAAAATTGTTAAACACTTTTTAACCCATGAGCTCACGTCAGGGAACCAGGAAGTCAACCATTTCCATGTTTCTTCAAATCCAAAAGAGGTATCCTCTTTCTGAACCCCATGTAAGATTTCAGTCTGCTTCCAGATTTCATTTAGATCGGTAGAAATTCTCCCGCTTTGATCCACATATACACAGCAACTAGTATTTATTACTGTACATACTCCTCCCTGAGATGCCAATAACATCTCTAGAGCCATCCTGTTTTGGGTAGTTATTTTAGCAATTTCTGAAACCTCCTCTTGTAAAGCTGCAGTGGCATCAGAGGTTTTATTCCCTATTTTTTTCAATAACTGCTGAAATATTTACTATTGCTTTTTCAAGTTCACTCACTCCCAGTTGTGGAAACAGCCACCTTACGAATGACTGCAACCTAGTAGGTCGATCTATTACAGGATTATTGACCCTCTTTTGTCTCCTTATGAATGTTCTTAGCCAGGATTTTTGGTATTTATTACTCAATTCTTTTCTTATAGTAACATTAGGGATTATTGCCCCTAAAGTACATGTCCCTGACCAATTAGGAGGTAGCACTTTTCGTGCCTTGTTTCCACACAACCAATACCATCCACTACCTTTTGGAACACGCCACCCATTTAGTTCCTTACTTGGCCACTTATAACCTATTCAGGTATCCGAGAGCAATCTTTATAACCTCCTACCTTAATGGCTCCAGTACAGTTGATCGGTTGCTTTCCATAAAGTATAGTTTTCTCCCACCATTTATTACTATTATTACATCTTTGGATACATTGATAATAATCTCCTGTCACACTCTGGACTTCCCATTCCTGTTTGGTTGTTTCATAGGCACTCCAATTAGTGGGAAGCCCTTGTTGGAAAGTTCAGGGAAGTGGGTACACACCCAGCAATCCCTCTGGTTAACTATCTTCATAGATTTCATAATTACTTCCAAATGGAGATTGTGACTCCAAAATCCTTCCTGATTCCCTTTAATTGTTTGGCTCAGGTAACCTAGAAAAACTAACCACCACATTTCTCCCCTGGTTGTTAAGGAGAACATCATTTTTACACAGATACCGTAACAACAATATTAACCCTATTCCTAACAATCAGATTAAAGCATTTTTTCCCTGAATACAATCTAAATTTAAAACCGATTCACTTCTAATACATCTCATATATCTTTATATATTTTTAACTTTAGAGGTTGAACTTGTTCAGCTTTCCACGTCTCTCGAGGTACTGCTTTCACTCGGGTGTAATCTAAAAGTATAACTGGATGTACCTACGGAGAGAAGAACCTTTGCCATAGACAAGAGATAATCACTTAAAATTTGATCACCCTTAACGTGCATTTGAATTTCATTTCCAGTTAAATTTACAGTGTAAGGTTTGCCATACAGAATCTCAAATGGACTAACTTTCTCCCTAACCCTTGGGGTTATTCTGGTTCTTAATAATGCCAGAGGTAAAACATCAGTCCATTTCATCTGAGTCTCCTGACACAATTTTCCTACCTGTCTCTTAATTGTTTGATTCATTCTTTCCACTTTTCCACTGGATTGTGGCCTCCAGGGGGTATGTAAGTCCCATTTAATTTGTAGTATTTTTGAGATTTGTTGTACTATTTCTGCTATAAAATGAGGTCCCCTATCTGAAGAAAACCCTTCTGGTACCCTAAATCTTGGTATGATTTCTTTTAATAACATTTTCACTACCTCCCTTGCTTTAGTGGTACGACACGGGAAAGCCTCAGGCCATCCTGAAAAGGTGTCAACAATTACCAACAAATATTTATATCCATTACATCTTGGTAATTCAGAAAAAATCAATTTGCCAGTAATCCCCAGGCATGAAGCCCCTTTTTACTTCCCCTGGGGGGGCTTCTTCTGAATCTTGGGATTATTTCTAAGACAGATTTCACATTTTTGTGTAATACCCTTTGCAATTATTAACATACTAACTCCCACAGCAAATCTTTTAACTGTTTCAACCAATGCCTCAGCTCCCATGTGGGTACTACCATGTATTTGCTTCATCAGCTTCTTCATTATCGGCAAAGTTACCACACACTGTCCAGTAGATGTCACCCACCATCCTTCAGGAGTTTTTATGCATTTCAGTATTTCTGCTAATTTATTTTCTTTTTCAGTGTATACTGGAATTTCCATTTTTAACATTCTCTCTGGAACTAATGCTGCCACTGACATGGATAATTTTGCAGCCTCATCGGCCTGTTACGGAAATTAGGCTTGTCGGCCACCATAACAGAGTTCGACCCTAGGTTCCCCCAAGTAAAGTTCAGAGCCAAATCAAAACAAATTAAATTTTAATCATACATGTGCCATAATTACAGCTCGAGCTGGGTGCCTCCAAAGAGGGACCCTAACATAAACAAATCCTGGGTAATTATAGTCTTTTCAACTTCCATTTCCCACCCCTCATGCGATAGTTAGACCAATAGTAATTTTTTGGTGTGGCTCCCTTATCTTCCCAGCCTGAACGAGCTCTGAGGCACTATTTTTTATTAAACTAAGTAAAGATTCGTTACTTTTCCCACGCACGGCCTAAGGCTTCAGCAAATCTAGCCACTCATGCTAAGCAAGTTTTATGTAAGTTGTGCTAAGCAGCCATTTCTAGACAGTTTCAATTCACTATTCTTTAACAGTTTCCCCCCTTTGTTTTTATGAAGCATCCCTGCTAATATTTTAAACAGAGTTCTCGAAGTCTTTCGAGGCATACTATCACTTTCCATACTCTTATATATAATATGATCGTAAGCAATAGGCATAACACAGTTAAACTGAACACAACTACTACCGGGTGCAATACATGATTATAAATCCCTGTTGTGGTTGGTGACCACCCTAGAAGAGTTTCCCAGCCATGATGTTCTCCGTCCCTTTTTACCCTTTCTAAGATATGATGTATCTCTTTTGCATCATGGTGAACAGTGATTAGAGTTTTCTGTCCACTGTTCCGGATGCGCTCTAGCAGTCGATGCAAATCATCATGTTGCAGTAGTTTCCTTACCAGGGTGAGATTCATCCCAATGGGAGTAGGTAGTAAATTTTGAATTAATGTATAATTAGATTGTAACAATTGATAAGACGTGATAGGAGCTGAATAATTGAAATCACATCCCATGATTTTGGTAAAGCTACAAATACAAATATTTCAATGATTACTCATATCTACTACAATGCCATCTATAACTATAAGACTACAAAAGGTTCTCATACATACACACCCTCTCCCAATATATACAAGTATAGTTGCAGGTGTTTCATCAGGGTGTATTTCAAAGTGACAAACATTTTGCTCAGTGTCAAGACAAATGTCTTGGGCTTTGATGGTATTACTTTCACAAATAAACCCTTGCTGTTCCTGTACAATACATGCGCTAACGTCCACAGTTTGCCATTTATTTCCATTTCGTTGGGCCCATACTCTGTGTTCCAATGGATAGAGTATAGCTCCATTGTGATTTAATCCTAACGCAATGATTGGATATATTGTATATGTTGAAGCATTACGTATTGTTGAAACAAAGGCTGTGGCCTCAGTGTTGATAGGATCATAAGTAAAATTGACCAGATACCACCAGGATTGGAATTCCTTTTCAAATTCGGTCACATTATCCCAAATTACCTTTCGAATTTCAGTGGGTAAAGTGCCTTCTTCCCCTCCCTTATAATCGCTGCTGCCATAGATTGCATCCACAGTTGAGCTTGGATGCAACTGAGGGCCAGGGAAATATTAATTTGGGCTTCCCCAAGTGCATCCACTATCAAGTGGTGATCTTTTTCATTCATTTTTTCCCACTGAGGTAATATCTCGGATGAAAGCCATTGGTTAGTTCCTAATGCTAATAGAGAAGACCTCAATGGATGTTTTAATCTGTATAAGTCACTTGTTGTTGTGCTCAGTTTATTTACGAGTACTTCAGCATCTATACTGTTTAGGACTCCCAATCCTGTTCCTATGATACCGGTCACATCTCTCCTTGTTCATTTTGGAGAGGTGAGGGTTCGCCTATGTAACCACGCCGTCCATCCCACATAGGACGTACCTAAGAATGGTGAAAAGGTCGGTTTGATTGTAGAGATATAATTTGCATTAATAGCTCTACTCGATTGAGAGACCATGATGGATTAAATAACACTCGTTGTTGGCCTGTATTTCTAATCACATATGGTCCAATTTCAAAGATTTGTGGGGATAAGGTTTTCTTACTCTTCATGGTAACAGAGTTATTTATATTGGTGGAAATAATTGTAGTCAGGGTAGGTATTGCTGTACTGGGCTCAATAATGTCTATTTTAAATTTAAATGACAGTCCCACATTGTGGTGAGCCCACAGGCAAACTATAAAAACAGGTTGTTCTAAGGTAAAATTGTACCAACAATCCAGTTTTTCAGTGGCACAAATTTTCCTTTCTTTTTCATTTGATTTGATTTTAGTGAGAGAGATTTGAGTTGCCTTCTCATGGGTGGACCCGTTGATCACTCGACACCCTATCTTTATTTCCTTTCCTGTCCTTCCCAGGAGTTGGGGAAGTTGGTTAGTATTATCCCAGCTCCATTCATTTTCTGAGTATACTTCAGTTCCATGCATGACCAGGGCTGAGAGGTTTAAGTTTTTATCAGAACTTAATCCCATACTCCCGGTATACTTAACACGGGCCTGGGACCATGGCCACTCTAAGGTTCTTTGACCACAGCTTAGGGAAAGTAGCATTGCCAGGGTTTGAAACAGCAGGGTGCAGTAAAGGGAAAGAGATTTGTGTTAGTGAGGCGAGTCCGAACAGATTACCCTGGGGAAGTCGTGTATCCCATCGAGCTTTACGTGGTTGTTTTCACTGTTCTGCTGCAACCTCTGCTGTGTTTGCTTCTTGGACTGTCACTCGTTTCACGTGAGAGTGGTGAATCCAATTCTCTTTTCCTAGAATTTTAACAGCGCAGTAAGAACTTAACAATACAGTATAGGGTCCTTCCCATTTTGGTTCTAGTTTTGTTTTTCGCGAGAATACCTTTATCAACACTTTATCTCCAGGCTGTATAGCATGTGCCTGAATGTCTGATGGCACTGGCTGAAACCACTGAGCCTGATTTTGCAAGGCCTTAAACCGTTCTTGTAAGGCTAGTACCTATTGTGTTACTCGTTCATCTCCGTCTCATAGGCTGGTCTTAGCAGGGATATAAGTCCCTGGTATCGCTAAATGTCTCCCAAAAAGAATTTCTGCTGGTGGTAGTCCTATGGGTTGCCGTGGAGAATTTCGAACATCCCACAGAGCTAAGTTTAATGCCTCTGGCCATTTTAGGCTAGCATGTGTGCATATTCTTGCTATTTTCTCTTTTAATGTTCTATTCATTCTTTCTACTTGTCCTGAAGATTGTGGGTGATAAGGAGCATGTAGGTTTCTTTTTATTCCTAACGATTTACATAACTGATTGATTATGCTTGCTGTAAAATGGGCACCCCTGTCTGAATCAATGGCTTCTGGGACCCCATACCTGGGTATGATTTCCTTCAGTAAGGCTTTTACCACTCCCCCTGTGTCAGCCTTTCTTGTTGGAAAAGCTTCTACCCAGCCTGATAACTGATCTACTATCACTAACAAGTGTTTGTATCCATAGACAGATGGCATATCTGCATAAGCTATTTGCAGCTTCTGGAAAGGGAAGTAAGCCCATGGTCGTCCCCCCCAAATCTGAGCTTGGCTTGTTATTTGAAAACTTCTGGCAGGTCGGGCAGCTATTTGTTATTCTTCTAGCAGCTGCATAGATTCCTGGAGCAGCCCATACTTTCTGTACCTGTTTAGCTATTCCCTCGGCTCCCCCATAAGCTTTATCGTGAAACCACCTAGCTATAGTAATTAAATATTTTTTTGGTAGAATTGGTTTTTCCCCAATTGTCCATATTCCGTCACCATTTTGTTTTGCTTCCCACTGTTCCCATTGTTTTTTCTCTTCCACTGAGCAGTCTTTTTCATACATAGTTTTGGGGTCTATTAAGTTTGGCCACTCACTCTGGTCCATCCTTGGAACTGCCCCCATACATTCTCTCAGAGGTTGTTGAGCTGCAGCCCTCGCAGCAGCGTTGGCTAGAGCATTTCCTCTGCTAATTTCTGTAGTGTCTTTAGTATGGGCTGGGCAGTGTATTACCGCAATTTCTTTGGGCAGTTGAACTGCTTCCAGCAAATTACGTATTTCTTCTCCATTAGCTAATTTCTTTCCTGATGACGGCAAGAATCCTCGTTCTTTCCATAACATCCCTGTTGCATGACACACTCCAAATGCATATTTAGAGTCGGTATAGATATTCACCCGCAAGCTCTTACCTATTTTTTGCTGCTTGGGTCAATGCTATTAATTCTGCTCCTTGAGCACTTACTGATGGAGACAAAGGATTGGCCTCGAGCACCTCAAAGACGTTAGTGACAGCATAGCCGGAGTGACGTCTTCCGTCCAAATAATAGGATGACCCATCTGTAAACAGAACTAAGTCCGGGTTCTCCAAAGGTTCATCTTTAAGGTCCTCCCGGGGCTTGCTCGAGCTGACGACCACCTGCTCACAGGAATGATGTGGCTCTCCGTCCTCCGGTTGAGGCAATAGCGTTGCTGGATTCAAAATATTGCATCTTTTGAAAGTCACATTATCTGCATGCAGTATTATCAGTTCATAGCGGTGAGCTCTCTGTGGGGATAGTGCTTGAGTCGCATATTGCTTCATTAACAGTTCTACTTCATGTGGCACATACACAGTCAATGAATGACCCAAAACCACAGGTCGTGTTTTTTTCAATAAGAGCTGCAGTAGCTGCTGTTGCTCTGATGCATCCTGGAGTGCCTTTAGCTACCTCATCTAGTTGCGTGGAGTAATAGGCCACTGGTCTACGGTGAGGGCCTAGTTTTTGGGTGAGTACCCCACATGCTACTCCCTGTCGCTCATGGACAAATAATTCAAATAGTTTGCTATAATCTGGTAACCCGAGAGCAGGGGCTGAAACCAACGCTTTTTTCACAGATGTAAAAGCTTTCTCCCTTTCTGGGCCCCAGGCCAAAGGCTCTATCTCCTCCTTTTTTGTTGCCTGTACCAGAGGCTTAGTAAGTTCTGCTAACCCCGGAATCCACGGTCGGCAGAATCCTACAGCTCCTAAAAATCCCCTAAGCTGTTTTTTTGTTACAGGACGAGGCATATCAAGAATTGTCTTTACTCGTTCTGGATCAACTAACCTGTGTCCTTCTCTTAAGATAAAACCCAAATATTTTACCTCTCTTTGACACAGCTGGAGTTTAGACAGAGATGCTCGATGCCCTTTTTCTGCAAGAGCATTACACAGAGAAACAGTATCTTTCAAACATGTCTCATAATCTTTACTTGCTAATAACAAATCATCTACATATTGTATTAATACAGAATGTCCTGGAAGTTCGATATCTGAGAGGTCATTTTTAAGTATACGCGAAAAAACAGTCGGAGACCCAGTAAATCCCTGTGGCAGCCTTGTCCAAGTTAATTGTTGTCCCTTCCAAGTGAAAGCAAAGAGATCTTGGCTATCTTCAGCTATCGGTATACTAAAAAAGGCTGCTGTTAGGTCAATCACAGTAAAATAAGTTGCCCAGTGGGGTATCTGTAGTAAAATGGTTGATGGGTCGGGGACTACTGGATGTGAAGCAACTACATGTTGGTTTATAGCCCTTAAGTCTTGTACAAAGTGATACTCTGGATCACCATCAGCATCTTGCCTGTTCTTTTTAACTGGCAGAATTGGGGTGTTATATGGGGATTCACAGACTCTAAGGATACCCATTTTCAGATAATGATCAGTTTTTTTTTGGATACTCTTCTCTGCTTCCTTTGGGATAGGATATTGTTTAACTGCAGGAGGCAATCCCCCCTTTGTTTTTATCGAGACTGGACCGGCTGATTTCAGTAGTCCCACATCCATTCCTGAAGAGCTCCATAATTTTTTAGAAACTGATTCTAAACCTGTTGGAATTTGCAGATTAGTTGACTCTGGTTCTGGTGTCTTAGCCAGAACACATGAACCCATAATTATTAGCTTTATCCCTTCCGGCTGTAAGCAGATCTGGGTATCCAAGGCTTGCAGGAGATCTCTCCCCAAAAGGCATATAGGTGCGTCTGTGGAAATTATAAAATGTCCCCACACTGTTTTACCCTCAGTAGTGAGTAATAAGGGCTTAGATAACATTCATTCGCCCTTTCCCATCACTCCTTGCATCACTATTTTATCTGATGATTTGCATCCTTTAGGCTCAAAATTTAAAAGGGAAAGGGTGGCTCCAGTATCCACTAGAAAGGGAACTTCTAAACCTTCTGTATTGCCATTACGTGACCCTCAAAATCCAAAACTACATCCCATAAATTTACTCCAATTTCCACAGTATTTTCTGAGTCTCCTGTTTCCTCTCATTGTGGATTGACTGGGAATCGCCTGGTCTCCTCCTTAGTGTTTGATTGTCTCATGCCGGTTCCTCTGTTCCTAACTACACGGGGCCTCACTGGGCACTCCTGCTGCCAGTGTCCTTGTTCCCCACAATAATAACAAACATCATTAACTCCTGACTGTACAGCACGTTCACTTTGGTTCCATCTATCTCTCCTGGCTCTTTCACGTCCCCTCCCCCTGGGTCCTCTAAATCCATCTCTTAACACAGCTGCTAACACACTAACTTCCTCTTTTTTTTGCTGTCTCTTTTCTTTTGCCCTCTCCTCCTCTCGACTATTATACACAAATGTGGCTAAACGTATTATTTCATCCATTCGCTTTCCTGGCCAGTCAGGAACATGTTTGGAAAACTACTTTCTAATGTCCGGGGCTGCTTGGTCTACAAATGTGGAAATCATTAGCGGCCTGTTAGCCTCGGCTTCTGGGTCTAGTCCTCCCCCATACATTCTGACTTGCTTAATTAGCCTAGCAAAGAAAGCCGAGGGGTGTTCCTCTGCCTGTTGCTGACACTCCCTTACTTTAGACCAATTTGCAGTCTTTTGTCCTGCCAAACGTATAGCTTCTTCTAAGCCCTCTCTGGCTAATTGCAACTGCCTGTAATCTGCATCTACATTATGATTCCATCCGGGGTCCACAGCTGGCCAGGCTGTTTGAGCAGCCCCAACACACCCCTCTGCTGCCCAACGGTGGTTTGCATCCAAACTTGAGCACCTTTCATCTGGAGTGAACACAGATTCAAGGAGCATTTGTACATCTCCCCAGGTAGGGTCATACGCCCGCATAATTCCCCTTATGATTTGTAACACTCTTTCTGGATCATCCCTAAGTCTGGGGAGCCGTTGACTCCATATAATTAAATCTTGGGGTCTCCAGGGTCGGTAAACTCGTGTAGTGGCGACCCGAGGTACCCCTTCCAGACCGGGTGGGGGCACTCCTGGCACAGGAAGGCCTTCCAGAGGAGCTTGAAAGGCGGGGGCGGAAGGCAAGCGGGGGTGTAGGGAAGCTGAAGCAGAGGGTAGCGCATAGGGTGGAATAGTTTCCACAAGCGTTTCAGCAGCTGCGGTACTTACAGCATTCTGAGGAAAGAGTCTCTCTTTCCTAGGCGCCTCTTTTCATCTAGCAAATGCCCAGTTGTCCCATACATACCAGTAATCCATTTGTCTGGGGAACCTATTCTGCAAATGATGACGCAGGAAAGTTAGTTCCTGGTAACTGAAGGACCCCTGGGGTGGCTATCGCTCTGCCAGATTACCTTCCTTAGTCAGGAACGGCCAATCCTCCTGACATAGTTGGACTAACCTTTTTCTCCCTAAATTTTTGGTACCATCAATCTTACTCCAGTTTACCAAAATTTCGGCTAAGGGCGTCCCCTTTTCTATGCCGAAATTATTTCCCATATTGAGTTCCTGAAAAGTGCGTCTTAAGCAAATCAGGCAGTGCACTTCCTTCCCGGTAACACCAGTCCCTGTAGCTGGTGTGATCACACACACTATTTCTCTCCCTCTCTTTCTCTCGCTCTCTGGGAACTGCACTCACACCACCCGCGTCTTTAACTGCTAGGACTGCTGTCCCTTCGCAGCAGGCGGCTTCTCAGCCGACGGGTGCCCCAATCGGTTCCCAGGCTACACGCACTCACACACACACACACACACACACACACACACAAACACACAGTGCTGTTTACACTCACACCAGTCACGGTGACTCTAGATTTCGGTCTTACAGTTTTGCAGTGCGCCTTATGCTGATCAGGCTGCACAACCCTCCTCCGGCCGGACCGAGCTGGGACTTAAAACCCACTCTAACCCTGGGGATGGGACTCCTACCTGTCCCCCTGGTATGCCTTACAGTGGCCAGCCCGCGTACCCCCCACACACACCTGGTACGCCTTACGGTGATCAGTCCGCGTACCCTTTCAGTGCACTGTTACCAGACCAGAATTTAGAATTTAGGCGGGAGTTTAAGACTCACCTTCTCGGTGCCTCTCGTTGCCAAAGATCCCAGGTGAACTCACCCGATGGCGCCAGATGATTGTTTGGAGATGAGAGGCCCCAACAGTGGTCGCCTAGGGTCCCATCTGGGGTGCCAAACTGTTATGGAAATTAGGCCTGTCGGCCACCATAACAGGGCTCGACCCTAGGTTCCCGCAAGTAAAGTTCAGAGCCAAATCAAAACAAATCAGATAATTTTAATCACGCGCGTACCGTAATTACAGCTCGAGCTGGGTGCCTCCGAAGAGGGACCCTAACATAAACAAATCCTGGGTAATTATAGTCTTTTCGACTTCCATTTCCCACCCCTCACGCGGTAGTTAGCCCAATAGTAATTTTTTGGTCTGGGGTCTCCTGCTCCTGATTGGGTCTCATCATCTTTCTGAGGCAAGCTGGTTTTCTCCTTATTCTTGTTTTTTTGCAGTCTCTGATGATGGTTGTACCTCTGTTTTTGTTGGGTCTGGCGGCTGTTTCCCAAGGTCTTATTTTCCCAATTGTTTTGGCGTCTTCCCTCTCGGAGTCGGTGACACAGGAGCGCAGACTGCGTGTGGCTTCCTTATTTTCCCAGCCTGAATGAGCTCTGAGGCACTATTTTTTATTAAACTAGGTAAAGATTCGTTACTTTTCCCACATGCAGCCTAAGGCTTCAGCAAATCTAGCCACTCATGCTAAGCAAGTTTTATGTAAGTTGTGCTAAGCAGCTATTTCTAGACAGTTTCAATTCACTATTCTTTAACACTCACAAACACAGCCAGCAGCCAGGGGCCTCTCTCTCGCCTATGAGGCACTGAGGCTGCTGTGACCTCACAAGCCCACCCAGCAGTCATTGGCCTCAAACTGGCCTATCAGGCACTGAGGCTGCTGTGACCTCACAAGCACGGCCAGCAGGCATGGGCATCCAACTGCCCTATAAGACACTGAGGCTGCTGTGACGTCACAAGCAAAGCCAGCAGCTGTGGGTCTGCCACTGGCCTGTCAGGCAATAGGACTGCTGTGACCTGACAAGCACAACCAGCAGCTATGGGCCTGCCACTGGCCTATAGGGCACTGAGGCTGCTGTGACCTCACAAGCACAGCGAGGAGCCAGAGGCCTGCCATTGCCCTATAAGGTACAGAGACAAATGTGACCTCAAAAGGCAGCCAGCAGACGGGGCCTCCCACGGGCCTATCAGGAAATAGGACTGCTGTGACCTGACAAGCACAGCCAGCAGCTATGGGCCTGCCACTGGCCTATGAGGCACTGAGGCTTCTCTGACCTCACAAGCACAACCAGCAGCTATGGACCTCGCACTGGCTATCAGGCACTCATACTGCTGTGACCTCACAAGCACAGCCAGCAGCCATGGGCCTGCCCCTGGTGTATGAGGAACTAGGACTCCTGTGCCTTCACAAGCACAGGCAGCAGCTGTGGGCCTGCCACTGAACTGTGAAGCACGGAGACAAACATGGCCTCACAAGCACAACCAGCAGCCAGGGGCCTGCCACTGCCCTATGAGACACTGAGGCTGCTGTGACCTCACAAGCAAAGCCAGCAGCCAGGGGACTCCCTTTGGCCTATGAGGCACTGATGCTGCTATGACCTCACAAGGACAGCCAACAGCCAGGAGCCATCCCACTGGCCTATCAGGCTATAGGACTGCTGTGACCTCACAAGCACACCAAGCAGACATTGGCCTCCCATGGGCCTGTCAGGCACTGAGGCTGCTGTGACCTCACAAGCACAGCCAGCAGCCATTGGCCTCCAACTGCCTGATGAGGCGCTGACGCTGCTGTCAACTCAGAAGCACAGTAAATAGTCAGGGGCCTGCCACTGCCCTAAAGGGCATGGAGGCTGCTGTGACCTCAGAAGCCCAGTGAGCAGCTATGGGCCTGCCACTGCCCTATAGGGCACTGAGGCTTCTCTGACCTCACAAGCCCACCCAGCAGTCATTGGCCTCGAACTGGCATACCTGGCACTGAAGCTTCTGTAACCTGAAAAGCACAGCCAGCAGCCACGTGCCTGCCACTGGCCTGTGAAGCACTGAGGCTGCTGTGACCTCACAAGCACAGCCAGCAGACAGGGGCCTGCCACTGTCCTATAAGACACTGAGGCTGCTGTGACCTCACAAGCAAAGCCAGCAGCTGTGGGTCTGCCACTGGCCTATCAGGCTGTAGGACTGCTGTGACCTCACAAGCACAGCCAGCAGCTATGGGCCTGCCAGTGACCTATCAGACACGTGTCGCGGCCCGAAAGGAGTCGTTCAGGACGACCTCCCTCCCCTTAGGACCAACGACCAAGTTCGTGATGCCCTTGCACTCAATTAAGGTGAAAACGACACCAGCCAACCAGTTTAAGATTTATTTAGGCAAAATGGAATCAACTAACGAGACATGTCCCGCGTCACACGTTTAGGGAAAAAGAGAGGAAAAGGGGAAGAGAGAGAGAGAAAGATATCACCACCCGTGGATCCAGCGGCGTCCCGTTGGTCCTCTTCTTTTGGGAGTCCTTGCGGCGGGGCGGGGGGGCAGAGGGGGGAAGCTCCCGTCTGGTTCCGCTGACTCTGCTCGAGTTCTTCAGTCGTCGCAAGCAAGCCCCCCCATTCACACAGTCTGCAGTTTTTATAGGTTCTTGCCCGGCCTCTGGGAGGTGCTTCCTCGCTTCCCATGCAGATTAACCGTCATGCGCAGTCCGCCCTCTCGGAACCTTCCAGAAATGGGCTGGGGTATCTGGGGGTCTCCTGCTCATGCGCAGATGGCAAATGAGTACGTGCGGTTCGTGCCCTAGAGACGACCTTCTGCCCTTTTCGCACCCTTTTTACCCTGTGCAGGTGCACGAGGTTGTTTACTTCGCAGACGGCTCCCGGGGGCGCCAGCGCGGCATTGCCCGACACACCTTGGCAGCGGCAGCTTTGCAGCAGCAGCAGCAATGTCAAGACAAAACCGCATTTAGTACCGGTCCTCTACACCACCCCGTGTCTCAACATTGCAGCTTGGCAGCAGGAGAGAGAGAGAGAGAAAGAAAGCAAGCAAGCAAGGAAGGAAAGGAGAGAGAATTAGGGACGGGGGGGAAGTCGTGGGAACAACATGGGTTTGGGTAAAAAATAAAGTGCTTAACAGTGATTAAACAGAGGTCTTGCTCAATGCAAGCTTATTCTTTAACAACTTCAACAACAGTTAACTTTACAAAACAGACATCAAAACTGAGTTAATGAGGTAGGATTGTTACAATAGGCATAAAACAGCTGGCAAATGCGCTGTGGATGTCAATATGCAATTTCCTCCTTCAGGAGAAACTGGGAAATGATGGGTACTGTGGTTGGCCACGGCCAATGGATGGCACGGATTTTCTTTATGCCGTCCGGCAAGGTGGTAGGAACAAATTGCATATTTGACACAACATGTCCGATTAATTGAACAAAGCAAGGAATTATACAAGAACATTAAGGCGGCAACTGCACCTAACAAATACAATATTAACTGTTTCACCCACGGTGCCCCCAGTAACCAGGACTACAAATCGCCACTCCAGCCATTCCAGGTTTGGACGGGGACGTGGGCTATTTTTCTGATATCTTTGGTTAACTGGAGAACTACTTCGCCTACATCATCTATTTCCAAACAACAGTTAGGAATATTTAATTTCCCACACACTTCTCCCTCTTCAGCTAACAGGTAATCTAAAAACCATGTGGTGCTGAAGGATTGCCGTGCGCATCTGTTGGGATTGCCAAGTTAGAAGATCTATCGTGTCAGCGGTTTTGTTGGTAATAATTTCTAGAGCCGCTTGTAGTCTGATTATTTCCCCATTTTTGCGTCCCGCCCAAATTTCCCTTAATGGATCGCGTCTTACAGGCAACACTTCTGTCTCCTAGGTTATCATATACCTTTATGCCTAACCGAGGTCCACTTGTTTCTGGCAAAAGGAAAAACAAAGGTCTGATAATCCCTATATAACAAATTCCCAACCACCCCGTGGGTAAAAATGTATATGCTGTGTGCCTGCATATCCAGTAATGCCCCTTCTTAGCTCCAATGCCCTGAGCAAATGGCCCGTTTATCCCTGGTGGGAATTGAAAGTAAGTTGCACCTCTGTTGCCCAGAGGGCTGAAGAAGGTGGTTGCCCCATCACCTATTTGGCCGGTACAATACCAAGCCCCAGAAGTGTATTCTGGTGGTAGGTTTGCCATAGCACATGTAAGCACATTAAGACAAGAAGTATCTTTCCAACACAAGTTAAGAATGCCATTCTTGGCTGTTGTGTTTTCAACAATAAAGCTAATTATGATCGCAGCACACAATTACAAAAAATGATAAAAATAACTGTTATAACTACCACAGGTAGTATCGTTGAGGACACTCAAGCTCAACATAAGACAAGTCTTCTTCCCCAGTGCCCTCTTCCTTTTACATTGTTGACCTAAAAGGAAGGGAGGATCCACCTGGTATGGATTCTATGATCTTTCCCATGGGCATCAGTAGCTACCCATGCATACAGATTTTTTGAAGCTTTTAGTACTAGAGGTATTTGTCCCACAGTGGGTAAGTCCACTAGAACCGGTTGTCCCGGGTAATACAAGGGATTCCTCGGTTTCTTATTCTCCCCAGTCCCAGGTAAGAGGGATGGAGGATTAGGGCAAAAAGCAGCGAGTCTGGGGCAGCCATTTACTCCCCATCGTCCATTGACTTTAGTTACTGCATCAGATATTCGTCGCGCCCATCCGGGATTGTGTGGTCTCAGGGTTCGTTTTAAGAGTCCTGGGGTGCAGACGGGGTCTTGGGATAAGGGAGGAGGAACTTTGGGGTTTGAGGAAGATGGGGTTCCCCTTATCCTGTCCCAACTTCTTACCAAACCTTCCAGGTTGGGAGTTGGTAACCTATCCATGACTTCTCTGGGAATTCCCTTTGAAATGCCTTCTGCCCATAATAATTGTCTCCTGCTATCCAACACCCGTACCGGTTTCCCAGGATGTGGGTGTTGCAGTGATTTATATTGCCTCCCACTTTCCTCAACTCTTCTTATTTCTGCTTTATGCTTTGTTTCCCCCTGGCCAGTGAATCCCATACGCCTTCCGTAATTAATTAGCTCCTGTGCCACCTCCCCCCAAGTCATGTCGGGGGGGCCTCCCCTTCGTCTCAGTCGGGGAGTTCGTAATCGGTCTTGCAGCTGAACAGCATCAGGAAGTCCCCTGATCAGAGGATGTGACCTCTCGGGGTCTGCCACACACTGCATGGGGGAGGGCTGCTGCGGAAGCAGCAAACGGTCATGCATCAATTGGAGGCAAGCAGTTTTCTGCACGCTTTCCAGAATGTGGCCCGCTGTGGGTGTTTTAATAGAAAAAGGGTCTCCTCTTTCCATTGGGTCTAATCCTCCTGCCCAGTAGGCTACCCTCTGGGTCAAGGACCATGGTTCCCTGTTATCATTTGTGGTTAGAAAGACTCTGGGTCCCCAATATCCTCTAGCTTCATCTTCGCTCAGCAGAATGCGATCCCCCCCGGTGAGGGAGACTCTCCACACATACTCAGTTTCAGTTTCCCGGGAGCCCCGGGAGTATTTTTCCTGTATTTTAGCCAAGTCCTGAGGGGAATAGGGGATAATACGCGTGGTACGTCGTTGAATACCCCCCTGACCATTATCAGTGGTTTCCGTTTTAATCAAGGGTCTCATTACTACATTCCCATCTCCAGGATAAAAGCAGTTCCTGCTGTCTTCTAATTCTTTAATTGGATATATGGATTTTAGATCAGATGCCTGTTTTCCGTCTAGTTCGGCCAAATTCGAGAATCCCGGTTCACTATCATTAACCCC
The DNA here is from genome assembly GCF_036370855.1 of Dromaius novaehollandiae. Lineage (NCBI taxonomy): Eukaryota > Metazoa > Chordata > Aves > Casuariiformes > Dromaiidae > Dromaius > Dromaius novaehollandiae. The sequence continues at coordinate 760,211 of NW_026991446.1, forward strand.
CCGCCTGTTTTCTTCCAATTCAGACCGCAGGATTCTCTCTCGGTCTAGTGAGTCTGATAAGATTATGTGAAGCCGCTGAGTATGGTTGCGCTCCGCAGTGAGTTGACTTTGCAAGTTTCTTACCTGTTCTTGCAAAGACTCAACTGTCTCTTTGGCTCGACTCCGGGAGTCTTGCAAGAACTCGATTGTCTCTTTGGCTCGACTCTGGGAGTTTCTTATGTGTTCTCCCAAGGACTCAATGGTCTTTTTATCACCTTGCCTCCCCCACCGGGCAGCAATTAGTGCCGCCCCTAAAAAAACCACAAACTGTTGCCCGAGCCATGCCAAGAGAGAGCAGGGCTTTATAGCCCTTCAGATTCTCAAAAAGAGGATTATCCTTCATTGTCGGATCCTCTGTACTACAAATTATTCACAAGCACAGCACACTGTCACGGGCCTGCCACTGCCATAAAGGGCACGGAGGCTGCTGTGACCTCTCAAGCACAGCCAGCAGCTATGGGCCTCCCACTGGCCTATAGGGCACTGAGGCTTCTCTGACCTCACAAGCCCACCCAGCAGTCATTGGCCTTGAACTGGCCTATCAGGCAACAGGACTGCTGTGACCTCACAAGCATGGCCAGCAGGCATGGGCATCCAACTGCCCTATGAGGCCCCGAGACAAACGTGACCTCATAACGCAGCCAGCAGGCATGGAGCTGTCACTGCCCTATCAGGCACTGGTACTTCCGTGACATCACAAGTACAGCCAGCAGCCATGGGCATCCCACTGGCCAATGAGGCACTAAGACAAAGGTGACCTCAAAACGCAGCCAGCAGCCATGGTCCTGCCACTGGCCTATCAGGCAACAGGACTGCTGTGACCTCACAAGCACAGCCAGCAGCCAGCAGCCAGGGCATCGCACTGGCATATGAGGCACTGAGGCTGCTGTGACCTCACAAAATCAGCCAGCAGCCAGAGGCCTGCCACTGGCCTATCAGTCACTCAGACTGCTGTGACCTCACAAGCACAGCCAGCAGCCATTGGCCTGCCACAGACCTATCAGGCAATAGGACTGCTGTGACCTCACAAGCACAGCCAGCAGCCAGGGGCCTTCCACTGCCTGATGAGGCACTGACACTGCTGTGAGCTCACAAGCACAGCCAGCAGCCAGGGGCCTTCCACTGCCTGATGAGGCGCTGACACTGCTGTGAGCTCACAAGCACAGCCAGCAGTGAAGGGCCTGCCACTGGCCTATAGGGAACGGAGGCTGATGTGACCTCACAAACACAGCCAGCAGCCATTGGCCTTCCACTGCCCGATGAGGCGCTGACACTGATCTGACCTCACAAGCACAGCACACTGTCGCGGGCCTGCCACTGCCATAAAGGGCACGGAGGCTGCTGTGACGTCACAAGCAAAGCCAGCAGCTGTGGGTCTGCCACTGGCCTATGAGGCAATAGGACTGCTGTGACCTGACAAGCACAGCCAGCAGCTATGGGCCTGCCACTGGCCTATAGGGCACTGAGGCTGCTGTGACCTCACAAGCACAGCGAGGAGCCAGAGGCCTGCCATTGCCCTATAAGGTACAGAGACAAATGTGACCTCAAAAGGCAGCCAGCAGACGGGGCCTCCCACGGGCCTATCAGGAAATAGGACTGCTGTGACCTGACAAGCACAGCCAGCAGCTATGGGCCTGCCACTGGCCTATGAGGCACTGAGGCTTCTCTGACCTCACAAGCACAACCAGCAGCTATGGACCTCGCACTGGCTATCAGGCACTCATACTGCTGTGACCTCACAAGCACAGCCAGCAGCCATGGGCCTGCCCCTGGTGTATGAGGAACTAGGACTCCTGTGCCTTCACAAGCACAGGCAGCAGCTGTGGGCCTGCCACTGAACTGTGAAGCACGGAGACAAACATGGCCTCACAAGCACAACCAGCAGCCAGGGGCCTGCCACTGCCCTATGAGACACTGAGGCTGCTGTGACCTCACAAGCAAAGCCAGCAGCCAGGGGACTCCCTTTGGCCTATGAGGCACTGATGCTGCTATGACCTCACAAGGACAGCCAACAGCCAGGAGCCATCCCACTGGCCTATCAGGCTATAGGACTGCTGTGACCTCACAAGCACAGCCAGCAGCTATGGGCCTGCCAGTGACCTATCAGACACGTGTCGCGGCCCGAAAGGAGTCGTTCAGGACGACCTCCCTCCCCTTAGGACCAACGACCAAGTTCGTGATGCCCTTGCACTCAATTAAGGTGAAAACGACACCAGCCAACCAGTTTAAGATTTATTAAGGCAAAGTGGAATCAACTAACGAGACATGTCCCGCGTCACACGTTTAGGGAAAAAGAGAGGAAAAGGGGAAGAGAGAGAGAGAAAGATATCACCACCCGTGGATCCAGCGGCGTCCCGTTGGTCCTCTTCTTTTGGGAGTCCTTGCGGCGGGGCGGGGGGGCAGAGGGGGGAAGCTCCCGTCTGGTTCCGCTGACTCTGCTCGAGTTCTTCAGTCGTCGCAAGCAAGCCCCCCCATTCACACAGTCTGCAGTTTTTATAGGTTCTTGCCCGGCCTCTGGGAGGTGCTTCCTCGCTTCCCATGCAGATTAACCGTCATGCGCAGTCCGCCCTCTCGGAACCTTCCAGAAATGGGCTGGGGTATCTGGGGGTCTCCTGCTCATGCGCAGATGGCAAATGAGTACGTGCGGTTCGTGCCCTAGAGACGACCTTCTGCCCTTTTCGCACCCTTTTTACCCTGTGCAGGTGCACGAGGTTGTTTACTTCGCAGACGGCTCCCGGGGGCGCCAGCGCGGCATTGCCCGACACACCTTGGCAGCGGCAGCTTTGCAGCAGCAGCAGCAATGTCAAGACAAAACCGCATTTAGTACCGGTCCTCTACACCACCCCGTGTCTCAACATTGCAGCTTGGCAGCAGGAGAGAGAGAGAGAGAAAGAAAGCAAGCAAGCAAGGAAGGAAAGGAGAGAGAATTAGGGACGGGGGGGAAGTCATGGGAACAACATGGGTTTGGGTAAAAAATAAAGTGCTTAACAGTGATTAAACAGAGGTCTTGCTCAATGCAAGCTTATTCTTTAACAACTTCAACAACAGTTAACTTTACAAAACAGACATCAAAACTGAGTTAATGAGGTAGGATTGTTACAATAGGCATAAAACAGCTGGCAAATGCGCTGTGGATGTCAATATGCAATTTCCTCCTTCAGGAGAAACTGGGAAATGATGGGTACTGTGGTTGGCCACGGCCAATGGATGGCACGGATTTTCTTTATGCCGTCCGGCAAGGTGGTAGGAACAAATTGCATATTTGACACAACATGTCCGATTAATTGAACAAAGCAAGGAATTATACAAGAACATTAAGGCGGCAACTGCACCTAACAAATACAATATTAACTGTTTCACCCACGGTGCCCCCAGTAACCAGGACTACAAATCGCCACTCCAGCCATTCCAGGTTTGGACGAGGACGTGGGCTATTTTTCTGATATCTTTGGTTAACTGGAGAACTACTTCGCCTACATCATCTATTTCCAAACAACAGTTAGGAATATTTAATTTCCCACACACTTCTCCCTCTTCAGCTAACAGGTAATCTAAAAACCATGTGGTGCTGAAGGATTGCCGTGCGCATCTGTTGGGATTGCCAAGTTAGAAGATCTATCGTGTCAGCGGTTTTGTTGGTAATAATTTCTAGAGCCGCTTGTAGTCTGATTATTTCCCCATTTTTGCGTCCCGCCCAAATTTCCCTTAATGGATCGCGTCTTACAGGCAACACTTCTGTCTCCAAGGTTATCATATACCTTTATGCCTAACCGAGGTCCACTTGTTTCTGGCAAAAGGAAAAACAAAGGTCTGATAATCCCTATATAACAAATTCCCAACCACCCCGTGGGTAAAAATGTATATGCTGTGTGCCTGCATATCCAGTAATGCCCCTTCTTAGCTCCAATGCCCTGAGCAAATGGCCCGTTTATCCCTGGTGGGAATTGAAAGTAAGTTGCGTCTCTGTTGCCCAGAGGGCTGAAGAAGGTGGTTGCCCCATCACCTATTCGGCCGGTACAATACCAAGCCCCAGAAGTGTATTCTGGTGGTAGGTTTGCCATAGCACATGTAAGCACATTAAGACAAGAAGTATCTTTCCAACACAAGTTAAGAATGCCATTCTTGGCTGTTGTGTTTTCAACAATAAAGCTAATTATGATCGCAGCACACAATTACAAAAAATGATAAAAATAACTGTTATAACTACCACAGGTAGTATCGTTGAGGACACTCAAGCTCAACATAAGACAAGTCTTCTTCCCCAGTGCCCTCTTCCTTTTACATTGTTGACCTAAAAGGAAGGGAGGATCCACCTGGTATGGATTCTATGATTTTTCCCATGGGCATCAGTAGCTACCCATGCATACAGATTTTTTGAAGCTTTTAGTACTAGAGGTATTTGTCCCACAGTGGGTAAGTCCACTAGAACCGGTTGTCCCGGGTAATACAAGGGATTCCTCGGTTTCTTATTCTCCCCAGTCCCAGGTAAGAGGGATGGAGGATTAGGGCAAAAAGCAGCGAGTCTGGGGCAGCCATTTACTCCCCATCGTCCATTGACTTTAGTTACTGCATCAGATATTCGTCGCGCCCATCCGGGATTGTGCGGTCTCAGGGTTCGTTTTAAGAGTCCTGGGGTGCAGACGGGGTCTTGGGATAAGGGAGGAGGAACTTTGGGGTTTGAGGAAGATGGGGTTCCCCTTATCCTGTCCCAACTTCTTACCAAACCTTCCAGGTTGGGAGTTGGTAACCTATCCATGACTTCTCTGGGAATTCCCTTTGAAATGCCTTCTGCCCATAATAATTGTCTCCTGCTATCCAACACCCGTACCGGTTTCCCAGGATGTGGGTGTTGCAGTGATTTATATTGCCTCCCACTTTCCTCAACTCTTCTTATTTCTGCTTTATGCTTTGTTTCCCCCTGGCCAGTGAATCCCATACGCCTTCCGTAATTAATTAGTTCCTGTGCCACCTCCCCCCAAGTCATGTTGGGGGGGGCCTCCCCTTCGTCTCAGTCGGGGAGTTCGTAATCGGTCTTGCAGCTGAACAGCATCAGGAAGTCCCCTGATCAGAGGATGTAACCTCTCGGGGTCTGCCACACACTGCATGGGGGAGGGCTGCTGCAGAAGCAGCAAACGGTCATGCATCAATTGGAGGCAAGCAGTTTTCTGCACGCTTTCCAGAATGTGGCCCGCTGTGGGTGTTTTAATAGAAAAAGGGTCTCCTCTTTCCATTGGGTCTAATCCTCCTGCCCAGTAGGCTACCCTCTGGGTCAAGGACCATGGTTCCCTGTTATCATTTGTGGTTAGAAAGACTCTGGGTCCCCAATATCCTCTAGCTTCATCTTCGCTCAGCAGAATGCGATCCCCCCCGGTGAGGGAGACTCTCCACACATACTCAGTTTCAGTTTCCCGGGAGCCCCGGCAGTATTTTTCCTGTATTTTAGCCAAGTCCTGAGGGGAATAGGGGATAATACGCGTGGTACGTCGTTGAATACCCCCCTGACCATTATCAGTGGTTTCCGTTTTAATCAAGGGTCTCATTACTACATTCCCATCTCCAGGATAAAAGCAGTTCCTGCTGTCTTCTAATTCTTTAATTGGATATATGGATTTTAGATCAGATGCCTGTTTTCCGTCTAGTTCGGCCAAATTCGAGAATCCCGGTTCACTATCATTAACCCCCCGCCTGTTTTCTTCCAATTCAGACCGCAGGATTCTCTCTCGGTCTAGTGAGTCTGATAAGATTATGTGAAGCCGCTGAGTATGGTTGCGCTCCGCAGTGAGTTGACTTTGCAAGTTTCTTACCTGTTCTTGCAAAGACTCAACTGTCTCTTTGGCTCGACTCCGGGAGTCTTGCAAGAACTCGATTGTCTCTTTGGCTCGACTCTGGGAGTTTCTTATGTGTTCTCCCAAGGACTCAATGGTCTTTTTATCACCTTGCCTCCCCCACCGGGCAGCAATTAGTGCCGCCCCTAAAACACCACAAACTGTTGCCTGAGCCATGCCAAGAGAGAGCAGGGCTTTATAGCCCTTCAGATTCTCAAAAGAGGATTATCCTTCATTGTCAGATCCTCTGTACTACAAATTATTCACAAGCACAGCACACTGTCACGGGCCTGCCACTGCCATAAAGGGCACGGAGGCTGCTGTGACCTCACAAGCACAGCCAGCAGCCAGGGGCCTGCCATTGGCCTGTGAAGCACTGAGGCTGCCGTGACCTCACAAGCACAGCCAGCATGTATGGGCCTGAAACTGCCCTATAGGGCACTGAGGCTGCTGTGACCTCACAAGCACAGCCAGCAGCTATGGGCCTCCCACTGGCCTATAGGGCACTGAGGCTTCTCTGACCTCACAGCAGTCATTGGCCTTGAACTGGCCTATCAGGCAACAGGACTGCTGTGACCTCACAAGCATGGCCAGCAGGCATGGGCATCCAACTGCCCTATGAGGCCCCGAGGCAAACGTGACCTCATAACGCAGCCAGCAGGCATGGAGCTGTCACTGCCCTATCAGGCACTGGTACTTCCGTGACATCACAAGTACAGCCAGCAGCCATGGGCATCCCACTGGCCAATGAGGCACTAAGACAAAGGTGACCTCACAAGCACAGCCAGCAGCCAGCAGCCAGGGCATCGCACTGGCATATGAGGCACTGAGGCTGCTGTGACCTCACAAAATCAGCCAGCAGCCAGAGGCCTGCCACTGGCCTATCAGTCACTCAGACTGCTGTGACCTCACAAGCACAGCCAGCAGCCATTGGCCTGCCACAGACCTATCAGGCAATAGGACTGCTGTGAGCTCACAAGCACAGCCAGCAGCCAGGGGCCTTCCACTGCCTGATGAGGCGCTGACACTGCTGTGAGCTCACAAGCACAGCCAGCAGTGAAGGGCCTGCCACTGGCCTATAGGGAACGGAGGCTGATGTGACCTCACAAACACAGCCAGCAGCCATTGGCCTTCCACTGCCCGATGAGGCGCTGACACTGATCTGACCTCACAAGCACAGCACACTGTCGCGAGCCTGCCACTGCCATAAAAGGCACGGAGGCTGCTGTGACCTCACAAGCACAGCCAGCAGCCATGAGCCTGCCACTGCCTGTAAGACACTGAGGCTGCTGTGACGTCACAAGCAAAGCCAGCAGCTGTGGGTCTGCCACTGGCCTACAGGAAAAGGAGGCTGCTGTGACCTCACAAGCACAGCGAGGAGCCAGCGGCCTCCCACTGCCCTATAAGGTACAGAGACAAATGTGACCTCAAAAGGCAGCCAGCAGACAGAGGCCTCCCACGGGCCTATCAGGAATAGGACTGCTGTGACCTGACAAGCACAGCCAGCAGCTATGGGCCTGCCACTGGCCTAGGAGGCACTGAGGCTGCTGTGACCTCACAAGCGCAGCCTGCAGCCAGGAGCCTGACACTGGCGTAGGAGGCAGAGAGGCTGCTGTGACCTCACAGTCACAGCCAGCAGCCAGGAGCCTGCCACTGGCCTAGGAGGCACTCAGGCTGCTGTGACCTCACAAGCAGAGCCAGCAGCCAGGAGCCTGCCACTGGCCTAGGAGGCACTGAGGCTGCTGTGACCTCACAAGCACAGCCAGCAGCTGTGAGCCTGCTACCGGCCTAGGAGGCACTCAGGCTGCTGTGACCTCACAAGCACAGCCAGCAGCCATGAGCTAGCCAGTGGCCAAGGAGGCATGGAGGCTGCTGTGACCTCACAAGCACAGGAGCAGCCAGGAGCATGCCACTGGCCTAGGAGGCACTCAGGCTGCTGTCACCTGACAAGCACAGCCAGCAGCCAGGAGCCTGCCACTGCCCTGAGAAGCACTGAGGCTGCTGTGACCTGACAAGCACAGAAAGCAGCCATGAGCCTGCCACTGGCCTTTGAGGCACGGAGGCTGCTGTGACCTCACAAGCACAGCCAGCAGCCATGAGCCTGACACTGGCCTAGGAGGCATTGAGGCTGCTGTGACCTCACCAGCACAGCCAGCAGCTAGGAGCCTACAACTGGCCTCAGGAGCACTGAGCTGTGGGTCTGTCACTGGCCTAGGAGGCATGGAGGCTGCTGTGACCTCACAAGCACAGACAGCAGACAGGGGCCTGCCACTGCCCTATAAGACACTGAGGCTGCTGTGACCTCACAAGCAAAGCCAGCAGCTGTGGGTCTGCCACTTGCCTATCAGGCAATAGGACTGCTGTGACCTGACAAGCACAGCCAGTAGCCAGGGGCCTGCCACTGGCCTAAAGGGAACGGAGGCTGCTGTGACCTCACGAGCCCAGGCAGCAGCCAAGGGCCTGCCACTGCCCTATAGGGCACTGAGGCTGCTGTGACCTCACAAGCACAGCCAGCAGCTATGGGCCTGCCACTGTGCTATGAGGCACTGAGGCTGCTGTGACCTCACAAGCACAGCCAGCAGCCAGGGGCCTGCTGCTGGCCAATCAGGCTGTAGGAGTGTTGTGACCTGACAAGCACAGCCAGCAGCAATTGGTCTGCCACTGGCCTACAAGAAAAGGAGGCTGATGTGACCTCACAAGCACAGCGAGTAGCCAGGGGCCTCCCACTGACCTATAAGGTACAGAGACAAATGTGACCTCAAAAGGCAGCCAGCACACAGGGGCCTTCCACGGCCCTATCAGGAACTAGGACTGCTGTGACCTCACAAGCACAGCCAGCAGCTATGGGCCTGCCACTGGCCTATAGGGAACGGAGGCTGCTGTGACCTCACAAGCACAGCCAGCAGCCATTGGCCTGCCACTGTCCAAACAGGCACTGAGTTTGCTCTGACCTCACCAGCACACCAAGCAGCCATTGGCCTCCCTCTGGCCTACAGGAAAAGGAGGCTGATGGGACCTCACAAGCACAGCGAGGAGCCAGAGGCCTCCCACTGCCCTATAAGGTACAGAGACAAATGTGACCTCAAAAGGCAGCCAGCAGACAGAGGCCTGCCACAAGCCTATCAGGAAACAGGACTGCTGTGACGTTACAAGCACAGCCAGCAGCTTCGGGCCTGCCACTGGCCTAGGAGGCACGGAGGCTGCTGTGACCTCAAAAGCACACCAAGCAGACATTGGCCTCCCATGGGCCTGTCAGGCACTGAGGCTGCTGTGACCTCACAAGCACAGCCAGCAGCCATTGGCCTCCAACTGCCTGATGAGGCGCTGACGCTGCTGTCAACTCAGAAGCACGGTAAATAGTCAGGGGCCTGCCACTGCCCTAAAGGGCATGGAGGCTGCTGTGACCTCAGAAGCCCAGTGAGCAGCTATGGGCCTGCCACTGCCCTATAGGGCACTGAGGCTTCTCTGACCTCACAAGCCCACCCAGCAGTCATTGGCCTCGAACTGGCATACCTGGCACTGAAGCTTCTGTAACCTGAAAAGCACAGCCAGCAGCCACGTGCCTGCCACTGGCCTGTGAAGCACTGAGGCTGCTGTGACCTCACAAGCACAGCCAGCAGCTGTGAGCCTGCTACCGGCCTAGGAGGCACTCAGGCTACTGTGACCTCACAAGTACAGCCAGCAGCCATGAGCCTGCCACTGGCCTAGGAGGCACTGAGGCTGCTGTGACCTCACAAGCACAGCCAGCAGCCATGAGCCTGCCGCTGGCCTCGGAGGCAATGAGGCTGCTGTGACCTCACAAGCACATCCAACAGCCATAAGCCTGCCGCTGGCCTAGGAGGCACTGAGGCTGCTGTGACCTCCCAAGCACAGCCAGCAGCCATGAGCCTGTTTCTGACCTAGGAGGCACTGAGGCTGCTGTGACCTCACAAGCACAGCCAGCAGCCATGAGCCTGCCACTGGCCTAGGAGGCACTGAGGCTGCTGTGACCTCACAAGCACAGCCAGCAGCCAGGAGCCTGCTACTGGCCTAGGAGGCACTGAGGGTGCTGTGACCTCCCAAGCTCGGCCAGCAGCCATGAGCCTGACACTGGCCTCGGAGGCACTGAGGCTGCTGTGACCTCACAAGCACAGCCAGCAGGAGGCGCTGTAGACTAACTTATGAGGCACTGAGGCTGCTGTGACATCACCAGCACAGCCAGCAGCCAGGAGCCTGCCACTGCCATAGGAGGCACTGAGGCTGCTGTGACCTCACAAGCACAGCCAGCAGCCATGAGCCTGCCACTGGCCTAGGAGGCACTGAGGCTGCTGTGACCTCACAAGCACAGCCAGCAGCCATGAGCCTGCCACTGGCCTAGGAGGCACTCAGACTGCTGTGCCCTCCCAAGCTCAGCCAGCAGCCATGAGCCTGCCACTGGCCTAGGAGGCACTGAGGCTGCTGTGAGCTCACAAGCACAGCCAGCAGTGAAGGGCCTGCCACTGGCCTATAGGGAACGGAGGCTGATGTGACCTCACAAACACAGCCAGCAGCCATTGGCCTTCCACTGCCCGATGAGGCGCTGACACTGATCTGACCTCACAAGCACAGCACACTGTCGCGAGCCTGCCACTGCCATAAAAGGCACGGAGGCTGCTGTGATCTCACAAGCACAGCCAGCAGCCATGAGCCTGCCACTGCCTGTAAGACACTGAGGCTGCTGTGACCTGACAAGCAAAGCCAGCAGCTGTGGGTCTGCCACTGGCCTATGAGGCACTGAGGCTGCTGTGACGTCACAAAAACAGCCAGCACCCAGAGGCCTGCCACTGGCCTATCAGTCACTCAGACTGCTGTGACGTCAACAGGACAGCCAGCAGCCATTGGCCTGCCACTGACCTATCAGGCAATAGGACTGCTGTGACGTCACAAGCACAGCCAGCAGCCATGAGCTTGCCAGTCGCCTGGGAGGCACTGAGGCTGCTGTGACCTCACAAGCACAGCCAGCAGCCATGAGCCTGCCACTGCCCTATGAGGCACTGAGGGTGCTGTGACCTCACAAACACAGCCAGCAGCCATGAGCCTGCCACTGGCCTAGGAGGCACTGAGGCTGCTGTGACCTCACCAGCACAGCCAGCAGTCAGGGGCCTGCCACTGGCCTAGGAGGCACTGAGGTTGCTGTGACCTCACAAGCACAGGAGCAGCCAGGAGCATGCCACTGGCCTAGGAGGCACTCAGGCTGCTATCACCTGACAAGCACAGCCAGCAGCCAGGAGCCTGCCACTGCCCTGAGAAGCACTGAGGCTGCTGTGACCTGACAAGCACAGAAAGCAGCCATGAGCCTGCCACTGGCCTTTGAGGCACGGAGGCTGCTGTGACCTCACAAGCACAGAAAGCAGTCATGAGCCTGACACTGGCCTAGGAGGCACTGAGGCTGCTGTGACCTCACCAGCACAGCCAGCAGCTAGGAGCCTACAACTGGCCTCAGGGGCACTGAGGCTGCTGTGACCTCACAAACACAGCCAGCAGCCATGAGCCTGCCACTGGCCTTTGAGGCACGGAGGCTGCTGTGACCTCACAAGCACAGAAAGCAGCCACGAGCCTGACACTGGCCTAGGAGGCATTGAGGCTGCTGTGACCTCACCAGCACAGCCAGCAGCTAGGAGCCTACAACTGGCCTCAGGAGTACTGAGCTGTGGGTCTGTCACTGGCCTAGGAGGCATGGAGGCTGCTGTGACCTCACAAAACACAGCCAGCAGCCAGGGGCCTGCCACTGCCTGATGAGGCGCTGACACTGCTCTGACCTCACAAGCACAGCACACTGTCACGGGCCTGCCACTGCCATAAAGGGCACGGAGGCTGCTGTCACCTCACAAGCACAGGCAGCAGACAGGGGCCTGCCATTGGCCTGTGAAGCACTGAGGCTGCTGTGACCTCACGAGCACAGACAGCAGACAGGGGCCTGCCACTGCCCTATAAGACACTGAGGCTGCTGTGACCTCACAAGCAAAGCCAGCAGCTGTGGGTCTGCCACTTGCCTATCAGGCAATAGGACTGCTGTGACCTGACAAGCACAGCCAGTAGCCAGGGGCCTGCCACTGGCCTAAAGGGAACGGAGGCTGCTGTGACCTCACGAGCCCAGGCAGCAGCCAAGGGCCTGCCACTGCCCTATAGGGCACTGAGGCTGCTGTGACCTCACAAGCACAGCCAGCAGCTATGGGCCTGCCACTGTGCTATGAGGCACTGAGGCTGCTGTGACCTCACAAGCACAGCCAGCAGCCAGGGGCCTGCTGCTGGCCAATCAGGCTGTAGGAGTGTTGTGACCTGACAAGCACAGCCAGCAGCAATTGGTCTGCCACTGGCCTACAAGAAAAGGAGGCTGATGTGACCTCACAAGCACAGCGAGTAGCCAGGGGCCTCCCACTGACCTATAAGGTACAGAGACAAATGTGACCTCAAAAGGCAGCCAGCACACAGGGGCCTTCCACGGCCCTATCAGGAACTAGGACTGCTGTGACCTCACAAGCACAGCCAGCAGCTATGGGCCTGCCACTGGCCTATAGGGAACGGAGGCTGCTGTGACCTCACAAGCACAGCCAGCAGCCATTGGCCTGCCACTGTCCAAACAGGCACTGAGTTTGCTCTGACCTCACCAGCACACCAAGCAGCCATTGGCCTCCCTCTGGCCTACAGGAAAAGGAGGCTGATGGGACCTCACAAGCACAGCGAGGAGCCAGAGGCCTCCCACTGCCCTATAAGGTACAGAGACAAATGTGACCTCAAAAGGCAGCCAGCAGACAGAGGCCTGCCACAAGCCTATCAGGAAACAGGACTGCTGTGACGTTACAAGCACAGCCAGCAGCTTCGGGCCTGCCACTGGCCTAGGAGGCACGGAGGCTGCTGTGACCTCAAAAGCACACCAAGCAGACATTGGCCTCCCATGGGCCTGTCAGGCACTGAGGCTGCTGTGACCTCACAAGCACAGCCAGCAGCCATTGGCCTCCAACTGCCTGATGAGGCGCTGACGCTGCTGTCAACTCAGAAGCACAGTAAATAGTCAGGGGCCTGCCACTGCCCTAAAGGGCATGGAGGCTGCTGTGACCTCAGAAGCCCAGTGAGCAGCTATGGGCCTGCCACTGCCCTATAGGGCACTGAGGCTTCTCTGACCTCACAAGCCCACCCAGCAGTCATTGGCCTCGAACTGGCATACCTGGCACTGAAGCTTCTGTAACCTGAAAAGCACAGCCAGCAGCCACGTGCCTGCCACTGGCCTGTGAAGCACTGAGGCTGCTGTGACCTCACAAGCACAGCCAGCAGACAGGGGCCTGCCACTGCCCTATAAGACACTCAGGCTGCTATGACCTCACAAGCAAAGCCAGCAGCTGTGGGTCTGCCACTGGCCTATCAGGCTGTAGGACTGCTGTGACCTCACAAGCACAGCCAGCAGCTATGGGCCTGCCAGTGACCTATCAGACACGTGTCGCGGCCCGAAAGGAGTCGTTCAGGACGACCTCCCTCCCCTTAGGACCAACGACCAAGTTCGTGATGCCCTTGCACTCAATTAAGGTGAAAACGACACCAGCCAACCAGTTTAAGATTTATTAAGGCAAAATGGAATCAACTAACGAGACATGTCCCGCGTCACACGTTTAGGGAAAAAGAGAGGAAAAGGGGAAGAGAGAGAGAGAAAGATATCACCACCCGTGGATCCAGCGGCGTCCCGTTGGTCCTCTTCTTTTGGGAGTCCTTGCGGCGGGGCGGGGGGGCAGAGGGGGGAAGCTCCCGTCTGGTTCCGCTGACTCTGCTCGAGTTCTTCAGTCGTCGCAAGCAAGCCCCCCCCCATTCACACAGTCTGCAGTTTTTATAGGTTCTTGCCCGGCCTCTGGGAGGTGCTTCCTCGCTTCCCATGCAGATTAACCGTCATGCGCAGTCCGCCCTCTCGGAACCTTCCAGAAATGGGCTGGGGTATCTGGGGGTCTCCTGCTCATGCGCAGATGGCAAATGAGTACGTGCGGTTCGTGCCCTAGAGACGCCCTTCTGCCCTTTTCGCACCCTTTTTACCCTGTGCAGGTGCACGAGGTTGTTTACTTCGCAGACGGCTCCCGGGGGCGCCAGCGCGGCATTGCCCGACACACCTTGGCAGCGGCAGCTTTGCAGCAGCAGCAGCAATGACAAGACAAAACTGCATTTAGTACCGGTCCTCTACACCACCCCGTGTCTCAACATTGCAGCTTGGCAGCAGGAGAGAGAGAGAGAGAAAGAAAGCAAGCAAGGAAGGAAGGAAAGGAGAGAGAATTAGGGACGGGGGGGAAGTCGTGGGAATAACATGGGTTTGGGTAAAAAATAAAGTGCTTAACAGTGATTAAACAGAGGTCTTGCTCAATGCAAGCTTATTCTTTAACAACTTCAACAACAGTTAACTTTACAAAACAGACATCAAAACTGAGTTAATGAGGTAGGATTGTTACAATAGGCATAAAACAGCTGGCAAATGCGCTGTGGATGTCAATATGCAATTTCCTCCTTCAGGAGAAACTGGGAAATGATGGGTACTGTGGTTGGCCACGGCCAATGGATGGCACGGATTTTCTTTATGCCGTCCGGCAAGGTGGTAGGAACAAATTGCATATTTGACACAACATGTCCGATTAATTGAACAAAGCAAGGAATTATACAAGAACATTAAGGCGGCAACTGCACCTAACAAATACAATATTAACTGTTTCACCCACGGTGCCCCCAGTAACCAGGACTACAAATTGCCACTCCAGCCATTCCATGTTTGGATGGGGACGTGGGCTATTTTTCTGATATCTTTGGTTAACTGGAGAACTACTTCGCCTACATCATCTATTTCCAAACAACAGTTAGGAATATTTAATTTCCCACACACTTCTCCCTCTTCAGCTAACAGGTAATCTAAAAACCATGTGGTGCTGAAGGATTGCCGTGCGCATCTGTTGGGATTGCCAAGTTAGAAGATCTATCGTGTCAGCGGTTTTGTTGGTAATAATTTCTAGAGCCGCTTGTAGTCTGATTATTTCCCCATTTTTGCGTCCCGCCCAAATTTCCCTTAATGGATCGCGTCTTACAGGCAACACTTCTGTCTCCAAGGTTATCATATACCTTTATGCCTAACCGAGGTCCACTTGTTTCTGGCAAAAGGAAAAACAAAGGTCTGATAATCCCTATATAACAAATTCCCAACCACCCCGTGGGTAAAAATGTATATGCTGTGTGCCTGCATATCCAGTAATGCCCCTTCTTAGCTCCAATGCCCTGAGCAAATGGCCCGTTTATCCCTGGTGGGAATTGAAAGTAAGTTGCGTCTCTGTTGCCCAGAGGGCTGAAGAAGGTGGTTGCCCCATCACCTATTTGGCCGGTACAATACCAAGCCCCAGAAGTGTATTCTGGTGGTAGGTTTGCCATAGCACATATAAGCACATTAAGACAAGAAGTATCTTTCCAACACAGGTTAAGAATGCCATTCTTGGCTGTTGTGTTTTCAACAATAAAGCTAATTATGATCGCAGCACACAATTACAAAAAATGATAAAAATAACTGTTATAACTACCACAGGTAGTATCGTTGAGGACACTCAAGCTCAACATAAGACAAGTCTTCTTCCCCAGTGCCCTCTTCCTTTTACATTGTTGACCTAAAAGGAAGGGAGGATCCACCTGGTATGGATTCTATGATCTTTCCCATGGGCATCAGTAGCTACCCATGCATACAGATTTTTTGAAGCTTTTAGTACTAGAGGTATTTGTCCCACAGTGGGTAAGTCCACTAGAACCGGTTGTCCCGGGTAATACAAGGGATTCCTCGGTTTCTTATTCTCCCCAGTCCCAGGTAAGAGGGATGGAGGATTAGGGCAAAAAGCAGCGAGTCTGGGGCAGCCATTTACTCCCCATCGTCCATTGACTTTAGTTACTGCATCAGATATTCGTCGCGCCCATCCGGGATTGTGCGGTCTCAGGGTTCGTTTTAAGAGTCCTGGGGTGCAGACGGGGTCTTGGGATAAGGGAGGAGGAACTTTGGGGTTTGAGGAAGATGGGGTTCCCCTTATCCTGTCCCAACTTCTTACCAAACCTTCCAGATTGGGAGTTGGTAACCTATCCATGACTTCTCTGGGAATTCCCTTTGAAATGCCTTCTGCCCATAATAATTGTCTCCTGCTATCCAACACCCGTACCGGTTTCCCAGGATGTGGGTGTTGCAGTGATTTATATTGCCTCCCACTTTCCTCAACTCTTCTTATTTCTGCTTTATGCTTTGTTTCCCCCTGGCCAGTGAATCCCATACGCCTTCCGTAATTAATTAGCTCCTGTGCCACCTCCCCCCAAGTCATGTCGGGGGGGCCTCCCCTTCGTCTCGGTCGGGGAGTTCGTAATCGGTCTTGCAGCTGAACAGCATATAGTTTTAAAGCATCAGGAAGTCCCCTGATCAGAGGATGTGACCTCTCGGGGTCTGCCACACACTGCATGGGGGAGGGCTGCTGCGGAAGCAGCAAACGGTCATGCATCAATTGGAGGCAAGCAGTTTTCTGCACGCTTTCCAGAATGTGGCCCGCTGTGGGTGTTTTAATAGAAAAAGGGTCTCCTCTTTCCATTGGTCTAATCCTCCTGCCCAGTAGGCTACCCTCTGGGTCAAGGACCATGGTTCCCTGTTATCATTTGTGGTTAGAAAGACTCTGGGTCCCCAATATCCTCTAGATTCATCTTCGCTCAGCAGAATGCGATCCCCCCCCGGTGAGGGAGACTCTCCACACATACTCAGTTTCAGTTTCCCGGGAGCCCCGGGAGTATTTTTCCGAAGTCCTGAGGGGAATAGGGGATCATACGCGTGGTACGTCGTTGAATACCCCCCTGACCATTGTCAGTGGTTTCCGTTTTAATCAAGGGTCTCATTACTACGTTCCCATCTCCAGGATAAAAGCAGTTCCTGCTGTCTTCTAATTCTTTAATTGGATATATGGATTTTAGATCAGATGCCTGTTTTCCGTCTAGTTCGGCCAAATTCGAGAATCCCGGTTCACTATCATCAACCCCCCGCCTGTTTTCTTCCAATTCAGACCGCAGGATTCTCTCTCGGTCTAGTGAGTCCGATAAGATTATGTGAAGCCGCTGAGTATGGTTGCGCTCCGCAGTGAGTTGACTTTGCAAGTTTCTTACCTGTTCTTGCAAAGACTCAACTGTCTCTTTGGCTCGACTCTGGGAGTCTTGCAAGAACTCGATTGTCTCTTTGGCTTGACTCTGGGAGTTTCTTATGTGTTCTCCCAAGGACTCAATGGTCTTTTTATCACCTTGCCTCCCCCACCGGGCAGCAATTAGTGCCGCCCCTAAAACACCACAAACTGTTGCCTGAGCCATGCCAAGAGAGAGCAGGGCTTTATAGCCCTTCAGATTCTCAAAAGAGGATTATCCTTCATTGTCAGATCCTCTGTACTACAAATTATTCACAAGCACAGCACACTGTCACGGGCCTGCCACTGCCATAAAGGGCACGGAGGCTGCTGTGACCTCACAAGCACAGCCAGCAGCCAGGGGCCTGCCATTGGCCTGTGAAGCACTGAGGCTGCAGTGACCTCACAAATACAGCGAGGAGCAAGAGGCCTGCCATTGCCCTATAAGGTACAGAGACAAATGTGACCTCAAAAGGCAGCCAGCAGACAGAGGCCTGCCACGGGCCTATCAAGAAATAGGACTGCTGTGACCTTACAAGCACAGCCAGCAGCTATGGGCCTGCCACTGGCCTATGAGGCACTGAGGCTGCTATGACCTCAACAAGCACAGTCAGCAGCCAGGGGCCTGCTGCTGGCCTCTCAGGCTGTAGGAGTGTTGTGACCTGACAAGCACAGCCAGCAGCTATGGGCCTGCCACTGTCCAAACAGGCACTGAGGCTGCTTTGACCTAACCAGCACACCAAGCAGCCATTGGCCTCCCTCTGGCCTACAGGAAAAGGAGGCTGCTGTGACCTCACAAACACAGCCAGCAGCCATTGGCCTTCCACTGCCCGATGAGGCTCTGACCTCACAAGCAGAGTGCACTGTCACGGGGCTGACACTGCCAGAAAGGGCACGGAGGCTGATTTGACCTCACAAGCACAGCCAGCAGACAGGGGCCTGCCACTGCCCTATAAGACACTGAGGCTGCTGTGACCTCACAAGCAAAGCCAGCAGCTGTGGGTCTGCCACTGGACTGTCAGGCTGTAGGACTGCTGTGACCTCACAAGCACAGCCAGCAGACAGGGGCCTGCCACTGCCCTATAAGACACTGAGGCTGCTGTGACCTCACAAGCAAAGCCAGCAGCTGTGGGTCTGCCACTGGACTGTCAGGCTGTAGGAGTGTTGTGACCTCACAAGCACAGCGAGCAGCCAGGGGCCTGCTAGTGGCCTGTGAAGCCCTGCGGCTGCTGTGACCTCCCAAGCACAGCCAGCCGCTAGGGGCCTGCCACTGCCCTATAGGGCACTGAGGCTGCTGTGACCTCACAAGCACAGCCAACAGCCAAGGGCCTGCCACTAGCCTATACAGCCCGGAGGCTGATTTGACCTCACAAGCACAGGCAGCAGCCATTGGCCTCCAACTGCCCAGTCAGGTGCTGGCGCTGCTGTCAACTCAGAAGCACAATAAACAGTCAGGGGCCTGCCACTGCCCTCAAGGGCATGGAGGCTGCTGTGACCTCACAAGCCCAGGTAGCAGCTATGGGCCTGCCACTGCCCTATAGGGCACTGAGGCTTCTCTGACCTCATAAGCCCACCCAGCAGTCATTGGCCTCGAACTGGCCTATCAGGCAACAGGACTGCTGTGACCTCACAAGCACAGCCAGCAGGCATGGGCATCCAACTGCCCTATGAGGCCCCGAGACAAACGTGACCTCATAACGCAGCCAGCAGGCGTGGAGCTGTCACTGGCCTATCAGGCACTGGTACTTCCGTGACATCACAAGTACAGCCAGCAGCCAAACAAGAATAAGGAGAAAACCAGCTTGCCTCAGAAAGACGATGAGACCCAATGAGGAGCAGGACACCCCAGACCAAAACATTACTATTGGTCTAACTATCACGTGAGGGTGGGAAATGGAAGTCGAAAAGACTATAATTACCCAGGATTTGTTTATGTTGGGGTCCCTCTTCGGAGGCACCTAGCTCGAGCTGTAATTACGGCATGCTTTTATTAAAATTATCTAATTTGTTTTGATTTGGCTCTGAACTTTACTTGCGGGAACCTAGGGTCGAGCCCCGTTATGGTGGCCGACAAGCCTATTTTCCATAACAGTTTGGCACCCCAGATGGGACCCTAGGCGACGACTGTCGGGCTTCTCATCTCCAAACGATCATCTGGCACCATCGGGTGAGTTCACCTGGGATCTTTGGCACCGAGAGGCACCGAGAAGGTGAGTCTTAAACTCCCGCCTAAATTCTAAATTCTGGTCTGGTAACAGTGCACTGAAGGGGGTACGAGGACTGGCCACCATAAGGCGTACCAGGGGGACGGGCGTGAGTCCCATCCCCAGGGTTAGAGTGGGTCTAAGTCCCAGCTCGGTCTGGCCGGAGGAGGGGTGCGCAGCCTGATCAGCATAAGGCGCACTGCAAAACTGTAAGACCGAAATCTAGAGTCACCGTGACTGGTGTGAGTGTAAACAGCACTGTGTGTTTGTGTGTGTGTGTGTGTGTGTGAGTGCGTGTAGCCTGGGAACCGATTGGGGCACCCATCGGCTGAAAAGCTGCCCGCTGCGAAGGGACAGTAGTCCTAGCAGTTAAAGACTCGGGTGGTGTGACTGCGGTTCCAAGGGAGCGAGAGAAAAGTGCCCAATTAAGGGGAATTGTGGGGGCGTATGACCCTACCTGGGGAGATGTACAAACGCTCCTTGAATCTGTGTTCACTCCAGATGAAAGGTGCTCAATTTTGGATGCAAACCACCGTTGGGCAGCAGAGAGGGGTGTTGGGGCTGCTCAAACAGCCTGGCCAGCTGTGGACCCCGGATGGAATCATAATGTAGATGCAGATTACAGGCAGTTGCAATTAGCCAGAGAGGGCTTAGAAGAAGCTATATGTTTGGCAGGACAAAAGACTGCAAGTAAGGGAGTGTCAGCAACAGGCAGAGGAACACCCCTTGGCTTACTTTGCTAGGCTAATTAAGCAAGTCAGAATGTATGGGGGAGGACTAGACCCAGAAGCCGAGGCTAACAGGCCGCTAATGATTTCCACATTTGTAGACCAAGCAGCCCCGGACATTAGAAAGTAGTTTTCCAAACATGTTCCTGACTGGCCAGGAAAGCGAATGGATGAAATAATACGTTTAGCCACATTTGTGTATAATAGTCGAGAGGAGGAGAGGGCAAAAGAAAAGAGACAGCAAAAAAAAGAGGAAGTTAGTGTGTTAGCAGCTGTGTTAAGAGATGGATTTAGAGGACCCAGGGGGAGGGGACGTGAAAGAGCCAGGAGAGATAGATGGAACCAAAGTGAACGTGCTGTACAGTCAGGAGTTAATGATGTTTGTTATTATTGTGGGGAACAAGGACACTGGCAGCAGGAGTGCCCAGTGAGGCCCTGTGTAGTTAGGAACAGAGGAACCGGCATGAGACAATCAAACACTAAGGAGGAGACCAGGCGATTCCCAGTCAATCCACAATGAGAGGAAACAGGAGACTCAGAAAATACTGTGGAAATTGGAGTAAATTTATGGGATGTAGTTTTGGATTTTGAGGGTCACGTAATGGCAATACTGAAGGTTTAGAAGTTCCCTTTCTAGTGGATACTGGAGCCACCCTTTCCCTTTTAAATTTTGAGCCTAAAGGATGCAAATCATCAGATAAAATAGTGATGCAAGGAGTGATGGGAAAGGGCGAATGAATGTTATCTAAGCCCTTATTACTCACTACTGAGGGTAAAACAGTGTGGGGACATTTTATAATTTCCACAGACGCACCTATATGCCTTTTGGGGAGAGATCTCCTGCAAGCCTTGGATACTCAGATCTGCTTACAGCCGGAAGGGATAAAGCTAATAATTATGGGTTCATGTGTTCTGGCTAAGACACCAGAACCAGAGTCAACTAATCTGCAAATTCCAACAGGTTTAGAATCAGTTTCTAAAAAATTATGGAGCTCTTCAGGAATGGATGTGGGACTACTGAAATCAGCCGGTCCAGTCTCGATAAAAACAAAGGGGGGATTGCCTCCTGCAGTTAAACAATATCCTATCCCAAAGGAAGCAGAGAAGAGTATCCAAAAACAAACTGATCATTATCTGAAAATGGGTATCCTTAGAGTCTGTGAATCCCCATATAACACCCCAATTCTGCCAGTTAAAAAGAACAGGCAAGATGCTGATGGTGATCCAGAGTATCACTTTGTACAAGACTTAAGGGCTATAAACCAACATGTAGTTGCTTCACATCCAGTAGTCCCCGACCCATCAACCATTTTACTACAGATACCCCACTGGGCAACTTATTTTACTGTGATTGACCTAACAGCAGCCTTTTTTAGTATACCGATAGCTGAAGATAGCCAAGATCTCTTTGCTTTCACTTGGAAGGGACAACAATTAACTTGGACAAGGCTGCCACAGGGATTTACTGGGTCTCCGACTGTTTTTTCGCGTATACTTAAAAATGACCTCTCAGATATCGAACTTCCAGGACATTCTGTATTAATACAATATGTAGATGATTTGTTATTAGCAAGTAAAGATTATGAGACATGTTTGAAAGATACTGTTTCTCTGTGTAACGCTCTTGCAGAAAAAGGGCATCGAGCATCTCTGTCTAAACTCCAGCTGTGTCAAAGAGAGGTAAAATATTTGGGTTTTATCTTAAGAGAAGGACACAGGTTAGTTGATCCAGAACGAGTAAAGACAATTCTTGATATGCCTCGTCCTGTAACAAAAAAACAGCTTAGGGGATTTTTAGGAGCTGTAGGATTCTGCCGACCGTGGATTCCGGGGTTAGCAGAACTTACTAAGCCTCTGGTACAGGCAACAAAAAAGGAGGAGATAGAGCCTTTGGCCTGGGGCCCAGAAAGGGAGAAAGCTTTTACATCTGTGAAAAAAGCGTTGGTTTCAGCCCCTGCTCTCGGGTTACCAGATTATAGCAAACTATTTGAATTATTTGTCCATGAGCGACAGGGAGTAGCAAGTGGGGTACTCACCCAAAAACTAGGCCCTCACCGTAGACCAGTGGCCTATTACTCCACGCAACTAGATGAGGTAGCTAAAGGCACTCCAGGACGCATCAGAGCAATAGCAGCTACTGCAGCTCTTACTGAAAAAAACACGACCTGTGGTTTTGGGTCATTCATTGACTGTGTATGTGCCACATGAAGTAGAACTGTTAATGAAGCAATATGCGACTCAAGCACTATCCCCACAGAGAGCTCACCGCTATGAACTGATAATACTGCATGCAGATAATGTGACTTTCAAAAGATGCAATATTTTGAATCCAGCAACGCTATTGCCTCAACCGGAGGACGGAGAGCCACATCATTCCTGTGAGCAGGTGGTCGTCAGCTCGAGCAAGCCCTGGGAGGACCTTAAAGATGAACCTTTGGAGAACCCGGACTTAGTTCTGTTTACAGATGGGTCATCCTATTATTTGGACGGAAGACGTCACTCCGGCTATGCTGTCACTAACGTCTTTGAGGTGCTCGAGGCCAATCCTTTGTCTCCATCAGTAAGTGCTCAAGGAGCAGAATTAATAGCATTGACCCAAGCAGCAAAAAATAGGTAAGAGCTTGCGGGTAAATGTCTATACCGACTCTAAATATGCATTTGGAGTGTGTCATGCAACAGGGATGTTATGGAAAGAACGAGGATTCTTGCCGTCATCAGGAAAGAAATTAGCTAATGGAGAAGAAATACGTAATTTGCTGGAAGCAGTTCAACTGCCCAAAGAAATTGCGGTAATACACTGCCCAACCCATACTAAAGACACTACAGAAATTAGCAGAGGAAATGCTCTAGCCAACGCTGCTGTGAGGGCTGCAGCTCAACAACCTCTGAGAGAATGTATGGGGGCAGTTCCAAGGATGGACCAGAGTGAGTGGCCAAACTTAATAGACCCCAAAACTATGTATGAAAAAGACTGCTCAGTGGAAGAGAAAAAACAATGGGAACAGTGGGAAGCAAAACAAAATGGTGATGGAATATGGACAATTGGGGAAAAACCAATTCTACCAAAAAAATATTTAATTACTATAGCTAGGTGGTTTCACGATAAAGCTTATGGGGGAGCCGAGGGAATAGCTAAACAGGTACAGAAAGTATGGGCTGCTCCAGGAATCTATGCAGCTGCTAGAAGAATAACAAATAGCTGCCCGACCTGCCAGAAGTTTTCAAATAACAAGCCAAGCTCAGATTTGGGGGGGACGACCATGGGCTTACTTCCCTTTCCAGAAGCTGCAAATAGCTTATGCAGATATGCCATCTGTCTATGGATACAAACACTTGTTAGTGATAGTAGATCAGTTATCAGGCTGGGTAGAAGCTTTTCCAACAAGAAAGGCTGACACAGGGGGAGTGGTAAAAGCCTTACTGAAGGAAATCATACCCAGGTATGGGGTCCCAGAAGCCATTGATTCAGACAGGGGTGCCCATTTTACAGCAAGCATAATCAATCAGTTATGTAAATCGTTAGGAATAAAAAGAAACCTACATGCTCCTTATCACCCACAATCTTCAGGACAAGTAGAAAGAATGAATAGAATATTAAAAAGAGAAAATAGCAAGAATATGCACACATGCTAGCCTAAAATGGCCAGAGGCATTAAACTTAGCTCTGTGGGATGTTCGAAATTCTCCACGGCAACCCATAGGACTACCACCAGCAGAAATTCTTTTTGGGAGACATTTAGCGATACCAGGGACTTATATCCCTGCTAAGACCAGCCTATTAGACGGAGATGAACGAGTAACACAATATGTACTAGCCTTACAAGAACGGTTTAAGGCCTTGCAAAATCAGGCTCAGTGGTTTCAGCCAGTGCCATCAGACATTCAGGCACATGATATACAGCCTGGAGATAAAGTGTTGATAAAGGTATTCTCGCGAAAAACAAAACTAGAACCAAAATGGGAAGGACCCTATACTGTATTGTTAAGTTCTTACTGCGCTGTTAAAATTCTAGGAAAAGAGAATTGGATTCACCACTCTCACGTGAAACGAGTGACAGTCCAAGAAGCAAACACAGCAGAGGTTGCAGCAGAACAGTGAAAACAACCACGTAAAGCTTGATGCTACTTTCCCTAAGCTGTGGTCAAAGAACCTTAGAGTGGCCGTGGTCCCAGGCCCGTGTTAAGTATACCGGAAGTATGGGATTAAGTTCTGATAAAAACTTAAACCTCTCAGCCCTGGTCATGCATGGAACTGAAGTATACTCAGAAAATGAATGGAGCTGGGATAATACTAACCAACTTCCCCAACTCCTGGGAAGGACAGGAAAGGAAATAAAGATAGGGTGTCGAGTGATCAACGGGTCCACCCATGAGAAGGCAACTCAAATCTCTCTCACTAAAATCAAATCAAATGAAAAAGAAAGGAAAATTTGTGCCACTGAAAAACTGGATTGTTGGTACAATTTTACCTTAGAACAACCTGTTTTTATAGTTTGCCTGTGGGCTCACCACAATGTGGGACTGTCATTTAAATTTAAAATAGACATTATTGAGCCCAGTACAGCAATACCTACCCTGACTACAATTATTTCCACCAATATAAATAACTCTGTTACCATGAAGAGTAAGAAAACCTTATCCCCACAAATCTTTGAAATTGGACCGTATGTGATTAGAAATACAGGCCAACAACGAGTGTTATTTAATCCATCATGGTCTCTCAAACGAGTAGAGCTATTAATGCAAATTATATCTCTACAATCAAACCGACCTGTTCACCATTCTTAGGTACGTCCTATGTGGGATGGACGGCGTGGTTACATAGGCGAACCCTCACCTCTCCAAAATGAACAAGGAGAGATGTGACCGGTATCATAGGAACAGGATTGGGAGTCCTAAACAGTATAGATGCTGAAGTACTCGTAAATAAACTGAGCACAACAACAAGTGACTTATACAGATTAAAACATCCATTGAGGTCTTCTCTATTAGCATTAGGAACTAACCAATGGCTTTCATCCGAGATATTACCTCAATGGGAAAAAATGAATGAAAAAGATCACCACTTGATAGTGGATGCACTTGGGGAAGCCCAAATTAATATTTCCCTGGCCCTCAGTTGCATCCAAGCTCAACTGTGGATGCAATCTATGGCAGCAGCGATTATAAGGGAGGGGAAGAAGGCACTTTACCCACTGAAATTCGAAAGGTAATTTGGGATAATGTGACCGAATTTGAAAAGGAATTCCAATCCTGGTGGTATCTGGTCAATTTTACTTATGATCCTATCAACACTGAGGCCACAGCCTTTGTTTCAACAATACGTAATGCTTCAACATATACAATATATCCAATCATTGCGTTAGGATTAAATCACAATGGAGCTATACTCTATCCATTGGAACACAGAGTATGGGCCCAACGAAATGGAAATAA
The DNA here is from genome assembly GCF_036370855.1 of Dromaius novaehollandiae. Classification (NCBI taxonomy): domain Eukaryota; kingdom Metazoa; phylum Chordata; class Aves; order Casuariiformes; family Dromaiidae; genus Dromaius; species Dromaius novaehollandiae. The sequence goes on from NW_026991446.1 coordinate 785,602, forward strand.
ATGGCAAACTGTGGACGTTAGCGCATGTATTGTACAGGAACAGCAAGGGTTTATTTGTGAAAGTAATACCATCAAAGCCCAAGACATTTGTCTTGACACTGAGCAAAATGTTTGTCACTTTGAAATACACCCTGATGAAACACCTGCAACTATACTTGTATATATTGGGAGAGGGTGTGTATGTATGAGAACCTTTTGTAGTCTTATAGTTATAGATGGCATTGTAGTAGATATGAGTAATCATTGAAATATTTGTATTTGTAGCTTTACCAAAATCATGGGATGTGATTTCAATTATTCAGCTCCTATCACGTCTTATCAATTGTTACAATCTAATTATACATTAATTCAAAATTTACTACCTACTCCCATTGGGATGAATCTCACCCTGGTAAGGAAACTACTGCAACATGATGATTTGCATCGACTGCTAGAGCGCATCCGGAACAGTGGACAGAAAACTCTAATCACTGTTCACCATGATGCAAAAGAGATACATCATATCTTAGAAAGGGTAAAAAGGGACGGAGAACATCATGGCTGGGAAACTCTTCTAGGGTGGTCACCAACCACAACAGGGATTTATAATCATGTATTGCACCCGGTAGTAGTTGTGTTCAATTTAACTGTGTTATGCCTATTGCTTACGATCATATTATATATAAGAGTATGGAAAGTGATAGTATGCCTCGAAAGACTTCGAGAACTCTGTTTAAAATATTAGCAGGGATGCTTCATAAAAACAAAGGGGGGAAACTGTTAAAGAATAGTGAATTGAAACTGTCTAGAAATGGCTGCTTAGCACAACTTACATAAAACTTGCTTAGCATGAGTGGCTAGATTTGCTGAAGCCTTAGGCCGTGCGTGGGAAAAGTAACGAATCTTTACTTAGTTTAATAAAAAATAGTGCCTCAGAGCTCGTTCAGGCTGGGAAGATAAGGGAGCCACACGCAGTCTGCGCACCTGTGTCACCGACTCCGAGAGGGAAGACGCCAAAACAATGGGGGAAAATAAGACCTTGGGAGGCAACCGCCAGACCCAACAAAAACAGAAGTACAACCGTCATCAGAGACTGCAAAAAAACAAGAATAAGGAGAAAACCAGCTTGCCTCAGAAAGACGATGAGACCCAATGAGGAGCAGGAGACCCCAGACCAAAAAATTACTATTGGTCTAACTATCGCGTGAGGGGTGGGAAATGGAAGTCGAAAAGACTATAATTACCCAGGATTTGTTTATGTTAGGGTCCCTCTTCGGAGGCACCCAGCTCGAGCTGTAATTATGGCACACGTGTGATTAAAATTTACTTTGTTTTGATTTGGCTCTGAACTTTACTTGGGGGAACCTAGGGTCGAACTCTGTTATGGTGGCCGACAAGCCTAATTTCCGTAACAGGCCGATGAGGCTGCAAAATTATCCATGTCAGTGGCAGCATTAGTTCCAGAGAGAATGTTAAAAATGGAAATTCCAGTATACACTGAAAAAGAAAATAAATTAGCAGAAGTACTGAAATGCATAAAAACTCCTGAAGGATGGTGGGTGACATCTACTGGACAGTGTGTGGTAACTTTGCTGATAATGAAGAAGCTGATGAAGCAAATACATGGTAGTACCCACATGGGAGCTGAGGCATTGGTTGAAACAGTTAAAAGATTTGCTGTGGGAGTTAGTATGTTAATAATTGCAAAGGGTATTACACAAAAATGTGAAATCTGTCTTAGAAATAATCCCAGGATTCAGAAGAAGCCCCCCCAGGGGAAGTAAAAAGGGGCTTCATGCCTGGGGATTACTGGCAAATTGATTTTTTCTGAATTACCAAGATGTAATGGATATAAATATTTGTTGGTAATTGTTGACACCTTTTCAGGATGGCCTGAGGCTTTCCCGTGTCGTACCACTAAAGCAAGGGAGGTAGTGAAAATGTTATTAAAAGAAATCATACCAAGATTTAGGGTACCAGAAGGGTTTTCTTCAGATAGGGGACCTCATTTTATAGCAGAAATAGTACAACAAATCTCAAAAATACTACAAATTAAATGGGACTTACATACCCCCTGGAGGCCACAATCCAGTGGAAAAGTGGAAAGAATGAATCAAACAATTAAGAGACAGGTAGGAAAATTGTGTCAGGAGACTCAGATGAAATGGACTGATGTTTTACCTCTGGCATTATTAAGAACCAGAATAACCCCAAGGGTTAGGGAGAAAGTTAGTCCATTTGAGATTCTGTATGGCAAACCTTACACTGTAAATTTAACTGGAAATGAAATTCAAATGCACGTTAAGGGTGATCAAATTTTAAGTGATTATCTCTTGTCTATGGCAAAGGTTCTTCTCTCCGTAGGTACATCCAGTTATACTTTTAGATTACACCCGAGTGAAAGCAGTACCTCGAGAGACGTGGAAAGCTGAACAAGTTCAACCTCTAAAGTTAAAAATATATAAAGATATATGAGATGTATTAGAAGTGAATCGGTTTTAAATTTAGATTGTATTCAGGGAAAAAATGCTTTAATCTGTTTGTTAGGAATAGGGTTAATATTGTTGTTACAGTATCTGTGTAAAAATGATGTTCTCCTTAACAACCAGGGGAGAAATGTGGTGGTTAGTTTTTCTAGGTTACCTGAGCCAAACAATTAAAGGGAATCAGGAAGGATTTTGGAGTCACAATCTCCATTTGGAAGTAATTACGAAATCTATGAAGATAGTTAACCAGAGGGATTGCTGGGTGTGTACCCACTTCCCTGAACTTTCCAACAAGGGCTTCCCACTAATTGGAGTGCCTATGAAACAACCAAACAGGAATGGGAAGTCCAGAGGGTGACAGGAGATTATTATCAATGTATCCAAAGATGTAATAATAGTAATAAATGGTGGGAGAAGACTATACTTTATGGAAAGCAACCGATCAACTGTACTGGAGCCATTAAGGTAGGAGGTTATAAAGATTGCTCTCGGATACCTGAATAGGTTACAAGTGGCCAAGTAAGGAACTAAATGGGTGGCGTGTTCCAAAAGGTAGTGGATGGTATTGGTTGTGTGGAAACAAGGCACGAAAAGTGCTACCTCCTAATTGGTCAGGGACATGTACTTTAGGGGCAATAATCCCTAATGTTACTATAAGAAAAGAATTGAGTAATAAATACCAAAAATCCTGGCTAAGAACATTCATAAGGAGACAAAAGAGGGTCAATAATCCTTTAATAGATCGACCTACTAGGTTGCAGTCATTCGTAAGGTGGCTCTTTCCACAACTGGGAGTGAGTGAACTTGAAAAAGCAATAGTAAATATTTCAGCAGTTATTGAAAAAAATAGGGAATAAAACCTCTGATGCCACTGCAGCTTTACAAGAGGAGGTTTCAGAAATTGCTAAAATAACTACCCAAAACAGGATGGCTCTAGAGATGTTATTGGCATCTCAGGGAGGAGTATGTACAGTAATAAATACTAGTTGCTGTGTATATGTGGATCAAAGCGGGAGAATTTCTACCGATCTAAATGAAATCTGGAAGCAGACTGAAATCTTACATGGGGTTCAGAAAGAGGATACCTCTTTTGGATTTGAAGAAACATGGAAATGGTTGACTTCCTGGTTCCCTGACGTGAGCTCATGGGTTAAAAAGTGTTTAACAATTTTGGGAATGGTGTTAGTAGTTTTTGTATGCGTTTATGTAGTGATTCAATGCATTTGTAGATGTTGTACAAAATTAATATGGGAAAGATTTTAAAAGAGTGAGACTAATATGAAAATGGTCATATAAGTCTCAAAGGGGGGAATTGTTACAAGACAACCCTGGGAAGCTCAGAAGGAATGCGTGAACTAGGTAGATTAGGATAACTTCTAACATTAAGTCTGAAGTGGTCTAGAGGTAGCCACTTAGATAAAACTTGCTTCATGAGTAGCTAAATTTGCTGAAGCCTTAGGCCGCACTCCTAGTTCAGTAAGAAAGGGCCCCAGAGCTGGTGCAGGCTGGAAAGATAAGGGAGTTACAAGCAGTCTGCATTCCTGTGCCCCACACTCCGAAAGGGAGGATGTCAAGGCTTTGAAATAAGGCCTGCTTGGGCACCAGGACCTTGGGAAGCAAAACCTCCTCTCACTGCTGAAACAATGTTAATTAAGGGGTCTGGACTATCTCCCCCTTGTCAGAACTTTGGGAGATAACACCTACTGTCCCTGCTGGGGCAGTGTTAATTGATCTCCCCTCATCAGGACCTTGGGAGACAGGGGTGGGACCCGGGGAATGAAGAAATCACTAACCAATCAGTGTAAAAGGGAAAATTGCAAATCTGGCAATTTGTTTGTATAAATGCTACTTGAAAAGTTGGGGGGGGGGGTGTGCTTGATTTGTGGGAAACGACCGAGCACCCAGGCTTGCGCAACTCTGAAATAAATAAGCAAATGTCTCTCCTGAGTGTGTAATTATTGGCTTATTGCACACCGGGCAACGAATCCGCTTTTCGGACAACAGCAGCAGCCTCAGTGCCTGATATACGAGGGGCAGGCCAGTGCCTGCTGGCTGTGCTTGTGAGGTCACAGCAGCCTCCGTGCCCTATAGGCCAGTGGCAGACCCCTGTTTGCTGGCTGTGCTCGTGAGGTCACAGCAGTCCCATTGACTGATATGCCAGTGGGATACCCAAGGCTGTTTGCTGTGCTTGTGAGGTCACATTTGTCTCAGTGCTTCACAGGCCAGTGGCAGGCTCCTGGCTGCTGGCTGTGCTCGTGAGGTCACAGCAGCCTCTGTGCCCTATAGGGCAGTGGCAGGCTCATGGTTGCTGGCTGTGCTTGTGAGCTCACAGCAGTCTGAGTGCCTGATAGCCAGTGGCAGACCCACAGCTGCTGGCTGTGCTTGAAACGTCACAGCAGTCCTATTGCCTGATAGGCCTGTGGCAGGCCTCTGTCTGCTGGCTGCCTTTTGAGGTCACATTTGTCTCTGTACCTTACAGGACAGTGGGAGGCCCCTGGCTACTCGCTGTGCTTGTGAGGTCACAGCAGCCTCCGTTCCCTATAGGCCAGTGGCAGGCCCATAGCTGCTGGCTGTGCTTGTAAGGTCACAGCAGTCCTATTTCCTGATAGGCCCGTGGCAGGCCTCTGTCTGCTGGCTGCCTTTTGAGGTCACATTTGTCTCTGTACCTTATAGGGCAATGGCAGGCCTCTTGCTCCTCGCTGTATTTGTGAGGTCACTGCAGCCTCAGTGCTTCACAGGCCAATGGCAGGCCCCTGGCTGCTGGCTGTGCTTGTGAGGTCACAGCAGCCTCCGTGCCCTTTATGGCAGTGGCAGGCCCGTGACAGTGTGCTGTGCTTGTGAATAATTTGTAGTACAGAGGATCTGACAATGAAGGATAATCCTCTTTTGAGAATCTGAAGGGCTATAAAGCCCTGCTCTCTCTTGGCATGGCTCAGGCAACAGTTTGTGGTGTTTTAGGGGCGGCACTAATTGCTGCCCGGTGGGGGAGGCAAGGTGATAAAAAGACCATTGAGTCCTTGGGAGAACACATAAGAAACTCCCAGAGTCGAGCCAAAGAGACAATCGAGTTCTTGCAAGACTCCCGGAGTCGAGCCAAAGAGACAGTTGAGTCTTTGCAAGAACAGGTAAGAAACTTGCAAAGTCAGCTCACTGCGGAGCGCAACCATACTCAGCGGCTTCACATAATCTTATCGGACTCACTAGACCGAGAGAGAATCCTGCGGTCTGAATTGGAAGAAAACAGGCGGGGGGTTGATGATAGTGAACCGGGATTCTCGAATTTGGCCGAACTAGACGGAAAACAGGCATCTGATCTAAAATCCATATATCCAATTAAAGAATTAGAAGACAGCAGGAACTGCTTTTATCCTGGAGATGGGAACGTAGTAATGAGACCCTTGATTAAAACGGAAACCACTGACAATGGTCAGGGGGGTATTCAACGACGTACCACGCGTATGATCCCCTATTCCCCTCAGGACTTCGGAAAAATACTCCCGGGGCTCCCGGGAAACTGAAACTGAGTATGTGTGGAGAGTCTCCCTCACCAGGGGGGATCGCATTCTGCTGAGCGAAGATGAAGCTAGAGGATATTGGGGACCCAGAGTCTTTCTAACCACAAATGATAACAGGGAACCATGGTCCTTGACCCAGAGGGTAGCCTACTGGGCAGGAGGATTAGACCAATGGAAAGAGGAGACCCTTTTTCTATTAAAACACCCACAGCGGGCCACATTCTGGAAAGCGTGCAGAAAACTGCTTGCCTCCAATTGATGCATGACCGTTTGCTGCTTCCGCAGCAGCCCTCCCCCATGCAGTGTGTGGCAGACCCCGAGAGGTCACATCCTCTGATCAGGGGACTTCCTGATGCTTTAAAACTATATGCTGTTCAGCTGCAAGACCGATTACGAACTCCCCGACCGAGACAAAGGGGAGGCCCCCCCAACATGACTTGGGGGGAGGTGGCACAGGAGCTAATTAATTACGGAAGGCGTATGGGATTCACTGGCCAGGGGGAAACAAAGCATAAAGCAGAAATAAGAAGAGTTGAGGAAAGTGGGAGGCAATATAAATCACTGCAACACCCACATCCTGGGAAACCGGTACGGGTGTTGGATAGCAGGAGACAATTATTATGGGCAGAAGGCATTTCAAAGGGAATTCCCAGAGAAGTCATGGATAGGTTACCAACTCCCAACCTGGAAGGTTTGGTAAGAAGTTGGGACAGGATAAGGGGAACCCCATCTTCCTCAAACCCCAAAGTTCCTCCTCCCTTATCCCAAGACCCCGTCTGCACCCCAGGACTCTTAAAACGAACCCTGAGACCGCACATTCCTGGATGGGCGCGACGAATATCTGATGCAGTAACTAAAGTCAATGGACGATGGGGAGTAAATGGCTGCCCCAGACTCGCTGCTTTTTGCCCTAATCCTCCATCCCTCTTACCTGGGACTGGGGAGAATAAGAAACCGAGGAATCCCTTGTATTACCCAGGACAACCGGTTCTAGTGGACTTACCCACTGTGGGACAAATACCTCTAGTACTAAAAGCTTCAAAAAATCTGTATGCATGGGTAGCTACTGATGCCCATGGGAAAGATCATAGAATCCATGCCAGGTGGATCCTCCCTTCCTTTTAGGTCAACAATGTAAAAGGAAGAGGGCACTGGGGAAGAAGACTTGTCTTATGTTGAGCTTGAGTGTCCTCAACGATACTACCTGTGGTAGTTATAACAGTTATTTTTATCATTTTTTGTAATTGTGTGCTGCGATCATAATTAGCTTTATTGTTGAAAACACAACAGCCAAGAATGGCATTCTTAACCTGTGTTGGAAAGATACTTCTTGTCTTAATGTGCTTATATGTGCTATGGCAAACTGTTGGAAACTTGCACGGGAGGAGCCGACGGAGGGAAGACCCAGACGCTCAATATGAGTGATCAGTGTACTTCAACTTTATTAGGTGTGGTCTTTCTTTATATAGCACAGGACTAATCAGGTTCATACATATTGCAAAAGCTGAGCTCCTTATTGGTAACAGCAATTTGGTTTACCCAGCAACTTCTGCATTACATCACCCGCAAGTTCCCAGGACTAATCATTGATAACACCTTGGAGCCAAGGACAATGTGTCCTTGGCTCTAGCTGTTTTTACTCTCATACGGGACTTGGCTCACATCAACTGTGTGCGATATGCACTTAGTTCTGCTTCCTTTATTTGTTCAATCTTCACATGACCTCTGCCCTCAAGCCAGTCCTCCACAATTCCCCCGTTTTTATTTTGTGCGAGAAAGACCTTTTTAGTTAATTGTTCAAGCTTTTGTGTTAAGCAGCTAAAAATCACTCTTACAACAATTAAAACTAATACAATTATGAATAGAATACGTAGCCCTTCTTTGATCAAGCTCAAAATCCAGGTACTCACATTACCAAACATCTTTCTAAACAGATCATCAAACCAATTATACTGTACGGTGATTCTCTGGGTGTGGTCCTTTAGCCATTTCAATTGCTCATAGATTGACTGTCCATGATCAGAAAGATTAAAACAACACATTCCTTCAAAATCCTCACACCCGTGTCCCTGTGCTAAAAGCAGAAAGTCTATAGCTGCTCTATTTTGCAACACTGCATGTCTCAGGCTATCCATATCCTGTGACATTTCAGAGAGAATTTGTGTAGTAACATTTGATTGTTTAACAGCCCAACAAGCAAGTTTATTTAGATTAGACATGGCATGCGCAACTGCAACGTTAGGAGCTAAAGCTGCGGCGAAAAACCTTTCCGCAGGCCCCCATAATTCTACATCATCAGCGCAATCTGAACCTAGTTTTTTCAATTCACGCTTGCCTCGACGATTCTCACTTCTTCTATGTTTGATTGCTGCAGTCAGATTTGACCAACGCTGATCATGTAAGTCAGGGGCAAAGAGTGTTAGGCGTCCTATATAACAAGGTCCCCCATAAGCGTTTCCTGGCACACCTTGCCATGCTCTGTCACCACAAATTAGAAAAATACCAGGAGGCAGTGCCTTAGGGGCACTCATGGGCCACATTGAGTTGTGATCATTTACTCCATAGGCCCCAAGTGGCTCACTATTATTGGAGTTATTCCACCCACAATAATTACCGTTGGCGTTAAACCCTAAAGTTCTAGACATTATGTTCGTCCAATGAGTCTTATTTTGTTTACCTTTATTTAGTATAAAACAGGTTTGTGTCCAATTATCACTAGTGTTTCCTACTGCTACTGACCCTAACAAATCTAATTCTTGTGGATCCCATGGCAACGATATATTAAGATGTTGCAGTGCAGCAACCACTCCGTCTGAGAGGTTGCTCGAGAAGGACCCACTTAAGAGAGTAAGCGAAGTTGAGTACGGGCCTAACAGCTTGACCAGTTCCTTTGGAGTTCCTATAGGCACCCCAAATAGACACGTCCGGAAGGGATCGCTTCCTGAGGCTAGAGACAAACAAAAGGTACGCTGGTTAGTTTCGTTAGCCCATGTAACCCACATATTCTGTTGAGTATCAATCTGAGACAACATTGTAGACCCTTCAGCAATTATCATGATCAATAGGACAATTTTGCGCAGAGTTGTCTGTCCGATTCCGAGCATAGTCTTTGTCCACAGTCGCTCCTTCGTCTATCACAGGTTTCGTAAATCTGCTGGGAACCCAAACCGGTCCTGTGGGAGAAGATATACACACATAACCGCGCCCTACATATATTACCTCTGCTGGACCTATCCATACTCCCGTTTTCATGTCCCGGTATTTTACTCTAAAGGTCCGGCTACCAGCCTTTTCTTCTTCTATATGATGTTTGATTGCTGGTGGTTCTTTGTCATCCCCGAATACACACAAATAGTTTAGTACGAATAGGGTCTTATCAATTTTTTCCTTGACGTCTAGGATATCCTTAAACTTTTCTATGTATTGTTTGACAGTGCTGTTTGCTCGTTCAACAACCGCCTGACCATTCTAGGTCGTTGGGTTTCAATGGCAGCCAAATGGTATTCGGTGGTGCTCCCTCAATTTGCAATATTCGGTTTCTTCCTTTCCTAATGAGTTCGGCCAGCGTTGAAATTTTTTCTTGAATAGTTCGTTTTGGTTGTAACGGTGGTGCTATCCATTCTAGTACAATGGGTTCCGCCAACCCTCTTTTTTCCCCCGTTTTTATTTTGTGTTGTGTAATGGCTCCCATTAGGTATTGTGGGCCACATAAAATAGTAAGATCAAGTGGCTGATTTTCCAGGCGTCGGTGCGTAGCACGCGTAGTAATTAGCGATGCAATTTCCTGGAGTACCCGTTGCTGTTCCTCTGTGAGCGTGACGGCAGCCGCTGGGTCTGTTCCCTTCAGCAAGGGGCGTAGCAGATTTAAAAGTTCATTAGGAATGCCGACAACCGGACGGATCCATTGGAGGTCTCCTAATAGTTTTTGAGCATCATTGAGTGTTCTTATGTCAGTCCTGATTGTCAATTTCTGTGGTCTGATGGTGGCATTCGAAATATGCCAACCTAGATACTGCCAGGGGCTGGATTCCTGTACCTTTTCCGGAGCCACCACAAGTTCCTTTTTCTTTAATTGTATGATTAGATCAAATTTTTGTTCTGGAGAAAAGGGGTTTTTTTTGTGCCAACAATATATCGTCCATGTAGTGATATATTATGGTCTCTGGCCACTGTTGACGTAACGGTTGAAGTGCCGCATCGACATAGAGTTGACAGAGGGTTGGTGAGTTTCGCATACCCTGCGGTAGTACTGTCCATTCAAATCTTTGGTCTGGCCCCTCTCTATTGATAGCAGGGAGTGTAAATGCAAATCGCTGTTTATCATCTTCATGGAGGGCTATAGTAAAGAAACAGTCCTTTAAATCTATGATTAGCAGGTGCCAGCCTTCTGGGATCATTGCTGGATTGGGTAACCCCGGTTGTAAAGCACCCATGTCATGCATCTGTCTGTTTACAGCACGTAGATCATGTAAAAGTCTGTATTTGCCGGATTTTTTCTTGATCACAAATATTGGGGTATTCCAAGGGCTGGTAGATAATCTTAGATGACCTTGTTTGTACTGTTGCTTTACTAGTTCATGTGCTTGAATGAGACTTTCCCGTTTAAGCGGCCATTGCTCTACCCACACAGGCTGATCAGTCCTCCAGCTGAGTGGGATTGGGAAAGTCCAGGCAATGGCCGGTGCTATAAAGGGTGTTCCGAGGTAAGCACCATACCCATCTGGGCAAGGATATCGCGCCCTATTAATGCTTGCACTCCTTCAGGTAGGGGTAAAATGGAAACGGAGCAATTAACCACCTTGTTCCCTATAGTCCATTGTAGCGTCGATGATTTTCAGGCGAGGGTGACCCCGCCTACCCCAGCTACCATAGAGCTGGTCTCTCGGGTTGGCCAATGTTGGGGCCAAATCTTAGTGCTAATTATTGATACATCCGCTCCAGTGTCCAATAAGGCATTAGTGCGTATAGATTCTTCTTTATACTTTACAGTCACGGTTTGTCGGGGCCTTTGATGCATTCCGACAGTCAGTAATACTGCACTTCCAGTGGAACCAAAAGCACCATAGCCTCGTGGTTGCTCTTTCGCTGGTGCCACCCCTTCAGTCAGGTGGGGAAGCGGAATAAGTTGAGCTATTCTCGATCCTTGTGGTATGTGCATAGGTGGAAACATTGCTGAAACCACAATTTGTATTTCCCCGAAATAGTCCTTGTCGATCAATCCTGTCAAAACTTGTAATCCTTTCATTGTAGCGGACGATCTTCCAATCAGTAAGGCACCTATCGGCTCATGATTAATAGTTACTGGTCCATAGACATTCGTCCGGATTCTTGTTGGCTTTGTATCCAATAAGGTGGCGTCTACTGCTGTTGCCAAGTCCAGTCCGAGACTCCCTCTGGTGGCTGGTCGAAGACAAAGGGGTTCATGCCGTTCGGAGTGGAGCTGGGCGCCGGCTGAGGTGGTTGTGTTAACTGCGGGGGTTGCTGAGTTGTTGTGGTGAAGGCCGCCTTTTGTGTCGTCGCGGGGCGGCTCGTCCTGCTTCTTTGGGCGTTTCCCGAACCAGCCTTCCAGCAAGCCGCTCCATCATGTTTACTGCTTTTGCAGTTGGGACACCATACTCTACTAGCTTGGCATTCTCTGCGAAGATGACCAACAATGCCGCATCGGTAACAGCGTGCCGCAACGCCGCATCGGTAGCAGCGTGCCAATCGTCGATCAGGGGGGATATTTCCGCCGGGATTTTGCAAAGGAGCAAGGGCAGCGAATACCTGTCTTTGATTCTGTTGCATATTATCCCGCAACGCCTGTGCTTGCTCTCTCATGCTCTCTCCTAATTGTCTCACCGCCTCTACTAGCATAGCTTGCGGTCCTACAGGTACCTGCGCCATTCTTTCTAGCCCCTCCTCAATAGTCCATGTTCCCGGGAGCGTGGCTAAAATACTACGCGTTGAAGGGTTACTATTCTGTATTGCACATTGTTTCAAGATAGTCCCTTTCAGATAATCTGGTACCCCTGCTGCTTGTATAGCATTGGCTACTCTGTCAATAAACAAGCCGAAAGGCTCTTGTCGGCCCTGCTTTATTCCCATATAAGATGGGATACCCCCCTTTTTTTTTTTTTCTTTTTTTTTTCTTTTTCTTTCTTTCTTTTTTTTTTTTTTCAAACTGCTTTTATTAGTGGTTTCTGACCATTAATATCATAGAGAAAAACTTATTTCACATTGATAGCCTGAGATGGGTGTCCTCAGATAACTGTGGCCAAAGGAAGAGGAGAAGGAGGAGAGGAGAAAAAAGGGGGGGGGGGGAGAGAGGGGGGGGAGAGAGGGGGGGGAGGGGGGGGAGAGAGGGGGGGGAGGAGAGAGGGGGGAGAGAGAGAGGGAGGGGGGGGAGGGAGAGAGGGGGGAGGCGCTGAGGGAGGAGGGGGGATCTGCCGCATGGTCAATGTTGCTCCTTTTGGCAGGCCTGTGTTCCCAGACCCTCCCTGGGCAATAGTAAAGGTTCGAGGGGGGTGATGGGTATGGGGACACAGGGGACACCTCTGCATGCGGGGGTTCCTTGAACCCATCGGGGCTTCCCAAACGCTCCGTGGCGGCGGCAGCTACCTTTTTTTTTTTTTTTTTTTTTTTTTGAGGTGCGAGAGCATTAGTAACTGCCCTCCACGGCTTCATCAGCTTTTCTGCTGTCTTGTTGTCACTTATTACTTCATCAAACAACTTGTCCCCAAATTTTTTCCATTCAGTTTGTTCGAACATGGTATCTGGGTTAACAAAACACCCCTTAGCCACTCCGTAAGCTAATAGCCCTGGGAGTTCCTTATGACATTCTATTCCTTGAGTACCTCGCTTTTCTAAAAAGCATCTTAATAAATAATAAGCCGCTTGTCGCTCCATGGTTACTCACGTACCGTTGCAACCTTTGCAAGACCTGCGGCGACACTTTCTGGCAGGACCCCGTCTTGTCCTGGGCACGGACCCCCTTTGTTTGTGTCCTCTCCACCTCCTCTGTAACTCTGGCACGTAGACCCCCTTTTGTGTCTCGTCGCCTTTAGCACAGCAGGACCAGCTGTCTCTAGCACTCTGTCGACTCCTGAGTTTTTAATCACCGAGTCCCTGATCGGCAGGGTCCCTGTTCGGGCGCCATTTGTTGGAAACTTGCACGGGAGGAGCCGACGGAGGGAAGACCCAGACGCTCAATATGAGTGATCAGTGTACTTCAACTTTATTAGGTGTGGTCTTTCTTTATATAGCACAGGACTAATCAGGTTCATACATATTGCAAAAGCTGAGCTCCTTATTGGTAACAGCAATTTGGTTTACCCAGCAACTTCTGCATTACATCACCCGCAAGTTCCCAGGACTAATCATTGATAACACCTTGGAGCCAAGGACAATGTGTCCTTGGCTCTAGCTGTTTTTACTCTCATACGGGACTTGGCTCACATCAACTGTGTGCGATATGCACTTAGTTCTGCTTCCTTTATTTGTTCAATCTTCACATGACCTCTGCCCTCAAGCCAGTCCTCCACAGCAAACCTACCACCAGAATACACTTCTGGGGCTTGGTATTGTACCGGCCAAATAGGTGATGGGGCAACCACCTTCTTCAGCCCTCTGGGCAACAGAGGTGCAACTTACTTTCAATTCCCACCAGGGATAAACGGGCCATTTGCTCAGGGCATTGGAGCTAAGAAGGGGCATTACTGGATATGCAGGCACACAGCATATACATTTTTACCCACGGGGTGGTTGGGAATTTGTTATATAGGGATTATCAGACCTTTGTTTTTCCTTTTGCCAGAAACAAGTGGACCTCGGTTAGGCATAAAGGTATATGATAACCTTGGAGACAGAAGTGTTGCCTGTAAGACGCGATCCATTAAGGGAAATTTGGGCGGGACGCAAAAATGGGGAAATAATCAGACTACAAGCGGCTCTAGAAATTATTACCAACAAAACCGCTGACACGATAGATCTTCTAACTTGGCAATCCCAACAGATGCGCACGGCAATCCTTCAGCACCACATGGTTTTTAGATTACCTGTTAGCTGAAGAGGGAGAAGTGTGTGGGAAATTAAATATTCCTAACTGTTGTTTGGAAATAGATGATGTAGGCGAAGTAGTTCTCCAGTTAACCAAAGATATCAGAAAAATAGCCCACGTCCCCGTCCAAACATGGAATGGCTGGAGTGGCAATTTGTAGTCCTGGTTACTGGGGGCACCGTGGGTGAAACAGTTAATATTGTATTTGTTAGGTGCAGTTGCCGCCTTAATGTTCTTGTATAATTCCTTGCTTTGTTCAATTAATCGGACATGTTGTGTCAAATATGCAATTTGTTCCTACCACCTTGCCGGACGGCATAAAGAAAATCCGTGCCATCCATTGGCCGTGGCCAACCACAGTACCCATCATTTCCCAGTTTCTCCTGAAGGAGAAAATTGCATATTGACATCCACAGCACATTTGCCAGCTGTTTTATGCCTATTGTAACAATCCTACCTCATTAACTCAGTTTTGATGTCTGTTTTGTAAAGTTAACTGTTGTTGAAGTTGTTAAAGAATAAGCTTGCATTGAGCAAGACCTCTGTTTAATCACTGTTAAGCACTTTATTTTTTACCCAAACCCATGTTGTTCCCACGACTTCCCCCCCGTCCCTAATTCTCTCTCCTTTCCTTCCTTGCTTGCTTGCTTTCTTTCTCTCTCTCTCTCTCCTGCTGCCAAGCTGCAATGTTGAGACACGGGGTGGTGTAGAGGACCGGTACTAAATGCGGTTTTGTCTTGACATTGCTGCTGCTGCTGCAAAGCTGCCGCTGCCAAGGTGTGTCGGGCAATGCCGCGCTGGCGCCCCCGGGAGCCGTCTGCGAAGTAAACAACCTCGTGCACCTGCACGGGGTAAAAAGGGTGCGAAAAGGGCAGAAGGGCGTCTCTAGGGCACGAACCGCACGTACTCATTTGCCATCTGCGCATGAGCAGGAGACCCCCAGATACCCCAGCCCATTTCTGGAAGGTTCCGAGAGGGCGGACTGCGCATGACGGTTAATCTGCATGGGAAGCGAGGAAGCACCTCCCAGAGGCCGGGCAAGAACCTATAAAAACTGCAGACTGTGTGAATGGGGGGGCTTGCTTGCGACGACTGAAGAACTCGAGCAGAGTCAGCGGAACCAGACGGGAGCTTCCCCCCTCTGCCCCCCCGCCCCGCCGCAAGGACTCCCAAAAGAAGAGGACCAACGGGACGCCGCTGGATCCACGGGTGGTGATATCTTTCTCTCTCTCTCTTCCCCTTTTCCTCTCTTTTTCCCTAAACGTGTGACGCGGGACATGTCTCGTTAGTTGATTCCATTTTGCCTTAATAAATCTTAAACTGGTTGGCTGGTGTCGTTTTCACCTTAATTGAGTGCAAGGGCATCACGAACTTGGTCGTTGGTCCTAAGGGGAGGGAGGTCGTCCTGAACGACTCCTTTCGGGCCGTGACACGTGTCTGATAGGTCACTGGCAGGCCCATAGCTGCTGGCTGTGCTTGTGAGGTCACAGCAGTCCTACAGCCTGATAGGCCAGTGGCAGACCCACAGCTGCTGGCTTTGCTTGTGAGG
Source organism: Dromaius novaehollandiae (assembly GCF_036370855.1). NCBI lineage: Eukaryota > Metazoa > Chordata > Aves > Casuariiformes > Dromaiidae > Dromaius > Dromaius novaehollandiae. The sequence goes on from NW_026991446.1 coordinate 801,169, forward strand.
TCACAGCAGCCTGAGTGTCTTATAGGGCAGTGGCAGGCCCCTGTCTGCTGGCTGTGCTTGTGAGGTCACAGCAGCCTCAGTGCTTCACAGGCCAGTGGCAGGCACGTGGCTGCTGGCTGTGCTTTTCAGGTTACAGAAGCTTCAGTGCCAGGTATGCCAGTTCGAGGCCAATGACTGCTGGGTGGGCTTGTGAGGTCAGAGAAGCCTCAGTGCCCTATAGGGCAGTGGCAGGCCCATAGCTGCTCACTGGGCTTCTGAGGTCACAGCAGCCTCCATGCCCTTTAGGGCAGTGGCAGGCCCCTGACTATTTACTGTGCTTCTGAGTTGACAGCAGCGTCAGCGCCTCATCAGGCAGTTGGAGGCCAATGGCTGCTGGCTGTGCTTGTGAGGTCACAGCAGCCTCAGTGCCTGACAGGCCCATGGGAGGCCAATGTCTGCTTGGTGTGCTTTTGAGGTCACAGCAGCCTCCGTGCCTCCTAGGCCAGTGGCAGGCCCGAAGCTGCTGGCTGTGCTTGTAACGTCACAGCAGTCCTATTTCCTGATAGGCTTGTGGCAGGCCTCTGTCTGCTGGCTGCCTTTTGAGGTCACATTTGTCTCTGTACCTTATAGGGCAGTGGGAGGCCTCTGGCTCCTCGCTGTGCTTGTGAGGTCCCATCAGCCTCCTTTTCCTGTAGGCCAGAGGGAGGCCAATGGCTGCTTGGTGTGCTGGTGAGGTCAGAGCAAACTCAGTGCCTGTTTGGACAGTGGCAGGCCAATGGCTGCTGGCTGTGCTTGTGAGGTCACAGCAGCCTCCGTTCCCTATAGGCCAGTGGCAGGCCCATAGCTGCTGGCTGTGCTTGTGAGGTCACAGCAGTCCTAGTTCCTGATAGGGCCGTGGAAGGCCCCTGTGTGCTGGCTGCCTTTTGAGGTCACATTTGTCTCTGTACCTTATAGGTCAGTGGGAGGCCCCTGGCTACTCGCTGTGCTTGTGAGGTCACATCAGCCTCCTTTTGTTGTAGGCCAGTGGCAGACCAATTGCTGCTGGCTGTGCTTGTCAGGTCACAACACTCCTACAGCCTGATTGGCCAGCAGCAGGCCCCTGGCTGCTGGCTGTGCTTGTGAGGTCACAGCAGCCTCAGTGCCTCATAGCACAGTGGCAGGCCCATAGCTGCTGGCTGTGCTTGTGAGGTCACAGCAGCCTCAGTGCCCTATAGGGCAGTGGCAGGCCCTTGGCTGCTGCCTGGGCTCGTGAGGTCACAGCAGCCTCCGTTCCCTTTAGGCCAGTGGCAGGCCCCTGGCTACTGGCTGTGCTTGTCCTATTGCCTGATAGGCAAGTGGCAGACCCACAGCTGCTGGCTTTGCTTGTGAGGTCACAGCAGCCTCAGTGTCTTATATGGCAGTGGCAGGCCCCTGTCTGCTGTCTGTGCTTGTGAGGTCACAGCAGCCTCCATGCCTCCTAGGCCAGTGACAGACCCACAGCTCAGTGCTCCTGAGGCCAGTTGTAGGCTCCTAGCTGCTGGCTGTGCTGGTGAGGTCACAGCAGCCTCAATGCCTCCTAGGCCAGTGTCAGGCTCATGGCTGCTTTCTGTGCTTGTGAGGTCACAGCAGCCTCCGTGCCTCAAAGGCCAGTGGCAGGCTCATGGCTGCTTTCTGTGCTTGTCAGGTCACAGCAGCCTCAGTGCTTCTCAGGGCAGTGGCAGCTCCTGGCTGCTGGCTGTGCTTGTCAGGTGACAGCAGCCTGAGTGCCTCCTAGGCCAGTGGCATGCTCCTGGCTGCTCCTGTGCTTGTGAGGTCACAGCAGCCTCCATGCCTCCTTGGCCACTGGCTAGCTCATGGCTGCTGGCGGTGCTTGTGAGGTCACAGCAACCTCAGTGCCTCCTAAGCCAGTGGCAGGCCCCTGACTGCTGGCTGTGCTGGTGAGGTCACAGCAGCCTCAGTGCCTCCTAGGCCAGTGGCAGGCCCATAGCTGCTGGCTGTGCTTGTGAGGTCACAGCAGCCTCAGTGCCCTATAGGGCAGTTTCAGGCCCATACATGCTGGCTGTGCTTGTGAGGTCACGGCAGCCTGAGTGCTTCACAGGCCACAGACCTCCACAGCAGTCCTATAGCCTGATAGGCCAGTGGGATGGCTCCTGGCTGTTGGCTGTCCTTGTGAGGTCATAGCAGCATCAGTGCCTCATAGGCCAAAGGGAGTCCCCTGGCTGCTGGCTTTGCTTGTGAGGTCACAGCAGCCTCAGTGTCTCATAGGGCAGTGGCAGGCCCCTGGCTGCTGGTTGTGCTTGTGAGGCCATGTTTGTCTCCGTGCTTCACAGTTCAGTGGCAGGCCCACAGCTGCTGCCTGTGCTTGTGAAGGCACAGGAGTCCTAGTTCCTCATACACCAGGGGCAGGCCCATGGCTGCTGGCTGTGCTTGTGAGGTCACAGCAGTCCTATTTCCTGATAGGCCCGTGGGAGGCCCCGTCTGCTGGCTGCCTTTTGAGGTCACATTTGTCTCTGTACCTTATAGGGCAATGGCAGGCCTCTGGCTCCTCGCTGTGCTTGTGAGGTCACAGCAGCCTCAGTGCCCTATAGGCCAGTGGCAGGCCCATAGCTGCTGGCTGTGCTTGTCAGGTCACAGCAGTCCTATTGCCTGACAGGCCAGTGGCAGACCCACAGCTGCTGGCTTTGCTTGTGACGTCACAGCAGCCTCAGTGTCTTATAGGGCAGTTGGATGCCCATGCCTGCTGGCCGTGCTTGTGAGGTCACAGCAGCCTCAGTGCCTGATAGGCCAGTTTGAGGCCAATGACTGCTGGGTGGGCTTGTGAGGTCACAGCAGCCTCAGTGCCTCATAGGCGAGAGAGAGGCCCCTGGCTGCTGGCTGTGTTTGTGAGTGTTAAAGAATAGTGAATTGAAACTGTCTAGAAATAGCTGCTTAGCACAACTTACATAAAACTTGCTTAGCATGAGTGGCTAGATTTGCTGAAGCCTTAGGCCAAGCGTGGGAAAAGTAACGAATCTTTACCTAGTTTATTAAAAAATAGTGCCTCAGAGCTCATTCAGGCTGGGAAAATAAGGAAGCCACACGCAGTCTGCGCTCCTGTGTCACCGACTCCGAGAGGGAAGACGCCAAAACAATTGGGAAAATAAGACCTTGGGAAACAGCCGCCAGACCCAACAAAAACAGAGGTACAACCATCATCAGAGACTGCAAAAAAACAAAAAAAAGGAGAAAACCAGCTTGCCTCAGAAAGATGATGAGACCCAATCAGGAGCAGGAGACCCCAGACCAAAAAATTACTATTGGTCTAACTACCGCGTGAGGGGTGGGAAATGGAAGTCGAAAAGACTATAATTACCCAGGATTTGTTTATGTTAGGGTCCCTCTTCGGAGGCACCCAGCTCGAGCTGTAATTACGGTACGCGCGTGATTAAAATTATCTGATTTGTTTTGATTTGGCTCTGAACTTTACTTGGGGGAACCTAGGGTCGAGCCCTGTTATGGTGGCCGACAGGCCTAATTTCCATAACAGTTTGGCACCCCAGATGGGACCCTAGGCGACCACTGTTGGGGCCTCTCATCTCCAAACAATCATCTGGCGCCATTGGGTGAGTTCACCTGGGATATTTGGCACCGAGAGGCACCGAGAAGGTGAGTCTTAAACTCCCGCCTAAATTCTAAATTCTGGTCTGGTAACAGTGCACTGAAAGGGTACGCGGACTGATCACCGTAAGGCGTACCAGGTGTGTGGGGGGGGTACGCGGGCTGGCCACTGTAAGGCATACCAGGGGGACAGGTAGGAGTCCCATCCCCAGGGTTAGAGTGGGTTTTAAGTCCCAGCTCGGTCCGGCCGGAGGAGGGTTGTGCAGCCTGATCAGCATAAGGCGCACTGCAAAACTGTAAGACCGAAATCTAGAGTCACCGTGACTGGTGTGAGTGTAAACAGCACTGTGTGTTTGTGTGTGTGTGTGTGTGAGTGCGTGTAGCCTGGGAACCGATTGGGGCACCCGTCGGCTGAGAAGCCGCCTGCTGCGAAGGGACAGCAGTCCTAGCAGTTAAAGACGCGGGTGGTGTGAGTGCAGTTCCCAGAGAGCGAGAGAAAGAGAGGGAGAGAAATAGTGTGTGTGATCACACCAGCTACAGGGACTGGTGTTACCGGGAAGGAAGTGCACTGCCTGATTTGCTTAAGACGCACTTTTCAGGAACTCAATATGGGAAATAATTTCGGCATAGAAAAGGGGACGCCCTTAGCCGAAATTTTGGTAAACTGGAGTAAGATTGATGGTACCAAAAATTTAGGGAGAAAAAGGTTAGTCCAACTATGTCAGGAGGATTGGCCGTTCCTGACTAAGGAAGGTAATCTGGCAGAGCGATGGCCACCCCAGGGGTCCTTCAGTTACCAGGAACTAACTTTCCTGCGTCATCATTTGCAGAATAGGTTCCCCAGACAAATGGATTACTGGTATGTATGGGACAACTGGGCATTTGCTAGATGAAAAGAGGCGCCTAGGAAAGAGAGACTCTTTCCTCAGAATGCTGTAAGTACCGCAGCTGCTGAAACGCTTGTGGAAACTATTCCACCCTATGCGCTACCCTCTGCTTCAGCTTCCCTACACCCCCGCTTGCCTTCCGCCCCCGCCTTTCAAGCTCCTCTGGAAGGCCTTCCTGTGCCAGGAGTGCCCCCACCCGGTCTGGAAGGGGTACCTCGGGTCGCCACTACACGAGTTTACCGACCCTGGAGACCCCAAGATTTAATTATATGGAGTCAACGGCTCCCCAGACTTAGGGATGATCCAGAAAGAGTGTTACAAATCATAAGGGGAATTATGCGGGCGTATGACCCTACCTGGGGAGATGTACAAATGCTCCTTGAATCTGTGTTCACTCCAGATGAAAGGTGCTCAAGTTTGGATGCAAACCACCGTTGGGCAGCAGAGGGGTGTGTTGGGGCTGCTCAAACAGCCTGGCCAGCTGTGGACCCCGGATGGAATCATAATGTAGATGCAGATTACAGGCAGTTGCAATTAGCCAGAGAGGGCTTAGAAGAAGCTATACGTTTGGCAGGACAAAAGACTGCAAATTGGTCTAAAGTAAGGGAGTGTCAGCAACAGGCAGAGGAACACCCCTCGGCTTTCTTTGCTAGGCTAATTAAGCAAGTCAGAATGTATGGGGGAGGACTAGACCCAGAAGCCGAGGCTAACAGGCCGCTAATGATTTCCACATTTGTAGACCAAGCAGCCCCGGACATTAGAAAGTAGTTTTCCAAACATGTTCCTGACTGGCCAGGAAAGCGAATGGATGAAATAATACGTTTAGCCACATTTGTGTATAATAGTCGAGAGGAGGAGAGGGCAAAAGAAAAGAGACAGCAAAAAAAAGAGGAAGTTAGTGTGTTAGCAGCTGTGTTAAGAGATGGATTTAGAGGACCCAGGGGGAGGGGACGTGAAAGAGCCAGGAGAGATAGATGGAACCAAAGTGAACGTGCTGTACAGTCAGGAGTTAATGATGTTTGTTATTATTGTGGGGAACAAGGACACTGGCAGCAGGAGTGCCCAGTGAGGCCCCGTGTAGTTAGGAACAGAGGAACCGGCATGAGACAATCAAACACTAAGGAGGAGACCAGGCGATTCCCAGTCAATCCACAATGAGAGGAAACAGGAGACTCAGAAAATACTGTGGAAATTGGAGTAAATTTATGGGATGTAGATTTGGATTTTGAGGGTCACGTAATGGCAATACAGAAGGTTTAGAAGTTCCCTTTCTAGTGGATACTGGAGCCACCCTTTCCCTTTTAAATTTTGAGCCTAAAGGATGCAAATCATCAGATAAAATAGTGATGCAAGGAGTGATGGGAAAGGGCGAATGAATGTTATCTAAGCCCTTATTACTCACTATTGAGGGTAAAACAGTGTGGGGACATTTTATAATTTCCACAGACGCACCTATATGCCTTTTGGGGAGAGATCTCCTGCAAGCCTTGGATACTCAGATCTGCTTACAGCCGGAAGGGATAAAGCTAATAATTATGGGTTCATGTGTTCTGGCTAAGACACCAGAACCAGAGTCAACTAATCTGCAAATTCCAACAGGTTTAGAATCAGTTTCTAAAAAATTATGGAGCTCTTCAGGAATGGATGTGGGACTACTGAAATCAGCCAGTCCAGTCTCGATAAAAACAAAGGGGGGATTGCCTCCTGCAGTTAAACAATATCCTATCCCAAAGGAAGCAGAGAAGAGTATCCAAAAACAAACTGATCATTATCTGAAAATGGGTATCCTTAGAGTCTGTGAATCCCCATATAACACCCCAATTCTGCCAGTTAAAAAGAACAGGCAAGATGCTGATGGTGATCCAGAGTATCACTTTGTACAAGACTTCAGGGCTATAAACCAACATGTAGTTGCTCCACATCCAGTAGTCCCCGACCCATCAACCATTTTACTACAGATACTCCACTGGGCAACTTATTTTACTGTGATTGACCTAACAGCAGCCTTTTTTAGTATACCGATAGCTGAAGATAGCCAAGATCTCTTTGCTTTCACTTGGAAGGGACAACAATTAACTTGGACAAGGCTGCCACAGGGATTTACTGGGTCTCCGACTGTTTTTTCGCGTATACTTAAAAATGACCTCTCAGATATCGAACTTCCAGGACATTCTGCATTAATACAATATGTAGATGATTTGTTATTAGCAAGTAAAGATTATGAGACATGTTTGAAAGATACTGTTTCTCTATGTAACGCTCTTGCAGAAAAAGGGCATCGAGCATCTCTGTCTAAACTCCAGCTGTGTCAAAGAGAGGTAAAATATTTGGGTTTTATCTTAAGAGAAGGACACAGGTTAGTTGATCCAGAACGAGTAAAGACAATTCTTGATATGCCTCGTCCTGTAACAAAAAAACAGCTTAGGGGATTTTTAGGAGCTGTAGGATTCTGCCGACCGTGGATTCCGGGGTTAGCAGAACTTACTAAGCCTCTGGTACAGGCAACAAAAAAGGAGGAGATAGAGCCTTTGGCCTGGGGCCCAGAAAGGGAGAAAGCTTTTACATCTGTGAAAAAAGCGTTGGTTTCAGCCCCTGCTCTCGGGTTACCAGATTATAGCAAACTATTTGAATTATTTGTCCATGAGCGACAGGGAGTAGCAAGTGGGGTACTCACCCAAAAACTAGGCCCTCACCGTAGACCAGTGGCCTATTACTCCACGCAACTAGATGAGGTAGCTAAAGGCACTCCAGGACGCATCAGAGCAATAGCAGCTACTGCAGCTCTTACTGAAAAAAACACGACCTGTGGTTTTGGGTCATTCATTGACTGTGTATGTGCCACATGAAGTAGAACTGTTAATGAAGCAATATGCGACTCAAGCACTATCCCCACAGAGAGCTCACCGCTATGAACTGATAATACTGCATGCAGATAATGTGACTTTCAAAAGATGCAATATTTTGAATCCAGCAACGCTATTGCCTCAACCGGAGGACGGAGAGCCACATCATTCCTGTGAGCAGGTGGTCGTCAGCTCGAGCAAGCCCCGGGAGGACCTTAAAGATGAACCTTTGGAGAACCCGGACTTAGTTCTGTTTACAGATGGGTCATCCTATTATTTGGACGGAAGACGTCACTCCGGCTATGCTGTCACTAACGTCTTTGAGGTGCTCGAGGCCAATCCTTTGTCTCCATCAGTAAGTGCTCAAGGAGCAGAATTAATAGCATTGACCCAAGCAGCAAAAAATAGGTAAGAGCTTGCGGGTAAATGTCTATACCGACTCTAAATATGCATTTGGAGTGTGTCATGCAACAGGGATGTTATGGAAAGAACGAGGATTCTTGCCGTCATCAGGAAAGAAATTAGCTAATGGAGAAGAAATACGTAATTTGCTGGAAGCAGTTCAACTGCCCAAAGAAATTGCGGTAATACACTGCCCAGCCCATACTAAAGACACTACAGAAATTAGCAGAGGAAATGCTCTAGCCAACGCTGCTGCGAGGGCTGCAGCTCAACAACCTCTGAGAGAATGTATGGGGGCAGTTCCAAGGATGGACCAGAGTGAGTGGCCAAACTTAATAGACCCCAAAACTATGTATGAAAAAGACTGCTCAGTGGAAGAGAAAAAACAATGGGAACAGTGGGAAGCAAAACAAAATGGTGACGGAATATGGACAATTGGGGAAAAACCAATTCTACCAAAAAAATATTTAATTACTATAGCTAGGTGGTTTCACGATAAAGCTTATGGGGGAGCCGAGGGAATAGCTAAACAGGTACAGAAAGTATGGGCTGCTCCAGGAATCTGTGCAGCTGCTAGAAGAATAACAAATAGCTGCCCGACCTGCCAGAAGTTTTCAAATAACAAGCCAAGCTCAGATTTGGGGGGGACGACCATGGGCTTACTTCCCTTTCCAGAAGCTGCAAATAGCTTATGCAGATATGCCATCTGTCTATGGATACAAACACTTGTTAGTGATAATAGATCAGTTATCAGGCTGGGTAGAAGCTTTTCCAACAAGAAAGGCTGACACAGGGGGAGTGGTAAAAGCCTTACTGAAGGAAATCATACCCAGGTATGGGGTCCCAGAAGCCATTGATTCAGACAGGGGTGCCCATTTTACAGCAAGCATAATCAATCAGTTATGTAAATCGTTAGGAATAAAAAGAAACCTACATGCTCCTTATCACCCACAATCTTCAGGACAAGTAGAAAGAATGAATAGAACATTAAAAGAGAAAATAGCAAGAATATGCACACATGCTAGCCTAAAATGGCCAGAGGCATTAAACTTAGCTCTGTGGGATGTTCGAAATTCTCCACGGCAACCCATAGGACTACCACCAGCAGAAATTCTTTTTGGGAGACATTTAGCGATACCAGGGACTTATATCCCTGCTAAGACCAGCCTATGAGACGGAGATGAACGAGTAACACAATAGGTACTAGCCTTACAAGAACGGTTTAAGGCCTTGCAAAATCAGGCTCAGTGGTTTCAGCCGGTGCCATCAGACATTCAGGCACATGATATACAGCCTGGAGATAAAGTGTTGATAAAGGTATTCTCGCGAAAAACAAACCTAGAACCAAAATGGGAAGGACCCTATACTGTATTGTTAAGTTCTTACTGCGCTGTTAAAATTCTAGGAAAAGAGAATTGGATTCACCACTCTCACGTGAAACGAGTGACAGTCCAAGAAGCAAACACAGCAGAGGTTGCAGCAGAACAGTGAAAACAACCACGTAAAGCTCGATGGGATACACGACTTCCCCAGGGTAATCTGTTCGGACTCGCCTCACTAACACAAATCTCTTTCCCTTTACTGCACCCTGCTGTTTCAAACCCTGGCAATGCTACTTTCCCTAAGCTGTGGTCAAAGAACCTTAGAGTGGCCATGGTCCCAGGCCCGTGTTAAGTATACCGGAAGTATGGGATTAAGTTCTGATAAAAACTTAAACCTCTCAGCCCTGGTCATGCATGGAACTGAAGTATACTCAGAAAATGAATGGAGCTGGGATAATACTAACCAACTTCCCCAACTCCTGGGAAGGACAGGAAAGGAAATAAAGATAGGGTGTCGAGTGATCAACGGGTCCACCCATGAGAAGGCAACTCAAATCTCTCTCACTAAAATCAAATCAAATGAAAAAGAAAGGAAAATTTGTGCCACTGAAAAACTGGATTGTTGGTACAATTTTACCTTAGAACAACCTGTTTTTATAGTTTGCCTGTGGGCTCACCACAATGTGGGACTGTCATTTAAATTTAAAATAGACATTATTGAGCCCAGTACAGCAATACCTACCCTGACTACAATTATTTCCACCAATATAAATAACTCTGTTACCATGAAGAGTAAGAAAACCTTATCCCCACAAATCTTTGAAATTGGACCGTATGTGATTAGAAATACAGGCCAACAACGAGTGTTATTTAATCCATCATGGTCTCTCAAACGAGTAGAGCTATTAATGCAAATTATATCTCTACAATCAAACCGACCTGTTCACCATTCTTAGGTACGTCCTATGTGGGATGGACGGCGTGGTTACATAGGCGAACCCTCACCTCTCCAAAATGAACAAGGAGAGATGTGACCGGTATCATAGGAACAGGATTGGGAGTCCTAAACAGTATAGATGCTGAAGTACTCGTAAATAAACTGAGCACAACAACAAGTGACTTATACAGATTAAAACATCCATTGAGGTCTTCTCTATTAGCATTAGGAACTAACCAATGGCTTTCATCCGAGATATTACCTCAGTGGGAAAAAATGAATGAAAAAGATCACCACTTGATAGTGGATGCACTTGGGGAAGCCCAAATTAATATTTCCCTGGCCCTCAGTTGCATCCAAGCTCAACTGTGGATGCAATCTATGGCAGCAGCGATTATAAGGGAGGGGAAGAAGGCACTTTACCCACTGAAATTCGAAAGGTAATTTGGGATAATGTGACCGAATTTGAAAAGGAATTCCAATCCTGGTGGTATCTGGTCAATTTTACTTATGATCCTATCAACACTGAGGCCACAGCCTTTGTTTCAACAATACGTAATGCTTCAACATATACAATATATCCAATCATTGCGTTAGGATTAAATCACAATGGAGCTATACTCTATCCATTGGAACACAGAGTATGGGCCCAACGAAATGGAAATAAATGGCAAACTGTGGACGTTAGCGCATGTATTGTACAGGAACAGCAAGGGTTTATTTGTGAAAGTAATACCATCAAAGCCCAAGACATTTGTCTTGACACTGAGCAAAATGTTTGTCACTTTGAAATACACCCTGATGAAACACCTGCAACTATACTTGTATATATTGGGAGAGGGTGTGTATGTATGAGAACCTTTTGTAGTCTTATAGTTATAGATGGCATTGTAGTAGATATGAGTAATCATTGAAATATTTGTATTTGTAGCTTTACCAAAATCATGGGATGTGATTTCAATTATTCAGCTCCTATCACGTCTTATCAATTGTTACAATCTAATTATACATTAATTCAAAATTTACTACCTACTCCCATTGGGATGAATCTCACCCTGGTAAGGAAACTACTGCAACATGATGATTTGCATCGACTGCTAGAGCGCATCCGGAACAGTGGACAGAAAACTCTAATCACTGTTCACCATGATGCAAAAGAGATACATCATATCTTAGAAAGGGTAAAAAGGGACGGAGAACATCATGGCTGGGAAACTCTTCTAGGGTGGTCACCAACCACAACAGGGATTTATAATCATGTATTGCACCCGGTAGTAGTTGTGTTCAATTTAACTGTGTTATGCCTATTGCTTACGATCATATTATATATAAGAGTATGGAAAGTGATAGTATGCCTCGAAAGACTTCGAGAACTCTGTTTAAAATATTAGCAGGGATGCTTCATAAAAACAAAGGGGGGAAACTGTTAAAGAATAGTGAATTGAAACTGTCTAGAAATGGCTGCTTAGCACAACTTACATAAAACTTGCTTAGCATGAGTGGCTAGATTTGCTGAAGCCTTAGGCCGTGCGTGGGAAAAGTAACGAATCTTTACTTAGTTTAATAAAAAATAGTGCCTCAGAGCTCGTTCAGGCTGGGAAGATAAGGGAGCCACACGCAGTCTGCGCACCTGTGTCACCGACTCCGAGAGGGAAGACGCCAAAACAATGGGGGAAAATAAGACCTTGGGAGGCAACCGCCAGACCCAACAAAAACAGAAGTACAACCGTCATCAGAGACTGCAAAAAAACAAGAATAAGGAGAAAACCAGCTTGCCTCAGAAAGACGATGAGACCCAATGAGGAGCAGGAGATCCCAGAACAAAAAATTACTATTGGTCTAACTATCGCGTGAGGGGTGGGAAATGGAAGTCGAAAAGACTATAATTACCCAGGATTTGTTTATGTTAGGGTCCCTCTTCGGAGGCACCCAGCTCGAGCTGTAATTATGGCACACGTGTGATTAAAATTTAATTTGTTTTGATTTGGCTCTGAACTTTACTTGGGGGAACCTAGGGTCGAACTCTGTTATGGTGGCCGACAAGCCTAATTTCCGTAACAGGCCGATGAGGCTGCAAAATTATCCATGTCAGTGGCAGCATTAGTTCCAGAGAGAATGTTAAAAATGGAAATTCCAGTATACACTGAAAAAGAAAATAAATTAGCAGAAATACTGAAATGCATAAAAACTCCTGAAGGATGGTGGGTGACATCTACTGGACAGTGTGTGGTAACTTTGCCGATAATGAAGAAGCTGATGAAGCAAATACATGGTAGTACCCACATGGGAGCTGAGGCATTGGTTGAAACAGTTAAAAGATTTGCTGTGGGAGTTAGTATGTTAATAATTGCAAAGGGTATTACACAAAAATGTGAAATCTGTCTTAGAAATAATCCCAAGATTCAGAAGAAGCCCCCCCAGGGGAAGTAAAAAGGGGCTTCATGCCTGGGGATTACTGGCAAATTGATTTTTTCTGAATTACCAAGATGTAATGGATATAAATATTTGTTGGTAATTGTTGACACCTTTTCAGGATGGCCTGAGGCTTTCCCGTGTCGTACCACTAAAGCAAGGGAGGTAGTGAAAATGTTATTAAAAGAAATCATACCAAGATTTAGGGTACCAGAAGGGTTTTCTTCAGATAGGGGACCTCATTTTATAGCAGAAATAGTACAACAAATCTCAAAAATACTACAAATTAAATGGGACTTACATACCCCCTGGAGGCCACAATCCAGTGGAAAAGTGGAAAGAATGAATCAAACAATTAAGAGACAGGTAGGAAAATTGTGTCAGGAGACTCAGATGAAATGGACTGATGTTTTACCTCTGGCATTATTAAGAACCAGAATAACCCCAAGGGTTAGGGAGAAAGTTAGTCCATTTGAGATTCTGTATGGCAAACCTTACACTGTAAATTTAACTGGAAATGAAATTCAAATGCACGTTAAGGGTGATCAAATTTTAAGTGATTATCTCTTGTCTATGGCAAAGGTTCTTCTCTCCGTAGGTACATCCAGTTATACTTTTAGATTACACCCGAGTGAAAGCAGTACCTCGAGAGACGTGGAAAGCTGAACAAGTTCAACCTCTAAAGTTAAAAATATATAAAGATATAGGAGATGTATTAGAAGCGAATCGGTTTTAAATTTAGATTGTATTCAGGGAAAAAATGCTTTAATCTGTTTGTTAGGAATAGGGTTAATATTGTTGTTACGGTATCTGTGTAAAAATGATGTTCTCCTTAACAACCAGGGGAGAAATGTGGTGGTTAGTTTTTCTAGGTTACCTGAGCCAAACAATTAAAGGGAATCAGGAAGGATTTTGGAGTCACAATCTCCATTTGGAAGTAATTACGAAATCTATGAAGATAGTTAACCAGAGGGATTGCTGGGTGTGTACCCACTTCCCTGAACTTTCCAACAAGGGCTTCCCACTAATTGGAGTGCCTATGAAACAACCAAACAGGAATGGGAAGTCCAGAGTGTGACAGGAGATTATTATCAATGTATCCAAAGATGTAATAATAGTAATAAATGGTGGGAGAAAACTATACTTTATGGAAAGCAACCGATCAACTGTACTGGAGCCATTAAGGTAGGAGGTTATAAAGATTGCTCTCGGATACCTGAATAGGTTATAAGTGGCCAAGTAAGGAACTAAATGGGTGGCGTGTTCCAAAAGGTAGTGGATGGTATTGGTTGTGTGGAAACAAGGCACGAAAAGTGCTACCTCCTAATTGGTCAGGGACATGTACTTTAGGGGCAATAATCCCTAATGTTACTATAAGAAAAGAATTGAGTAATAAATACCAAAAATCCTGGCTAAGAACATTCATAAGGAGACAAAAGAGGGTCAATAATCCTGTAATAGATCGACCTACTAGGTTGCAGTCATTCGTAAGGTGGCTGTTTCCACAACTGGGAGTGAGTGAACTTGAAAAAGCAATAGTAAATATTTCAGCAGTTATTGAAAAAAATAGGGAATAAAACCTCTGATGCCACTGCAGCTTTACAAGAGGAGGTTTCAGAAATTGCTAAAATAACTACCCAAAACAGGATGGCTCTAGAGATGTTATTGGCATCTCAGGGAGGAGTATGTACAGTAATAAATACTAGTTGCTGTGTATATGTGGATCAAAGCGGGAGAATTTCTACCGATCTAAATGAAATCTGGAAGCAGACTGAAATCTTACATGGGGTTCAGAAAGAGGATACCTCTTTTGGATTTGAAGAAACATGGAAATGGTTGACTTCCTGGTTCCCTGACGTGAGCTCATGGGTTAAAAAGTGTTTAACAATTTTGGGAATGGTGTTAGTAGTTTTTGTATGCGTTTATGTAGTGATTCAATGCATTTGTAGATGTTGTACAAAATTAATATGGGAAAGATTTTAAAAGAGTGAGACTAATATGAAAATGGTCATATAAGTCTCAAAGGGGGGAATTGTTACAAGACAACCCTGGGAAGCTCAGAAGGAATGCGTGAACTAGGTAGATTAGGATAACTTCTAACATTAAGTCTGAAGTGGTCTAGAGGTAGCCACTTAGATAAAACTTGCTTCATGAGTAGCTAAATTTGCTGAAGCCTTAGGCCGCACTCCTAGTTCAGTAAGAAAGGGCCCCAGAGCTGGTGCAGGCTGGAAAGATAAGGGAGTTACAAGCAGTTTGCATTCCTGTGCCCCACACTCCGAAAGGGAGGATGTCAAGGCTTTGAAATAAGGCCTGCTTGGGCACCAGGACCTTGGGAAGCAAAACAGCAGCAGCCTCAGTGCCTGATATACGAGGGGCAGGCCAGTGCCTGCTGGCTGTGCTTGTGAGGTCACAGCAGCCTCCGTGCCCTATAGGCCAGTGGCAGGCCCATAGCTGCTGGCTGTGCTCGTGAGGTCACAGCAGTCCCATTGACTGATATGCCAGTGGGACGCCCAAGGCTGTTTGCTGTGCTTGTGAGGTCACATTTGTCTCAGTGCTTCACAGGCCAGTGGCAGGCTCCTGGCTGCTGGCTGTGCCCGTGAGGTCACAGCAGCCTCTGTGCCCTATAGGGCAGTGGCAGGCTCATGGCTGTTTGCTGTGCTTATGAGCTCACAGCAGTCTGAGTGCCTGATAGCCAGTGGCAGGCCCATAGCTGCTGGCTGTGCTTGTAAGGTCACAGCAGTCCTATTGCCTGATAGGCCCGTGGCAGGCCTCTGTCTGCTGGCTGCCTTTTGAGGTCACATTTGTCTCTGTACCTTATAGGGCAGTGGGAGGCCTCTGGCTCCTCCCTGTGCTTGTGAGGTCCCATCAGCCTCCTTTTCCTGTAGGCCAGTGGCAGGCCCATAGCTGCTGGCTGTGCTTGTCAGGTCACAACACTCCTACAGCCTGATAGGCCAGCAGCAGGCCCCTGGCTGCTGACTGTGGTTGTGAGGTCACAGCAGCCTCAGTGCTGTATAGGCCAGTGGCAGGCCAATGGTGGCTGGCTGTGCTTGTGAGGTCACAACACTCCTACAGCCTGATAGGCCAGCAGCAGGCCCCTGGCTGCTGACTGCGCTTGTGGGGTCATAGAAGCCTCAGTGCATCATAAGCCAGTGGCAGGCCCAAAGCTGCTGGCTGTGCTTGTAAGGTCACAGCAGTCCTGTTTCCTGATAGGCCAGTGGCAGGCCTCTGTCTGCCTTTTGAGGTCACATTTGTCTCTGTACCTTATAGTGCAGTGGGAGGCCCCTGGCTGCTGGCTGTGCTTGTGAGGTCACAGCAGCCTCCTTTTCCTGTAGGCCAGAGGGAGGCCAATGGCTGCTTGGTGTGCTGGTTAGGTCAAAGCAGCCTCAGTGCCTGTTTGGACAGTGGCAGGCCAATGGCTGCTGGCTGTGCTTGTGAGGTCACATCAGCCTCTGTACCCTATAGGCCAGTGGCAGGCCCATAGCTCCTGGCTGTGCTTGTCAGGTCACAACACTCCTACAGCCTGAGAGGCCAGCAGCAGGCCCCTGGCTGCTGACTGTGCTTGTTGAGGTCATAGCAGCCTCAGTGCCTCATAGGCCAGTGGCAGGCCCATAGCTGCTGGCTGTGCTTGTAAGGTCACAGCAGTCCTATTTCCTGATAGGCCCGTGGCAGGCCTCTGTCTGCTGGCTGCCTTTTGAGGTCACATTTGTCTCTGTACCTTATAGGGCAATGGCAGGCCTCTTGCTCCTCGCTGTATTTGTGAGGTCACTGCAGCCTCAGTGCTTCACAGGCCAATGGCAGGCCCCTGGCTGCTGGCTGTGCTTGTGAGGTCACAGCAGCCTCCGTGCCCTTTATGGCAGTGGCAGGCCCGTGACAGTGTGCTGTGCTTGTGAATAATTTGTAGTACAGAGGATCTGACAATGAAGGATAATCCTCTTTTGAGAATCTGAAGGGCTATAAAGCCCTGCTCTCTCTTGGCATGGCTCAGGCAACAGTTTGTGGTGTTTTAGGGGCGGCACTAATTGCTGCCCGGTGGGGGAGGCAAGGTGATAAAAAGACCATTGAGTCCTTGGGAGAACACATAAGAAACTCCCAGAGTCGAGCCAAAGAGACAATCGAGTTCTTGCAAGACTCCCGGAGTCGAGCCAAAGAGACAGTTGAGTCTTTGCAAGAACAGGTAAGAAACTTGCAAAGTCAGCTCACTGCGGAGCGCAACCATACTCAGCGGCTTCACATAATCTTATCGGACTCACTAGACCGAGAGAGAATCCTGCGGTCTGAATTGGAAGAAAACAGGCGGGGGGTTGATGATAGTGAACCGGGATTCTCGAATTTGGCCGAACTAGACGGAAAACAGGCATCTGATCTAAAATCCATATATCCAATTAAAGAATTAGAAGACAGCAGGAACTGCTTTTATCCTGGAGATGGGAACGTAGTAATGAGACCCTTGATTAAAACAGAAACCACTGACAATGGTCAGGGGGGTATTCAACGACGTACCACGCGTATGATCCCCTATTCCCCTCAGGACTTCGGAAAAATACTCCCGGGGCTCCCGGGAAACTGAAACTGAGTATGTGTGGAGAGTCTCCCTCACCGGGGGGGGATCGCATTCTGCTGAGCGAAGATGAAGCTAGAGGATATTGGGGACCCAGAGTCTTTCTAACCACAAATGATAACAGGGAACCATGGTCCTTGACCCAGAGGGTAGCCTACTGGGCAGGAGGATTAGACCAATGGAAAGAGGAGACCCTTTTTCTATTAAAACACCCACAGCGGGCCACATTCTGGAAAGCGTGCAGAAAACTGCTTGCCTCCAATTGATGCATGACCGTTTGCTGCTTCCGCAGCAGCCCTCCCCCATGCAGTGTGTGGCAGACCCCGAGAGGTCACATCCTCTGATCAGGGGACTTCCTGATGCTTTAAAACTATATGCTGTTCAGCTGCAAGACCGATTACGAACTCCCCGACCGAGACGAAGGGGAGGCCCCCCCAACATGACTTGGGGGGAGGTGGCACAGGAGCTAATTAATTACGGAAGGCGTATGGGATTCACTGGCCAGGGGGAAACAAAGCATAAAGCAGAAATAAGAAGAGTTGAGGAAAGTGGGAGGCAATATAAATCACTGCAACACCCACATCCTGGGAAACCGGTACGGGTGTTGGATAGCAGGAGACAATTATTATGGGCAGAAGGCATTTCAAAGGGAATTCCCAGAGAAGTCATGGATAGGTTACCAACTCCCAACCTGGAAGGTTTGGTAAGAAGTTGGGACAGGATAAGGGGAACCCCATCTTCCTCAAACCCCAAAGTTCCTCCTCCCTTATCCCAAGACCCCGTCTGCACCCCAGGACTCTTAAAACGAACCCTGAGACCGCACATTCCTGGATGGGCGCGACGAATATCTGATGCAGTAACTAAAGTCAATGGACGATGGGGAGTAAATGGCTGCCCCAGACTCGCTGCTTTTTGCCCTAATCCTCCATCCCTCTTACCTGGGACTGGGGAGAATAAGAAACCGAGGAATCCCTTGTATTACCTGGGACAACCGGTTCTAGTGGACTTACCCACTGTGGGACAAATACCTCTAGTACTAAAAGCTTCAAAAAATCTGTATGCATGGGTAGCTACTGATGCCCATGGGAAAGATCATAGAATCCATACCAGGTGGATCCTCCCTTCCTTTTAGGTCAACAATGTAAAAGGAAGAGGGCACTGGGGAAGAAGACTTGTCTTATGTTGAGCTTGAGTGTCCTCAACGATACTACCTGTGGTAGTTATAACAGTTATTTTTATCATTTTTTGTAATTGTGTGCTGCGATCATAATTAGCTTTATTGTTGAAAACACAACAGCCAAGAATGGCATTCTTAACTTGTGTTGGAAAGATACTTCTTGTCTTAATGTGCTTATATGTGCTATGGCAAACCTACCACCAGAATACACTTCTGGGGCTTGGTATTGTACCGGCCGAATAGGTGATGGGGCAACCACCTTCTTCAGCCCTCTGGGCAACAGAGACGCAACTTACTTTCAATTCCCACCAGGGATAAACGGGCCATTTGCTCAGGGCATTGGAGCTAAGAAGGGGCATTACTGGATATGCAGGCACACAGCATATACATTTTTACCCACGGGGTGGTTGGGAATTTGTTATATAGGGATTATCAGACCTTTGTTTTTCCTTTTGCCAGAAACAAGTGGACCTCGGTTAGGCATAAAGGTATATGATAACCTTGGAGACAGAAGTGTTGCCTGTAAGACGCGATCCATTAAGGGAAATTTGGGCGGGACGCAAAAATGGGGAAATAATCAGACTACAAGCGGCTCTAGAAATTATTACCAACAAAACCGCTGACACGATAGATCTTCTAACTTGGCAATCCCAACAGATGCGCACGGCAATCCTTCAGCACCACATGGTTTTTAGATTACCTGTTAGCTGAAGAGGGAGAAGTGTGTGGGAAATTAAATATTCCTAACTGTTGTTTGGAAATAGATGATGTAGGCGAAGTAGTTCTCCAGTTAACCAAAGATATCAGAAAAATAGCCCACGTCCCCGTCCAAACCTGGAATGGCTGGAGTGGCGATTTGTAGTCCTGGTTACTGGGGGCACCGTGGGTGAAACAGTTAATATTGTATTTGTTAGGTGCAGTTGCCGCCTTAATGTTCTTGTATAATTCCTTGCTTTGTTCAATTAATCGGACATGTTGTGTCAAATATGCAATTTGTTCCTACCACCTTGCCGGACGGCATAAAGAAAATCCGTGCCATCCATTGGCCGTGGCCAACCACAGTACCCATCATTTCCCAGTTTCTCCTGAAGGAGGAAATTGCATATTGACATCCACAGCGCATTTGCCAGCTGTTTTATGCCTATTGTAACAATCCTACCTCATTAACTCAGTTTTGATGTCTGTTTTGTAAAGTTAACTGTTGTTGAAGTTGTTAAAGAATAAGCTTGCATTGAGCAAGACCTCTGTTTAATCACTGTTAAGCACTTTATTTTTTACCCAAACCCATGTTGTTCCCACGACTTCCCCCCCGTCCCTAATTCTCTCTCCTTTCCTTCCTTCCTTGCTTGCTTTCTTTCTCTCTCTCTCTCTCTCCTGCTGCCAAGCTGCAATGTTGAGACACGGGGTGGTGTAGAGGACCGGTACTAAATGCGGTTTTGTCTTGACATTGCTGCTGCTGCTGCAAAGCTGCCGCTGCCAAGGTGTGTCGGGCAATGCCGCGCTGGCGCCCCCGGGAGCCGTCTGCGAAGTAAACAACCTCGTGCACCTGCACAGGGTAAAAAGGGTGCGAAAAGGGCAGAAGGGCGTCTCTAGGGCACGAACCGCACGTACTCATTTGCCATCTGCGCATGAGCAGGAGACCCCCAGATACCCCAGCCCATTTCTGGAAGGTTCCGAGAGGGCGGACTGCGCATGACGGTTAATCTGCATGGGAAGCGAGGAAGCACCTCCCAGAGGCCGGGCAAGAACCTATAAAAACTGCAGACTGTGTGAATGGGGGGGCTTGCTTGCGACGACTGAAGAACTCGAGCAGAGTCAGCGGAACCAGACGGGAGCTTCCCCCCTCTGCCCCCCCGCCCCGCCGCAAGGACTCCCAAAAGAAGAGGACCAACGGGACGCCGCTGGATCCACGGGTGGTGATATCTTTCTCTCTCTCTCTTCCCCTTTTCCTCTCTTTTTCCCTAAACGTGTGACGCGGGACATGTCTCGTTAGTTGATTCCATTTTGCCTTAATAAATCTTAAACTGGTTGGCTGGTGTCGTTTTCACCTTAATTGAGTGCAAGGGCATCACGAACTTGGTCGTTGGTCCTAAGGGGAGGGAGGTCGTCCTGAACGACTCCTTTCGGGCCACGACACATGTCTGATAGGCCAGTGGCAGACCCACAGCTGCTGGCTTTGCTTGTGAGGTCACAGCAGCCTGAGTGTCTTATAGGGCAGTGGCAGGCCCCTGTCTGCTGGCTGTGCTTGTGAGGTCACAGCAGCCTCAGTGCTTCACAGGCCAGTGGCAGGCACGTGGCTGCTGGCTGTGCTTTTCAGGTTACAGAAGCTTCAGTGCCAGGTATGCCAGTTCGAGGCCAATGACTGCTGGGTGGACTTGTGAGGTCAGAGAAGCCTCAGTGCCCTATAGGGCAGTGGCAGGCCCATAGCTGCTCACTGGGCTTCTGAGGTCACAGCAGCCTCCATGCCCTTTAGGGCAGTGGCAGGCCCCTGACTATTTACTGTGCTTCTGAGTTGACAGCAGCGTCAGCGCCTCATCAGGCAGTTGGAGGCCAATGGCTGCTGGCTGTGCTTGTGAGGTCACAGCAGCCTCAGTGCCTGACAGGCCCATGGGAGGCCAATGTCTGCTTGGTGTGCTTTTGAGGTCACAGCAGCCTCCGTGCCTCCTAGGCCAGTGGCAGGCCCGAAGCTGCTGGCTGTGCTTGTAACGTCACAGCAGTCCTATTTCCTGATAGGCTTGTGGCAGGCCTCTGTCTGCTGGCTGCCTTTTGAGGTCACATTTGTCTCTGTACCTTATAGGGCAGTGGGAGGCCTCTGGCTCCTCGCTGTGCTTGTGAGGTCCCATCAGCCTCCTTTTCCTGTAGGCCAGAGGGAGGCCAATGGCTGCTTGGTGTGCTGGTTAGGTCAAAGCAGCCTCCGTTCCCTATAGGCCAGTGGCAGGCCCATAGCTGCTGGCTGTGCTTGTGAGGTCACAGCAGTCCTATTTCCTGATAGGGCCGTGGAAGGCCCCTGTGTGCTGGATGCCTTTTGAGGTCACATTTGTCTCTGTACCTTATAGGTCAGTGGGGGGCCCCTGGCTACTCGCTGTGCTTGTGAGGTCACATCAGCCTCCTTTTCTTGTAGGCCAGCGGCAGACAAATTGCTGCTGGCTGTGCTTGTCAGGTCACAACACTCCTACAGCCTGATTGGCCAGCAGCAGGCCCCTGCCTGCTGGCTGTGCTTGTGAGGTCACAGCAGCCTCAGTGCCTCATAGCACAGTGGCAGGCCCATAGCTGCTGGCTTTGCTTGTGAGGTCACAGCAGCCTCAGTGTCTTATATGGCAGTGGCAGGCCCCTGTCTGCTGTCTGTGCTTGTGAGGTCACAGCAGCCTCCATGCCTCCTAGGCCAGTGACAGACCCACAGCTCAGTGCTCCTGAGGCCAGTTGTAGGCTCCTAGCTGCTGGCTGTGCTGGTGAGGTCACAGCAGCCTCAATGCCTCCTAGGCCAGTGTCAGGCTCATGGCTGCTTTCTGTGCTTGTGAGGTCACAGCAGCCTCCGTGCCTCAAAGGCCAATGGCAGGCCCCTGGCTGCTGGCTGTGCTTGTGAGGTCACAGCAGCCTCCGTGCCCTTTATGGCAGTGGCAGGCCCGTGACAGTGTGCTGTGCTTGTGAATAATTTGTAGTACAGAGGATCTGACAATGAAGGATAATCCTCTTTTGAGAATCTGAAGGGCTATAAAGCCCTGCTCTCTCTTGGCATGGCTCAGGCAACAGTTTGTGGTGTTTTAGGGGCGGCACTAATTGCTGCCCGGTGGGGGAGGCAAGGTGATAAAAAGACCATTGAGTCCTTGGGAGAACACATAAGAAACTCCCAGAGTCGAGCCAAAGAGACAATCGAGTTCTTGCAAGACTCCCGGAGTCGAGCCAAAGAGACAGTTGAGTCTTTGCAAGAACAGGTAAGAAACTTGCAAAGTCAACTCACTGCGGAGCGCAACCATACTCAGCGGCTTCACATAATCTTATCGGACTCACTAGACCGAGAGAGAATCCTGCGGTCTGAATTGGAAGAAAACAGGCGGGGGGTTAATGATAGTGAACCGGGATTCTCGAATTTGGCCGAACTAGACGGAAAACAGGCATCTGATCTAAAATCCATATATCCAATTAAAGAATTAGAAGACAGCAGGAACTGCTTTTATCCTGGAGATGGGAACGTAGTAATGAGACCCTTGATTAAAACAGAAACCACTGACAATGGTCAGGGGGGTATTCAACGACGTACCACGCGTATGATCCCCTATTCCCCTCAGGACTTCGGAAAAATACTCCCGGGGCTCCCGGGAAACTGAAACTGAGTATGTGTGGAGAGTCTCCCTCACCGGGGGGGGATCGCATTCTGCTGAGCGAAGATGAAGCTAGAGGATATTGGGGACCCAGAGTCTTTCTAACCACAAATGATAACAGGGAACCATGGTCCTTGACCCAGAGGGTAGCCTACTGGGCAGGAGGATTAGACCAATGGAAAGAGGAGACCCTTTTTCTATTAAAACACCCACAGCGGGCCACATTCTGGAAAGCGTGCAGAAAACTGCTTGCCTCCAATTGATGCATGACCGTTTGCTGCTTCCGCAGCAGCCCTCCCCCATGCAGTGTGTGGCAGACCCCGAGAGGTCACATCCTCTGATCAGGGGACTTCCTGATGCTTTAAAACTATATGCTGTTCAGCTGCAAGACCGATTACGAACTCCCCGACCGAGACGAAGGGGAGGCCCCCCCAACATGACTTGGGGGGAGGTGGCACAGGAGCTAATTAATTACGGAAGGCGTATGGGATTCACTGGCCAGGGGGAAACAAAGCATAAAGCAGAAATAAGAAGAGTTGAGGAAAGTGGGAGGCAATATAAATCACTGCAACACCCACATCCTGGGAAACCGGTACGGGTGTTGGATAGCAGGAGACAATTATTATGGGCAGAAGGCATTTCAAAGGGAATTCCCAGAGAAGTCATGGATAGGTTACCAACTCCCAACCTGGAAGGTTTGGTAAGAAGTTGGGACAGGATAAGGGGAACCCCATCTTCCTCAAACCCCAAAGTTCCTCCTCCCTTATCCCAAGACCCCGTCTGCACCCCAGGACTCTTAAAACGAACCCTGAGACCGCACATTCCTGGATGGGCGCGACGAATATCTGATGCAGTAACTAAAGTCAATGGACGATGGGGAGTAAATGGCTGCCCCAGACTCGCTGCTTTTTGCCCTAATCCTCCATCCCTCTTACCTGGGACTGGGGAGAATAAGAAACCGAGGAATCCCTTGTATTACCCGGGACAACCGGTTCTAGTGGACTTACCCACTGTGGGACAAATACCTCTAGTACTAAAAGCTTCAAAAAATCTGTATGCATGGGTAGCTACTGATGCCCATGGGAAAGATCATAGAATCCATACCAGGTGGATCCTCCCTTCCTTTTAGGTCAACAATGTAAAAGGAAGAGGGCACTGGGGAAGAAGACTTGTCTTATGTTGAGCTTGAGTGTCCTCAACGATACTACCTGTGGTAGTTATAACAGTTATTTTTATCATTTTTTGTAATTGTGTGCTGCGATCATAATTAGCTTTATTGTTGAAAACACAACAGCCAAGAATGGCATTCTTAACTTGTGTTGGAAAGATACTTCTTGTCTTAATGTGCTTATATGTGCTATGGCAAACCTACCACCAGAATACACTTCTGGGGCTTGGTATTGTACCGGCCGAATAGGTGATGGGGCAACCACCTTCTTCAGCCCTCTGGGCAACAGAGACGCAACTTACTTTCAATTCCCACCAGGGATAAACGGGCCATTTGCTCAGGGCATTGGAGCTAAGAAGGGGCATTACTGGATATGCAGGCACACAGCATATACATTTTTACCCACGGGGTGGTTGGGAATTTGTTATATAGGGATTATCAGACCTTTGTTTTTCCTTTTGCCAGAAACAAGTGGACCTCGGTTAGGCATAAAGGTATATGATAACCTTGGAGACAGAAGTGTTGCCTGTAAGACGCGATCCATTAAGGGAAATTTGGGCGGGACGCAAAAATGGGGAAATAATCAGACTACAAGCGGCTCTAGAAATTATTACCAACAAAACCGCTGACACGATAGATCTTCTAACTTGGCAATCCCAACAGATGCGCACGGCAATCCTTCAGCACCACATGGTTTTTAGATTACCTGTTAGCTGAAGAGGGAGAAGTGTGTGGGAAATTAAATATTCCTAACTGTTGTTTGGAAATAGATGATGTAGGCGAAGTAGTTCTCCAGTTAACCAAAGATATCAGAAAAATAGCCCACGTCCCCGTCCAAACCTGGAATGGCTGGAGTGGCGATTTGTAGTCCTGGTTACTGGGGGCACCGTGGGTGAAACAGTTAATATTGTATTTGTTAGGTGCAGTTGCCACCTTAATGTTCTTGTATAATTCCTTGCTTTGTTCAATTAATCGGACATGTTGTGTCAAATATGCAATTTGTTCCTACCACCTTGCCGGACGGCATAAAGAAAATCCGTGCCATCCATTGGCCGTGGCCAACCACAGTACCCATCATTTCCCAGTTTCTCCTGAAGGAGGAAATTGCATATTGACATCCACAGCGCATTTGCCAGCTGTTTTATGCCTATTGTAACAATCCTACCTCATTAACTCAGTTTTGATGTCTGTTTTGTAAAGTTAACTGTTGTTGAAGTTGTTAAAGAATAAGCTTGCATTGAGCAAGACCTCTGTTTAATCACTGTTAAGCACTTTATTTTTTACCCAAACCCATGTTGTTCCCACGACTTCCCCCCCGTCCCTAATTCTCTCTCCTTTCCTTCCTTCCTTGCTTGCTTTCTTTCTCTCTCTCTCTCTCCTGCTGCCAAGCTGCAATGTTGAGACACGGGGTGGTGTAGAGGACCGGTACTAAATGCGGTTTTGTCTTGACATTGCTGCTGCTGCTGCAAAGCTGCCGCTGCCAAGGTGTGTCGGGCAATGCCGTGCTGGCGCCCCCGGGAGCCGTCTGCGAAGTAAACAACCTCGTGCACCTGCACAGGGTAAAAAGGGTGCGAAAAGGGCAGAAGGGCGTCTCTAGGGCACGAACCGCACGTACTCATTTGCCATCTGCGCATGAGCAGGAGACCCCCAGATACCCCAGCCCATTTCTGGAAGGTTCCGAGAGGGCGGACTGCGCATGACGGTTAATCTGCATGGGAAGCGAGGAAGCACCTCCCAGAGGCCGGGCAAGAACCTATAAAAACTGCAGACTGTGTGAATGGGGGGGCTTGCTTGCGACGACTGAAGAACTCGAGCAGAGTCAGCGGAACCAGACGGGAGCTTCCCCCCTCTGCCCCCCCGCCCCGCCGCAAGGACTCCCAAAAGAAGAGGACCAACGGGACGCCGCTGGATCCACGGGTGGTGATATCTTTCTCTCTCTCTCTTCCCCTTTTCCTCTCTTTTTCCCTAAACGTGTGACGCGGGACATGTCTCGTTAGTTGATTCCATTTTGCCTTAATAAATCTTAAACTGGTTGGCTGGTGTCGTTTTCACCTTAATTGAGTGCAAGGGCATCACGAACTTGGTCGTTGGTCCTAAGGGGAGGGAGGTCGTCCTGAACGACTCCTTTCGGGCCACGACACGTGTCTGATAGGCCAGTGGCAGACCCACAGCTGCTGGCTTTGCTTGTGAGGTCACAGCAGCCTGAGTGTCTTATAGGGCAGTGGCAGGCCCCTGTCTGCTGGCTGTGCTTGTGAGGTCACAGCAGCCTCAGTGCTTCACAGGCCAGTGGCAGGCACGTGGCTGCTGGCTGTGCTTTTCAGGTTACAGAAGCTTCAGTGCCAGGTATGCCAGTTCGAGGCCAATGACTGCTGGGTGGACTTGTGAGGTCAGAGAAGCCTCAGTGCCCTATAGGGCAGTGGCAGGCCCATAGCTGCTCACTGGGCTTCTGAGGTCACAGCAGCCTCCATGCCCTTTAGGGCAGTGGCAGGCCCCTGACTATTTACTGTGCTTCTGAGTTGACAGCAGCGTCAGCGCCTCATCAGGCAGTTGGAGGCCAATGGCTGCTGGCTGTGCTTGTGAGGTCACAGCAGCCTCAGTGCCTGACAGGCCCATGGGAGGCCAATGTCTGCTTGGTGTGCTTTTGAGGTCACAGCAGCCTCCGTGCCTCCTAGGCCAGTGGCAGGCCCGAAGCTGCTGGCTGTGCTTGTAACGTCACAGCAGTCCTATTTCCTGATAGGCTTGTGGCAGGCCTCTGTCTGCTGGCTGCCTTTTGAGGTCACATTTGTCTCTGTACCTTATAGGGCAGTGGGAGGCCTCTGGCTCCTCGCTGTGCTTGTGAGGTCCCATCAGCCTCCTTTTCCTGTAGGCCAGAGGGAGGCCAATGGCTGCTTGGTGTGCTGGTTAGGTCAAAGCAGCCTCCGTTCCCTATAGGCCAGTGGCAGGCCCATAGCTGCTGGCTGTGCTTGTGAGGTCACAGCAGTCCTATTTCCTGATAGGGCCGTGGAAGGCCCCTGTGTGCTGGATGCCTTTTGAGGTCACATTTGTCTCTGTACCTTATAGGTCAGTGGGGGGCCCCTGGCTACTCGCTGTGCTTGTGAGGTCACATCAGCCTCCTTTTCTTGTAGGCCAGCGGCAGACCAATTGCTGCTGGCTGTGCTTGTCAGGTCACAACACTCCTACAGCCTGATTGGCCAGCAGCAGGCCCCTGGCTGCTGGCTGTGCTTGTGAGGTCACAGCAGCCTCAGTGCCTCATAGCACAGTGGCAGGCCCATAGCTGCTGGCTTTGCTTGTGAGGTCACAGCAGCCTCAGTGTCTTATATGGCAGTGGCAGGCCCCTGTCTGCTGTCTGTGCTTGTGAGGTCACAGCAGCCTCCATGCCTCCTAGGCCAGTGACAGACCCACAGCTCAGTGCTCCTGAGGCCAGTTGTAGGCTCCTAGCTGCTGGCTGTGCTGGTGAGGTCACAGCAGCCTCAATGCCTCCTAGGCCAGTGTCAGGCTCATGGCTGCTTTCTGTGCTTGTGAGGTCACAGCAGCCTCCGTGCCTCAAAGGCCAATGGCAGGCCCCTGGCTGCTGGCTGTGCTTGTGAGGTCACAGCAGCCTCCGTGCCCTTTATGGCAGTGGCAGGCCCGTGACAGTGTGCTGTGCTTGTGAATAATTTGTAGTACAGAGGATCTGACAATGAAGGATAATCCTCTTTTGAGAATCTGAAGGGCTATAAAGCCCTGCTCTCTCTTGGCATGGCTCAGGCAACAGTTTGTGGTGTTTTAGGGGCGGCACTAATTGCTGCCCGGTGGGGGAGGCAAGGTGATAAAAAGACCATTGAGTCCTTGGGAGAACACATAAGAAACTCCCAGAGTCGAGCCAAAGAGACAATCGAGTTCTTGCAAGACTCCCGGAGTCGAGCCAAAGAGACAGTTGAGTCTTTGCAAGAACAGGTAAGAAACTTGCAAAGTCAACTCACTGCGGAGCGCAACCATACTCAGCGGCTTCACATAATCTTATCGGACTCACTAGACCGAGAGAGAATCCTGCGGTCTGAATTGGAAGAAAACAGGCGGGGGGTTAATGATAGTGAACCGGGATTCTCGAATTTGGCCGAACTAGACGGAAAACAGGCATCTGATCTAAAATCCATATATCCAATTAAAGAATTAGAAGACAGCAGGAACTGCTTTTATCCTGGAGATGGGAATGTAGTAATGAGACCCTTGATTAAAACGGAAACCACTGACAATGGTCAGGGGGGTATTCAACGACGTACCACGCGTATTATCCCCTATTCCCCTCAGGACTTGGCTAAAATACAGGAAAAATACTCCCGGGGCTCCCGGGAAACTGAAACTGAGTATGTGTGGAGAGTCTCCCTCACCGGGGGGGATCGCATTCTGCTGAGCGAAGATGAAGCTAGAGGATATTGGGGACCCAGAGTCTTTCTAACCACAAATGATAACAGGGAACCATGGTCCTTGACCCAGAGGGTAGCCTACTGGGCAGGAGGATTAGACCCAATGGAAAGAGGAGACCCTTTTTCTATTAAAACACCCACAGCGGGCCACATTCTGGAAAGCGTGCAGAAAACTGCTTGCCTCCAATTGATGCATGACCGTTTGCTGCTTCCGCAGCAGCCCTCCCCCATGCAGTGTGTGGCAGACCCCGAGAGGTTACATCCTCTGATCAGGGGACTTCCTGATGCTGTTCAGCTGCAAGACCGATTACGAACTCCCCGACTGAGACGAAGGGGAGGCCCCCCCCAACATGACTTGGGGGGAGGTGGCACAGGAACTAATTAATTACGGAAGGCGTATGGGATTCACTGGCCAGGGGGAAACAAAGCATAAAGCAGAAATAAGAAGAGTTGAGGAAAGTGGGAGGCAATATAAATCACTGCAACACCCACATCCTGGGAAACCGGTACGGGTGTTGGATAGCAGGAGACAATTATTATGGGCAGAAGGCATTTCAAAGGGAATTCCCAGAGAAGTCATGGATAGGTTACCAACTCCCAACCTGGAAGGTTTGGTAAGAAGTTGGGACAGGATAAGGGGAACCCCATCTTCCTCAAACCCCAAAGTTCCTCCTCCCTTATCCCAAGACCCCGTCTGCACCCCAGGACTCTTAAAACGAACCCTGAGACCACACAATCCCGGATGGGCGCGACGAATATCTGATGCAGTAACTAAAGTCAATGGACGATGGGGAGTAAATGGCTGCCCCAGACTCGCTGCTTTTTGCCCTAATCCTCCATCCCTCTTACCTGGGACTGGGGAGAATAAGAAACCGAGGAATCCCTTGTATTACCCGGGACAACCGGTTCTAGTGGACTTACCCACTGTGGGACAAATACCTCTAGTACTAAAAGCTTCAAAAAATCTGTATGCATGGGTAGCTACTGATGCCCATGGGAAAGATCATAGAATCCATACCAGGTGGATCCTCCCTTCCTTTTAGGTCAACAATGTAAAAGGAAGAGGGCACTGGGGAAGAAGACTTGTCTTATGTTGAGCTTGAGTGTCCTCAACGATACTACCTGTGGTAGTTATAACAGTTATTTTTATCATTTTTTGTAATTGTGTGCTGCGATCATAATTAGCTTTATTGTTGAAAGCACAACAGCCAAGAATGGCATTCTTAACTTGTGTTGGAAAGATACTTCTTGTCTTAATGTGCTTACATGTGCTATGGCAAACCTACCACCAGAATACACTTCTGGGGCTTGGTATTGTACCGGCCAAATAGGTGATGGGGCAACCACCTTCTTCAGCCCTCTGGGCAACAGAGACGCAACTTACTTTCAATTCCCACCAGGGATAAACGGGCCATTTGCTCAGGGCATTGGAGCTAAGAAGGGGCATTACTGGATATGGAGGCACACAGCATATACATTTTTACCCACGGGGTGGTTGGGAATTTGTTATATAGGGATTATCAGACCTTTGTTTTTCCTTTTGCCAGAAACAAGTGGACCTCGGTTAGGCATAAAGGTATATGATAACCTTGGAGACAGAAGTGTTGCCTGTAAGACGCGATCCATTAAGGGAAATTTGGGCGGGACGCAAAAATGGGGAAATAATCAGACTACAAGCGGCTCTAGAAATTATTACCAACAAAACCGCTGACACGATAGATCTTCTAACTTGGCAATCCCAACAGATGCGCACGGCAATCCTTCAGCACCACATGGTTTTTAGATTACCTGTTAGCTGAAGAGGGAGAAGTGTGTGGGAAATTAAATATTCCTAACTGTTGTTTGGAAATAGATGATGTAGGCGAAGTAGTTCTCCAGTTAACCAAAGATATCAGAAAAATAGCCCACGTCCTCGTCCAAACCTGGAATGGCTGGAGTGGCGATTTGTAGTCCTGGTTACTGGGGGCACCGTGGGTGAAACAGTTAATATTGTATTTGTTAGGTGCAGTTGCCGCCTTAATGTTCTTGTATAATTCCTTGCTTTGTTCAATTAATCGGACATGTTGTGTCAAATATGCAATTTGTTCCTACCACCTTGCCGGACGGCATAAAGAAAATCCGTGCCATCCATTGGCCGTGGCCAACCACAGTACCCATCATTTCCCAGTTTCTCCTGAAGGAGGAAATTGCATATTGACATCCACAGCGCATTTGCCAGCTGTTTTATGCCTATTGTAACAATCCTACCTCATTAACTCAGTTTTTATGTCTGTTTTGTAAAGTTAACTGTTGTTGAAGTTGTTAAAGAATAAGCTTGCATTGAGCAAGACCTCTGTTTAATCACTGTTAAGCACTTTATTTTTTACCCAAACCCATGTTGTTCCCACGACTTCCCCCCCGTCCCTAATTCTCTCTCCTTTCCTTCCTTGCTTGCTTGCTTTCTTTCTCTCTCTCTCTCTCCTGCTGCCAAGCTGCAATGTTGAGACACGGGGTGGTGTAGAGGACCGGTACTAAATGCGGTTTTGTCTTGACATTGCTGCTGCTGCTGCAAAGCTGCCGCTGCCAAGGTGTGTCGGGCAATGCCGCGCTGGCGCCCCCGGGAGCCGTCTGCGAAGTAAACAACCTCGTGCACCTGCACAGGGTAAAAAGGGTGCGAAAAGGGCAGAAGGGCGTCTCTAGGGCACGAACCGCACGTACTCATTTGCCATCTGCGCATGAGCAGGAGACCCCCAGATACCCCAGCCCATTTCTGGAAGGTTCCGAGAGGGTGGACTGCGCATGACGGTTAATCTGCATGGGAAGCGAGGAAGCACCTCCCAGAGGCCGGGCAAGAACCTATAAAAACTGCAGACTGTGTGAATGGGGGGGCTTGCTTGCGACGACTGAAGAACTCGAGCAGAGTCAGCGGAACCAGACGGGAGCTTCCCCCCTCTGCCCCCCCGCCCCGCCGCAAGGACTCCCAAAAGAAGAGGACCAACGGGACGCCGCTGGATCCACGGGTGGTGATATCTTTCTCTCTCTCTCTTCCCCTTTTCCTCTCTTTTTCCCTAAACGTGTGACGCGGGACATGTCTCGTTAGTTGATTCCATTTTGCCTTAATAAATCTTAAACTGGTTGGCTGGTGTCGTTTTCACCTTAATTGAGTGCAAGGGCATCACGAACTTGGTCGTTGGTCCTAAGGGGAGGGAGGTCGTCCTGAACGACTCCTTTCGGGCCGCGACACGTGTCTGATAGGTCACTGGCAGGCCCATAGCTGCTGGCTGTGCTTGTGAGGTCACAGCAGTCCTACAGCCTGATAGGCCAGTGGCAGACCCACAGCTGCTGGCTTTGCTTGTGAGGTCACAGCAGCCTGAGTGTCTTATAGGGCAGTGGCAGGCCCCTGTCTGCTGGCTGTGCTTGTGAGGTCACAGCAGCCTCAGTGCTTCACAGGCCAGTGGCAGGCACGTGGCTGCTGGCTGTGCTTTTCAGGTTACAGAAGCTTCAGTGCCAGGTATGCCAGTTCGAGGCCAATGACTGCTGGGTGGGCTTGTGAGGTCAGAGAAGCCTCAGTGCCCTATAGGGCAGTGGCAGGCCCATAGCTGCTCACTGGGCTTCTGAGGTCACAGCAGCCTCCATGCCCTTTAGGGCAGTGGCAGGCCCCTGACTATTTACTGTGCTTCTGAGTTGACAGCAGCGTCAGCGCCTCATCAGGCAGTTGGAGGCCAATGGCTGCTGGCTGTGCTTGTGAGGTCACAGCAGCCTCAGTGCCTGACAGGCCCATGGGAGGCCAATGTCTGCTTGGTGTGCTTTTGAGGTCACAGCAGCCTCCGTGCCTCCTAGGCCAGTGGCAGGCCCGAAGCTGCTGGCTGTGCTTGTAACGTCACAGCAGTCCTGTTTCCTGATAGGCTTGTGGCAGGCCTCTGTCTGCTGGCTGCCTTTTGAGGTCACATTTGTCTCTGTACCTTATAGGGCAGTGGGAGGCCTCTGGCTCCTCGCTGTGCTTGTGAGGTCCCATCAGCCTCCTTTTCCTGTAGGCCAGAGGGAGGCCAATGGCTGCTTGGTGTGCTGGTGAGGTCAGAGCAAACTCAGTGCCTGTTTGGACAGTGGCAGGCCAATGGCTGCTGGCTGTGCTTGTGAGGTCACAGCAGCCTCCGTTCCCTATAGGCCAGTGGCAGGCCCATAGCTGCTGGCTGTGCTTGTGAGGTCACAGCAGTCCTAGTTCCTGATAGGGCCGTGGAAGGCCCCTGTGTGCTGGCTGCCTTTTGAGGTCACATTTGTCTCTGTACCTTATAGGTCAGTGGGAGGCCCCTGGCTACTCGCTGTGCTTGTGAGGTCACATCAGCCTCCTTTTCTTGTAGGCCAGTGGCAGACCAATTGCTGCTGGCTGTGCTTGTCAGGTCACAACACTCCTACAGCCTGATTGGCCAGCAGCAGGCCCCTGGCTGCTGGCTGTGCTTGTGAGGTCACAGCAGCCTCAGTGCCCTATAGGGCAGTGGCAGGCCCTTGGCTGCTGCCTGGGCTCGTGAGGTCACAGCAGCCTCCGTTCCCTTTAGGACAGTGGCAGGCCCCTGGCTACTGGCTGTGCTTGTCAGGTCACAGCAGTCCTATTGCCTGATAGGCAAGTGGCAGACCCACAGCTGCTGGCTTTGCTTGTGAGGTCACAGCAGCCTCAGTGTCTTATATGGCAGTGGCAGGCCCCTGTCTGCTGTCTGTGCTTGTGAGGTCACAGCAGCCTCCATGCCTCCTAGGCCAGTGACAGACCCACAGCTCAGTGCTCCTGAGGCCAGTTGTAGGCTCCTAGCTGCTGGCTGTGCTGGTGAGGTCACAGCAGCCTCAATGCCTCCTAGGCCAGTGTCAGGCTCATGGCTGCTTTCTGTGCTTGTGAGGTCACAGCAGCCTCCGTGCCTCAAAGGCCAGTGGCAGGCTCATGGCTGCTTTCTGTGCTTGTCAGGTCACAGCAGCCTGAGTGGCTCCTAGGCCAGTGGCATGCTCCTGGCTGCTCCTGTGCTTGTGAGGTCACAGCAGCCTCAGTGCCTCCTTGGCCACTGGCTAGCTCATGGCTGCTGGCGGTGCTTGTGAGGTCACAGCAAC
Organism: Dromaius novaehollandiae; assembly: GCF_036370855.1. Lineage (NCBI taxonomy): Eukaryota > Metazoa > Chordata > Aves > Casuariiformes > Dromaiidae > Dromaius > Dromaius novaehollandiae. Next base: position 834,225 of record NW_026991446.1, read on the forward strand.
CTCAGTGCCTCCTAAGCCAGTGGCAGGCCCCTGACTGCTGGCTGTGCTTGTGAGGTCACAGCAGCCTCAGTGCCTCCTAAGCCAGTGGCAGGCTCATGGCTGCTGGCTGTGTTTGTGAGGTCACAGCAGCCTCAGTGCCTCCAAGGCCAGTGGCAGGCTCTTGGCTGCTGGCTGTGCTTGTGAGGTCACAGCACCCTCAGTGCCTCATAGGGCAGTGGCAGGCTCATGGCTGCTGGCTGTGCTTGTGAGGTCACAGCAGCCTCAGTGCCTCCCAGGCGACTGGCAAGCTCATGGCTGCTGGCTGTCCTTGGGAGGTCACAGCAGCCTCCGTGCCTGATAAGCCACTGGTAGGCTAATGGTTGCTAGGTGTGCTTGTGAGGTCACAGTAGCCTCAGTACCTCCTAGGGCAGTGTCAAGCCCCTGTCTGCTGGCTGTGCTTGTGAGGTCACAGCAGCCTCAGTGCCTCCTAGGCCAGTGGCAGGCTCATGGCTGCTGGCTGTGCTTGTGAGGTCACAGCAGCCTCAGGGCCTCATAGGTTAGGGGCAAGCGCCCCCTTCTGTTTGTGCTTGTCAGGTCACAGCAGCCTGAATGCCTCCTAGGCCAGTGACAGACCCACAGCTGCTGGCTGTGCTTGTGACGTCACAGCAGTCCAATTGCCTGATAGGTCAGTGGCAGGCCAATGGCTGCTGGCTGTCCTGTTGACGTCACAGCAGTCTGAGTGACTGATAGGCCAGTGGCAGGCCTCTGGGTGCTGGCTGTTTTTGTGACGTCACAGCAGCCTCAGTGCCTCATAGGCCAGTGGTATGCCCTTGCTGCTGGCTGCTGGCTGTGCTTGTGAGGTCATAGCAGGTCTGTTGCCTGATAGGCCACTAGCACGCCTCTGTCTGCTAGCTGCATTTTGAGGTCACCTTTGTCATAGTGCCTCACTGGGCAGTGAGAGCTCCATGCCTGCTGGCTGCGTTATGAGGTCACCTTTGTCATAGTGCCTCACTGGGCAGTGAGAGCTCCATGCCTGCTGGCTGCGTTATGAGGTCACGTTTGTCTTGGGGCCTCATAGGGCAGTTGGATGCCCATGCCTGCTGGCTGTGCTTGTGAGGTACAGCAGACTTATTGCCTGATAGGTTAGTGGCAGGCCCTTGGCTGCTTGGTGTGCTTGTGAGGTCACAGCAGCCTCAGTGCCTGATAGGCCCGTGGGAGGCCAATGGCTGCTTGGTGTGCTTTTGAGGTCACAGCAGCCTCCGTGCCTCCTAGGCCAGTGGAGGCCCGTAGCTGCTGGCTGTGCTTGTAAGGTAACAGCAGTCCTATTTCCTGATAGGCCTGTGGCAGGCCTCTGTCTGCTGGCTGCCTTTTGAGGTCATATTTGTCTCTGTATCTTATAGGGCAGTGGCAGGATCCTGGCTGCTGGCTGTGCTTGTGAGGTCACAGCAGCCTCAGTGCCTCCTAGGCCAGTGGCAGGCTCATGGTTGCTGGCTGTGCTGGTGAGGTCACAGCAGCCTCATTGCCTCCGAGGCCAGTGGCAGGCTCCTGGCTGCTGGCTGTGTTTGTGAGGTCACAGCAGCCTCAGTGCCTCCTAGGCCAGTGGCAGGCTCATGGCTGCTGGCTGTGCTTGTGAGGTCACAGCAGCCTCAGTGCCTCCTATGGCAGTGGCAGGCTCCTGGCTGCTGGCTGTGCTGGTGATGTCACAGCAGCCTCAGTGCCTCATAAGTTAGTCTACAGCGCCTCCTGCTAGCTGTGCTTGTGAGGTCACAGCAGCCTCAGTGCCTCCGAGGCCAGTAGCAGGCTCATGGCTGCTGGCCTAGCTTGGGAGGTCACAGCAGCCTGAGTGCCTCCTAAGCCAGTGGCAGGCTCATGGATGTTGGATGTGCTTGTGAGGTCACAGCAGCCTCAGTGCCTCCTAGGCCAGTTGCAGGCTCCTGGCTACTGGCTGTGCTTGTGAGGTCACAGCAGCCTCAGTGCCTCCTAGGCCAGTAGCAGGCTCCTGGCTGCTGGCTGTGCTTGGGAGGTCACAGCAGCCTCATTGCCTCCGAGGCCAGCGGCAGGCTCATGGCTGCTGGCTGTGCTTGTGAGGTCACAGCAGCCTCAGTGCCTCCTAGGCCAGTGGCAGGCTCATGGCTGCTGGCTGTGCTTGTGAGGTCACAGTAGCCTGAGTGCCTCCTAGGCCGGTAGCAGGCTCATGGCTGCTGGCTGTGCTTGTGAGGTCACAGCAGCCTCAGTGCCTCATAGCACAGTGGCAGGCTCCTGGCTGCTGGCTGTGACTGTGAGGTCACAGCAGCCTCACTGCCTCCGAGGCCAGTGGCAGGCTCCTGGCTGCTGGCTGCGCTTGTGAGGTCACAGCAGCCTCAGTGCCTCCTAGGCCAGTGGCAGGCCCATAGCTGCTGGCTGTGCTTGTCAGGTCACAGCAGTCCTATTCCTGATAGGCCAGTTCAAGGCCAATGACTGCTGTGAGGTCAGAGAAGCCTCCGTGCCCTATAGGCCAGTGGGAGGCCCATAGCTGCTGGCTGTGCTTGTGAGGTCACAGCAGCCTCAGTGCCCTATAGGGCAGTTTCAGGCCCATACATGCTGGCTGTGCTTGTGAGGTCACAGCAGCCTCAGTGCTTCACAGGCCAATGGCAGGCCCCTGGCTGCTGGCTGTGCTTGTGAGGTCACAGCAGCCTCCGTGCCCTTTATGGCAGTGGCAGGCCCGTGACAGTGTGCTGTGCTTGTGAATAATTTGTAGTACAGAGGATCCGACAATGAAGGATAATCCTCTTTTTGCGAATCTGAAGGGCTATAAAGCCCTGCTCTCTCTTGGCATGGCTCGGGCAACAGTTTGTGGTGTTTTAGGGGTGGCACTAATTGCTGCCCGGTGGGGGAGGCAAGGTGATAAAAAGACCATTGAGTCCTTGGGAGAACACATAAGAAACTCCCAGAGTCGAGCCAAAGAGACAATCGAGTTCTTGCAAGACTCCCGGAGTCGAGCCAAAGAGACAGTTGAGTCTTTGCAAGAACAGGAAAGAAACTTGCAAAGTCAACTCACTGCGGAGCGCAACCATACTCAGCGGCTTCACATAATCTTATCGGACTCACTAGACCGAGAGAGAATCCTGCGGTCTGAATTGGAAGAAAACAGGCGGGGGGTTAATGATAGTGAACCGGGATTCTCGAATTTGGCCGAACTAGACGGAAAACAGGCATCTGATCTAAAATCCATATATCCAATTAAAGAATTAGAAGACAGCAGGAACTACTTTTATCCTGGAGATGGGAACGTAGTAATGAGACCCTTGATTAAAACGGAAACCACTGACAATGGTCAGGGGGGTATTCAACGACGTACCACGCGTATTATCCCCTATTCCCCTCAGGACTTGGCTAAAATACAGGAAAAATACTCCCGGGGCTCCCGGGAAACTGAAACTGAGTATGTGTGGAGAGTCTCCCTCACCGGGGGGGATCGCATTCTGCTGAGCGAAGATGAAGCTAGAGGATATTGGGGACCCAGAGTCTTTCTAACCACAAATGATAACAGGGAACCATGGTCCTTGACCCAGAGGGTAGCCTACTGGGCAGGAGGATTAGACCCAATGGAAAGAGGAGACCCTTTTTCTATTAAAACACCCACAGCGGGCCACATTCTGGAAAGCGTGCAGAAAACTGCTTGCCTCCAATTGATGCATGACCGTTTGCTGCTTCCGCAGCAGCCCTCCCCCATGCAGTGTGTGGCAGACCCCGAGAGGTTACATCCTCTGATCAGGGGACTTCCTGATGCTGTTCAGCTGCAAGACCGATTACGAACTCCCCGACTGAGACGAAGGGGAGGCCCCCCCGACATGACTTGGGGGGAGGTGGCACAGGAGCTAATTAATTACGGAAGGCGTATGGGATTCACTGGCCAGGGGGAAACAAAGCATAAAGCAGAAATAAGAAGAGTTGAGGAAAGTGGGAGGCAATATAAATCACTGCAACACCCACATCCTGGGAAACCGGTACGGGTGTTGGATAGCAGGAGACAATTATTATGGGCAGAAGGCATTTCAAAGGGAATTCCCAGAGAAGTCATGGATAGGTTACCAACTCCCAACCTGGAAGGTTTGGTAAGAAGTTGGGACAGGATAAGGGGAACCCCATCTTCCTCAAACCCCAAAGTTCCTCCTCCCTTATCCCAAGACCCCGTCTGCACCCCAGGACTCTTAAAACGAACCCTGAGACCGCACAATCCCGGATGGGCGCGACGAATATCTGATGCAGTAACTAAAGTCAATGGACGATGGGGAGTAAATGGCTGCCCCAGACTCGCTGCTTTTTGCCCTAATCCTCCATCCCTCTTACCTGGGACTGGGGAGAATAAGAAACCGAGGAATCCCTTGTATTACCCGGGACAACCGGTTCTAGTGGACTTACCCACTGTGGGACAAATACCTCTAGTACTAAAAGCTTCAAAAAATCTGTATGCATGGGTAGCTACTGATGCCCATGGGAAAGATCATAGAATCCATGCCAGGTGGATCCTCCCTTCCTTTTAGGTCAACAATGTAAAAGGAAGAGGGCACTGGGGAAGAAGACTTGTCTTATGTTGAGCTTGAGTGTCCTCAACGATACTACCTGTGGTAGTTATAACAGTTATTTTTATCATTTTTTGTAATTGTGTGCTGCGATCATAATTAGCTTTATTGTTGAAAACACAACAGCCAAGAATGGCATTCTTAACTTGTGTTGGAAAGATACTTCTTGTCTTAATGTGCTTATATGTGCTATGGCAAACCTACCACCAGAATACACTTCTGGGGCTTGGTATTGTACCGGCCGAATAGGTGATGGGGCAACCACCTTCTTCAGCCCTCTGGGCAACAGAGACGCAACTTACTTTCAATTCCCACCAGGGATAAACGGGCCATTTGCTCAGGGCATTGGAGCTAAGAAGGGGCATTACTGGATATGGAGGCACACAGCATATACATTTTTACCCACGGGGTGGTTGGGAATTTGTTATATAGGGATTATCAGACCTTTGTTTTTCCTTTTGCCAGAAACAAGTGGACCTCGGTTAGGCATAAAGGTATATGATAACCTTGGAGACAGAAGTGTTGCCTGTAAGACGCGATCCATTAAGGGAAATTTGGGCGGGACGCAAAAATGGGGAAATAATCAGACTACAAGCGGCTCTAGAAATTATTACCAACAAAACCGCTGACACGATAGATCTTCTAACTTGGCAATCCCAACAGATGCGCACGGCAATCCTTCAGCACCACATGGTTTTTAGATTACCTGTTAGCTGAAGAGGGAGAAGTGTGTGGGAAATTAAATATTCCTAACTGTTGTTTGGAAATAGATGATGTAGGCGAAGTAGTTCTCCGGTTAACCAAAGATATCAGAAAAATAGCCCACGTCCTCGTCCAAATCTGGAATGGCTGGAGTGGCGATTTGTAGTCCTGGTTACTGGGGGCACCGTGGGTGAAACAGTTAATATTGTATTTGTTAGGTGCAGTTGCCGCCTTAATGTTCTTGTATAATTCCTTGCTTTGTTCAATTAATCGGACATGTTGTGTCAAATATGCAATTTGTTCCTACCACCTTGCCGGACGGCATAAAGAAAATCCGTGCCATCCATTGGCCGTGGCCAACCACAGTACCCATCATTTCCCAGTTTCTCCTGAAGGAGGAAATTGCATATTGACATCCACAGCGCATTTGCCAGCTGTTTTATGCCTATTGTAACAATCCTACCTCATTAACTCAGTTTTTATGTCTGTTTTGTAAAGTTAACTGTTGTTGAAGTTGTTAAAGAATAAGCTTGCATTGAGCAAGACCTCTGTTTAATCACTGTTAAGCACTTTATTTTTTACCCAAACCCATGTTGTTCCCACGACTTCCCCCCCGTCCCTAATTCTCTCTCCTTTCCTTCCTTGCTTGCTTGCTTTCTTTCTCTCTCTCTCTCTCCTGCTGCCAAGCTGCAATGTTGAGACACGGGGTGGTGTAGAGGACCGGTACTAAATGCGGTTTTGTCTTGACATTGCTGCTGCTGCTGCAAAGCTGCCGCTGCCAAGGTGTGTCGGGCAATGCCGCGCTGGCGCCCCCGGGAGCCGTCTGCGAAGTAAACAACCTCGTGCACCTGCACAGGGTAAAAAGGGTGCGAAAAGGGCAGAAGGGCGTCTCTAGGGCACGAACCGCACGTACTCATTTGCCATCTGCGCATGAGCAGGAGACCCCCAGATACCCCAGCCCATTTCTGGAAGGTTCCGAGAGGGCGGACTGCGCATGACGGTTAATCTGCATGGGAAGCGAGGAAGCACCTCCCAGAGGCCGGGCAAGAACCTATAAAAACTGCAGACTGTGTGAATGGGGGGGCTTGCTTGCGACGACTGAAGAACTCGAGCAGAGTCAGCGGAACCAGACGGGAGCTTCCCCCCTCTGCCCCCCCGCCCCGCCGCAAGGACTCCCAAAAGAAGAGGACCAACGGGACGCCGCTGGATCCACGGGTGGTGATATCTTTCTCTCTCTCTCTTCCCCTTTTCCTCTCTTTTTCCCTAAACGTGTGACGCGGGACATGTCTCGTTAGTTGATTCCATTTTGCCTTAATAAATCTTAAACTGGTTGGCTGGTGTCGTTTTCACCTTAATTGAGTGCAAGGGCATCACGAACTTGGTCGTTGGTCCTAAGGGGAGGGAGGTCGTCCTGAACGACTCCTTTCGGGCCGCGACACGTGTCTGATAGGTCACTGGCAGGCCCATAGCTGCTGGCTGTGCTTGTGAGGTCACAGCAGTCCTACAGCCTGATAGGCCAGTGGCAGACCCACAGCTGCTGGCTTTGCTTGTGAGGTCACAGCAGCCTGAGTGTCTTATAGGGCAGTGGCAGGCCCCTGTCTGCTGGCTGTGCTTGTGAGGTCACAGCAGCCTCAGTGCTTCACAGGCCAGTGGCAGGCACGTGGCTGCTGGCTGTGCTTTTCAGGTTACAGAAGCTTCAGTGCCAGGTATGCCAGTTCGAGGCCAATGACTGCTGGGTGGGCTTGTGAGGTCAGAGAAGCCTCAGTGCCCTATAGGGCAGTGGCAGGCCCATAGCTGCTCACTGGGCTTCTGAGGTCACAGCAGCCTCCATGCCCTTTAGGGCAGTGGCAGGCCCCTGACTATTTACTGTGCTTCTGAGTTGACAGCAGCGTCAGCGCCTCATCAGGCAGTTGGAGGCCAATGGCTGCTGGCTGTGCTTGTGAGGTCACAGCAGCCTCAGTGCCTGACAGGCCCATGGGAGGCCAATGTCTGCTTGGTGTGCTTTTGAGGTCACAGCAGCCTCCGTGCCTCCTAGGCCAGTGGCAGGCCCGAAGCTGCTGGCTGTGCTTGTAACGTCACAGCAGTCCTGTTTCCTGATAGGCTTGTGGCAGGCCTCTGTCTGCTGGCTGCCTTTTGAGGTCACATTTGTCTCTGTACCTTATAGGGCAGTGGGAGGCCTCTGGCTCCTCGCTGTGCTTGTGAGGTCCCATCAGCCTCCTTTTCCTGTAGGCCAGAGGGAGGCCAATGGCTGCTTGGTGTGCTGGTGAGGTCAGAGCAAACTCAGTGCCTGTTTGGACAGTGGCAGGCCAATGGCTGCTGGCTGTGCTTGTGAGGTCACAGCAGCCTCCGTTCCCTATAGGCCAGTGGCAGGCCCATAGCTGCTGGCTGTGCTTGTGAGGTCACAGCAGTCCTAGTTCCTGATAGGGCCGTGGAAGGCCCCTGTGTGCTGGCTGCCTTTTGAGGTCACATTTGTCTCTGTACCTTATAGGTCAGTGGGAGGCCCCTGGCTACTCGCTGTGCTTGTGAGGTCACATCAGCCTCCTTTTCTTGTAGGCCAGTGGCAGACCAATTGCTGCTGGCTGTGCTTGTCAGGTCACAACACTCCTACAGCCTGATTGGCCAGCAGCAGGCCCCTGGCTGCTGGCTGTGCTTGTGAGGTCACAGCAGCCTCAGTGCCCTATAGGGCAGTGGCAGGCCCTTGGCTGCTGCCTGGGCTCGTGAGGTCACAGCAGCCTCCGTTCCCTTTAGGACAGTGGCAGGCCCCTGGCTACTGGCTGTGCTTGTCAGGTCACAGCAGTCCTATTGCCTGATAGGCAAGTGGCAGACCCACAGCTGCTGGCTTTGCTTGTGAGGTCACAGCAGCCTCAGTGTCTTATATGGCAGTGGCAGGCCCCTGTCTGCTGTCTGTGCTTGTGAGGTCACAGCAGCCTCCATGCCTCCTAGGCCAGTGACAGACCCACAGCTCAGTGCTCCTGAGGCCAGTTGTAGGCTCCTAGCTGCTGGCTGTGCTGGTGAGGTCACAGCAGCCTCAATGCCTCCTAGGCCAGTGTCAGGCTCATGGCTGCTTTCTGTGCTTGTGAGGTCACAGCAGCCTCCGTGCCTCAAAGGCCAGTGGCAGGCTCATGGCTGCTTTCTGTGCTTGTCAGGTCACAGCAGCCTGAGTGGCTCCTAGGCCAGTGGCATGCTCCTGGCTGCTCCTGTGCTTGTGAGGTCACAGCAGCCTCCATGCCTCCTTGGCCACTGGCTAGCTCATGGCTGCTGGCGGTGCTTGTGAGGTCACAGCAACCTCAGTGCCTCCTAAGCCAGTGGCAGGCCCCTGACTGCTGGCTGTGCTGGTGAGGTCACAGCAGCCTCAGTGCCTCCTAAGCCAGTGGCAGGCTCATGGCTGCTGGCTGTGTTTGTGAGGTCACAGCAGCCTCAGTGCCTCCAAGGCCAGTGGCAGGCTCTTGGCTGCTGGCTGTGCTTGTGAGGTCACAGCACCCTCAGTGCCTCATAGGGCAGTGGCAGGCTCATGGCTGCTGGCTGTGCTTGTGAGGTCACAGCAGCCTCAGTGCCTCCCAGGCGACTGGCAAGCTCATGGCTGCTGGCTGTCCTTGGGAGGTCACAGCAGCCTCCGTGCCTGATAAGCCACTGGTAGGCTAATGGTTGCTAGGTGTGCTTGTGAGGTCACAGTAGCCTCAGTACCTCCTAGGGCAGTGTCAAGCCCCTGTCTGCTGGCTGTGCTTGTGAGGTCACAGCAGCCTCAGTGCCTCCTAGGCCAGTGGCAGGCTCATGGCTGCTGGCTGTGCTTGTGAGGTCACAGCAGCCTCAGGGCCTCATAGGTTAGGGGCAAGCGCCCCCTTCTGTTTGTGCTTGTCAGGTCACAGCAGCCTGAATGCCTCCTAGGCCAGTGACAGACCCACAGCTGCTGGCTGTGCTTGTGACGTCACAGCAGTCCAATTGCCTGATAGGTCAGTGGCAGGCCAATGGCTGCTGGCTGTCCTGTTGACGTCACAGCAGTCTGAGTGACTGATAGGCCAGTGGCAGGCCTCTGGGTGCTGGCTGTTTTTGTGACGTCACAGCAGCCTCAGTGCCTCATAGGCCAGTGGTATGCCCTTGCTGCTGGCTGCTGGCTGTGCTTGTGAGGTCATAGCAGGTCTGTTGCCTGATAGGCCACTGGCACGCCTCTGTCTGCTAGCTGCATTTTGAGGTCACCTTTGTCATAGTGCCTCACTGGGCAGTGAGAGCTCCATGCCTGCTGGCTGCGTTATGAGGTCACCTTTGTCATAGTGCCTCTCTGGGCAGTGAGAGCTCCATGCCTGCTGGCTGCGTTATGAGGTCACGTTTGTCTTGGGGCCTCATAGGGCAGTTGGATGCCCATGCCTGCTGGCTGTGCTTGTGAGGTACAGCAGACTTATTGCCTGATAGGTTAGTGGCAGGCCCTTGGCTGCTTGGTGTGCTTGTGAGGTCACAGCAGCCTCAGTGCCTGATAGGCCCGTGGGAGGCCAATGGCTGCTTGGTGTGCTTTTGAGGTCACAGCAGCCTCCGTGCCTCCTAGGCCAGTGGAGGCCCGTAGCTGCTGGCTGTGCTTGTAAGGTAACAGCAGTCCTATTTCCTGATAGGCCTGTGGCAGGCCTCTGTCTGCTGGCTGCCTTTTGAGGTCATATTTGTCTCTGTATCTTATAGGGCAGTGGCAGGATCCTGGCTGCTGGCTGTGCTTGTGAGGTCACAGCAGCCTCAGTGCCTCCTAGGCCAGTGGCAGGCTCATGGTTGCTGGCTGTGCTGGTGAGGTCACAGCAGCCTCATTGCCTCCGAGGCCAGTGGCAGGCTCATGGCTGCTGGCTGAGCTTGGGAGGGCACAGCAGCCTCAGTGCCTCCTATGGCAGTGGCAGGCTCCTGGCTGCTGGCTGTGCTGGTGATGTCACAGCAGCCTCAGTGCCTCATAAGTTAGTCTACAGCGCCTCCTGCTAGCTGTGCTTGTGAGGTCACAGCAGCCTCAGTGCCTCCGAGGCCAGTAGCAGGCTCATGGCTGCTGGCCTAGCTTGGGAGGTCACAGCAGCCTGAGTGCCTCCTAAGCCAGTGGCAGGCTCATGGATGTTGGATGTGCTTGTGAGGTCACAGCAGCCTCAGTGCCTCCTAGGCCAGTTGCAGGCTCCTGGCTACTGGCTGTGCTTGTGAGGTCACAGCAGCCTCAGTGCCTCCTAGGCCAGTAGCAGGCTCCTGGCTGCTGGCTGTGCTTGGGAGGTCACAGCAGCCTCATTGCCTCCGAGGCCAGCGGCAGGCTCATGGCTGCTGGCTGTGCTTGTGAGGTCACAGCAGCCTCAGTGCCTCCTAGGCCAGTGGCAGGCTCATGGCTGCTGGCTGTGCTTGTGAGGTCACAGTAGCCTGAGTGCCTCCTAGGCCGGTAGCAGGCTCATGGCTGCTGGCTGTGCTTGTGAGGTCACAGCAGCCTCAGTGCCTCATAGCACAGTGGCAGGCTCCTGGCTGCTGGCTGTGACTGTGAGGTCACAGCAGCCTCACTGCCTCCGAGGCCAGTGGCAGGCTCCTGGCTGCTGGCTGCGCTTGTGAGGTCACAGCAGCCTCAGTGCCTCCTAGGCCAGTGGCAGGCCCATAGCTGCTGGCTGTGCTTGTCAGGTCACAGCAGTCCTATTCCTGATAGGCCAGTTCAAGGCCAATGACTGCTGTGAGGTCAGAGAAGCCTCCGTGCCCTATAGGCCAGTGGGAGGCCCATAGCTGCTGGCTGTGCTTGTGAGGTCACAGCAGCCTCAGTGCCCTATAGGGCAGTTTCAGGCCCATACATGCTGGCTGTGCTTGTGAGGTCACAGCAGCCTCAGTGCTTCACAGGCCAATGGCAGGCCCCTGGCTGCTGGCTGTGCTTGTGAGGTCACAGCAGCCTCCGTGCCCTTTATGGCAGTGGCAGGCCCGTGACAGTGTGCTGTGCTTGTGAATAATTTGTAGTACAGAGGATCCGACAATGAAGGATAATCCTCTTTTTGCGAATCTGAAGGGCTATAAAGCCCTGCTCTCTCTTGGCATGGCTCGGGCAACAGTTTGTGGTGTTTTAGGGGTGGCACTAATTGCTGCCCGGTGGGGGAGGCAAGGTGATAAAAAGACCATTGAGTCCTTGGGAGAACACATAAGAAACTCCCAGAGTCGAGCCAAAGAGACAATCGAGTTCTTGCAAGACTCCCGGAGTCGAGCCAAAGAGACAGTTGAGTCTTTGCAAGAACAGGAAAGAAACTTGCAAAGTCAACTCACTGCGGAGCGCAACCATACTCAGCGGCTTCACATAATCTTATCGGACTCACTAGACCGAGAGAGAATCCTGCGGTCTGAATTGGAAGAAAACAGGCGGGGGGTTAATGATAGTGAACCGGGATTCTCGAATTTGGCCGAACTAGACGGAAAACAGGCATCTGATCTAAAATCCATATATCCAATTAAAGAATTAGAAGACAGCAGGAACTACTTTTATCCTGGAGATGGGAACGTAGTAATGAGACCCTTGATTAAAACGGAAACCACTGACAATGGTCAGGGGGGTATTCAACGACGTACCACGCGTATTATCCCCTATTCCCCTCAGGACTTGGCTAAAATACAGGAAAAATACTCCCGGGGCTCCCGGGAAACTGAAACTGAGTATGTGTGGAGAGTCTCCCTCACCGGGGGGGATCGCATTCTGCTGAGCGAAGATGAAGCTAGAGGATATTGGGGACCCAGAGTCTTTCTAACCACAAATGATAACAGGGAACCATGGTCCTTGACCCAGAGGGTAGCCTACTGGGCAGCAGGATTAGACCCAATGGAAAGAGGAGACCCTTTTTCTATTAAAACACCCACAGCGGGCCACATTCTGGAAAGCGTGCAGAAAACTGCTTGCCTCCAATTGATGCATGACCGTTTGCTGCTTCCGCAGCAGCCCTCCCCCATGCAGTGTGTGGCAGACCCCGAGAGGTTACATCCTCTGATCAGGGGACTTCCTGATGCTGTTCAGCTGCAAGACCGATTACGAACTCCCCGACTGAGACGAAGGGGAGGCCCCCCCGACATGACTTGGGGGGAGGTGGCACAGGAGCTAATTAATTACGGAAGGCGTATGGGATTCACTGGCCAGGGGGAAACAAAGCATAAAGCAGAAATAAGAAGAGTTGAGGAAAGTGGGAGGCAATATAAATCACTGCAACACCCACATCCTGGGAAACCGGTACGGGTGTTGGATAGCAGGAGACAATTATTATGGGCAGAAGGCATTTCAAAGGGAATTCCCAGAGAAGTCATGGATAGGTTACCAACTCCCAACCTGGAAGGTTTGGTAAGAAGTTGGGACAGGATAAGGGGAACCCCATCTTCCTCAAACCCCAAAGTTCCTCCTCCCTTATCCCAAGACCCCGTCTGCACCCCAGGACTCTTAAAACGAACCCTGAGACCGCACAATCCCGGATGGGCGCGACGAATATCTGATGCAGTAACTAAAGTCAATGGACGATGGGGAGTAAATGGCTGCCCCAGACTCGCTGCTTTTTGCCCTAATCCTCCATCCCTCTTACCTGGGACTGGGGAGAATAAGAAACCGAGGAATCCCTTGTATTACCCGGGACAACCGGTTCTAGTGGACTTACCCACTGTGGGACAAATACCTCTAGTACTAAAAGCTTCAAAAAATCTGTATGCATGGGTAGCTACTGATGCCCATGGGAAAGATCATAGAATCCATGCCAGGTGGATCCTCCCTTCCTTTTAGGTCAACAATGTAAAAGGAAGAGGGCACTGGGGAAGAAGACTTGTCTTATGTTGAGCTTGAGTGTCCTCAACGATACTACCTGTGGTAGTTATAACAGTTATTTTTATCATTTTTTGTAATTGTGTGCTGCGATCATAATTAGCTTTATTGTTGAAAACACAACAGCCAAGAATGGCATTCTTAACTTGTGTTGGAAAGATACTTCTTGTCTTAATGTGCTTATATGTGCTATGGCAAACCTACCACCAGAATACACTTCTGGGGCTTGGTATTGTACCGGCCGAATAGGTGATGGGGCAACCACCTTCTTCAGCCCTCTGGGCAACAGAGACGCAACTTACTTTCAATTCCCACCAGGGATAAACGGGCCATTTGCTCAGGGCATTGGAGCTAAGAAGGGGCATTACTGGATATGGAGGCACACAGCATATACATTTTTACCCACGGGGTGGTTGGGAATTTGTTATATAGGGATTATCAGACCTTTGTTTTTCCTTTTGCCAGAAACAAGTGGACCTCGGTTAGGCATAAAGGTATATGATAACCTTGGAGACAGAAGTGTTGCCTGTAAGACGCGATCCATTAAGGGAAATTTGGGCGGGACGCAAAAATGGGGAAATAATCAGACTACAAGCGGCTCTAGAAATTATTACCAACAAAACCGCTGACACGATAGATCTTCTAACTTGGCAATCCCAACAGATGCGCACGGCAATCCTTCAGCACCACATGGTTTTTAGATTACCTGTTAGCTGAAGAGGGAGAAGTGTGTGGGAAATTAAATATTCCTAACTGTTGTTTGGAAATAGATGATGTAGGCGAAGTAGTTCTCCGGTTAACCAAAGATATCAGAAAAATAGCCCACGTCCTCGTCCAAATCTGGAATGGCTGGAGTGGCGATTTGTAGTCCTGGTTACTGGGGGCACCGTGGGTGAAACAGTTAATATTGTATTTGTTAGGTGCAGTTGCCGCCTTAATGTTCTTGTATAATTCCTTGCTTTGTTCAATTAATCGGACATGTTGTGTCAAATATGCAATTTGTTCCTACCACCTTGCCGGACGGCATAAAGAAAATCCGTGCCATCCATTGGCCGTGGCCAACCACAGTACCCATCATTTCCCAGTTTCTCCTGAAGGAGGAAATTGCATATTGACATCCACAGCGCATTTGCCAGCTGTTTTATGCCTATTGTAACAATCCTACCTCATTAACTCAGTTTTTATGTCTGTTTTGTAAAGTTAACTGTTGTTGAAGTTGTTAAAGAATAAGCTTGCATTGAGCAAGACCTCTGTTTAATCACTGTTAAGCACTTTATTTTTTACCCAAACCCATGTTGTTCCCACGACTTCCCCCCCGTCCCTAATTCTCTCTCCTTTCCTTCCTTGCTTGCTTGCTTTCTTTCTCTCTCTCTCTCTCCTGCTGCCAAGCTGCAATGTTGAGACACGGGGTGGTGTAGAGGACCGGTACTAAATGCGGTTTTGTCTTGACATTGCTGCTGCTGCTGCAAAGCTGCCGCTGCCAAGGTGTGTCGGGCAATGCCGCGCTGGCGCCCCCGGGAGCCGTCTGCGAAGTAAACAACCTCGTGCACCTGCACAGGGTAAAAAGGGTGCGAAAAGGGCAGAAGGGCGTCTCTAGGGCACGAACCGCACGTACTCATTTGCCATCTGCGCATGAGCAGGAGACCCCCAGATACCCCAGCCCATTTCTGGAAGGTTCCGAGAGGGCGGACTGCGCATGACGGTTAATCTGCATGGGAAGCGAGGAAGCACCTCCCAGAGGCCGGGCAAGAACCTATAAAAACTGCAGACTGTGTGAATGGGGGGGCTTGCTTGCGACGACTGAAGAACTCGAGCAGAGTCAGCGGAACCAGACGGGAGCTTCCCCCCTCTGCCCCCCCGCCCCGCCGCAAGGACTCCCAAAAGAAGAGGACCAACGGGACGCCGCTGGATCCACGGGTGGTGATATCTTTCTCTCTCTCTCTTCCCCTTTTCCTCTCTTTTTCCCTAAACGTGTGACGCGGGACATGTCTCGTTAGTTGATTCCATTTTGCCTTAATAAATCTTAAACTGGTTGGCTGGTGTCGTTTTCACCTTAATTGAGTGCAAGGGCATCACGAACTTGGTCGTTGGTCCTAAGGGGAGGGAGGTCGTCCTGAACGACTCCTTTCGGGCCGCGACACGTGTCTGATAGGTCACTGGCAGGCCCATAGCTGCTGGCTGTGCTTGTGAGGTCACAGCAGTCCTACAGCCTGATAGGCCAGTGGCAGACCCACAGCTGCTGGCTTTGCTTGTGAGGTCACAGCAGCCTGAGTGTCTTATAGGGCAGTGGCAGGCCCCTGTCTGCTGGCTGTGCTTGTGAGGTCACAGCAGCCTCAGTGCTTCACAGGCCAGTGGCAGGCACGTGGCTGCTGGCTGTGCTTTTCAGGTTACAGAAGCTTCAGTGCCAGGTATGCCAGTTCGAGGCCAATGACTGCTGGGTGGGCTTGTGAGGTCAGAGAAGCCTCAGTGCCCTATAGGGCAGTGGCAGGCCCATAGCTGCTCACTGGGCTTCTGAGGTCACAGCAGCCTCCATGCCCTTTAGGGCAGTGGCAGGCCCCTGACTATTTACTGTGCTTCTGAGTTGACAGCAGCGTCAGCGCCTCATCAGGCAGTTGGAGGCCAATGGCTGCTGGCTGTGCTTGTGAGGTCACAGCAGCCTCAGTGCCTGACAGGCCCATGGGAGGCCAATGTCTGCTTGGTGTGCTTTTGAGGTCACAGCAGCCTCCGTGCCTCCTAGGCCAGTGGCAGGCCCGAAGCTGCTGGCTGTGCTTGTAACGTCACAGCAGTCCTGTTTCCTGATAGGCTTGTGGCAGGCCTCTGTCTGCTGGCTGCCTTTTGAGGTCACATTTGTCTCTGTACCTTATAGGGCAGTGGGAGGCCTCTGGCTCCTCGCTGTGCTTGTGAGGTCCCATCAGCCTCCTTTTCCTGTAGGCCAGAGGGAGGCCAATGGCTGCTTGGTGTGCTGGTGAGGTCAGAGCAAACTCAGTGCCTGTTTGGACAGTGGCAGGCCAATGGCTGCTGGCTGTGCTTGTGAGGTCACAGCAGCCTCCGTTCCCTATAGGCCAGTGGCAGGCCCATAGCTGCTGGCTGTGCTTGTGAGGTCACAGCAGTCCTAGTTCCTGATAGGGCCGTGGAAGGCCCCTGTGTGCTGGCTGCCTTTTGAGGTCACATTTGTCTCTGTACCTTATAGGTCAGTGGGAGGCCCCTGGCTACTCGCTGTGCTTGTGAGGTCACATCAGCCTCCTTTTCTTGTAGGCCAGTGGCAGACCAATTGCTGCTGGCTGTGCTTGTCAGGTCACAACACTCCTACAGCCTGATTGGCCAGCAGCAGGCCCCTGGCTGCTGGCTGTGCTTGTGAGGTCACAGCAGCCTCAGTGCCCTATAGGGCAGTGGCAGGCCCTTGGCTGCTGCCTGGGCTCGTGAGGTCACAGCAGCCTCCGTTCCCTTTAGGACAGTGGCAGGCCCCTGGCTACTGGCTGTGCTTGTCAGGTCACAGCAGTCCTATTGCCTGATAGGCAAGTGGCAGACCCACAGCTGCTGGCTTTGCTTGTGAGGTCACAGCAGCCTCAGTGTCTTATATGGCAGTGGCAGGCCCCTGTCTGCTGTCTGTGCTTGTGAGGTCACAGCAGCCTCCATGCCTCCTAGGCCAGTGACAGACCCACAGCTCAGTGCTCCTGAGGCCAGTTGTAGGCTCCTAGCTGCTGGCTGTGCTGGTGAGGTCACAGCAGCCTCAATGCCTCCTAGGCCAGTGTCAGGCTCATGGCTGCTTTCTGTGCTTGTGAGGTCACAGCAGCCTCCGTGCCTCAAAGGCCAGTGGCAGGCTCATGGCTGCTTTCTGTGCTTGTCAGGTCACAGCAGCCTGAGTGGCTCCTAGGCCAGTGGCATGCTCCTGGCTGCTCCTGTGCTTGTGAGGTCACAGCAGCCTCAGTGCCTCCTTGGCCACTGGCTAGCTCATGGCTGCTGGCGGTGCTTGTGAGGTCACAGCAACCTCAGTGCCTCCTAAGCCAGTGGCAGGCCCCTGACTGCTGGCTGTGCTGGTGAGGTCACAGCAGCCTCAGTGCCTCCTAAGCCAGTGGCAGGCTCATGGCTGCTGGCTGTGTTTGTGAGGTCACAGCAGCCTCAGTGCCTCCAAGGCCAGTGGCAGGCTCTTGGCTGCTGGCTGTGCTTGTGAGGTCACAGCACCCTCAGTGCCTCATAGGGCAGTGGCAGGCTCATGGCTGCTGGCTGTGCTTGTGAGGTCACAGCAGCCTCAGTGCCTCCCAGGCGACTGGCAAGCTCATGGCTGCTGGCTGTCCTTGGGAGGTCACAGCAGCCTCCGTGCCTGATAAGCCACTGGTAGGCTAATGGTTGCTAGGTGTGCTTGTGAGGTCACAGTAGCCTCAGTACCTCCTAGGGCAGTGTCAAGCCCCTGTCTGCTGGCTGTGCTTGTGAGGTCACAGCAGCCTCAGTGCCTCCTAGGCCAGTGGCAGGCTCATGGCTGCTGGCTGTGCTTGTGAGGTCACAGCAGCCTCAGGGCCTCATAGGTTAGGGGCAAGCGCCCCCTTCTGTTTGTGCTTGTCAGGTCACAGCAGCCTGAATGCCTCCTAGGCCAGTGACAGACCCACAGCTGCTGGCTGTGCTTGTGACGTCACAGCAGTCCAATTGCCTGATAGGTCAGTGGCAGGCCAATGGCTGCTGGCTGTCCTGTTGACGTCACAGCAGTCTGAGTGACTGATAGGCCAGTGGCAGGCCTCTGGGTGCTGGCTGTTTTTGTGACGTCACAGCAGCCTCAGTGCCTCATAGGCCAGTGGTATGCCCTTGCTGCTGGCTGCTGGCTGTGCTTGTGAGGTCATAGCAGGTCTGTTGCCTGATAGGCCACTAGCACGCCTCTGTCTGCTAGCTGCATTTTGAGGTCACCTTTGTCATAGTGCCTCACTGGGCAGTGAGAGCTCCATGCCTGCTGGCTGCGTTATGAGGTCACCTTTGTCATAGTGCCTCACTGGGCAGTGAGAGCTCCATGCCTGCTGGCTGCGTTATGAGGTCACGTTTGTCTTGGGGCCTCATAGGGCAGTTGGATGCCCATGCCTGCTGGCTGTGCTTGTGAGGTACAGCAGACTTATTGCCTGATAGGTTAGTGGCAGGCCCTTGGCTGCTTGGTGTGCTTGTGAGGTCACAGCAGCCTCAGTGCCTGATAGGCCCGTGGGAGGCCAATGGCTGCTTGGTGTGCTTTTGAGGTCACAGCAGCCTCCGTGCCTCCTAGGCCAGTGGAGGCCCGTAGCTGCTGGCTGTGCTTGTAAGGTAACAGCAGTCCTATTTCCTGATAGGCCTGTGGCAGGCCTCTGTCTGCTGGCTGCCTTTTGAGGTCATATTTGTCTCTGTATCTTATAGGGCAGTGGCAGGATCCTGGCTGCTGGCTGTGCTTGTGAGGTCACAGCAGCCTCAGTGCCTCCTAGGCCAGTGGCAGGCTCATGGTTGCTGGCTGTGCTGGTGAGGTCACAGCAGCCTCATTGCCTCCGAGGCCAGTGGCAGGCTCCTGGCTGCTGGCTGTGTTTGTGAGGTCACAGCAGCCTCAGTGCCTCCTAGGCCAGTGGCAGGCTCATGGCTGCTGGCTGTGCTTGTGAGGTCACAGCAGCCTCAGTGCCTCCTATGGCAGTGGCAGGCTCCTGGCTGCTGGCTGTGCTGGTGATGTCACAGCAGCCTCAGTGCCTCATAAGTTAGTCTACAGCGCCTCCTGCTAGCTGTGCTTGTGAGGTCACAGCAGCCTCAGTGCCTCCGAGGCCAGTAGCAGGCTCATGGCTGCTGGCCTAGCTTGGGAGGTCACAGCAGCCTGAGTGCCTCCTAAGCCAGTGGCAGGCTCATGGATGTTGGATGTGCTTGTGAGGTCACAGCAGCCTCAGTGCCTCCTAGGCCAGTTGCAGGCTCCTGGCTACTGGCTGTGCTTGTGAGGTCACAGCAGCCTCAGTGCCTCCTAGGCCAGTAGCAGGCTCCTGGCTGCTGGCTGTGCTTGGGAGGTCACAGCAGCCTCATTGCCTCCGAGGCCAGCGGCAGGCTCATGGCTGCTGGCTGTGCTTGTGAGGTCACAGCAGCCTCAGTGCCTCCTAGGCCAGTGGCAGGCTCATGGCTGCTGGCTGTGCTTGTGAGGTCACAGTAGCCTGAGTGCCTCCTAGGCCGGTAGCAGGCTCATGGCTGCTGGCTGTGCTTGTGAGGTCACAGCAGCCTCAGTGCCTCATAGCACAGTGGCAGGCTCCTGGCTGCTGGCTGTGACTGTGAGGTCACAGCAGCCTCACTGCCTCCGAGGCCAGTGGCAGGCTCCTGGCTGCTGGCTGCGCTTGTGAGGTCACAGCAGCCTCAGTGCCTCCTAGGCCAGTGGCAGGCCCATAGCTGCTGGCTGTGCTTGTCAGGTCACAGCAGTCCTATTCCTGATAGGCCAGTTCAAGGCCAATGACTGCTGTGAGGTCAGAGAAGCCTCCGTGCCCTATAGGCCAGTGGGAGGCCCATAGCTGCTGGCTGTGCTTGTGAGGTCACAGCAGCCTCAGTGCCCTATAGGGCAGTTTCAGGCCCATACATGCTGGCTGTGCTTGTGAGGTCACAGCAGCCTCAGTGCTTCACAGGCCAATGGCAGGCCCCTGGCTGCTGGCTGTGCTTGTGAGGTCACAGCAGCCTCCGTGCCCTTTATGGCAGTGGCAGGCCCGTGACAGTGTGCTGTGCTTGTGAATAATTTGTAGTACAGAGGATCCGACAATGAAGGATAATCCTCTTTTTGCGAATCTGAAGGGCTATAAAGCCCTGCTCTCTCTTGGCATGGCTCGGGCAACAGTTTGTGGTGTTTTAGGGGTGGCACTAATTGCTGCCCGGTGGGGGAGGCAAGGTGATAAAAAGACCATTGAGTCCTTGGGAGAACACATAAGAAACTCCCAGAGTCGAGCCAAAGAGACAATCGAGTTCTTGCAAGACTCCCGGAGTCGAGCCAAAGAGACAGTTGAGTCTTTGCAAGAACAGGAAAGAAACTTGCAAAGTCAACTCACTGCGGAGCGCAACCATACTCAGCGGCTTCACATAATCTTATCGGACTCACTAGACCGAGAGAGAATCCTGCGGTCTGAATTGGAAGAAAACAGGCGGGGGGTTAATGATAGTGAACCGGGATTCTCGAATTTGGCCGAACTAGACGGAAAACAGGCATCTGATCTAAAATCCATATATCCAATTAAAGAATTAGAAGACAGCAGGAACTACTTTTATCCTGGAGATGGGAACGTAGTAATGAGACCCTTGATTAAAACGGAAACCACTGACAATGGTCAGGGGGGTATTCAACGACGTACCACGCGTATTATCCCCTATTCCCCTCAGGACTTGGCTAAAATACAGGAAAAATACTCCCGGGGCTCCCGGGAAACTGAAACTGAGTATGTGTGGAGAGTCTCCCTCACCGGGGGGGATCGCATTCTGCTGAGCGAAGATGAAGCTAGAGGATATTGGGGACCCAGAGTCTTTCTAACCACAAATGATAACAGGGAACCATGGTCCTTGACCCAGAGGGTAGCCTACTGGGCAGGAGGATTAGACCCAATGGAAAGAGGAGACCCTTTTTCTATTAAAACACCCACAGCGGGCCACATTCTGGAAAGCGTGCAGAAAACTGCTTGCCTCCAATTGATGCATGACCGTTTGCTGCTTCCGCAGCAGCCCTCCCCCATGCAGTGTGTGGCAGACCCCGAGAGGTTACATCCTCTGATCAGGGGACTTCCTGATGCTGTTCAGCTGCAAGACCGATTACGAACTCCCCGACTGAGACGAAGGGGAGGCCCCCCCGACATGACTTGGGGGGAGGTGGCACAGGAGCTAATTAATTACGGAAGGCGTATGGGATTCACTGGCCAGGGGGAAACAAAGCATAAAGCAGAAATAAGAAGAGTTGAGGAAAGTGGGAGGCAATATAAATCACTGCAACACCCACATCCTGGGAAACCGGTACGGGTGTTGGATAGCAGGAGACAATTATTATGGGCAGAAGGCATTTCAAAGGGAATTCCCAGAGAAGTCATGGATAGGTTACCAACTCCCAACCTGGAAGGTTTGGTAAGAAGTTGGGACAGGATAAGGGGAACCCCATCTTCCTCAAACCCCAAAGTTCCTCCTCCCTTATCCCAAGACCCCGTCTGCACCCCAGGACTCTTAAAACGAACCCTGAGACCGCACAATCCCGGATGGGCGCGACGAATATCTGATGCAGTAACTAAAGTCAATGGACGATGGGGAGTAAATGGCTGCCCCAGACTCGCTGCTTTTTGCCCTAATCCTCCATCCCTCTTACCTGGGACTGGGGAGAATAAGAAACCGAGGAATCCCTTGTATTACCCGGGACAACCGGTTCTAGTGGACTTACCCACTGTGGGACAAATACCTCTAGTACTAAAAGCTTCAAAAAATCTGTATGCATGGGTAGCTACTGATGCCCATGGGAAAGATCATAGAATCCATGCCAGGTGGATCCTCCCTTCCTTTTAGGTCAACAATGTAAAAGGAAGAGGGCACTGGGGAAGAAGACTTGTCTTATGTTGAGCTTGAGTGTCCTCAACGATACTACCTGTGGTAGTTATAACAGTTATTTTTATCATTTTTTGTAATTGTGTGCTGCGATCATAATTAGCTTTATTGTTGAAAACACAACAGCCAAGAATGGCATTCTTAACTTGTGTTGGAAAGATACTTCTTGTCTTAATGTGCTTATATGTGCTATGGCAAACCTACCACCAGAATACACTTCTGGGGCTTGGTATTGTACCGGCCGAATAGGTGATGGGGCAACCACCTTCTTCAGCCCTCTGGGCAACAGAGACGCAACTTACTTTCAATTCCCACCAGGGATAAACGGGCCATTTGCTCAGGGCATTGGAGCTAAGAAGGGGCATTACTGGATATGGAGGCACACAGCATATACATTTTTACCCACGGGGTGGTTGGGAATTTGTTATATAGGGATTATCAGACCTTTGTTTTTCCTTTTGCCAGAAACAAGTGGACCTCGGTTAGGCATAAAGGTATATGATAACCTTGGAGACAGAAGTGTTGCCTGTAAGACGCGATCCATTAAGGGAAATTTGGGCGGGACGCAAAAATGGGGAAATAATCAGACTACAAGCGGCTCTAGAAATTATTACCAACAAAACCGCTGACACGATAGATCTTCTAACTTGGCAATCCCAACAGATGCGCACGGCAATCCTTCAGCACCACATGGTTTTTAGATTACCTGTTAGCTGAAGAGGGAGAAGTGTGTGGGAAATTAAATATTCCTAACTGTTGTTTGGAAATAGATGATGTAGGCGAAGTAGTTCTCCGGTTAACCAAAGATATCAGAAAAATAGCCCACGTCCTCGTCCAAATCTGGAATGGCTGGAGTGGCGATTTGTAGTCCTGGTTACTGGGGGCACCGTGGGTGAAACAGTTAATATTGTATTTGTTAGGTGCAGTTGCCGCCTTAATGTTCTTGTATAATTCCTTGCTTTGTTCAATTAATCGGACATGTTGTGTCAAATATGCAATTTGTTCCTACCACCTTGCCGGACGGCATAAAGAAAATCCGTGCCATCCATTGGCCGTGGCCAACCACAGTACCCATCATTTCCCAGTTTCTCCTGAAGGAGGAAATTGCATATTGACATCCACAGCGCATTTGCCAGCTGTTTTATGCCTATTGTAACAATCCTACCTCATTAACTCAGTTTTTATGTCTGTTTTGTAAAGTTAACTGTTGTTGAAGTTGTTAAAGAATAAGCTTGCATTGAGCAAGACCTCTGTTTAATCACTGTTAAGCACTTTATTTTTTACCCAAACCCATGTTGTTCCCACGACTTCCCCCCCGTCCCTAATTCTCTCTCCTTTCCTTCCTTGCTTGCTTGCTTTCTTTCTCTCTCTCTCTCTCCTGCTGCCAAGCTGCAATGTTGAGACACGGGGTGGTGTAGAGGACCGGTACTAAATGCGGTTTTGTCTTGACATTGCTGCTGCTGCTGCAAAGCTGCCGCTGCCAAGGTGTGTCGGGCAATGCCGCGCTGGCGCCCCCGGGAGCCGTCTGCGAAGTAAACAACCTCGTGCACCTGCACAGGGTAAAAAGGGTGCGAAAAGGGCAGAAGGGCGTCTCTAGGGCACGAACCGCACGTACTCATTTGCCATCTGCGCATGAGCAGGAGACCCCCAGATACCCCAGCCCATTTCTGGAAGGTTCCGAGAGGGCGGACTGCGCATGACGGTTAATCTGCATGGGAAGCGAGGAAGCACCTCCCAGAGGCCGGGCAAGAACCTATAAAAACTGCAGACTGTGTGAATGGGGGGGCTTGCTTGCGACGACTGAAGAACTCGAGCAGAGTCAGCGGAACCAGACGGGAGCTTCCCCCCTCTGCCCCCCCGCCCCGCCGCAAGGACTCCCAAAAGAAGAGGACCAACGGGACGCCGCTGGATCCACGGGTGGTGATATCTTTCTCTCTCTCTCTTCCCCTTTTCCTCTCTTTTTCCCTAAACGTGTGACGCGGGACATGTCTCGTTAGTTGATTCCATTTTGCCTTAATAAATCTTAAACTGGTTGGCTGGTGTCGTTTTCACCTTAATTGAGTGCAAGGGCATCACGAACTTGGTCGTTGGTCCTAAGGGGAGGGAGGTCGTCCTGAACGACTCCTTTCGGGCCGCGACACGTGTCTGATAGGTCACTGGCAGGCCCATAGCTGCTGGCTGTGCTTGTGAGGTCACAGCAGTCCTACAGCCTGATAGGCCAGTGGCAGACCCACAGCTGCTGGCTTTGCTTGTGAGGTCACAGCAGCCTGAGTGTCTTATAGGGCAGTGGCAGGCCCCTGTCTGCTGGCTGTGCTTGTGAGGTCACAGCAGCCTCAGTGCTTCACAGGCCAGTGGCAGGCACGTGGCTGCTGGCTGTGCTTTTCAGGTTACAGAAGCTTCAGTGCCAGGTATGCCAGTTCGAGGCCAATGACTGCTGGGTGGGCTTGTGAGGTCAGAGAAGCCTCAGTGCCCTATAGGGCAGTGGCAGGCCCATAGCTGCTCACTGGGCTTCTGAGGTCACAGCAGCCTCCATGCCCTTTAGGGCAGTGGCAGGCCCCTGACTATTTACTGTGCTTCTGAGTTGACAGCAGCGTCAGCGCCTCATCAGGCAGTTGGAGGCCAATGGCTGCTGGCTGTGCTTGTGAGGTCACAGCAGCCTCAGTGCCTGACAGGCCCATGGGAGGCCAATGTCTGCTTGGTGTGCTTTTGAGGTCACAGCAGCCTCCGTGCCTCCTAGGCCAGTGGCAGGCCCGAAGCTGCTGGCTGTGCTTGTAACGTCACAGCAGTCCTGTTTCCTGATAGGCTTGTGGCAGGCCTCTGTCTGCTGGCTGCCTTTTGAGGTCACATTTGTCTCTGTACCTTATAGGGCAGTGGGAGGCCTCTGGCTCCTCGCTGTGCTTGTGAGGTCCCATCAGCCTCCTTTTCCTGTAGGCCAGAGGGAGGCCAATGGCTGCTTGGTGTGCTGGTGAGGTCAGAGCAAACTCAGTGCCTGTTTGGACAGTGGCAGGCCAATGGCTGCTGGCTGTGCTTGTGAGGTCACAGCAGCCTCCGTTCCCTATAGGCCAGTGGCAGGCCCATAGCTGCTGGCTGTGCTTGTGAGGTCACAGCAGTCCTAGTTCCTGATAGGGCCGTGGAAGGCCCCTGTGTGCTGGCTGCCTTTTGAGGTCACATTTGTCTCTGTACCTTATAGGTCAATGGGAGGCCCCTGGCTACTCGCTGTGCTTGTGAGGTCACATCAGCCTCCTTTTCTTGTAGGCCAGTGGCAGACCAATTGCTGCTGGCTGTGCTTGTCAGGTCACAACACTCCTACAGCCTGATTGGCCAGCAGCAGGCCCCTGGCTGCTGGCTGTGCTTGTGAGGTCACAGCAGCCTCAGTGCCCTATAGGGCAGTGGCAGGCCCTTGGCTGCTGCCTGGGCTCGTGAGGTCACAGCAGCCTCCGTTCCCTTTAGGACAGTGGCAGGCCCCTGGCTACTGGCTGTGCTTGTCAGGTCACAGCAGTCCTATTGCCTGATAGGCAAGTGGCAGACCCACAGCTGCTGGCTTTGCTTGTGAGGTCACAGCAGCCTCAGTGTCTTATATGGCAGTGGCAGGCCCCTGTCTGCTGTCTGTGCTTGTGAGGTCACAGCAGCCTCCATGCCTCCTAGGCCAGTGACAGACCCACAGCTCAGTGCTCCTGAGGCCAGTTGTAGGCTCCTAGCTGCTGGCTGTGCTGGTGAGGTCACAGCAGCCTCAATGCCTCCTAGGCCAGTGTCAGGCTCATGGCTGCTTTCTGTGCTTGTGAGGTCACAGCAGCCTCCGTGCCTCAAAGGCCAGTGGCAGGCTCATGGCTGCTTTCTGTGCTTGTCAGGTCACAGCAGCCTGAGTGGCTCCTAGGCCAGTGGCATGCTCCTGGCTGCTCCTGTGCTTGTGAGGTCACAGCAGCCTCCATGCCTCCTTGGCCACTGGCTAGCTCATGGCTGCTGGCGGTGCTTGTGAGGTCACAGCAACCTCAGTGCCTCCTAAGCCAGTGGCAGGCCCCTGACTGCTGGCTGTGCTGGTGAGGTCACAGCAGCCTCAGTGCCTCCTAAGCCAGTGGCAGGCTCATGGCTGCTGGCTGTGTTTGTGAGGTCACAGCAGCCTCAGTGCCTCCAAGGCCAGTGGCAGGCTCTTGGCTGCTGGCTGTGCTTGTGAGGTCACAGCACCCTCAGTGCCTCATAGGGCAGTGGCAGGCTCATGGCTGCTGGCTGTGCTTGTGAGGTCACAGCAGCCTCAGTGCCTCCCAGGCGACTGGCAAGCTCATGGCTGCTGGCTGTCCTTGGGAGGTCACAGCAGCCTCCGTGCCTGATAAGCCACTGGTAGGCTAATGGTTGCTAGGTGTGCTTGTGAGGTCACAGTAGCCTCAGTACCTCCTAGGGCAGTGTCAAGCCCCTGTCTGCTGGCTGTGCTTGTGAGGTCACAGCAGCCTCAGTGCCTCCTAGGCCAGTGGCAGGCTCATGGCTGCTGGCTGTGCTTGTGAGGTCACAGCAGCCTCAGGGCCTCATAGGTTAGGGGCAAGCGCCCCCTTCTGTTTGTGCTTGTCAGGTCACAGCAGCCTGAATGCCTCCTAGGCCAGTGACAGACCCACAGCTGCTGGCTGTGCTTGTGACGTCACAGCAGTCCAATTGCCTGATAGGTCAGTGGCAGGCCAATGGCTGCTGGCTGTCCTGTTGACGTCACAGCAGTCTGAGTGACTGATAGGCCAGTGGCAGGCCTCTGGGTGCTGGCTGTTTTTGTGACGTCACAGCAGCCTCAGTGCCTCATAGGCCAGTGGTATGCCCTTGCTGCTGGCTGCTGGCTGTGCTTGTGAGGTCATAGCAGGTCTGTTGCCTGATAGGCCACTGGCACGCCTCTGTCTGCTAGCTGCATTTTGAGGTCACCTTTGTCATAGTGCCTCACTGGGCAGTGAGAGCTCCATGCCTGCTGGCTGCGTTATGAGGTCACCTTTGTCATAGTGCCTCTCTGGGCAGTGAGAGCTCCATGCCTGCTGGCTGCGTTATGAGGTCACGTTTGTCTTGGGGCCTCATAGGGCAGTTGGATGCCCATGCCTGCTGGCTGTGCTTGTGAGGTACAGCAGACTTATTGCCTGATAGGTTAGTGGCAGGCCCTTGGCTGCTTGGTGTGCTTGTGAGGTCACAGCAGCCTCAGTGCCTGATAGGCCCGTGGGAGGCCAATGGCTGCTTGGTGTGCTTTTGAGGTCACAGCAGCCTCCGTGCCTCCTAGGCCAGTGGAGGCCCGTAGCTGCTGGCTGTGCTTGTAAGGTAACAGCAGTCCTATTTCCTGATAGGCCTGTGGCAGGCCTCTGTCTGCTGGCTGCCTTTTGAGGTCATATTTGTCTCTGTATCTTATAGGGCAGTGGCAGGATCCTGGCTGCTGGCTGTGCTTGTGAGGTCACAGCAGCCTCAGTGCCTCCTAGGCCAGGGGCAGGCTCATGGTTGCTGGCTGTGCTGGTGAGGTCACAGCAGCCTCATTGCCTCCGAGGCCAGTGGCAGGCTCCTGGCTGCTGGCTGTGTTTGTGAGGTCACAGCAGCCTCAGTGCCTCCTAGGCCAGTGGCAGGCTCATGGCTGCTGGCTGAGCTTGGG
The DNA here is from genome assembly GCF_036370855.1 of Dromaius novaehollandiae. NCBI lineage: Eukaryota > Metazoa > Chordata > Aves > Casuariiformes > Dromaiidae > Dromaius > Dromaius novaehollandiae. Next base: position 861,358 of record NW_026991446.1, read on the forward strand.
AGGGCACAGCAGCCTCAGTGCCTCCTATGGCAGTGGCAGGCTCCTGGCTGCTGGCTGTGCTGGTGATGTCACAGCAGCCTCAGTGCCTCATAAGTTAGTCTACAGCGCCTCCTGCTAGCTGTGCTTGTGAGGTCACAGCAGCCTCAGTGCCTCCGAGGCCAGTAGCAGGCTCATGGCTGCTGGCCTAGCTTGGGAGGTCACAGCAGCCTGAGTGCCTCCTAAGCCAGTGGCAGGCTCATGGATGTTGGATGTGCTTGTGAGGTCACAGCAGCCTCAGTGCCTCCTAGGCCAGTTGCAGGCTCCTGGCTACTGGCTGTGCTTGTGAGGTCACAGCAGCCTCAGTGCCTCCTAGGCCAGTAGCAGGCTCCTGGCTGCTGTCTGTGCTTGGGAGGTCACAGCAGCCTCATTGCCTCCGAGGCCAGCGGCAGGCTCATGGCTGCTGGCTGTGCTTGTGAGGTCACAGCAGCCTCAGTGCCTCCTAGGCCAGTGGCAGGCTCATGGCTGCTGGCTGTGCTTGTGAGGTCACAGTAGCCTGAGTGCCTCCTAGGCCGGTAGCAGGCTCATGGCTGCTGGCTGTGCTTGTGAGGTCACAGCAGCCTCAGTGCCTCATAGCACAGTGGCAGGCTCCTGGCTGCTGGCTGTGACTGTGAGGTCACAGCAGCCTCACTGCCTCCGAGGCCAGTGGCAGGCTCCTGGCTGCTGGCTGCGCTTGTGAGGTCACAGCAGCCTCAGTGCCTCCTAGGCCAGTGGCAGGCCCATAGCTGCTGGCTGTGCTTGTCAGGTCACAGCAGTCCTATTCCTGATAGGCCAGTTCAAGGCCAATGACTGCTGTGAGGTCACAGAAGCCTCCGTGCCCTATAGGCCAGTGGGAGGCCCATAGCTGCTGGCTGTGCTTGTGAGGTCACAGCAGCCTCAGTGCCCTATAGGGCAGTTTCAGGCCCATACATGCTGGCTGTGCTTGTGAGGTCACAGCAGCCTCAGTGCTTCACAGGCCAATGGCAGGCCCCTGGCTGCTGGCTGTGCTTGTGAGGTCACAGCAGCCTCCGTGCCCTTTATGGCAGTGGCAGGCCCGTGACAGTGTGCTGTGCTTGTGAATAATTTGTAGTACAGAGGATCCGACAATGAAGGATAATCCTCTTTTTGCGAATCTGAAGGGCTATAAAGCCCTGCTCTCTCTTGGCATGGCTCGGGCAACAGTTTGTGGTGTTTTAGGGGTGGCACTAATTGCTGCCCGGTGGGGGAGGCAAGGTGATAAAAAGACCATTGAGTCCTTGGGAGAACACATAAGAAACTCCCAGAGTCGAGCCAAAGAGACAATCGAGTTCTTGCAAGACTCCCGGAGTCGAGCCAAAGAGACAGTTGAGTCTTTGCAAGAACAGGAAAGAAACTTGCAAAGTCAACTCACTGCGGAGCGCAACCATACTCAGCGGCTTCACATAATCTTATCGGACTCACTAGACCGAGAGAGAATCCTGCGGTCTGAATTGGAAGAAAACAGGCGGGGGGTTAATGATAGTGAACCGGGATTCTCGAATTTGGCCGAACTAGACGGAAAACAGGCATCTGATCTAAAATCCATATATCCAATTAAAGAATTAGAAGACAGCAGGAACTACTTTTATCCTGGAGATGGGAACGTAGTAATGAGACCCTTGATTAAAACGGAAACCACTGACAATGGTCAGGGGGGTATTCAACGACGTACCACGCGTATTATCCCCTATTCCCCTCAGGACTTGGCTAAAATACAGGAAAAATACTCCCGGGGCTCCCGGGAAACTGAAACTGAGTATGTGTGGAGAGTCTCCCTCACCGGGGGGGATCGCATTCTGCTGAGCGAAGATGAAGCTAGAGGATATTGGGGACCCAGAGTCTTTCTAACCACAAATGATAACAGGGAACCATGGTCCTTGACCCAGAGGGTAGCCTACTGGGCAGGAGGATTAGACCCAATGGAAAGAGGAGACCCTTTTTCTATTAAAACACCCACAGCGGGCCACATTCTGGAAAGCGTGCAGAAAACTGCTTGCCTCCAATTGATGCATGACCGTTTGCTGCTTCCGCAGCAGCCCTCCCCCATGCAGTGTGTGGCAGACCCCGAGAGGTTACATCCTCTGATCAGGGGACTTCCTGATGCTGTTCAGCTGCAAGACCGATTACGAACTCCCCGACTGAGACGAAGGGGAGGCCCCCCCGACATGACTTGGGGGGAGGTGGCACAGGAGCTAATTAATTACGGAAGGCGTATGGGATTCACTGGCCAGGGGGAAACAAAGCATAAAGCAGAAATAAGAAGAGTTGAGGAAAGTGGGAGGCAATATAAATCACTGCAACACCCACATCCTGGGAAACCGGTACGGGTGTTGGATAGCAGGAGACAATTATTATGGGCAGAAGGCATTTCAAAGGGAATTCCCAGAGAAGTCATGGATAGGTTACCAACTCCCAACCTGGAAGGTTTGGTAAGAAGTTGGGACAGGATAAGGGGAACCCCATCTTCCTCAAACCCCAAAGTTCCTCCTCCCTTATCCCAAGACCCCGTCTGCACCCCAGGACTCTTAAAACGAACCCTGAGACCGCACAATCCCGGATGGGCGCGACGAATATCTGATGCAGTAACTAAAGTCAATGGACGATGGGGAGTAAATGGCTGCCCCAGACTCGCTGCTTTTTGCCCTAATCCTCCATCCCTCTTACCTGGGACTGGGGAGAATAAGAAACCGAGGAATCCCTTGTATTACCCGGGACAACCGGTTCTAGTGGACTTACCCACTGTGGGACAAATACCTCTAGTACTAAAAGCTTCAAAAAATCTGTATGCATGGGTAGCTACTGATGCCCATGGGAAAGATCATAGAATCCATGCCAGGTGGATCCTCCCTTCCTTTTAGGTCAACAATGTAAAAGGAAGAGGGCACTGGGGAAGAAGACTTGTCTTATGTTGAGCTTGAGTGTCCTCAACGATACTACCTGTGGTAGTTATAACAGTTATTTTTATCATTTTTTGTAATTGTGTGCTGCGATCATAATTAGCTTTATTGTTGAAAACACAACAGCCAAGAATGGCATTCTTAACTTGTGTTGGAAAGATACTTCTTGTCTTAATGTGCTTATATGTGCTATGGCAAACCTACCACCAGAATACACTTCTGGGGCTTGGTATTGTACCGGCCAAATAGGTGATGGGGCAACCACCTTCTTCAGCCCTCTGGGCAACAGAGACGCAACTTACTTTCAATTCCCACCAGGGATAAACGGGCCATTTGCTCAGGGCATTGGAGCTAAGAAGGGGCATTACTGGATATGCAGGCACACAGCATATACATTTTTACCCACGGGGTGGTTGGGAATTTGTTATATAGGGATTATCAGACCTTTGTTTTTCCTTTTGCCAGAAACAAGTGGACCTCGGTTAGGCATAAAGGTATATGATAACCTTGGAGACAGAAGTGTTGCCTGTAAGACGCGATCCATTAAGGGAAATTTGGGCGGGACGCAAAAATGGGGAAATAATCAGACTACAAGCGGCTCTAGAAATTATTACCAACAAAACCGCTGACACGATAGATCTTCTAACTTGGCAATCCCAACAGATGCGCACGGCAATCCTTCAGCACCACATGGTTTTTAGATTACCTGTTAGCTGAAGAGGGAGAAGTGTGTGGGAAATTAAATATTCCTAACTGTTGTTTGGAAATAGATGATGTAGGCGAAGTAGTTCTCCGGTTAACCAAAGATATCAGAAAAATAGCCCACGTCCTCGTCCAAATCTGGAATGGCTGGAGTGGCGATTTGTAGTCCTGGTTACTGGGGGCACCGTGGGTGAAACAGTTAATATTGTATTTGTTAGGTGCAGTTGCCGCCTTAATGTTCTTGTATAATTCCTTGCTTTGTTCAATTAATCGGACATGTTGTGTCAAATATGCAATTTGTTCCTACCACCTTGCCGGACGGCATAAAGAAAATCCGTGCCATCCATTGGCCGTGGCCAACCACAGTACCCATCATTTCCCAGTTTCTCCTGAAGGAGGAAATTGCATATTGACATCCACAGCGCATTTGCCAGCTGTTTTATGCCTATTGTAACAATCCTACCTCATTAACTCAGTTTTTATGTCTGTTTTGTAAAGTTAACTGTTGTTGAAGTTGTTAAAGAATAAGCTTGCATTGAGCAAGACCTCTGTTTAATCACTGTTAAGCACTTTATTTTTTACCCAAACCCATGTTGTTCCCACGACTTCCCCCCCGTCCCTAATTCTCTCTCCTTTCCTTCCTTGCTTGCTTGCTTTCTTTCTCTCTCTCTCTCTCTCCTGCTGCCAAGCTGCAATGTTGAGACACGGGGTGGTGTAGAGGACCGGTACTAAATGCGGTTTTGTCTTGACATTGCTGCTGCTGCTGCAAAGCTGCCGCTGCCAAGGTGTGTCGGGCAATGCCGCGCTGGCGCCCCCGGGAGCCGTCTGCGAAGTAAACAACCTCGTGCACCTGCACGGGGTAAAAAGGGTGCGAAAAGGGCAGAAGGGCGTCTCTAGGGCACGAACCGCACGTACTCATTTGCCATCTGCGCATGAGCAGGAGACCCCCAGATACCCCAGCCCATTTCTGGAAGGTTCCGAGAGGGCGGACTGCGCATGACGGTTAATCTGCATGGGAAGCGAGGAAGCACCTCCCAGAGGCTGGGCAAGAACCTATAAAAACTGCAGACTGTGTGAATGGGGGGGCTTGCTTGCGACGACTGAAGAACTCGAGCAGAGTCAGCGGAACCAGACGGGAGCTTCCCCCCTCTGCCCCCCCGCCCCGCCGCAAGGACTCCCAAAAGAAGAGGACCAACGGGACGCCGCTGGATCCACGGGTGGTGATATCTTTCTCTCTCTCTCTTCCCCTTTTCCTCTCTTTTTCCCTAAACGTGTGACGCGGGACATGTCTCGTTAGTTGATTCCACTTTGCCTTAATAAATCTTAAACTGGTTGGCTGGTGTCGTTTTCACCTTAATTGAGTGCAAGGGCATCACGAACTTGGTCGTTGGTCCTAAGGGGAGGGAGGTCGTCCTGAACGACTCCTTTCGGGCCGCGACACGTGTCTGATAGGTCACTGGCAGGCCCATAGCTGCTGGCTGTGCTTGTGAGGTCACATCAGTCCTATAGCCTGATAGGCCAGTGGGATGGCTCCTGGCTGTTGGCTGTCCTTGTGAGGTCATAGCAGCATCAGTGCCTCATAGGCCAAAGGGAGTCCCCTGGCTGCTGGCTTTGCTTGTGAGGTCACAGCAGCCTCAGTGTCTCATAGGGCAGTGGCAGGCCCCTGGCTGCTGGTTGTGCTTGTGAGGCCATGTTTGTCTCCGTGCTTCACAGTTCAGTGGCAGGCCCACAGCTGCTGCCTGTGCTTGTGAAGGCACAGCAGTCCTAGTTCCTCATACACCAGGGGCAGGCCCATGGCTGCTGGCTGTGCTTGTGAGGTCACAGCAGTATGAGTGCCTGATAGCCAGTGCGAGGTCCATAGCTGCTGGTTGTGCTTGTGAGGTCAGAGAAGCCTCAGTGCCTCATAGGCCAGTGGCAGGCCCATAGCTGCTGGCTGTGCTTGTGAGGTCACAGCAGTCCTATTTCCTGATAGGCCCGTGGGAGGCCCCGTCTGCTGGCTGCCTTTTGAGGTCACATTTGTCTCTGTACCTTATAGGGCAATGGCAGGCCTCTGGCTCCTCGCTGTGCTTGTGAGGTCACAGCAGCCTCAGTGCCCTATAGGCCAGTGGCAGGCCCATAGCTGCTGGCTGTGCTTGTCAGGTCACAGCAGTCCTATTGCCTGACAGGCCAGTGGCAGACCCACAGCTGCTGGCTTTGCTTGTGACGTCACAGCAGCCTCAGTGTCTTATAGGGCAGTTGGATGCCCATGCCTGCTGGCCGTGCTTGTGAGGTCACAGCAGCCTCAGTGCCTGATAGGCCAGTTTGAGGCCAATGACTGCTGGGTGGGCTTGTGAGGTCACAGCAGCCTCAGTGCCTCATAGGCGAGAGAGAGGCCCCTGGCTGCTGGCTGTGTTTGTGAGTGTTAAAGAATAGTGAATTGAAACTGTCTAGAAATAGCTGCTTAGCACAACTTACATAAAACTTGCTTAGCATGAGTGGCTAGATTTGCTGAAGCCTTAGGCCAAGCGTGGGAAAAGTAACGAATCTTTACCTAGTTTAATAAAAAATAGTGCCTCAGAGCTCATTCAGGCTGGGAAAATAAGGAAGCCACACGCAGTCTGCGCTCCTGTGTCACCGACTCCGAGAGGGAAGACGCCAAAACAATTGGGAAAATAAGACCTTGGGAAACAGCCGCCAGACCCAACAAAAACAGAGGTACAACCATCATCAGAGACTGCAAAAAAACAAGAATAAGGAGAAAACCAGCTTGCCTCAGAAAGATGATGAGACCCAATCAGGAGCAGGAGACCCCAGACCAAAAAATTACTATTGGTCTAACTACCGCGTGAGGGGTGGGAAATGGAAGTCGAAAAGACTATAATTACCCAGGATTTGTTTATGTTAGGGTCCCTCTTCGGAGGCACCCAGCTCGAGCTGTAATTACGGTACGCGCGTGATTAAAATTATCTGATTTGTTTTGATTTGGCTCTGAACTTTACTTGGGGGAACCTAGGGTCGAGCCCTGTTATGGTGGCCGACAGGCCTAATTTCCATAACAGTTTGGCACCCCAGATGGGACCCTAGGCGACCACTGTTGGGGCCTCTCATCTCCAAACAATCATCTGGCGCCATCGGGTGAGTTCACCTGGGATCTTTGGCAACGAGAGGCACCGAGAAGGTGAGTCTTAAACTCCCGCCTAAATTCTAAATTCTGGTCTGGTAACAGTGCACTGAAAGGGTACGCGGACTGATCACCGTAAGGCGTACCAGGTGTGTGTGGGGGGTACGCGGGCTGGCCACTGTAAGGCATACCAGGGGGACAGGTAGGAGTCCCATCCCCAGGGTTAGAGTGGGTTTTAAGTCCCAGCTCGGTCCGGCCGGAGGAGGGTTGTGCAGCCTGATCAGCATAAGGCGCACTGCAAAACTGTAAGACCGAAATCTAGAGTCACCGTGACTGGTGTGAGTGTAAACAGCACTGTGTGTTTGTGTGTGTGTGTGTGTGAGTGCGTGTAGCCTGGGAACCGATTGGGGCACCTGTCGGCTGAGAAGCCGCCTGCTGCGAAGGGACAGCAGTCCTAGCAGTTAAAGACGCGGGTGGTGTGAGTGCAGTTCCCAGAGAGCGAGAGAAAGAGAGGGAGAGAAATAGTGTGTGTGATCACACCAGCTACAGGGACTGGTGTTACCGGGAAGGAAGTGCACTGCCTGATTTGCTTAAGACGCACTTTTCAGGAACTCAATATGGGAAATAATTTCAGCATAGAAAAGGGGACGCCCTTAGCCGAAATTTTGGTAAACTGGAGTAAGATTGATGGTACCAAAAATTTAGGGAGAAAAAGGTTAGTCCAACTATGTCAGGAGGATTGGCCGTTCCTGACTAAGGAAGGTAATCTGGCAGAGCGATGGCCACCCCAGGGGTCCTTCAGTTACCAGGAACTAACTTTCCTGCGTCATCATTTGCAGAATAGGTTCCCCAGACAAATGGATTACTGGTATGTATGGGACAACTGGGCATTTGCTAGATGAAAAGAGGCGCCTAGGAAAGAGAGACTCTTTCCTCAGAATGCTGTAAGTACCGCAGCTGCTGAAACGCTTGTGGAAACTATTCCACCCTATGCGCTACCCTCTGCTTCAGCTTCCCTACACCCCCGCTTGCCTTCCGCCCCCGCCTTTCAAGCTCCTCTGGAAGGCCTTCCTGTGCCAGGAGTGCCCCCACCCGGTCTGGAAGGGGTACCTCGGGTCGCCACTACACGAGTTTACCGACCCTGGAGACCCCAAGATTTAATTATATGGAGTCAACGGCTCCCCAGACTTAGGGATGATCCAGAAAGAGTGTTACAAATCATAAGGGGAATTATGCGGGCGTATGACCCTACCTGGGGAGATGTACAAATGCTCCTTGAATCTGTGTTCACTCCAGATGAAAGGTGCTCAAGTTTGGATGCAAACCACCGTTGGGCAGCAGAGGGGTGTGTTGGGGCTGCTCAAACAGCCTGGCCAGCTGTGGACCCCGGATGGAATCATAATGTAGATGCAGATTACAGGCAGTTGCAATTAGCCAGAGAGGGCTTAGAAGAAGCTATACGTTTGGCAGGACAAAAGACTGCAAATTGGTCTAAAGTAAGGGAGTGTCAGCAACAGGCAGAGGAACACCCCTCGGCTTTCTTTGCTAGGCTAATTAAGCAAGTCAGAATGTATGGGGGAGGACTAGACCCAGAAGCCGAGGCTAACAGGCCGCTAATGATTTCCACATTTGTAGACCAAGCAGCCCCGGACATTAGAAAGTAGTTTTCCAAACATGTTCCTGACTGGCCAGGAAAGCGAATGGATGAAATAATACGTTTAGCCACATTTGTGTATAATAGTCGAGAGGAGGAGAGGGCAAAAGAAAAGAGACAGCAAAAAAAAGAGGAAGTTAGTGTGTTAGCAGCTGTGTTAAGAGATGGATTTAGAGGACCCGGGGGAGGGGACGTGAAAGAGCCAGGAGAGATAGATGGAACCAAAGTGAACGTGCTGTACAGTCAGGAGTTAATGATGTTTGTTATTATTGTGGGGAACAAGGACACTGGCAGCAGGAGTGCCCAGTGAGGCCCCGTGTAGTTAGGAACAGAGGAACCGGCATGAGACAATCAAACACTAAGGAGGAGACCAGGCGATTCCCAGTCAATCCACAATGAGAGGAAACAGGAGACTCAGAAAATACTGTGGAAATTGGAGTAAATTTATGGGATGTAGATTTGGATTTTGAGGGTCACGTAATGGCAATACAGAAGGTTTAGAAGTTCCCTTTCTAGTGGATACTGGAGCCACCCTTTCCCTTTTAAATTTTGAGCCTAAAGGATGCAAATCATCAGATAAAATAGTGATGCAAGGAGTGATGGGAAAGGGCGAATGAATGTTATCTAAGCCCTTATTACTCACTATTGAGGGTAAAACAGTGTGGGGACATTTTATAATTTCCACAGACGCACCTATATGCCTTTTGGGGAGAGATCTCCTGCAAGCCTTGGATACTCAGATCTGCTTACAGCCGGAAGGGATAAAGCTAATAATTATGGGTTCATGTGTTCTGGCTAAGACACCAGAACCAGAGTCAACTAATCTGCAAATTCCAACAGGTTTAGAATCAGTTTCTAAAAAATTATGGAGCTCTTCAGGAATGGATGTGGGACTACTGAAATCAGCCAGTCCAGTCTCGATAAAAACAAAGGGGGGATTGCCTCCTGCAGTTAAACAATATCCTATCCCAAAGGAAGCAGAGAAGAGTATCCAAAAACAAACTGATCATTATCTGAAAATGGGTATCCTTAGAGTCTGTGAATCCCCATATAACACCCCAATTCTGCCAGTTAAAAAGAACAGGCAAGATGCTGATGGTGATCCAGAGTATCACTTTGTACAAGACTTCAGGGCTATAAACCAACATGTAGTTGCTCCACATCCAGTAGTCCCCGACCCATCAACCATTTTACTACAGATACTCCACTGGGCAACTTATTTTACTGTGATTGACCTAACAGCAGCCTTTTTTAGTATACCGATAGCTGAAGATAGCCAAGATCTCTTTGCTTTCACTTGGAAGGGACAACAATTAACTTGGACAAGGCTGCCACAGGGATTTACTGGGTCTCCGACTGTTTTTTCGCGTATACTTAAAAATGACCTCTCAGATATCGAACTTCCAGGACATTCTGCATTAATACAATATGTAGATGATTTGTTATTAGCAAGTAAAGATTATGAGACATGTTTGAAAGATACTGTTTCTCTATGTAACGCTCTTGCAGAAAAAGGGCATCGAGCATCTCTGTCTAAACTCCAGCTGTGTCAAAGAGAGGTAAAATATTTGGGTTTTATCTTAAGAGAAGGACACAGGTTAGTTGATCCAGAACGAGTAAAGACAATTCTTGATATGCCTCGTCCTGTAACAAAAAAACAGCTTAGGGGATTTTTAGGAGCTGTAGGATTCTGCCGACCGTGGATTCCGGGGTTAGCAGAACTTACTAAGCCTCTGGTACAGGCAACAAAAAAGGAGGAGATAGAGCCTTTGGCCTGGGGCCCAGAAAGGGAGAAAGCTTTTACATCTGTGAAAAAAGCGTTGGTTTCAGCCCCTGCTCTCGGGTTACCAGATTATAGCAAACTATTTGAATTATTTGTCCATGAGCGACAGGGAGTAGCAAGTGGGGTACTCACCCAAAAACTAGGCCCTCACCGTAGACCAGTGGCCTATTACTCCACGCAACTAGATGAGGTAGCTAAAGGCACTCCAGGACGCATCAGAGCAATAGCAGCTACTGCAGCTCTTACTGAAAAAAACACGACCTGTGGTTTTGGGTCATTCATTGACTGTGTATGTGCCACATGAAGTAGAACTGTTAATGAAGCAATATGCGACTCAAGCACTATCCCCACAGAGAGCTCACCGCTATGAACTGATAATACTGCATGCAGATAATGTGACTTTCAAAAGATGCAATATTTTGAATCCAGCAACGCTATTGCCTCAACCGGAGGACGGAGAGCCACATCATTCCTGTGAGCAGGTGGTCGTCAGCTCGAGCAAGCCCCGGGAGGACCTTAAAGATGAACCTTTGGAGAACCCGGACTTAGTTCTGTTTACAGATGGGTCATCCTATTATTTGGACGGAAGACGTCACTCCGGCTATGCTGTCACTAACGTCTTTGAGGTGCTCGAGGCCAATCCTTTGTCTCCATCAGTAAGTGCTCAAGGAGCAGAATTAATAGCATTGACCCAAGCAGCAAAAAATAGGTAAGAGCTTGCGGGTAAATGTCTATACCGACTCTAAATATGCATTTGGAGTGTGTCATGCAACAGGGATGTTATGGAAAGAACGAGGATTCTTGCCGTCATCAGGAAAGAAATTAGCTAATGGAGAAGAAATACGTAATTTGCTGGAAGCAGTTCAACTGCCCAAAGAAATTGCGGTAATACACTGCCCAGCCCATACTAAAGACACTACAGAAATTAGCAGAGGAAATGCTCTAGCCAACGCTGCTGCGAGGGCTGCAGCTCAACAACCTCTGAGAGAATGTATGGGGGCAGTTCCAAGGATGGACCAGAGTGAGTGGCCAAACTTAATAGACCCCAAAACTATGTATGAAAAAGACTGCTCAGTGGAAGAGAAAAAACAATGGGAACAGTGGGAAGCAAAACAAAATGGTGACGGAATATGGACAATTGGGGAAAAACCAATTCTACCAAAAAAATATTTAATTACTATAGCTAGGTGGTTTCACGATAAAGCTTATGGGGGAGCCGAGGGAATAGCTAAACAGGTACAGAAAGTATGGGCTGCTCCAGGAATCTGTGCAGCTGCTAGAAGAATAACAAATAGCTGCCCGACCTGCCAGAAGTTTTCAAATAACAAGCCAAGCTCAGATTTGGGGGGGACGACCATGGGCTTACTTCCCTTTCCAGAAGCTGCAAATAGCTTATGCAGATATGCCATCTGTCTATGGATACAAACACTTGTTAGTGATAATAGATCAGTTATCAGGCTGGGTAGAAGCTTTTCCAACAAGAAAGGCTGACACAGGGGGAGTGGTAAAAGCCTTACTGAAGGAAATCATACCCAGGTATGGGGTCCCAGAAGCCATTGATTCAGACAGGGGTGCCCATTTTACAGCAAGCATAATCAATCAGTTATGTAAATCGTTAGGAATAAAAAGAAACCTACATGCTCCTTATCACCCACAATCTTCAGGACAAGTAGAAAGAATGAATAGAACATTAAAAGAGAAAATAGCAAGAATATGCACACATGCTAGCCTAAAATGGCCAGAGGCATTAAACTTAGCTCTGTGGGATGTTCGAAATTCTCCACGGCAACCCATAGGACTACCACCAGCAGAAATTCTTTTTGGGAGACATTTAGCGATACCAGGGACTTATATCCCTGCTAAGACCAGCCTATGAGACGGAGATGAACGAGTAACACAATAGGTACTAGCCTTACAAGAACGGTTTAAGGCCTTGCAAAATCAGGCTCAGTGGTTTCAGCCGGTGCCATCAGACATTCAGGCACATGATATACAGCCTGGAGATAAAGTGTTGATAAAGGTATTCTCGCGAAAAACAAACCTAGAACCAAAATGGGAAGGACCCTATACTGTATTGTTAAGTTCTTACTGCGCTGTTAAAATTCTAGGAAAAGAGAATTGGATTCACCACTCTCACGTGAAACGAGTGACAGTCCAAGAAGCAAACACAGCAGAGGTTGCAGCAGAACAGTGAAAACAACCACGTAAAGCTCGATGGGATACACGACTTCCCCAGGGTAATCTGTTCGGACTCGCCTCACTAACACAAATCTCTTTCCCTTTACTGCACCCTGCTGTTTCAAACCCTGGCAATGCTACTTTCCCTAAGCTGTGGTCAAAGAACCTTAGAGTGGCCATGGTCCCAGGCCCGTGTTAAGTATACCGGAAGTATGGGATTAAGTTCTGATAAAAACTTAAACCTCTCAGCCCTGGTCATGCATGGAACTGAAGTATACTCAGAAAATGAATGGAGCTGGGATAATACTAACCAACTTCCCCAACTCCTGGGAAGGACAGGAAAGGAAATAAAGATAGGGTGTCGAGTGATCAACGGGTCCACCCATGAGAAGGCAACTCAAATCTCTCTCACTAAAATCAAATCAAATGAAAAAGAAAGGAAAATTTGTGCCACTGAAAAACTGGATTGTTGGTACAATTTTACCTTAGAACAACCTGTTTTTATAGTTTGCCTGTGGGCTCACCACAATGTGGGACTGTCATTTAAATTTAAAATAGACATTATTGAGCCCAGTACAGCAATACCTACCCTGACTACAATTATTTCCACCAATATAAATAACTCTGTTACCATGAAGAGTAAGAAAACCTTATCCCCACAAATCTTTGAAATTGGACCGTATGTGATTAGAAATACAGGCCAACAACGAGTGTTATTTAATCCATCATGGTCTCTCAAACGAGTAGAGCTATTAATGCAAATTATATCTCTACAATCAAACCGACCTGTTCACCATTCTTAGGTACGTCCTATGTGGGATGGACGGCGTGGTTACATAGGCGAACCCTCACCTCTCCAAAATGAACAAGGAGAGATGTGACCGGTATCATAGGAACAGGATTGGGAGTCCTAAACAGTATAGATGCTGAAGTACTCGTAAATAAACTGAGCACAACAACAAGTGACTTATACAGATTAAAACATCCATTGAGGTCTTCTCTATTAGCATTAGGAACTAACCAATGGCTTTCATCCGAGATATTACCTCAGTGGGAAAAAATGAATGAAAAAGATCACCACTTGATAGTGGATGCACTTGGGGAAGCCCAAATTAATATTTCCCTGGCCCTCAGTTGCATCCAAGCTCAACTGTGGATGCAATCTATGGCAGCAGCGATTATAAGGGAGGGGAAGAAGGCACTTTACCCACTGAAATTCGAAAGGTAATTTGGGATAATGTGACCGAATTTGAAAAGGAATTCCAATCCTGGTGGTATCTGGTCAATTTTACTTATGATCCTATCAACACTGAGGCCACAGCCTTTGTTTCAACAATACGTAATGCTTCAACATATACAATATATCCAATCATTGCGTTAGGATTAAATCACAATGGAGCTATACTCTATCCATTGGAACACAGAGTATGGGCCCAACGAAATGGAAATAAATGGCAAACTGTGGACGTTAGCGCATGTATTGTACAGGAACAGCAAGGGTTTATTTGTGAAAGTAATACCATCAAAGCCCAAGACATTTGTCTTGACACTGAGCAAAATGTTTGTCACTTTGAAATACACCCTGATGAAACACCTGCAACTATACTTGTATATATTGGGAGAGGGTGTGTATGTATGAGAACCTTTTGTAGTCTTATAGTTATAGATGGCATTGTAGTAGATATGAGTAATCATTGAAATATTTGTATTTGTAGCTTTACCAAAATCATGGGATGTGATTTCAATTATTCAGCTCCTATCACGTCTTATCAATTGTTACAATCTAATTATACATTAATTCAAAATTTACTACCTACTCCCATTGGGATGAATCTCACCCTGGTAAGGAAACTACTGCAACATGATGATTTGCATCGACTGCTAGAGCGCATCCGGAACAGTGGACAGAAAACTCTAATCACTGTTCACCATGATGCAAAAGAGATACATCATATCTTAGAAAGGGTAAAAAGGGACGGAGAACATCATGGCTGGGAAACTCTTCTAGGGTGGTCACCAACCACAACAGGGATTTATAATCATGTATTGCACCCGGTAGTAGTTGTGTTCAATTTAACTGTGTTATGCCTATTGCTTACGATCATATTATATATAAGAGTATGGAAAGTGATAGTATGCCTCGAAAGACTTCGAGAACTCTGTTTAAAATATTAGCAGGGATGCTTCATAAAAACAAAGGGGGGAAACTGTTAAAGAATAGTGAATTGAAACTGTCTAGAAATGGCTGCTTAGCACAACTTACATAAAACTTGCTTAGCATGAGTGGCTAGATTTGCTGAAGCCTTAGGCCGTGCGTGGGAAAAGTAACGAATCTTTACTTAGTTTAATAAAAAATAGTGCCTCAGAGCTCGTTCAGGCTGGGAAGATAAGGGAGCCACACGCAGTCTGCGCACCTGTGTCACCGACTCCGAGAGGGAAGACGCCAAAACAATGGGGGAAAATAAGACCTTGGGAGGCAACCGCCAGACCCAACAAAAACAGAAGTACAACCGTCATCAGAGACTGCAAAAAAACAAGAATAAGGAGAAAACCAGCTTGCCTCAGAAAGACGATGAGACCCAATGAGGAGCAGGAGATCCCAGAACAAAAAATTACTATTGGTCTAACTATCGCGTGAGGGGTGGGAAATGGAAGTCGAAAAGACTATAATTACCCAGGATTTGTTTATGTTAGGGTCCCTCTTCGGAGGCACCCAGCTCGAGCTGTAATTATGGCACACGTGTGATTAAAATTTAATTTGTTTTGATTTGGCTCTGAACTTTACTTGGGGGAACCTAGGGTCGAACTCTGTTATGGTGGCCGACAAGCCTAATTTCCGTAACAGGCCGATGAGGCTGCAAAATTATCCATGTCAGTGGCAGCATTAGTTCCAGAGAGAATGTTAAAAATGGAAATTCCAGTATACACTGAAAAAGAAAATAAATTAGCAGAAATACTGAAATGCATAAAAACTCCTGAAGGATGGTGGGTGACATCTACTGGACAGTGTGTGGTAACTTTGCCGATAATGAAGAAGCTGATGAAGCAAATACATGGTAGTACCCACATGGGAGCTGAGGCATTGGTTGAAACAGTTAAAAGATTTGCTGTGGGAGTTAGTATGTTAATAATTGCAAAGGGTATTACACAAAAATGTGAAATCTGTCTTAGAAATAATCCCAAGATTCAGAAGAAGCCCCCCCAGGGGAAGTAAAAAGGGGCTTCATGCCTGGGGATTACTGGCAAATTGATTTTTTCTGAATTACCAAGATGTAATGGATATAAATATTTGTTGGTAATTGTTGACACCTTTTCAGGATGGCCTGAGGCTTTCCCGTGTCGTACCACTAAAGCAAGGGAGGTAGTGAAAATGTTATTAAAAGAAATCATACCAAGATTTAGGGTACCAGAAGGGTTTTCTTCAGATAGGGGACCTCATTTTATAGCAGAAATAGTACAACAAATCTCAAAAATACTACAAATTAAATGGGACTTACATACCCCCTGGAGGCCACAATCCAGTGGAAAAGTGGAAAGAATGAATCAAACAATTAAGAGACAGGTAGGAAAATTGTGTCAGGAGACTCAGATGAAATGGACTGATGTTTTACCTCTGGCATTATTAAGAACCAGAATAACCCCAAGGGTTAGGGAGAAAGTTAGTCCATTTGAGATTCTGTATGGCAAACCTTACACTGTAAATTTAACTGGAAATGAAATTCAAATGCACGTTAAGGGTGATCAAATTTTAAGTGATTATCTCTTGTCTATGGCAAAGGTTCTTCTCTCCGTAGGTACATCCAGTTATACTTTTAGATTACACCCGAGTGAAAGCAGTACCTCGAGAGACGTGGAAAGCTGAACAAGTTCGACCTCTAAAGTTAAAAATATATAAAGATATAGGAGATGTATTAGAAGCGAATCGGTTTTAAATTTAGATTGTATTCAGGGAAAAAATGCTTTAATCTGTTTGTTAGGAATAGGGTTAATATTGTTGTTACGGTATCTGTGTAAAAATGATGTTCTCCTTAACAACCAGGGGAGAAATGTGGTGGTTAGTTTTTCTAGGTTACCTGAGCCAAACAATTAAAGGGAATCAGGAAGGATTTTGGAGTCACAATCTCCATTTGGAAGTAATTACGAAATCTATGAAGATAGTTAACCAGAGGGATTGCTGGGTGTGTACCCACTTCCCTGAACTTTCCAACAAGGGCTTCCCACTAATTGGAGTGCCTATGAAACAACCAAACAGGAATGGGAAGTCCAGAGTGTGACAGGAGATTATTATCAATGTATCCAAAGATGTAATAATAGTAATAAATGGTGGGAGAAAACTATACTTTATGGAAAGCAACCGATCAACTGTACTGGAGCCATTAAGGTAGGAGGTTATAAAGATTGCTCTCGGATACCTGAATAGGTTATAAGTGGCCAAGTAAGGAACTAAATGGGTGGCGTGTTCCAAAAGGTAGTGGATGGTATTGGTTGTGTGGAAACAAGGCACGAAAAGTGCTACCTCCTAATTGGTCAGGGACATGTACTTTAGGGGCAATAATCCCTAATGTTACTATAAGAAAAGAATTGAGTAATAAATACCAAAAATCCTGGCTAAGAACATTCATAAGGAGACAAAAGAGGGTCAATAATCCTGTAATAGATCGACCTACTAGGTTGCAGTCATTCGTAAGGTGGCTGTTTCCACAACTGGGAGTGAGTGAACTTGAAAAAGCAATAGTAAATATTTCAGCAGTTATTGAAAAAAATAGGGAATAAAACCTCTGATGCCACTGCAGCTTTACAAGAGGAGGTTTCAGAAATTGCTAAAATAACTACCCAAAACAGGATGGCTCTAGAGATGTTATTGGCATCTCAGGGAGGAGTATGTACAGTAATAAATACTAGTTGCTGTGTATATGTGGATCAAAGCGGGAGAATTTCTACCGATCTAAATGAAATCTGGAAGCAGACTGAAATCTTACATGGGGTTCAGAAAGAGGATACCTCTTTTGGATTTGAAGAAACATGGAAATGGTTGACTTCCTGGTTCCCTGACGTGAGCTCATGGGTTAAAAAGTGTTTAACAATTTTGGGAATGGTGTTAGTAGTTTTTGTATGCGTTTATGTAGTGATTCAATGCATTTGTAGATGTTGTACAAAATTAATATGGGAAAGATTTTAAAAGAGTGAGACTAATATGAAAATGGTCATATAAGTCTCAAAGGGGGGAATTGTTACAAGACAACCCTGGGAAGCTCAGAAGGAATGCGTGAACTAGGTAGATTAGGATAACTTCTAACATTAAGTCTGAAGTGGTCTAGAGGTAGCCACTTAGATAAAACTTGCTTCATGAGTAGCTAAATTTGCTGAAGCCTTAGGCCGCACTCCTAGTTCAGTAAGAAAGGGCCCCAGAGCTGGTGCAGGCTGGAAAGATAAGGGAGTTACAAGCAGTTTGCATTCCTGTGCCCCACACTCCGAAAGGGAGGATGTCAAGGCTTTGAAATAAGGCCTGCTTGGGCACCAGGACCTTGGGAAGCAAAACCTCCTCTCACTGCTGAAACAATGTTAATTAAGGGGTCTGGACTATCTCCCCCTTGTCAGGACTTTGGGAGATAACACCTACTGTCCCTGCTGGGGCAGTGTTAATTGATCTCCCCTCATCAGGACCTTGGGAGACAGGGGTGGGACCCGGGGAATGAAGAAATCACTAACCAATCAGTGTAAAAGGGAAAATTGCAAATCTGGCAATTTGTTTGTATAAATGCTACTTGAAAAGTTGGGGGGGGGGGGGTGCTTGATTTGTGGGAAACGACCGAGCACCCAGGCTTGCGCAACTCTGAAATAAATAAGCAAATGTCTCTCCTGAGTGTGTAATTATTGGCTTATTGCACACCGGGCAACGAATCCGCTTTTCGGACAACAGCAGCAGCCTCAGTGCCTGATATACGAGGGGCAGGCCAGTGCCTGCTGGCTGTGCTTGTGAGGTCACAGCAGCCTCAGTGCCTCCGAGGCCAGTGTCAGGCTCATGGCTGCTGGCTGTGCTTGTGAGGTCACATCAGCCTGAGTGGCTCCTAGGCCAGTGGCAGGCTCATGGCTGCTGGCTGTGCTGCTGAGGTCACAGCAGCCTCAGTGCCTCCTATGGCAGTGGCATGCTCATGACTGCTGGCTGTGCTTGTGAGGTCACAGCACCCTCAGTGCCTCATAGGTTAGTGTCCAGCGCCCCCTGCTGGCTGTGCTTGTGAGGTCACAGCAGCCTCAGTGCCTCATAAGTTAGTCTACAGGGCCCCCTGCTGGCTGTGCTTCTGAGTTGACAGCAGCATCAGCGCCTCCTAGGGCAGTGGGAGGCTAATGGCGGCTGCCTGTGCTTGTGAGGTCACAGCAGCCTCCGTGCTGTATACGCCAGTGGCAGGCCCATAGCTGCTGGCTGTGCTTGTGAGGTCAGAACACTCCTACAGCCTGATAGGCCAGCAGCAGGCCCCTGGCTGCTGGCTGTGCTTGTGAGGTCACAGCAGCCTCAGTGCCTCATAGGCCAGTGGCAGGCCCATAGCTGCTGGCTGTGCTTGTGAGGTCACAGCAGTCCTATTTCCTGATAGGCCCGTGGGAGGCCCCATCTGCTGGCTGCCTTTTGAGGTCACATTTGTCTCTGTACCTTATACGGCAATGGCAGGCCTCTGGCTCCTCGCTGTGCTTGTGAGGTCACAGCAGCCTCAGTGCCCTATAGGCCAGTGGCAGGCCCATAGCTGCTGGCTGTGCTTGTCAGGTCACAGCAGTCTTATTGCCTGACAGGTCAGTGGCAGACCCACTGCTGCTGGCTTTGCTTGTGACGTCACAGCAGCCTCAGTGTCTTATAGGGCAGTTGGATGCCCATGCCTGCTGGCCATGCTTGTGAGGTCACAGCAGCCTCAGTGCCCTATAGGCCAGTGGCAGGCCCATAGCTGCTGGCTGTGCTTGTGAGGTCACAGCAGTCCTATTGCCTGACAGGCCGGTGGCAGACCCACAGCTGCTGGCTTTGCTTGTGACGTCACAGCAGCCTCAGTGTCTTATAGGGCAGTTGGATGCCCATGCCTGCTGGCCGTGCTTGTGAGGTCACAGCAGCCTCAGTGCCTGATAGGCCAGTTCGAGGCCAATGACTGCTGGGTGGGCTTGTGAGGTCAGAGAAGCCTCAGTGCCCTACAGGGCAGTGGCAGGCCCCTGACTGTTTACTGTGCTTCTGAGTTGACAGCAGTGTCAGCGCCTAGTCGGGCAGTGGGAGGCCCCTGGCTGCTGCCTGTGCTTGTGAGGTGACATCAGCCTCCGTGCCTCATAGGCCAGTGGCAGGCCCAAAGCTGCTGTCTGTGCTTGTGAGGTCACAGCAGTCCCATGGCCCGATAGGCCAGTGGCAGGCCCATAGCTGCTGGCTGTGCTTGTCAGGTCACAGCAGCCTCCGTTCCCGATAGGCCAGCAGCAGGCCACTGGCTGCTGACTGTGCTTGTGAGGTCACAGCAGCCTCAGTGCCTCATAGGCCAGTGGCAGGCCCATGGCTGCTGGCTGTGCTTGTCAGGTCACAGCAGTCCTATTCCTGATAGGCCCGTGGGAGGCCTCTGTCTGCTGGCTGTGCTTGTGAGGTCACATTTGTCTCTGTACCTTATAGTGCAGTGGGAGGCCCCTGGCTGCTGGCTGTGCTTGTCAGGTCACAGCAGCCTCTGTGCCCTATAGGGCAGTGGCAGGCTCATGGCTGTTTGCTGTGCTTTTGAGCTCACAGCAGTCCCATTGCCTGATAGGCCAGTGCGAGGCCATTGGCTGCTGGCTGTCCTTTTAAGCTCACAGCAGTCTGAGTGCCTGATAGCCAGTGGCAGACCCACAGCTGCTGGCTGTGCTCGTGAGGTCACAGCAGTCCCATTGCCTGATAGGCCAGTGCGAGGCCATTGGCTGCTGGCTGTCCTTTTGAGGTCACAGCAGTCTGAGTGACTGATAGGCCAGTGGCAGGCCTCTGCGTGCTGGCTGCATTTTGAGGTCACCTTGGTCTCAGTGCCTCATCAGGCAGTGGGATGCCCATGGCTGCTGACTCTGCTTGTGAGCTCACAGAAGTACCAGTGCCTGATAGGCCACTGGCAGGCCCCAGGCGGCTTCCTGTCCTTGTCAGGTCACATCAGCCTCTGTGTCTGATAGGGAAGTGGAAGGTGTTGTAGAGGCCTCTGAGTGCCTTTTTTTTGTGGTGCAGGGGCCTCCAAGTGCCTTTTTTGTGGTGCAGGGGCCTCCAAGTGCCTTGTTTCACATTGTAGCAGCCCCGAAGTGCCTTTTCTTGTGGTGTAGGGGCCTCCGAGTGCTGTTATTTTGGTGTGTGTCGTCCTCCATGTATCTTTTTTTTGTGGTGTAGTGGCCCCGAGTGCCTTTTCTTCTGGTGCAGGGCACGCCGAGTGCCTTTCTTTCTGCTGCAGGGGCCTCCGAGTGCCTTTTTTTGCATTGTAGCAGCCCCCAAGTGCCTTTTTTTGTGCTGTAGGGGCCTCCGAGTGCCTTTTTTTGTGGTGTATGGGCCTCCGAGTGCCTTTTTTTCCAGTGTAGGGGCAGCCGAGTGCCTTTTTTTGCATTGTAGCAGCCCCCAAATGCCTTTTTTTGTGCTGTACGGGCCTCCGAGTGCCTTTTTTTCCAGTGTAGGGGCAGCCGAGTGCTTTTTCTTGTGGTGTAGGGGCCTCTGAGTGCATTTTTTTTCTGTTGCAGGTGCCTCCGAGTGCGTTTCTCTGTGGTGTAGCGGCCTCTGAGTGCCATTTTTTCTGGTGTACAGGCCTGCAAGTGCCTCTTTTTGCAGTGCAGGAGCCTCCGAGTGCCTTTTTTGGTGGTACTGGGCCCTCCGAGTACCTTGTTTCACATTGTAGCAGCCGCCGAGTGCCTTTTTTTGCAGTGTAGGGGCCACCGAGTGCCTTTTTCTGGGGTGTAGAGGCCTCCAAGTGCCTGTTTTTCCACTGTAAGGGCAGCTGAGTGCCTTTTTTTGTGCTGCAGGGCCCTCTGAGTGCCTTTCTTTCCAGTGTAGGGGCACCGGAGTGCCTTTTTTTGAGGTGCTGGGGCCTCAGGGTGCATTTTTTGCAGTGTAGTAGCCTCCAAGTGCCTTTTTTTGCAATGTGGGGGCCTCTGAGTGCCTTTTTTTGTGGTGCAGGGGCCTCCGAGTGCCTTTTTTGGTGGTGCAGGGCCCTCCAAGTGCCTTTTTTCACATTGTAGCAGCCCCCGAGTGCCTTTGTTTGTGCTGTCGGGGCCACCCAGTACCTTTTTTTGTGGTGTGGTCCTCCGAGTGCCTTTTTTTTGCATTGTAGCAGCCTCTGAGTGCCTTTTTTTGCTGTGCAGGGGCCTGTGATTGACTTTTTTGGCAGTGCAGGGGCCACCGAGTGCCTTTTCTTGTGGTGCACTGGCCTCCGAGTACCTTTTATTCCAGTGTAGGGGCCTCTGAGTGCCTTTTTTTGCATTGTAGCGGCCCCCGAGTGCCTTTTTCTGTGGTGTAGGGGCCACCAAATGCATTTTTTTCCAGTGTAGGGGCAGCCGAGTGCCTTTTTTTGTGCTGCAGGGCCCTCCGAGCGCCTTTCTTTCCAGCGTAGGGGCCATCGAGTGCCTTTTTTTGCGGTGCAGGGGCCTCAGGGTGCGTTTATTTGCAGTGTAGTAGCCTCCAAGTGCCTTTTTTTGCAATGTGGGGGCCACCGAGTGCCTTTCTTGGTGGTGTAGGGGCCTCTGAGTGCCTTCTTTTGTGGTGCAGGAGCCTCCGAGTGCCTTTTTTTCCGGTGTACAGGCCTGCAAGTGCCTCTTTTTCCAGTGTAGGAGCCTCCGAGTGCCTTTTGTGGTGGTGCAGGGCCCTCCGAGTGCCTTGTTTCACATTGTAGCAGCCCCCGAGTGCCTTTTTTTGCAGTGTGGAGGCCTCTGAGTGCCTTTTCTTGTGGTTCAGAGGCCACCAAGTGCCTATTCTTGTGGTGCACTGGCCTCCGAGTGCCTTTTGTTCCAGTGTAGTGGCCTCCGAGTGCCTTCTTTTGCAGTGTAGATGCCCCCTAGTGCCTTTTTTGCCAGCGTAAGGCCCTCCTAATGCCTTTTCATTGTGGTGTAGAGGCCTCCGAGTGCCTTTTTTTGGGGTGCACTGGCCTCCGAGTGCCTTTTTTTGCATTGTAGCAGCCTCCGAGTGCCTTTTTTGGGGTGCACTGGCCTCCGAGTGCCTTTTTTTTCCAGTGCAGGGGCCTCCGAGTGCCTTTCTCTACGGTGTAGCAGCCTCCGAGTACCTTTCTTTGTGGTGCAGGGCCCTCCGAGTGCCTTATTTTTCCGGTGTAGCAGGATCCGAGTGCCTTTTTTTTCGCATTGTAGCAGCCTCCGAGTGCCTTTTTTTGTGCTGTAGGGGCCACTGAGTGCCTTTTTTTGTGCTGTAGGAGCCACAGGGTGCATTTTTTTGCAGTGTACTAGCCTCCAAGTGCGTTTTTTGGTGGTGTAGGGGCTTCCGAGTGCCTTTTTTTGTGGTGCAGGGGACTCCGAGTGCCTTTATTTCCAGTGTACAGGCCTCCGAGTGCCTCTCTTTCCAGTGCAGGGGCCTCCAAGTGCCTTTATTTCCAGTGTACAGGCCTGCAAGTGCCTCTTTTTCCAATGCAGGAGCCTCCGAGTGCCTTTTTTGGTGGTGCAGGGCCCTCCGAGTGCCTTGTTTCACATTGTAGCAGCCCCCGAGTGCCTTTTTTTGTGCTGTAGGAGCCACCGAGTGCCTTTTCTTGTGGTTCAGGGACCTCCGAGTGCTGTTATTTTGGGGGGTGTGGTCCTCCATGTACCTTTTTTTGTGGTGTAGTGGCCCCAAGTGCCTTTTCTTGTGGTTCAGGGGCCTCCGAGTGCCTTGTTTCACATTGTAGCAGCCCCCGAGTGCCTTTTTTTGTGCTGTAGGGGCCACCGAGTGCCTTTTTTTGCCGTGCATGGTCCTCCGAGTGCCTTTTTTTTGCAGTGTACTAGCCTCCAAGTGCCTTTTTTTGTGATGTAGGGGCTTCCGAGTGCCTTTTCTTGTGATTCACTGTTGTCCGGGTGCCTTTTTTTGTGGTGCAGGGGCCTCCGAGTGCCTCCTTTTGAGGTGCACTGCTGTCTGAGTGCCTTTTTTTGCAGTGAAGGGGCATCTAAGTGCCTTTTTTTCCAGTCTAGCAGCCTCCAAGTGCCTATTTTTGCGATGCAGGCTCCCAAAGTGCCTTTTTTTCCAGTATAGTGTCCTCCATGTGCATATTTTTTGCAGTGCATGTCCTCCTAGTGCCCTTTTTTCCAGTGCTCAGGCCTCCAAGTGCCTTTTTTCTGTTATGGTCCTTCAACGTTCTGTGTTAGCACTCAACCTGTATTTACCTGTACTGCCTGAAATGATATTGTCAGGCCCACCACTGCTGGATGAGATAGTCACGTCACTTCTGCCTCACGGCCTGGTAGGCCAGTCAGGCCCATCAGTCCTCGCTCTGCTTGTGAGGTTGCTTCTGCCTCTGTGCTTGATAGGCCAGTGGCAGGGCCATGCCTCCTGGCTTTGCTTGTGAGGATACTTGTGTCTCCATGCCAAAAAGGGCAGTGGCAGGCCCATGGTTGCTGGTTGTGCCTTATGATGTCACTTTGACCTGCATGCCATTGCATGCATGGGCATGCACTGCCACGCCCATGGCTGCTGGTCTGCTTGGGTGTTCCCTTCTTTCTCCATGCTTGATGCGCCATGGCAGGCCCAGAGCTGCTGGCTGTGCTTGTGAGGTCCCTTTGACCTCAGTGCCTGATGAGGCACTCAGAGCGCCATGAGTCCTACCTGCGCTTCTGAGCTCACTTCTGCCTCAGTGCCTGATTGGCAAGTGGCAGGCCAATAGCTGCTTGCTGAGGTAGTGAGGTCATTTTTACCAGCAGCCCTAAACTTAGCACTATGGGATGTTCAGAATCCTCCGTGACAGCCTCTAAGACTATTGCCAGTGGAAATTCTTTGGGGGAGACCTTTAGCCACAGTGGGCAACTCAGGCTAAAAGCAACCGCTTGGGTGGAGATGAGCGAATTACACTTACAAAAGGCAGGGGAAAAGCTCAGTGGGCCCACTCAGTACCAGGTGACGTGCAAGCACACGCTATCCAGCCTGGACATAAGGGGTTGGTACAGATAGTCACCTGAAAGTCCGAAGTGCAACCAAATCTCGGGAGGCCCCTACACTGTATTGTTGAGTTCTTATTTCACTGTTAAACTTCCAGGTAAAGAAAATTGGCTCTAGTCAGATGTAAAGCGGCTGAGTGGACCGGAAGCTCTTGGAAGCACCACATGAGCTAAGCCGTACTGGACATTAAATGTTACAAAGTGTGGCGTGTAACACTTGCTTGTGTTGTTAGTTGTTGTCATGACATTTGTGCTTGCACTGGAGTATTGTTTAACCGCCCTAGCAAAAAACCAACCTGCGAGTAAAATGTGTTGTAGCCAAAATCGAGGAGAAGCAATTTGGGAAGCAAATGAGGAACGCTATTGTTCCTACTTGTATCAAATAGCGCATCCACAGAGTTGACAGCATGTTGCAGTGCCTACCACGTTGAAGGTGAGGCAAAAGCCCTGGAGGAGCATCCCATACGGCTAGAAATGGGACCAAGACATTACCCAAACTGAGAAGTCCAGTGTGTCACTAACTACAAATTGTAGTGACTCTCGCCTGGTGCCGGAGAGACGATTGCGCTGAAAACTTCCGCCTTCCATTGCCCGGGTCCCGGCAGACCCCGGTGATGCGTTCTAACGAACGCTCTTGTAATGGGAGTGTAACTTGTAAGTCTACGCCATTAGTTCTACCCTGCACTCTCAGGAGCAGGCTTTCAACACTCTCTCCTGCTTTAACCACTTCCCCAATGCTCTCCATTTTAACTTTCCCTGCGGTCACTGCAGGAACAGCCCGACCATCTCCGCAGAGCTCCCACGCAGTTAAATCAACCGGAACACAAAAGTTACTGTTGAACCCTTTGTGGTCTCTAAAACCTGTAGCGTTACTCAGGCAAGAGAACATGTCTATGATTAAGGCATCCTGTCCGCCATTTTTAAATATAGCTTACACCACATGGATGGAATGGTTACGCAAGCGGACCTGAAGCGCCAAATGGCGAGAAAGAAAGGATGTCAGTGGTGTTACAGGGCCAGGATTAGGAGTTCTAAATAGCATCGATGCTGAGGCATTAGTGAATAAGCAAGTGCCACAGAGATGTGTCTAGATTAGACAAAGCAAAGCCATTACGATCATCTCTGTTACCTCTTGGACGTAATCAACGGTGCTCCTCTCAGATTTCTACCTCAGTGGGAGCTCAAAGAAGGCAAGCTCATCAGCTTCCTTAGTTGCAGCAGGAGGAGCTCAAACTAATGTTTCTTTGGCGGTCCATTGTATCCAAGCCAAATGGACACAATCCGGACCAGTTGCAACAACTCGGGCAGGTGAGAAAGGGCTCCTACCCAGTGAAATTCGCAAAGCAGGACTCCTTCCAAAGGAGTTCAGTGTTAAGGAATCTTGGACTGCCACCATCTAGAGTTAATCAGAGTCAGGCTAGGGCAGCCCCATGACATTGCCTCCCGCGCCCCTAGTCGACAATAACACCAGGCCTGTTCCCACCTTTCTCCTAAGAGTGTGAAACTGCTCAAACTCTCCCACCTATCAGTTCACATGGATCAGAGGTCTGGGCACACCAGGCTTGCCTCGGGCAATCCCACAAGACATGCCCAATCTCGCCATCCTCCCCTGTGGACACTTACACCACGTCCACTCACAGCTGCCTCCTAAGAATGCCCGCCTGCTCAGCTGCCTGTCCGAACAGCCGACGCTGACAGGCAAGAGCTGTTGCCAAGCAAGCTTGACCTGCATGCGCAGGGCAGCCCCATAGCACTTTCACAGCTGCCTTCCTCGCCGGTTGACACTTACAGCAGGGCTATTCCCTCCGAACGCCTAGGAGTGCCACACTGCTCCAATGCCTCCGCTGACAGTCAGGGCTCACAGGCAGGAGCTAGTCCCAGCCAAGCTTCCCCTGCATGCCTAAGGCAGTCCCACAACAGGATAACGGCTTGCCTTCCTTTCCTGTCGACATTAACAGCACCGCTACTCCCGCCTTCCTCCTAGCAATGCCACGTTGCTCAAATGCCTGTCCAACGAGCAAGGGCTGCTGGGCAAGAGCGCGGGTATGCGAAACTAGCCTTGGGCAGCCCCACAAGGTGTACGCATCTCGCCTTCCTCCCCCGTCAACAATTACAGCAGGCGTACTCACAGCTTCCTCCTAAGAATGCCCAACTGCTCAGACGCCTGTCCGAACAGCAAGGGCCGCTAGGCAAGAGCTCTGGGCATGCCAAGCTTCCCTTTGCCAGCCCACAGCATATTCCCTGCTCTCTTCTAGGTGAGGGCCTTTTGGACCTTTACATCACGGCTACTCCCAACTTAGTCCTAAGAATGCCAAAATGCTCAGACGCCTTTGCGAGCAAGCAGGGCTCAAAAGCAAGAGCTCATCCCCACCACACAAAACCTGCTAAGCCACAGCAGGCCCACAACACGTTCACGGTTGCCTTCCTCTCCTGTCCACACTTAAAGGATGCGTACTCACGCCTTGCGAAGAAGGCAAGTCGTGAACGTGTTGTGGAGCTGCCCTAAGCATGCAGTGCAAGCTTGCTGGGGCATCTTTTTTGCCTGTGAGCTCTGGGTGTTCGGACAGTCGTGTGAGCAGTCTGGCATTCTTAGGCAGAAGCTGTGAGTACGCCTGGTGTAATTGTCGACGGGGGGAGGATGGCGAGACGGGCTCATTTTGTTGTGCTCCCAGAGACAAGCTTGTCGTGCCCAGCGCTCTTGCCCGTGAGTGCCGGCTGCCAGACAGGTGTCTGAGCAGGCGAGCTTTCTAAAGCGTAAGCCTGGTGTAATTGTTGACAGGTCTCACAGGCAAGAAAGCTGGACTCCCCCAGGATTGCTCTGCATGCTTAGGGCAGCCCCGCAATGCGTTCACAGCTGCCTTCCTCGCCTGTCGACACTTACAGCAGGGCTATTCCCTCCAGACGCCTAGGAGTGCCACACTGCTCAAGCGCCTCCACCGACAATCAGGGCTCACAGGCGGGAGCTAGTCCAAGCCAAGCTTCCCCTGCATGCCTAAGGCAGTCTCACAACAGGATAACGGCTTGCCTTCTCCTGTCGACATTAACAGCACCGCTACTCCCGCCTTCCTCCTAGCAATGCCACGTTGCTCAAATGCCTGTCCAACGAGCAAGGGCTGCTAGGCAAGACCCCCGGGTAGCCTTGGGCAGCCCCACAAGACGTACCCATCTCACCTTCCTCCGCCGTCGACAAATACACCATGCGTACTCACAGCTTCCGCCTAAGACTGTCAGCGTGCTCAGATGCCTGAGCGAACAACAAGTGCAGAGAAGTAATAGCTCTGGGCATGCCAAGCTTCCCTTTGGCAGCCCACAAAATATTCCCTTGCCCTCTTCCTAGGTGCGCGCCTTTTGGCCCTTTACACCACGGCTGCTCACAAGCCTTATTCCTGAGAATGCCGGCCGGCTCCGACACCCGTCGTGGCAGAAGTGGATTCAGAGGGGAGAGCTCTGGGCACCACAGGCTTGCCTCGGGCAGCCTGACCAAAAACGTCCAGGTCTCGCTTTCCTTCCCTGTGGACACTTACAGCAGGATCTTCCCATCTCATTCCTGGGATAGGCACAGGTAGCACATGTCTCTCCCACTTGTCGGCACTCACAGGCAAGAGCTCTGGGCACACCAAATTGGCTTCCGACAGCCTCGCAAAACGTCCCCTCTCGCCATCCTCCTCCACCGATAAGAAGACCAGGCCAACTCAAAGCTTCCTCCTAAGAATGCTAGAAGACTCAGACACCTGTCCGAACAGAGAGGGCTCACAGGCAAGTGCTCTTCCCAAGCAACCCATCCCTAAGGCCACCGCACAGCATGTTCACGAGGTGGGCCTTCCTCTCCTGGCGCCACTTACAGCGGCCTTTGCTTGCTCTAATTGTGGCGAGGAGAGGCAGGCAAACAGCAAAATTCTGGTAGGGCTGCCTTAGCTATGCTGATCGAACCTATGAGCTCTGGCTGTTCGGATGGGCCACTGAACAGTCTGTCGTGCTTAGGAAGAAGTTGTGAATACGCCTGGTGTAATTGTCGACGAGGGAGGATGGCGAGACGGGCTCGTCTTGTGGCACTGCCAGAGACAAGCTTGTCGTGCCCAGCGCTCTTGCCCGTGAGTGCTCGCTCTCTGGAGCAGGTTCTGATTAGGCGACGTTTCTAAAGAGTTAGTCTGGTGTAATTGTTCATGGGGAGGATGGCGAAAGGTGGACGTCCTGTGGGGATGCCAGAGACAGGCTTGTCCTGTGCCCAGAACGCTCGCCTGTGAATACTGATGGAGAGAAGAGCGATTGAACAGTGTGGCCTTCCTAGCAGTAGGTTGGAACAGGCAGGCTGTGTCAGCAGGCGAAGACGGCAAACTGTGATCGTGTTGTGGAACTGCCATAAGCATGAAAAGCAAGCTTGGTGGGGGGCAGCTTCCTGGCCTGTGAACCCTGGCTGTTCGGAGCGCCAGCTGAGCAATCTGGAAGCGTGAGTACGTCTTGTGGAAACAGGGGAAGATGGCAAGATGGGCTGATTTTGTTGTGCTTCCAGAGACAAGCTTGTCGTGCCCAGTGTTCTTGCCTGTGCGTGCCCACTGTCCGGACAGGCTCCAATTCGGCGTTGTCAGCAGGGCTCACAGGCAAGAGATACGCCAACCAAGCATGTTTTCATGCTTACGGCAGCCCACAATGCGTCCACGTCTCGCCTTCTTTGCCTGTCAACACTTACAGCAGGCCTACTCCCACCTTACTGCTCGGAGTGCCACACTGCTCAAATGCTTCTCTCCGCGTCAGTACGCACAAGCAAGAATTCTGGACACCAGCTGGAAAAGAGCTTCTGGCAGCTCCAGAAGACATACCATCGCACCATCCTCCCCAGTCGACAATTACACAAGGCATGCTCCTAAGAATGCCAGCCTGCTCAGACGCCTGTCCAAAGAGCAGAAATGGGTTCAGAGGGGAGAGCTCTGGGCACGACAGGCTTGCCTCAGACAGCCTGACCAAAAATCCAGGTCTCGCTTTCCGTCCCTGTGGACACTTATAGCAGGCCTCTTCCCACCTCACTCCTCGGCGTGCCACAGGTATCACCCGCCTCTCCCACTTGTCAGCACTCACAGGCAAGAGCTCTGGGCACACCAAACTGGCTTTCGACAGCCTCGCAAAAAGTCCCCCTCTCGCCATCCTCCCCCTCGATAAGACCAGACCAACTCAAAGCTTCCGCCTAAGAATGCCAGAAGACTCAGATGCCTGTACGAGCAGGCAGGGCTCACAGGCAAGTGCTCTTCCCAAGCAAGCTGGCCCTTCATCCCTAAGGCCACTGCACAGCATGTTCGCGGGGAGGGGGCGGGCCTTCCTATCCCGGCGACACATAGATCGGGGCTTGCTGGCTCTGTGGCGAAGAGAGAAGAGGGTAGGCAAAGTGCACATCTGTTGTAGAGCGGCCTTAGATATGCATATCAAGTCTGTGAGCTCTGGCTATTCGGAAAGGTGTCAGAGCAGTCTGGAACTCTCAGGAGGAAGTTGTGAGTACGCCTGGTGCAATTGTCAAGGGGGAGGATGGTGAGAAGGGCTCATCTGATGGTGCTGCGCAAGACAAGCTTGGCGTGCCCAGATCTCCTGTCTGTGCATTCTGACAGGTGGGAGAGGCGTTTAAGCAGTGTAGAACAAATAGGCGTAAGGTGGAAAAGGCCTTGTGTTATCGTCGACAGGCGAATAAGGCGAGACTGGGAATTTTGGCGAAACTGCCCGAAGAAAGCTGTCCTTGCCCAGAGCGCTTGCCTGTAAGCCTTTGCTTTTCGGACAGGTGTCTGAGTATTTTAGCAGTCTTCAGAATAAGGTGCGAGCAGAAGTGGTGTGTCAACCAGGTCGATGTGGGGTGGTAGTCAAGGGCACGTTCTGCGGGGCTGCCTGAGGAAAGCGTGGCATGCCCAGAGCTCTTTCCTATGAAAGCTTGCTGGTCTCAGACCCCTGTCCCAGCAGCCAGGGCTCCAAGGCAAGAGCTTTTCCCAAGCACGCTTGACTTCCATCCCTAAGGCAGCCGCACGACACAATCAGGAGTGGCCGTCCTCTCCTGGCGGGATTACAGAGGAACTTGCTTGCTCTGTGTTGGGAAACGAGGTAGGCAGACTGCGAAACTGTTGGAGAGCTGGCTTAGATATGCAGCTCGGGTCTGTGAGCGCTGGCTGTTCGCACAGGCAGATGAGCAGTCTGGCATTCTAAGGAGGAAGCTATGAGGACACCTGGTGTAATTGTCGATGGGGAGGATGGCGAGACGGGTTCGTCTTGTGGAGCGGCCAGAGACAAGCTTGTCAGTTCCAGAGCGCTCGCCTGTGAGTACTGGCGAGGAGACACGCGTTTGAGCAGTGTGGCACGGCGAGCAGTAAGGTGGGAATAGGCCTGCTGTATGTGCCGACGGGCAAAGAAAGGGAGCCGGGAACGTGTTGTTGGGCTGCCCTGAGCATGCGGAGCAAGCTTGGTGGGGCAGCTCTCTTGCCTGTGAGCGCAGTCGACAGTTACACCAGGCTGACTCCTAAGAAAGTAAGCTTGCTCGGACGCCTGTCCGGAGAGCGGGCACTCATGGGCAAGAGCTCTAGACACAACAAGTTTGTCTCGGGACGGCCCATGGGCAAGGCTGTGTCTCCATCCTCCCTCGTCGACAATTGCACCAGGGGTTCTCACGCCTTCCTCCTAACAATGCCAGCCTGCTCAGCTGCCTGTCTGAACAGCCAGAGCTCACAGGCTTGAGCTGCATATCGAAGGCGGCTCTACAACACGTTTGCACTTTGCCTACCTCCACACAGCGTAAGCAAGCCCCGCTGTAAGTGTCGCCAGGAGAGGGAAGGCCCCCTCGTGAACGGCATGTGCGGCTGCCTTAGGGATGAAGGTCTAGCGTGCTTGGGGAAGAGCTCTTGCCTGTGAACGCTGGCTGTTCGGGCAGGCGTCTGAGCATTTTGGCATTCATAGGAGGAAGATTTGAATCTGCCTGGTTTTACAATCGAGGGGGAGGATGGCGAGAAAGGGGCGTTTCGCGAGGCTGCCGGAAGCACAATTGGAGTGCCCAGAGTTCTTGCCTCTGAACCCCTTTCTATTCGGAGAGTTGTCTGAGCAGGCTGGCATTCTCAGCAGTAAGGCTTGTATACCTGTCAAACAAGGGTAATATGGGAATTTGGCTCTTCTTCTGGGATTCCAGATGGAAGCTTGTCCTGCCCAGAGGTCTTGCCTGTGAGTGCTGGCTGTTCGTACAGGCAGCAGAGCAGGCGGGCATTCTTTGGAGGAAGCTGTGAGTGGATGTGGTGTAAATGGCCACGGGGGAGATGGGGAGAGCTTCGAGAGACAAGCTTGTCGTGCCCAGAGCGCTTGACTGTGAGTACTGACAGGGGCGAGAGACACGTTTGATCAGAGTTGCACGCCTAGCAGTGCCATGCAACTGCAGTGTCGACAGCGTCTGCGAGGCCTGGGTGTTCGGCCAGTTGTCTAAGTCTGGCATTCTTAGAAGGAGGCATTGAGTACGCCTGCTGTAAGTGTCGACGGAGAGCCGGGTTGTCTCGCAGGGCTGCCAGAGACAAGCTTGGCGTGCCCAGACCTCTTGCCCATGAGTGCCGGCTCTCTGGACAGGCGTCCGAGAGGATGGTTTTCTTAGGAGTCGGCCTGGTGTAACTGTCGACTGCACTCACAGGCAAGAGAGCTGCCCCACCAAGCTTGCTCCGCATGCTTAGCCCAGTCCCACAACACGTTCCCGGCTCGCGTTCTTTGCCCGTCGACACATACAGCAGGCCGATTCCACTTTACTGCTCGGAGTGCCACACTGCTCAAACACCTCTCTCCTCGCCAGCACACACAGGCAAGCGCTGTAGGCACGACAAGCTTGTCTCTCGAAGCCCCTCCATCTCGCCCGTCGACAATTGCAACAGTACACGCACAGCTCTTCCTAAGAATGCCAGGCTGCTCTGATGCCTCTTGGACCAGCAGGCGTTCACAGGCAAGAGCTCTGGGCAGGCCAGCTTGCTTCGAGCAGTCTTGCAAAAAGTTCCCCGTCTCGCCTTTCTCCTGTGTTGACAATTGCACAGGGCTATGCCCACCTTACTGCTAGGAGTGCCACACTGTTTAAACGTCTCTCCCTTGTCTTTTCCCACAGCCATGAGCTCTGGTCATGCCAAGCTTGTCTCGGGCAGCCCTACAAGACGAGTCCGTCTCGCCATCCTCCCCATCGAGAATAAGACCAGGCATACTCAAAGCTTCCGCCTAGGAGTGCCAGACTGCTCGGACGGCTGGCCGAACAACCAGAGCTCACAACGTTGATCTGCGGCTCTCCAACAGGTTCGCAGTTTGCCTACCTCTTCTCTCCACACTTAGAACAAGCAAGCCCCGCTTTACGTGCTGCCAGCAGAGAACGGCCACTCGGGAACGTGCTGTGCGGTGGCCAGAGCCCAGGCTGTTCGGACAGGTGTCTGAGCAGTCTGGCATTCTTAGGAGGCAGCTCTGAGTATGCCTGGTGTAATTGCCGACGGGGAGGAAGGCGAGATGTGGACTTCTTGTGGAGCTGCCAGAAAGAAGCTTGTTGTGTCCAGAGCGCTCGCCTGTGACTGCCGCCAGTCCAGAGAGGCTTCTGAGCAGGCTTGCTTTCTTAAGATTCAGCCTGCTGTAATTGTCGACTGCGCTCACAAGGAAGAGCACTGCCCCAGCAAGCTTGCTCCGCATGCTCAGGGCAGCCCAATAATACGTTCCCGGCTCCCTTCCTTTGCCTGTCGGCACGTACAGCAGGCCTATTCCACCTTACTGCTAGGAGTGCCACACTGCTCAAACGGCTCTCTCCTCGTCAGTACGCACGGGCAAGCGCTCCGGACATGACAAGCTTGTCTCTCGAAGCTCACAAGAAACCTCCACCTCACCCTCCTCCCCTTTGACAATTGCAACAGGCGTACTCAAAACTTCCTCCTAAGAATGCCAGACTGCTCTGACACCTTTCCGAATAGCTAGAACTCACAGATCTGAGCTGCATATCTAAGGCAGCTCTACAACAGATGTGCACTTTGCCTGCCTCTCCTCGCCACACTTAGAGCAAGCAAGCCCCGCTGTAAGTGGCGCCAGGAGAGGAAGGCCACTTGCGAACGTGCTGTGCGGTGGCCTTAGGGATGAAGGGCCTGCTTGCTTGGGAAGAGCTCTTGCCTGTGAGCCTTGGCTGTATCTGAGTCTTCTGGCATTCATAGGAGGAAGCTTTGAGTTGGCCTGGTCTTCTTATCGAGGGGAAGGATGGCGAGAGGGGACTTTTTGCGAGGCTGTCGGAAGCCAATTTGGGGTGCCCAGAGCTCTTGCCTGTGAGTGCTGACAAGTGGGAGAGACATGTGCTACCTGTGCCTATCCCAGGAGTGAGCTGGGAAGAGTCCTGCTGTAAGTGTCCACAGGGAAGGAAAGCGAGACCTGGATTTGTCTTTTTGGTGAGGCTGCCCGAGGCAAGCCTGTGGTGCCCAGAGCTCTCCCCTCTGAATCCACTTCTGCCACGACGGGTGTTGGAGCCGGCCGGCATTCTCAGGAATAAGGCTTGTGAGCAGCCGTGGTGTAAAGGGCCAAAAGGCGCGCACCTAGGAAGAGGGCAAGGGAATATTTTGTGGGCTGCCAAAGGGAAGCTTGGCATGCCCAGAGCTATTACCTCTCTGCACTTGTCGTTCGCTCAGGCGTCTGAGCGCTCTGGCATTCTTAGGAGGAAGCTGTGAGTACGCATGCTGTATTTGTCGACGGCGGAGGAAGGTGAGATGGGTACCTCTTGTGGGGCTGCTCGAGGCAAGCCCAGCAGCCCTTGCTCGTTGGACAGGCATTTGAGCAATGTGGCATTGCTAGGAGGAGGGTGGATGCTGACGTGCTTTTAATGTCGACAGGAGAAGAAGGCAAGCTGTTATCCTGTTGTGGGACTGCCTTAGGCATGCAGGGGAAGCTTGGCTGGGACTAGCTCCCGCCTGTGAGCCCTGATTGTCGGTGGAGGCGCTTGAGCAGTGTGGCACTCCTAGGCGTCTGGAGGGAATAGCCCTGCTGTAAGTGTCGACCGGCGAGGAAGGCAGCTGTGAATGTGTTGCGGTGCTGCCCTAAGCATGAAAAGGAAGCTTGGTTGGATAGCGCTCCTGCCTGTGCCCCCTGCCGACAATTATACCATGCTTACTCTTAAGAAAGCTCGTAAGTGTCGACCGGCAAAGGAGGCGAGCCGTGAATGTGCTGTTGGGCTGCCCTAAGCATGCAGAACAATTCTGGGTGGGGGGGGGGGTCCAGCTCTCTTGCCTGTGAGACCTGTCGACAATTACACCAGGCTTACGCTTTAGAAAGCTCGCCTGCTCAGACACCTGTCTGGCAGCCGGCACTCACGGGCAAGAGCGCTGGGCACGACAAGCTTGTCTCTGGGAGCACAACAAAATGAGCCCATCTCGCCATCCTTCCGCCATCGACATTTGCTTGCCTTCTTCGCCTGCTGACAGTTACAGCGCGCCAATTCCCAACCTACTGCTAGGAGTGGCACACTGCTCAGATGCCTTTCTCCCCTGTCATTACTCACAGGCGAGCGTTCATGGCATAACAAGCTTGTCTCTGGAAGCCCCACAGGTAGTCACATTTTGCCATCCTCCCCATGAACAACTACACCATGCTTACTCTTAAGAGGGTGCTCAGAGGCTTCTCCGGAGAGCCGGCACTCATAGGCAAGAGATCTGGGCAGGAGAAGATTGTCTCTGGCAGGGCCACAAAACGAGCCGGGCTCACCATCCTCCCCTGTCGACAGTTACAGCAGGTGTACTCACGGCTGTCCGAACAGCCAGCGCTCACAGGCTTGAGCTGCATATCTGAGGCAGCTCTACAACAGGTTCGCAGTTTGCCCGCCTCTTCCCTCCACACTTAGAGCGAGCAAGCCCCTCTGTTTTGCCAGGAAAGGATGGCCACTCGGGAACATATTGTGCGGTGGCGTTAGAGATGAAGGCTCTTGCCTGTGAGCCCTGGCTGCTCGGACGCGCCACTGACTATTCTGGCATTCATTGAGGAAGCGCTGAGTACGCCTGGTGTGATCGGTGACACAAGTGAACGGTGAGCTGCGCATATCCTGTGCAGCTGCCAGAAGCTCTTTTCCAGCTCGTGTCCAGAATTCTTGCCTGTGAGGACTGACAGGTGAGAGAGGCGTTTGCGCAATATGGCACTCCTCGGAGTAAGGCGTGAGTACGCAGCCTTTAAGTGTGGACAGGAGAGGAAGGCAACTGTGAACGTGTTGTGGGCCTGCTGTGGCTTAGCAGGTTTTGTGTGGTGGGGATGAGCCCTTGCTTTTGAGCCCTGCTTGCTCGCAAAGGCGTCTGAGCATTTTGGCATTCTTAGGACTAAGTTGGGAGTAGCCGTGATGTAAAGGTCCAAAAGGCCCTCACCTAGAAGAGAGCAGGGAATATGCTGTGGGCTGGCAAAGGGAAGCTTGGCATGCCCAGAGCTCTTGCCTAGCGGCCCTTGCTGTTCGGACAGGCGTCTGAGCAGTTGGGCATTCTTAGGAGGAAGCTGTGAGTACGCCTGCTGTAATTGTTGACGGGGGAGGAAGGCGAGATGCGTACACCTTGTGGGGCTGCCCAAGGCTAGTTTTGCATACCCGCGCTCTTGCCCAGCAGCCCTTGCTCGTTGGACAGGCATTTGAGCAACGTGGCATTGCTAGGAGGAAGGCGGGAGTAGCGGTGCTATTAATGTCGACAGGAAAGGAAGGCAAGCCGTTATCCTGTTGTGGGACTGCCTTAGGCATGCAGGGGAAGCTTGGCTGGGACTAGCTCCTGCCTGTGAGCCCTGACTGTCAGTGGAGGCATTGGAGCAGTGTGGCACTCCTAGGCGTTCGGAGGGAATAGCCCTGCTGTAAGTGTCAACCGGCAAGGAAGGCAGCTGTGAAAGTGCTATGGGGCTGCCCTGCGCATGCAGGTCAAGCTTGCTTGGCAACAGCTCTTGCCTGTCAGCGTCGGCTGTTCGGACAGGCAGCTGAGCAGGCGGGCATTCTTAGGAGGCAGCTGTGAGTGGACGTGGTGTAAGTGTCCACAGGGGAGGATGGCGAGATTGGGCATGTCTTGTGGGATTGCCCGAGGCAAGCCTGGTGTGCCCAGACCTCTGATCCATGTGAACTGATAGGTGGGAGAGTTTGAGCAGTTTCACACTCTTAGGAGAAAGGTGGGAATAGGCCTGGTGTTATTGTCAACCGGGGGTGCGGGAGGCAATGTCATGGGGCTGCCCTAGCCTGACTCTGATTAACTCTAGATGGTGGCAGTCCAAGATTCCTTAACACTGAACTCCTTTGGAAGGAGTCCTGCTTTGCGAATTTCACTGGGTAGGAGCCCTTTCTCACCTGCCCGAGTTGTTGCAACTGGTCCGGATTGTGTCCATTTGGCTTGGATACAATGGACCGCCAAAGAAACATTAGTTTGAGCTCCTCCTGCTGCAACTAAGGAAGCTGATGAGCTTGCCTTCTTTGAGCTCCCACTGAGGTAGAAATCTGAGAGGAGCACCGTTGATTACGTCCAAGAGGTAACAGAGATGATCGTAATGGCTTTGCTTTGTCTAATCTAGACACATCTCTGTTTGTGGCACTTGCTTATTCACTAATGCCTCAGCATCGATGCTATTTAGAACTCCTAATCCTGGCCCTGTAACACCACTGACATCCTTTCTTTCTCGCCATTTGGCGCTTCAGGTCCGCTTGCGTAACCATTCCATCCATGTGGTGTAAGCTATATTTAAAAATGGCAGACAGGATGGCTTAATCATAGACATGTTCTCTTGCCTGAGTAACGCTACAGGTTTTAGAGACCACAAAGGGTTCAACAGTAACTTTTGTGTTCCGGTTGATTTAACTGCGTGGGAGCTCTGCGGAGATGGTCGGGCTGTTCCTGCAGTGACCGCAGGGAAAGTTAAAATGGAGAGCATTGGGGAAGTGGTTAAAGCAGGAGAGAGTGTTGAAAGCCTGCTCCTGAGAGTGCAGGGTAGAACTAATGGCGTAGACTTACAAGTTACACTCCCATTACAAGAGCGTTCGTTAGAACGCATCACCGGGGTCTGCCGGGACCCGGGCAATGGAAGGCGGAAGTTTTCAGCGCAATCGTCTCTCCGGCACCAGGCGAGAGTCACTACAATTTGTAGTTAGTGACACACTGGACTTCTCAGTTTGGGTAATGTCTTGGTCCCATTTCTACTGGCAATAGTCTTAGAGGCTGTCACGGAGGATTCTGAACATCCCGTAGCGCTAAGTTTAGGGCTGCTGGTAAAAATGACCTCACTACCTCAGCAAGCAGCCAGTGGCCTGCCACTTGCCAATCAGGCACTGAGGCAGAAGTGAGCTCAGAAGCGCAGGCAGGACTCATGGCGCTCTGAGTGCCTCATCAGGCACTGAGGTCAAAGGGACCTCACAAGCACAGCCAGCAGCTCTGGGCCTGCCATGGCGCATCAAGCACGGAGAAAGAAGGGAACACCCAAGCAGACCAGCAGCCATGGGCGTGGCAGTGCATGCCCATGCATGCCATGCATGCAATGGCATGCAGGTCAAAGTGACATCGTAAGACACAACCAGCAACCATGGGCCTGCCACTGCCCTTTTCGGCATGCAGACACAAGTATCCTCACAAGCAAAGCCAGGTGGCATGACCCTGCCACTGGCCTATCAAGCACAGAGGCAGAAGCAAGCTCACAAGCAGAGCGAGGACCTGCACCACAAGAAAAGGCACGTGGAGACCACTGCACAGCAAAAAAGGCACTCAGAAGGACCTGCACCGCAAAAAAAGGGCTCTCGGAGGCCCCTACATATGAAAAAAAGTCACTCGGAGGCCCCTGCACCGCAGAAATAGGCACTTGCAGGCCGCTGCATCACAAAAAAAGGCAATTGGAGGGCGCTACACCACAGACAAAGGCACTCGGAGGCCCCTGCAGAGGGAAAAAAAAGCCCTCGGAGGCCACTACACTGTAAAAAAAGGCACTCGGTGGCCACTACAGCACAAAAAAAGGCACTCAGAGGACCACACCACAAAAAAAGGTACTGGGTGGCCCCGACAGCACAAAGGCACTCGGGGGCTGCTACAATGCGAAACAAGGCACTCGGAGTGCCCGGCACCACCAAAAGAGGCACTCGGAGGCTCCTGCACTGGAAAAAGAGGCACTTGCAGGCCTGTACACCGGAAAAAAAGGCACTCGGAGGCCGCTACACCGCAGAGAAAGGCACTTGGAGGCACCTGCAATGGAAAAAAATGCCCCCTGAGGCCCCAGCACCGCAAAAAAAGGCACTTGGCTGCCCCTACACTGGAAAAAAAGGCACTCGGAGGCCCCTACAGCACAAAAAAAGGCACTTGGGGCCTGCTACAATGTGAAACAAGGCACTCGGAGGGCCCAGCACCACCAAAAGAGGCACTCGGAGGCTCCTGCACTGCAAAAAGAGGCACTTGCAGGCCTGTACACCAGAAAAAATGGCACTTGGAGGCCCCTACACCACAGAGAAAGGCACTCGGAGGCCCCTACAGCACAAAAAAAGGCACTTGGGGGCTGCTACGATGCAAAAAAAGGCACTCGGAGGCCCCTACACTGGAAATAAAGGCACTCGGAGGCTCCTGCACCTCAAAAAAAGGCACTCAGAGGCCTCCACACTGCAAAAAAGGGCACTCGGAGGCCAGTGCACTGAAAAACAGGGCACTTGGAGGCCAGTGCACACAAGAAAAGGCACTCGGAGGCCCCCACATTGCAAAAAAAGGCACTTGGAGGCTACTACACTGCAAAAAAATGCACCCTGAGGCCCCTGCACCGCGAAAAAAGGCACTTGCTGGCCCCAACAGCACAAAAAAAGGCACTCGGGGGCTGCTACAATGTGAAAAGAAAGGCACTTGGAGGCTGCTACAACGCAAAAAAAAGCACTTGGAGGGCCCTGCACCACAAAAAAAATGCACTCGGAGGCTCCCGCACTGGAAAAAGAGGCACTTGCAGGCCTGTACACTGGAAAAAAAGGCACTCGGAGGCTCCTGCACCACAAAAGAAGGCACTCCGTGGCCCCTACACCACCAAGAAAGGCACTCGGTGGCCCCCACATTGCAAAGAAAGGCATTTGGAGGCTACTACATTGCAAAGAAATGCACCCTGAGGCCCACGCACAGCAAAAAAAGCACTCAGTAGCCCCTGCACCGCAAAAAAAGGCACTTGGAGGCCAGTGCACTGAAAAACAGGGCACTTGGAGGCCAGTGCACCGCAAGAAAAATGCACTCAGAGGCCCCGACACCACAAAAGAAAGGCACTCGGAGGACCACACCACAAAAAAAGGCACTTGGGGGCTGCTACAATGCAAAAAAAGGCACTCAGAGGCCCCTGAATCACAAGAAAAGGCACTCGGTGGCTCCTACAGCACAATAAAAGGCATTTGGGGGCTGCTACAATGTGAAACAAGGCACTCAGAGGGCCTGCACCACCAAAAAGGCACTCGGAGGCTCCTGCACTGGAAAAAAAGGCACTTGGAGGCTACTACACTGCAAAAAAAATGCACCCTGAGGCCCCTGCACCACAAAAAAAGGCACTCAGAGGCTGCTACAATGCAAAAAAATGCACCCTGAGGCCCCTACACCGGAAAAAAAGGCACTCGCAGGGCCCTGCACCACAAAAAAAGGCACTCGGAGGCTGCTACACTGTAGAGAAAGGCACTCGGAGGCCCCTGTACTGGAAAAAAAGGCACTCGGAGGCCCCTGTACTGGAAAAAAAGGCACTTGGAGGCTGCTACAATGCAAAAAAAGGCACTCGGAGGGCGCTACACCACAAAAAAAGGCACTCAGTGGCCCCTACAGCACAAAAAAAGGCAATTGGGGGCTGCTACAATGTGAAACAAGGCACTCGGAGGGCCCAGCACCACCAAGAAAGGCACTCGGAGGCTCCTGCACTGGAAAAAGAGGCACTCGGAGGCCTGTACACTGGAAATAAAGGCACTTGCAGGTCCCTGCACCACAAAAAAGGCACTCGGAAGCCCCTACATTGCAAAAAAAGGCACTTGGAGGCTACTACACTGCAAATAAACGCACCCTGAGGACCCTGCAATGCAAAAAAAGGCACTCAGAGGCCTCTACAACACCTTCCACTTCCCTATCAGACACAGAGGCTGATGTGACCTGACAAGGACAGGAAGCCGCCTGGGGCCTGCCAGTGGCCTATCAGGCACTGGTACTTCTGTGAGCTCACAAGCAGAGTCAGCAGCCATGGGCATCCCACTGCCTGATGAGGCACTGAGACCAAGGTGACCTCAAAATGCAGCCAGCACGCAGAGGCCTGCCACTGGCCTATCAGTCACTCAGACTGCTGTGACCTCAAAAGGACAGCCAGCAGCCAATGGCCTCGCACTGGCCTATCAGGCAATGGGACTGCTGTGAGCTCACGAGCACAGCCAGCAGCTATGGGCCTGCCACTGGCCTATGAGGCACGGAGGCTGATGTCACCTCACAAGCACAGGCAGCAGCCAGGGGCCTCCCACTGCCCAATGAGGCGCTGATGCTGCTGTCCTCAGAAGCACAGTAAACAGTCAGGGGCCTGCCACTGCCCTATAGGGCACTGAGGCTTCTCTGACCTCACAAGCCCACCCAGCAGTCATTGGCCTCGAACTGGCCTATCAGGCACTGAGGCTGCTGTGACCTGACAAGCACGGCCAGCAGGCATGGGCATCCAACTGCCCTATAAGGCACTGAGGCTGCTGTGACGTCACAAGCAAAGCCAGCAGCTGTGGGTCTGCCACTGGCCTGTCAGGCAATAGGACTGCTGTGACCTGACAAGCACAGCCAGCAGCTATGGGCCTGCCACTGGCCTATAGGGCACTGAGGCTGCTGTGACCTCACAAGCACAGCGAGGAGCCAGAGGCCTGCCATTGCCCTATAAGGTACAGAGACAAATGTGACCTCAAAAGGCAGCCAGCAGATGGGGCCTCCCACGGGCCTATCAGGCTGTAGGAGTGTTGTGACCTGACAAGCACAGCCAGCAGCTATGGGCCTGCCTCTGGCTTACAGGAAAAGGAGGCTGATGTCACCTCACAAGCACAGCCAGCAGCCAAGGGCCTGCCACTGGCCTATACAGCACGGAGGCTGCTGTGACCTCACAAGCACAGGCAGCCGCCATTAGCCTCCCACAGCCCTAGGAGGCGCTGACGCTGCTGTCAACTCAGAAGCACAGCCAGCAGCCAGGAGCCTGACACTGGCCTTAGAGGCACTCAGGCTGCTGTGACATCACAAGCACAGCCAACAGGGGGCGCTGGACACTAACCTATGAGGCACTGAGGGTGCTGTGACCTCCCAAGCACAGCCAGCAGCCATGGGCCTGACACTGGCCTTAGAGGCACTCAGGCTGCTGTGATATCACAAGCACAGCCAGCAGCCAGGAGCCTGACACTGGCTTGAGAGGCACTTAGGCTGCTGTGACCTCACAAGCACAGCCAGCAGCCAGGAGCCTGACACTGGCCTAGTACGCACTCAGGCTGCTGTGACCTAAAAAGCACAGCCATCATCCAGGAGCCTGCTACTCGCCTCGGAGGCACTGAGGCTGCTGTGACGTCACAAGCACAGCCAGCAGGCAGGAGCCTGCTACTGGCCTAGGAGGCACTCAGGCTGCTGTGACATCCCAAGCACAGCCAGCAACCATGAGCCTGCCACTGGCCTAGGAGCCACTCAGGCTGCTGTGACCTCACAAGCACAGCCAGCAGCGGTCCCTGTAGACTAACCTATGAGGCACTGAGGCTGCTGTGACCTCACAAGCACAGCCAGCAGCCAGGAGCCTGCCGCTGGCCTCACAGGCAGTCAGGCTGCTGTGACCTCACAAGCACAGCCAGCAGTTATGAGCATGCCACTGGCCTAGGAGGCACTGAGGCTGCTGTGACCTCACAAGCACAGCCAGCAGCCAGGAGCCTGCTACTGGCCTAGGAGGCACTGAGGCTGCTGTGACCTCACAAGCACAGCCAGCAGCCATGAGCCTGCCACTGGCCTCAGAGGCACTCAGGCTGCTGTGACCTCCCAAGCACAGCCAGCAGTCAGGGGCCTGCCAGTGGCTTATGAGGCACAGAGGGTGCTGTGACCTCACAAGCACAGCCAGCAGCTATGCGCCTGCCGCTGGCCTAGGAGGCACTGAGGGTGCTGTGACCTCACAAACACAGCCAGCAGGGTACGCTGTAGACTAACCTATGAGGCACTGAGGCTGCTGTGACGTCACAAGCACAGCCAGCAGGAGGCGCTGTAGACTAACCTATGAGGCACTCAGGCTGCTGTGACGTCACAAGCACAGCCAGCAGCCAGGAGCCTGCCACTGGCCTCGGAGGCACTGAGGCTGCTGTGACGTCACAAGCACAGCCAGCAGCCAGGAGCCTGACACTGGCCTAGGAGGCACTGAGGGTGCTGTGACCTCACAAACACAGCCAGCTGGGGGCGCTGTAGACTAACCTATGAGGCACTCAGGCTGCTGTGACCTCCCAAGCACAGCCAGCAGTGAAGGGCCTGCCACTGGCCTCAGAGGCACTCAGGCTGCTGTGACCTCACCAGTACAGCCAGCAGTCAGGGGCCTGCCACTGGCTTATGAGGCACTAAGGTTGCTGTGACCTCACAAGCACAGCCAGCAGCCATGAGCCTGCCACTGGCCTCAGAGGCACTGAGGCTGCTGTGACCTCAGCAGCACAGCCAGCAGCCAGGAGCCTGACACTGGCCTAGGAGGCACTGAGGGTGCTGTGACCTCACAAACACAGCCAGCAGGAGGCGCTGTAGACTAACCTATGAGTCACTGAGGCTGCTGTGACCTCGCAAGCACAGCCAGCAGCCAGGAGCCTGCCACTGGCCTAGGAGGCAGTCAGGCTGCTGTGACCTCACAAGCACAGCCAGCAACCATGAGCCTGCCACTGGCCTAGGAGGCACTGAGGCTGCTGTGACCTCACAAGCACCGCCAGCAGCCAGGGGATGCCCCTGGTGTATGATGCACTGGGACTGCTTTGACTTCACAAGCACAGCCAGCTCCCAGGAAGCTGACACTGGCCTATCAGGGCCTGAGGTTATTGTGACCTTACAAGCACAGCCATCATCCATTGGCCTGCCACTGGCGTATAGGGCATGGAGGCTGCTGTGACCTCACAAGCACAGCCAGGGGACTGCCACTGCCCTGTGAAGCACTGAGATAAATGTGACCTCACAAGCACAGAATGCAGCCAGGGCCCTGCCCCTGGTGTATCAGGCACTGGGACTGCTTTGACTTCACAAGCACAGCCAGCAAACAGGGGTCTGCCACTGGCCTATGAGGCAATGAGAGTGCTCTAACCTCACAAAAAAAGCTGGCTTACAGGATCCTGCCACTCGCCTATTAAGCACTGTGGCTGTGAGGCTGCTGTGAGCTCACAAGCAGAGTCAGCAGCCATGGGCCTCCCACTGCCCTATAAGGCACAGAGACAAATGTGACCTCAAAAGGCAGCCAGCAGACAGAGGCCTGCCACAGGCCTATCAGGCAATAGGACTGCTGTGACGTTACAAGCACAGCCAGCAGCTGTGGGTCTGCCACTGGCTATCAGGCACTCAGACTGCTGTGAGCTCACAAGCACAGCAAACAGCCATGAGCCTGCCACTACCCTGTAGGGCACAGAGGCTGCTGTGACCTCACGAGCACAGCCAGCAGCCAGCAGCCTGCCACTGGCCTGTGAAGCACTGAGACAAATGTGACCTCACAAGCACAGCAAACAGCCTTGGGCATCCCACTGGCATATCAGTCAATGGGACTGCTGTGACCTCACGAGCACAGCCAGCAGCTATGGGCCTGCCACTGGCCTATAGGGCACGGAGGCTGCTGTGACCTCACAAGCACAGCCAGCAGGCACTGGCCTGCCCCTCGTATATCAGGCACTGAGGCTGCTGCTGTTGTCCGAAAAGCGGATTCGTTGCCCGGTGTGCAATAAGCCAATAATTACACACTCAGGAGAGACATTTGCTTATTTATTTCAGAGTTGCATAAGCCTGGGTGCTCGGTCGTTTCCCACAAATCAAGCACACCCCCCCCCCCAACTTTTCAAGTAGCATTTATACAAACAAATTGCCAGATTTGCAATTTTCCCTTTTACACTGATTGGTTAGTGATTTCTTCATTCCCCGGGTCCCACCCCTGTCTCCCAAGGTCCTGATGAGGGGAGATCAATTAACACTGCCCCAGCAGGGACAGTAGGTGTTATCTCCCAAAGTCCTGACAAGGGGGAGATAGTCCAGACCCCTTAATTAACATTGTTTCAGCAGTGAGAGGAGGTTTTGCTTCCCAAGGTCCTGGTGCCCAAGCAGGCCTTATTTCAAAGCCTTGACATCCTCCCTTTCGGAGTGTGGGGCACAGGAATGCAGACTGCTTGTAACTCCCTTATCTTTCCAGCCTGCACCAGCTCTGGGGCCCTTTCTTACTGAACTAGGAGTGCGGCCTAAGGCTTCAGCAAATTTAGCT
The DNA here is from genome assembly GCF_036370855.1 of Dromaius novaehollandiae. Taxonomy (NCBI): domain Eukaryota; kingdom Metazoa; phylum Chordata; class Aves; order Casuariiformes; family Dromaiidae; genus Dromaius; species Dromaius novaehollandiae. Next base: position 906,171 of record NW_026991446.1, read on the forward strand.
ACTCATGAAGCAAGTTTTATCTAAGTGGCTACCTCTAGACCACTTCAGACTTAATGTTAGAAGTTATCCTAATCTACCTAGTTCACGCATTCCTTCTGAGCTTCCCAGGGTTGTCCCCCCTTTGAGACTTATATGATCATTTTCATATTAGTCTCACTCTTTTAAAATCTTTCCCATATTAATTTTGTACAACATCTACAAATGCATTGAATCACTACATAAACGCATACAAAAACTACTAACACCATTCCCAAAATTGTTAAACACTTTTTAACCCATGAGCTCACGTCAGGGAACCAGGAAGTCAACCATTTCCATGTTTCTTCAAATCCAAAAGAGGTATCCTCTTTCTGAACCCCATGTAAGATTTCAGTCTGCTTCCAGATTTCATTTAGATCGGTAGAAATTCTCCCGCTTTGATCCACATATACACAGCAACTAGTATTTATTACTGTACATACTCCTCCCTGAGATGCCAATAACATCTCTAGAGCCATCCTGTTTTGGGTAGTTATTTTAGCAATTTCTGAAACCTCCTCTTGTAAAGCTGCAGTGGCAGCTCTCAGGTCTCGAGGTACTGCTTTCACTCGGGTGTAATCTAAAAGTATAACTGGATGTACCTACGGAGAGAAGAACCTTTGCCATAGACAAGAGATAATCACTTAAAATTTGATCACCCTTAACGTGCATTTGAATTTCATTTCCAGTTAAATTTACAGTGTAAGGTTTGCCATACAGAATCTCAAATGGACTAACTTTCTCCCTAACCCTTGGGGTTATTCTGGTTCTTAATAATGCCAGAGGTAAAACATCAGTCCATTTCATCTGAGTCTCATGACACAATTTTCCTACCTGTCTCTTAATTGTTTGATTCATTCTTTCCACTTTTCCACTGGATTGTGGCCTCCAGGGGGTATGTAAGTCCCATTTAATTTGTAGTATTTTTGAGATTTGTTGTACTATTTCTGCTATAAAATGAGGTCCCCTATCTGAAGAAAACCCTTCTGGTACCCTAAATCTTCGTATGATTTCTTTTAATAACATTTTCACTACCTCCCTTGCTTTAGTGGTACGACACGGGAAAGCCTCAGGCCATCCTGAAAAGGTGTCAACAATTACCAACAAATATTTATATCCATTACATCTTGGTAATTCAGAAAAATCAATTTGCCAGTAATCCCCAGGCATGAAGCCCCTTTTTACTTCCCCTGGGGGGGCTTCTTCTGAATCCTGGGATTATTTCTAAGACAGATTTCACATTTTTGTGTAATACCCTTTGCAATTATTAACATACTAACTCCCACAGCAAATCTTTTAACTGTTTCAACCAATGCCTCAGCTCCCATGTGGGTACTATCATGTATTTGCTTCATCAGCTTCTTCATTATCGGCAAAGTTACCACACACTGTCCAGTAGATGTCACCCACCATCCTTCAGGAGTTTTTATGCATTTCAGTATTTCTGCTAATTTATTTTCTTTTTCAGTGTATACTGGAATTTCCATTTTTAACATTCTCTCTGGAACTAATGCTGCCACTGACATGGATAATTTTGCAGCCTCATCGGCCTGTTACGGAAATTAGGCTTGTCGGCCACCATAACAGAGTTCGACCCTAGGTTCCCCCAAGTAAAGTTCAGAGCCAAATCAAAACAAAGTAAATTTTAATCACACGCGTGCCGTAATTACAGCTCGAGCTGGGTGCCTCCGAAGAGGGACCCTAACATAAACAAATCCTGGGTAATTATAGTCTTTTCGACTTCCATTTCCCACCCCTCACGCGATAGTTAGACCAATAGTAATTTTTTGGTCTGGGGTCTCCTGCTCCTCATTGGGTCTCATCGTCTTTCTGAGGCAAGCTGGTTTTCTCCTTATTCTTGTTTTTTTGCAGTCTCTGATGACGGTTGTACTTCTGTTTTTGTTGGGTCTGGCGGTTGCCTCCCAAGGTCTTATTTTCCCCCATTGTTTTGGCGTCTTCCCTCTCGGAGTCGGTGACACAGGTGCGCAGACTGCGTGTGGCTCCCTTATCTTCCCAGCCTGAACGAGCTCTGAGGCACTATTTTTTATTAAACTAAGTAAAGATTCGTTACTTTTCCCACGCACGGCCTAAGGCTTCAGCAAATCTAGCCACTCATGCTAAGCAAGTTTTATGTAAGTTGTGCTAAGCAGCCATTTCTAGACAGTTTCAATTCACTATTCTTTAACAGTTTCCCCCCTTTGTTTTTATGAAGCATCCCTGCTAATATTTTAAACAGAGTTCTCGAAGTCTTTCGAGGCATACTATCACTTTCCATACTCTTATATATAATATGATCGTAAGCAATAGGCATAACACAGTTAAACTGAACACAACTACTACCGGGTGCAATACATGATTATAAATCCCTGTTGTGGTTGGTGACCACCCTAGAAGAGTTTCCCAGCCATGATGTTCTCCGTCCCTTTTTACCCTTTCTAAGATATGATGTATCTCTTTTGCATCATGGTGAACAGTGATTAGAGTTTTCTGTCCACTGTTCCGGATGCGCTCTAGCAGTCGATGCAAATCATCATGTTGCAGTAGTTTCCTTACCAGGGTGAGATTCATCCCAATGGGAGTAGGTAGTAAATTTTGAATTAATGTATAATTAGATTGTAACAATTGATAAGACGTGACAGGAGCTGAATAATTGAAATCACATCCCATGATTTTGGTAAAGCTACAAATACAAATATTTCAATGATTACTCATATCTACTATAATGCCATCTATAACTATAAGACTACAAAAGGTTCTCATACATACACACCCTCTCCCAATATATACAAGTATAGTTGCAGGTGTTTCAGCAGGGTGTATTTCAAAGTGACAAACATTTTGCTCAGTGTCAAGACAAATGTCTTGGGCTTTGATGGTATTACTTTCACAAATAAACCCTTGCTGTTCCTGTACAATACATGCGCTAACGTCCACAGTTTGCCATTTATTTCCATTTCGTTGGGCCCATACTCTGTGTTCCAATGGATAGAGTATAGCTCCATTGTGATTTAATCCTAACGCAATGATTGGATATATTGTATATGTTGAAGCATTACGTATTGTTGAAACAAAGGCTGTGGCCTCAGTGTTGATAGGATCATAAGTAAAATTGACCAGATACCACCAGGATTGGAATTCCTTTTCAAATTCGGTCACATTATCCCAAATTACCTTTCGAATTTCAGTGGGTAAAGTGCCTTCTTCCCCTCCCTTATAATCGCTGCTGCCATAGATTGCATCCACAGTTGAGCTTGGATGCAACTGAGGGCCAGGGAAATATTAATTTGGGCTTCCCCAAGTGCATCCACTATCAAGTGGTGATCTTTTTCATTCATTTTTTCCCACTGAGGTAATATCTCGGATGAAAGCCATTGGTTAGTTCCTAATGCTAATAGAGAAGACCTCAATGGATGTTTTAATCTGTATAAGTCACTTGTTGTTGTGCTCAGTTTATTTACGAGTACTTCAGCATCTATACTGTTTAGGACTCCCAATCCTGTTCCTATGATACCGGTCACATCTCTCCTTGTTCATTTTGGAGAGGTGAGGGTTCGCCTATGTAACCACGCCGTCCATCCCACATAGGACGTACCTAAGAATGGTGAAAAGGTCGGTTTGATTGTAGAGATATAATTTGCATTAATAGCTCTACTCGATTGAGAGACCATGATGGATTAAATAACACTCGTTGTTGGCCTGTATTTCTAATCACATATGGTCCAATTTCAAAGATTTGTGGGGATAAGGTTTTCTTACTCTTCATGGTAACAGAGTTATTTATATTGGTGGAAATAATTGTAGTCAGGGTAGGTATTGCTGTACTGGGCTCAATAATGTCTATTTTAAATTTAAATGACAGTCCCACATTGTGGTGAGCCCACAGGCAAACTATAACAACAGGTTGTTCTAAGGTAAAATTGTACCAACAATCCAGTTTTTCAGTGGCACAAATTTTCCTTCCTTTTTCATTTGATTTGATTTTAGTGAGAGAGATTTGAGTTGCCTTCTCATGGGTGGACCCGTTGATCACTCGACACCCTATCTTTATTTCCTTTCCTGTCCTTCCCAGGAGTTGGGGAAGTTGGTTAGTATTATCCCAGCTCCATTCATTTTCTGAGTATACTTCAGTTCCATGCATGAGCAGGGTTGAGAGGTTTAAGTTTTTATCAGAACTTAATCTCATACTTCTGGTATACTTAACACGGGCCTGGGACCATGGCCACTCTAAGGTTCTTTGACCACAGGTTACAGAAAGTAGCATCAAGCTTTACATGGTTGTTTTCACTGTTCTGCTGCAACCTCTGCTGTGTTTGCTTCTTGGACTGTCACTCATTTCATGTGAGAGTGGTGAATCCAATTCTCTTTTCCTAGAATTTTAACAGCGTAGTAAGAACTTAACAATACAGTATAGGGTCCTTCCCATTTTGGTTCTAGTTTTGTTTTTCGCGAGAATACCTTTATCAACACTTTATCTCCAGGCTGTATATCATGTGCCTGAATGTCTGATGGCACCGGCTGAAACCACTGAGCCTGATTTTGCAAGGCCTTAAACCATTCTTGTAAGGCTAGTACATATTGTGTTACTCGTTCATCTCCGTCTAATAGGCTGGTCTTAGCAGGGATATAAGTCCCTGGTATCGCTAAATGTCTCCCAAAAAGAATTTCTGCTGGTGGTAGTCCTATGGGTTGCCGTGGAGAATTTCGAACATCCCACAGAGCTAAGTTTAATGCCTCTGGCCATTTTAGGCTAGCATGTGTGCATATTCTTGCTATTTTCTCTTTTAATGTTCTATTCATTCTTTATACTTGTCCTGAAGATTGTGGGTGATAAGGAGCATGTAGGTTTCTTTTTATTCCTAACGATTTACATAACTGATTGATTATGCTTGCTGTAAAATGGGCACCCCTGTCTGAATCAATGGCTTCTGGGACCCCATACCTGGGTATGATTTCCTTCAGTAAGGCTTTTACCACTCCCCCTGTGTCAGCCTTTCTTGTTGGAAAAGCTTCTACCCAGCCTGATAACTGATCTACTATCACTAACAAGTGTTTGTATCCATAGACAGATGGCATATCTGCATAAGCTATTTGCAGCTTCTGGAAAGGGAAGTAAGCCCATGGTCGTCCCCCCCAAATCTGAGCTTGGCTTGTTATTTGAAAACTTCTGGCAGGTCGGGCAGCTATTTGTTATTCTTCTAGCAGCTGCATAGATTCCTGGAGCAGCCCATACTTTCTGTACCTGTTTAGCTATTCCCTCGGCTCCCCCATAAGCTTTATCGTGAAACCACCTAGCTATAGTAATTAAATATTTTTTTGGTAGAATTGGTTTTTCCCCAATTGTCCATATTCCATCACCATTTTGTTTTGCTTCCCACTGTTCCCATTGTTTTTTCTCTTCCACTGAGCAGTCTTTTTCATACATAGTTTTGGGGTCTATTAAGTTTGGCCACTCACTCTGGTCCATCCTTGGAACTGCCCCCATACATTCTCTCAGAGGTTGTTGAGCTGCAGCCCTCGCAGCAGCGTTGGCTAGAGCATTTCCTCTGCTAATTTCTGTAGTGTCTTTAGTATGGGCTGGGCAGTGTATTACCGCAATTTCTTTGGGCAGTTGAACTGCTTCCAGCAAATTACGTATTTCTTCTCCATTAGCTAATTTCTTTCCTGATGACGGCAAGAATCCTCGTTCTTTCCATAACATCCCTGTTGCATGACACACTCCAAATGCATATTTAGAGTCGGTATAGACATTTACCCGCAAGCTCTTACCTATTTTTTGCTGCTTGGGTCAATGCTATTAATTCTGCTCCTTGAGCACTTACTGATGGAGACAAAGGATTGGCCTCGAGCACCTCAAAGACGTTAGTGACAGCATAGCCGGAGTGACGTCTTCCGTCCAAATAATAGGATGACCCATCTGTAAACAGAACTAAGTCCGGGTTCTCCAAAGGTTCATCTTTAAGGTCCTCCCGGGGCTTGCTCGAGCTGACGACCACCTGCTCACAGGAATGATGTGGCTCTCCGTCCTCCGGTTGAGGCAATAGCGTTGCTGGATTCAAAATATTGCATCTTTTGAAAGTCACATTATCTGCATGCAGTATTATCAGTTCATAGCGGTGAGCTCTCTGTGGGGATAGTGCTTGAGTCGCATATTGCTTCATTAACAGTTCTACTTCATGTGGCACATACACAGTCAATGAATGACCCAAAACCACAGGTCGTGTTTTTTTCAGTAAGAGCTGCAGTAGCTGCTATTGCTCTGATGCGTCCTGGAGTGCCTTTAGCTACCTCATCTAGTTGCGTGGAGTAATAGGCCACTGGTCTACGGTGAGGGCCTAGTTTTTGGGTGAGTACCCCACTTGCTACTCCCTGTCGCTCATGGACAAATAATTCAAATAGTTTGCTATAATCTGGTAACCCGAGAGCAGGGGCTGAAACCAACGCTTTTTTCACAGATGTAAAAGCTTTCTCCCTTTCTGGGCCCCAGGCCAAAGGCTCTATCTCCTCCTTTTTTGTTGCCTGTACCAGAGGCTTAGTAAGTTCTGCTAACCCCGGAATCCACGGTCGGCAGAATCCTACAGCTCCTAAAAATCCCCTAAGCTGTTTTTTTGTTACAGGACGAGGCATATCAAGAATTGTCTTTACTCGTTCTGGATCAACTAACCTGTGTCCTTCTCTTAAGATAAAACCCAAATATTTTACCTCTCTTTGACACAGCTGGAGTTTAGACAGAGATGCTCGATGCCCTTTTTCTGCAAGAGCATTACATAGAGAAACAGTATCTTTCAAACATGTCTCATAATCTTTACTTGCTAATAACAAATCATCTACATATTGTATTAATGCAGAATGTCCTGGAAGTTCGATATCTGAGAGGTCATTTTTAAGTATACGCGAAAAAACAGTCGGAGACCCAGTAAATCCCTGTGGCAGCCTTGTCCAAGTTAATTGTTGTCCCTTCCAAGTGAAAGCAAAGAGATCTTGGCTATCTTCAGCTATCGGTATACTAAAAAAGGCTGCTGTTAGGTCAGTCACAGTAAAATAAGTTGCCCAGTGGGGTATCTGTAGTAAAATGGTTGATGGGTCGGGGACTACTGGATGTGGAGCAATTACATGTTGGTTTATAGCCCTTAAGTCTTGTACAAAGCGATACTCTGGATCACCATCAGCATCTTGCCTGTTCTTTTTAACTGGCAGAATTGGGGTGTTATATGGGGATTCACAGACTCTAAGGATACCCATTTTCAGATAATGATCAGTTTGTTTTTGGATACTCTTCTCTGCTTCCTTTGGGATAGGATATTGTTTAACTGCAGGAGGCAATCCCCCCTTTGTTTTTATCGAGACTGGACTGGCTGATTTCAGTAGTCCCACATCCATTCCTGAAGAGCTCCATAATTTTTTAGAAACTGATTCTAAACCTGTTGGAATTTGCAGATTAGTTGACTCTGGTTCTGGTGTCTTAGCCAGAACACATGAACCCATAATTATTAGCTTTATCCCTTCCGGCTGTAAGCAGATCTGAGTATCCAAGGCTTGCAGGAGATCTCTCCCCAAAAGGCATATAGGTGCGTCTGTGGAAATTATAAAATGTCCCCACACTGTTTTACCCTCAATAGTGAGTAATAAGGGCTTAGATAACATTCATTCGCCCTTTCCCATCACTCCTTGCATCACTATTTTATCTGATGATTTGTATCCTTTAGGCTCAAAATTTAAAAGGGAAAGGGTGGCTCCAGTATCCACTAGAAAGGGAACTTCTAAACCTTCAGTATTGCCATTACGTGACCCTCAAAATCCAAAACTACATCCCATAAATTTACTCCAATTTCCACAGTATTTTCTGAGTCTCCTGTTTCCTCTCATTGTGGATTGACTGGGAATCGCCTGGTCTCCTCCTTAGTGTTTGATTGTCTCATGCCGGTTCCTCTGTTCCTAACTACACGGGGCCTCACTGGGCACTCCTGCTGCCAGTGTCCTTGTTCCCCACAATAATAACAAACATCATTAACTCCTGACTGTACAGCACGTTCACTTTGGTTCCATCTATCTCTCCTGGCTCTTTCACCTCCCCTCCCCCTGGGTCCTCTAAATCCATCTCTTAACACAGCTGCTAACACACTAACTTCCTCTTTTTTTTGCTGTCTCTTTTCTTTTGCCCTCTCCTCCTCTCGACTATTATACACAAATGTGGCTAAACGTATTATTTCATCCATTTGCTTTCCTGGCCAGTCAGGAACATGTTTGGAAAACTACTTTCTAATGTCCGGGGCTGCTTGGTCTACAAATGTGGAAATCATTAGCGGCCTGTTAGCCTCGGCTTCTGGGTCTAGTCCTCCCCCATACATTCTGACTTGCTTAATTAGCCTAGCAAAGAAAGCCGAGGGGTGTTCCTCTGCCTGTTGCTGACACTCCCTTACTTTAGACCAATTTGCAGTCTTTTGTCCTGCCAAACGTATAGCTTCTTCTAAGCCCTCTCTGGCTAATTGCAACTGCCTGTAATCTGCATCTACATTATGATTCCATCCGGGGTCCACAGCTGGCCAGGCTGTTTGAGCAGCCCCAACACACCCCTCTGCTGCCCAACGGTGGTTTGCATCCAAACTTGAGCACCTTTCATCTGGAGTGAACACAGATTCAAGGAGCATTTGTACATCTCCCCAGGTAGGGCCATACGCCCGCATAATTCCCCTTATGATTTGTAACACTCTTTCTGGGTCATCCCTAAGTCTGGGGAGCCGTTGACTCCATATAATTAAATCTTGGGGTCTCCAGGGTCGGTAAACTCGTGTAGTGGCGACCCGAGGTACCCCTTCCAGACCGGGTGGGGGCACTCCTGGCACAGGAAGGCCTTCCAGAGGAGCTTGAAAGGCGGGGGCGGAAGGCAAGCGGGGGTGTAGGGAAGCTGAAGCAGAGGGTAGCGCATAGGGTGGAATAGTTTCCACAAGCGTTTCAGCAGCTGCGGTACTTACAGCATTCTGAGGAAAGAGTCTCTCTTTCCTAGGCGCCTCTTTTCATCTAGCAAATGCCCAGTTGTCCCATACATACCAGTAATCCATTTGTCTGGGGAACCTATTCTGCAAATGATGACGCAGGAAAGTTAGTTCCTGGTAACTGAAGGACCCCTGGGGTGGCCATCGCTCTGCCAGATTACCTTCCTTAGTCAGGAACGGCCAATCCTCCTGACATAGTTGGACTAACCTTTTTCTCCCTAAATTTTTGGTACCATCAATCTTACTCCAGTTTACCAAAATTTCGGCTAAGGGCGTCCCCTTTTCTATGCCGAAATTATTTCCCATATTGAGTTCCTGAAAAGTGCGTCTTAAGCAAATCAGGCAGTGCACTTCCTTCCCGGTAACACCAGTCCCTGTAGCTGGTGTGATCACACACACTATTTCTCTCCCTCTCTTTCTCTCGCTCTCTGGGAACTGCACTCACACCACCCGCGTCTTTAACTGCTAGGACTGCTGTCCCTTCGCAGCAGGCGGCTTCTCAGCCGACGGGTGCCCCAATCGGTTCCCAGGCTACACGCACTCACTCACACACACACACACACACACACACACACAAACACACAGTGCTGTTTACACTCACACCAGTCACGGTGACTCTAGATTTCGGTCTTACAGTTTTGCAGTGCGCCTTATGCTGATCAGGCTGCACAACCCTCCTCCGGCCGGACCGAGCTGGGACTTAAAACCCACTCTAACCCTGGGGATGGGACTCCTACCTGTCCCCCTGGTATGCCTTACAGTGGCCAGCCCGCGTACCCCCCCCACACACCTGGTACGCCTTACGGTGATCAGTCCGCGTACCCTTTCAGTGCACTGTTACCAGACCAGAATTTAGAATTTAGGCGGGAGTTTAAGACTCACCTTCTCGGTGCCTCTCGTTGCCAAAGATCCCAGGTGAACTCACCCGATGGCGCCAGATGATTGTTTGGAGATGAGAGGCCCCAACAGTGGTCGCCTAGGGTCCCATCTGGGGTGCCAAACTGTTATGGAAATTAGGCCTGTCGGCCACCATAACAGGGCTCGACCCTAGGTTCCCGCAAGTAAAGTTCAGAGCCAAATCAAAACAAATCAGATAATTTTAATCACGCGCGTACCGTAATTACAGCTCGAGCTGGGTGCCTCCGAAGAGGGACCCTAACATAAACAAATCCTGGGTAATTATAGTCTTTTCGACTTCCATTTCCCACCCCTCACGCGGTAGTTAGCCCAATAGTAATTTTTTGGTCTGGGGTCTCCTGCTCCTCATTGGGTCTCATCGTCTTTCTGAGGCAAGTTGGTTTTCTCCTTTTTTTTGTTTTTTTGCATTCTCTGATGATGGTTGTACCTCTGTTTTTGTTGGGTCTGGCGGCTGTTTCCCAAGGTCTTATTTTCCCAATTGTTTTGGCGTCTTCCCTCTCGGAGTCGGTGACACAGGAGCGCAGACTGCGTGTGGCTTCCTTATTTTCCCAGCCTGAATGAGCTCTGAGGCACTATTTTTTATTAAACTAGGTAAAGATTCGTTACTTTTCCCACATGCAGCCTAAGGCTTCAGCAAATCTAGCCACTCATGCTAAGCAAGTTTTATGTAAGTTGTGCTAAGCAGCTATTTCTAGACAGTTTCAATTCACTATTCTTTAACACTCACAAACACAGCCAGCAGCCAGGGGCCTCTCTCTCGCCTATGAGGCACTGAGGCTGCTGTGACCTCACAAGCCCACCCAGCAGTCATTGGCCTCAAACTGGCCTATCAGGCACTGAGGCTGCTGTGACCTCACAAGCACGGCCAGCAGGCATGGGCATCCAACTGCCCTATAAGACACTGAGGCTGCTGTGACGTCACAAGCAAAGCCAGCAGCTGTGGGTCTGCCACTGGCCTGTCAGGCAATAGGACTGCTGTGACCTGACAAGCACAGCCAGCAGCTATGGGCCTGCCACTGGCCTATAGGGCACTGAGGCTGCTGTGACCTCACAAGCACAGCGAGGAGCCAGAGGCCTGCCATTGCCCTATAAGGTACAGAGACAAATGTGACCTCAAAAGGCAGCCAGCAGACGGGGCCTCCCACGGGCCTATCAGGAAATAGGACTGCTGTGACCTCACAAGCACAGCCAGCAGCTATGGGCCTGCCACTGGCCTATGAGGCACTGAGGCTTCTCTGACCTCACAAGCACAACCAGCAGCTATGGTCCTCGCACTGGCTATCAGGCACTCATACTGCTGTGACCTCACAAGCACAGCCAGCAGCCATGGGCCTGCCCCTGGTGTATGAGGAACTAGGACTCCTGTGCCTTCACAAGCACAGGCAGCAGCTGTGGGCCTGCCACTGAACTGTGAAGCACGGAGACAAACATGGCCTCACAAGCACAACCAGCAGCCAGGGGCCTGCCACTGCCCTATGAGACACTGAGGCTGCTGTGACCTCACAAGCAAAGCCAGCCGCCAGGGGACTCCCTTTGGCCTATGAAGCACTGATGCTGCTATGACCTCACAAGGACAGCCAACAGCCAGGAGCCATCCCACTGGCCTATCAGGCTATAGGACTGATGTGACCTCACAAGCACAGCCAGCAGCTATGGGCCTGCCAGTGACCTATCAGACACGTGTCGCGGCCCGAAAGGAGTCGTTCAGGACGACCTCCCTCCCCTTAGGACCAACGACCAAGTTCGTGATGCCCTTGCACTCAATTAAGGTGAAAACGACACCAGCCAACCAGTTTAAGATTTATTAAGGCAAAATGGAATCAACTAACGAGACATGTCCCGCGTCACACGTTTAGGGAAAAAGAGAGGAAAAGGGGAAGAGAGAGAGAGAAAGATATCACCACCCGTGGATCCAGCGGCGTCCCGTTGGTCCTCTTCTTTTGGGAGTCCTTGCGGCGGGGCGGGGGGGCAGAGGGGGGAAGCTCCCGTCTGGTTCCGCTGACTCTGCTCGAGTTCTTCAGTTGTCGCAAGCAAGCCCCCCCATTCACACAGTCTGCAGTTTTTATAGGTTCTTGCCCGGCCTCTGGGAGGTGCTTCCTCGCTTCCCATGCAGATTAACCGTCATGCGCAGTCCGCCCTCTCGGAACCTTCCAGAAATGGGCTGGGGTATCTGGGGGTCTCCTGCTCATGCGCAGATGGCAAATGAGTACGTGCGGTTCGTGCCCTAGAGACGCCCTTCTGCCCTTTTCGCACCCTTTTTACCCCGTGCAGGTGCACGAGGTTGTTTACTTCGCAGACGGCTCCCGGGGGCGCCAGCGCGGCATTGCCCGACACACCTTGGCAGCGGCAGCTTTGCCGCAGCAGCAGCAATGTCAAGACAAAACCGCATTTAGTACCGGTCCTCTACACCACCCCGTGTCTCAACATTGCAGCTTGGCAGCAGGAGAGAGAGAGAGAGAAAGAAAGCAAGCAAGCAAGGAAGGAAAGGAGAGAGAATTAGGGACGGGGGGGGAAGTCGTGGGAACAACATGGGTTTGGGTAAAAAATAAAGTGCTTAACAGTGATTAAACAGAGGTCTTGCTCAATGCAAGCTTATTCTTTAACAACTTCAACAACATTTAACTTTACAAAACAGACATCAAAACTGAGTTAATGAGGTAGGATTGTTACAATAGGCATAAAACAGCTGGCAAATGCGCTGTGGATGTCAATATGCAATTTCCTCCTTCAGGAGAAACTGGGAAATGATGGGTACTGTGGTTGGCCACGGCCAATGGATGGCACGGATTTTCTTTATGCCGTCCGGCAAGGTGGTAGGAACAAATTGCATATTTGACACAACATGTCCGATTAATTGAACAAAGCAAGGAATTATACAAGAACATTAAGGCGGCAACTGCACCTAACAAATACAATATTAACTGTTTCACCCACGGTGCCCCCAGTAACCAGGACTACAAATCGCCACTCCAGCCATTCCAGGTTTGGACGAGGACGTGGGCTATTTTTCTGATATCTTTGGTTAACTGGAGAACTACTTCGCCTACATCATCTATTTCCAAACAACAGTTAGGAATATTTAATTTCCCACACACTTCTCCCTCTTCAGCTAACAGGTAATCTAAAAACCATGTGGTGCTGAAGGATTGCCGTGCGCATCTGTTGGGATTGCCAAGTTAGAAGATCTATCGTGTCAGCGGTTTTGTTGGTAATAATTTCTAGAGCCGCTTGTAGTCTGATTATTTCCCCATTTTTGCGTCCCGCCCAAATTTCCCTTAATGGATCGCGTTTTACAGGCAACACTTCTGTCTCCAAGGTTATCATATACCTTTATGCCTAACCGAGGTCCACTTGTTTCTGGCAAAAGGAAAAACAAAGGTCTGATAATCCCTATATAACAAATTCCCAACCACCCCGTGGGTAAAAATGTATATGCTGTGTGCCTGCATATCCAGTAATGCCCCTTCTTAGCTCCAATGCCCTGAGCAAATGGCCCGTTTATCCCTGGTGGGAATTGAAAGTAAGTTGCATCTCTGTTGCCCAGAGGGCTGAAGAAGGTGGTTGCCCCATCACCTATTCGGCCGGTACAATACCAAGCCCCAGAAGTGTATTCTGGTGGTAGGTTTGCCATAGCACATGTAAGCACATTAAGACAAGAAGTATCTTTCCAACACAAGTTAAGAATGCCATTCTTGGCTGTTGTGTTTTCAACAATAAAGCTAATTATGATCGCAGCACACAATTACAAAAAATGATAAAAATAACTGTTATAACTACCACAGGTAGTATCGTTGAGGACACTCAAGCTCAACATAAGACAAGTCTTCTTCCCCAGTGCCCTCTTCCTTTTACATTGTTGACCTAAAAGGAAGGGAGGATCCACCTGGCATGGATTCTATGATCTTTCCCATGGGCATCAGTAGCTACCCATGCATACAGATTTTTTGAAGCTTTTAGTACTAGAGGTATTTGTCCCACAGTGGGTAAGTCCACTAGAACCGGTTGTCCCGGGTAATACAAGGGATTCCTCGGTTTCTTATTCTCCCCAGTCCCAGGTAAGAGGGATGGAGGATTAGGGCAAAAAGCAGCGAGTCTGGGGCAGCCATTTACTCCCCATCGTCCATTGACTTTAGTTACTGCATCAGATATTCGTCGCGCCCATCCGGGATTGTGCGGTCTCAGGGTTCGTTTTAAGAGTCCTGGGGTGCAGATGGGGTCTTGGGATAAGGGAGGAGGAACTTTGGGGTTTGAGGAAGATGGGGTTCCCCTTATCCTGTCCCAACTTCTTACCAAACCTTCCAGGTTGGGAGTTGGTAACCTATCCATGACTTCTCTGGGAATTCCCTTTGAAATGCCTTCTGCCCATAATAATTGTCTCCTGCTATCCAACACCCGTACCGGTTTCCCAGGATGTGGGTGTTGCAGTGATTTATATTGCCTCCCACTTTCCTCAACTCTTCTTATTTCTGCTTTATGCTTTGTTTCCCCCTGGCCAGTGAATCCCATACGCCTTCCGTAATTAATTAGCTCCTGTGCCACCTCCCCCCAAGTCATGTCGGGGGGGCCTCCCCTTCGTCTCAGTCGGGGAGTTCGTAATCGGTCTTGCAGCTGAACAGCATCAGGAAGTCCCCTGATCAGAGGATGTAACCTCTCGGGGTCTGCCACACACTGCATGGGGGAGGGCTGCTGCGGAAGCAGCAAACGGTCATGCATCAATTGGAGGCAAGCAGTTTTCTGCACGCTTTCCAGAATGTGGCCCGCTGTGGGTGTTTTAATAGAAAAAGGGTCTCCTCTTTCCATTGGTCTAATCCTCCTGCCCAGTAGGCTACCCTCTGGGTCAAGGACCATGGTTCCCTGTTATCATTTGTGGTTAGAAAGACTCTGGGTCCCCAATATCCTCTATCTTCATCTTCGCTCAGCAGAATGCGATCCCCCCCCGGTGAGGGAGACTCTCCACACATACTCAGTTTCAGTTTCCCGGGAGCCCCGGGAGTATTTTTCCGAAGTCCTGAGGGGAATAGGGGATCATACGCGTGGTACGTCGTTGAATACCCCCCTGACCATTGTCAGTGGTTTCTGTTTTAATCAAGGGTCTCCTTACTACGTTCCCATCTCCAGGATAAAAGGAGTTCCTGCTGTCTTCTAATTCTTTAATTGGATATATGGATTTTAGATCAGATGCCTGTTTTCCGTCTAGTTCGGCCAAATTCGAGAATCCCGGTTCACTATCATCAACCCCCCGCCTGTTTTCTTCCAATTCAGACCGCAGGATTCTCTCTCGGTCTAGTGAGTCTGATAAGATTATGTGAAGCCGCTGAGTATGGTTGCGCTCCGCAGTGAGTTGACTTTGCAAGTTTCTTACCTGTTCTTGCAAAGACTCAACTGTCTCTTTGGCTCGACTCCGGGAGTCTTGCAAGAACTCGATTGTCTCTTTGGCTCGACTCTGGGAGTTTCTTATGTGTTCTCCCAAGGACTCAATGGTCTTTTTATCACCTTGCCTCCCCCACTGGGCAGCAATTAGTGCCGCCCCTAAAACACCACAAACTGTTGCCTGAGCCATGCCAAGAGAGAGCAGGGCTTTATAGCCCTTCAGATTCTCAAAAGAGGATTATCCTTCATTGTCAGATCCTCTGTACTACAAATTATTCACAAGCACAGCACACTGTCACGGGCCTGCCACTGCCATAAAGGGCACGGAGGCTGCTGTGACCTCACAAGCACAGCCAGCAGCCAGGGGCCTGCCATTGGCCTGTGAAGCACTGAGGCTGCAGTGACCTCACAAATACAGCGAGGAGCAAGAGGCCTGCCATTGCCCTATAAGGTACAGAGACAAATGTGACCTCAAAAGGCAGCCAGCAGACAGAGGCCTGCCATGGGCCTATCAGGAAATAGGACTGCTGTGACCTTACAAGCACAGCCAGCAGCTATGGGCCTGCCACTGGCCTATGAGGCACTGAGGCTGCTATGACCTCAACAAGCACAGTCAGCAGCCAGGGGCCTGCTGCTGGCCTCTCAGGCTGTAGGAGTGTTGTGACCTGACAAGCACAGCCAGCAGCTATGGGCCTGCCACTGGCCTATAGGGCACTGAGGCTGATGTGACCTCACAAGCACAGCCAGCAGCCATTGGCCTGCCACTGTCCAAACAGGCACTGAGGCTGCTTTGACCTAACCAGCACACCAAGCAGCCATTGGCCTCCCTCTGGCCTACAGGAAAAGGAGGCTGCTGTGACCTCACAAGCACAGCCAGCAGCTAGGGGCCTCCCACTGCACTATAAGGTACAGAGACAAATGTGACCTCAAAAGGCAGCCAGCAGACAGAGGCCTGCCACGGGCCTATCAGGAAATAGGACTGCTGTGACCTTACAAGTACAGCCAGCAGCTATGGGCCTGCCACTGGCTTATGATGCATGGAGGCTGCTGTGACCTCAAAAGCACACCAAGCAGCCATTGGCCGCCCATGGGCCTGTCAGGCACTGAGGCTGCTGTGACCTCACAAGCACAGCCAGCAGCTATGGGCCTGCCACTGGCCTATACAGCACTGAGGCTGCTGTGACCTCACAACCACAGTCAGCAGCCAGGGGCCTGCTGCTGGCCTATCAGGCTGTAGGAGTGTTGTGACCTGACAAGCACAGCCAGCAGCTATGGGCCTGCCTCTGGCCTACAGGAAAAGGAGGCTGCTGTGACCTCACAAGCACAGCGAGTAGCCAGGGGCCTCCCACTGCCCTATAAGGTACAGAGACAAATGTGACCTCAAAAGGCAGCCAGCAGACAGAGGCCTGCCACAGGCCTATCAGGCAATAGGACTGCTGTGACGTTACAAGCACAGCCAGCAGCTGTGGGTCTGCCACTGGCTATCAGGCTCTCAGACTGCTGTGAGCTCACAAGCACAGCAAACAGCCATGAGCCTGCCACTGCCCTATAGGGCACAGAGGCTGCTGTGACCTCACGAGCACAGCCAGCAGCCAGGAGCCTGCCACTGGCCTGTGAAGCACTGAGACAAATGTGACCTCACAAGCACAGCAAACAGCCTTGGGCATCCCACTGGCATATCAGTCAATGGGACTGCTGTGACTTCACAAGCACAGCCAGCAGCTATGGGCCTGCCACTGGCCTCGGAGGCACGGAGGCTGCTGTGACCTCACAAGCACAGCCAGCAGGCACTGGCCTGCCCCTCGTATATCAGGCACTGAGGCTGCTGCTGTTGTCCGAAAAGCGGATTCGTTGCCCGGTGTGCAATAAGCCAATAATTACACACTCAGGAGAGACATTTGCTTATTTATTTCAGAGTTGCGCAAGCCTGGGTGCTCGGTCGTTTCCCACAAATCAAGCACACCCCCCCCCCCCCAACTTTTCAAGTAGCATTTATACAAACAAATTGCCAGATTTGCAATTTTCCCTTTTACACTGATTGGTTAGTGATTTCTTCATTCCCCGGGTCCCACCCCTGTCTCCCAAGGTCCTGATGAGGTGAGATCAATTAACACTGCCCCAGCAGGGACAGTAGGTGTTATCTCCCAAAGTCCTGACAAGGGGGAGATAGTCCAGACCCCTTGATTAACATTGTTTCAGCAGTGAGAGGAGGTTTTGCTTCCCAAGGTCCTGGTGCCCAAGCAGGCCTTATTTCAAAGCCTTGACATCCTCCCTTTCGGAGTGTGGGGCACAGGAATGCAGACTGCTTGTAACTCCCTTATCTTTCCAGCCTGCACCAGCTCTGGGGCCCTTTCTTACTGAACTAGGAGTGCGGCCTTAAGGCTTCAGCAAATTTAGCTACTCATGAAGCAAGTTTTATCTAAGTGGCTACCTCTAGACCACTTCAGACTTAATGTTAGAAGTTATCCTAATCTACCTAGTTCACGCATTCCTTCTGAGCTTCCCAGGGTTGTCTTGTAACAATTCCCCCCTTTGAGACTTATATGATCATTTTCATATTAGTCTCACTCTTTTAAAATCTTTCCCATATTAATTTTGTACAACATCTACAAATGCATTGAATCACTACATAAACGCATACAAAAACTACTAACACCATTCCCAAAATTGTTAAACACTTTTTAACCCATGAGCTCACGTCAGGGAACCAGGAAGTCAACCATTTCCATGTTTCTTCAAATCCAAAAGAGGTATCCTCTTTCTGAACCCCATGTAAGATTTCAGTCTGCTTCCAGATTTCATTTAGATCGGTAGAAATTCTCCCGCTTTGATCCACATATACACAGCAACTAGTATTTATTACTGTACATACTCCTCCCTGAGATGCCAATAACATCTCTAGAGCCATCCTGTTTTGGGTAGTTATTTTCGCAATTTCTGAAACCTCCTCTTGTAAAGCTGCAGTGGCATCAGAGGTTTTATTCCCTATTTTTTTCAATAACTGCTGAAATATTTACTATTGCTTTTTCAAGTTCACTCACTCCCAGTTGTGGAAACAGCCACCTTACGAATGACTGCAACCTAGTAGGTCGATCTATTAAAGGATTATTGACCCTCTTTTGTCTCCTTTGAATGTTCTTAGCCAGGATTTTTGGTATTTATTACTCAATTCTTTTCTTATAGTAACATTAGGGATTATTGCCCCTAAAGTACATGTCCCTGACCAATTAGGAGGTAGCACTTTTCGTGCCTTGTTTCCACACAACCAATACCATCCACTACCTTTTGGAACACGCCACCCATTTAGTTTCTTACTTGGCCACTTGTAACCTATTCAGGTATTCGAGAGCAATCTTTATAACCTCCTACCTTAATGGCTCCAGTACAGTTGATCGGTTGCTTTCCATAAAGTATAGTTTTCTCCCACCATTTATTACTATTATTACATCTTTGGATACATTGATAATAATCTCCTGTCACCCTCTGGACTTCCCATTCCTGTTTGGTTGTTTCATAGGCACTCCAATTAGTGGGAAGCCCTTGTTGGAAAGTTCAGGGAAGTGGGTACACACCCAGCAATCCCTCTGGTTAACTATCTTCATAGATTTCGTAATTACTTCCAAATGGAGATTGTGACTCCAAAATCCTTCCTGATTCCCTTTAATTGTTTGGCTCAGGTAACCTAGAAAAACTAACCACCACATTTCTCCCCTGGTTGTTAAGGAGAACATCATTTTTACACAGATACCGTAACAACAATATTAACCCTATTCCTAACAAACAGATTAAAGCATTTTTTCCCTGAATACAATCTAAATTTAAAACCGATTTGCTTCTAATACATCTCATATATCTTTATATATTTTTAACTTTAGAGGTCGAACTTGTTCAGCTTTCCACGTCTCTCGAGGTACTGCTTTCACTCGGGTGTAATCTAAAAGTATAACTGGATGTACCTACGGAGAGAAGAACCTTTGCCATAGACAAGAGATAATCACTTAAAATTTGATCACCCTTAACGTGCATTTGAATTTCATTTCCAGTTAAATTTACAGTGTAAGGTTTGCCATACAGAATCTCAAATGGACTAACTTTCTCCCTAACCCTTGGGGTTATTCTGGTTCTTAATAATGCCAGAGGTAAAACATCAGTCCATTTCATCTGAGTCTCCTGACACAATTTTCCTACCTGTCTCTTAATTGTTTGATTCATTCTTTCCACTTTTCCACTGGATTGTGGCCTCCAGGGGGTATGTAAGTCCCATTTAATTTGTAGTATTTTTGAGATTTGTTGTACTATTTCTGCTATAAAATGAGGTCCCCTATCTGAAGAAAACCCTTCTGGTACCCTCAATCTTGGTATGATTTCTTTTAATAACATTTTCACTACCTCCCTTGCTTTAGTGGTACGAC
Organism: Dromaius novaehollandiae; assembly: GCF_036370855.1. Taxonomy (NCBI): domain Eukaryota; kingdom Metazoa; phylum Chordata; class Aves; order Casuariiformes; family Dromaiidae; genus Dromaius; species Dromaius novaehollandiae. The sequence continues at coordinate 925,879 of NW_026991446.1, forward strand.
ACGGGAAAGCCTCAGGCCATCCTGAAAAGGTGTCAACAATTACCAACAAATGTTTATATCCATTACATCTTGGTAATTCAGAAAAATCAATTTGCCAGTAATCCCCAGGCATGAAGCCCCTTTTTACTTCCCCTGGGGGGGGCTTCTTCTGAATCCTGGGATTATTTCTAAGACAGATTTCACATTTTTGTGTAATACCCTTTGCAATTATTAACATACTAACTCCCACAGCAAATCTTTTAACTGTTTCAACCAATGCCTCAGCTCCCATGTGGGTACTATCATGTATTTGCTTCATCAGCTTCTTCATTATCGGCAAAGTTACCACACACTGTCCAGTAGATGTCACCCACCATCCTTCAGGAGTTTTTATGCATTTCAGTATTTCTGCTAATTTATTTTCTTTTTCAGTGTATACTGGAATTTCCATTTTTAACATTCTCTCTGGAACTAATGCTGCCACTGACATGGATAATGCTGCCCTTTTTGCAGCCTCATCGGCCTGTTATGGAAATTAGGCTTGTCGGCCACCATAACAGAGTTCGACCCTAGGTTCCCCCAAGTAAAGTTCAGAGCCAAATCAAAACAAAGTAAATTTTAATCACACGCATGCCGTAATTACAGCTCGAGCTGGGTGCCTCCGAAGAGGGACCCTAACATAAACAAATCCTGGGTAATTATAGTCTTTTCAACTTCCATTTCCCACCCCTCACGCGATAGTTAGACCAATAGTAATTTTTTGGTCTGGGGTCTCCTGCTCCTCATTGGGTCTCATCGTCTTTCTGAGGCAAGCTGGTTTTCTCCTTATTCTTGTTTTTTTGCAGTCTCTGATGACGGTTGTACTTCTGTTTTTGTTGGGTCTGGCGGTTGCCTCCCAAGGTCTTATTTTCCCCCATTGTTTTGGCGTCTTCCCTCTCGGAGTCGGTGACACAGGTGCGCAGACTGCGTGTGGCTCCCTTATCTTCCCAGCCTGAACGAGCTCTGAGGCACTATTTTTTATTAAACTAAGTAAAGATTCGTTACTTTTCCCACGCACGGCCTAAGGCTTCAGCAAATCTAGCCACTCATGCTAAGCAAGTTTTATGTAAGTTGTGCTAAGCAGCCATTTCTAGACAGTTTCAATTCACTATTCTTTAACAGTTTCCCCCCTTTGTTTTTATGAAGCATCCCTGCTAATATTTTAAACAGAGTTCTCGAAGTCTTTCGAGGCATACTATCACTTTCCATACTCTTATATATAATATGATCGTAAGCAATAGGCATAACACAGTTAAACTGAACACAACTACTACCGGGTGCAATACATGATTATAAATCCCTGTTGTGGTTGGTGACCACCCTAGAAGAGTTTCCCAGCCATGATGTTCTCCGTCCCTTTTTACCCTTTCTAAGATATGATGTATCTCTTTTGCATCATGGTGAACAGTGATTAGAGTTTTCTGTCCACTGTTCCGGATGCGCTCTAGCAGTCGATGCAAATCATCATGTTGCAGTAGTTTCCTTACCAGGGTGAGATTCATCCCAATGGGAGTAGGTAGTAAATTTTGAATTAATGTATAATTAGATTGTAACAATTGATAAGACGTGACAGGAGCTGAATAATTGAAATCACATCCCATGATTTTGGTAAAGCTACAAATACAAATATTTCAATGATTACTCATATCTACTACAATGCCATCTATAACTATAAGACTACAAAAGGTTCTCATACATACACACCCTCTCCCAATATATACAAGTATAGTTGCAGGTGTTTCATCAGGGTGTATTTCAAAGTGACAAACATTTTGCTCAGTGTCAAGACAAATGTCTTGGGCTTTGATGGTATTACTTTCACAAATAAACCCTTGCTGTTCCTGTACAATACATGCGCTAACGTCCACAGTTTGCCATTTATTTCCATTTCGTTGGGCCCATACTCTGTGTTCCAATGGATAGAGTATAGCTCCATTGTGATTTAATCCTAACGCAATGATTGGATATATTGTATATGTTGAAGCATTACGTATTGTTGAAACAAAGGCTGTGGCCTCAGTGTTGATAGGATCATAAGTAAAATTGACCAGATACCACCAGGATTGGAATTCCTTTTCAAATTCGGTCACATTATCCCAAATTACCTTTCGAATTTCAGTGGGTAAAGTGCCTTCTTCCCCTCCCTTATAATCGCTGCTGCCATAGATTGCATCCACAGTTGAGCTTGGATGCAACTGAGGGCCAGGGAAATATTAATTTGGGCTTCCCCAAGTGCATCCACTATCAAGTGGTGATCTTTTTCATTCATTTTTTCCCATTGAGGTAATATCTCGGATGAAAGCCATTGGTTAGTTCCTAATGCTAATAGAGAAGACCTCAATGGATGTTTTAATCTGTATAAGTCACTTGTTGTTGTGCTCAGTTTATTTACGAGTACTTCAGCATCTATACTGTTTAGGACTCCCAATCCTGTTCCTATGATACCGGTCACATCTCTCCTTGTTCATTTTGGAGAGGTGAGGGTTCGCCTATGTAACCACGCCGTCCATCCCACATAGGACATACCTAAGAATGGTGAACAGGTCGGTTTGATTGTAGAGATATAATTTGCATTAATAGCTCTACTCGTTTGAGAGACCATGATGGATTAAATAACACTCGTTGTTGGCCTGTATTTCTAATCACATACGGTCCAATTTCAAAGATTTGTGGGGATAAGGTTTTCTTACTCTTCATGGTAACAGAGTTATTTATATTGGTGGAAATAATTGTAGTCAGGGTAGGTATTGCTGTACTGGGCTCAATAATGTCTATTTTAAATTCAAATGATAGTCCCACATTGTGGTGAGCCCACAGGCAAACTATAAAAACAGGTTGTTCTAAGGTAAAATTGTACCAACAATCCAGTTTTTCAGTGGCACAAATTTTCCTTTCTTTTTCATTTGATTTGATTTTAGTGAGAGAGATTTGAGTTGCCTTCTCATGGGTGGACCCGTTGATCACTCGACACCCTATCTTTATTTCCTTTCCTGTCCTTCCCAGGAGTTGGGGAAGTTGGTTAGTATTATCCCAGCTCCATTCATTTTCTGAGTATACTTCAGTTCCATGCATGAGCAGGGTTGAGAGGTTTAAGTTTTTATCAGAACTTAATCTCATACTTCTGGTATACTTAACACGGGCCTGGGACCATGGCCACTCTAAGGTTCTTTGACCACAGGTTACAGAAAGTAGCATCAAGCTTTACATGGTTGTTTTCACTGTTCTGCTGCAACCTCTGCTGTGTTTGCTTCTTGGACTGTCACTCATTTCATGTGAGAGTGGTGAATCCAATTCTCTTTTCCTAGAATTTTAACAGCGTAGTAAGAACTTAACAATACAGTATAGGGTCCTTCCCATTTTGGTTCTAGTTTTGTTTTTCGCGAGAATACCTTTATCAACACTTTATCTCCAGGCTGTATATCATGTGCCTGAATGTCTGATGGCACCGGCTGAAACCACTGAGCCTGATTTTGCAAGGCCTTAAACCATTCTTGTAAGGCTAGTACATATTGTGTTACTCGTTCATCTCCGTCTAATAGGCTGGTCTTAGCAGGGATATAAGTCCCTGGTATCGCTAAATGTCTCCCAAAAAGAATTTCTGCTGGTGGTAGTCCTATGGGTTGCCGTGGAGAATTTCGAACATCCCACAGAGCTAAGTTTAATGCCTCTGGCCATTTTAGGCTAGCATGTGTGCATATTCTTGCTATTTTCTCTTTTAATGTTCTATTCATTCTTTATACTTGTCCTGAAGATTGTGGGTGATAAGGAGCATGTAGGTTTCTTTTTATTCCTAACGATTTACATAACTGATTGATTATGCTTGCTGTAAAATGGGCACCCCTGTCTGAATCAATGGCTTCTGGGACCCCATACCTGGGTATGATTTCCTTCAGTAAGGCTTTTACCACTCCCCCTGTGTCAGCCTTTCTTGTTGGAAAAGCTTCTACCCAGCCTGATAACTGATCTATTATCACTAACAAGTGTTTGTATCCATAGACAGATGGCATATCTGCATAAGCTATTTGCAGCTTCTGGAAAGGGAAGTAAGCCCATGGTCGTCCCCCCCCAAATCTGAGCTTGGCTTGTTATTTGAAAACTTCTGGCAGGTCGGGCAGCTATTTGTTATTCTTCTAGCAGCTGCATAGATTCCTGGAGCAGCCCATACTTTCTGTACCTGTTTAGCTATTCCCTCGGCTCCCCCATAAGCTTTATCGTGAAACCACCTAGCTATAGTAATTAAATATTTTTTTGGTAGAATTGGTTTTTCCCCAATTGTCCATATTCCATCACCATTTTGTTTTGCTTCCCACTGTTCCCATTGTTTTTTCTCTTCCACTGAGCAGTCTTTTTCATACATAGTTTTGGGGTCTATTAAGTTTGGCCACTCACTCTGGTCCATCCTTGGAACTGCCCCCATACATTCTCTCAGAGGTTGTTGAGCTGCAGCCCTCGCAGCAGCGTTGGCTAGAGCATTTCCTCTGCTAATTTCTGTAGTGTCTTTAGTATGGGCTGGGCAGTGTATTACCGCAATTTCTTTGGGCAGTTGAACTGCTTCCAGCAAATTACGTATTTCTTCTCCATTAGCTAATTTCTTTCCTGATGACGGCAAGAATCCTCGTTCTTTCCATAACATCCCTGTTGCATGACACACTCCAAATGCATATTTAGAGTCGGTATAGACATTTACCCGCAAGCTCTTACCTATTTTTTGCTGCTTGGGTCAATGCTATTAATTCTGCTCCTTGAGCACTTACTGATGGAGACAAAGGATTGGCCTCGAGCACCTCAAAGACGTTAGTGACAGCATAGCCGGAGTGACGTCTTCCGTCCAAATAATAGGATGACCCATCTGTAAACAGAACTAAGTCCGGGTTCTCCAAAGGTTCATCTTTAAGGTCCTCCCGGGGCTTGCTCGAGCTGACGACCACCTGCTCACAGGAATGATGTGGCTCTCCGTCCTCCGGTTGAGGCAATAGCGTTGCTGGATTCAAAATATTGCATCTTTTGAAAGTCACATTATCTGCATGCAGTATTATCAGTTCATAGCGGTGAGCTCTCTGTGGGGATAGTGCTTGAGTCGCATATTGCTTCATTAACAGTTCTACTTCATGTGGCACATACACAGTCAATGAATGACCCAAAACCACAGGTCGTGTTTTTTTCAGTAAGAGCTGCAGTAGCTGCTATTGCTCTGATGCGTCCTGGAGTGCCTTTAGCTACCTCATCTAGTTGCGTGGAGTAATAGGCCACTGGTCTACGGTGAGGGCCTAGTTTTTGGGTGAGTACCCCACTTGCTACTCCCTGTCGCTCATGGACAAATAATTCAAATAGTTTGCTATAATCTGGTAACCCGAGAGCAGGGGCTGAAACCAACGCTTTTTTCACAGATGTAAAAGCTTTCTCCCTTTCTGGGCCCCAGGCCAAAGGCTCTATCTCCTCCTTTTTTGTTGCCTGTACCAGAGGCTTAGTAAGTTCTGCTAACCCCGGAATCCACGGTCGGCAGAATCCTACAGCTCCTAAAAATCCCCTAAGCTGTTTTTTTGTTACAGGACGAGGCATATCAAGAATTGTCTTTACTCGTTCTGGATCAACTAACCTGTGTCCTTCTCTTAAGATAAAACCCAAATATTTTACCTCTCTTTGACACAGCTGGAGTTTAGACAGAGATGCTCGATGCCCTTTTTCTGCAAGAGCATTACATAGAGAAACAGTATCTTTCAAACATGTCTCATAATCTTTACTTGCTAATAACAAATCATCTACATATTGTATTAATGCAGAATGTCCTGGAAGTTCGATATCTGAGAGGTCATTTTTAAGTATACGCGAAAAAACAGTCGGAGACCCAGTAAATCCCTGTGGCAGCCTTGTCCAAGTTAATTGTTGTCCCTTCCAAGTGAAAGCAAAGAGATCTTGGCTATCTTCAGCTATCGGTATACTAAAAAAGGCTGCTGTTAGGTCAGTCACAGTAAAATAAGTTGCCCAGTGGGGTATCTGTAGTAAAATGGTTGATGGGTCGGGGACTACTGGATGTGGAGCAATTACATGTTGGTTTATAGCCCTTAAGTCTTGTACAAAGCGATACTCTGGATCACCATCAGCATCTTGCCTGTTCTTTTTAACTGGCAGAATTGGGGTGTTATATGGGGATTCACAGACTCTAAGGATACCCATTTTCAGATAATGATCAGTTTGTTTTTGGATACTCTTCTCTGCTTCCTTTGGGATAGGATATTGTTTAACTGCAGGAGGCAATCCCCCCTTTGTTTTTATCGAGACTGGACTGGCTGATTTCAGTAGTCCCACATCCATTCCTGAAGAGCTCCATAATTTTTTAGAAACTGATTCTAAACCTGTTGGAATTTGCAGATTAGTTGACTCTGGTTCTGGTGTCTTAGCCAGAACACATGAACCCATAATTATTAGCTTTATCCCTTCCGGCTGTAAGCAGATCTGAGTATCCAAGGCTTGCAGGAGATCTCTCCCCAAAAGGCATATAGGTGCGTCTGTGGAAATTATAAAATGTCCCCACACTGTTTTACCCTCAATAGTGAGTAATAAGGGCTTAGATAACATTCATTCGCCCTTTCCCATCACTCCTTGCATCACTATTTTATCTGATGATTTGTATCCTTTAGGCTCAAAATTTAAAAGGGAAAGGGTGGCTCCAGTATCCACTAGAAAGGGAACTTCTAAACCTTCAGTATTGCCATTACGTGACCCTCAAAATCCAAAACTACATCCCATAAATTTACTCCAATTTCCACAGTATTTTCTGAGTCTCCTGTTTCCTCTCATTGTGGATTGACTGGGAATCGCCTGGTCTCCTCCTTAGTGTTTGATTGTCTCATGCCGGTTCCTCTGTTCCTAACTACACGGGGCCTCACTGGGCACTCCTGCTGCCAGTGTCCTTGTTCCCCACAATAATAACAAACATCATTAACTCCTGACTGTACAGCACGTTCACTTTGGTTCCATCTATCTCTCCTGGCTCTTTCACCTCCCCTCCCCCTGGGTCCTCTAAATCCATCTCTTAACACAGCTGCTAACACACTAACTTCCTCTTTTTTTTGCTGTCTCTTTTCTTTTGCCCTCTCCTCCTCTCGACTATTATACACAAATGTGGCTAAACGTATTATTTCATCCATTTGCTTTCCTGGCCAGTCAGGAACATGTTTGGAAAACTACTTTCTAATGTCCGGGGCTGCTTGGTCTACAAATGTGGAAATCATTAGCGGCCTGTTAGCCTCGGCTTCTGGGTCTAGTCCTCCCCCATACATTCTGACTTGCTTAATTAGCCTAGCAAAGAAAGCCGAGGGGTGTTCCTCTGCCTGTTGCTGACACTCCCTTACTTTAGACCAATTTGCAGTCTTTTGTCCTGCCAAACGTATAGCTTCTTCTAAGCCCTCTCTGGCTAATTGCAACTGCCTGTAATCTGCATCTACATTATGATTCCATCCGGGGTCCACAGCTGGCCAGGCTGTTTGAGCAGCCCCAACACACCCCTCTGCTGCCCAACGGTGGTTTGCATCCAAACTTGAGCACCTTTCATCTGGAGTGAACACAGATTCAAGGAGCATTTGTACATCTCCCCAGGTAGGGCCATACGCCCGCATAATTCCCCTTATGATTTGTAACACTCTTTCTGGGTCATCCCTAAGTCTGGGGAGCCGTTGACTCCATATAATTAAATCTTGGGGTCTCCAGGGTCGGTAAACTCGTGTAGTGGCGACCCGAGGTACCCCTTCCAGACCGGGTGGGGGCACTCCTGGCACAGGAAGGCCTTCCAGAGGAGCTTGAAAGGCGGGGGCGGAAGGCAAGCGGGGGTGTAGGGAAGCTGAAGCAGAGGGTAGCGCATAGGGTGGAATAGTTTCCACAAGCGTTTCAGCAGCTGCGGTACTTACAGCATTCTGAGGAAAGAGTCTCTCTTTCCTAGGCGCCTCTTTTCATCTAGCAAATGCCCAGTTGTCCCATACATACCAGTAATCCATTTGTCTGGGGAACCTATTCTGCAAATGATGACGCAGGAAAGTTAGTTCCTGGTAACTGAAGGACCCCTGGGGTGGCCATCGCTCTGCCAGATTACCTTCCTTAGTCAGGAACGGCCAATCCTCCTGACATAGTTGGACTAACCTTTTTCTCCCTAAATTTTTGGTACCATCAATCTTACTCCAGTTTACCAAAATTTCGGCTAAGGGCGTCCCCTTTTCTATGCCGAAATTATTTCCCATATTGAGTTCCTGAAAAGTGCGTCTTAAGCAAATCAGGCAGTGCACTTCCTTCCCGGTAACACCAGTCCCTGTAGCTGGTGTGATCACACACACTATTTCTCTCCCTCTCTTTCTCTCGCTCTCTGGGAACTGCACTCACACCACCCGCGTCTTTAACTGCTAGGACTGCTGTCCCTTCGCAGCAGGCGGCTTCTCAGCCGACGGGTGCCCCAATCGGTTCCCAGGCTACACGCACTCACACACACACACACACACACACACACACACACAAACACACAGTGCTGTTTACACTCACACCAGTCACGGTGACTCTAGATTTCGGTCTTACAGTTTTGCAGTGCGCCTTATGCTGATCAGGCTGCACAACCCTCCTCCGGCCGGACCGAGCTGGGACTTAAAACCCACTCTAACCCTGGGGATGGGACTCCTACCTGTCCCCCTGGTATGCCTTACAGTGGCCAGCCCGCGTACCCCCCCCACACACCTGGTACGCCTTACGGTGATCAGTCCGCGTACCCTTTCAGTGCACTGTTACCAGACCAGAATTTAGAATTTAGGCGGGAGTTTAAGACTCACCTTCTCGGTGCCTCTCGTTGCCAAAGATCCCAGGTGAACTCACCCGATGGCGCCAGATGATTGTTTGGAGATGAGAGGCCCCAACAGTGGTCGCCTAGGGTCCCATCTGGGGTGCCAAACTGTTATGGAAATTAGGCCTGTCGGCCACCATAACAGGGCTCGACCCTAGGTTCCCGCAAGTAAAGTTCAGAGCCAAATCAAAACAAATCAGATAATTTTAATCACGCGCGTACCGTAATTACAGCTCGAGCTGGGTGCCTCCGAAGAGGGACCCTAACATAAACAAATCCTGGGTAATTATAGTCTTTTCGACTTCCATTTCCCACCCCTCACGCGGTAGTTAGCCCAATAGTAATTTTTTGGTCTGGGGTCTCCTGCTCCTCATTGGGTCTCATCGTCTTTCTGAGGCAAGTTGGTTTTCTCCTTTTTTTTGTTTTTTTGCATTCTCTGATGATGGTTGTACCTCTGTTTTTGTTGGGTCTGGCGGCTGTTTCCCAAGGTCTTATTTTCCCAATTGTTTTGGCGTCTTCCCTCTCGGAGTCGGTGACACAGGAGCGCAGACTGCGTGTGGCTTCCTTATTTTCCCAGCCTGAATGAGCTCTGAGGCACTATTTTTTATTAAACTAGGTAAAGATTCGTTACTTTTCCCACATGCAGCCTAAGGCTTCAGCAAATCTAGCCACTCATGCTAAGCAAGTTTTATGTAAGTTGTGCTAAGCAGCTATTTCTAGACAGTTTCAATTCACTATTCTTTAACACTCACAAACACAGCCAGCAGCCAGGGGCCTCTCTCTCGCCTATGAGGCACTGAGGCTGCTGTGACCTCACAAGCCCACCCAGCAGTCATTGGCCTCAAACTGGCCTATCAGGCACTGAGGCTGCTGTGACCTCACAAGCACGGCCAGCAGGCATGGGCATCCAACTGCCCTATAAGACACTGAGGCTGCTGTGACGTCACAAGCAAAGCCAGCAGCTGTGGGTCTGCCACTGGCCTGTCAGGCAATAGGACTGCTGTGACCTGACAAGCACAGCCAGCAGCTATGGGCCTGCCACTGGCCTATAGGGCACTGAGGCTGCTGTGACCTCACAAGCACAGCGAGGAGCCAGAGGCCTGCCATTGCCCTATAAGGTACAGAGACAAATGTGACCTCAAAAGGCAGCCAGCAGACGGGGCCTCCCACGGGCCTATCAGGAAATAGGACTGCTGTGACCTCACAAGCACAGCCAGCAGCTATGGGCCTGCCACTGGCCTATGAGGCACTGAGGCTTCTCTGACCTCACAAGCACAACCAGCAGCTATGGTCCTCGCACTGGCTATCAGGCACTCATACTGCTGTGACCTGACAAGCACAGCCAGCAGCCATGGGCCTGCCCCTGGTGTATGAGGAACTAGGACTCCTGTGCCTTCACAAGCACAGGCAGCAGCTGTGGGCCTGCCACTGAACTGTGAAGCACGGAGACAAACATGGCCTCACAAGCACAACCAGCAGCCAGGGGCCTGCCACTGCCCTATGAGACACTGAGGCTGCTGTGACCTCACAAGCAAAGCCAGCCGCCAGGGGACTCCCTTTGGCCTATGAAGCACTGATGCTGCTATGACCTCACAAGGACAGCCAACAGCCAGGAGCCATCCCACTGGCCTATCAGGCTATAGGACTGATGTGACCTCACAAGCACAGCCAGCAGCTATGGGCCTGCCAGTGACCTATCAGACACGTGTCGCGGCCCGAAAGGAGTCGTTCAGGACGACCTCCCTCCCCTTAGGACCAACGACCAAGTTCGTGATGCCCTTGCACTCAATTAAGGTGAAAACGACACCAGCCAACCAGTTTAAGATTTATTAAGGCAAAATGGAATCAACTAACGAGACATGTCCCGCGTCACACGTTTAGGGAAAAAGAGAGGAAAAGGGGAAGAGAGAGAGAGAAAGATATCACCACCCGTGGATCCAGCGGCGTCCCGTTGGTCCTCTTCTTTTGGGAGTCCTTGCGGCGGGGCGGGGGGGCAGAGGGGGGAAGCTCCCGTCTGGTTCCGCTGACTCTGCTCGAGTTCTTCAGTTGTCGCAAGCAAGCCCCCCCATTCACACAGTCTGCAGTTTTTATAGGTTCTTGCCCGGCCTCTGGGAGGTGCTTCCTCGCTTCCCATGCAGATTAACCGTCATGCGCAGTCCGCCCTCTCGGAACCTTCCAGAAATGGGCTGGGGTATCTGGGGGTCTCCTGCTCATGCGCAGATGGCAAATGAGTACGTGCGGTTCGTGCCCTAGAGACGCCCTTCTGCCCTTTTCGCACCCTTTTTACCCCGTGCAGGTGCACGAGGTTGTTTACTTCGCAGACGGCTCCCGGGGGCGCCAGCGCGGCATTGCCCGACACACCTTGGCAGCGGCAGCTTTGCAGCAGCAGCAGCAATGTCAAGACAAAACCGCATTTAGTACCGGTCCTCTACACCACCCCGTGTCTCAACATTGCAGCTTGGCAGCAGGAGAGAGAGAGAGAGAAAGAAAGCAAGCAAGCAAGGAAGGAAAGGAGAGAGAATTAGGGACGGGGGGGGAAGTCGTGGGAACAACATGGGTTTGGGTAAAAAATAAAGTGCTTAACAGTGATTAAACAGAGGTCTTGCTCAATGCAAGCTTATTCTTTAACAACTTCAACAACATTTAACTTTACAAAACAGACATCAAAACTGAGTTAATGAGGTAGGATTGTTACAATAGGCATAAAACAGCTGGCAAATGCGCTGTGGATGTCAATATGCAATTTCCTCCTTCAGGAGAAACTGGGAAATGATGGGTACTGTGGTTGGCCACGGCCAATGGATGGCACGGATTTTCTTTATGCCGTCCGGCAAGGTGGTAGGAACAAATTGCATATTTGACACAACATGTCCGATTAATTGAACAAAGCAAGGAATTATACAAGAACATTAAGGCGGCAACTGCACCTAACAAATACAATATTAACTGTTTCACCCACGGTGCCCCCAGTAACCAGGACTACAAATCGCCACTCCAGCCATTCCAGGTTTGGACGAGGACGTGGGCTATTTTTCTGATATCTTTGGTTAACTGGAGAACTACTTCGCCTACATCATCTATTTCCAAACAACAGTTAGGAATATTTAATTTCCCACACACTTCTCCCTCTTCAGCTAACAGGTAATCTAAAAACCATGTGGTGCTGAAGGATTGCCGTGCGCATCTGTTGGGATTGCCAAGTTAGAAGATCTATCGTGTCAGCGGTTTTGTTGGTAATAATTTCTAGAGCCGCTTGTAGTCTGATTATTTCCCCATTTTTGCGTCCCGCCCAAATTTCCCTTAATGGATCGCGTTTTACAGGCAACACTTCTGTCTCCAAGGTTATCATATACCTTTATGCCTAACCGAGGTCCACTTGTTTCTGGCAAAAGGAAAAACAAAGGTCTGATAATCCCTATATAACAAATTCCCAACCACCCCGTGGGTAAAAATGTATATGCTGTGTGCCTGCATATCCAGTAATGCCCCTTCTTAGCTCCAATGCCCTGAGCAAATGGCCCGTTTATCCCTGGTGGGAATTGAAAGTAAGTTGCATCTCTGTTGCCCAGAGGGCTGAAGAAGGTGGTTGCCCCATCACCTATTCGGCCGGTACAATACCAAGCCCCAGAAGTGTATTCTGGTGGTAGGTTTGCCATAGCACATGTAAGCACATTAAGACAAGAAGTATCTTTCCAACACAAGTTAAGAATGCCATTCTTGGCTGTTGTGTTTTCAACAATAAAGCTAATTATGATCGCAGCACACAATTACAAAAAATGATAAAAATAACTGTTATAACTACCACAGGTAGTATCGTTGAGGACACTCAAGCTCAACATAAGACAAGTCTTCTTCCCCAGTGCCCTCTTCCTTTTACATTGTTGACCTAAAAGGAAGGGAGGATCCACCTGGCATGGATTCTATGATCTTTCCCATGGGCATCAGTAGCTACCCATGCATACAGATTTTTTGAAGCTTTTAGTACTAGAGGTATTTGTCCCACAGTGGGTAAGTCCACTAGAACCGGTTGTCCCGGGTAATACAAGGGATTCCTCGGTTTCTTATTCTCCCCAGTCCCAGGTAAGAGGGATGGAGGATTAGGGCAAAAAGCAGCGAGTCTGGGGCAGCCATTTACTCCCCATCGTCCATTGACTTTAGTTACTGCATCAGATATTCGTCGCGCCCATCCGGGATTGTGCGGTCTCAGGGTTCGTTTTAAGAGTCCTGGGGTGCAGATGGGGTCTTGGGATAAGGGAGGAGGAACTTTGGGGTTTGAGGAAGATGGGGTTCCCCTTATCCTGTCCCAACTTCTTACCAAACCTTCCAGGTTGGGAGTTGGTAACCTATCCATGACTTCTCTGGGAATTCCCTTTGAAATGCCTTCTGCCCATAATAATTGTCTCCTGCTATCCAACACCCGTACCGGTTTCCCAGGATGTGGGTGTTGCAGTGATTTATATTGCCTCCCACTTTCCTCAACTCTTCTTATTTCTGCTTTATGCTTTGTTTCCCCCTGGCCAGTGAATCCCATACGCCTTCCGTAATTAATTAGCTCCTGTGCCACCTCCCCCCAAGTCATGTCGGGGGGGCCTCCCCTTCGTCTCAGTCGGGGAGTTCGTAATCGGTCTTGCAGCTGAACAGCATCAGGAAGTCCCCTGATCAGAGGATGTAACCTCTCGGGGTCTGCCACACACTGCATGGGGGAGGGCTGCTGCGGAAGCAGCAAACGGTCATGCATCAATTGGAGGCAAGCAGTTTTCTGCACGCTTTCCAGAATGTGGCCCGCTGTGGGTGTTTTAATAGAAAAAGGGTCTCCTCTTTCCATTGGTCTAATCCTCCTGCCCAGTAGGCTACCCTCTGGGTCAAGGACCATGGTTCCCTGTTATCATTTGTGGTTAGAAAGACTCTGGGTCCCCAATATCCTCTATCTTCATCTTCGCTCAGCAGAATGCGATCCCCCCCCGGTGAGGGAGACTCTCCACACATACTCAGTTTCAGTTTCCCGGGAGCCCCGGGAGTATTTTTCCGAAGTCCTGAGGGGAATAGGGGATCATACGCGTGGTACGTCGTTGAATACCCCCCTGACCATTGTCAGTGGTTTCTGTTTTAATCAAGGGTCTCCTTACTACGTTCCCATCTCCAGGATAAAAGGAGTTCCTGCTGTCTTCTAATTCTTTAATTGGATATATGGATTTTAGATCAGATGCCTGTTTTCCGTCTAGTTCGGCCAAATTCGAGAATCCCGGTTCACTATCATCAACCCCCCGCCTGTTTTCTTCCAATTCAGACCGCAGGATTCTCTCTCGGTCTAGTGAGTCCGATAAGATTATGTGAAGCCGCTGAGTATGGTTGCGCTCCGCAGTGAGTTGACTTTGCAAGTTTCTTACCTGTTCTTGCAAAGACTCAACTGTCTCTTTGGCTCGACTCCGGGAGTCTTGCAAGAACTCGATTGTCTCTTTGGCTCGACTCTGGGAGTTTCTTATGTGTTCTCCCAAGGACTCAATGGTCTTTTTATCACCTTGCCTCCCCCACTGGGCAGCAATTAGTGCCGCCCCTAAAACACCACAAACTGTTGCCTGAGCCATGCCAAGAGAGAGCAGGGCTTTATAGCCCTTCAGATTCTCAAAAGAGGATTATCCTTCATTGTCAGATCCTCTGTACTACAAATTATTCACAAGCACAGCACACTGTCACGGGCCTGCCACTGCCATAAAGGGCACGGAGGCTGCTGTGACCTCACAAGCACAGCCAGCAGCCAGGGGCCTGCCATTGGCCTGTGAAGCACTGAGGCTGCAGTGACCTCACAAATACAGCGAGGAGCAAGAGGCCTGCCATTGCCCTATAAGGTACAGAGACAAATGTGACCTCAAAAGGCAGCCAGCAGACAGAGGCCTGCCATGGGCCTATCAGGAAATAGGACTGCTGTGACCTTACAAGCACAGCCAGCAGCTATGGGCCTGCCACTGGCCTATGAGGCACTGAGGCTGCTATGACCTCAACAAGCACAGTCAGCAGCCAGGGGCCTGCTGCTGGCCTCTCAGGCTGTAGGAGTGTTGTGACCTGACAAGCACAGCCAGCAGCTATGGGCCTGCCACTGGCCTATAGGGCACTGAGGCTGATGTGACCTCACAAGCACAGCCAGCAGCCATTGGCCTGCCACTGTCCAAACAGGCACTGAGGCTGCTTTGACCTAACCAGCACACCAAGCAGCCATTGGCCTCCCTCTGGCCTACAGGAAAAGGAGGCTGCTGTGACCTCACAAGCACAGCCAGCAGCTAGGGGCCTCCCACTGCACTATAAGGTACAGAGACAAATGTGACCTCAAAAGGCAGCCAGCAGACAGAGGCCTGCCACGGGCCTATCAGGAAATAGGACTGCTGTGACCTTACAAGTACAGCCAGCAGCTATGGGCCTGCCACTGGCTTATGATGCATGGAGGCTGCTGTGACCTCAAAAGCACACCAAGCAGCCATTGGCCGCCCATGGGCCTGTCAGGCACTGAGGCTGCTGTGACCTCACAAGCACAGCCAGCAGCTATGGGCCTGCCACTGGCCTATACAGCACTGAGGCTGCTGTGACCTCACAACCACAGTCAGCAGCCAGGGGCCTGCTGCTGGCCTATCAGGCTGTAGGAGTGTTGTGACCTGACAAGCACAGCCAGCAGCTATGGGCCTGCCTCTGGCCTACAGGAAAAGGAGGCTGCTGTGACCTCACAAGCACAGCGAGTAGCCAGGGGCCTCCCACTGCCCTATAAGGTACAGAGACAAATGTGACCTCAAAAGGCAGCCAGCAGACAGAGGCCTGCCACAGGCCTATCAGGCAATAGGACTGCTGTGACGTTACAAGCACAGCCAGCAGCTGTGGGTCTGCCACTGGCTATCAGGCTCTCAGACTGCTGTGAGCTCACAAGCACAGCAAACAGCCATGAGCCTGCCACTGCCCTATAGGGCACAGAGGCTGCTGTGACCTCACGAGCACAGCCAGCAGCCAGGAGCCTGCCACTGGCCTGTGAAGCACTGAGACAAATGTGACCTCACAAGCACAGCAAACAGCCTTGGGCATCCCACTGGCATATCAGTCAATGGGACTGCTGTGACTTCACAAGCACAGCCAGCAGCTATGGGCCTGCCACTGGCCTCGGAGGCACGGAGGCTGCTGTGACCTCACAAGCACAGCCAGCAGGCACTGGCCTGCCCCTCGTATATCAGGCACTGAGGCTGCTGCTGTTGTCCGAAAAGCGGATTCGTTGCCCGGTGTGCAATAAGCCAATAATTACACACTCAGGAGAGACATTTGCTTATTTATTTCAGAGTTGCGCAAGCCTGGGTGCTCGGTCGTTTCCCACAAATCAAGCACACCCCCCCCCCCCAACTTTTCAAGTAGCATTTATACAAACAAATTGCCAGATTTGCAATTTTCCCTTTTACACTGATTGGTTAGTGATTTCTTCATTCCCCGGGTCCCACCCCTGTCTCCCAAGGTCCTGATGAGGTGAGATCAATTAACACTGCCCCAGCAGGGACAGTAGGTGTTATCTCCCAAAGTCCTGACAAGGGGGAGATAGTCCAGACCCCTTGATTAACATTGTTTCAGCAGTGAGAGGAGGTTTTGCTTCCCAAGGTCCTGGTGCCCAAGCAGGCCTTATTTCAAAGCCTTGACATCCTCCCTTTCGGAGTGTGGGGCACAGGAATGCAGACTGCTTGTAACTCCCTTATCTTTCCAGCCTGCACCAGCTCTGGGGCCCTTTCTTACTGAACTAGGAGTGCGGCCTTAAGGCTTCAGCAAATTTAGCTACTCATGAAGCAAGTTTTATCTAAGTGGCTACCTCTAGACCACTTCAGACTTAATGTTAGAAGTTATCCTAATCTACCTAGTTCACGCATTCCTTCTGAGCTTCCCAGGGTTGTCTTGTAACAATTCCCCCCTTTGAGACTTATATGATCATTTTCATATTAGTCTCACTCTTTTAAAATCTTTCCCATATTAATTTTGTACAACATCTACAAATGCATTGAATCACTACATAAACGCATACAAAAACTACTAACACCATTCCCAAAATTGTTAAACACTTTTTAACCCATGAGCTCACGTCAGGGAACCAGGAAGTCAACCATTTCCATGTTTCTTCAAATCCAAAAGAGGTATCCTCTTTCTGAACCCCATGTAAGATTTCAGTCTGCTTCCAGATTTCATTTAGATCGGTAGAAATTCTCCCGCTTTGATCCACATATACACAGCAACTAGTATTTATTACTGTACATACTCCTCCCTGAGATGCCAATAACATCTCTAGAGCCATCCTGTTTTGGGTAGTTATTTTCGCAATTTCTGAAACCTCCTCTTGTAAAGCTGCAGTGGCATCAGAGGTTTTATTCCCTATTTTTTTCAATAACTGCTGAAATATTTACTATTGCTTTTTCAAGTTCACTCACTCCCAGTTGTGGAAACAGCCACCTTACGAATGACTGCAACCTAGTAGGTCGATCTATTAAAGGATTATTGACCCTCTTTTGTCTCCTTTGAATGTTCTTAGCCAGGATTTTTGGTATTTATTACTCAATTCTTTTCTTATAGTAACATTAGGGATTATTGCCCCTAAAGTACATGTCCCTGACCAATTAGGAGGTAGCACTTTTCGTGCCTTGTTTCCACACAACCAATACCATCCACTACCTTTTGGAACACGCCACCCATTTAGTTTCTTACTTGGCCACTTGTAACCTATTCAGGTATTCGAGAGCAATCTTTATAACCTCCTACCTTAATGGCTCCAGTACAGTTGATCGGTTGCTTTCCATAAAGTATAGTTTTCTCCCACCATTTATTACTATTATTACATCTTTGGATACATTGATAATAATCTCCTGTCACCCTCTGGACTTCCCATTCCTGTTTGGTTGTTTCATAGGCACTCCAATTAGTGGGAAGCCCTTGTTGGAAAGTTCAGGGAAGTGGGTACACACCCAGCAATCCCTCTGGTTAACTATCTTCATAGATTTCGTAATTACTTCCAAATGGAGATTGTGACTCCAAAATCCTTCCTGATTCCCTTTAATTGTTTGGCTCAGGTAACCTAGAAAAACTAACCACCACATTTCTCCCCTGGTTGTTAAGGAGAACATCATTTTTACACAGATACCGTAACAACAATATTAACCCTATTCCTAACAAACAGATTAAAGCATTTTTTCCCTGAATACAATCTAAATTTAAAACCGATTTGCTTCTAATACATCTCATATATCTTTATATATTTTTAACTTTAGAGGTCGAACTTGTTCAGCTTTCCACGTCTCTCGAGGTACTGCTTTCACTCGGGTGTAATCTAAAAGTATAACTGGATGTACCTACGGAGAGAAGAACCTTTGCCATAGACAAGAGATAATCACTTAAAATTTGATCACCCTTAACGTGCATTTGAATTTCATTTCCAGTTAAATTTACAGTGTAAGGTTTGCCATACAGAATCTCAAATGGACTAACTTTCTCCCTAACCCTTGGGGTTATTCTGGTTCTTAATAATGCCAGAGGTAAAACATCAGTCCATTTCATCTGAGTCTCCTGACACAATTTTCCTACCTGTCTCTTAATTGTTTGATTCATTCTTTCCACTTTTCCACTGGATTGTGGCCTCCAGGGGGTATGTAAGTCCCATTTAATTTGTAGTATTTTTGAGATTTGTTGTACTATTTCTGCTATAAAATGAGGTCCCCTATCTGAAGAAAACCCTTCTGGTACCCTCAATCTTGGTATGATTTCTTTTAATAACATTTTCACTACCTCCCTTGCTTTAGTGGTACGACACGGGAAAGCCTCAGGCCATCCTGAAAAGGTGTCAACAATTACCAACAAATGTTTATATCCATTACATCTTGGTAATTCAGAAAAATCAATTTGCCAGTAATCCCCAGGCATGAAGCCCCTTTTTACTTCCCCTGGGGGGGGCTTCTTCTGAATCCTGGGATTATTTCTAAGACAGATTTCACATTTTTGTGTAATACCCTTTGCAATTATTAACATACTAACTCCCACAGCAAATCTTTTAACTGTTTCAACCAATGCCTCAGCTCCCATGTGGGTACTATCATGTATTTGCTTCATCAGCTTCTTCATTATCGGCAAAGTTACCACACACTGTCCAGTAGATGTCACCCACCATCCTTCAGGAGTTTTTATGCATTTCAGTATTTCTGCTAATTTATTTTCTTTTTCAGTGTATACTGGAATTTCCATTTTTAACATTCTCTCTGGAACTAATGCTGCCACTGACATGGATAATGCTGCCCTTTTTGCAGCCTCATCGGCCTGTTATGGAAATTAGGCTTGTCGGCCACCATAACAGAGTTCGACCCTAGGTTCCCCCAAGTAAAGTTCAGAGCCAAATCAAAACAAAGTAAATTTTAATCACACGCATGCCGTAATTACAGCTCGAGCTGGGTGCCTCCGAAGAGGGACCCTAACATAAACAAATCCTGGGTAATTATAGTCTTTTCAACTTCCATTTCCCACCCCTCACGCGATAGTTAGACCAATAGTAATTTTTTGGTCTGGGGTCTCCTGCTCCTCATTGGGTCTCATCGTCTTTCTGAGGCAAGCTGGTTTTCTCCTTATTCTTGTTTTTTTGCAGTCTCTGATGACGGTTGTACTTCTGTTTTTGTTGGGTCTGGCGGTTGCCTCCCAAGGTCTTATTTTCCCCCATTGTTTTGGCGTCTTCCCTCTCGGAGTCGGTGACACAGGTGCGCAGACTGCGTGTGGCTCCCTTATCTTCCCAGCCTGAACGAGCTCTGAGGCACTATTTTTTATTAAACTAAGTAAAGATTCGTTACTTTTCCCACGCACGGCCTAAGGCTTCAGCAAATCTAGCCACTCATGCTAAGCAAGTTTTATGTAAGTTGTGCTAAGCAGCCATTTCTAGACAGTTTCAATTCACTATTCTTTAACAGTTTCCCCCCTTTGTTTTTATGAAGCATCCCTGCTAATATTTTAAACAGAGTTCTCGAAGTCTTTCGAGGCATACTATCACTTTCCATACTCTTATATATAATATGATCGTAAGCAATAGGCATAACACAGTTAAACTGAACACAACTACTACCGGGTGCAATACATGATTATAAATCCCTGTTGTGGTTGGTGACCACCCTAGAAGAGTTTCCCAGCCATGATGTTCTCCGTCCCTTTTTACCCTTTCTAAGATATGATGTATCTCTTTTGCATCATGGTGAACAGTGATTAGAGTTTTCTGTCCACTGTTCCGGATGCGCTCTAGCAGTCGATGCAAATCATCATGTTGCAGTAGTTTCCTTACCAGGGTGAGATTCATCCCAATGGGAGTAGGTAGTAAATTTTGAATTAATGTATAATTAGATTGTAACAATTGATAAGACGTGACAGGAGCTGAATAATTGAAATCACATCCCATGATTTTGGTAAAGCTACAAATACAAATATTTCAATGATTACTCATATCTACTACAATGCCATCTATAACTATAAGACTACAAAAGGTTCTCATACATACACACCCTCTCCCAATATATACAAGTATAGTTGCAGGTGTTTCAGCAGGGTGTATTTCAAAGTGACAAACATTTTGCTCAGTGTCAAGACAAATGTCTTGGGCTTTGATGGTATTACTTTCACAAATAAACCCTTGCTGTTCCTGTACAATACATGCGCTAACGTCCACAGTTTGCCATTTATTTCCATTTCGTTGGGCCCATACTCTGTGTTCCAATGGATAGAGTATAGCTCCATTGTGATTTAATCCTAACGCAATGATTGGATATATTGTATATGTTGAAGCATTACGTATTGTTGAAACAAAGGCTGTGGCCTCAGTGTTGATAGGATCATAAGTAAAATTGACCAGATACCACCAGGATTGGAATTCCTTTTCAAATTCGGTCACATTATCCCAAATTACCTTTCGAATTTCAGTGGGTAAAGTGCCTTCTTCCCCTCCCTTATAATCGCTGCTGCCATAGATTGCATCCACAGTTGAGCTTGGATGCAACTGAGGGCCAGGGAAATATTAATTTGGGCTTCCCCAAGTGCATCCACTATCAAGTGGTGATCTTTTTCATTCATTTTTTCCCATTGAGGTAATATCTCGGATGAAAGCCATTGGTTAGTTCCTAATGCTAATAGAGAAGACCTCAATGGATGTTTTAATCTGTATAAGTCACTTGTTGTTGTGCTCAGTTTATTTACGAGTACTTCAGCATCTATACTGTTTAGGACTCCCAATCCTGTTCCTATGATACCGGTCACATCTCTCCTTGTTCATTTTGGAGAGGTGAGGGTTCGCCTATGTAACCACGCCGTCCATCCCACATAGGACATACCTAAGAATGGTGAACAGGTCGGTTTGATTGTAGAGATATAATTTGCATTAATAGCTCTACTCGTTTGAGAGACCATGATGGATTAAATAACACTCGTTGTTGGCCTGTATTTCTAATCACATACGGTCCAATTTCAAAGATTTGTGGGGATAAGGTTTTCTTACTCTTCATGGTAACAGAGTTATTTATATTGGTGGAAATAATTGTAGTCAGGGTAGGTATTGCTGTACTGGGCTCAATAATGTCTATTTTAAATTCAAATGATAGTCCCACATTGTGGTGAGCCCACAGGCAAACTATAAAAACAGGTTGTTCTAAGGTAAAATTGTACCAACAATCCAGTTTTTCAGTGGCACAAATTTTCCTTTCTTTTTCATTTGATTTGATTTTAGTGAGAGAGATTTGAGTTGCCTTCTCATGGGTGGACCCGTTGATCACTCGACACCCTATCTTTATTTCCTTTCCTGTCCTTCCCAGGAGTTGGGGAAGTTGGTTAGTATTATCCCAGCTCCATTCATTTTCTGAGTATACTTCAGTTCCATGCATGAGCAGGGTTGAGAGGTTTAAGTTTTTATCAGAACTTAATCTCATACTTCTGGTATACTTAACACGGGCCTGGGACCATGGCCACTCTAAGGTTCTTTGACCACAGGTTACAGAAAGTAGCATCAAGCTTTACATGGTTGTTTTCACTGTTCTGCTGCAACCTCTGCTGTGTTTGCTTCTTGGACTGTCACTCATTTCATGTGAGAGTGGTGAATCCAATTCTCTTTTCCTAGAATTTTAACAGCGTAGTAAGAACTTAACAATACAGTATAGGGTCCTTCCCATTTTGGTTCTAGTTTTGTTTTTCGCGAGAATACCTTTATCAACACTTTATCTCCAGGCTGTATATCATGTGCCTGAATGTCTGATGGCACCGGCTGAAACCACTGAGCCTGATTTTGCAAGGCCTTAAACCATTCTTGTAAGGCTAGTACATATTGTGTTACTCGTTCATCTCCGTCTAATAGGCTGGTCTTAGCAGGGATATAAGTCCCTGGTATCGCTAAATGTCTCCCAAAAAGAATTTCTGCTGGTGGTAGTCCTATGGGTTGCCGTGGAGAATTTCGAACATCCCACAGAGCTAAGTTTAATGCCTCTGGCCATTTTAGGCTAGCATGTGTGCATATTCTTGCTATTTTCTCTTTTAATGTTCTATTCATTCTTTATACTTGTCCTGAAGATTGTGGGTGATAAGGAGCATGTAGGTTTCTTTTTATTCCTAACGATTTACATAACTGATTGATTATGCTTGCTGTAAAATGGGCACCCCTGTCTGAATCAATGGCTTCTGGGACCCCATACCTGGGTATGATTTCCTTCAGTAAGGCTTTTACCACTCCCCCTGTGTCAGCCTTTCTTGTTGGAAAAGCTTCTACCCAGCCTGATAACTGATCTATTATCACTAACAAGTGTTTGTATCCATAGACAGATGGCATATCTGCATAAGCTATTTGCAGCTTCTGGAAAGGGAAGTAAGCCCATGGTCGTCCCCCCCCAAATCTGAGCTTGGCTTGTTATTTGAAAACTTCTGGCAGGTCGGGC
Source organism: Dromaius novaehollandiae (assembly GCF_036370855.1). Classification (NCBI taxonomy): domain Eukaryota; kingdom Metazoa; phylum Chordata; class Aves; order Casuariiformes; family Dromaiidae; genus Dromaius; species Dromaius novaehollandiae. Next base: position 948,652 of record NW_026991446.1, read on the forward strand.
AGCTATTTGTTATTCTTCTAGCAGCTGCATAGATTCCTGGAGCAGCCCATACTTTCTGTACCTGTTTAGCTATTCCCTCGGCTCCCCCATAAGCTTTATCGTGAAACCACCTAGCTATAGTAATTAAATATTTTTTTGGTAGAATTGGTTTTTCCCCAATTGTCCATATTCCATCACCATTTTGTTTTGCTTCCCACTGTTCCCATTGTTTTTTCTCTTCCACTGAGCAGTCTTTTTCATACATAGTTTTGGGGTCTATTAAGTTTGGCCACTCACTCTGGTCCATCCTTGGAACTGCCCCCATACATTCTCTCAGAGGTTGTTGAGCTGCAGCCCTCGCAGCAGCGTTGGCTAGAGCATTTCCTCTGCTAATTTCTGTAGTGTCTTTAGTATGGGCTGGGCAGTGTATTACCGCAATTTCTTTGGGCAGTTGAACTGCTTCCAGCAAATTACGTATTTCTTCTCCATTAGCTAATTTCTTTCCTGATGACGGCAAGAATCCTCGTTCTTTCCATAACATCCCTGTTGCATGACACACTCCAAATGCATATTTAGAGTCGGTATAGACATTTACCCACAAGCTCTTACCTATTTTTTGCTGCTTGGGTCAATGCTATTAATTCTGCTCCTTGAGCACTTACTGATGGAGACAAAGGATTGGCCTCGAGCACCTCAAAGACGTTAGTGACAGCATAGCCGGAGTGACGTCTTCCGTCCAAATAATAGGATGACCCATCTGTAAACAGAACTAAGTCCGGGTTCTCCAAAGGTTCATCTTTAAGGTCCTCCCGGGGCTTGCTCGAGCTGACGACCACCTGCTCACAGGAATGATGTGGCTCTCCGTCCTCCGGTTGAGGCAATAGCGTTGCTGGATTCAAAATATTGCATCTTTTGAAAGTCACATTATCTGCATGCAGTATTATCAGTTCATAGCGGTGAGCTCTCTGTGGGGATAGTGCTTGAGTCGCATATTGCTTCATTAACAGTTCTACTTCATGTGGCACATACACAGTCAATGAATGACCCAAAACCACAGGTCGTGTTTTTTTCAGTAAGAGCTGCAGTAGCTGCTATTGCTCTGATGCGTCCTGGAGTGCCTTTAGCTACCTCATCTAGTTGCGTGGAGTAATAGGCCACTGGTCTACGGTGAGGGCCTAGTTTTTGGGTGAGTACCCCACTTGCTACTCCCTGTCGCTCATGGACAAATAATTCAAATAGTTTGCTATAATCTGGTAACCCGAGAGCAGGGGCTGAAACCAACGCTTTTTTCACAGATGTAAAAGCTTTCTCCCTTTCTGGGCCCCAGGCCAAAGGCTCTATCTCCTCCTTTTTTGTTGCCTGTACCAGAGGCTTAGTAAGTTCTGCTAACCCCGGAATCCACGGTCGGCAGAATCCTACAGCTCCTAAAAATCCCCTAAGCTGTTTTTTTGTTACAGGACGAGGCATATCAAGAATTGTCTTTACTCGTTCTGGATCAACTAACCTGTGTCCTTCTCTTAAGATAAAACCCAAATATTTTACCTCTCTTTGACACAGCTGGAGTTTAGACAGAGATGCTCGATGCCCTTTTTCTGCAAGAGCGTTACATAGAGAAACAGTATCTTTCAAACATGTCTCATAATCTTTACTTGCTAATAACAAATCATCTACATATTGTATTAATGCAGAATGTCCTGGAAGTTCGATATCTGAGAGGTCATTTTTAAGTATACGCGAAAAAACAGTCGGAGACCCAGTAAATCCCTGTGGCAGCCTTGTCCAAGTTAATTGTTGTCCCTTCCAAGTGAAAGCAAAGAGATCTTGGCTATCTTCAGCTATCGGTATACTAAAAAAGGCTGCTGTTAGGTCAATCACAGTAAAATAAGTTGCCCAGTGGGGTATCTGTAGTAAAATGGTTGATGGGTCGGGGACTACTGGATGTGGAGCAATTACATGTTGGTTTATAGCCCTTAAGTCTTGTACAAAGCGATACTCTGGATCACCATCAGCATCTTGCCTGTTCTTTTTAACTGGCAGAATTGGGGTGTTATATGGGGATTCACAGACTCTAAGGATACCCATTTTCAGATAATGATCAGTTTGTTTTTGGATACTCTTCTCTGCTTCCTTTGGGATAGGATATTGTTTAACTGCAGGAGGCAATCCCCCCTTTGTTTTTATCGAGACTGGACCGGCTGATTTCAGTAGTCCCACATCCATTCCTGAAGAGCTCCATAATTTTTTAGAAACTGATTCTAAACCTGTTGGAATTTGCAGATTAGTTGACTCTGGTTCTGGTGTCTTAGCCAGAACACATGAACCCATAATTATTAGCTTTATCCCTTCCGGCTGTAAGCAGATCTGAGTATCCAAGGCTTGCAGGAGATCTCTCCCCAAAAGGCATATAGGTGCGTCTGTGGAAATTATAAAATGTCCCCACACTGTTTTACCCTCAATAGTGAGTAATAAGGGCTTAGATAACATTCATTCGCCCTTTCCCATCACTCCTTGCATCACTATTTTATCTGATGATTTGCATCCTTTAGGCTCAAAATTTAAAAGGGAAAGGGTGGCTCCAGTATCCACTAGAAAGGGAACTTCTAAACCTTCAGTATTGCCATTACGTGACCCTCAAAATCCAAAACTACATCCCATAAATTTACTCCAATTTCCACAGTATTTTCTGAGTCTCCTGTTTCCTCTCATTGTGGATTGACTGGGAATCGCCTGGTCTCCTCCTTAGTGTTTGATTGTCTCATGCCGGTTCCTCTGTTCCTAACTACACGGGGCCTCACTGGGCACTCCTGCTGCCAGTGTCCTTGTTCCCCACAATAATAACAAACATCATTAACTCCTGACTGTACAGCACGTTCGCTTTGACTCCATCTCTCCTGGCTCTTTCACCTCCCCTCCCCCTGGGTCCTCTAAATCCATCTCTTAACACAGCTGCTAACACACTAACTTCCTCTTTTTTTTGCTGTCTCTTTTCTTTTGCCCTCTCCTCCTCTCGACTATTATACACAAATGTGGCTAAACGTATTATTTCATCCATTCGCTTTCCTGGCCAGTCAGGAACATGTTTGGAAAACTACTTTCTAATGTCCGGGGCTGCTTGGTCTACAAATGTGGAAAACATTAGCGGCCTGTTAGCCTCGGCTTCTGGGTCTAGTCCTCCCCCATACGTTCTGACTTGCTTAATTAGCCTAGCAAAGTAAGCCAAGGGGTGTTCCTCTGCCTGTTGCTGACACTCCCTTACTTTAGACCAATTTGCAGTCTTTTGTCCTGCCAAACGTATAGCTTCTTCTAAGCCCTCTCTGGCTAATTGCAACTGCCTGTAATCTGCATCTACATTATGATTCCATCCGGGGTCCACAGCTGGCCAGGCTGTTTGAGCAGCCCCAACACCCCTCTCTGCTGCCCAACGGCGGTTTGCATCCAAAATTGAGCACCTTTCATCTGGAGTGAACACAGATTCAAGGAGCGTTTGTACATCTCCCCAGGTAGGGTCATACGCCCCCACAATTCCCCTTAATTGGGCACTTTTCTCTCGCTCCCTGGGAACCGCAGTCACACCACCCGAGTCTTTAACTGCTAGGACTACTGTCCCTTCGCAGCGGGCAGCTTTTCAGCCGATGGGTGCCCCAATCGGTTCCCAGGCTACACGCACTCACACACACACACACACACACAAACACACAGTGCTGTTTACACTCACACCAGTCACGGTGACTCTAGATTTCGGTCTTACAGTTTTGCAGTGCGCCTTATGCTGATCAGGCTGCGCACCCCTCCTCCGGCCAGACCGAGCTGGGACTTAGACCCACTCTAACCCTGGGGATGGGACTCACGCCCGTCCCCCTGGTACGCCTTATGGTGGCCAGTCCTCGTACCCCCTTCAGTGCACTGTTACCAGACCAGAATTTAGAATTTAGGCGGGAGTTTAAGACTCACCTTCTCGGTGCCTCTCGTTGCCAAAGATCCCAGGTGAACTCACCCGATGGTGCCAGATGATCGTTTGGAGATGAGAAGCCCGACAGTCGTCGCCTAGGGTCCCATCTGGGGTGCCAAACTGTTATGGAAAATAGGCTTGTCGGCCACCATAACAGGGCTCGACCCTAGGTTCCCGCAGAAAAGTTCAGAGCCAAATCAAAACAAATTAGATAATTTTAATAAAAGCATGCCGTAATTACAGCTCGAGCTGGGTGCCTCCGAAGAGGGACCCCAACATAAACAAATCCTGGGTAATTATAGTCTTTTCGACTTCCATTTCCCACCCTCACGTGATAGTTAGACCAATAGTAATGTTTTGGTCTGGGGTCTCCTGCTCCTCATTGGGTCTCATCGTCTTTCTGAGGCAAGCTGGTTTTCTCCTTATTCTTGTTTGGCTGCTGGCAGTACTTGTGATGTCACGGAAGTACCAGTGCCTGATAGGCCAGTGACAGCTCCACGCCTGCTGGCTGCGTTATGAGGTCACGTTTGTCTCGGGGCCTCATAGGGCAGTTGGATGCCCATGCCTGCTGGCTGTGCTTGTGAGGTCACAGCAGTCCTGTTGCCTGATAGGCCAGTTCGAGGCCAATGACTGCTGGGTGGGCTTATGAGGTCAGAGAAGCCTCAGTGCCCTATAGGGCAGTGGCAGGCCCATAGCTGCTACCTGGGCTTGTGAGGTCACAGCAGCCTCCATGCCCTTGAGGGCAGTGGCAGGCCCCTGACTGTTTATTGTGCTTCTGAGTTGACAGCAGCGCCAGCACCTGACTGGGCAGTTGGAGGCCAATGGCTGCTGCCTGTGCTTGTGAGGTCAAATCAGCCTCCGGGCTGTATAGGCTAGTGGCAGGCCCTTGGCTGTTGGCTGTGCTTGTGAGGTCACAGCAGCCTCAGTGCCCTATAGGGCAGTGGCAGGCCTCTAGCTGCTGGCTGTGCTTGGGAGGTCACAGCAGCCGCAGGGCTTCACAGGCCACTAGCAGGCCCCTGGCTGCTCGCTGTGCTTGTGAGGTCACAGCAGTCCTACAGCCTGACAGTCCAGTGGCAGACCCACAGCTGCTGGCTTTGCTTGTGAGGTCACAGCAGCCTCAGTGTCTTATAGGGCAGTGGCAGGCCCCTGGCTGCTGGCTGTGCTTGTGAGGTCAAATCAGCCTCTGTGCCCTTTCTGGCAGGGTCAGCCCCGTGACAGTGCACTCTGCTTGTGAGGTCAGAGCCTCATCGGGCAGTGGAAGGCCAATGGCTGCTGGCTGTGCTTGTGAGGTCACAGCAGCCTCCTTTTCCTGTAGGCCAGAGGGAGGCCAATGGCTGCTTGGTGTGCTGGTTAGGTCAAAGCAGCCTCAGTGCCTGTTTGGACAGTGGCAGGCCCATAGCTGCTGGCTGTGCTTGTCAGGTCACAACACTCCTACAGCCTGAGAGGCCAGCAGCAGGCCCCTGGCTGCTGACTGTGCTTGTTGAGGTCATAGCAGCCTCAGTGCCTCATAGGCCAGTGGCAGGCCCGAAGCTGCTGGCTGTGCTTGTAACGTCACAGCAGTCCTATTTCCTGATAGGCCCGTGGCAGGCCTCTGTCTGCTGGCTGCCTTTTGAGGTCACATTTGTCTCTGTACCTTATAGGGCAATGGCAGGCCTCTTGCTCCTCGCTGTATTTGTGAGGTCACTGCAGCCTCAGTGCTTCACAGGCCAATGGCAGGCCCCTGGCTGCTGGCTGTGCTTGTGAGGTCACAGCAGCCTCCGTGCCCTTTATGGCAGTGGCAGGCCCGTGACAGTGTGCTGTGCTTGTGAATAATTTCTAGTACAGAGGATCTGACAATGAAGGATAATCCTCTTTTTGCGAATCTGAAGGGCTATAAAGCCCTGCTCTCTCTTGGCATGGCTCGGGCAACAGTTTGTGGTGTTTTAGGGGCGGCACTAATTGCTGCCCGGTGGGGGAGGCAAGGTGATAAAAAGACCATTGAGTCCTTGGGAGAACACATAAGAAACTCCCAGAGTCGAGCCAAAGAGACAATCGAGTTCTTGCAAGACTCCCGGAGTCGAGCCAAAGAGACAGTTGAGTCTTTGCAAGAACAGGTAAGAAACTTGCAAAGTCAACTCACTGCGGAGCGCAACCATACTCAGCGGCTTCACATAATCTTATCGGACTCACTAGACCGAGAGAGAATCCTGCGGTCTGAATTGGAAGAAAACAGGCGGGGGGTTAATGATAGTGAACCGGGATTCTCGAATTTGGCTGAACTAGATGGAAAACAGGCATCTGATCTAAAATCCATATATCCAATTAAAGAATTAGAAGACAGCAGGAACTGCTTTTATCCTGGAGATGGGAATGTAGTAATGAGACCCTTGATTAAAACGGAAACCACTGATAATGGTCAGGGGGGTATTCAACGACGTACCACGCGTATTATCCCCTATTCCCCTCAGGACTTGGCTAAAATACAGGAAAAATACTCCCGGGGCTCCCGGGAAACTGAAACTGAGTATGTGTGGAGAGTCTCCCTCACCGGGGGGGATCGCATTCTGCTGAGCGAAGATGAAGCTAGAGGATATTGGGGACCCAGAGTCTTTCTAACCACAAATGATAACAGGGAACCATGGTCCTTGACCCAGAGGGTAGCCTACTGGGCAGGAGGATTAGACCCAATGGAAAGAGGAGACCCTTTTTCTATTAAAACACCCACAGCGGGCCACATTCTGGAAAGCGTGCAGAAAACTGCTTGCCTCCAATTGATGCATGACCGTTTGCTGCTTCCGCAGCAGCCCTCCCCCATGCAGTGTGTGGCAGACCCCGAGAGGTTACATCCTCTGATCAGGGGACTTCCTGATGCTGTTCAGCTGCAAGACCGATTACGAACTCCCCGACTGAGACGAAGGGGAGGCCCCCCCAACATGACTTGGGGGGAGGTGGCACAGGAGCTAATTAATTACGGAAGGCGTATGGGATTCACTGGCCAGGGGGAAACAAAGCATAAAGCAAAAATAAGAAGAGTTGAGGAAAGTGGGAGGCAATATAAATCACTGCAACACCCACATCCTGGGAAACCGGTACGGGTGTTGGATAGCAGGAGACAATTATTATGGGCAGAAGGCATTTCAAAGGGAATTCCCAGAGAAGTCATGGATAGGTTACCAACTCCCAACCTGGAAGGTTTGGTAAGAAGTTGGGACAGGATAAGGGGAACCCCATCTTCCTCAAACCCCAAAGTTCCTCCTCCCTTATCCCAAGACCCCGTCTGCACCCCAGGACTCTTAAAACGAACCCTGAGACCGCACAATCCCGGATGGGCGCGACGAATATCTGATGCAGTAACTAAAGTCAATGGACGATGGGGAGTAAATGGCTGCCCCAGACTCGCTGCTTTTTGCCCTAATCCTCCATCCCTCTTACCTGGGACTGGGGAGAATAAGAAACCGAGGAATCCCTTGTATTACCCGGGACAACCGGTTCTAGTGGACTTACCCACTGTGGGACAAATACCTCTAGTACTAAAAGCTTCAAAAAATCTGTATGCATGGGTAGCTACTGATGCCCATGGGAAAGATCATAGAATCCATGCCAGGTGGATCCTCCCTTCCTTTTAGGTCAACAATGTAAAAGGAAGAGGGCACTGGGGAAGAAGACTTGTCTTATGTTGAGCTTGAGTGTCCTCAACGATACTACCTGTGGTAGTTATAACAGTTATTTTTATCATGTTTTGTAATTGTGTGCTGCGATCATAATTAGCTTTATTGTTGAAAACACAACAGCCAAGAATGGCATTCTTAACCTGTGTTGGAAAGATACTTCTTGTCTTAATGTGCTTATATGTGCTATGGCAAACCTACCACCAGAATACACTTCTGGGGCTTGGTATTGTACCGGCCAAATAGGTGATGGGGCAACCACCTTCTTCAGCCCTCTGGGCAACAGAGGTGCAACTTACTTTCAATTCCCACCAGGGATAAACGGGCCATTTGCTCAGGGCATTGGAGCTAAGAAGGGGCATTACTGGATATGCAGGCACACAGCATATACATTTTTACCCACGGGGTGGTTGGGAATTTGTTATATAGGGGTTATCAGACCTTTGTTTTTCCTTTTGCCAGAAACAAGTGGACCTCGGTTAGGCATAAAGGTATATGATAACCTTGGAGACAGAAGTGTTGCCTGTAAGATGCGATCCATTAAGGGAAATTTGGGCGGGACGCAAAAATGGGGAAATAATCAGACTACAAGCGGCTCTAGAAATTATTACCAACAAAACCGCTGACACAATAGATCTTCTAACTTGGCAATCCCAACAGATGCGCACGGCAATCCTTCAGCACCACATGGTTTTTAGATTACCTGTTAGCTGAAGAGGGAGAAGTGTGTGGGAAATTAAATATTCCTAACTGTTGTTTGGAAATAGATGATGTAGGCGAAGTAGTTCTCCAGTTAACCAAAGATATCAGAAAAATAGCCCACGTCCTCATCCAAACCTGGAATGGCTGGAGTGGCGATTTGTAGTCCTGGTTACTGGGGGCACCGTGGGTGAAACAGTTAATATTGTATTTGTTAGGTGCAGTTGCCGCCTTAATGTTCTTGTATAATTCCTTGCTTTGTTCAATTAATCGGACATGTTGTGTCAAATATGCAATTTGTTCCTACCACCTTGCTGGACGGCATAAAGAAAATCCGTGCCATCCATTGGCCGTGGCCAACCACAGTACCCATCATTTCCCAGTTTCTCCTGAAGGAGGAAATTGCATATTGACATCCACAGCGCATTTGCCAGCTGTTTTATGCCTATTGTAACAATCCTACCTCATTAACTCAGTTTTGATGTCTGTTTTGTAAAGTTAAATGTTGTTGAAGTTGTTAAAGAATAAGCTTGCATTGAGCAAGACCTCTGTTTAATCACTGTTAAGCACTTTATTTTTTACCCAAACCCATGTTGTTCCCACGACTTCCCCCCCATCCCTAATTCTCTCTCCTTTCCTTGCTTGCTTGCTTGCTTTCTTTCTCTCTCTCTCTCTCCTGCTGCCAAGCTGCAATGTTGAGACACGGGGTGGTGTAGAGGACCGGTACTAAATGCGGTTTTGTCTTGACATTGCTGCTGCTGCTGCAAAGCTGCTGCTGCCAAGGTGTGTCGGGCAATGCCGCGCTGGCGCCCCCGGGAGCCGTCTGCGAAGTAAACAACCTCGTGCACCTGCACAGGGTAAAAAGGGTGCGAAAAGGGCAGAAGGGCGTCTCTAGGGCACGAACCGCACGTACTCATTTGCCATCTGCGCATGAGCAGGAGACCCCCAGATACCCCAGCCCATTTCTGGAAGGTTCCGAGAGGGCGGACTGCGCATGACGGTTAATCTGCATGGGAAGCGAGGAAGCACCTCCCAGAGGCCGGGCAAGAACCTATAAAAACTGCAGACTGTGTGAATGGGGGGGCTTGCTTGCGACGACTGAAGAACTCGAGCAGAGTCAGCGGAACCAGACGGGAGCTTCCCCCCTCTGCCCCCCCGCCCCGCCGCAAGGACTCCCAAAAGAAGAGGACCAACGGGACGTCGCTGGATCCACGGGTGGTGATATCTTTCTCTCTCTCTCTTCCCCTTTTCCTCTCTTTTTCCCTAAACGTGTGACGCGGGACATGTCTCGTTAGTTGATTCCATTTTGCCTTAATAAATCTTAAACTGGTTGGCTGGTGTCGTTTTCACCTTAATTGAGTGCAAGGGCATCACGAACTTGGTCGTTGGTCCTAAGGGGAGGGAGGTCGTCCTGAACGACTCCTTTCGGGCCGCGACACGTGTCTGATAGGTCACTGGCAGGCCCATAGCTGCTGGCTGTGCTTGTGAGGTCACAGCAGTCCTACAGCCTGATAGGCCAGTGGCAGACCCACAGCTGCTGGCTTTGCTTGTGAGGTCACAGCAGCCTCAGTGTCTTATAGGGCAGTGGTAGGCCCCTGTCTGCTGGCTGTGCTTGTGAGGTCACAGCAGCCTCAGTGTCTCATAGGGCAGTGGCAGGCACGTGGCTGCTGGCTGTGCTTTTCAGGTTACAGAAGCTTCAGTGCCAGGTATGCCAGTTCGAGGCCAATGACTGCTGGGTGGACTTGTGAGGTCAGAGAAGCCTCAGTGCCCTATAGGGCAGTGGCAGGCCCATAGCTGCTCACTGGGCTTCTGAGGTCACAGCAGCCTCCATGCCCTTTAGGGCAGTGGCAGGCCCCTGACTATTTACTGTGCTTCTGAGTTGACAGCAGCGTCAGCGCCTCATCAGGCAGTTGGAGGCCAATGGCTGCTGGCTGTGCTTGTGAGGTCACAGCAGCCTCAGTGCCTGACAGGCCCATGGGAGGCCAATGTCTGCTTGGTGTGCTTTTGAGGTCACAGCAGCCTCCGTGCCTCCTAGGCCAGTGGCCGGCCCGAAGCTGCTGGCTGTGCTTGTAACGTCACAGCAGTCCTATTTCCTGATAGGCTTGTGGCAGGCCTCTGTCTGCTGGCTGCCTTTTGAGGTCACATTTGTCTCTGTACCTTATAGGGCAGTGGGAGGCCTCTGGCTCCTCGCTGTGCTTGTGAGGTCCCATCAGCCTCCTTTTCCTGTAGGCCAGAGGGAGGCCAATGGCTGCTTGGTGTGCTGGTGAGGTCAGAGCAAACTCAGTGCCTGTTTGGACAGTGGCAGGCCAATGGCTGCTGGCTGTGCTTGTGAGGTCACAGCAGCCTCCGTTCCCTATAGGCCAGTGGCAGGCCCATAGCTGCTGGCTGTGCTTGTGAGGTCACAGCAGTCCTATTTCCTGATGGGGCCGTGGAAGGCCCCTGTGTGCTGGATGCCTTTTGAGGTCACATTTGTCTCTGTACCTTATAGGTCAGTGGGAGGCCCCTGGCTACTCGCTGTGCTTGTGAGGTCACATCAGCCTCCTTTTCTTGTCGGCCAGTGGCAGACCAATTGCTGCTGCCTGTGCTTGTCAGGTCACAACACTCCTACAGCCTGATTGGCCAGCAGCAGGCCCCTGGCTGCTGGCTGTGCTTGTGAGGTCACAGCAGCCTCAGTGCCTCATAGCACAGTGGCAGGCCCATAGCTGCTGGCTGTGCTTGTGAGGTCACAGCAGCCTCAGTGCCCTATAGGGCAGTGGCAGGCCCTTGGCTGCTGCCTGGGCTCGTGAGGTCACAGCAGCCTCCGTTCCCTTTAGGCCAGTGGCAGGCCCCTGGCTACTGGCTGTGCTTGTCAGGTCACAGCAGTCCTATTGCCTGATAGGCAAGTGGCAGACCCACAGCTGCTGGCTTTGCTTGTGAGGTCACAGCAGCCTCAGTGTCTTATAGGGCAGTGGTAGGCCCCTGTCTGCTGTCTGTGCTTGTGAGGTCACAGCAGCCTCCATGCCTCCTAGGCCAGTGACAGACCCACAGCTCAGTGCTCCTGAGGCCAGTTGTAGGCTCCTAGCTGCTGGCTGTGCTGGTGAGGTCACAGCAGCCTCAATGCCTCCTAGGCCAGTGTCAGGCTCATGGCTGCTTTCTGTGCTTGTGAGGTCACAGCAGCCTCCGTGCCTCAAAGGCCAGTGGCAGGCTCATGGCTGCTTTCTGTGCTTGTCAGGTCACAGCAGCCTCAGTGCTTCTCAGGGCAGTGGCAGGCTCCTGGCTGCTGGCTGTGCTTGTCAGGTGACAGCAGCCTGAGTGCCTCCTAGGCCAGTGGCATGCTCCTGGCTGCTCCTGTGCTTGTGAGGTCACAGCAGCCTCCATGCCTCCTTGGCCACTGGCTAGCTCATGGCTGCTGGCGGTGCTTGTGAGGTCACAGCAACCTCAGTGCCTCCTAAGCCAGTGGCAGGCCCCTGACTGCTGGCTGTGCTGGTGAGGTCACAGCAGCCTCAGTGCCTCCTAGGCCAGTGGCAGGCTCATGGCTGCTGGCTGTGTTTGTGAGGTCACAGCAGCCTCAGTGCCTCCTAGGCCAGTGGCAGGCTCTTGGCTGCTGGCTGTGCTTGTGAGGTCACAGCAGCCTCAGGGCCTCATAGGTTAGGGGCAAGCGCCCCCTTCTGTTTGTGCTTGTGAGGTCACAGCAGCCTCCGTGCCTCGTAGGCCAGTGGCAGTCCCCTGGCTGCTGGTTGTGCTTTTGAGGTCACAGCAGCCTCAGTGCCTCCTATGGCAGTGGCAGGCTCCTGGCTGCTGGCTGTGCTGGTGAGGTCACAGCAGCCTCAGTGCCTCATAAGTTAGTCTACAGCGCCTCCTGCTGGCTGTGCTTGTGAGGTCACAGCAGCTTCAGTGCCTCCTAGGCCAGTGGCAGGCTCATGGCTGCTGGCTGAGCTTGGGAGGTCACAGCAGTCTGAGTGCCTCCTAGGCCAGTAGCAGGCTCCTGGCTGCTGGCTGTGCTTGTGAGGTCACAGCAGCCTCAGTGCCTCCTATGGCAGTGGCAGGCTCCTGGCTGCTGGCTGTGCTGGTGAGGTCACAGCAGCCTCAGTGCCTCATAAGTAAGTCTACAGCGCCTCCTGCTGGCTGTGCTTGTTAGGTCACAGCAGCCTCAGTGCCTCCGAGGCCAGTGTCAGGCTCATGGCTGCTGGCCGAGCTTGGGAGGTCACAGCAGTCTGAGTGCCTCCTAGGCCAGTAGCAGGCTCCTGGCTGCTGGCTGTGCTTGGGAGGTCACAGCAGCCTGAGTGCCTCCTAGGCCAGTGGCAGGCTCATGGATGTTGGATGTGCTTGTGAGGTCACAGCAGCCTCAGTGCCTCATAGCACAGTGGCAGGCCCATAGCTGCTGGCTGTGCTTGTGAGGTCACAGCAGCCTCAGTGCCCTATAGGGCAGTGGCAGGCCCTTGGCTGCTGCCTGGGCTCGTGAGGTCACAGCAGCCTCCGTTCCCTTTAGGCCAGTGGCAGGCCCCTGGCTACTGGCTGTGCTTGTCAGGTCACAGCAGTCCTATTGCCTGATAGGCAAGTGGCAGACCCACAGCTGCTGGCTTTGCTTGTGAGGTCACAGCAGCCTCAGTGTCTTATAGGGCAGTGGCAGGCCCCTGTCTGCTGTCTGTGCTTGTGAGGTCACAGCAGCCTCCATGCCTCCTAGGCCAGTGACAGACCCACAGCTCAGTGCTCCTGAGGCCAGTTGTAGGCTCCTAGCTGCTGGCTGTGCTGGTGAGGTCACAGCAGCCTCAATGCCTCCTAGGCCAGTGTCAGGCTCATGGCTGCTTTCTGTGCTTGTGAGGTCACAGCAGCCTCCGTGCCTCAAAGGCCAGTGGCAGGCTCATGGCTGCTTTCTGTGCTTGTCAGGTGACAGCAGCCTGAGTGCCTCCTAGGCCAGTGGCATGCTCCTGGCTGCTCCTGTGCTTGTGAGGTCACAGCAGCCTCCATGCCTCCTTGGCCACTGGCTAGCTCATGGCTGCTGGCGGTGCTGGTGAGGTCACAGCAGCCTCAGTGCCTCCAAGGCCACTGGCTAGCTCATGGCTGCTGGCTGTGCTTGTGAGGTCACAGCACCCTCAGTGCCTCATAGGGCAGTGGCAGGCTCATGGCTGCTGGCTGTGCTTGTGAGGTCACAGCAGCCTCAGTGCCTCCCAGGCGACTGGCAAGCTCCTGGCTGCTGGCTGTGCTTGGGAGGTCACAGCAGCCTCCGTGCCTGATAAGCCACTGGTAGGCTAATGGTTGCTAGGTGTGCTTGTGAGGTCACAGTAGCCTCAGTGCCTCCTAGGCCAGTGGCAGGCTCTTGGCTGCTGGCTGTGCTTGTGAGGTCACAGCACCCTCAGTGCCCCATAGGGCAGTGGCAGGCTCTTGGCTGCTGGCTGTGCTTGTGAGGTCACAGCAGCCTCAGGGCCTCATAGGTTAGGGGCAAGCGCCCCCTTCTGTTTGTGCTTGTCAGGTCACAGCAGCCTCCGTGCCTCGTAGGCCAGTGGCAGTCCCCTGGCTGCTGGTTGTGCTTTTGAGGTCACAGCAGCCTCAGTGCCTCCTATGGCAGTGGCAGGCTCCTGGCTGCTGGCTGTGCTGGTGAGGTCACAGCAGCCTGAGTGCCTCATAAGTTAGTCTACAGCGCCTCCTGCTGGCTGTGCTTGTGAGGTCACAGCAGCCTCAGTGCCTCCTAGGCCAGTGGCAGGCTCATGGCTGCTGGCTGAGCTTGGGAGGTCACAGCAGTCTGAGTGCCTCCTAGGCCAGTAGCAGGCTCCTGGCTGCTGGCTGTGCTTGTGAGGTCACAGCAGCCTCAGTGCCTCCTAGGCCAGTCGCAGGCTCCTGGCTGCTGGCTGTGCTTGTGAGGTCACAGCAGCCTCAGTGCCTCCTATGGCAGTGGCAGGCTCCTGGCTGCTGGCTGTGCTGGTGAGGTCACAGCAGCCTCAGTGCCTCATAAGTTAGTCTACAGCGCCTCCTGCTGGCTGTGCTTGTTAGGTCACAGCAGCCTCAGTGCCTCCGAGGCCAGTGTCAGGCTCATGGCTGCTGGCCGAGCTTGGGAGGTCACAGCAGTCTGAGTGCCTCCTAGGCCAGTAGCAGGCTCCTGGCTGCTGGCTGTGCTTGGGAGGTCACAGCAGCCTCCATGCCTCCTTGGCCACTGGCTAGCTCATGGCTGCTGGCGGTGCTTGTGAGGTCACAGCAACCTCAGTGCCTCCTAAGCCAGTGGCAGGCCCCTGACTGCTGGCTGTGCTGGTGAGGTCACAGCAGCCTCAGTGCCTCCTAGGCCAGTGGCAGGCTCATGGCTGCTGGCTGTGTTTGTGAGGTCACAGCAGCCTCAGTGCCTCCTAGGCCAGTGGCAGGCTCTTGGCTGCTGGCTGTGCTTGTGAGGTCACAGCAGCCTCAGGGCCTCATAGGTTAGGGGCAAGCGCCCCCTTCTGTTTGTGCTTGTGAGGTCACAGCAGCCTCCGTTCCCTATAGGCCAGTGGCAGGCTCATAGCTGCTGGCTGTGCTTGTGAGGTCACAGCAGTCCTATTTCCTGATGGGGCCGTGGAAGGCCCCTGTGTGCTGGATGCCTTTTGAGGTCACATTTGTCTCTGTACCTTATAGGTCAGTGGGAGGCCCCTGGCTACTCGCTGTGCTTGTGAGGTCACATCAGCCTCCTTTTCTTGTAGGCCAGTGGCAGACCAATTGCTGCTGGCTGTGCTTGTCAGGTCACAACACTCCTACAGCCTGATTGGCCAGCAGCAGGCCCCTGGCTGCTGGCTGTGCTTGTGAGGTCACAGCAGCCTCAGTGCCTCATAGCACAGTGGCAGGCCCATAGCTGCTGGCTGTGCTTGTGAGGTCACAGCAGACTCAGTGCCCTATAGGGCAGTGGCAGGCCCTTGGCTGCTGCCTGGGCTCGTGAGGTCACAGCAGCCTCCGTTCCCTTTAGGCCAGTGGCAGGCCCCTGGCTACTGGCTGTGCTTGTCAGGTCACAGCAGTCCTATTGCCTGATAGGCAAGTGGCAGACCCACAGCTGCTGGCTTTGCTTGTGAGGTCACAGCAGCCTCAGTGTCTTATAGGGCAGTGGTAGGCCCCTGTCTGCTGTCTGTGCTTGTGAGGTCACAGCAGCCTCCATGCCTCCTAGGCCAGTGACAGACCCACAGCTCAGTGCTCCTGAGGCCAGTTGTAGGCTCCTAGCTGCTGGCTGTGCTGGTGAGGTCACAGCAGCCTCAATGCCTCCTAGGCCAGTGTCAGGCTCATGGCTGCTTTCTGTGCTTGTGAGGTCACAGCAGCCTCCGTGCCTCAAAGGCCAGTGGCAGGCTCATGGCTGCTTTCTGTGCTTGTCAGGTCACAGCAGCCTCAGTGCTTCTCAGGGCAGTGGCAGGCTCCTGGCTGCTGGCTGTGCTTGTCAGGTGACAGCAGCCTGAGTGCCTCCTAGGCCAGTGGCATGCTCCTGGCTGCTCCTGTGCTTGTGAGGTCACAGCAGCCTCCATGCCTCCTTGGCCACTGGCTAGCTCATGGCTGCTGGCGGTGCTTGTGAGGTCACAGCAACCTCAGTGCCTCCTAAGCCAGTGGCAGGCCCCTGACTGCTGGCTGTGCTGGTGAGGTCACAGCAGCCTCAGTGCCTCCAAGGCCAGTGGCAGGCTCTTGGCTGCTGGCTGTGCTTGTGAGGTCACAGCAGCCTCAGGGCCTCATAGGTTAGGGGCAAGCGCCCCCTTCTGTTTGTGCTTGTGAGGTCACAGCAGCCTCCGTGCCTCGTAGGCCAGTGGCAGTCCCCTGGCTGCTGGTTGTGCTTTTGAGG
This sequence comes from Dromaius novaehollandiae, assembly GCF_036370855.1. Lineage (NCBI taxonomy): Eukaryota > Metazoa > Chordata > Aves > Casuariiformes > Dromaiidae > Dromaius > Dromaius novaehollandiae. The sequence goes on from NW_026991446.1 coordinate 964,679, forward strand.
TCACAGCAGCCTCAGTGCCTCCTATGGCAGTGGCAGGCTCCTGGCTGCTGGCTGTGCTTGTGAGGTCACAGCAGCCTCAGTGCCTCATAAGTTAGTCTACAGCGCCTCCTGCTGGCTGTGCTTGTGAGGTCACAGCAGCTTCAGTGCCTCCTAGGCCAGTGGCAGGCTCATGGCTGCTGGCTGAGCTTGGGAGGTCACAGCAGTCTGAGTGCCTCCTAGGCCAGTAGCAGGCTCCTGGCTGCTGGCTCTGCTTGTGAGGTCACAGCAGCCTCAGTGCCTCCTATGGCAGTGGCAGGCTCCTGGCTGCTGGCTGTGCTGGTGAGGTCACAGCAGCCTCAGTGCCTCATAAGTAAGTCTACAGCGCCTCCTGCTGGCTGTGCTTGTTAGGTCACAGCAGCCTCAGTGCCTCCGAGGCCAGTGTCAGGCTCATGGCTGCTGGCCGAGCTTGGGAGGTCACAGCAGTCTGAGTGCCTCCTAGGCCAGTAGCAGGCTCCTGGCTGCTGGCTGTGCTTGGGAGGTCACAGCAGCCTGAGTGCCTCCTAGGCCAGTGGCAGGCTCATGGATGTTGGATGTGCTTGTGAGGTCACAGCAGCCTCAGTGCCTCATAGCACAGTGGCAGGCCCATAGCTGCTGGCTGTGCTTGTGAGGTCACAGCAGCCTCAGTGCCCTATAGGGCAGTGGCAGGCCCTTGGCTGCTGCCTGGGCTCGTGAGGTCACAGCAGCCTCCGTTCCCTTTAGGCCAGTGGCAGGCCCCTGGCTACTGGCTGTGCTTGTCAGGTCACAGCAGTCCTATTGCCTGATAGGCAAGTGGCAGACCCACAGCTGCTGGCTTTGCTTGTGAGGTCACAGCAGCCTCAGTGTCTTATAGGGCAGTGGCAGGCCCCTGTCTGCTGTCTGTGCTTGTGAGGTCACAGCAGCCTCCATGCCTCCTAGGCCAGTGACAGACCCACAGCTCAGTGCTCCTGAGGCCAGTTGTAGGCTCCTAGCTGCTGGCTGTGCTGGTGAGGTCACAGCAGCCTCAATGCCTCCTAGGCCAGTGTCAGGCTCATGGCTGCTTTCTGTGCTTGTGAGGTCATAGCAGCCTCCGTGCCTCAAAGGCCAGTGGCAGGCTCATGGCTGCTTTCTGTGCTTGTCAGGTGACAGCAGCCTGAGTGCCTCCTAGGCCAGTGGCATGCTCCTGGCTGCTCCTGTGCTTGTGAGGTCACAGCAGCCTCCATGCCTCCTTGGCCACTGGCTAGCTCATGGCTGCTGGCGGTGCTGGTGAGGTCACAGCAGCCTCAGTGCCTCCAAGGCCAGTGGCAGGCTCTTGGCTGCTGGCTGTGCTTGTGAGGTCACAGCACCCTCAGTGCCTCATAGGGCAGTGGCAGGCTCATGGCTGCTGGCTGTGCTTGTGAGGTCACAGCAGCCTCAGTGCCTCCCAGGCGACTGGCAAGCTCCTGGCTGCTGGCTGTGCTTGGGAGGTCACAGCAGCCTCCGTGCCTGATAAGCCACTGGTAGGCTAATGGTTGCTAGGTGTGCTTGTGAGGTCACAGTAGCCTCAGTGCCTCCTAGGCCAGTGGCAGGCTCTTGGCTGCTGGCTGTGCTTGTGAGGTCACAGCACCCTCAGTGCCCCATAGGGCAGTGGCAGGCTCTTGGCTGCTGGCTGTGCTTGTGAGGTCACAGCAGCCTCAGGGCCTCATAGGTTAGGGGCAAGCGCCCCCTTCTGTTTGTGCTTGTGAGGTCACAGCAGCCTCCGTTCCCTATAGGCCAGTGGCAGGCCCATAGCTGCTGGCTGTGCTTGTGAGGTCACAGCAGTCCTATTTCCTGATGGGGCCGTGGAAGGCCCCTGTGTGCTGGATGCCTTTTGAGGTCACATTTGTCTCTGTACCTTATAGGTCAGTGGGGGGCCCCTGGCTACTCGCTGTGCTTGTGAGGTCACATCAGCCTCCTTTTCTTGTCGGCCAGTGGCAGACCAATTGCTGCTGGCTGTGCTTGTCAGGTCACAACACTCCTACAGCCTGATTGGCCAGCAGCAGGCCCCTGGCTGCTGGCTGTGCTTGTGAGGTCACAGCAGCCTCAGTGCCTCATAGCACAGTGGCAGGCCCATAGCTGCTGGCTGTGCTTGTGAGGTCACAGCAGCCTCAGTGCCCTATAGGGCAGTGGCAGGCCCTTGGCTGCTGCCTGGGCTCGTGAGGTCACAGCAGCCTCCGTTCCCTTTAGGCCAGTGGCAGGCCCCTGGCTACTGGCTGTGCTTGTCAGGTCACAGCAGTCCTATTGCCTGATAGGCAAGTGGCAGACCCACAGCTGCTGGCTTTGCTTGTGAGGTCACAGCAGCCTCAGTGTCTTATAGGGCAGTGGTAGGCCCCTGTCTGCTGTCTGTGCTTGTGAGGTCACAGCAGCCTCCATGCCTCCTAGGCCAGTGACAGACCCACAGCTCAGTGCTCCTGAGGCCAGTTGTAGGCTCCTAGCTGCTGGCTGTGCTGGTGAGGTCACAGCAGCCTCAATGCCTCCTAGGCCAGTGTCAGGCTCATGGCTGCTTTCTGTGCTTGTGAGGTCACAGCAGCCTCCGTGCCTCAAAGGCCAGTGGCAGGCTCATGGCTGCTTTCTGTGCTTGTCAGGTCACAGCAGCCTCAGTGCTTCTCAGGGCAGTGGCAGGCTCCTGGCTGCTGGCTGTGCTTGTCAGGTGACAGCAGCCTGAGTGCCTCCTAGGCCAGTGGCATGCTCCTGGCTGCTCCTGTGCTTGTGAGGTCACAGCAGCCTCCATGCCTCCTTGGCCACTGGCTAGCTCATGGCTGCTGGCGGTGCTTGTGAGGTCACAGCAACCTCAGTGCCTCCTAAGCCAGTGGCAGGCCCCTGACTGCTGGCTGTGCTGGTGAGGTCACAGCAGCCTCAGTGCCTCCTAGGCCAGTGGCAGGCTCATGGCTGCTGGCTGTGTTTGTGAGGTCACAGCAGCCTCAGTGCCTCCAAGGCCAGTGGCAGGCTCTTGGCTGCTGGCTGTGCTTGTGAGGTCACAGCAGCCTCAGGGCCTCATAGGTTAGGGGCAAGCGCCCCCTTCTGTTTGTGCTTGTGAGGTCACAGCAGCCTCCGTGCCTCGTAGGCCAGTGGCAGTCCCCTGGCTGCTGGTTGTGCTTTTGAGGTCACAGCAGCCTCAGTGCCTCCTATGGCAGTGGCAGGCTCCTGGCTGCTGGCTGTGCTTGTGAGGTCACAGCAGCCTCAGTGCCTCATAAGTTAGTCTACAGCGCCTCCTGCTGGCTGTGCTTGTGAGGTCACAGCAGCTTCAGTGCCTCCTAGGCCAGTGGCAGGCTCATGGCTGCTGGCTGAGCTTGGGAGGTCACAGCAGTCTGAGTGCCTCCTAGGCCAGTAGCAGGCTCCTGGCTGCTGGCTCTGCTTGTGAGGTCACAGCAGCCTCAGTGCCTCCTATGGCAGTGGCAGGCTCCTGGCTGCTGGCTGTGCTGGTGAGGTCACAGCAGCCTCAGTGCCTCATAAGTAAGTCTACAGCGCCTCCTGCTGGCTGTGCTTGTTAGGTCACAGCAGCCTCAGTGCCTCCGAGGCCAGTGTCAGGCTCATGGCTGCTGGCCGAGCTTGGGAGGTCACAGCAGTCTGAGTGCCTCCTAGGCCAGTAGCAGGCTCCTGGCTGCTGGCTGTGCTTGGGAGGTCACAGCAGCCTGAGTGCCTCCTAGGCCAGTGGCAGGCTCATGGATGTTGGATGTGCTTGTGAGGTCACAGCAGCCTCAGTGCCTCATAGCACAGTGGCAGGCCCATAGCTGCTGGCTGTGCTTGTGAGGTCACAGCAGCCTCAGTGCCCTATAGGGCAGTGGCAGGCCCTTGGCTGCTGCCTGGGCTCGTGAGGTCACAGCAGCCTCCGTTCCCTTTAGGCCAGTGGCAGGCCCCTGGCTACTGGCTGTGCTTGTCAGGTCACAGCAGTCCTATTGCCTGATAGGCAAGTGGCAGACCCACAGCTGCTGGCTTTGCTTGTGAGGTCACAGCAGCCTCAGTGTCTTATAGGGCAGTGGCAGGCCCCTGTCTGCTGTCTGTGCTTGTGAGGTCACAGCAGCCTCCATGCCTCCTAGGCCAGTGACAGACCCACAGCTCAGTGCTCCTGAGGCCAGTTGTAGGCTCCTAGCTGCTGGCTGTGCTGGTGAGGTCACAGCAGCCTCAATGCCTCCTAGGCCAGTGTCAGGCTCATGGCTGCTTTCTGTGCTTGTGAGGTCATAGCAGCCTCCGTGCCTCAAAGGCCAGTGGCAGGCTCATGGCTGCTTTCTGTGCTTGTCAGGTGACAGCAGCCTGAGTGCCTCCTAGGCCAGTGGCATGCTCCTGGCTGCTCCTGTGCTTGTGAGGTCACAGCAGCCTCCATGCCTCCTTGGCCACTGGCTAGCTCATGGCTGCTGGCGGTGCTGGTGAGGTCACAGCAGCCTCAGTGCCTCCAAGGCCAGTGGCAGGCTCTTGGCTGCTGGCTGTGCTTGTGAGGTCACAGCACCCTCAGTGCCTCATAGGGCAGTGGCAGGCTCATGGCTGCTGGCTGTGCTTGTGAGGTCACAGCAGCCTCAGTGCCTCCCAGGCGACTGGCAAGCTCCTGGCTGCTGGCTGTGCTTGGGAGGTCACAGCAGCCTCCGTGCCTGATAAGCCACTGGTAGGCTAATGGTTGCTAGGTGTGCTTGTGAGGTCACAGTAGCCTCAGTGCCTCCTAGGCCAGTGGCAGGCTCTTGGCTGCTGGCTGTGCTTGTGAGGTCACAGCACCCTCAGTGCCCCATAGGGCAGTGGCAGGCTCTTGGCTGCTGGCTGTGCTTGTGAGGTCACAGCAGCCTCAGGGCCTCATAGGTTAGGGGCAAGCGCCCCCTTCTGTTTGTGCTTGTCAGGTCACAGCAGCCTCCGTGCCTCGTAGGCCAGTGGCAGTCCCCTGGCTGCTGGTTGTGCTTTTGAGGTCACAGCAGCCTCAGTGCCTCCTATGGCAGTGGCAGGCTCCTGGCTGCTGGCTGTGCTGGTGAGGTCACAGCAGCCTGAGTGCCTCATAAGTTAGTCTACAGCGCCTCCTGCTGGCTGTGCTTGTGAGGTCACAGCAGCCTCAGTGCCTCCTAGGCCAGTGGCAGGCTCATGGCTGCTGGCTGAGCTTGGGAGGTCACAGCAGTCTGAGTGCCTCCTAGGCCAGTAGCAGGCTCCTGGCTGCTGGCTGTGCTTGTGAGGTCACAGCAGCCTCAGTGCCTCCTAGGCCAGTCGCAGGCTCCTGGCTGCTGGCTGTGCTTGTGAGGTCACAGCAGCCTCAGTGCCTCCTATGGCAGTGGCAGGCTCCTGGCTGCTGGCTGTGCTGGTGAGGTCACAGCAGCCTCAGTGCCTCATAAGTTAGTCTACAGCGCCTCCTGCTGGCTGTGCTTGTTAGGTCACAGCAGCCTCAGTGCCTCCGAGGCCAGTGTCAGGCTCATGGCTGCTGGCCGAGCTTGGGAGGTCACAGCAGTCTGAGTGCCTCCTAGGCCAGTAGCAGGCTCCTGGCTGCTGGCTGTGCTTGGGAGGTCACAGCAGCCTCCATGCCTCCTTGGCCACTGGCTAGCTCATGGCTGCTGGCGGTGCTTGTGAGGTCACAGCAACCTCAGTGCCTCCTAAGCCAGTGGCAGGCCCCTGACTGCTGGCTGTGCTGGTGAGGTCACAGCAGCCTCAGTGCCTCCTAGGCCAGTGGCAGGCTCATGGCTGCTGGCTGTGTTTGTGAGGTCACAGCAGCCTCAGTGCCTCCTAGGCCAGTGGCAGGCTCTTGGCTGCTGGCTGTGCTTGTGAGGTCACAGCAGCCTCAGGGCCTCATAGGTTAGGGGCAAGCGCCCCCTTCTGTTTGTGCTTGTGAGGTCACAGCAGCCTCCGTTCCCTATAGGCCAGTGGCAGGCTCATAGCTGCTGGCTGTGCTTGTGAGGTCACAGCAGTCCTATTTCCTGATGGGGCCGTGGAAGGCCCCTGTGTGCTGGATGCCTTTTGAGGTCACATTTGTCTCTGTACCTTATAGGTCAGTGGGAGGCCCCTGGCTACTCGCTGTGCTTGTGAGGTCACATCAGCCTCCTTTTCTTGTAGGCCAGTGGCAGACCAATTGCTGCTGGCTGTGCTTGTCAGGTCACAACACTCCTACAGCCTGATTGGCCAGTGGCAGGCTCATGGATGTTGGATGTGCTTGTGAGGTCACAGCAGCCTCAGTGCCTCATAGCACAGTGGCAGGCCCATAGCTGCTGGCTGTGCTTGTGAGGTCACAGCAGCCTCAGTGCCCTATAGGGCAGTGGCAGGCCCTTGGCTGCTGCCTGGGCTCGTGAGGTCACAGCAGCCTCCGTTCCCTTTAGGCCAGTGGCAGGCCCCTGGCTACTGGCTGTGCTTGTCAGGTCACAGCAGTCCTATTGCCTGATAGGCAAGTGGCAGACCCACAGCTGCTGGCTTTGCTTGTGAGGTCACAGCAGCCTCAGTGTCTTATAGGGCAGTGGCAGGCCCCTGTCTGCTGTCTGTGCTTGTGAGGTCACAGCAGCCTCCATGCCTCCTAGGCCAGTGACAGACCCACAGCTCAGTGCTCCTGAGGCCAGTTGTAGGCTCCTAGCTGCTGGCTGTGCTGGTGAGGTCACAGCAGCCTCAATGCCTCCTAGGCCAGTGTCAGGCTCATGGCTGCTTTCTGTGCTTGTGAGGTCACAGCAGCCTCCGTGCCTCAAAGGCCAGTGGCAGGCTCATGGCTGCTTTCTGTGCTTGTCAGGTCACAGCAGCCTCAGTGCTTCTCAGGGCAGTGGCAGGCTCCTGGCTGCTGTCTGTGCTTGTCAGGTGACAGCAGCCTGAGTGCCTCCTAGGCCAGTGGCATGCTCCTGGCTGCTCCTGTGCTTGTGAGGTCACAGCAGCCTCCATGCCTCCTTGGCCACTGGCTAGCTCATGGCTGCTGGCGGTGCTTGTGAGGTCACAGCAACCTCAGTGCCTCCTAAGCCAGTGGCAGGCTCCTGGCTGCTGGCTGTGCTGGTGAGGTCACAGCAGCCTGAGTGCCTCATAAGTTAGTCTACAGCGCCTCCTGCTGGCTGTGCTTGTGAGGTCACAGCAGCCTCCGTGCCTCGTAGGCCAGTGGCAGTCCCCTGGCTGCTGGTTGTGCTTTTGAGGTCACAGCAGCCTCAGTGCCTCCTATGGCAGTGGCAGGCTCCTGGCTGCTGGCTGTGCTGGTGAGGTCACAGCAGCCTGAGTGCCTCATAAGTTAGTCTACAGCGCCTCCTGCTGGCTGTGCTTGTGAGGTCACAGCAGCCTCAGTGCCTCCTAGGCCAGTGGCAGGCTCATGGCTGCTGGCTGAGCATGGGAGGTCACAGCAGTCTGAGTGCCTCCTAGGCCAGTAGCAGGCTCCTGGCTGCTGGCTGTGCTTGTGAGGTCACAGCAGCCTCAGTGCCTCCTAGGCCAGTCGCAGGCTCCTGGCTGCTGGCTGTGCTTGTGAGGTCACAGCAGCCTCAGTGCCTCCTATGGCAGTGGCAGGCTCCTGGCTGCTGGCTGTGCTGGTGAGGTCACAGCAGCCTCAGTGCCTCATAAGTTAGTCTACAGCGCCTCCTGCTGGCTGTGCTTGTTAGGTCACAGCAGCCTCAGTGCCTCCGAGGCCAGTGTCAGGCTCATGGCTGCTGGCCGAGCTTGGGAGGTCACAGCAGTCTGAGTGCCTCCTAGGCCAGTAGCAGGCTCCTGGCTGCTGGCTGTGCTTGGGAGGTCACAGCAGCCTCCATGCCTCCTTGGCCACTGGCTAGCTCATGGCTGCTGGCGGTGCTTGTGAGGTCACAGCAACCTCAGTGCCTCCTAAGCCAGTGGCAGGCCCCTGACTGCTGGCTGTGCTGGTGAGGTCACAGCAGCCTCAGTGCCTCCTAGGCCAGTGGCAGGCTCATGGCTGCTGGCTGTGTTTGTGAGGTCACAGCAGCCTCAGTGCCTCCTAGGCCAGTGGCAGGCTCTTGGCTGCTGGCTGTGCTTGTGAGGTCACAGCAGCCTCAGGGCCTCATAGGTTAGGGGCAAGCGCCCCCTTCTGTTTGTGCTTGTGAGGTCACAGCAGCCTCCGTTCCCTATAGGCCAGTGGCAGGCTCATAGCTGCTGGCTGTGCTTGTGAGGTCACAGCAGTCCTATTTCCTGATGGGGCCGTGGAAGGCCCCTGTGTGCTGGATGCCTTTTGAGGTCACATTTGTCTCTGTACCTTGTAGGTCAGTGGGAGGCCCCTGGCTACTCGCTGTGCTTGTGAGGTCACATCAGCCTCCTTTTCTTGTAGGCCAGTGGCAGACCAATTGCTGCTGGCTGTGCTTGTCAGGTCACAACACTCCTACAGCCTGATTGGCCAGCAGCAGGCCCCTGGCTGCTGGCTGTGCTTGTGAGGTCACAGCAGCCTCAGTGCCTCATAGCACAGTGGCAGGCCCATAGCTGCTGGCTGTGCTTGTGAGGTCACAGCAGCCTCAGTGCCCTATAGGGCAGTGGCAGGCCCTTGGCTGCTGCCTGGGCTCGTGAGGTCACAGCAGCCTCCGTTCCCTTTAGGCCAGTGGCAGGCCCCTGGCTACTGGCTGTGCTTGTCAGGTCACAGCAGTCCTATTGCCTGATAGGCAAGTGGCAGACCCACAGCTGCTGGCTTTGCTTGTGAGGTCACAGCAGCCTCAGTGTCTTATAGGGCAGTGGTAGGCCCCTGTCTGCTGTCTGTGCTTGTGAGGTCACAGCAGCCTCCATGCCTCCTAGGCCAGTGACAGACCCACAGCTCAGTGCTCCTGAGGCCAGTTGTAGGCTCCTAGCTGCTGGCTGTGCTGGTGAGGTCACAGCAGCCTCAATGCCTCCTAGGCCAGTGTCAGGCTCATGGCTGCTTTCTGTGCTTGTGAGGTCACAGCAGCCTCCGTGCCTCAAAGGCCAGTGGCAGGCTCATGGCTGCTTTCTGTGCTTGTCAGGTCACAGCAGCCTCAGTGCTTCTCAGGGCAGTGGCAGGCTCCTGGCTGCTGGCTGTGCTTGTCAGGTGACAGCAGCCTGAGTGCCTCCTAGGCCAGTGGCATGCTCCTGGCTGCTCCTGTGCTTGTGAGGTCACAGCAGCCTCCATGCCTCCTTGGCCACTGGCTAGCTCATGGCTGCTGGCGGTGCTTGTGAGGTCACAGCAACCTCAGTGCCTCCTAAGCCAGTGGCAGGCCCCTGACTGCTGGCTGTGCTGGTGAGGTCACAGCAGCCTCAGTGCCTCCAAGGCCAGTGGCAGGCTCTTGGCTGCTGGCTGTGCTTGTGAGGTCACAGCAGCCTCAGGGCCTCATAGGTTAGGGGCAAGCGCCCCCTTCTGTTTGTGCTTGTGAGGTCACAGCAGCCTCCGTGCCTCGTAGGCCAGTGGCAGTCCCCTGGCTGCTGGTTGTGCTTTTGAGGTCACAGCAGCCTCAGTGCCTCCTATGGCAGTGGCAGGCTCCTGGCTGCTGGCTGTGCTTGTGAGGTCACAGCAGCCTCAGTGCCTCATAAGTTAGTCTACAGCGCCTCCTGCTGGCTGTGCTTGTGAGGTCACAGCAGCTTCAGTGCCTCCTAGGCCAGTGGCAGGCTCATGGCTGCTGGCTGAGCTTGGGAGGTCACAGCAGTCTGAGTGCCTCCTAGGCCAGTAGCAGGCTCCTGGCTGCTGGCTGTGCTTGTGAGGTCACAGCAGCCTCAGTGCCTCCTATGGCAGTGGCAGGCTCCTGGCTGCTGGCTGTGCTGGTGAGGTCACAGCAGCCTCAGTGCCTCATAAGTAAGTCTACAGCGCCTCCTGCTGGCTGTGCTTGTTAGGTCACAGCAGCCTCAGTGCCTCCGAGGCCAGTGTCAGGCTCATGGCTGCTGGCCGAGCTTGGGAGGTCACAGCAGTCTGAGTGCCTCCTAGGCCAGTAGCAGGCTCCTGGCTGCTGGCTGTGCTTGGGAGGTCACAGCAGCCTGAGTGCCTCCTAGGCCAGTGGCAGGCTCATGGATGTTGGATGTGCTTGTGAGGTCACAGCAGCCTCAGTGCCTCATAGCACAGTGGCAGGCCCATAGCTGCTGGCTGTGCTTGTGAGGTCACAGCAGCCTCAGTGCCCTATAGGGCAGTGGCAGGCCCTTGGCTGCTGCCTGGGCTCGTGAGGTCACAGCAGCCTCCGTTCCCTTTAGGCCAGTGGCAGGCCCCTGGCTACTGGCTGTGCTTGTCAGGTCACAGCAGTCCTATTGCCTGATAGGCAAGTGGCAGACCCACAGCTGCTGGCTTTGCTTGTGAGGTCACAGCAGCCTCAGTGTCTTATAGGGCAGTGGCAGGCCCCTGTCTGCTGTCTGTGCTTGTGAGGTCACAGCAGCCTCCATGCCTCCTAGGCCAGTGACAGACCCACAGCTCAGTGCTCCTGAGGCCAGTTGTAGGCTCCTAGCTGCTGGCTGTGCTGGTGAGGTCACAGCAGCCTCAATGCCTCCTAGGCCAGTGTCAGGCTCATGGCTGCTTTCTGTGCTTGTGAGGTCATAGCAGCCTCCGTGCCTCAAAGGCCAGTGGCAGGCTCATGGCTGCTTTCTGTGCTTGTCAGGTGACAGCAGCCTGAGTGCCTCCTAGGCCAGTGGCATGCTCCTGGCTGCTCCTGTGCTTGTGAGGTCACAGCAGCCTCCATGCCTCCTTGGCCACTGGCTAGCTCATGGCTGCTGGCGGTGCTGGTGAGGTCACAGCAGCCTCAGTGCCTCCAAGGCCAGTGGCAGGCTCTTGGCTGCTGGCTGTGCTTGTGAGGTCACAGCACCCTCAGTGCCTCATAGGGCAGTGGCAGGCTCATGGCTGCTGGCTGTGCTTGTGAGGTCACAGCAGCCTCAGTGCCTCCCAGGCGACTGGCAAGCTCCTGGCTGCTGGCTGTGCTTGGGAGGTCACAGCAGCCTCCGTGCCTGATAAGCCACTGGTAGGCTAATGGTTGCTAGGTGTGCTTGTGAGGTCACAGTAGCCTCAGTGCCTCCTAGGCCAGTGGCAGGCTCTTGGCTGCTGGCTGTGCTTGTGAGGTCACAGCACCCTCAGTGCCCCATAGGGCAGTGGCAGGCTCTTGGCTGCTGGCTGTGCTTGTGAGGTCACAGCAGCCTCAGGGCCTCATAGGTTAGGGGCAAGCGCCCCCTTCTGTTTGTGCTTGTCAGGTCACAGCAGCCTCCGTGCCTCGTAGGCCAGTGGCAGTCCCCTGGCTGCTGGTTGTGCTTTTGAGGTCACAGCAGCCTCAGTGCCTCCTATGGCAGTGGCAGGCTCCTGGCTGCTGGCTGTGCTGGTGAGGTCACAGCAGCCTGAGTGCCTCATAAGTTAGTCTACAGCGCCTCCTGCTGGCTGTGCTTGTGAGGTCACAGCAGCCTCAGTGCCTCCTAGGCCAGTGGCAGGCTCATGGCTGCTGGCTGAGCTTGGGAGGTCACAGCAGTCTGAGTGCCTCCTAGGCCAGTAGCAGGCTCCTGGCTGCTGGCTGTGCTTGTGAGGTCACAGCAGCCTCAGTGCCTCCTAGGCCAGTCGCAGGCTCCTGGCTGCTGGCTGTGCTTGTGAGGTCACAGCAGCCTCAGTGCCTCCTATGGCAGTGGCAGGCTCCTGGCTGCTGGCTGTGCTGGTGAGGTCACAGCAGCCTCAGTGCCTCATAAGTTAGTCTACAGCGCCTCCTGCTGGCTGTGCTTGTTAGGTCACAGCAGCCTCAGTGCCTCCGAGGCCAGTGTCAGGCTCATGGCTGCTGGCCGAGCTTGGGAGGTCACAGCAGTCTGAGTGCCTCCTAGGCCAGTAGCAGGCTCCTGGCTGCTGGCTGTGCTTGGGAGGTCACAGCAGCCTCCATGCCTCCTTGGCCACTGGCTAGCTCATGGCTGCTGGCGGTGCTTGTGAGGTCACAGCAACCTCAGTGCCTCCTAAGCCAGTGGCAGGCCCCTGACTGCTGGCTGTGCTGGTGAGGTCACAGCAGCCTCAGTGCCTCCTAGGCCAGTGGCAGGCTCATGGCTGCTGGCTGTGTTTGTGAGGTCACAGCAGCCTCAGTGCCTCCTAGGCCAGTGGCAGGCTCTTGGCTGCTGGCTGTGCTTGTGAGGTCACAGCAGCCTCAGGGCCTCATAGGTTAGGGGCAAGCGCCCCCTTCTGTTTGTGCTTGTGAGGTCACAGCAGCCTCCGTTCCCTATAGGCCAGTGGCAGGCTCATAGCTGCTGGCTGTGCTTGTGAGGTCACAGCAGTCCTATTTCCTGATGGGGCCGTGGAAGGCCCCTGTGTGCTGGATGCCTTTTGAGGTCACATTTGTCTCTGTACCTTATAGGTCAGTGGGAGGCCCCTGGCTACTCGCTGTGCTTGTGAGGTCACATCAGCCTCCTTTTCTTGTAGGCCAGTGGCAGACCAATTGCTGCTGGCTGTGCTTGTCAGGTCACAACACTCCTACAGCCTGATTGGCCAGCAGCAGGCCCCTGGCTGCTGGCTGTGCTTGTGAGGTCACAGCAGCCTCAGTGCCTCATAGCACAGTGGCAGGCCCATAGCTGCTGGCTGTGCTTGTGAGGTCACAGCAGCCTCAGTGCCCTATAGGGCAGTGGCAGGCCCTTGGCTGCTGCCTGGGCTCGTGAGGTCACAGCAGCCTCCGTTCCCTTTAGGCCAGTGGCAGGCCCCTGGCTACTGGCTGTGCTTGTCAGGTCACAGCAGTCCTATTGCCTGATAGGCAAGTGGCAGACCCACAGCTGCTGGCTTTGCTTGTGAGGTCACAGCAGCCTCAGTGTCTTATAGGGCAGTGGTAGGCCCCTGTCTGCTGTCTGTGCTTGTGAGGTCACAGCAGCCTCCATGCCTCCTAGGCCAGTGACAGACCCACAGCTCAGTGCTCCTGAGGCCAGTTGTAGGCTCCTAGCTGCTGGCTGTGCTGGTGAGGTCACAGCAGCCTCAATGCCTCCTAGGCCAGTGTCAGGCTCATGGCTGCTTTCTGTGCTTGTGAGGTCACAGCAGCCTCCGTGCCTCAAAGGCCAGTGGCAGGCTCATGGCTGCTTTCTGTGCTTGTCAGGTCACAGCAGCCTCAGTGCTTCTCAGGGCAGTGGCAGGCTCCTGGCTGCTGGCTGTGCTTGTCAGGTGACAGCAGCCTGAGTGCCTCCTAGGCCAGTGGCATGCTCCTGGCTGCTCCTGTGCTTGTGAGGTCACAGCAGCCTCCATGCCTCCTTGGCCACTGGCTAGCTCATGGCTGCTGGCGGTGCTTGTGAGGTCACAGCAACCTCAGTGCCTCCTAAGCCAGTGGCAGGCTCCTGGCTGCTGGCTGTGCTGGTGAGGTCACAGCAGCCTGAGTGCCTCATAAGTTAGTCTACAGCGCCTCCTGCTGGCTGTGCTTGTGAGGTCACAGCAGCCTCCGTGCCTCGTAGGCCAGTGGCAGTCCCCTGGCTGCTGGTTGTGCTTTTGAGGTCACAGCAGCCTCAGTGCCTCCTATGGCAGTGGCAGGCTCCTGGCTGCTGGCTGTGCTGGTGAGGTCACAGCAGCCTGAGTGCCTCATAAGTTAGTCTACAGCGCCTCCTGCTGGCTGTGCTTGTGAGGTCACAGCAGCCTCAGTGCCTCCTAGGCCAGTGGCAGGCTCATGGCTGCTGGCTGAGCTTGGGAGGTCACAGCAGTCTGAGTGCCTCCTAGGCCAGTAGCAGGCTCCTGGCTGCTGGCTGTGCTTGTGAGGTCACAGCAGCCTCAGTGCCTCCTAGGCCAGTCGCAGGCTCCTGGCTGCTGGCTGTGCTTGTGAGGTCACAGCAGCCTCAGTGCCTCCTATGGCAGTGGCAGGCTCCTGGCTGCTGGCTGTGCTGGTGAGGTCACAGCAGCCTCAGTGCCTCATAAGTTAGTCTACAGCGCCTCCTGCTGGCTGTGCTTGTTAGGTCACAGCAGCCTCAGTGCCTCCGAGGCCAGTGTCAGGCTCATGGCTGCTGGCCGAGCTTGGGAGGTCACAGCAGTCTGAGTGCCTCCTAGGCCAGTAGCAGGCTCCTGGCTGCTGGCTGTGCTTGGGAGGTCACAGCAGCCTCCATGCCTCCTTGGCCACTGGCTAGCTCATGGCTGCTGGCGGTGCTTGTGAGGTCACAGCAACCTCAGTGCCTCCTAAGCCAGTGGCAGGCCCCTGACTGCTGGCTGTGCTGGTGAGGTCACAGCAGCCTCAGTGCCTCCTAGGCCAGTGGCAGGCTCATGGCTGCTGGCTGTGTTTGTGAGGTCACAGCAGCCTCAGTGCCTCCTAGGCCAGTGGCAGGCTCTTGGCTGCTGGCTGTGCTTGTGAGGTCACAGCAGCCTCAGGGCCTCATAGGTTAGGGGCAAGCGCCCCCTTCTGTTTGTGCTTGTGAGGTCACAGCAGCCTCCGTTCCCTATAGGCCAGTGGCAGGCTCATAGCTGCTGGCTGTGCTTGTGAGGTCACAGCAGTCCTATTTCCTGATGGGGCCGTGGAAGGCCCCTGTGTGCTGGATGCCTTTTGAGGTCACATTTGTCTCTGTACCTTATAGGTCAGTGGGAGGCCCCTGGCTACTCGCTGTGCTTGTGAGGTCACATCAGCCTCCTTTTCTTGTAGGCCAGTGGCAGACCAATTGCTGCTGGCTGTGCTTGTCAGGTCACAACACTCCTACAGCCTGATTGGCCAGCAGCAGGCCCCTGGCTGCTGGCTGTGCTTGTGAGGTCACAGCAGCCTCAGTGCCTCATAGCACAGTGGCAGGCCCATAGCTGCTGGCTGTGCTTGTGAGGTCACAGCAGCCTCAGTGCCCTATAGGGCAGTGGCAGGCTCTTGGCTGCTGCCTGGGCTCGTGAGGTCACAGCAGCCTCCGTTCCCTTTAGGCCAGTGGCAGGCCCCTGGCTACTGGCTGTGCTTGTCAGGTCACAGCAGTCCTATTGCCTGATAGGCAAGTGGCAGACCCACAGCTGCTGGCTTTGCTTGTGAGGTCACAGCAGCCTCAGTGTCTTATAGGGCAGTGGTAGGCCCCTGTCTGCTGTCTGTGCTTGTGAGGTCACAGCAGCCTCCATGCCTCCTAGGCCAGTGACAGACCCACAGCTCAGTGCTCCTGAGGCCAGTTGTAGGCTCCTAGCTGCTGGCTGTGCTGGTGAGGTCACAGCAGCCTCAATGCCTCCTAGGCCAGTGTCAGGCTCATGGCTGCTTTCTGTGCTTGTGAGGTCACAGCAGCCTCCGTGCCTCAAAGGCCAGTGGCAGGCTCATGGCTGCTTTCTGTGCTTGTCAGGTCACAGCAGCCTCAGTGCTTCTCAGGGCAGTGGCAGGCTCCTGGCTGCTGGCTGTGCTTGTCAGGTGACAGCAGCCTGAGTGCCTCCTAGGCCAGTGGCATGCTCCTGGCTGCTCCTGTGCTTGTGAGGTCACAGCAGCCTCCATGCCTCCTTGGCCACTGGCTAGCTCATGGCTGCTGGCGGTGCTTGTGAGGTCACAGCAACCTCAGTGCCTCCTAAGCCAGTGGCAGGCCCCTGACTGCTGGCTGTGCTGGTGAGGTCACAGCAGCCTCAGTGCCTCCAAGGCCAGTGGCAGGCTCTTGGCTGCTGGCTGTGCTTGTGAGGTCACAGCAGCCTCAGGGCCTCATAGGTTAGGGGCAAGCGCCCCCTTCTGTTTGTGCTTGTGAGGTCACAGCAGCCTCCGTGCCTCGTAGGCCAGTGGCAGTCCCCTGGCTGCTGGTTGTGCTTTTGAGGTCACAGCAGCCTCAGTGCCTCCTATGGCAGTGGCAGGCTCCTGGCTGCTGGCTGTGCTTGTGAGGTCACAGCAGCCTCAGTGCCTCATAAGTTAGTCTACAGCGCCTCCTGCTGGCTGTGCTTGTGAGGTCACAGCAGCTTCAGTGCCTCCTAGGCCAGTGGCAGGCTCATGGCTGCTGGCTGAGCTTGGGAGGTCACAGCAGTCTGAGTGCCTCCTAGGCCAGTAGCAGGCTCCTGGCTGCTGGCTGTGCTTGTGAGGTCACAGCAGCCTCAGTGCCTCCTATGGCAGTGGCAGGCTCCTGGCTGCTGGCTGTGCTGGTGAGGTCACAGCAGCCTCAGTGCCTCATAAGTAAGTCTACAGCGCCTCCTGCTGGCTGTGCTTGTTAGGTCACAGCAGCCTCAGTGCCTCCGAGGCCAGTGTCAGGCTCATGGCTGCTGGCCGAGCTTGGGAGGTCACAGCAGTCTGAGTGCCTCCTAGGCCAGTAGCAGGCTCCTGGCTGCTGGCTGTGCTTGGGAGGTCACAGCAGCCTGAGTGCCTCCTAGGCCAGTGGCAGGCTCATGGATGTTGGATGTGCTTGTGAGGTCACAGCAGCCTCAGTGCCTCATAGCACAGTGGCAGGCCCATAGCTGCTGGCTGTGCTTGTGAGGTCACAGCAGCCTCAGTGCCCTATAGGGCAGTGGCAGGCCCTTGGCTGCTGCCTGGGCTCGTGAGGTCACAGCAGCCTCCGTTCCCTTTAGGCCAGTGGCAGGCCCCTGGCTACTGGCTGTGCTTGTCAGGTCACAGCAGTCCTATTGCCTGATAGGCAAGTGGCAGACCCACAGCTGCTGGCTTTGCTTGTGAGGTCACAGCAGCCTCAGTGTCTTATAGGGCAGTGGCAGGCCCCTGTCTGCTGTCTGTGCTTGTGAGGTCACAGCAGCCTCCATGCCTCCTAGGCCAGTGACAGACCCACAGCTCAGTGCTCCTGAGGCCAGTTGTAGGCTCCTAGCTGCTGGCTGTGCTGGTGAGGTCACAGCAGCCTCAATGCCTCCTAGGCCAGTGTCAGGCTCATGGCTGCTTTCTGTGCTTGTGAGGTCACAGCAGCCTCCGTGCCTCAAAGGCCAGTGGCAGGCTCATGGCTGCTTTCTGTGCTTGTCAGGTGACAGCAGCCTGAGTGCCTCCTAGGCCAGTGGCATGCTCCTGGCTGCTCCTGTGCTTGTGAGGTCACAGCAGCCTCCATGCCTCCTTGGCCACTGGCTATCTCATGGCTGCTGGCGGTGCTGGTGAGGTCACAGCAGCCTCAGTGCCTCCAAGGCCAGTGGCAGGCTCTTGGCTGCTGGCTGTGCTTGTGAGGTCACAGCACCCTCAGTGCCTCATAGGGCAGTGGCAGGCTCATGGCTGCTGGCTGTGCTTGTGAGGTCACAGCAGCCTCAGCGCCTCCCAGGCGACTGGCAAGCTCATGGCTGCTGGCTGTGCTTGGGAGGTCACAGCAGCCTCCGTGCCTGATAAGCCACTGGTAGGCTAATGGTTGCTAGGTGTGCTTGTGAGGTCACAGTAGCCTCAGTGCCTCCTAGGCCAGTGGCAGGCTCTTGGCTGCTGGCTGTGCTTGTGAGGTCACAGCACCCTCAGTGCCCCATAGGGCAGTGGCAGGCTCTTGGCTGCTGGCTGTGCTTGTGAGGTCACAGCAGCCTCAGGGCCTCATAGGTTAGGGGCAAGCGCCCCCTTCTGTTTGTGCTTGTGAGGTCACAGCAGCCTCCGTGCCTCGTAGGCCAGTGGCAGTCCCCTGGCTGCTGGTTGTGCTTTTGAGGTCACAGCAGCCTCAGTGCCTCCTATGGCAGTGGCAGGCTCATGGCTGCTGGCTGTGCTGGTGAGGTCACAGCAGCCTGAGTGCCTCATAAGTTAGTCTACAGCGCCTCCTGCTGGCTGTGCTTGTGAGGTCACAGCAGCTTCAGTGCCTCCTAGGCCAGTGGCAGGCTCATGGCTGCTGGCTGAGCTTGGGAGGTCACAGCAGTCTGAGTGCCTCCTAGGCCAGTAGCAGGCTCCTGGCTGCTGGCTGTGCTTGTGAGGTCACAGCAGCCTCAGTGCCTCCTATGGCAGTGGCAGGCTCCTGGCTGCTGGCTGTGCTGGTGAGGTCACAGCAGCCTCAGTGCCTCATAAGTTAGTCTACAGCGCCTCCTGCTGGCTGTGCTTGTTAGGTCACAGCAGCCTCAGTGCCTCCTAGGCCAGTGGCAGGCTCATGGCTGCTGGCCGAGCTTGGGAGGTCACAGCAGTCTGAGTGCCTCCTAGGCCAGTAGCAGGCTCCTGGCTGCTGGCTGTGCTTGGGAGGTCACAGCAGCCTGAGTGCCTCCTAGGCCAGTGGCAGGCTCATGGATGTTGGATGTGCTTGTGAGGTCACAGCAGCCTCAGTGCCTCATAGCACAGTGGCAGGCCCATAGCTGCTGGCTGTGCTTGTGAGGTCACAGCAGCCTCAGTGCCCTATAGGGCAGTGGCAGGCCCTTGGCTGCTGCCTGGGCTCGTGAGGTCACAGCAGCCTCCGTTCCCTTTAGGCCAGTGGCAGGCCCCTGGCTACTGGCTGTGCTTGTCAGGTCACAGCAGTCCTATTGCCTGATAGGCAAGTGGCAGACCCACAGCTGCTGGCTTTGCTTGTGAGGTCACAGCAGCCTCAGTGTCTTATAGGGCAGTGGCAGGCCCCTGTCTGCTGTCTGTGCTTGTGAGGTCACAGCAGCCTCCATGCCTCCTAGGCCAGTGACAGACCCACAGCTCAGTGCTCCTGAGGCCAGTTGTAGGCTCCTAGCTGCTGGCTGTGCTGGTGAGGTCACAGCAGCCTCAATGCCTCATAGCACAGTGTCAGGCTCATGGCTGCTTTCTGTGCTTGTGAGGTCACAGCAGCCTCCGTGCCTCAAAGGCCAGTGGCAGGCTCATGGCTGCTTTCTGTGCTTGTCAGGTGACAGCAGCCTGAGTGCCTCCTAGGCCAGTGGCATGCTCCTGGCTGCTCCTGTGCTTGTGAGGTCACAGCAGCCTCCATGCCTCCTTGGCCACTGGCTATCTCATGGCTGCTGGCGGTGCTGGTGAGGTCACAGCAGCCTCAGTGCCTCCAAGGCCAGTGGCAGGCTCTTGGCTGCTGGCTGTGCTTGTGAGGTCACAGCACCCTCAGTGCCTCATAGGGCAGTGGCAGGCTCATGGCTGCTGGCTGTGCTTGTGAGGTCAGAGCAGCCTCAGTGCCTCCCAGGCGACTGGCAAGCTCATGGCTGCTGGCTGTGCTTGGGAGGTCACAGCAGCCTCCGTGCCTGATAAGCCACTGGTAGGCTAATGGTTGCTAGGTGTGCTTGTGAGGTCACAGTAGCCTCAGTGCCTCCTAGGCCAGTGGCAGGCTCTTGGCTGCTGGCTGTGCTTGTGAGGTCACAGCACCCTCAGTGCCCCATAGGGCAGTGGCAGGCTCTTGGCTGCTGGCTGTGCTTGTGAGGTCACAGCAGGCTCAGGGCCTCATAGGTTAGGGGCAAACGCCCCCTTCTGTTTGTGCTTGTGAGGTCACAGCAGCCTCCGTGCCTCGTAGGCCAGTGGCAGTCCCCTGGCTGCTGGTTGTGCTTTTGAGGTCACAGCAGCCTCAGTGCCTCCTATGGCAGTGACAGGCTCCTGGCTGCTGGCTGTGCTGGTGAGGTCACAGCAGCCTGAGTGCCTCATAAGTTAGTCTACAGCGCCTCCTGCTGGCTGTGCTTGTGAGGTCACAGCAGCCTCAGTGCCTCCTAGGCCAGTGGCAGGCTCATGGCTGCTGGCTGAGCTTGGGAGGTCACAGCAGTCTGAGAGCCTCCTAGGCCAGTAGCAGGCTCCTGGCTGCTGGCTGTGCTTGTGAGGTCACAGCAGCCTCAGTGCCTCCTATGGCAGTGGCAGGCTCCTGGCTGCTGGCTGTGCTGGTGAGGTCACAGCAGCCTCAGTGCCTCATAAGTTAGTCTACAGCGCCTCCTGCTGGCTGTGCTTGTGAGGTCACAGCAGCCTCAGTGCCTCCTAGGCCAGTGGCAGGCTCATGGCTGCTGGCTGAGCTTGGGAGGTCACAGCAGTCTGAGTGCCTCCTAGGCCAGTAGCAGGCTCCTGGCTGCTGGCTGTGCTTGTGAGGTCACAGCAGCCTCAGTGCCTCCAAGGCCAGTGGCAGGCTCCTGGCTGCTGGCTGTGCTTGTGAGGTCACAGCACCCTCAGTGCCTCATAGGGCAGTGGCAGGCTCATGGCTGCTGGCTGTGTTTGTGAGGTCACAGCAGCCTCAGTGCCTCCCAGGCGACTGGCAAGCTCCTGGCTGCTGGCTGTGCTTGGGAGGTCACAGCAGCCTCCGTGCCTGATAAGCCACTGGTAGGCTAATGGTTGCTAGGTGTGCTTGTGAGGTCACAGTAGCCTCAGTACCTCCTAGGGCAGTGTCAAGCCCCTGTCTGCTGGCTGTGCTTGTGAGGTCACAGCAGCCTCAGTGCCTCCTAGGCCAGTGGCAGGCTCATGGCTGCTGGCTGTGCTTGTGAGGTCACAGCAGCCTCAGGGCCTCATAGGTTAGGGGCAAGCGCCCCCTTCTGTTTGTGCTTGTCAGGTCACAGCAGCCTGAATGCCTCCTAGGCCAGTGACAGACCCAAAGCTGCTGGCTGTGCTTGTGACGTCACAGCAGTCCAATTGCCTGATAGGTCAGTGGCAGGCCAATGGCTGCTGGCTGTCCTGTTGACGTCACAGCAGTCTGAGTGACTGATAGGCCAGTGGCAGGCCTCTGGGTGCTGGCTTTTTTTGTGACGTCACAGCAGCCTCAGTGCCTCATAGGCCAGTGGTATGCCCTTGCTGCTGGCTGCTGGCTGTGCTTGTGAGGTCATAGCAGGTCTGTTGCCTGATAGGCCACTGGCACGCCTCTGTCTGCTAGCTGCATTTTGAGGTCACCTTTGTCATAGTGCCTCACTGGGCAGTGAGAGCTCCATGCCTGCTGGCTGCGTTATGAGGTCACGTTTGTCTTGGGGCCTCATAGGGCAGTTGGATGCCCATGCCTGCTGGCTGTGCTTGTGAGGTACAGCAGACTTATTGCCTGATAGGTTAGTGGCAGGCCCTTGGCTGCTTGGTGTGCTTGTGAGGTCACAGCAGCCTCAGTGCCTGATAGGCCCGTGGGAGGCCAATGGCTGCTTGGTGTGCTTTTGAGGTCACAGCAGCCTCCGTGCCTCCTAGGCCAGTGGAGGCCCGTAGCTGCTGGCTGTGCTTGTAAGGTAACAGCAGTCCTATTTCCTGATAGGCCTGTGGCAGGCCTCTGTCTGCTGGCTGCCTTTTGAGGTCATATTTGTCTCTGTATCTTATAGGGCAGTGGCAGGATCCTGGCTGCTGGCTGTGCTTGTGAGGTCACAGCAGCCTCAGTGCCTCCTAGGCCAGTGTCAGGCTCATGGTTGCTGGCTGTGCTGGTGAGGTCACAGCAGCCTCAGTGCCTCCGAGGCCAGTGGCAGGCTCCTGGCTGCTGGCTGTGTTTGTGAGGTCACAGCAGCCTCAGTGCCTCCTAGGCCAGTGGCAGGCTCATGGCTGCTGGCTGTGCTTGTGAGGTCACAGCAGCCTCAGTGCCTCCGAGGCCAGTAGCAGGCTCATGGCTGCTGGCCTAGCTTGGGAGGTCACAGCAGCCTCAGTGCCTCATAAGTTAGTCTACAGCGCCTCCTGCTGGCTGTGCTTGTAAGGTAACAGCAGTCCTATTTCCTGATAGGCCTGTGGCAGGCCTCTGTCTGCTGGCTGCCTTTTGAGGTCATATTTGTCTCTGTATCTTATAGGGCAGTGGCAGGATCCTGGCTGCTGGCTGTGCTTGTGAGGTCACAGCAGCCTCCATGCCTCCTAGGCCAGTGACAGACCCACAGCTCAGTGCTCCTGAGGCCAGTTGTAGGCTCCTAGCTGCTGGCTGTGCTGGTGAGGTCACAGCAGCCTCAATGCCTCCTAGGCCAGTGGCAGGCTCCTGGCTGCTGGCTGTGACTGTGAGGTCACAGCAGCCTCACTGCCTCCTATGCCAGTGTCAGGCTCCTGGCTGCTGGCTGCGCTTGTGAGGTCACAGCAGCCTCAGTGCCTCCTAGGCCAGTGGCAGGCCCATAGCTGCTGGCTGTGCTTGTCAGGTCACAGCAGTCCTATTCCTGATAGGCCAGTTCAAGGCCAATGACTGCTGTGAGGTCAGAGAAGCCTCCGTGCCCTATAGGCCAGTGGCAGGCCCCTGTCTGCTGTCTGTGCTCGTGAGGTCACAGCAGCCTCAGTGCTTCACAGGCCAATGGCAGGCCCCTGTCTGCTGCCTGTGCTTGTGAGGTGACAGCAGCCTCCGTGCCCTTTATGGCAGTGGCAGGCCCGTGACAGTGTGCTGTGCTTGTGAGGTCAGAGCAGTGTCAGCGCCTCATCAGGCAGTGGCAGGCCCCTGGCTGCTGGCTGTGCTTGTGAGGTCACAGCAGCCTCCATGCCTCCTAGGCCAGTGACAGACCCACAGCTCAGTGCTCCTGAGGCCAGTTGTAGGCTCCTAGCTGCTGGCTGTGCTGGTGAGGTCACAGCAGCCTCAATGCCTCCTAGGCCAGTGTCAGGCTCATGGCTGCTTTCTGTGCTTGTGAGGTCACAGCAGCCTCCGTGCCTCAAAGGCCAGTGGCAGGCTCATGGCTGCTGGCTGTGCTGGTGAGGTCACAGCAGCCTCAGTGCCTCCTAGGCCAGTGTCAGGCTCATGACTGCTTTCTGTGCTTGTGAGGTCACAGCAGCCTCCGTGCCTCAAAGGCCAGTGGCAGGCTCATGGCTGCTTTCTGTGCTTGTCAGGTCACAGCAGCCTCAGTGCTTCTCAGGGCAGTGGCAGGCTCCTGGCTGCTGGCTGTGCTTGTCAGGTGACAGCAGCCTGAGTGCCTCCTAGGCCAGTGGCATGCTCCTGGCTGCTCCTGTGCTTGTGAGGTCACAGCAGCCTCCATGCCTCCTTGGCCACTGGCTAGCTCATGGCTGCTGGCGGTGCTTGTGAGGTCACAGCAACCTCAGTGCCTCCTAAGCCAGTGGCAGGCCCCTGACTGCTGGCTGTGCTGGTGAGGTCACAGCAGCCTCAGTGCCTCCGAGGCCAGTGGCAGGCTCATGGCTGCTGGCTGTGTTTGTGAGGTCACAGCAGCCTGAGTGCCTCCAAGGCCAGTGGCAGGCTCATGGCTGCTGGCTGTGTTTGTGAGGTCACAGCAGCCTCAGTGCCTCCTAGGCCAGTGGCAGGCTCTTGGCTGCTGGCTGTGCTTGTGAGGTCACAGCACCCTCAGTGCCTCATAGGGCAGTGGCAGGCTCATGGCTGCTGGCTGTGCTTGTGAGGTCAGAGCAGCCTCAGTGCCTCCCAGGCGACTGGCAAGCTCATGGCTGCTGGCTGTGCTTGTGAGGTCACAGCAGCCTCAGTGCCTCCTAGGCCAGTGGCAGGCTCATGGCTGCTGGCTGAGCTTGGGAGGTCACAGCAGTCTGAGTGCCTCCTAGGCCAGTAGCAGGCTCCTGGCTGCTGGCTGTGCTTGTGAGGTCACAGCAGCCTCAGTGCCTCCAAGGCCAGTGGCAGGCTCCTGGCTGCTTTCTGTGCTTGTCAGGTCACAGCACCCTCAGTGCCTCATAGGGCAGTGGCAGGCTCATGGCTGCTGGCTGTGTTTGTGAGGTCACAGCAGCCTCAGTGCCTCCCAGGCGACTGGCAAGCTCCTGGCTGCTGGCTGTGCTTGGGAGGTCACAGCAGCCTCCGTGCCTGATAAGCCACTGGTAGGCTAATGGTTGCTAGGTGTGCTTGTGAGGTCACAGTAGCCTCAGTACCTCCTAGGGCAGTGTCAAGCCCCTGTCTGCTGGCTGTGCTTGTGAGGTCACAGCAGCCTCAGTGCCTCCTAGGCCAGTGGCAGGCTCATGGCTGCTGGCTGTGCTTGTGAGGTCACAGCAGCCTCAGGGCCTCATAGGTTAGGGGCAAGCGCCCCCTTCTGTTTGTGCTTGTCAGGTCACAGCAGCCTGAATGCCTCCTAGGCCAGTGACAGACCCACAGCTGCTGGCTGTGCTTGTGACGTCACAGCAGTCCAATTGCCTGATAGGTCAGTGGCAGGCCAATGGCTGCTGGCTGTCCTGTTGACGTCACAGCAGTCTGAGTGACTGATAGGCCAGTGGCAGGCCTCTGGGTGCTGGCTTTTTTTGTGACGTCACAGCAGCCTCAGTGCCTCATAGGCCAGTGGTATGCCCTTGCTGCTGGCTGCTGGCTGTGCTTGTGAGGTCATAGCAGGTCTGTTGCCTGATAGGCCACTGGCACGCCTCTGTCTGCTAGCTGCATTTTGAGGTCACCTTTGTCATAGTGCCTCACTGGGCAGTGAGAGCTCCATGCCTGCTGGCTGCGTTATGAGGTCACGTTTGTCTTGGGGCCTCATAGGGCAGTTGGATGCCCATGCCTGCTGGCTGTGCTTGTGAGGTACAGCAGACTTATTGCCTGATAGGTTAGTGGCAGGCCCTTGGCTGCTTGGTGTGCTTGTGAGGTCACAGCAGCCTCAGTGCCTGATAGGCCCGTGGGAGGCCAATGGCTGCTTGGTGTGCTTTTGAGGTCACAGCAGCCTCCGTGCCTCCTAGGCCAGTGGAGGCCCGTAGCTGCTGGCTGTGCTTGTAAGGTAACAGCAGTCCTATTTCCTGATAGGCCTGTGGCAGGCCTCTGTCTGCTGGCTGCCTTTTGAGGTCATATTTGTCTCTGTATCTTATAGGGCAGTGGCAGGATCCTGGCTGCTGGCTGTGCTTGTGAGGTCACAGCAGCCTCAGTGCCTCCTAGGCCAGTGTCAGGCTCATGGTTGCTGGCTGTGCTGGTGAGGTCACAGCAGCCTCAGTGCCTCCGAGGCCAGTGGCAGGCTCCTGGCTGCTGGCTGTGTTTGTGAGGTCACAGCAGCCTCAGTGCCTCCTAGGCCAGTGGCAGGCTCATGGCTGCTGGCTGTGCTTGTGAGGTCACAGCAGCCTCAGTGCCTCCGAGGCCAGTAGCAGGCTCATGGCTGCTGGCCTAGCTTGGGAGGTCACAGCAGCCTCAGTGCCTCATAAGTTAGTCTACAGCGCCTCCTGCTGGCTGTGCTTGTAAGGTAACAGCAGTCCTATTTCCTGATAGGCCTGTGGCAGGCCTCTGTCTGCTGGCTGCCTTTTGAGGTCATATTTGTCTCTGTATCTTATAGGGCAGTGGCAGGATCCTGGCTGCTGGCTGTGCTTGTGAGGTCACAGCAGCCTCCATGCCTCCTAGGCCAGTGACAGACCCACAGCTCAGTGCTCCTGAGGCCAGTTGTAGGCTCCTAGCTGCTGGCTGT
This sequence comes from Dromaius novaehollandiae, assembly GCF_036370855.1. Taxonomy (NCBI): domain Eukaryota; kingdom Metazoa; phylum Chordata; class Aves; order Casuariiformes; family Dromaiidae; genus Dromaius; species Dromaius novaehollandiae. The sequence continues at coordinate 989,421 of NW_026991446.1, forward strand.
GCTGGTGAGGTCACAGCAGCCTCAATGCCTCCTAGGCCAGTGGCAGGCTCCTGGCTGCTGGCTGTGACTGTGAGGTCACAGCAGCCTCACTGCCTCCTATGCCAGTGTCAGGCTCCTGGCTGCTGGCTGCGCTTGTGAGGTCACAGCAGCCTCAGTGCCTCCTAGGCCAGTGGCAGGCCCATAGCTGCTGGCTGTGCTTGTCAGGTCACAGCAGTCCTATTCCTGATAGGCCAGTTCAAGGCCAATGACTGCTGTGAGGTCAGAGAAGCCTCCGTGCCCTATAGGCCAGTGGCAGGCCCCTGTCTGCTGTCTGTGCTCGTGAGGTCACAGCAGCCTCAGTGCTTCACAGGCCAATGGCAGGCCCCTGTCTGCTGCCTGTGCTTGTGAGGTGACAGCAGCCTCCGTGCCCTTTATGGCAGTGGCAGGCCCGTGACAGTGTGCTGTGCTTGTGAGGTCAGAGCAGTGTCAGCGCCTCATCAGGCAGTGGCAGGCCCCTGGCTGCTGGCTGTGCTTGTGAGGTCACAGCAGCCTCCATGCCTCCTAGGCCAGTGACAGACCCACAGCTCAGTGCTCCTGAGGCCAGTTGTAGGCTCCTAGCTGCTGGCTGTGCTGGTGAGGTCACAGCAGCCTCAATGCCTCCTAGGCCAGTGTCAGGCTCATGGCTGCTTTCTGTGCTTGTGAGGTCACAGCAGCCTCCGTGCCTCAAAGGCCAGTGGCAGGCTCATGGCTGCTGGCTGTGCTGGTGAGGTCACAGCAGCCTCAGTGCCTCCTAGGCCAGTGTCAGGCTCATGACTGCTTTCTGTGCTTGTGAGGTCACAGCAGCCTCCGTGCCTCAAAGGCCAGTGGCAGGCTCATGGCTGCTTTCTGTGCTTGTCAGGTCACAGCAGCCTCAGTGCTTCTCAGGGCAGTGGCAGGCTCCTGGCTGCTGGCTGTGCTTGTCAGGTGACAGCAGCCTGAGTGCCTCCTAGGCCAGTGGCATGCTCCTGGCTGCTCCTGTGCTTGTGAGGTCACAGCAGCCTCCATGCCTCCTTGGCCACTGGCTAGCTCATGGCTGCTGGCGGTGCTTGTGAGGTCACAGCAACCTCAGTGCCTCCTAAGCCAGTGGCAGGCCCCTGACTGCTGGCTGTGCTGGTGAGGTCACAGCAGCCTCAGTGCCTCCGAGGCCAGTGGCAGGCTCATGGCTGCTGGCTGTGTTTGTGAGGTCACAGCAGCCTGAGTGCCTCCAAGGCCAGTGGCAGGCTCATGGCTGCTGGCTGTGTTTGTGAGGTCACAGCAGCCTCAGTGCCTCCTAGGCCAGTGGCAGGCTCTTGGCTGCTGGCTGTGCTTGTGAGGTCACAGCACCCTCAGTGCCTCATAGGGCAGTGGCAGGCTCATGGCTGCTGGCTGTGCTTGTGAGGTCACAGCAGCCTCAGTGCCTCCCAGGCGACTGGCAAGCTCATGGCTGCTGGCTGGGCTTGTGATGTCACAGCAGCCTCCGTGCCTGATAAGCCACTGGTAGGCTAATGGTTGCTAGGTGTGCTTGTGAGGTCACAGTAGCCTGAGTGCCTCCTAGGCCGGTAGCAGGCTCACAGCTGCTGGCTGTGCTTGTGAGGTCACAGCAGCCTCACTGCCTCCTACGCCAGTGGCAGACTCATGGCTGCTGGCTGCGCTTGTGAGGTCACAGCAGCCTCAGTGCCTCCTAGGCCAGTGGCAGGCTCCTGGCTGCTGGCTGTGCTTGTCAGGTCACAGCAGTCCTATTCCTGATAGGCCCGTGGGAGGCCTGTCTGCTGGCTGCCTTTTGAGGTCACATTTGTCTCTGTACCTTATAGGGCAGTGGGAGGCCGCTGGCTACTCGCTGTGCTTGTGAGGTCACATCAGCCTCCTTTTCCTGTAGGCCAGTGGCAGACCCACAGCTGCTGGCTTTGCTTGTGACGTCACAGCAGCCTCAGTGTCTTACAGGCAGTGGCAGGCTCATGGCTGCTGGCTGTGCTTGTGAGGTCACAGCAGCCTGAGTGCCTCCTAGGCCAGTGGCAGGCTCCTGGCTGCTGGCTGTGACTGTGAGGGCAGATCAGTGTCAGCGCCTCATCGGGCAGTGGAAGGCCAATGGCTGCTGGCTGTGTTTGTGAGGTCACATCAGCCTCCGTTCCCTATAGGCCAGTGGCAGGCCCTTCACTGCTGGCTGTGCTTGTGAGCTCACAGCAGTGTCAGCGCCTCATCAGGCAGTGGAAGGCCCCTGGCTGCTGGCTGTGCTTGTGAGCTCACAGCAGTCCTATTGCCTGATAGGTCTGTGGCAGGCCAATGGCTGCTGGCTGTGCTTGTGAGGTCACAGCAGTCTGTGTGACTGATAGGCCAGTGGCAGGCCTCTGGGTGCTGGCTGATTTTGTGAGGTCACAGCAGCCTCAGTGCCTCATATGCCAGTGCGATGCCCTGGCTGCTGGCTGCTGGCTGTGCTTGTGAGGTCACAGCAGTCCTGTTGCCTGATAGGCCAGTGGCAGGCCCATGGCTGCTGGCTGCGTTTTGAGGTCACCTTTGTCTTAGTGCCTCATTGGCCAGTGGGATGCCCATGGCTGCTGGCTGTACTTGTGATGTCACGGAAGTACCAGTGCCTGATAGGGCAGTGACAGCTCCATGCCTGCTGGCTGCGTTATGAGGTCACTTTTGTCTCGGGGCCTCATAGGGCAGTTGGATGCCCATGCCTGCTGGCCGTGCTTGTGAGGTCACAGCAGTCCTGTTGCCTGATAGGCCAGTTCAAGGCCAATGACTGCTGTGAGGTCAGAGAAGCCTCAGTGCCCTATAGGCCAGTGGGAGGCCCATAGCTGCTGGCTGTGCTTGTAAGGTCACAGCAGCCTCAGTGCCCTATAGGGCAGTTTCAGGCCCATACATGCTGGCTGTGCTTGTGAGGTCACAGCAGCCTCAGTGCTTCACAGGCCAATGGCAGGCCCCTGGCTGCTGGCTGTGCTTGTGAGGTCACAGCAGCCTCCGTGCCCTTAATGGCAGTGGCAGGCCCGTGACAGTGTGCTGTGCTTGTGAATAATTTGTAGTACAGAGGATCTGACAATGAAGGATAATCCTCTTTTTGCGAATCTGAAGGGCTATAAAGCCCTGCTCTCTCTTGGCATGGCTCGGGCAACAGTTTGTGGTGTTTTAGGGGCGGCACTAATTGCTGCCCGGTGGGGGAGGCAAGGTGATAAAAAGACCATTGAGTCCTTGGGAGAACACATAAGAAACTCCCAGAGTCGAGCCAAAGAGACAATCGAGTTCTTGCAAGACTCCCGGAGTCGAGCCAAAGAGACAGTTGAGTCTTTGCAAGAACAGGTAAGAAACTTGCAAAGTCAACTCACTGCGGAGCGCAACCATACTCAGCGGCTTCACATAATCTTATCGGACTCACTAGACCGAGAGAGAATCCTGCGGTCTGAATTGGAAGAAAACAGGCGGGGGGTTAATGATAGTGAACCGGGATTCTCGAATTTGGCCGAACTAGACGGAAAACAGGCATCTGATCTAAAATCCATATATCCAATTAAAGAATTAGAAGACAGCAGGAACTGCTTTTATCCTGGAGATGGGAATGTAGTAATGAGACCCTTGATTAAAACGGAAACCACTGACAATGGTCAGGGGGGTATTCAACGACGTACCACGCGTATTATCCCCTATTCCCCTCAGGACTTGGCTAAAATACAGGAAAAATACTCCCGGGGCTCCCGGGAAACTGAAACTGAGTATGTGTGGAGAGTCTCCCTCACCGGGGGGGATCGCATTCTGCTGAGCGAAGATGAAGCTAGAGGATATTGGGGACCCAGAGTCTTTCTAACCACAAATGATAACAGGGAACCATGGTCCTTGACCCAGAGGGTAGCCTACTGGGCAGGAGGATTAGACCCAATGGAAAGAGGAGACCCTTTTTCTATTAAAACACCCACAGCGGGCCACATTCTGGAAAGCGTGCAGAAAACTGCTTGCCTCCAATTGATGCATGACCGTTTGCTGCTTCCGCAGCAGCCCTCCCCCATGCAGTGTGTGGCAGACCCCGAGAGGTTACATCCTCTGATCAGGGGACTTCCTGATGCTGTTCAGCTGCAAGACCGATTACGAACTCCCCGACCGAGACGAAGGGGAGGCCCCCCCGACATGACTTGGGGGGAGGTGGCACAGGAGCTAATTAATTACGGAAGGCGTATGGGATTCACTGGCCAGGGGGAAACAAAGCATAAAGCAGAAATAAGAAGAGTTGAGGAAAGTGGGAGGCAATATAAATCACTGCAACACCCACATCCTGGGAAACCGGTACGGGTGTTGGATAGCAGGAGACAATTATTATGGGCAGAAGGCATTTCAAAGGGAATTCCCAGAGAAGTCATGGATAGGTTACCAACTCCCAACCTGGAAGGTTTGGTAAGAAGTTGGGACAGGATAAGGGGAACCCCATCTTCCTCAAACCCCAAAGTTCCTCCTCCCTTATCCCAAGACCCCGTCTGCACCCCAGGACTCTTAAAAAGAACCCTGAGACCGCACAATCCCGGATGGGCGTGACGAATATCTGATGCAGTAACTAAAGTCAATGGACGATGGGGAGTAAATGGCTGCCCCAGACTCGCTGCTTTTTGCCCTAATCCTCCATCCCTCTTACCTGGGACTGGGGAGAATAAGAAACCGAGGAATCCCTTGTATTACCCGGGACAACCGGTTCTAGTGGACTTACCCACTGTGGGACAAATACCTCTAGTACTAAAAGCTTCAAAAAATCTGTATGCATGGGTAGCTACTGATGCCCATGGGAAAGATCATAGAATCCATGCCAGGTGGATCCTCCCTTCCTTTTAGGTCAACAATGTAAAAGGAAGAGGGCACTGGGGAAGAAGACTTGTCTTATGTTGAGCTTGAGTGTCCTCAACGATACTACCTGTGGTAGTTATAACAGTTATTTTTATCATTTTTTGTAATTGTGTGCTGCGATCATAATTAGCTTTATTGTTGAAAACACAACAGCCAAGAATGGCATTCTTAACCTGTGTTGGAAAGATACTTCTTGTCTTAATGTGCTTATATGTGCTATGGCAAACCTACCACCAGAATACACTTCTGGGGCTTGGTATTGTACCGGCCAAATAGGTGATGGGGCAACCACCTTCTTCAGCCCTCTGGGCAACAGAGGTGCAACTTACTTTCAATTCCCACCAGGGATAAACGGGCCATTTGCTCAGGGCATTGGAGCTAAGAAGGGGCATTACTGGATATGCAGGCACACAGCATATACATTTTTACCCACGGGGTGGTTGGGAATTTGTTATATAGGGGTTATCAGACCTTTGTTTTTCCTTTTGCCAGAAACAAGTGGACCTCGGTTAGGCATAAAGGTATATGATAACCTTGGAGACAGAAGTGTTGCCTGTAAGACGCGATCCATTAAGGGAAATTTGGGCGGGACGCAAAAATGGGGAAATAATCAGACTACAAGCGGCTCTAGAAATTATTACCAACAAAACCGCTGACACAATAGATCTTCTAACTTGGCAATCCCAACAGATGCGCACGGCAATCCTTCAGCACCACATGGTTTTTAGATTACCTGTTAGCTGAAGAGGGAGAAGTGTGTGGGAAATTAAATATTCCTAACTGTTGTTTGGAAATAGATGATGTAGGCGAAGTAGTTCTCCAGTTAACCAAAGATATCAGAAAAATAGCCCACGTCCTCGTCCAAACCTGGAATGGCTGGAGTGGCGATTTGTAGTCCTGGTTACTGGGGGCACCGTGGGTGAAACAGTTAATATTGTATTTGTTAGGTGCAGTTGCCGCCTTAATGTTCTTGTATAATTCCTTGCTTTGTTCAATTAATCGGACATGTTGTGTCAAATATGCAATTTGTTCCTACCACCTTGCCGGACGGCATAAAGAAAATCCGTGCCATCCATTGGCCGTGGCCAACCACAGTACCCATCATTTCCCAGTTTCTCCTGAAGGAGGAAATTGCATATTGACATCCACAGCGCATTTGCCAGCTGTTTTATGCCTATTGTAACAATCCTACCTCATTAACTCAGTTTTGATGTCTGTTTTGTAAAGTTAAATGTTGTTGAAGTTGTTAAAGAATAAGCTTGCATTGAGCAAGACCTCTGTTTAATCACTGTTAAGCACTTTATTTTTTACCCAAACCCATGTTGTTCCCACGACTTCCCCCCCGTCCCTAATTCTCTCTCCTTTCCTTGCTTGCTTGCTTGCTTTCTTTCTCTCTCTCTCTCTCCTGCTGCCAAGCTGCAATGTTGAGACACGGGGTGGTGTAGAGGACCGGTACTAAATGCGGTTTTGTCTTGACATTGCTGCTGCTGCTGCAAAGCTGCCGCTGCCAAGGTGTGTCGGGCAATGCCGCGCTGGCGCCCCCGGGAGCCGTCTGCGAAGTAAACAACCTCGTGCACCTGCACAGGGTAAAAAGGGTGCGAAAAGGGCAGAAGGGCGTCTCTAGGGCACGAACCGCACGTACTCATTTGCCATCTGCGCATGAGCAGGAGACCCCCAGATACCCCAGCCCATTTCTGGAAGGTTCCGAGAGGGCGGACTGCGCATGACGGTTAATCTGCATGGGAAGCGAGGAAGCACCTCCCAGAGGCCGGGCAAGAACCTATAAAAACTGCAGACTGTGTGAATGGGGGGGCTTGCTTGCGACGACTGAAGAACTCGAGCAGAGTCAGCGGAACCAGACGGGAGCTTCCCCCCTCTGCCCCCCCGCCCCGCCGCAAGGACTCCCAAAAGAAGAGGACCAACGGGACGCCGCTGGATCCACGGGTGGTGATATCTTTCTCTCTCTCTCTTCCCCTTTTCCTCTCTTTTTCCCTAAACGTGTGACGCGGGACATGTCTCGTTAGTTGATTCCATTTTGCCTTAATAAATCTTAAACTGGTTGGCTGGTGTCGTTTTCACCTTAATTGAGTGCAAGGGCATCACGAACTTGGTCGTTGGTCCTAAGGGGAGGGAGGTCGTCCTGAACGACTCCTTTTGGGCCGCGACACATGTCTGATAGGTCACTGGCAGGCCCATAGCTGCTGGCTGTGCTTGTGAGGTCACAGCAGTCCTACAGCCTGATAGGCCAGTGGCAGACCCACAGCTGCTGGCTTTGCTTGTGAGGTCACAGCAGCCTCAGTGTCTTATAGGGCAGTGGCAGGCCCCTGTCTGCTGGCTGTGCTTGTGAGGTCACAGCAGCCTCAGTGTCTCATAGGGCAGTGGCAGGCACGTGGCTGCTGGCTGTGCTTTTCAGGTTACAGAAGCTTCAGTGCCAGGTATGCCAGTTCGAGGCCAATGACTGCTGGGTGGACTTGTGAGGTCAGAGAAGCCTCAGTGCCCTATAGGGCAGTGGCAGGCCCATAGCTGCTCACTGGGCTTCTGAGGTCACAGCAGCCTCCATGCCCTTTAGGGCAGTGGCAGGCCCCTGACTATTTACTGTGCTTCTGAGTTGACAGCAGCGTCAGCGCCTCATCAGGCAGTTGGAGGCCAATGGCTGCTGGCTGTGCTTGTGAGGTCACAGCAGCCTCAGTGCCTGACAGGCCCATGGGAGGCCAATGTCTGCTTGGTGTGCTTTTGAGGTCACAGCAGCCTCCGTGCCTCCTAGGCCAGTGGCCGGCCCGAAGCTGCTGGCTGTGCTTGTAACGTCACAGCAGTCCTATTTCCTGATAGGCTTGTGGCAGGCCTCTGTCTGCTGGCTGCCTTTTGAGGTCACATTTGTCTCTGTACCTTATAGGGCAGTGGGAGGCCTCTGGCTCTTCGCTGTGCTTGTGAGGTCCCATCAGCCTCCTTTTCCTGTAGGCCAGAGGGAGGCCAATGGCTGCTTGGTGTGCTGGTGAGGTCAGAGCAAACTCAGTGCCTGTTTGGACAGTGGCAGGCCAATGGCTGCTGGCTGTGCTTGTGAGGTCACAGCAGCCTCCGTTCCCTATAGGCCAGTGGCAGGCCCATAGCTGCTGGCTGTGCTTGTGAGGTCACAGCAGTCCTATTTCCTGATGGGGCCGTGGAAGGCCCCTGTGTGCTGGATGCCTTTTGAGGTCACATTTGTCTCTGTACCTTATAGGTCAGTGGGAGGCCCCTGGCTACTCGCTGTGCTTGTGAGGTCACATCAGCCTCCTTTTCTTGTAGGCCAGTGGCAGACCAATTGCTGCTGCCTGTGCTTGTCAGGTCACAACACTCCTACAGCCTGATTGGCCAGCAGCAGGCCCCTGGCTGCTGGCTGTGCTTGTGAGGTCACAGCAGCCTCAGTGCCTCATAGCACAGTGGCAGGCCCATAGCTGCTGGCTGTGCTTGTAAGGTCACAGCAGCCTCAGTGCCCTATAGGGCAGTGGCAGGCCCTTGGCTGCTGCCTGGGCTCGTGAGGTCACAGCAGCCTCCGTTCCCTTTAGGCCAGTGGCAGGCCCCTGGCTACTGGCTGTGCTTGTCAGGTCACAGCAGTCCTATTGCCTGATAGGCAAGTGGCAGACCCACAGCTGCTGGCTTTGCTTGTGAGGTCACAGCAGCCTCAGTGTCTTATAGGGCAGTGGTAGGCCCCTGTCTGCTGTCTGTGCTTGTGAGGTCACAGCAGCCTCCATGCCTCCTAGGCCAGTGACAGACCCACAGCTCAGTGCTCCTGAGGCCAGTTGTAGGCTCCTAGCTGCTGGCTGTGCTGGTGAGGTCACAGCAGCCTCAATGCCTCCTAGGCCAGTGTCAGGCTCATGGCTGCTTTCTGTGCTTGTGAGGTCACAGCAGCCTCCGTGCCTCAAAGGCCAGTGGCAGGCTCATGGCTGCTTTCTGTGCTTGTCAGGTCACAGCAGCCTCAGTGCTTCTCAGGGCAGTGGCAGGCTCCTGGCTGCTGGCTGTGCTTGTCAGGTGACAGCAGCCTGAGTGCCTCCTAGGCCAGTGGCATGCTCCTGGCTGCTCCTGTGCTTGTGAGGTCACAGCAGCCTCCATGCCTCCTTGGCCACTGGCTAGCTCATGGCTGCTGGCGGTGCTTGTGAGGTCACAGCAACCTCAGTGCCTCCAAGGCCAGTGGCAGGCTCTTGGCTGCTGGCTGTGCTTGTGAGGTCACAGCACCCTCAGTGCCTCATAGGGCAGTGGCAGGCTCATGGCTGCTGGCTGTGCTTGTGAGGTCAGAGCAGCCTCAGTGCCTCCCAGGCGACTGGCAAGCTCCTGGCTGCTGGCTGTGCTTGGGAGGTCACAGCAGCCTCCGTGCCTGATAAGCCACTGGTAGGCTAATGGTTGCTAGGTGTGCTTGTGAGGTCACAGTAGCCTGAGTGCCTCCTAGGCCGGTAGCAGGCTCACAGCTGCTGGCTGTGCTTGTGAGGTCACAGCAGCCTCAGTGCCTCCTAGGCCAGTGGCAGGCTCATGGCTGCTGGCTGTGCTTGTGAGGTCACAGCAGCCTCAGGGCCTCATAGGTTAGGGGCAAGCGCCCCCTTCTGTTTGTGCTTGTCAGGTCACAGCAGCCTGAATGCCTCCTAGGCCAGTGACAGACCCAAAGCTGCTGGCTGTGCTTGTGACGTCACAGCAGTCCTATTGCCTGATAGGTCAGTGGCAGGCCAATGGCTGCTGGCTGTCCTGTTGACGTCACAGCAGTCTGAGTGACTGATAGGCCAGTGGCAGGCCTCTGGGTGCTGGCTGTTTTTGTGACGTCACAGCAGCCTCAGTGCCTCATAGGCCAGTGGTATGCCCTTGCTGCTGGCTGCTGGCTGTGCTTGTGAGGTCATAGCAGGTCTGTTGCCTGATAGGCCACTGGCACGCCTCTGTCTGCTAGCTGCATTTTGAGGTCACCTTTGTCATAGTGCCTCACTGAGCAGTGAGAGCTCCATGCCTGCTGGCTGCGTTATGAGGTCACGTTTGTCTTGGGGCCTCATAGGGCAGTTGGATGCCCATGCCTGCTGGCTGTGCTTGTGAGGTACAGCAGACTTATTGCCTGATAGGTTAGTGGCAGGCCCTTGGCTGCTTGGTGTGCTTGTGAGGTCACAGCAGCCTCAGTGCCTGATAGGCCCGTGGGAGGCCAATGGCTGCTTGGTGTGCTTTTGAGGTCACAGCAGCCTCCGTGCCTCCTAGGCCAGTGGAGGCCCGTAGCTGCTGGCTGTGCTTGTAAGGTAACAGCAGTCCTATTTCCTGATAGGCCTGTGGCAGGCCTCTGTCTGCTGGCTGCCTTTTGAGGTCATATTTGTCTCTGTATCTTATAGGGCAGTGGCAGGATCCTGGCTGCTGGCTGTGCTTGTGAGGTCACAGCAGCCTCAGTGCCTCCTAGGCCAGTGGCAGGCTCATGGTTGCTGGCTGTGCTGGTGAGGTCACAGCAGCCTCATTGCCTCCGAGGCCAGTGGCAGGCTCCTGGCTGCTGGCTGTGTTTGTGAGGTCACAGCAGCCTCAGTGCCTCCTAGGCCAGTGGCAGGCTCATGGCTGCTGGCTGAGCTTGGGAGGGCACAGCAGCCTCAGTGCCTCCTATGGCAGTGGCAGGCTCCTGGCTGCTGGCTGTGCTGGTGATGTCACAGCAGCCTCAGTGCCTCATAAGTTAGTCTACAGCGCCTCCTGCTAGCTGTGCTTGTGAGGTCACAGCAGCCTCAGTGCCTCCGAGGCCAGTAGCAGGCTCATGGCTGCTGGCCTAGCTTGGGAGGTCACAGCAGCCTGAGTGCCTCCTAGGCCAGTGGCAGGCTCATGGATGTTGGATGTGCTTGTGAGGTCACAGCAGCCTCAGTGCCTCCTAGGCCAGTTGCAGGCTCCTGGCTACTGGCTGTGCTTGTGAGGTCACAGCAACCTCAGTGCCTCCTAGGCCAGTAGCAGGCTCCTGGCTGCTGGCTGTGCTTGTGAGGTCACAGCAGCCTCATTGCCTCCGAGGCCAGCGGCAGGCTCATGGCTGCTGGCTGTGCTTGTGAGGTCACAGCAGCCTCAGTGCCTCCTAGGCCGGTAGCAGGCTCATGGCTGCTGGCTGTGCTTGTGAGGTCACAGCAGCCTCAGTGCCTCATAGGCCAGTGGCAGGCTCCTGGCTGCTGGCTGTGACTGTGAGGTCACAGCAGCCTCAGTGCCTCCTAGGCCAGTGGCAGGCCCACAGCTGCTGGCTGTGCTTGTCAGGTCACAGCAGTCCTATTCCTGATAGGCCAGTTCAAGACCAATGACTGCTGTGAGGTCAGAGAAGCCTCCGTGCCCTATAGGCCAGTGGCAGGCCCCTGTCTGCTGTCTGTGCTTGTGAGGTCACAGCAGCCTCAGTGCTTCACAGGCCAATGGCAGGCCCCTGTCTGCTGCCTGTGCTTGTGAGGTGACAGCAGCCTCCGTGCCCTTTATGGCAGTGGCAGGCCCGTGACAGTGTGCTGTGCTTGTGAGGTCAGAGCAGTGTCAGCGCCTCATCAGGCAGTGGCAGGCCCCTGGCTGCTGGCTGTGCTTGTGAGGTCACAGCAGCCTCCATGCCTCCTAGGCCAGTGACAGACCCACAGCTCAGTGCTCCTGAGGCCAGTTGTAGGCTCCTAGCTGCTGGCTGTGCTGGTGAGGTCACAGCAGCCTCAGTGCCTCCTAGGCCAGTAGCAGGCTCCTGGCTGCTTTCTGTGCTTGTGAGGTCACAGCAGCCTCCGTGCCTCAAAGGCCAGTGGCAGGCTCATGGCTGCTGGCTGTGCTGGTGAGGTCACAGCAGCCTCAGTGCCTCCTAGGCCAGTGTCAGGCTCATGACTGCTTTCTGTGCTTGTGAGGTCACAGCAGCCTCCGTGCCTCAAAGGCCAGTGGCAGGCTCATGGCTGCTTTCTGTGCTTGTCAGGTCACAGCAGCCTCAGTGCTTCTCAGGGCAGTGGCAGGCTCCTGGCTGCTGGCTGTGCTTGTCAGGTGACAGCAGCCTCAGTGCCTCCTAGGCCAGTGGCATGCTCCTGGCTGCTCCTGTGCTTGTGAGGTCACAGCAGCCTCCATGCCTCCTTGGCCACTGGCTAGCTCATGGCTGCTGGCAGTGCTTGTGAGGTCACAGCAACCTCAGTGCCTCCTAAGCCAGTGGCAGGCCCCTGACTGCTGGCTGTGCTTGTGAGGTCACAGCAGCCTGAGTGCCTCCAAGGCCAGTGGCAGGCTCATGGCTGCTGGCTGTGTTTGTGAGGTCACAGCAGCCTCAGTGCCTCCAAGGCCAGTGGCAGGCTCTTGGCTGCTGGCTGTGCTTGTGAGGTCACAGCAGCCTCAGTGCCTCCAAGGCCAGTGGCAGGCTCATGGCTGCTGGCTGTGCTTGTGAGGTCACAGCAGCCTCAGTGCCTCCTAGGGCAGTGGCAGGCTCATGGCTGCTGGCTGTGCTTGTGAGGTCACAGCAGCCTCAGTGCCTCATAGGGCAGTGGCAGGCTCATGGCTGCTGGCTGTGCTTGTGAGGTCACAGCAGCCTCAGTGCCTCCCAGGCGACTGGCAAGCTCATGGCTGCTGGCTGGGCTTGTGATGTCACAGCAGCCTCCGTGCCTGATAAGCCACTGGTAGGCTAATGGTTGCTAGGTGTGCTTGTGAGGTCACAGTAGCCTGAGTGCCTCCTAGGCCGGTAGCAGGCTCACAGCTGCTGGCTGTGCTTGTGAGGTCACAGCAGCCTCACTGCCTCCTACGCCAGTGGCAGGCTCCTGGCTGCTGGCTGTGACTGTGAGGGCAGATCAGTGTCAGCGCCTCATCGGGCAGTGGAAGGCCAATGGCTGCTGGCTGTGTTTGTGAGGTCACATCAGCCTCCGTTCCCTATAGGCCAGTGGCAGGCCCTTCACTGCTGGCTGTGCTTGTGAGCTCACAGCAGTGTCAGCGCCTCATCAGGCAGTGGAAGGCCCCTGGCTGCTGGCTGTGCTTGTGTGCTCACAGCAGTCCTATTGCCTGATAGGTCTGTGGCAGGCCAATGGCTGCTGGCTGTGCTTGTGAGGTCACAGCAGTCTGTGTGACTGATAGGCCAGTGGCAGGCCTCTGGGTGCTGGCTGATTTTGTGAGGTCACAGCAGCCTCAGTGCCTCATATGCCAGTGCGATGCCCTGGCTGCTGGCTGCTGGCTGTGCTTGTGAGGTCACAGCAGTCCTGTTGCCTGATAGGCCAGTGGCAGGCCCATGGCTGCTGGCTGCGTTTTGAGGTCACCTTTGTCTTAGTGCCTCATTGGCCAGTGGGATGCCCATGGCTGCTGGCTGTACTTGTGATGTCACGGAAGTACCAGTGCCTGATAGGGCAGTGACAGCTCCATGCCTGCTGGCTGCGTTATGAGGTCACTTTTGTCTCGGGGCCTCATAGGGCAGTTGGATGCCCATGCCTGCTGGCCGTGCTTGTGAGGTCACAGCAGTCCTGTTGCCTGATAGGCCAGTTCAAGGCCAATGACTGCTGTGAGGTCAGAGAAGCCTCAGTGCCCTATAGGCCAGTGGGAGGCCCATAGCTGCTGGCTGTGCTTGTAAGGTCACAGCAGCCTCAGTGCCCTATAGGGCAGTTTCAGGCCCATACATGCTGGCTGTGCTTGTGAGGTCACAGCAGCCTCAGTGCTTCACAGGCCAATGGCAGGCCCCTGGCTGCTGGCTGTGCTTGTGAGGTCACAGCAGCCTCCGTGCCCTTTATGGCAGTGGCAGGCCCGTGACAGTGTGCTGTGCTTGTGAATAATTTGTAGTACAGAGGTTCTGACAATGAAGGATAATCCTCTTTTTGCGAATCTGAAGGGCTATAAAGCCCTGCTCTCTCTTGGCATGGCTCGGGCAACAGTTTGTGGTGTTTTAGGGGCGGCACTAATTGCTGCCCGGTGGGGGAGGCAAGGTGATAAAAAGACCATTGAGTCCTTGGGAGAACACATAAGAAACTCCCAGAGTCGAGCCAAAGAGACAATCGAGTTCTTGCAAGACTCCCGGAGTCGAGCCAAAGAGACAGTTGAGTCTTTGCAAGAACAGGTAAGAAACTTGCAAAGTCAACTCACTGCGGAGCGCAACCATACTCAGCGGCTTCACATAATCTTATCGGACTCACTAGACCGAGAGAGAATCCTGCGGTCTGAATTGGAAGAAAACAGGCGGGGGGTTAATGATAGTGAACCGGGATTCTCGAATTTGGCTGAACTAGACGGAAAACAGGCATCTGATCTAAAATCCATATATCCAATTAAAGAATTAGAAGACAGCAGGAACTGCTTTTATCCTGGAGATGGGAATGTAGTAATGAGACCCTTGATTAAAACGGAAACCACTGACAATGGTCAGGGGGGTATTCAACGACGTACCACGCGTATTATCCCCTATTCCCCTCAGGACTTGGCTAAAATACAGGAAAAATACTCCCGGGGCTCCCGGGAAACTGAAACTGAGTATGTGTGGAGAGTCTCCCTCACCGGGGGGGATCGCATTCTGCTGAGCGAAGATGAAGCTAGAGGATATTGGGGACCCAGAGTCTTTCTAACCACAAATGATAACAGGGAACCATGGTCCTTGACCCAGAGGGTAGCCTACTGGGCAGGAGGATTAGACCCAATGGAAAGAGGAGACCCTTTTTCTATTAAAACACCCACAGCGGGCCACATTCTGGAAAGCGTGCAGAAAACTGCTTGCCTCCAATTGATGCATGACCGTTTGCTGCTTCCGCAGCAGCCCTCCCCCATGCAGTGTGTGGCAGACCCCGAGAGGTTACATCCTCTGATCAGGGGACTTCCTGATGCTGTTCAGCTGCAAGACCGATTACGAACTCCCCGACCGAGACGAAGGGGAGGCCCCCCCGACATGACTTGGGGGGAGGTGGCACAGGAGCTAATTAATTACGGAAGGCGTATGGGATTCACTGGCCAGGGGGAAACAAAGCATAAAGCAGAAATAAGAAGAGTTGAGGAAAGTGGGAGGCAATATAAATCACTGCAACACCCACATCCTGGGAAACCGGTACGGGTGTTGGATAGCAGGAGACAATTATTATGGGCAGAAGGCATTTCAAAGGGAATTCCCAGAGAAGTCATGGATAGGTTACCAACTCCCAACCTGGAAGGTTTGGTAAGAAGTTGGGACAGGATAAGGGGAACCCCATCTTCCTCAAACCCCAAAGTTCCTCCTCCCTTATCCCAAGACCCCGTCTGCACCCCAGGACTCTTAAAAAGAACCCTGAGACCGCACAATCCCGGATGGGCGTGACGAATATCTGATGCAGTAACTAAAGTCAATGGACGATGGGGAGTAAATGGCTGCCCCAGACTCGCTGCTTTTTGCCCTAATCCTCCATCCCTCTTACCTGGGACTGGGGAGAATAAGAAACCGAGGAATCCCTTGTATTACCCGGGACAACCGGTTCTAGTGGACTTACCCACTGTGGGACAAATACCTCTAGTACTAAAAGCTTCAAAAAATCTGTATGCATGGGTAGCTACTGATGCCCATGGGAAAGATCATAGAATCCATGCCAGGTGGATCCTCCCTTCCTTTTAGGTCAACAATGTAAAAGGAAGAGGGCACTGGGGAAGAAGACTTGTCTTATGTTGAGCTTGAGTGTCCTCAACGATACTACCTGTGGTAGTTATAACAGTTATTTTTATCATTTTTTGTAATTGTGTGCTGCGATCATAATTAGCTTTATTGTTGAAAACACAACAGCCAAGAATGGCATTCTTAACTTGTGTTGGAAAGATACTTCTTGTCTTAATGTGCTTATATGTGCTATGGCAAACCTACCACCAGAATACACTTCTGGGGCTTGGTATTGTACCGGCCGAATAGGTGATGGGGCAACCACCTTCTTCAGCCCTCTGGGCAACAGAGATGCAACTTACTTTCAATTCCCACCAGGGATAAACGGGCCATTTGCTCAGGGCATTGGAGCTAAGAAGGGGCATTACTGGATATGCAGGCACACAGCATATACATTTTTACCCACGGGGTGGTTGGGAATTTGTTATATAGGGATTATCAGACCTTTGTTTTTCCTTTTGCCAGAAGCAAGTGGACCTCGGTTAGGCATAAAGGTATATGATAACCTTGGAGACAGAAGTGTTGCCTGTAAGACGCGATCCATTAAGGGAAATTTGGGCGGGACGCAAAAATGGGGAAATAATCAGACTACAAGCGGCTCTAGAAATTATTACCAACAAAACCGCTGACACGATAGATCTTCTAACTTGGCAATCCCAACAGATGCGCACGGCAATCCTTCAGCACCACATGGTTTTTAGATTACCTGTTAGCTGAAGAGGGAGAAGTGTGTGGGAAATTAAATATTCCTAACTGTTGTTTGGAAATAGATGATGTAGGCGAAGTAGTTCTCCAGTTAACCAAAGATATCAGAAAAATAGCCCACGTCCTCGTCCAAACCTGGAATGGCTGGAGTGGCGATTTGTAGTCCTGGTTACTGGGGGCACCGTGGGTGAAACAGTTAATATTGTATTTGTTAGGTGCAGTTGCCGCCTTAATGTTCTTGTATAATTCCTTGCTTTGTTCAATTAATCGGACATGTTGTGTCAAATATGCAATTTGTTCCTACCACCTTGCCGGACGGCATAAAGAAAATCCGTGCCATCCATTGGCCGTGGCCAACCACAGTACCCATCATTTCCCAGTTTCTCCTGAAGGAGGAAATTGCATATTGACATCCACAGCGCATTTGCCAGCTGTTTTATGCCTATTGTAACAATCCTACCTCATTAACTCAGTTTTGATGTCTGTTTTGTAAAGTTAAATGTTGTTGAAGTTGTTAAAGAATAAGCTTGCATTGAGCAAGACCTCTGTTTAATCACTGTTAAGCACTTTATTTTTTACCCAAACCCATGTTGTTCCCACGACTTCCCCCCCGTCCCTAATTCTCTCTCCTTTCCTTGCTTGCTTGCTTGCTTTCTTTCTCTCTCTCTCTCTCCTGCTGCCAAGCTGCAATGTTGAGACACGGGGTGGTGTAGAGGACCGGTACTAAATGCGGTTTTGTCTTGACATTGCTGCTGCTGCTGCAAAGCTGCCGCTGCCAAGGTGTGTCGGGCAATGCCGCGCTGGCGCCCCCGGGAGCCGTCTGCGAAGTAAACAACCTCGTGCACCTGCACAGGGTAAAAAGGGTGCGAAAAGGGCAGAAGGGCGTCTCTAGGGCACGAACCGCACGTACTCATTTGCCATCTGCGCATGAGCAGGAGACCCCCAGATACCCCAGCCCATTTCTGGAAGGTTCCGAGAGGGCGGACTGCGCATGACGGTTAATCTGCATGGGAAGCGAGGAAGCACCTCCCAGAGGCCGGGCAAGAACCTATAAAAACTGCAGACTGTGTGAATGGGGGGGCTTGCTTGCGACGACTGAAGAACTCGAGCAGAGTCAGCGGAACCAGACGGGAGCTTCCCCCCTCTGCCCCCCCGCCCCGCCGCAAGGACTCCCAAAAGAAGAGGACCAACGGGACGCCGCTGGATCCACGGGTGGTGATATCTTTCTCTCTCTCTCTTCCCCTTTTCCTCTCTTTTTCCCTAAACGTGTGACGCGGGACATGTCTCGTTAGTTGATTCCATTTTGCCTTAATAAATCTTAAACTGGTTGGCTGGTGTCGTTTTCACCTTAATTGAGTGCAAGGGCATCACGAACTTGGTCGTTGGTCCTAAGGGGAGGGAGGTCGTCCTGAACGACTCCTTTTGGGCCGCGACACCTGTCTGATAGGTCACTGGCAGGCCCATAGCTGCTGGCTGTGCTTGTGAGGTCACAGCAGTCCTACAGCCTGATAGGCCAGTGGCAGACCCACAGCTGCTGGCTTTGCTTGTGAGGTCACAGCAGCCTCAGTATCTTATAGGGCAGTGGCAGGCCCCTGTCTGCTGGCTGTGCTTGTGAGGTCACAGCAGCCTCAGTGTCTCATAGGGCAGTGGCAGGCACGTGGCTGCTGACTGTGCTTTTCAGGTTACAGAAGCTTCAGTGCCAGGTATGCCAGTTCGAGGCCAATGACTGCTGGGTGGGCTTGTGAGGTCAGAGAAGCCTCAGTGCCCTATAGGGCAGTGGCAGGCCCATAGCTGCTCACTGGGCTTCTGAGGTCACAGCAGCCTCCATGCCCTTTAGGGCAGTGGCAGGCCCCTGACTATTTACTGTGCTTCTGAGTTGACAGCAGCGTCAGCGCCTCATCAGGCAGTTGGAGGCCAATGGCTGCTGGCTGTGCTTGTGAGGTCACAGCAGCCTCAGTGCCTGACAGGCCCATGGGAGGCCAATGTCTGCTTGGTGTGCTTTTGAGGTCACAGCAGCCTCCGTGCCTCCTAGGCCAGTGGCAGGCCCGAAGCTGCTGGCTGTGCTTGTAACGTCACAGCAGTCCTATTTCCTGATAGGCTTGTGGCAGGCCTCTGTCTGCTGGCTGCCTTTTGAGGTCACATTTGTCTCTGTACCTTATAGGGCAGTGGGAGGCCTCTGGCTCCTCGCTGTGCTTGTGAGGTCCCATCAGCCTCCTTTTCCTGTAGGCCAGAGGGAGGCCAATGGCTGCTTGGTGTGCTGGTGAGGTCAGAGCAAACTCAGTGCCTGTTTGGACAGTGGCAGGCCAATGGCTGCTGGCTGTGCTTGTGAGGTCACAGCAGCCTCCGTTCCCTATAGGCCAGTGGCAGGCCCATAGCTGCTGGCTGTGCTTGTGAGGTCACAGCAGTCCTATTTCCTGATGGGGCCGTGGAAGGCCCCTGTGTGCTGGATGCCTTTTGAGGTCACATTTGTCTCTGTACCTTATAGGTCAGTGGGAGGCCCCTGGCTACTCGCTGTGCTTGTGAGGTCACATCAGCCTCCTTTTCTTGTAGGCCAGTGGCAGACCAATTGCTGCTGCCTGTGCTTGTCAGGTCACAACACTCCTACAGCCTGATTGGCCAGCAGCAGGCCCCTGGCTGCTGGCTGTGCTTGTGAGGTCACAGCAGCCTCAGTGCCTCATAGCACAGTGGCAGGCCCATAGCTGCTGGCTGTGCTTGTGAGGTCACAGCAGCCTCAGTGCCCTATAGGGCAGTGGCAGGCCCTTGGCTGCTGCCTGGGCTCGTGAGGTCACAGCAGCCTCCGTTCCCTTTAGGCCAGTGGCAGGCCCCTGGCTACTGGCTGTGCTTGTCAGGTCACAGCAGTCCTATTGCCTGATAGGCAAGTGGCAGAACCACAGCTGCTGGCTTTGCTTGTGAGGTCACAGCAGCCTCAGTGTCTTATAGGGCAGTGGTAGGCCCCTGTCTGCTGTCTGTGCTTGTGAGGTCACAGCAGCCTCCATGCCGCCTAGGCCAGTGACGGACCCACAGCTCAGTGCTCCTGAGGCCAGTTGTAGGCTCCTAGCTGCTGGCTGTGCTGGTGAGGTCACAGCAGCCTCAATGCCTCCTAGGCCAGTGTCAGGCTCATGGCTGCTTTCTGTGCTTGTGAGGTCACAGCAGCCTCCGTGCCTCAAAGGCCAGTGGCAGGCTCATGGCTGCTTTCTGTGCTTGTCAGGTCACAGCAGCCTCAGTGCTTCTCAGGGCAGTGGCAGGCTCCTGGCTGCTGGCTGTGCTGGTCAGGTGACAGCAGCCTGAGTGCCTCCTAGGCCAGTGGCATGCTCCTGGCTACTCCTGTGCTTGTGAGGTCACAGCAGCCTCCATGCCTCCTTGGCCACTGGCTAGCTCATGGCTGCTGGCGGTGCTTGTGAGGTCACAGCAACCTCAGTGCCTCCTAAGCCAGTGGCAGGCCCCTGACTGCTGGCTGTGCTGGTGAGGTCACAGCAGCCTCAGTGCCTCCTAAGCCAGTGGCAGGCTCATGGCTGCTGGCTGTGCTTGTGAGGTCACAGCACCCTCAGTGCCCCATAGGGCAGTGGCAGGCTCATGGCTGCTGGCTGTGCTGGTGAGGTCACAGCAGCCTGAGTGCCTCCTAGGCCAGTGGCAGGCTCATGGATGTTGGATGTGCTTGTGAGGTCACAGCAGCCTCAGTGCCTCATAGCACAGTGGCAGGCCCATAGCTGCTGGCTGTGCTTGTGAGGTCACAGCAGCCTCAGTGCCCTATAGGGCAGTGGCAGGCCCTTGGCTGCTGCCTGGGCTCGTGGGGTCACAGCAGCCTCCGTTCCCTTTAGGCCAGTGGCAGGCCCCTGGCTACTGGCTGTGCTTGTCAGGTCACAGCAGTCCTATTGCCTGATAGGCAAGTGGCAGACCCACAGCTGCTGGCTTTGCTTGTGAGGTCACAGCAACCTCAGTGTCTTATAGGGCAGTGGCAGGCCCCTGTCTGCTGTCTGTGCTTGTGAGGTCACAGCAGCCTCCATGCCTCCTAGGCCAGTGACAGACCCACAGCTCAGTGCTCCTGAGGCCAGTTGTAGGCTCCTAGCTGCTGGCTGTGCTGGTGAGGTCACAGCAGCCTCAATGCCTCAAAGGCCAGTGGCAGGCTCATGGCTGCTTTCTGTGCTTGTCAGGTGACAGCAGCCTGAGTGCCTCCTAGGCCAGTGGCATGCTCCTGGCTGCTCCTGTGCTTGTGAGGTCACAGCAACCTCAGTGCCTCCTAGGCCAGTGGCAGGCTCATGGCTGCTGGCTGTGCTGGTGAGGTCACAGCAGCCTCAGTGCCTCCTAGGCCAGTGGCAGGCTCTTGGCTGCTGGCTGTGCTTGTGAGGTCACAGCACCCTCAGTGCCTCATAGGGCAGTGGCAGGCTCATGGCTGCTGGCTGTGCTGGTGAGGTCACAGCAGCCTCAGTGCCTCCTAGGCCGTGGCAGGCTCATGGCTGCTGGCTGTGCTTGTGAGGTCACGGCAGACTCAGTGCCTCTGAGGCCAGTGGCAGTCCCCTGGCTGCTGGTTGTGCTTTTGAGGTCACAGCAGCCTCAGTGCCTCCGATGCCAGTGGCAGGCTCCTGGCTGCTGGCTGTGCTGGTGAGGTCACAGCAGCCTGAGTGCCTCATAAGTTAGTCTACAGCGCCTCCTGCTGGCTGTGCTTGTGAGGTCACAGCAGCCTCAGTGCCTCCTAGGCCAGTGGCAGGCTCATGGCTGCTGGCTGAGCTTGGGAGGTCACAGCAGTCTGAGTGCCTCCTAGGCCAGTAGCAGGCTCCTGGCTGCTGGCTGTGCTTGTGAGGTCACAGCAGCCTCAGTGCCTCCTAGGCCAGTCGCAGGCTCCTGGCTGCTGGCTGTGCTTGTGAGGTCACAGCAGCCTCAGTGCCTCCTATGGCAGTGGCAGGCTCCTGGCTGCTGGCTGTGCTGGTGAGGTCACAGCAGCCTCAGTGCCTCATAAGTTAGTCTACAGCGCCTCCTGCTGGCTGTGCTTGTTAGGTCACAGCAGCCTCAGTGCCTCCGAGGCCAGTGTCAGGCTCATGGCTGCTGGCCGAGCTTGGGAGGTCACAGCAGTCTGAGTGCCTCCTAGGCCAGTAGCAGGCTCCTGGCTGCTGGCTGTGCTTGGGAGGTCAAAGCAGCCTGAGTGCCTCCTAGGCCAGTGGCAGGCTCATGGATGTTGGATGTGCTTGTGAGGTCACAGCAGCCTCAGTGCCTCATAGCACAGTGGCAGGCCCATAGCTGCTGGCTGTGCTTGTGAGGTCACAGCAGCCTCAGTGCCCTATAGGGCAGTGGCAGGCCCTTGGCTGCTGCCTGGGCTCGTGAGGTCACAGCAGCCTCCGTTCCCTTTAGGCCAGTGGCAGGCCCCTGGCTACTGGCTGTGCTTGTCAGGTCACAGCAGTCCTATTGCCTGATAGGCAAGTGGCAGACCCACAGCTGCTGGCTTTGCTTGTGAGGTCACAGCAACCTCAGTGTCTTATAGGGCAGTGGCAGGCCCCTGTCTGCTGTCTGTGCTTGTGAGGTCACAGCAGCCTCCATGCCTCCTAGGCCAGTGACAGACCCACAGCTCAGTGCTCCTGAGGCCAGTTGTAGGCTCCTAGCTGCTGGCTGTGCTGGTGAGGTCACAGCAGCCTCAATGCCTCCTAGGCCAGTGTCAGGCTCATGGCTGCTTTCTGTGCTTGTGAGGTCACAGCAGCCTCCATGCCTCAAAGGCCAGTGGCAGGCTCATGGCTGCTTTCTGTGCTTGTCAGGTGACAGCAGCCTGAGTGCCTCCTAGGCCAGTGGCATGCTCCTGGCTGCTCCTGTGCTTGTGAGGTCACAGCAGCCTCCATGCCTCCTTGGCCACTGGCTAGCTCATGGCTGCTGGCGGTGCTTGTGAGGTCACAGCAACCTCAGTGCCTCCTAAGCCAGTGGCAGGCCCCTGACTGCTGGCTGTGCTGGTGAGGTCACAGCAGCCTCAGTGCCTCCTAAGCCAGTGGCAGGCTCATGGCTGCTGGCTGTGTTTGTGAGGTCACAGCAGCCTCAGTGCCTCCAAGGCCAGTGGCAGGCTCTTGGCTGCTGGCTGTGCTTGTGAGGTCACAGCACCCTCAGTGCCTCATAGGGCAGTGGCAGGCTCATGGCTGCTGGCTGTGCTTGTGAGGTCAGAGCAGCCTCAGTGCCTCCCAGGCGACTGGCAAGCTCCTGGCTGCTGGCTGTGCTTGGGAGGTCACAGCAGCCTCCGTGCCTGATAAGCCACTGGTAGGCTAATGGTTGCTAGGTGTGCTTGTGAGGTCACAGTAGCCTCAGTACCTCCTAGGGCAGTGTCAAGCCCCTGTCTGCTGGCTGTGCTTGTGAGGTCACAGCAGCCTCAGTGCCTCCTAGGCCAGTGGCAGGCTCATGGCTGCTGGCTGTGCTTGTGAGGTCACAGCAGCCTCAGGGCCTCATAGGTTAGGGGCAAGCGCCCCCTTCTGTTTGTGCTTGTCAGGTCACAGCAGCCTGAATGCCTCCTAGGCCGGTGACAGACCCACAGCTGCTGGCTGTGCTTGTGACGTCACAGCAGTCCTATTGCCTGATATGTCAGTGGCAGGCCAATGGCTGCTGGCTGTCCTGTTGACGTCACAGCAGTCTGAGTGACTGATAGGCCAGTGGCAGGCCTCTGGGTGCTGGCTGTTTTTGTGACATCACAGCAGCCTCAGTGCCTCATAGGCCAGTGGTATGCCCTTGCTGCTGGCTGCTGGCTGTGCTTGTGAGGTCATAGCAGGTCTGTTGCCTGATAGGCCACTGGCACGCCTCTGTCTGCTAGCTGCATTTTGAGGTCACCTTTGTCATAGTGCCTCACTGGGCAGTGAGAGCTCCATGCCTGCTGGCTGCGTTATGAGGTCACGTTTGTCTTGGGGCCTCATAGGGCAGTTGGATGCCCATGCCTGCTGGCTGTGCTTGTGAGGTACAGCAGACTTATTGCCTGATAGGTTAGTGGCAGGCCCTTGGCTGCTTGGTGTGCTTGTGAGGTCACAGCAGCCTCAGTGCCTGATAGGCCCGTGGGAGGCCAATGGCTGCTTGGTGTGCTTTTGAGGTCACAGCAGCCTCCGTGCCTCCTAGGCCAGTGGAGGCCCGTAGCTGCTGGCTGTGCTTGTAAGGTAACAGCAGTCCTATTTCCTGATAGGCCTGTGGCAGGCCTCTGTCTGCTGGCTGCCTTTTGAGGTCATATTTGTCTCTGTATCTTATAGGGCAGTGGCAGGATCCTGGCTGCTGGCTGTGCTGGTGAGGTCACAGCAGCCTCAGTGCCTCCTAGGCCAGTGGCAGGCTCATAGCTGCTGGCTGTGCTTGTGAGGTCACAGCAGCCTCAGTGCCCTATAGGGCAGTTTCAGGCCCTTACATGCTGGTTGTGCTTGTGAGGTCACAGCAGCCTCAGTGCTTCACAGGCCAATGGCAGGCCCCTGGCTGCTGGCTGTGCTTGTGAGGTCACAGCAGCCTCCGTGCCCTTTATGGCAGTGGCAGGCCCGTGACAGTGTGCTGTGCTTGTGAATAATTTGTAGTACAGAGGATCCGACAATGAAGGATAATCCTCTTTTGAGAATCTGAAGGGCTATAAAGCCCTGCTCTCTCTTGGCATGGCTCGGGCAACAGTTTGTGGTGTTTTAGGGGCGGCACTAATTGCTGCCCGGTGGGGGAGGCAAGGTGATAAAAAGACCATTGAGTCCTTGGGAGAACACATAAGAAACTCCCAGAGTCGAGCCAAAGAGACAATCGAGTTCTTGCAAGACTCCCGGAGTCGAGCCAAAGAGACAGTTGAGTCTTTGCAAGAACAGGTAAGAAACTTGCAAAGTCAACTCACTGCGGAGCGCAACCATACTCAGCGGCTTCACATAATCTTATCGGACTCACTAGACCGAGAGAGAATCCTGCGGTCTGAATTGGAAGAAAACAGGCGGGGGGTTAATGATAGTGAACCGGGATTCTCGAATTTGGCCGAACTAGACGGAAAACAGGCATCTGATCTAAAATCCATATATCCAATTAAAGAATTAGAAGACAGCAGGAACTGCTTTTATCCTGGAGATGGGAATGTAGTAATGAGACCCTTGATTAAAACGGAAACCACTGACAATGGTCAGGGGGGTATTCAACGACGTACCACGCGTATTATCCCCTATTCCCCTCAGGACTTGGCTAAAATACAGGAAAAATACTCCCGGGGCTCCCGGGAAACTGAAACTGAGTATGTGTGGAGAGTCTCCCTCACCGGGGGGGATCGCATTCTGCTGAGCGAAGATGAAGCTAGAGGATATTGGGGACCCAGAGTCTTTCTAACCACGAATGATAACAGGGAACCATGGTCCTTGACCCAGAGGGTAGCCTACTGGGCAGGAGGATTAGACCCAATGGAAAGAGGAGACCCTTTTTCTATTAAAACACCCACAGCGGGCCACATTCTGGAAAGCGTGCAGAAAACTGCTTGCCTCCAATTGATGCATGACCGTTTGCTGCTTCCGCAGCAGCCCTCCCCCATGCAGTGTGTGGCAGACCCCGAGAGGTTACATCCTCTGATCAGGGGACTTCCTGATGCTGTTCAGCTGCAAGACCGATTACGAACTCCCCGACTGAGACGAAGGGGAGGCCCCCCCGACATGACTTGGGGGGAGGTGGCACAGGAGCTAATTAATTACGGAAGGCGTATGGGATTCACTGGCCAGGGGGAAACAAAGCATAAAGCAGAAATAAGAAGAGTTGAGGAAAGTGGGAGGCAATATAAATCACTGCAACACCCACATCCTGGGAAACCGGTACGGGTGTTGGATAGCAGGAGACAATTATTATGGGCAGAAGGCATTTCAAAGGGAATTCCCAGAGAAGTCATGGATAGGTTACCAACTCCCAACCTGGAAGGTTTGGTAAGAAGTTGGGACAGGATAAGGGGAACCCCATCTTCCTCAAACCCCAAAGTTCCTCCTCCCTTATCCCAAGACCCCGTCTGCACCCCAGGACTCTTAAAACGAACCCTGAGACCGCACAATCCCGGATGGGCGCGACGAATATCTGATGCAGTAACTAAAGTCAATGGACGATGGGGAGTAAATGGCTGCCCCAGACTCGCTGCTTTTTGCCCTAATCCTCCATCCCTCTTACCTGGGACTGGGGAGAATAAGAAACCGAGGAATCCCTTGTATTACCCGGGACAACCGGTTCTAGTGGACTTACCCACTGTGGGACAAATACCTCTAGTACTAAAAGCTTCAAAAAATCTGTATGCATGGGTAGCTACTGATGCCCATGGGAAAGATCATAGAATCCATGCCAGGTGGATCCTCCCTTCCTTTTAGGTCAACAATGTAAAAGGAAGAGGGCACTGGGGAAGAAGACTTGTCTTATGTTGAGCTTGAGTGTCCTCAACGATACTACCTGTGGTAGTTATAACAGTTATTTTTATCATTTTTTGTAATTGTGTGCTGCGATCATAATTAGCTTTATTGTTGAAAACACAACAGCCAAGAATGGCATTCTTAACTTGTGTTGGAAAGATACTTCTTGTCTTAATGTGCTTACATGTGCTATGGCAAACCTACCACCAGAATACACTTCTGGGGCTTGGTATTGTACCGGCCGAATAGGTGATGGGGCAACCACCTTCTTCAGCCCTCTGGGCAACAGAGATGCAACTTACTTTCAATTCCCACCAGGGATAAACGGGCCATTTGCTCAGGGCATTGGAGCTAAGAAGGGGCATTACTGGATATGCAGGCACACAGCATATACATTTTTACCCACGGGGTGGTTGGGAATTTGTTATATAGGGATTATCAGACCTTTGTTTTTCCTTTTGCCAGAAACAAGTGGACCTCGGTTAGGCATAAAGGTATATGATAACCTTGGAGACAGAAGTGTTGCCTGTAAGACGCGATCCATTAAGGGAAATTTGGGCGGGACGCAAAAATGGGGAAATAATCAGACTACAAGCGGCTCTAGAAATTATTACCAACAAAACCGCTGACACGATAGATCTTCTAACTTGGCAATCCCAACAGATGCGCACGGCAATCCTTCAGCACCACATGGTTTTTAGATTACCTGTTAGCTGAAGAGGGAGAAGTGTGTGGGAAATTAAATATTCCTAACTGTTGTTTGGAAATAGATGATGTAGGCGAAGTAGTTCTCCGGTTAACCAAAGATATCAGAAAAATAGCCCACGTCCTCGTCCAAATCTGGAATGGCTGGAGTGGCGATTTGTAGTCCTGGTTACTGGGGGCACCGTGGGTGAAACAGTTAATATTGTATTTGTTAGGTGCAGTTGCCGCCTTAATGTTCTTGTATAATTCCTTGCTTTGTTCAATTAATCGGACATGTTGTGTCAAATATGCAATTTGTTCCTACCACCTTGCCGGACGGCATAAAGAAAATCCGTGCCATCCATTGGCCGTGGCCAACCACAGTACCCATCATTTCCCAGTTTCTCCTGAAGGAGGAAATTGCATATTGACATCCACAGCGCATTTGCCAGCTGTTTTATGCCTATTGTAACAATCCTACCTCATTAACTCAGTTTTGATGTCTGTTTTGTAAAGTTAAATGTTGTTGAAGTTGTTAAAGAATAAGCTTGCATTGAGCAAGACCTCTGTTTAATCACTGTTAAGCACTTTATTTTTTACCCAAACCCATGTTGTTCCCACGACTTCCCCCCCGTCCCTAATTCTCTCTCCTTTCCTTGCTTGCTTGCTTGCTTTCTTTCTCTCTCTCTCTCTCCTGCTGCCAAGCTGCAATGTTGAGACACGGGGTGGTGTAGAGGACCGGTACTAAATGCGGTTTTGTCTTGACATTGCTGCTGCTGCTGCAAAGCTGCCGCTGCCAAGGTGTGTCGGGCAATGCCGCGCTGGCGCCCCCGGGAGCCGTCTGCGAAGTAAACAACCTCGTGCACCTGCACAGGGTAAAAAGGGTGCGAAAAGGGCAGAAGGGCGTCTCTAGGGCACGAACCGCACGTACTCATTTGCCATCTGCGCATGAGCAGGAGACCCCCAGATACCCCAGCCCATTTCTGGAAGGTTCCGAGAGGGCGGACTGCGCATGACGGTTAATCTGCATGGGAAGCGAGGAAGCACCTCCCAGAGGCCGGGCAAGAACCTATAAAAACTGCAGACTGTGTGAATGGGGGGGCTTGCTTGCGACGACTGAAGAACTCGAGCAGAGTCAGCGGAACCAGACGGGAGCTTCCCCCCTCTGCCCCCCCGCCCCGCCGCAAGGACTCCCAAAAGAAGAGGACCAACGGGACGCCGCTGGATCCACGGGTGGTGATATCTTTCTCTCTCTCTCTTCCCCTTTTCCTCTCTTTTTCCCTAAACGTGTGACGCGGGACATGTCTCGTTAGTTGATTCCATTTTGCCTTAATAAATCTTAAACTGGTTGGCTGGTGTCGTTTTCACCTTAATTGAGTGCAAGGGCATCACGAACTTGGTCGTTGGTCCTAAGGGGAGGGAGGTCGTCCTGAACGACTCCTTTCGGGCCGCGACACGTGTCTGATAGGTCACTGGCAGGCCCATAGCTGCTGGCTGTGCTTGTGAGGTCACAGCAGTCCTATAGCCTGATAGGCCAGTGGGATGGCTCCTGGCTGTTGGCTGTCCTTGTGAGGTCATAGCAGCATCAGTGCCTCATAGGCCAAAGGGAGTCCCCTGGCTGCTGGCTTTGCTTGTGAGGTCACAGCAGCCTCAGTGTCTCATAGGGCAGTGGCAGGCCCCTGGCTGCTGGTTGTGCTTGTGAGGCCATGTTTGTCTCCGTGCTTCACAGTTCAGTGGCAGGCCCACAGCTGCTGCCTGTGCTTGTGAAGGCACAGGAGTCCTAGTTCCTCATACACCAGGGGCAGGCCCATGGCTGCTGGCTGTGCTTGTGAGGTCACAGCAGTCCTATTTCCTGATAGGCCCGTGGGAGGCCCCGTCTGCTGGCTGCCTTTTGAGGTCACATTTGTCTCTGTACCTTATAGGGCAATGGCAGGCCTCTGGCTCCTCGCTGTGCTTGTGAGGTCACAGCAGCCTCAGTGCCCTATAGGCCAGTGGCAGGCCCATAGCTGCTGGCTGTGCTTGTCAGGTCACAGCAGTCCTATTGCCTGACAGGCCAGTGGCAGACCCACAGCTGCTGGCTTTGCTTGTGACGTCACAGCAGCCTCAGTGTCTTATAGGGCAGTTGGATGCCCATGCCTGCTGGCCGTGCTTGTGAGGTCACAGCAGCCTCAGTGCCTGATAGGCCAGTTTGAGGCCAATGACTGCTGGGTGGGCTTGTGAGGTCACAGCAGCCTCAGTGCCTCATAGGCGAGAGAGAGGCCCCTGGCTGCTGGCTGTGTTTGTGAGTGTTAAAGAATAGTGAATTGAAACTGTCTAGAAATAGCTGCTTAGCACAACTTACATAAAACTTGCTTAGCATGAGTGGCTAGATTTGCTGAAGCCTTAGGCCAAGCGTGGGAAAAGTAACGAATCTTTACCTAGTTTATTAAAAAATAGTGCCTCAGAGCTCATTCAGGCTGGGAAAATAAGGAAGCCACACGCAGTCTGCGCTCCTGTGTCACCGACTCCGAGAGGGAAGACGCCAAAACAATTGGGAAAATAAGACCTTGGGAAACAGCCGCCAGACCCAACAAAAACAGAGGTACAACCATCATCAGAGACTGCAAAAAAACAAAAAAAAGGAGAAAACCAGCTTGCCTCAGAAAGATGATGAGACCCAATCAGGAGCAGGAGACCCCAGACCAAAAAATTACTATTGGTCTAACTACCGCGTGAGGGGTGGGAAATGGAAGTCGAAAAGACTATAATTACCCAGGATTTGTTTATGTTAGGGTCCCTCTTCGGAGGCACCCAGCTCGAGCTGTAATTACGGTACGCGCGTGATTAAAATTATCTGATTTGTTTTGATTTGGCTCTGAACTTTACTTGGGGGAACCTAGGGTCGAGCCCTGTTATGGTGGCCGACAGGCCTAATTTCCATAACAGTTTGGCACCCCAGATGGGACCCTAGGCGACCACTGTTGGGGCCTCTCATCTCCAAACAATCATCTGGCGCCATCGGGTGAGTTCACCTGGGATATTTGGCACCGAGAGGCACCGAGAAGGTGAGTCTTAAACTCCCGCCTAAATTCTAAATTCTGGTCTGGTAACAGTGCACTGAAAGGGTACGCGGACTGATCACCGTAAGGCGTACCAGGTGTGTGTGGGGGGTACGCGGGCTGGCCACTGTAAGGCATACCAGGGGGACAGGTAGGAGTCCCATCCCCAGGGTTAGAGTGGGTTTTAAGTCCCAGCTCGGTCCGGCCGGAGGAGGGTTGTGCAGCCTGATCAGCATAAGGCGCACTGCAAAACTGTAAGACCGAAATCTAGAGTCACCGTGACTGGTGTGAGTGTAAACAGCACTGTGTGTTTGTGTGTGTGTGTGTGTGAGTGCGTGTAGCCTGGGAACCGATTGGGGCACCCGTCGGCTGAGAAGCCGCCTGCTGCGAAGGGACAGCAGTCCTAGCAGTTAAAGACGCGGGTGGTGTGAGTGCAGTTCCCAGAGAGCGAGAGAAAGAGAGGGAGAGAAATAGTGTGTGTGATCACACCAGCTACAGGGACTGGTGTTACCGGGAAGGAAGTGCACTGCCTGATTTGCTTAAGACGCACTTTTCAGGAACTCAATATGGGAAATAATTTCGGCATAGAAAAGGGGACGCCCTTAGCCGAAATTTTGGTAAACTGGAGTAAGATTGATGGTACCAAAAATTTAGGGAGAAAAAGGTTAGTCCAACTATGTCAGGAGGATTGGCCGTTCCTGACTAAGGAAGGTAATCTGGCAGAGCGATGGCCACCCCAGGGGTCCTTCAGTTACCAGGAACTAACTTTCCTGCGTCATCATTTGCAGAATAGGTTCCCCAGACAAATGGATTACTGGTATGTATGGGACAACTGGGCATTTGCTAGATGAAAAGAGGCGCCTAGGAAAGAGAGACTCTTTCCTCAGAATGCTGTAAGTACCGCAGCTGCTGAAACGCTTGTGGAAACTATTCCACCCTATGCGCTACCCTCTGCTTCAGCTTCCCTACACCCCCGCTTGCCTTCCGCCCCCGCCTTTCAAGCTCCTCTGGAAGGCCTTCCTGTGCCAGGAGTGCCCCCACCCGGTCTGGAAGGGGTACCTCGGGTCGCCACTACACGAGTTTACCGACCCTGGAGACCCCAAGATTTAATTATATGGAGTCAACGGCTCCCCAGACTTAGGGATGATCCAGAAAGAGTGTTACAAATCATAAGGGGAATTATGCGGGCGTATGACCCTACCTGGGGAGATGTACAAATGCTCCTTGAATCTGTGTTCACTCCAGATGAAAGGTGCTCAAGTTTGGATGCAAACTGCCGTTGGGCAGCAGAGGGGTGTGTTGGGGCTGCTCAAACAGCCTGGCCAGCTGTGGACCCCGGATGGAATCATAATGTAGATGCAGATTACAGGCAGTTGCAATTAGCCAGAGAGGGCTTAGAAGAAGCTATACGTTTGGCAGGACAAAAGACTGCAAATTGGTCTAAAGTAAGGGAGTGTCAGCAACAGGCAGAGGAACACCCCTCGGCTTTCTTTGCTAGGCTAATTAAGCAAGTCAGAATGTATGGGGGAGGACTAGACCCAGAAGCCGAGGCTAACAGGCCGCTAATGATTTCCACATTTGTAGACCAAGCAGCCCCGGACATTAGAAAGTAGTTTTCCAAACATGTTCCTGACTGGCCAGGAAAGCAAATGGATGAAATAATACGTTTAGCCACATTTGTGTATAATAGTCGAGAGGAGGAGAGGGCAAAAGAAAAGAGACAGCAAAAAAAAGAGGAAGTTAGTGTGTTAGCAGCTGTGTTAAGAGATGGATTTAGAGGACCCAGGGGGAGGGGAGGTGAAAGAGCCAGGAGAGATAGATGGAACCAAAGTGAACGTGCTGTA
This sequence comes from Dromaius novaehollandiae, assembly GCF_036370855.1. Classification (NCBI taxonomy): domain Eukaryota; kingdom Metazoa; phylum Chordata; class Aves; order Casuariiformes; family Dromaiidae; genus Dromaius; species Dromaius novaehollandiae. Next base: position 1,020,373 of record NW_026991446.1, read on the forward strand.
CAGTCAGGAGTTAATGATGTTTGTTATTATTGTGGGGAACAAGGACACTGGCAGCAGGAGTGCCCAGTGAGGCCCCGTGTAGTTAGGAACAGAGGAACCGGCACGAGACAATCAAACACTAAGGAGGAGACCAGGCGATTCCCAGTCAATCCACAATGAGAGGAAACAGGAGACTCAGAAAATACTGTGGAAATTGGAGTAAATTTATGGGATGTAGTTTTGGATTTTGAGGGTCACGTAATGGCAATACTGAAGGTTTAGAAGTTCCCTTTCTAGTGGATACTGGAGCCACCCTTTCCCTTTTAAATTTTGAGCCTAAAGGATGCAAATCATCAGATAAAATAGTGATGCAAGGAGTGATGGGAAAGGGCGAATGAATGTTATCTAAGCCCTTATTACTCACTATTGAGGGTAAAACAGTGTGGGGACATTTTATAATTTCCACAGACGCACCTATATGCCTTTTGGGGAGAGATCTCCTGCAAGCCTTGGATACTCAGATCTGCTTACAGCCGGAAGGGATAAAGCTAATAATTATGGGTTCATGTGTTCTGGCTAAGACACCAGAACCAGAGTCAACTAATCTGCAAATTCCAACAGGTTTAGAATCAGTTTCTAAAAAATTATGGAGCTCTTCAGGAATGGATGTGGGACTACTGAAATCAGCCAGTCCAGTCTCGATAAAAACAAAGGGGGGATTGCCTCCTGCAGTTAAACAATATCCTATCCCAAAGGAAGCAGAGAAGAGTATCCAAAAACAAACTGATCATTATCTGAAAATGGGTATCCTTAGAGTCTGTGAATCCCCATATAACACCCCAATTCTGCCAGTTAAAAAGAACAGGCAAGATGCTGATGGTGATCCAGAGTATCGCTTTGTACAAGACTTAAGGGCTATAAACCAACATGTAATTGCTCCACATCCAGTAGTCCCCGACCCATCAACCATTTTACTACAGATACCCCACTGGGCAACTTATTTTACTGTGACTGACCTAACAGCAGCCTTTTTTAGTATACCGATAGCTGAAGATAGCCAAGATCTCTTTGCTTTCACTTGGAAGGGACAACAATTAACTTGGACAAGGCTGCCACAGGGATTTACTGGGTCTCCGACTGTTTTTTCGCGTATACTTAAAAATGACCTCTCAGATATCGAACTTCCAGGACATTCTGCATTAATACAATATGTAGATGATTTGTTATTAGCAAGTAAAGATTATGAGACATGTTTGAAAGATACTGTTTCTCTATGTAACGCTCTTGCAGAAAAAGGGCATCGAGCATCTCTGTCTAAACTCCAGCTGTGTCAAAGAGAGGTAAAATATTTGGGTTTTATCTTAAGAGAAGGACACAGGTTAGTTGATCCAGAACGAGTAAAGACAATTCTTGATATGCCTCGTCCTGTAACAAAAAAACAGCTTAGGGGATTTTTAGGAGCTGTAGGATTCTGCCGACCGTGGATTCCGGGGTTAGCAGAACTTACTAAGCCTCTGGTACAGGCAACAAAAAAGGAGGAGATAGAGCCTTTGGCCTGGGGCCCAGAAAGGGAGAAAGCTTTTACATCTGTGAAAAAAGCGTTGGTTTCAGCCCCTGCTCTCGGGTTACCAGATTATAGCAAACTATTTGAATTATTTGTCCATGAGCGACAGGGAGTAGCAAGTGGGGTACTCACCCAAAAACTAGGCCCTCACCGTAGACCAGTGGCCTATTACTCCACGCAACTAGATGAGGTAGCTAAAGGCACTCCAGGACGCATCAGAGCAATAGCAGCTACTGCAGCTCTTACTGAAAAAAACACGACCTGTGGTTTTGGGTCATTCATTGACTGTGTATGTGCCACATGAAGTAGAACTGTTAATGAAGCAATATGCGACTCAAGCACTATCCCCACAGAGAGCTCACCGCTATGAACTGATAATACTGCATGCAGATAATGTGACTTTCAAAAGATGCAATATTTTGAATCCAGCAACGCTATTGCCTCAACCGGAGGACGGAGAGCCACATCATTCCTGTGAGCAGGTGGTCGTCAGCTCGAGCAAGCCCCGGGAGGACCTTAAAGATGAACCTTTGGAGAACCCGGACTTAGTTCTGTTTACAGATGGGTCATCCTATTATTTGGACGGAAGACGTCACTCCGGCTATGCTGTCACTAACGTCTTTGAGGTGCTCGAGGCCAATCCTTTGTCTCCATCAGTAAGTGCTCAAGGAGCAGAATTAATAGCATTGACCCAAGCAGCAAAAAATAGGTAAGAGCTTGCGGGTAAATGTCTATACCGACTCTAAATATGCATTTGGAGTGTGTCATGCAACAGGGATGTTATGGAAAGAACGAGGATTCTTGCCGTCATCAGGAAAGAAATTAGCTAATGGAGAAGAAATACGTAATTTGCTGGAAGCAGTTCAACTGCCCAAAGAAATTGCGGTAATACACTGCCCAGCCCATACTAAAGACACTACAGAAATTAGCAGAGGAAATGCTCTAGCCAACGCTGCTGCGAGGGCTGCAGCTCAACAACCTCTGAGAGAATGTATGGGGGCAGTTCCAAGGATGGACCAGAGTGAGTGGCCAAACTTAATAGACCCCAAAACTATGTATGAAAAAGACTGCTCAGTGGAAGAGAAAAAACAATGGGAACAGTGGGAAGCAAAACAAAATGGTGACGGAATATGGACAATTGGGGAAAAACCAATTCTACCAAAAAAATATTTAATTACTATAGCTAGGTGGTTTCACGATAAAGCTCATGGGGGAGCCGAGGGAATAGCTAAACAGGTACAGAAAGTATGGGCTGCTCCAGGAATCTATGCAGCTGCTAGAAGAATAACAAATAGCTGCCCGACCTGCCAGAAGTTTTCAAATAACAAGCCAAGCTCAGATTTGGGGGGGGACGACCATGGGCTTACTTCCCTTTCCAGAAGCTGCAAATAGCTTATGCAGATATGCCATCTGTCTATGGATACAAACACTTGTTAGTGATAGTAGATCAGTTATCAGGCTGGGTAGAAGCTTTTCCAACAAGAAAGGCTGACACAGGGGGAGTGGTAAAAGCCTTACTGAAGGAAATCATACCCAGGTATGGGGTCCCAGAAGCCATTGATTCAGACAGGGGTGCCCATTTTACAGCAAGCATAATCAATCAGTTATGTAAATCGTTAGGAATAAAAAGAAACCTACATGCTCCTTATCACCCACAATCTTCAGGACAAGTAGAAAGAATGAATAGAACATTAAAAGAGAAAATAGCAAGAATATGCACACATGCTAGCCTAAAATGGCCAGAGGCATTAAACTTAGCTCTGTGGGATGTTCGAAATTCTCCACGGCAACCCATAGGACTACCACCAGCAGAAATTCTTTTTGGGAGACATTTAGCGATACCAGGGACTTATATCCCTGCTAAGACCAGCCTATTAGACGGAGATGAACGAGTAACACAATAGGTACTAGCCTTACAAGAACGGTTTAAGGCCTTGCAAAATCAGGCTCAGTGGTTTCAGCCAGTGCCATCAGACATTCAGGCACATGCTATACAGCCTGGAGATAAAGTGTTGATAAAGGTATTCTCGCGAAAAACAAAACTAGAACCAAAATGGGAAGGACCCTATACTGTATTGTTAAGTTCTTACTGCGCTGTTAAAATTCTAGGAAAAGAGAATTGGATTCACCACTCTCACGTGAAACGAGTGACAGTCCAAGAAGCAAACACAGCAGAGGTTGCAGCAGAACAGTGAAAACAACCACGTAAAGCTCGATGGGATACACGACTTCCCCAGGGTAGTCTGTTCGGACTCGCCTCACTAACACAAATCTCTTTCCCTTTACTGCACCCTGCTGTTTCAAACCCTGGCAATGCTACTTTCCCTAAGCTGTGGTCAAAGAACCTTAGAGTGGCCATGGTCCCAGGCCCGTGTTAAGTATACCGGAAGTATGGGATTAAATTCTGATAAAAACTTAAACCTCTCAGCCCTGGTCATGCATGGAACTGAAGTATACTCAGAAAATGAATGGAGCTGGGATAATACTAACCAACTTCCCCAACTCCTGGGAAGGACAGGAAAGGAAATAAAGATAGGGTGTCGAGTGATCAACGGGTCCACCCATGAGAAGGCAACTCAAATCTCTCTCACTAAAATCAAATCAAATGAAAAAGAAAGGAAAATTTGTGCCACTGAAAAACTGGATTGTTGGTACAATTTTACCTTAGAACAACCTGTTGTTATAGTTTGCCTGTGGGCTCACCACAATGTGGGACTGTCATTTAAATTTAAAATAGACATTATTGAGCCCAGTACAGCAATACCTACCCTGACTACAATTATTTCCACCAATATAAATAACTCTGTTACCATGAAGAGTAAGAAAACCTTATCCCCACAAATCTTTGAAATTGGACCGTATGTGATTAGAAATACAGGCCAACAACGAGTGTTATTTAATCCATCATGGTCTCTCAAACGAGTAGAGCTATTAATGCAAATTATATCTCTACAATCAAACCGACCTGTTCACCATTCTTAGGTACGTCCTATGTGGGATGGACGGCGTGGTTACATAGGCGAACCCTCACCTCTCCAAAATGAACAAGGAGAGATGTGACCGGTATCGTAGGAACAGGATTGGGAGTCCTAAACAGTATAGATGCTGAAGTACTCGTAAATAAACTGAGCACAACAACAAGTGACTTATACAGATTAAAACATCCATTGAGGTCTTCTTTATTAGCATTAGGAACTAACCAATGGCTTTCATCCGAGATATTACCTCAGTGGGAAAAAATGAATGAAAAAGATCACCACTTGATAGTGGATGCACTTGGGGAAGCCCAAATTAATATTTCCCTGGCCCTCAGTTGCATCCAAGCTCAACTGTGGATGCAATCTATGGCAGCAGCGATTATAAGGGAGGGGAAGAAGGCACTTTACCCACTGAAATTCGAAAGGTAATTTGGGATAATGTGACCGAATTTGAAAAGGAATTCCAATCCTGGTGGTATCTGGTCAATTTTACTTATGATCCTATCAACACTGAGGCCACAGCCTTTGTTTCAACAATACGTAATGCTTCAACATATACAATATATCCAATCATTGCGTTAGGATTAAATCACAATGGAGCTATACTCTATCCATTGGAACACAGAGTATGGGCCCAACGAAATGGAAATAAATGGCAAACTGTGGACGTTAGCGCATGTATTGTACAGGAACAGCAAGGGTTTATTTGTGAAAGTAATACCATCAAAGCCCAAGACATTTGTCTTGACACTGAGCAAAATGTTTGTCACTTTGAAATACACCCTGATGAAACACCTGCAACTATACTTGTATATATTGGGAGAGGGTGTGTATGTATGAGAACCTTTTGTAGTCTTATAGTTATAGATGGCATTGTAGTAGATATGAGTAATCATTGAAATATTTGTATTTGTAGCTTTACCAAAATCATGGGATGTGATTTCAATTATTCAGCTCCTATCACGTCTTATCAATTGTTACAATCTAATTATACATTAATTCAAAATTTACTACCTACTCCCATTGGGATGAATCTCACCCTGGTAAGGAAACTACTGCAACATGATGATTTGCATCGACTGCTAGAGCGCATCCGGAACAGTGGACAGAAAACTCTAATCACTGTTCACCATGATGCAAAAGAGATACATCATATCTTAGAAAGGGTAAAAAGGGACGGAGAACATCATGGCTGGGAAACTCTTCTAGGGTGGTCACCAACCACAACAGGGATTTATAATCATGTATTGCACCCGGTAGTAGTTGTGTTCAGTTTAACTGTGTTATGCCTATTGCTTACAATCATATTATATATAAGAGTATGGAAAGTGATAGTATGCCTCGAAAGACTTCGAGAACTCTGTTTAAAATATTAGCAGGGATGCTTCATAAAAACAAAGGGGGGAAACTGTTAAAGAATAGTGAATTGAAACTGTCTAGAAATGGCTGCTTAGCACAACTTACATAAAACTTGCTTAGCATGAGTGGCTAGATTTGCTGAAGCCTTAGGCCGTGCGTGGGAAAAGTAACGAATCTTTACTTAGTTTAATAAAAAATAGTGCCTCAGAGCTCGTTCAGGCTGGGAAGATAAGGGAGCCACACGCAGTCTGCGCACCTGTGTCACCGACTCCGAGAGGGAAGACGCCAAAACAATGGGGGAAAATAAGACCTTGGGAGGCAACCGCCAGACCCAACAAAAACAGAAGTACAACCGTCATCAGAGACTGCAAAAAAACAAGAATAAGGAGAAAACCAGCTTGCCTCAGAAAGACGATGAGACCCAATGAGGAGCAGGAGACCCCAGACCAAAAAATTACTATTGGTCTAACTACCGCGTGAGGGGTGGGAAATGGAAGTCGAAAAGACTATAATTACCCAGGATTTGTTTATGTTAGGGTCCCTCTTCGGAGGCACCCAGCTCGAGCTGTAATTATGGCACACGTGTGATTAAAATTTACTTTGTTTTGATTTGGCTCTGAACTGTACTTGGGGGAACCTAGGGTCGAACTCTGTTATGGTGGCCGACAAGCCTAATTTCCATAACAGGCCGATGAGGCTGCAAAAAGGGCAGCATTATCCATGTCAGTGGCAGCATTAGTTCCAGAGAGAATGTTAAAAATGGAAATTCCAGTATACACTGAAAAAGAAAATAAATTAGCAGAAATACTGAAATGCATAAAAACTCCTGAAGGATGGCGGGTGACATCTACTGGACAGTGTGTGGTAACTTTGCCGATAATGAAGAAGCTGATGAAGCAAATACATGGTAGTACCCACATGGGAGCTGAGGCATTGGTTGAAACAGTTAAAAGATTTGCTGTGGGAGTTAGTATGTTAATAATTGCAAAGGGTATTACACAAAAATGTGAAATCTGTCTTAGAAATAATCCCAGGATTCAGAAGAAGCCCCCCCAGGGGAAGTAAAAAGGGGCTTCATGCCTGGGGATTACTGGCAAATTGATTTTTCTGAATTACCAAGATGTAATGGATATAAACATTTGTTGGTAATTGTTGACACCTTTTCAGGATGGCCTGAGGCTTTCCCGTGTCGTACCACTAAAGCAGGGGAGGTAGTGAAAATGTTATTAAAAGAAATCATACCAAGATTTAGGGTACCAGAAGGGTTTTCTTCAGATAGGGGACCTCATTTTATAGCAGAAATAGTACAACAAATCTCAAAAATACTACAAATTAAATGGGACTTACATACCCCCTGGAGGCCACAATCCAGTGGAAAAGTGGAAAGAATGAATCAAACAATTAAGAGACAGGTAGGAAAATTGTGTCAGGAGACTCAGATGAAATGGACTGATGTTTTACCTCTGGCATTATTAAGAACCAGAATAACCGCAAGGGTTAGGGAGAAAGTTAGTCCATTTGAGATTCTGTATGGCAAACCTTACACTGTAAATTTAACTGGAAATGAAATTCAAATGCACGTTAAGGGTGATCAAATTTTAAGTGATTATCTCTTGTCTATGGCAAAGGTTCTTCTCTCCGTAGGTACATCCAGTTATACTTTTAGATTACACCCGAGTGAAAGCAGTACCTCGAGAGACGTGGAAAGCTGAACAAGTTCAACCTCTAAAGTTAAAAATATATAAAGATATATGAGATGTATTAGAAGCGAATCGGTTTTAAATTTAGAGTGTATTCAGGGAAAAAATGCTTTAATCTGTTTGTTAGGAATAGGGTTAATATTGTTGTTACGGTATCTGTGTAAAAATGATGTTCTCCTTAACAACCAGGGGAGAAATGTGGTGGTTAGTTTTTCTAGGTTACCTGAGCCAAACAATTAAAGGGAATCAGGAAGGATTTTGGAGTCACAATCTCCATTTGGAAGTAATTACGAAATCTATGAAGATAGTTAACCAGAGGGATTGCTGGGTGTGTACCCACTTCCCTGAACTTTCCAACAAGGGCTTCCCACTAATTGGAGTGCCTATGAAACAACCAAACAGGAATGGGAAGTCCAGAGGGTGACAGGAGATTATTATCAATGTATCCAAAGATGTAATAATAGTAATAAATGGTGGGAGAAAACTATACTTTATGGAAAGCAACCGATCAACTGTACTGGAGCCATTAAGGTAGGAGGTTATAAAGATTGCTCTCGGATACCTGAATAGGTTATAAGTGGCCAAGTAAGGAACTAAATGGGTGGCGTGTTCCAAAAGGTAGTGGATGGTATTGGTTGTGTGGAAACAAGGCACGAAAAGTGCTACCTCCTAATTGGTCAGGGACATGTACTTTAGGGGCAATAATCCCTAATGTTACTCTAAGAAAAGAATTGAGTAATAAATACCAAAAATCCTGGCTAAGAACATTCAAAGGAGACAAAAGAGGGTCAATAATCCTTTAATAGATCGACCTACTAGGTTGCAGTCATTCGTAAGGTGGCTGTTTCCACAACTGGGAGTGAGTGAACTTGAAAAAGCAATAGTAAATATTTCAGCAGTTATTGAAAAAAATAGGGAATAAAACCTCTGATGCCACTGCAGCTTTACAAGAGGAGGTTTCAGAAATTGCGAAAATAACTACCCAAAACAGGATGGCTCTAGAGATGTTATTGGCATCTCAGGGAGGAGTATGTACAGTAATAAATACTAGTTGCTGTGTATATGTGGATCAAAGCGGGAGAATTTCTACCGATCTAAATGAAATCTGGAAGCAGACTGAAATCTTACATGGGGTTCAGAAAGAGGATACCTCTTTTGGATTTGAAGAAACATGGAAATGGTTGACTTCCTGGTTCCCTGACGTGAGCTCATGGGTTAAAAAGTGTTTAACAATTTTGGGAATGGTGTTAGTAGTTTTTGTATGCGTTTATGTAGTGATTCAATGCATTTGTAGATGTTGTACAAAATTAATATGGGAAAGATTTTAAAAGAGTGAGACTAATATGAAAATGATCATATAAGTCTCAAAGGGGGGACAACCCTAGGAAGCTCAGAAGCAATGTTTGAACTAGGTAGATTAGGATAACTTCTAACATTAAGTCTGAAGTGGTCTAGAGGTAGCCACTTAGATAAAACTTGCTTCATGAGTAGCTAAATTTGCTGAAGCCTTAGGCCGCACTCCTAGTTCAGTAAGAAAGGGCCCCAGAGCTGGTGCAGGCTGGAAAGATAAGGGAGTTACAAGCAGTCTGCATTCCTGTGCCCCACACTCCGAAAGGGAGGATGTCAAGGCTTTGAAATAAGGCCTGCTTGGGCACCAGGACCTTGGGAAGCAAAACCTCCTCTCACTGCTGAAACAATGTTAATTAAGGGGTCTGGACTATCTCCCCCTTGTCAGGACTTTGGGAGATAACACCTACTGTCCCTGCTGGGGCAGTGTTAATTGATCTCCCCTCATCAGGACCTTGGGAGACAGGGGTGGGACCCGGGGAATGAAGAAATCACTAACCAATCAGTGTAAAAGGGAAAATTGCAAATCTGGCAATTTGTTTGTATAAATGCTACTTGAAAAGTTGGGGGGGGGGGTGTGCTTGATTTGTGGGAAACGACCGAGCACCCAGGCTTGCGCAACTCTGAAATAAATAAGCAAATGTCTCTCCTGAGTGTGTAATTATTGGCTTATTGCACACCGGGCAACGAATCCGCTTTTCGGACAACAGCAGCAGCCTCAGTGCCTGATATACGAGGGGCAGGCCAGTGCCTGCTGGCTGTGCTTGTGAGGTCACAGCAGCCTCAGTGCCTCCGAGGCCAGTGTCAGGCTCATGGCTGCTGGCTGTGCTGCTGAGGTCACAGCAGCCTGAGTGCCTCTGAGGCCAGTGGCAGGCTCCTGGCTGCTGGCTGTGCTTGTGAGGTCACAGCAGCCTCAGTGCCTCCTAGGCCAGTGGCAGGCTCATTGCTGCTGGCTGTGCTTGTGAGGTCATATCAGCCTGAGTGGCTCCTAGGCCAGTGGCAGGCTCATGGTTGCTGGCTGTGCTTGTGAGGTCACAGCAGCCTCAGTGCCTCCTATGGCAGTGGCATGCTCATGACTGCTGGCTGTGCTTGTGAGGTCACAGCACCCTCAGTGCCTCATAGGTTAGTGTCCAGCGCCCCCTGCTGGCTGTGCTTGTGAGGTCACAGCAGCCTCAGTGCCTCTTAAGTTAGTCTACAGGGCCCCCTGCTGGCTGAGCTTCTGAGTTGACAGCAGCGTCAGCGTCTCCTAGGGCAGTGGGAGGCTAATGGCGGCTGCCTGTGCTTGTGAGGTCACAGCAGCCTCCGTGCTGTATACGCCAGTGGCAGGCCCATAGCTGCTGGCTGTGCTTGTGAGGTCAGAACACTCCTACAGCCTGATAGGCCAGCAGCAGGCTCCTGGCTGCTGGCTGTGCTTGTGAGGTCACAGCAGCCTCCGTGCCTCATAGGCCAGTGGCAGGCCCATAGCTGCTGGCTGTGCTTGTGAGGTCACAGCAGTCCTATTTCCTGATAGGCCCGTGGGAGGCCCCATCTGCTGGCTGCCTTTTGAGGTCACATTTGTCTCTGTACCTTATAGGGCAATGGCAGGCCTCTGGCTCCTCGCTGTGCTTGTGAGGTCACAGCAGCCTCAGTGCCCTATAGGCCAGTGGCAGGCCCATAGCTGCTGGCTGTGCTTGTGAGGTCACAGCAGTCCTATTGCCTGACAGGCCGGTGGCAGACCCACAGCTGCTGGCTTTGCTTGTGACGTCACAGCAGCCTCAGTGTCTTATAGGGCAGTTGGATGCCCATGCCTGCTGGCCGTGCTTGTGAGGTCACAGCAGCCTCAGTGCCTGATAGGCCAGTTTGAGGCCAATGACTGCTGGGTGGGCTTGTGAGGTCAGAGAAGCCTCAGTGCCCTATAGGGCAGTGGCAGGCCCCTGACTGTTTACTGTGCTTCTGAGTTGACAGCAGTGTCAGCGCCTCATCGGGCAGTGGGAGGCCCCTGGCTGCTGCCTGTGCTTGTGAGGTCACAGCAGTCCCATGGCCCGATAGGCCAGTGGCAGGCCCATAGCTGCTGGCTGTGCTTGTCAGGTCACAGCAGCCTCCGTTCCCGATAGGCCAGCAGCAGTCCACTGGCTGCTGACTGTGCTTGTGAGGTCACAGCAGCCTCAGTGCCTCCTTGGCCAGTGGCAGGCCCATGGCTGCTGGCTGTGCTTGTCAGGTCACAGCAGTCCTATTCCTGATAGGCCCGTGGGAGGCCTCTGTCTGCTGGCTGCCTTTTGAGGTCACATTTGTCTCTGTACCTTATAGTGCAGTGGGAGGCCCCTGGCTGCTGGCTGTGCTCGTGAGGTCACAGCAGCCTCTGTGCCCTATAGGGCAGTGGCAGGCTCATGGCTGTTTGCTGTGCTTGTGAGCTCACAGCAGTCCCATTGCCTGATAGGCCAGTGCGAGGCCATTGGCTGCTGGCTGTCCTTTTAAGCTCACAGCAGTCTGAGTGCCTGATAGCCATTGGCAGACCCACAGCTGCTGGCTGTGCTCGTGAGGTCACAGCAGTCCCATTGCCTGATAGGCCAGTGCGAGGCCATTGGCTGCTGGCTGTCCTTTTGAGGTCACAGCAGTCTGAGTGACTGATAGGCCAGTGGCAGGCCTCTGCGTGCTGGCTGCATTTTGAGGTCACCTTGGTCTCAGTGCCTCATCAGGCAGTGGGATGCCCATGGCTGCTGACTCTGCTTGTGAGCTCACAGAAGTACCAGTGCCTGATAGGCCACTGGCAGGCCCCAGGCGGCTTCCTGTCCTTGTCAGGTCACATCAGCCTCTGTGTCTGATAGGGAAGTGGAAGGTGTTGTAGAGGCCTCTGAGTGCCTTTTTTTGTGGTGCAGGGGCCTCCAAGTGCCTTTTTTGTGGTGCAGGGGCCTCCAAGTGCCTTGTTTCACATTGTAGCAGCCCCGAAGTGCCTTTTCTTGTGGTGTAGGGGCCTCCGAGTGCTGTTATTTTGGGGTGTGTGGTCCTCCATGTATCTTTTTTTTGTGGTGTAGTGGCCCCGAGTGCCTTTTCTTCTGGTGCAGGGCACGCCGAGTGCCTTTCTTTCTGCTGCAGGGGCCTCCGAGTGCCTTTTTTTGCATTGTAGCAGCCCCCAAGTGCCTTTTTTTGTGCTGTAGGGGCCTCCGAGTGCCTTTTTTTGTGGTGTATGGGCCTCCGAGTGCCTTTTTTTTCCAGTGTAGGGGCAGCCGAGTGCCTTTTTTTGCATTGTAGCAGCCCCCAAATGCCTTTTTTGTGCTGTACGGGCCTCCGAGTGCCTTTTTTTCCAGTGTAGGGGCAGCCGAGTGCTTTTTCTTGAGGTGTAGGGGGCCTCTGAGTGCATTTTTTTTCTGTTGCAGGTGCCTCCGAGTGCGTTTCTCTGTGGTGTAGCGGCCTCTGAGTGCCATTTTTTCTGGTGTACAGGCCTGCAAGTGCCTCTTTTTGCAGTGCAGGAGCCTCCGAGTGCCTTTTTTGGTGGTGCTGGGCCCTCCGAGTGCCTTGTTTCACATTGTAGCAGCCGCCGAGTGCCTTTTTTTGCAGTGTAGGGGCCACCGAGTGCCTTTTTCTGGGGTGTAGAGGCCTCCAAGTGCCTGTTTTTCCACTGTAAGGGCAGCTGAGTGCCTTTTTTTGTGCTGCAGGGCCCTCTGAGTGCCTTTCTTTCCAGTGTAGGGGCACCGGAGTGCCTTTTTTTGAGGTGCTGGGGCCTCAGGGTGCATTTTTTGCAGTGTAGTAGCCTCCGAGTGCCTTTTTTTGCAATGTGGGGGCCTCTGAGTGCCTTTTTTTGTGGTGCAGGGGCCTCCGAGTGCCTTTTTTGGTGGTGCAGGGCCCTCCAAGTGCCTTTTTTCACATTGTAGCAGCCCCCGAGTGCCTTTGTTTGTGCTGTCGGGGCCACCCAGTACCTTTTTTTGTGGTGTGGTCCTCCGAGTGCCTTTTTTTTGCATTGTAGCAGCCTCTGAGTGCCTTTTTTTGCTGTGCAGGGGCCTGTGATTGACTTTTTTGGCAGTGCAGGGGCCACCGAGTGCCTTTTCTTGTGGTGCACTGGCCTCCGAGTACCTTTTATTCCAGTGTAGGGGCCTCTGAGTGCCTTTTTTTGCATTGTAGCGGCCCCCGAGTGCCTTTTTCTGTGGCGTAGGGGCCACCAAATGCCTTTTTTTCCAGTGTAGGGGCAGCCGAGTGCCTTTTTTTGTGCTGCAGGGCCCTCCGAGCGCCTTTCTTTCCAGCGTAGGGGCCATCGAGTGCCTTTTTTTGCGGTGCAGGGGCCTCAGGGTGCGTTTATTTGCAGTGTAGTAGCCTCCAAGTGCCTTTTTTTGCAATGTGGGGGCCACCGAGTGCCTTTCTTGGTGGTGTAGGGGCCTCTGAGTGCCTTCTTTTGTGGTGCAGGAGCCTCCGAGTGCCTTTTTTTCCAGTGTACAGGCCTGCAAGTGCCTCTTTTTCCAGTGTAGGAGCCTCCGAGTGCCTTTTGTGGTGGTGCTGGGCCCTCCGAGTGCCTTGTTTCACATTGTAGCAGCCCCCGAGTGCCTTTTTTTGCAGTGTGGAGGCCTCTGAGTGCCTTTTCTTGTGGTTCAGAGGCCACCAAGTGCCTATTCTTGTGGTGCACTGGCCTCCGAGTGCCTTTTGTTCCAGTGTAGTGGCCTCCGAGTGCCTTCTTTTGCAGTGTAGATGCCCCCTAGTGCCTTTTTTGCCAGCGTAAGGCCCTCCTAATGCCTTTTCATTGTGGTGTAGAGGCCTCCGAGTGCCTTTTTTTGGGGTGCACTGGCCTCCGAGTGCCTTTTTTTGCATTGTAGCAGCCTCCGAGTGCCTTTTTTGGGGTGCACTGGCCTCCGAGTGCCTTTTTTTTCCAGTGCAGGGGCCTCCGAGTGCCTTTCTCTACGGTGTAGCAGCCTCCGAGTACCTTTTTTTGTGGTGCAGGGCCCTCCGAGTGCCTTATTTTTCCGGTGTAGCAGGATCCGAGTGCCTTTTTTTCGCATTGTAGCAGCCTCCGAGTGCCTTTTTTTGTGCTGTAGGGGCCACTGAGTGCCTTTTTTGTGCTGTAGGAGCCACAGGGTGCATTTTTTTGCAGTGTACTAGCCTCCAAGTGCGTTTTTTGGTGGTGTAGGGGCTTCCGAGTGCCTTTTTTTGTGGTGCAGGGGACTCCGAGTGCCTTTATTTCCAGTGTACAGGCCTCCGAGTGCCTTTCTCTTTCCAGTGCAGGGGCCTCCGAGTGCCTTTATTTCCAGTGTACAGGCCTGCAAGTGCCTCTTTTTCCAGTGCAGGAGCCTCCGAGTGCCTTTTTTGGTGGTGCAGGGCCCTCCGAGTGCCTTGTTTCACATTGTAGCAGCCCCCGAGTGCCTTTTTTTGTGCTGTAGGAGCCACCGAGTGCCTTTTCTTGTGGTTCAGGGACCTCCGAGTGCTGTTATTTTGGGGTGTGTGGTCCTCCATGTACCTTTTTTTGTGGTGTAGTGGCCCCAAGTGCCTTTTCTTGTGGTTCAGGGGCCTCCGAGTGCCTTGTTTCACATTGTAGCAGCCCCCGAGTGCCTTCTTTTGTGCTGTAGGGGCCACCGAGTGCCTTTTTTTGCCGTGCATGGTCCTCCGAGTGCCTTTTTTTTGCAGTGTACTAGCCTCCAAGTGCCTTTTTTTGTGATGTAGGGGCTTCCGAGTGCCTTTTCTTGTGATTCACTGTTGTCCGGGTGCCTTTTTTTGTGGTGCAGGGGCCTTCGAGTGCCTCCTTTTGAGGTGCACTGCTGTCTGAGTGCCTTTTTTTGCAGTGAAGGGGCATCTAAGTGCCTTTTTTTCCAGTCTAGCAGCCTCCAAGTGCCTATTTTTGCGATGCAGGCTCCCAAAGTGCCTTTTTTTCCAGTATAGTGTCCTCCATGTGCATATTTTTTGCAGTGCATGTCCTCCTAGTGCCCTTTTTTCCAGTGCTCAGGCCTCCAAGTGCCTTTTTTCTGTTATGGTCCTTCAACGTTCTGTGTTAGCACTTTACCTGTATTTACCTGTACTGCCTGAAATGATATTGTCAGGCCCACCACTGCTGGATGAGATAGTCACGTCACTTCTGCCTCACGGCCTGGTAGGCCAGTCAGGCCCATCAGTCCTCGCTCTGCTTGTGAGGTTGCTTCTGCCTCTGTGCTTGATAGGCCAGTGGCAGGGCCATGCCTCCTGGCTTTGCTTGTGAGGATACTTGTGTCTCCATGCCAAAAAGGGCAGTGGCAGGCCCATGGTTGCTGGTTGTGCCTTATGATGTCACTTTGACCTGCATGCCATTGCATGCATGGGCATGCACTGCCACGCCCATGGCTGCTGGTCTGCTTGGGTGTTCCCTTCTTTCTCCGTGCTTGATGCGCCATGGCAGGCCCAGAGCTGCTGGCTGTGCTTGTGAGGTCCCTTTGACCTCAGTGCCTGATGAGGCACTCAGAGCGCCATGAGTCCTACCTGCGCTTCTGAGCTCACTTCTGCCTCAGTGCCTGATTGGCAAGTGGCAGGCCAATAGCTGCTTGCTGAGGTAGTGAGGTCATTTTTACCAGCAGCCCTAAACTTAGCACTATGGGATGTTCAGAATCCTCCGTGACAGCCTCTAAGACTATTGCCAGTGGAAATTCTTTGGGGGAGACCTTTAGCCACAGTGGGCAACTCAGGCTAAAAGCAACCGCTTGGGTGGAGATGAGCGAATTACACTTACAAAAGGCAGGGGAAAAGCTCAGTGGGCCCACTCAGTACCAGGTGACGTGCAAGCACACGCTATCCAGCCTGGACATAAGGGGTTGGTACAGCTAGTCACCTGAAAGTCCGAAGTGCAACCAAATCTCGGGAGGCCCCTACACTGTATTGTTGAGTTCTTATTTCACTGTTAAACTTCCAGGTAAAGAAAATTGGCTCTAGTCAGATGTAAAGCGGCTGAGTGGACCGGAAGCTCTTGGAAGCACCACATGAGCTAAGCCGTACTGGACATTAAATGTTACAAAGTGTGGCGTGTAACACTTGCTTGTGTTGTTAGTTGTTGTCATGACATTTGTGCTTGCACTGGAGTATTGTTTAACCGCCCTAGCAAAAAACCAACCTGCGAGTAAAATGTGTTGTAGCCAAAATCGAGGAGAAGCAATTTGGGAAGCAAATGAGGAACGCTATTGTTCCTACTTGTATCAAATAGCGCATCCACAGAGTTGACAGCATGTTGCAGTGCCTACCACGTTGAAGGTGAGGCAAAAGCCCTGGAGGAGCATCCCATACGGCTAGAAATGGGACCAAGACATTACCCAAACTGAGAAGTCCAGTGTGTCACTAACTACAAATTGTAGTGACTCTCGCCTGGTGCCGGAGAGACGATTGTGCTGAAAACTTCCGCCTTCCATTGCCCGGGTCCCGGCAGACCCCGGTGATGCGTTCTAACAAACGCTCTTGTAATGGGAGTGTAACTTGTAAGTCAGGAGCAGGCTTTCAACACTCTCTCCTGCTTTAACCACTTCCCCAATGCTCTCCATTTTAACTTTCCCTGCGGTCACTGCAGGAACAGCCCGACCATCTCCGCAGAGCTCCCATGCAGTTAAATCAACCGGAACACAAAAGTTACTGTTGAACCCTTTGTGGTCTCTAAAACCTGTAGCGTTACTCAGGCAAGAGAACATGTCTATGATTAAGCCATCCTGTCTGCCATTTTTAAATATAGCTTACACCACATGGATGGAATGGTTACGCAAGCGGACCTGAAGCGCCAAATGGCGAGAAAGAAAGGATGTCAGTGGTGTTACAGGGCCAGGATTAGGAGTTCTAAATAGCATCGATGCTGAGGCATTAGTGAATAAGCAAGTGCCACAAACAGAGATGTGTCTAGATTAGACAAAGCAAAGCCATTACGATCATCTCTGTTACCTCTTGGACGTAATCAACGGTGCTCCTCTCAGATTTCTACCTCAGTGGGAGCTCAAAGAAGGCAAGCTCATCAGCTTCCTTAGTTGCAGCAGGAGGAGCTCAAACTAATGTTTCTTTGGCGGTCCATTGTATCCAAGCCAAATGGACACAATCCGGACCAGTTGCAACAACTCGGGCAGGTGAGAAAGGGCTCCTACCCAGTGAAATTCGCAAAGCAGGACTCCTTCCAAAGGAGTTCAGTGTTAAGGAATCTTGGACTGCCACCATCTAGAGTTAATTAGAGTCAGGCTAGGGCAGCCCCATGACATTGCCTCCCGCACCCCCGGTCGACAATAACACCAGGCCTGTTCCCACCTTTCTCCTAAGAGTGTGAAACTGCTCAAACTCTCCCACCTATCAGTTCACATGGATCAGAGGTCTGGGCACACCAGGCTTGCCTCGGGCAATCCCACAAGACATGCCCAATCTCGCCATCCTCCCCTGTGGACACTTACACCACGTCCACTCACAGCTGCCTCCTAAGAATGCCCGCCTGCTCAGCTGCCTGTCCGAACAGCCGACGCTGACAGGCAAGAGCTGTTGCCAAGCAAGCTTGACCTGCATGCGCAGGGCAGCCCCATAGCACTTTCACAGCTGCCTTCCTCGCCGGTTGACACTTACAGCAGGGCTATTCCCTCCGAACGCCTAGGAGTGCCACACTGCTCCAATGCCTCCGCTGACAGTCAGGGCTCACAGGCAGGAGCTAGTCCCAGCCAAGCTTCCCCTGCATGCCTAAGGCAGTCCCACAACAGGATAACGGCTTGCCTTCCTTTCCTGTCGACATTAACAGCACCGCTACTCCCGCCTTCCTCCTAGCAATGCCACGTTGCTCAAATGCCTGTCCAACGAGCAAGGGCTGCTGGGCAAGAGCGCGGGTATGCGAAACTAGCCTTGGGCAGCCCCACAAGGTGTACCCATCTCGCCTTCCTCCCCCGTCAACAATTACAGCAGGCGTACTCACAGCTTCCTCCTAAGAATGCCCAACTGCTCAGACGCCTGTCCGAACAGCAAGGGCCGCTAGGCAAGAGCTCTGGGCATGCCAAGCTTCCCTTTGCCAGCCCACAGCATATTCCCTGCTCTCTTCTAGGTGAGGGCCTTTTGGACCTTTACATCACAGCTTCTCCCAACTTAGTCCTAAGAATGCCAAAATGCTCAGACGCCTTTGCGAGCAAGCAGGGCTCAAAAGCAAGAGCCCATCCCCACCACACAAAACCTGCTAAGCCACAGCAGGCCCACAACACGTTCACGGTTGCCTTCCTCTCCTGTCCACACTTAAAGGATGCGTACTCACGCCTTGCGAAGAAGGCAAGTCGTGAACGTGTTGTGGAGCTGCCCTAAGCATGCAGTGCAAGCTTGCTGGGGCATCTTTTTTGCCTGTGAGCTCTGGGTGTTCGGACAGTCGTGTGAGCAGTCTGGCATTCTTAGGCAGAAGCTGTGAGTACGCCTGGTGTAATTGTCGACGGGGGAGGATGGCGAGATGGGCTCATTTTGTTGTGCTCCCAGAGACAAGCTTGTCATGCCCAGCGCTCTTGCCCGTGAGTGCCGGCTGCCAGACAGGTGTCTGATCAGGCGAGCTTTCTAAAGCGTAAGCCTGGTGTAATTGTCGACAGGTCTCAGAGGCAAGAAAGCTGGACTCCCCCAGGATTGCTCTGCATGCTTAGGGCAGCCCCGCAATGCGTTCACAGCTGCCTTCCTCGCCTGTCGACACTTACAGCAGGGCTATTCCCTCCAGACGCCTAGGCGTGCCACACTGCTCAAGCGCCTCCACCGACAATCAGGGCTCACAGGCGGGAGCTAGTCCAAGCCAAGCTTCCCCTGCATGCCTAAGGCAGTCCCACAACAGGATAACGGCTTGCCTTCTCCTGTCGACATTAACAGCACCGCTACTCCCGCCTTCCTCCTAGCAATGCCACGTTGCTCAAATGCCTGTCCAACGAGCAAGGGCTGCTAGGCAAGACCCCCGGGTAGCCTTGGGCAGCCCCGCAAGACGTACCCATCTCACCTTCCTCCGCCGTCGACAAATACACCATGCGTACTCACAGCTTCCTCCTAAGAATGTCAGCGTGCTCAGATGCCTGAGCGAACAACAAGTGCAGAGAAGTAATAGCTCTGGGCATGCCAAGCTTCCCTTTGGCAGCCCACAAAATATTCCCTTGCCCTCTTCCTAGGTGCGTGCCTTTTGGCCCTTTACACCACGGCTGCTCACAAGCCTTATTCCTGAGAATGCCGGCCGGCTCCGACACCCGTCGTGGCAGAAGTGGATTCAGAGGGGAGAGCTCTGGGCACCACAGGCTTGCCTCGGGCAGCCTGACCAAAAACGTCCAGGTCTCGCTTTCCTTCCCTGTGGACACTTACAGCAGGATCTTCCCATCTCATTCCTGGGATAGGCACAGGTAGCACATGTCTCTCCCACTTGTCGGCACTCACAGGCAAGAGCTCTGGGCACCCCAAACTGGCTTCCGACAGCCTCGCAAAAAGTCCCCTCTCGCCATCCTCCTCCATCGATAAGAAGACCAGGCCAACTCAAAGCTTCCTCCTAAGAATGCTAGAAGACTCAGACACCTGTCCGAACAGAGAGGGCTCACAGGCAAGTGCTCTTCCCAAGCAAGCTTGATCTTCATCCCTAAGGCCGCCGCACAGCATGTTCACGAGGTGGGCCTTCCTCTCCTGGCGCCACTTACAGCGGCCTTTGCTTGCTCTAATTGTGGCGAGGAGAGGCAGGCAAACAGCAAAATTCTGGTAGGGCTGCCTTAGCTATGCTGATCGAACCTATGAGCTCTGGCTGTTCGGATGGGCCACTGAACAGTCTGTCGTGCTTAGGAAGAAGTTGTGAATACGCCTGGTGTAATTGTCGACGAGGGAGGATGGCGAGACGGGCTCGTCTTGTGGCACTGCCAGAGACAAGCTTGTCGTGCCCAGCGCTCTTGCCCGTGAGTGCTCGCTCTCTGGAGCAGGTTCTGATTAGGCGACGTTTCTAAAGAGTTAGTCTGGTGTAATTGTTCATGGGGAGGATGGCGAAAGGTGGACGTCCTGTGGGGATGCCAGAGACAGGCTTGTCCTGTGCCCAGAACGCTCGCCTGTGAATACTGATGGAGAGAAGAGCGATTGAACAGTGTGGCCTTCCTAGCAGTAGGTTGGAACAGGCAGGCTGTGTCAGCAGGCGAAGACGGCAAACTGTGATCGTGTTGTGGAACTGCCATAAGCATGAAAAGCAAGCTTGGTGGGGGGCAGCTTCCTGGCCTGTGAACCCTGGCTGTTCGGAGCGCCAGCTGAGCAATCTGGAAGCGTGAGTACGTCTTGTGGAAACAGGGGAAGATGGCAAGATGGGCTGATTTTGTTGTGCTTCCAGAGACAAGCTTGTCGTGCCCAGTGTTCTTGCCTGTGCGTGCCCACTGTCCGGACAGGCTCCAATTCGGCGAGCTTTCTAAGGCGTAAAACTGCTGTAATTGTCAGCAGGGCTCACAGGCAAGAGATACGCCAACCAAGCATGTTTTCATGCTTACGGCAGCCCACAATGCGTCCACGTCTCGCCTTCTTTGCCTGTCAACACTTACAGCAGGCCTACTCCCACCTTACTGCTCGGAGTGCCACACTGCTCAAATGCTTCTCTCCGCGTCAGTACGCACAAGCAAGAATTCTGGACACCAGCTGGAAAAGAGCTTCTGGCAGCTCCAGAAGACATACCATCGCACCATCCTCCCCAGTCGACAATTACACAAGGCATGCTCCTAAGAATGCCAGCCTGCTCAGACGCCTGTCCAAAGAGCAGAAATGGGTTCAGAGGGGAGAGCTCTGGGCACGACAGGCTTGCCTCAGACAGCCTGACCAAAAATCCAGGTCTCGCTTTCCGTCCCTGTGGACACTTATAGCAGGCCTCTTCCCACCTCACTCCTCGGCGTGCCACAGGTATCACCCGCCTCTCCCACTTGTCAGCACTCACAGGCAAGAGCTCTGGGCACACCAAACTGGCTTTCGACAGCCTCGCAAAAAGTCCCCCTCTCGTCATCCTCCCCCTCGATAAGACCAGGCCAACTCAAAGCTTCCGCCTAAGAATGCCAGAAGACTCAGATGCCTGTACGAGCAGGCAGGGCTCACAGGCAAGTGCTCTTCCCAAGCAAGCTGGCCCTTCATCCCTAAGGCCACTGCACAGCATGTTCGCGGGGGCGGGCCTTCCTATCCCGGCGACACATAGATCGGGGCTTGCTGGCTCTGTGGCGAAGAGAGAAGAGGGTAGGCAAAGTGCGAAGCTGTTGTAGAGCGGCCTTAGATATGCAGATCAAGTCTGTGAGCTCTGGCTATTCGGAAAGGTGTCAGAGCAGTCTGGCACTCTCAGGAGGAAGTTGTGAGTACGCCTGTTGCAATTGTCAATGGGGAGGATGGTGAGAAGGGCTCATCTGATGGTGCTGAGCAAGACAAGCTTGGCGTGCCCAGATCTCCTGTCTGTGCATTCTGACAGGTGGGAGAGGCGTTTAAGCAGTGTAGAACAAATAGGCGTAAGGTGGAAAAGGCCTTGTGTTATCGTCGACAGGCGAATAAGGCGAGACTGGGAATTTTGGCGAAACTGCCCGAAGAAAGCTGTCCTTGCCCAGAGCGCTTGCCTGTAAGCCTTTGCTTTTCGGACAGGTGTCTGAGTATTTTAGCAGTCTTCAGAATAAGGTGCGAGCAGAAGTGGTGTTTCGACCAGGTCGATGTGGGGTGGTAGTCAAGGGCACGTTCTGCGGGGCTGCCTGAGGAAAGCGTGGCATGCCCAGAGCTCTTTCCTATGAAAGCTTGCTGGTCTCAGACCCCTGTCCCAGCAGCCAGGGCTCCAAGGCAAGAGATTTTCCCAAGCACGCTTGACTTCCATCCCTAAGGCAGCCGCACGACACAATCAGGAGTGGCCGTCCTCTCCTGGCGGGATTACAGAGGAACTTGCTTGCTCTGTGTTGGGAAACGAGGTAGGCAGACTGCGAAACTGTTGGAGAGCTGGCTTAGATATGCAGCTCGGGTCTGTGAGCGCTGGCTGTTCGCACAGGCAGATGAGCAGTCTGGCATTCTAAGGAGGAAGCTATGAGGACACCTGGTGTAATTGTCGATGGGGAGGATGGCGAGACGGGTTCGTCTTGTGGAGCGGCCAGAGACAAGCTTGTCAGTTCCAGAGCGCTCGCCTCGCAGTGTGGCACGGCGAGCAGTAAGGTGGGAATAGGCCTGCTGTATGTGCCGACGGGCAAAGAAAGGGAGCCGGGAACGTGTTGTTGGGCTGCCCTGAGCATGCGGAGCAAGCTTGGTGGGGCAGCTCTCTTGCCTGTGAGCGCAGTCGACAGTTACACCAGGCTGACTCCTAAGAAAGTAAGCTTGCTCGGACGCCTGTCCGGAGAGCGGGCAGTCATGGGCAAGAGCTCTAGACACAACAAGCTTGTCTCGGGACGGCCCATGGGCAAGGCTGAGTCTCCATCCTCCCTCGTCGACAATTGCACCAGGGGTTCTCACGCCTTCCTCCTAACAATGCCAGCCTGCTCAGCTGCCTGTCTGAACAGCCAGAGCTCACAGGCTTGAGCTGCATATCGAAGGCGGCTCTACAACACGTTTGCACTTTGCCTACCTCCACACAGCGTAAGCAAGCCCCGCTGTAAGTGTCGCCAGGAGAGGGAAGGCCCCCTCGTGAACGGCATGTGCGGCTGCCTTAGGGATGAAGGTCTAGCGTGCTTGGGGAAGAGCTCTTGCCTGTGAACGCTGGCTGTTCGGGCAGGCGTCTGAGCATTTTGGCATTCATAGGAGGAAGATTTGAATCTGCCTGGTTTTACAATCGAGGGGGAGGATGGCGAGAAAGGGGCGTTTCGCGAGGCTGCCGGAAGCACAATTGGAGTGCTCAGAGTTCTTGCCTCTGAACCCCTTTCTATTCGGAGAGTTGTCTGAGCAGGCTGGCATTCTCAGCAGTAAGGCTTGTATACCTGTCAAACAAGGGTAATATGGGAATTTGGCTCTTCTTCTGGGCTTCCAGATGGAAGCTTGTCCTGCCCAGAGGTCTTGCCTGTGAGTGCTGGCTGTTCGTACAGGCAGCAGAGCAGGCGGGCATTCTTTGGAGGAAGCTGTGAGTGGATGTGGTGTAAATGGCCACTGGGGAGATGGGGAGAGCTTCGAGAGACAAGCTTGTCGTGCCCAGAGCGCTTGACTGTGAGTACTGACAGGGGCGAGAGACACGTTTGATCAGAGTTGCACGCCTAGCAGTGCCATGCAACTGCAGTGTCGACAGCGTCTGCGAGGCCTGGGTGTTCGGCCAGTTGTCTGAGAAGTCTGGCATTCTTAGAAGGAGGCATTGAGTACGCCTGCTGTAAGTGTCGACAGAGAGCCGGGTTGTCTCGCAGGGCTGCCAGAGACAAGCTTGGCGTGCCCAGACCTCTTGCCCATGAGTGCCGGCTCTCTGGACAGGCGTCCGAGAGGATGGTTTTCTTAGGAGTCGGCCTGGTGTAACTGTCGACTGCACTCACACGCAAGAGAGCTGCCCCACCAAGCTTGCTCCTCATGCTTAGCCCAGTCCCACAACACGTTCCCGGCTCGCGTTCTTTGCCCGTCGACACATACAGCAGGCCGATTCCACTTTACTGCTCGGAGTGCCACACTGCTCAAACACCTCTCTCCTCGCCAGCACACACAGGCAAGCGCTGTAGGCACGACAAGCTTGTCTCTCGAAGCCCCTCCATCTCGCCCGTCGACAATTGCAACAGTACACGCACAGCTTCTTCCTAAGAATGCCAGGCTGCTCTGATGCCTCTTGGACCAGCAGGCGTTCACAGGCAAGAGCTCTGGGCAGGCCAGCTTGCTTCGAGCAGTCTTGCAAAAAGTTCCCCGTCTCGCCTTTCTCCTGTGTTGACAATTGCACAGGGCTATGCCCACCTTACTGCTAGGAGTGCCACACTGTTTAAACGTCTCTCCCTTGTCTTTTCCCACAGCCATGAGCTCTGGTCATGCCAAGCTTGTCTCGGGCAGCCCTACAAGACGAGTCCGTCTCGTCATCCTCCCCATCGAGAATAAGACCAGGCATACTCAAAGCTTCCGCCTAGGAGTGCCAGACTGCTCGGACGGCTGGCCGAACAACCAGAGCTCACAACGTTGATCTGCGGCTCTCCAACAGGTTCGCAGTTTGCCTACCTCTTCTCTCCACACTTAGAACAAGCAAGCCCCGCTTTACGTGCTGCCAGCAGAGAACGGCCACTCGGGAACGTGCTGTGCGGTGGCCAGAGCCCAGGCTGTTCGGACAGGTGTCTGAGCAGTCTGGCATTCTTAGGAGGCAGCTCTGAGTATGCCTGGTGTAATTGCCGACGGGGAGGAAGGCGAGATGTGGACTTCTTGTGGAGCTGCCAGAAAGAAGCTTGTTGTGTCCAGAGCGCTCGCCTGTGACTGCCGCCAGTCCAGAGAGGCTTCTGAGCAGGCTTGCTTTCTTAAGATTCAGCCTGCTGTAACTGTCGACTGCGCTCACAAGGAAGAGCACTGCCCCAGCAAGCTTGCTCCGCATGCTCAGGGCAGCCCAATTAATACGTTCCCGGGTCCCTTTCTTTGCCTGTCGGCACGTATAGCAGGCCTATTCCACCTTACTGCTAGGAGTGCCACACTGCTCAAACGGCTCTCTCCTCGTCAGTACGCACGGGCAAGCGCTCCGGACATGACAAGCTTGTCTCTCGAAGCTCACAAGAAACCTCCACCTCACCCTCCTCCCCTTCGACAATTGCAACAGGCGTACTCAAAACTTCCTCCTAAGAATGCCAGACTGCTCTGACACCTTTCCGAATAACCAGAACTCACAGATCTGAGCTGCATATCTAAGGCAGCTCTACAACAGATGTGCACTTTGCCTGCCTCTCCTCGCCACACTTAGAGCAAGCAAGCCCCGCTGTAAGTGGCGCCAGGAGAGGAAGGCCACTTGCGAACGTGCTGTGCGGTGGCCTTAGGGATGAAGGGCCTGCTTGCTTGGGAAGAGCTCTTGCCTGTGAGCCTTGGCTGTATCTGAGTCTTCTGGCATTCATAGGAGGAAGCTTTGAGTTGGCCTGGTCTTCTTATCGATGGAGGAGGATGGCGAGAGGGGACTTTTTGCGAGGCTGTCGGAAGCCAATTTGGGGTGCCCAGAGCTCTTGCCTGTGAGTGCTGACAAGTGGGAGAGACATGTGCTACCTGTGCCTATCCCAGGAGTGAGCTGGGAAGAGTCCTGCTGTAAGTGTCCACAGGGAAGGAAAGCGAGACCTGGACGTTTTTGGTCAGGCTGCCCGAGGCAAGCCTGTGGTGCCCAGAGCTCTCCCCTCTGAATCCACTTCTGCCACGACGGGTGTCGGAGCCGGCCGGCATTCTCAGGAATAAGGCTTGTGAGCAGCCGTGGTGTAAAGGGCCAAAAGGCGCGCACCTAGGAAGAGGGCAAGGGAATATTTTGTGGGCTGCCAAAGGGAAGCTTGGCATGCCCAGAGCTATTACCTCTCTGCACTTGTCGTTCGCTCAGGCGTCTGAGCACTCTGGCATTCTTAGGAGGAAGCTGTGAATACGCATGGTGTATTTGTCGACGGCGGAGGAAGGTGAGATGGGTACGTCTTGCGGGGCTGCTCGAGGCAAGCCCAGCAGCCCTTGCTCGTTGGACAGGCATTTGAGCAACGTGGCATTGCTAGGAGGAGGGTGGATGCTGACGTGCTTTTAATGTCGACAGGAGAAGAAGGCAAGCCGTTATCCTGTTGTGGGACTGCCTTAGGCATGCAGGGGAAGCTTGGCTGGGACTAGCTCCCGCCTGTGAGCCCTGATTGTCGGTGGAGGCGCTTGAGCAGTGTGGCACGCCTAGGCGTCTGGAGGGAATAGCCCTGCTGTAAGTGTCGACCGGCGAGGAAGGCAGCTGTGAATGTGTTGCGGTGCTGCCCTAAGCATGAAAAGGAAGCTTGGTTGGATAGCGCTCCTGCCTGTGCCCCCTGCCGACAATTATACCATGCTTACTCTTAAGAAAGCTCGTAAGTGTCGACCGGCAAAGGAGGCGAGCCGTGAATGTGCTGTTGGGCTGCCCTAAGCATGCAGAACAATTCTGGGTGGGGGGGGGTCCAGCTCTCTTGCCTGTGAGACCTGTCGACAATTACACCAGGCTTACGCTTTAGAAAGCTCGCCTGCTCAGACACCTGTCTGGCAGCCGGCACTCACGGGCAAGAGCGCTGGGCACGACAAGCTTGTCTCTGGGAGCACAACAAAATGAGCCCGTCTCGCCATCCTTCCGCCATCGACATTTGCTTGCCTTCTTCGCCTGCTGACAGTTACAGCGCGCCAATTCCCAACCTACTGCTAGGAGTGGCACACTGCTCAGATGCCTTTCTCCCCTGTCATTACTCACAGGCGAGCGTTCTTGGCATAACAAGCTTGTCTCTGGAAGCCCCACAGGTAGTCACATTTTGCCATCCTCCCCCATGAACAACTACACCATGCTTACTCTTAAGAGGGTGCTCAGAGGCTTCTCCGGAGAGCCGGCACTCATAGGCAAGAGATCTGGGCAGGAGAAGATTGTCTCTGGCAGGGCCACAAAACGAGCCGGGCTCACCATCCTCCCCTGTCGACAGTTACAGCAGGCGTACTCACAGCTTCTTCCTAAGCACGACAGACTGCTCCGACGGCTGTCCGAACAGCCAGCGCTCACAGGCTTGAGCTGCATATCTGAGGCAGCTCTACAACAGGTTCGCAGTTTGCCCGCCTCTTCCCTCCACACTTAGAGCGAGCAAGCCCCTCTGTTTTGCCAGGAGAGGATGGCCACTCGGGAACATATTGTGCGGTGGCGTTAGGGATGAAGGCTCTTGCCTGTGAGCCCTGGCTGCTCGGACGTGCCACTGACTATTCTGGCATTCATTGAGGAAGCGCTGAGTACGCCTGGTGTGATCGGCGACACAAGTGAACGGTGAGCTGCGCATATCCTGTGCGGCTGCCAGAAGCTCTTTTCCAGCTCCTGTCCAGAATTCTTGCCTGTGAGGACTGACAGGTGAGAGAGGCGTTTGCGCAATATGGCACTCCTCGGAGTAAGGCGTGAGTACGCAGCCTTTAAGTGTGGACAGGAGAGGAAGGCAACTGTGAACGTGTTGTGGGCCTGCTGTGGCTTAGCAGGTTTTGTGTGGTGGGGATGAGCCCTTGCTTTTGAGCCCTGCTTGCTCGCAAAGGCGTCTGAGCATTTTGGCATTCTTAGGACCAAGTTGGGAGAAGCCGTGATGTAAAGGTCCAAAAGGCCCTCACCTAGAAGAGAGCAGGGAATATGTTGTGGGCTGGCAAAGGGAAGCTTGGCATGCCCAGAGCTCTTGCCTAGCGGCCCTTGCTGTTCGGACAGGCGTCTGAGCAGTTGGGCATTCTTAGGAGGAAGCTGTGAGTACGCCTGCTGTAATTGTTGACGGGGGAGGAAGGCGAGATGCGTACATCTTGTGGGGCTGCCCAAGGCTAGTTTCGCATACCCGCGCTCTTGCCCAGCAGCCCTTGCTCGTTGGACAGGCATTTGAGCAACGTGGCATTGCTAGGAGGAAGGCGGGAGTAGCGGTGCTGTTAATGTCGACAGGAAAGGAAGGCAAGCCGTTATCCTGTTGTGGGACTGCCTTAGGCATGCAGGGGAAGCTTGGCTGGGACTAGCTCCTGCCTGTGAGCCCTGACTGTCAGTGGAGGCATTGGAGCAGTGTGGCACTCCTAGGCGTTCGGAGGGAATAGCCCTGCTGTAAGTGTCAACCGGCAAGGAAGGCAGCTGTGAAAGTGCTATGGGGCTGCCCTGCGCATGCAGGTCAAGCTTGCTTGGCAACAGCTCTTGCCTGTCAGCGTCAGCTGTTCGGACAGGCAGCTGAGCAGGCGGGCATTCTTAGGAGGCAGCTGTGAGTGGACGTGGTGTAAGTGTCCACAGGGGAGGATGGCGAGATTGGGCATGTCTTGTGGGATTGCCCGAGGCAAGCCTGGTGTGCCCAGACCTCTGATCCATGTGAACTGATAGGTGGGAGAGTTTGAGCAGTTTCACACTCTTAGGAGAAAGGTGGGAATAGGCCTGGTGTTATTGTCAACCGGGGGTGCGGGAGGCAATGTCATGGGGCTGCCCTAGCCTGACTCTAATTAACTCTAGATGGTGGCAGTCCAAGATTCCTTAACACTGAACTCCTTTGGAAGGAGTCCTGCTTTGCGAATTTCACTGGGTAGGAGCCCTTTCTCACCTGCCCGAGTTGTTGCAACTGGTCCGGATTGTGTCCATTTGGCTTGGATACAATGGACCGCCAAAGAAACATTAGTTTGAGCTCCTCCTGCTGCAACTAAGGAAGCTGATGAGCTTGCCTTCTTTGAGCTCCCACTGAGGTAGAAATCTGAGAGGAGCACCACTGATTACGTCCAAGAGGTAACAGAGATGATCGTAATGGCTTTGCTTTGTCTAATCTAGACACATCTCTGTTTGTGGCACTTACTTATTCACTAATGCCTCAGCATCGATGCTATTTAGAACTCCTAATCCTGGCCCTGTAACACCACTGACATCCTTTCTTTCTCGCCATTTGGCGCTTCAGGTCCGCTTGCGTAACCATTCCATCCATGTGGTGTAAGCTATATTTAAAAATGGCAGACAGGATGGCTTAATCATAGACATGTTCTCTTGCCTGAGTAACGCTACAGGTTTTAGAGACCACAAAGGGTTCAACAGTAACTTTTGTGTTCCGGTTGATTTAACTGCGTGGGAGCTCTGCGGAGATGGTCGGGCTGTTCCTGCAGTGACCGCAGGGAAAGTTAAAATGGAGAGCATTGGGGAAGTGGTTAAAGCAGGAGAGAGTGTTGAAAGCCTGCTCCTGAGAGTGCAGGGTAGAACTAATGGCGTAGACTTACAAGTTACACTCCCATTACAAGAGCGTTCGTTAGAACGCATCACCGGGGTCTGCCAGGACCCGGGCAATGGAAGGCGGAAGTTTTCAGCACAATCGTCTCTCCGGCACCAGGCGAGAGTCACTACAATTTGTAGTTAGTGACACACTGGACTTCTCAGTTTGGGTAATGTCTTGGTCCCATTTCTACTGGCAATAGTCTTAGAGGCTGTCACGGAGGATTCTGAACATCCCGTAGCGCTAAGTTTAGGGCTGCTGGTAAAAATGACCTCACTACCTCAGCAAGCAGCCAGTGGCCTGCCACTTGCCAATCAGGCACTGAGGCAGAAGTGAGCTCAGAAGCGCAGGCAGGACTCATGGCGCTCTGAGTGCCTCATCAGGCACTGAGGTCAAAGGGACCTCACAAGCACAGCCAGCAGCTCTGGGCCTGCCATGGTGCATCAAGCACGGAGAAAGAAGGGAACACCCAAGCAGACCAGCAGCCATGGGCGTGGCAGTGCATGCCCATGCATGCCATGCATGCAATGGCATGCAGGTCAAAGTGACATCGTAAGACACAACCAGCAACCATGGGCCTGCCACTGCCCTTTTCGGCATGCAGACACAAGTATCCTCACAAGCAAAGCCAGGTGGCATGACCCTGCCACTGGCCTATCAAGCACAGAGGCAGAAGCAAACTCACAAGCAGAGCGAGGACCTGCACCACAAGAAAAGGCACGCGGAGACCACTGCACAGCAAAAAAGGCACTCAGAAGGACCTGCACCGCAAAAAAAGGGCTCTCGGAGGCCCCTACATATGAAAAAAAGTCACTCGGAGGCCCCTGCACCGCAGAAATAGGCACTTGCAGGCCGCTGCATCACAAAAAAAGGCAATTGGAGGGCGCTACACCACAGACAAAGGCACTCGGAGGCCCCTGCAGAGGAAAAAAAGCCCTCGGAGGCCACTACACTGTAAAAAAAGGCACTCGGTGGCCACTACAGCACAAAAAAAGGCACTCAGAGGACCACACCACAAAAAAAGGTACTGGGTGGCCCCGACAGCACAAAGGCACTCGGGGGCTGCTACAATGCGAAACAAGGCACTCGGAGTGCCCGGCACCACCAAAAGAGGCACTCGGAGGCTCCTGCACTGGAAAAAGAGGCACTTGCAGGCCTGTACACCGGAAAAAAAGGCACTCGGAGGCCGCTACACCGCAGAGAAAGGCACTTGGAGGCACCTGCAATGGAAAAAAATGCCCCCTGAGGCCCCAGCACCGCAAAAAAAGGCACTTGGCTGCCCCTACACTGGAAAAAAAGGCACTCGGAGGCCCCTACAGCACAAAAAAGGCACTTGGGGCCTGCTACAATGTGAAACAAGGCACTCAGAGGCCCCTGAACCACAAGAAAAGGCACTCGGTGGCTCCTACAGCACAAGAAAAGGCACTCGGGGGCTGCTACAATGTGAAACAAGGCACTCGGAGGGCCCAGCACCACCAAAAGAGGCACTCGGAGGCTCCTGCACTGCAAAAAGAGGCACTTGCAGGCCTGTTCACCAGAAAAAATGGCACTCGGAGGCCCCTACACCACAGAGAAAGGCACTCGGAGGCCCCTACAGCACAAAAAAAGGCATTTGGGGGCTGCTACAATGCAAAAAAAGGCACTCGGAGGCCCCTACACTGGAAATAAAGGCACTCGGAGGCTCCTGCACCTCAAAAAAAGGCACTCAGAGGCCTCCACACTGCAAAAAAGGGCACTCGGAGGCCAGTGCACTGAAAAACAGGGCACTTGGAGGCCAGTGCACACAAGAAAAGGCACTCGGAGGCCCCCACATTGCAAAAAAAGGCACTTGGAGGCTACTACACTGCAAAAAAATGCACCCTGAGGCCCCTGCACCGCGAAAAAAGGCACTTGCTGGCCCCTACAGCACAAAAAAAGGCACTCGGGGGCTGCTACAATGTGAAAAGAAAGGCACTTGGAGGCTGCTACAACGCAAAAAAAAGCACTTGGAGGGCCCTGCACCACAAAAAAAAGCACTCGGAGGCTCCCGCACTGGAAAAAGAGGCACTTGCAGGCCTGTACACCAGAAAAAAAGGCACTCGGAGGCTCCTGCACCACAAAAGAAGGCACTCCGTGGCCCCTACACCACCAAGAAAGGCACTCGGTGGCCCCCACATTGCAAAGAAAGGCATTTGGAGGCTACTACATTGCAAAGAAATGCACCCTGAGGCCCACGCACAGCAAAAAAAGGCACTCAGTAGCTCCTGCACCGCAAAAAAAGGCACTTGGAGGCCAGTGCACTGAAAAACAGGGCACTTGGAGGCCAGTGCACCGCAAGAAAAATGCACTCAGAGGCCCCGACACCACAAAAGAAAGGCACTCGGAGGACCACACCACAAAAAAAGGCACTTGGGGGCTGCTACAATGCAAAAAAAGGCACTCAGAGGCCCCTGAATCACAAGAAAAGGCACTCGGTGGCTCCTACAGCACAATAAAAGGCATTTGGGGGCTGCTACAATGTGAAACAAGGCACTCAGAGGGCCTGCACCACCAAAAAGGCACTCGGAGGCTCCTGCACTGGAAAAAAAGGCACTTGGAGGCTACTACACTGCAAAAAAAATGCACCCTGAGGCCCCTGCACCACAAAAAAAGGCACTCAGAGGCTGCTACAATGCAAAAAAAGGCACCCTGAGGCCCCTGCACCGGAAAAAAAGGCACTCGCAGGGCCCTGCACCACAAAAAAAGGCACTCGGAGGCTGCTACACTGTAGAGAAAGGCACTCGGAGGCCCCTGCACTGGAAAAAAAGGCACTCGGAGGCCCCTGTACTGGAAAAAAAGGCACTTGGAGGCTGCTACAATGCAAAAAAAGGCACTCGGAGGGCGCTACACCACAAAAAAAGGCACTCAGTGGCCCCTACAGCACAAACAAAGGCAATTGGGGGCTGCTACAATGTGAAACAAGGCACTCGGGGGGCCCAGCACCACCAAGGCACTCGGAGGCTCCTGCACTGGAAAAAGAGGCACTCGGAGGCCTGTACACTGGAGATAAAGGCACTTGGAGGTCCCTGCACCACAAAAAAGGCACTCGGAAGCCCCTACATTGCAAAAAAAGGCACTTGGAGGCTACTACACTGCAAAAAAAAGCACCCTGAGGACCCTGCACTGCAAAAAAAGGCACTCAGAGGCCTCTACAACACCTTCCACTTCCCTATCAGACACAGAGGCTGATGTGACCTGACAAGGACAGGAAGCCGCCTGGGGCCTGCCAGTGGCCTATCAGGCACTGGTAATTCTGTGAGCTCACAAGCAGAGTCAGCAGCCATGGGCATCCCACTGCCTGATGAGGCACTGAGACCAAGGTGACCTCAAAATGCAGCCAGCACGCAGAGGCCTGCCACTGGCCTATCAGTCACTCAGACTGCTGTGAGCTCAAAAGGACAGCCAGCAGCCAATGGCCTCGCACTGGCCTATCAGGCAATGGGACTGCTGTGACCTCACGAGCACAGCCAGCAGCTGTGGGTCTGCCACTGGCCTATCAGTCACTCAGACTGCTGTGAGCTCAAAAGGACAGCCAGCAGCCAATGGCGTCACACTGGCCTATCAGGCAATGGGACTGCTGTGAGCTCACAAGCACAGCAAACAGCCATGAGCCTGCCACTGCCCTATAGGGCACAGAGGCTGCTGTGACCTCACGAGCACAGCCAGCAGCTATGGGCCTGCCACTGGCCTATCGGGCCATGGGACTGCTGTGACCTCACAAGCACAGACAGCAGCTTTGGGCCTGCCACTGGCCTATGAGGCACGGAGGCTGCTGTGACCTCACAAGCACAGGCAGCAGCCAGGGGCCTCCCACTGCCCAATGAGGCGCTGACGCTGCTGTCAACTCAGAAGCACAGTAAACAGTCAGGGGCCTGCCACTGCCCTATAGGGCACTGAGGCTTCTCTGACCTCACAAGCCCACCCAGCAGTCATTGGCCTCGAACTGGCCTATCAGGCACTGAGGCTGCTGTGACCTCACAAGCACGGCCAGCAGGCATGGGCATCCAACTGCCCTATAAGACACTGAGGCTGCTGTGACGTCACAAGCAAAGCCAGCAGCTGTGGGTCTGCCACTGGCCTGTCAGGCAATAGGACTGCTGTGACCTGACAAGCACAGCCAGCAGCTATGGGCCTGCCACTGGCCTACAAGAAAAGGAGGCTGATGTGACCTCACAAGCACAGTGAGGAGCCAGAGGCCTGCCATTGCCCTATAAGGTACAGAGACAAATGTGACCTCAAAAGGCAGCCAGCAGATGGGGCCTCCCACGGGCCTATCAGGCTGTAGGAGTGTTGTGACCCGACAAGCACAGCCAGCAGCCAAGGGCCTGCCACAAGCCTATCAGGCAATAGGACTGCTGTGACCTCACAAGCACAGCCAGCAGCTATGGGCCTGCCACTGGCCTATACAGCACGGAGGCTGCTGTGACCTCACAAGCACAGGCAGCCGCCATTAGCCTCCCACAGCCCTAGGAGGCGCTGACGCTGCTGTCAACTCAGAAGCACAGCCAGCAGGGGGCCCTGTAGACTAACTTATGAGGCACTGAGGCTGCTGTGACCTCACCAGCACAGCCATCAGCCAGGAGCCTGACACTTGCCTAGCAGGCACAGAGGGTGCTGTGACCTCACAAGCACAGCCAGCAGCCATGAGCCTGACACTGGCCTTAGAGGCACTCAGGCTGCTGTGACCTAAAAAGCACAGCCATCATCCAGGAGCCTGCTACTGGCCTAG
The DNA here is from genome assembly GCF_036370855.1 of Dromaius novaehollandiae. Classification (NCBI taxonomy): domain Eukaryota; kingdom Metazoa; phylum Chordata; class Aves; order Casuariiformes; family Dromaiidae; genus Dromaius; species Dromaius novaehollandiae. The sequence continues at coordinate 1,053,735 of NW_026991446.1, forward strand.
GAGGCACTGAGGCTGCTGTGACGTCACAAGCACAGCCAGCAGCAATGAGCCTGCCACTGGCCTCGGAGGCACTGAGGCTGCTGTGACCTCACAAGCACAGCCAGCAGCCAGGAGCCTGCTACTGGCCTAGGAGGCACGGAGGCTGCTGTGACATCCCAAGCACAGCCAGCAACCATGAGCCTGCCACTGGCCTAGGAGCCACTCAGGCTGCTGTGACCTCACAAGCACAGCCAGCAGTGGGCCCTGTAGACTAACCTAGGAGGCACTGAGGCTGCTGTGACCTCACAAGCACAGCCAGCAGCCAGGAGCCTGCCGCTGGCCTCACAGGCAGTCAGGCTGCTGTGACCTCACAAGCACAGCCAGCAGTTATGAGCATGCCACTGGCCTAGGAGGCACTGAGGCTGCTGTGACCTCACAAGCACAGCCAGCAGCCATGAGCCTGCCACTGGCCTCAGAGGCACTGAGGGTGCTGTGACCTCACCAGCACAGCCAGCAGTCAGGGGCCTGCCAGTGGCTTATGAGGCACTGAGGGTGCTGTGACCTCACAAGCACAGCCAGCAGCTATGCGCCTGACACTGGCCTAGGAGGCACTGAGGGTGCTGTGACCTCACAAACACAGCCAGCAGGGTACGCTGTAGACTAACCTATGAGGCACTCAGGCTGCTGTGACCTCACAAGCACAGCCTGCAGGAGGTGCTGTAGACTAACCTATGAGGCACTCAGGCTGCTGTGACGTCATAAGCACAGCCAGCAGCCAGGAGCCTGCCACTGGCCTCGGAGGCACTGAGGCTGCTGTGACGTCACAAGCACAGCCAGCAGCCAGGAGCCTGCTACTGGCCTAGGAAGCACTGAGGCTGCTGTGACCTCACAAACACAGCCAGCAGGAGGCGCTGTAGGCTAACCTATGAGTCACTGAGGCTGCTGTGACGTCACAAGCACAGCCAGCAGGCAGGAGCCTGCCACTGGCCTAGGAAGCACTGAGGCTGCTGTGACCTCACAAGCACAGCCAGCAGCCAGGAGCCTGCTACTGGCCTAGGAAGCACTGAGGCTGCTGTGACCTCACAAGCACAGCCAGCAGCCAGGAGCCTGCTACTGGCCTAGGAAGCACTGAGGCTGCTGTGACCTCCCAAGCACAGCCAGCAGTCAGGGGACTGCCAGCGGCTTATGAGGCACTGAGGCTGCTGTGACCTCACAAGCTCAGCCAGCAGCCATGAGCCTGCCACTGGCCTTTGAGGCACGGAGGCTGCTCTGACCTCACAAGCACAGCCAGCAGCCAGGGGATGCCCCTGGTGTATGATGCACTGGGACTGCTTTGACTTCACAAGCACAGCCAGCACCCAGGAAGCTGACACTGGCCTATCAGGCCCTGAGGTTATTGTGACCTTACAAGCACAGCCATCATCCATTGGCCTGCCACTGGCGTATAGGGCATGGAGGCTGCTGTGACCTCACAAGCACAGCCAGGGGACTGCCACTGCTCTGTGAAGCACTGAGATAAATGTGACCTCACAAGCACAGAATGCAGCCAGGGCCCTGCCCCTGGTGTATCAGGCACTGGGACTGCTTTGACTTCACAAGCACAGCCAGCAAACAGGGGTCTGCCACTGGCCTATGAGGCAATGAGAGTGCTCTAACCTCACAAAAAAAGCTGGCTTACAGGATCCTGCCACTCACCTATTAAGCACTGTGGCTGTGAGGCTGCTGTGAGCTCACAAGCAGAGTCAGCAGCCATGGGCCTCCCACTGCCCTATAAGGTACAGAGACAAATGTGACCTCAAAAGGCAGCCAGCAGACAGAGGCCTGCCACAGGCCTATCAGGCAATAGGACTGCTGTGACGTTACAAGCACAGCCAGCAGCTGTGGGTCTGCCACTGGCTATCAGGTACTCAGACTGCTGTGAGCTCACAAGCACAGCAAACAGCCATGAGCCTGCCACTGCCCTATAGGGCACAGAGGCTGCTGTGACCTCACGAGCACAGCCAGCAGCCAGGAGCCTGCCACTGGCCTGTGAAGCACTGAGACAAATGTGACCTCACAAGCACAGCAAACAGCCTTGGGCATCCCACTGGCATATCAGTCAATGGGACTGCTGTGACCTCACGAGCACAGCCAGCAGCTATGGACCTGCCACTGGCCTATAGGGCACGGAGGCTGCTGTGACCTCACAAGCACAGCCAGCAGGCACTGGCCTGCCCCTCGTATATCAGGCACTGAGGCTGCTGCTGTTGTCCGAAAAGTGGATTCGTTGCCTGGTGTGCAATAAGCCAATAATTACACACTCAGGAGAGACATTTGCTTATTTATTTCAGAGTTGCACAAGCCTGGGTGCTCGGTCCTTTCCCACAAATCAAGCACACCCCCCCCCCCCCAACTTTTCAAGTAGCATTTATACAAACAAATTGCCAGATTTGCAATTTTCCCTTTTACACTGATTGGTTAGTGATTTCTTCATTCCCCGGGTCCCACCCCTGTCTCCCAAGGTCCTGATGAGGGGAGATCAATTAACACTGCCCCAGCAGGGACAGTAGGTGTTATCTCCCAAAGTCCTGACAAGGGGGAGATAGTCCAGACCCCTTAATTAACATTGTTTCAGCAGTGAGAGGAGGTTTTGCTTCCCAAGGTCCTGGTGCCCAAGCAGGCCTTATTTCAAAGCCTTGACATCCTCCCTTTCGGAGTGTGGGGCACAGGAATGCAGACTGCTTGTAACTCCCTTATCTTTCCAGCCTGCACCAGCTCTGGGGCCCTTTCTTACTGAACTAGGAGTGCGGCCTAAGGCTTCAGCAAATTTAGCTACTCATGAAGCAAGTTTTATCTAAGTGGCTACCTCTAGACCACTTCAGACTTAATGTTAGAAGTTATCCTAATCTACCTAGTTCACGCATTCCTTCTGAGCTTCCCAGGGTTGTCTTGTAACAATTCCCCCCTTTGAGACTTATATGATCATTTTCATATTAGTCTCACTCTTTTAAAATCTTTCCCATATTAATTTTGTGCAACATCTACAAATGCATTGAATCACTACATAAACGCATACAAAAACTACTAACACCATTCCCAAAATTGTTAAACACTTTTTAACCCATGAGCTCACGTCAGGGAACCAGGAAGTCAACCATTTCCATGTTTCTTCAAATCCAAAAGAGGTATCCTCTTTCTGAACCCCATGTAAGATTTCAGTCTGCTTCCAGATTTCATTTAGATCGGTAGAAATTCTCCCGCTTTGATCCACATATACACAGCAACTAGTATTTATTACTGTACATACTCCTCCCTGAGATGCCAATAACATCTCTAGAGCCATCCTGTTTTGGGTAGTTATTTTAGCAATTTCTGAAACCTCCTCTTGTAAAGCTGCAGTGGCATCAGAGGTTTTATTCCCTATTTTTTTCAATAACTGCTGAAATATTTACTATTGCTTTTTCAAGTTCACTCACTCCCAGTTGTGGAAACAGCCACCTTACGAATGACTGCAACCTAGTAGGTCGATCTATTAAAGGATTATTGACCCTCTTTTGTCTCCTTATGAATGTTCTTAGCCAGGATTTTTGGTATTTATTACTCAATTCTTTTCTTATAGTAACATTAGGGATTATTGCCCCTAAAGTACATGTCCCTGACCAATTAGGAGGTAGCACTTTTCGTGCCTTGTTTCCACACAACCAATACCATCCACTACCTTTTGGAACACGCCACCCATTTAGTTCCTTACTTGGCCACTTATAACCTATTCAGGTATCCGAGAGCAATCTTTATAACCTCCTACCTTAATGGCTCCAGTACAGTTGATCGGTTGCTTTCCATAAAGTATAGTTTTCTCCCACCATTTATTACTATTATTACATCTTTGGATACATTGATAATAATCTCCTGTCACACTCTGGACTTCCCATTCCTGTTTGGTTGTTTCATAGGCACTCCAATTAGTGGGAAGCCCTTGTTGGAAAGTTCAGGGAAGTGGGTACACACCCAGCAATCCCTCTGGTTAACTATCTTCATAGATTTCGTAATTACTTCCAAATGGAGATTGTGACTCCAAAATCCTTCCTGATTCCCTTTAATTGTTTGGCTCAGGTAACCTAGAAAAACTAACCACCACATTTCTCCCCTGGTTGTTAAGGAGAACATCATTTTTACACAGATACCGTAACAACAATATTAACCCTATTCCTAACAAACAGATTAAAGCATTTTTTCCCTGAATACACTCTAAATTTAAAACCGATTCGCTTCTAATACATCTCATATATCTTTATATATTTTTAACTTTAGAGGTTGAACTTGTTCAGCTTTCCACGTCTCTCGAGGTACTGCTTTCACTCGGGTGTAATCTAAAAGTATAACTGGATGTACCTACGGAGAGAAGAACCTTTGCCATAGACAAGAGATAATCACTTAAAATTTGATCACCCTTAACGTGCATTTGAATTTCATTTCCAGTTAAATTTACAGTGTAAGGTTTGCCATACAGAATCTCAAATGGACTAACTTTCTCCCTAACCCTTGCGGTTATTCTGGTTCTTAATAATGCCAGAGGTAAAACATCAGTCCATTTCATCTGAGTCTCCTGACACAATTTTCCTACCTGTCTCTTAATTGTTTGATTCATTCTTTCCACTTTTCCACTGGATTGTGGCCTCCAGGGGGTATGTAAGTCCCATTTAATTTGTAGTATTTTTGAGATTTGTTGTACTATTTCTGCTATAAAATGAGGTCCCCTATCTGAAGAAAACCCTTCTGGTACCCTAAATCTTGGTATGATTTCTTTTAATAACATTTTCACTACCTCCCTTGCTTTAGTGGTACGACACGGGAAAGCCTCAGGCCATCCTGAAAAGGTGTCAACAATTACCAACAAATATTTATATCCATTACATCTTGGTAATTCAGAAAAATCAATTTGCCAGTAATCCCCAGGCATGAAGCCCCTTTTTACTTCCCCTGGGGGGGGCTTCTTCTGAATCCTGGGATTATTTCTAAGACAGATTTCACATTTTTGTGTAATACCCTTTGCAATTATTAACATACTAACTCCCACAGCAAATCTTTTAACTGTTTCAACCAATGCCTCAGCTCCCATGTGGGTACTATCATGTATTTGCTTCATCAGCTTCTTCATTATCGGCAAAGTTACCACACACTGTCCAGTAGATGTCACCCACCATCCTTCAGGAGTTTTTATGCATTTCAGTATTTCTGCTAATTTATTTTCTTTTTCAGTGTATACTGGAATTTCCATTTTTAACATTCTCTCTGGAACTAATGCTGCCACTGACATGGATAATTTTGCAGCCTCATCGGCCTGTTACGGAAATTAGGCTTGTCGGCCACCATAACAGAGTTCGACCCTAGGTTCCCCCAAGTAAAGTTCAGAGCCAAATCAAAACAAAGTAAATTTTAATCACACGCGTGCCGTAATTACAGCTCGAGCTGGGTGCCTCCGAAGAGGGACCCTAACATAAACAAATCCTGGGTAATTATAGTCTTTTCGACTTCCATTTCCCACCCCTCACGCGGTAGTTAGACCAATAGTAATTTTTTGGTCTGGGATCTCCTGCTCCTCATTGGGTCTCATCGTCTTTCTGAGGCAAGCTGGTTTTCTCCTTATTCTTGTTTTTTTGCAGTCTCTGATGACGGTTGTACTTCTGTTTTTGTTGGGTCTGGCGGTTGCCTCCCAAGGTCTTATTTTCCCCCATTGTTTTGGCGTCTTCCCTCTCGGAGTCGGTGACACAGGTGCGCAGACTGCGTGTGGCTCCCTTATCTTCCCAGCCTGAACGAGCTCTGAGGCACTATTTTTTATTAAACTAAGTAAAGATTCGTTACTTTTCCCACGCACGGCCTAAGGCTTCAGCAAATCTAGCCACTCATGCTAAGCAAGTTTTATGTAAGTTGTGCTAAGCAGCCATTTCTAGACAGTTTCAATTCACTATTCTTTAACAGTTTCCCCCCTTTGTTTTTATGAAGCATCCCTGCTAATATTTTAAACAGAGTTCTCGAAGTCTTTCGAGGCATACTATCACTTTCCATACTCTTATATATAATATGATCGTAAGCAATAGGCATAACACAGTTAAACTGAACACAACTACTACCGGGTGCAATACATGATTATAAATCCCTGTTGTGGTTGGTGACCACCCTAGAAGAGTTTCCCAGCCATGATGTTCTCCGTCCCTTTTTACCCTTTCTAAGATATGATGTATCTCTTTTGCATCATGGTGAACAGTGATTAGAGTTTTCTGTCCACTGTTCCGGATGCGCTCTAGCAGTCGATGCAAATCATCATGTTGCAGTAGTTTCCTTACCAGGGTGAGATTCATCCCAATGGGAGTAGGTAGTAAATTTTGAATTAATGTATAATTAGATTGTAACAATTGATAAGACGTGATAGGAGCTGACTAATTGAAATCACATCCCATGATTTTGGTAAAGCTACAAATACAAATATTTCAATGATTACTCATATCTACTACAATGCCATCTATAACTATAAGACTACAAAAGGTTCTCATACATACACACCCTCTCCCAATATATACAAGTATAGTTGCAGGTGTTTCAGCAGGGTGTATTTCAAAGTGACAAACATTTTGCTCAGTGTCAAGACAAATGTCTTGGGCTTTGATGGTATTACTTTCACAAATAAACCCTTGCTGTTCCTGTACAATACATGCGCTAACGTCCACAGTTTGCCATTTATTTCCATTTCGTTGGGCCCATACTCTGTGTTCCAATGGATAGAGTATAGCTCCATTGTGATTTAATCCTAACGCAATGATTGGATATATTGTATATGTTGAAGCATTACGTATTGTTGAAACAAAGGCTGTGGCCTCAGTGTTGATAGGATCATAAGTAAAATTGACCAGATACCACCAGGATTGGAATTCCTTTTCAAATTCGGTCACATTATCCCAAATTACCTTTCGAATTTCAGTGGGTAAAGTGCCTTCTTCCCCTCCCTTATAATCGCTGCTGCCATAGATTGCATCCACAGTTGAGCTTGGATGCAACTGAGGGCCAGGGAAATATTAATTTGGGCTTCCCCAAGTGCATCCACTATCAAGTGGTGATCTTTTTCATTCATTTTTTCCCACTGAGGTAATATCTCGGATGAAAGCCATTGGTTAGTTCCTAATGCTAATAGAGAAGACCTCAATGGATGTTTTAATCTGTATAAGTCACTTGTTGTTGTGCTCAGTTTATTTACGAGTACTTCAGCATCTATACTGTTTAGGACTCCCAATCCTGTTCCTACGATACCGGTCACATCTCTCCTTGTTCATTTTGGAGAGGTGAGGGTTCGCCTATGTAACCACGCCGTCCATCCCACATAGGACGTACCTAAGAATGGTGAACAGGTCGGTTTGATTGTAGAGATATAATTTGCATTAATAGCTCTACTCGTTTGAGAGACCATGATGGATTAAATAACACTCGTTGTTGGCCTGTATTTCTAATCACATACGGTCCAATTTCAAAGATTTGTGGGGATAAGGTTTTCTTACTCTTCATGGTAACAGAGTTATTTATATTGGTGGAAATAATTGTAGTCAGGGTAGGTATTGCTGTACTGGGCTCAATAATGTCTATTTTAAATTTAAATGACAGTCCCACATTGTGGTGAGCCCACAGGCAAACTATAACAACAGGTTGTTCTAAGGTAAAATTGTACCAACAATCCAGTTTTTCAGTGGCACAAATTTTCCTTTCTTTTTCATTTGATTTGATTTTAGTGAGAGAGATTTGAGTTGCCTTCTCATGGGTGGACCCGTTGATCACTCGACACCCTATCTTTATTTCCTTTCCTGTCCTTCCCAGGAGTTGGGGAAGTTGGTTAGTATTATCCCAGCTCCATTCATTTTCTGAGTATACTTCAGTTCCATGCATGACCAGGGCTGAGAGGTTTAAGTTTTTATCAGAATTTAATCCCATACTTCCGGTATACTTAACACGGGCCTGGGACCATGGCCACTCTAAGGTTCTTTGACCACAGCTTAGGGAAAGTAGCATTGCCAGGGTTTGAAACAGCAGGGTGCAGTAAAGGGAAAGAGATTTGTGTTAGTGAGGCGAGTCCGAACAGACTACCCTGGGGAAGTCGTGTATCCCATCGAGCTTTACGTGGTTGTTTTCACTGTTCTGCTGCAACCTCTGCTGTGTTTGCTTCTTGGACTGTCACTCGTTTCACGTGAGAGTGGTGAATCCAATTCTCTTTTCCTAGAATTTTAACAGCGCAGTAAGAACTTAACAATACAGTATAGGGTCCTTCCCATTTTGGTTCTAGTTTTGTTTTTCGCGAGAATACCTTTATCAACACTTTATCTCCAGGCTGTATAGCATGTGCCTGAATGTCTGATGGCACTGGCTGAAACCACTGAGCCTGATTTTGCAAGGCCTTAAACCGTTCTTGTAAGGCTAGTACCTATTGTGTTACTCGTTCATCTCCGTCTAATAGGCTGGTCTTAGCAGGGATATAAGTCCCTGGTATCGCTAAATGTCTCCCAAAAAGAATTTCTGCTGGTGGTAGTCCTATGGGTTGCCGTGGAGAATTTCGAACATCCCACAGAGCTAAGTTTAATGCCTCTGGCCATTTTAGGCTAGCATGTGTGCATATTCTTGCTATTTTCTCTTTTAATGTTCTATTCATTCTTTCTACTTGTCCTGAAGATTGTGGGTGATAAGGAGCATGTAGGTTTCTTTTTATTCCTAACGATTTACATAACTGATTGATTATGCTTGCTGTAAAATGGGCACCCCTGTCTGAATCAATGGCTTCTGGGACCCCATACCTGGGTATGATTTCCTTCAGTAAGGCTTTTACCACTCCCCCTGTGTCAGCCTTTCTTGTTGGAAAAGCTTCTACCCAGCCTGATAACTGATCTACTATCACTAACAAGTGTTTGTATCCATAGACAGATGGCATATCTGCATAAGCTATTTGCAGCTTCTGGAAAGGGAAGTAAGCCCATGGTCGTCCCCCCCCAAATCTGAGCTTGGCTTGTTATTTGAAAACTTCTGGCAGGTCGGGCAGCTATTTGTTATTCTTCTAGCAGCTGCATAGATTCCTGGAGCAGCCCATACTTTCTGTACCTGTTTAGCTATTCCCTCGGCTCCCCCATGAGCTTTATCGTGAAACCACCTAGCTATAGTAATTAAATATTTTTTTGGTAGAATTGGTTTTTCCCCAATTGTCCATATTCCGTCACCATTTTGTTTTGCTTCCCACTGTTCCCATTGTTTTTTCTCTTCCACTGAGCAGTCTTTTTCATACATAGTTTTGGGGTCTATTAAGTTTGGCCACTCACTCTGGTCCATCCTTGGAACTGCCCCCATACATTCTCTCAGAGGTTGTTGAGCTGCAGCCCTCGCAGCAGCGTTGGCTAGAGCATTTCCTCTGCTAATTTCTGTAGTGTCTTTAGTATGGGCTGGGCAGTGTATTACCGCAATTTCTTTGGGCAGTTGAACTGCTTCCAGCAAATTACGTATTTCTTCTCCATTAGCTAATTTCTTTCCTGATGACGGCAAGAATCCTCGTTCTTTCCATAACATCCCTGTTGCATGACACACTCCAAATGCATATTTAGAGTCGGTATAGATATTTACCCGCAAGCTCTTACCTATTTTTTGCTGCTTGGGTCAATGCTATTAATTCTGCTCCTTGAGCACTTACTGATGGAGACAAAGGATTGGCCTCGAGCACCTCAAAGACGTTAGTGACAGCATAGCCGGAGTGACGTCTTCCGTCCAAATAATAGGATGACCCATCTGTAAACAGAACTAAGTCCGGGTTCTCCAAAGGTTCATCTTTAAGGTCCTCCCGGGGCTTGCTCGAGCTGACGACCACCTGCTCACAGGAATGATGTGGCTCTCCGTCCTCCGGTTGAGGCAATAGCGTTGCTGGATTCAAAATATTGCATCTTTTGAAAGTCACATTATCTGCATGCAGTATTATCAGTTCATAGCGGTGAGCTCTCTGTGGGGATAGTGCTTGAGTCGCATATTGCTTCATTAACAGTTCTACTTCATGTGGCACATACACAGTCAATGAATGACCCAAAACCACAGGTCGTGTTTTTTTCAGTAAGAGCTGCAGTAGCTGCTATTGCTCTGATGCGTCCTGGAGTGCCTTTAGCTACCTCATCTAGTTGCGTGGAGTAATAGGCCACTGGTCTACGGTGAGGGCCTAGTTTTTGGGTGAGTACCCCACTTGCTACTCCCTGTCGCTCATGGACAAATAATTCAAATAGTTTGCTATAATCTGGTAACCCGAGAGCAGGGGCTGAAACCAACGCTTTTTTCACAGATGTAAAAGCTTTCTCCCTTTCTGGGCCCCAGGCCAAAGGCTCTATCTCCTCCTTTTTTGTTGCCTGTACCAGAGGCTTAGTAAGTTCTGCTAACCCCGGAATCCACGGTCGGCAGAATCCTACAGCTCCTAAAAATCCCCTAAGCTGTTTTTTTGTTACAGGACGAGGCATATCAAGAATTGTCTTTACTCGTTCTGGATCAACTAACCTGTGTCCTTCTCTTAAGATAAAACCCAAATATTTTACCTCTCTTTGACACAGCTGGAGTTTAGACAGAGATGCTCGATGCCCTTTTTCTGCAAGAGCGTTACATAGAGAAACAGTATCTTTCAAACATGTCTCATAATCTTTACTTGCTAATAACAAATCATCTACATATTGTATTAATGCAGAATGTCCTGGAAGTTCGATATCTGAGAGGTCATTTTTAAGTATACGCGAAAAAACAGTCGGAGACCCAGTAAATCCCTGTGGCAGCCTTGTCCAAGTTAATTGTTGTCCCTTCCAAGTGAAAGCAAAGAGATCTTGGCTATCTTCAGCTATCGGTATACTAAAAAAGGCTGCTGTTAGGTCAGTCACAGTAAAATAAGTTGCCCAGTGGGGTATCTGTAGTAAAATGGTTGATGGGTCGGGGACTACTGGATGTGGAGCAATTACATGTTGGTTTATAGCCCTTAAGTCTTGTACAAAGCGATACTCTGGATCACCATCAGCATCTTGCCTGTTCTTTTTAACTGGCAGAATTGGGGTGTTATATGGGGATTCACAGACTCTAAGGATACCCATTTTCAGATAATGATCAGTTTGTTTTTGGATACTCTTCTCTGCTTCCTTTGGGATAGGATATTGTTTAACTGCAGGAGGCAATCCCCCCTTTGTTTTTATCGAGACTGGACTGGCTGATTTCAGTAGTCCCACATCCATTCCTGAAGAGCTCCATAATTTTTTAGAAACTGATTCTAAACCTGTTGGAATTTGCAGATTAGTTGACTCTGGTTCTGGTGTCTTAGCCAGAACACATGAACCCATAATTATTAGCTTTATCCCTTCCGGCTGTAAGCAGATCTGAGTATCCAAGGCTTGCAGGAGATCTCTCCCCAAAAGGCATATAGGTGCGTCTGTGGAAATTATAAAATGTCCCCACACTGTTTTACCCTCAATAGTGAGTAATAAGGGCTTAGATAACATTCATTCGCCCTTTCCCATCACTCCTTGCATCACTATTTTATCTGATGATTTGCATCCTTTAGGCTCAAAATTTAAAAGGGAAAGGGTGGCTCCAGTATCCACTAGAAAGGGAACTTCTAAACCTTCAGTATTGCCATTACGTGACCCTCAAAATCCAAAACTACATCCCATAAATTTACTCCAATTTCCACAGTATTTTCTGAGTCTCCTGTTTCCTCTCATTGTGGATTGACTGGGAATCGCCTGGTCTCCTCCTTAGTGTTTGATTGTCTCGTGCCGGTTCCTCTGTTCCTAACTACACGGGGCCTCACTGGGCACTCCTGCTGCCAGTGTCCTTGTTCCCCACAATAATAACAAACATCATTAACTCCTGACTGTACAGCACGTTCACTTTGGTTCCATCTATCTCTCCTGGCTCTTTCACCTCCCCTCCCCCTGGGTCCTCTAAATCCATCTCTTAACACAGCTGCTAACACACTAACTTCCTCTTTTTTTTGCTGTCTCTTTTCTTTTGCCCTCTCCTCCTCTCGACTATTATACACAAATGTGGCTAAACGTATTATTTCATCCATTTGCTTTCCTGGCCAGTCAGGAACATGTTTGGAAAACTACTTTCTAATGTCCGGGGCTGCTTGGTCTACAAATGTGGAAATCATTAGCGGCCTGTTAGCCTCGGCTTCTGGGTCTAGTCCTCCCCCATACATTCTGACTTGCTTAATTAGCCTAGCAAAGAAAGCCGAGGGGTGTTCCTCTGCCTGTTGCTGACACTCCCTTACTTTAGACCAATTTGCAGTCTTTTGTCCTGCCAAACGTATAGCTTCTTCTAAGCCCTCTCTGGCTAATTGCAACTGCCTGTAATCTGCATCTACATTATGATTCCATCCGGGGTCCACAGCTGGCCAGGCTGTTTGAGCAGCCCCAACACACCCCTCTGCTGCCCAACGGCAGTTTGCATCCAAACTTGAGCACCTTTCATCTGGAGTGAACACAGATTCAAGGAGCATTTGTACATCTCCCCAGGTAGGGTCATACGCCCGCATAATTCCCCTTATGATTTGTAACACTCTTTCTGGATCATCCCTAAGTCTGGGGAGCCGTTGACTCCATATAATTAAATCTTGGGGTCTCCAGGGTCGGTAAACTCGTGTAGTGGCGACCCGAGGTACCCCTTCCAGACCGGGTGGGGGCACTCCTGGCACAGGAAGGCCTTCCAGAGGAGCTTGAAAGGCGGGGGCGGAAGGCAAGCGGGGGTGTAGGGAAGCTGAAGCAGAGGGTAGCGCATAGGGTGGAATAGTTTCCACAAGCGTTTCAGCAGCTGCGGTACTTACAGCATTCTGAGGAAAGAGTCTCTCTTTCCTAGGCGCCTCTTTTCATCTAGCAAATGCCCAGTTGTCCCATACATACCAGTAATCCATTTGTCTGGGGAACCTATTCTGCAAATGATGACGCAGGAAAGTTAGTTCCTGGTAACTGAAGGACCCCTGGGGTGGCCATCGCTCTGCCAGATTACCTTCCTTAGTCAGGAACGGCCAATCCTCCTGACATAGTTGGACTAACCTTTTTCTCCCTAAATTTTTGGTACCATCAATCTTACTCCAGTTTACCAAAATTTCGGCTAAGGGCGTCCCCTTTTCTATGCCAAAATTATTTCCCATATTGAGTTCCTGAAAAGTGCGTCTTAAGCAAATCAGGCAGTGCACTTCCTTCCCGGTAACACCAGTCCCTGTAGCTGGTGTGATCACACACACTATTTCTCTCCCTCTCTTTCTCTCACTCTCTGGGAACTGCACTCACACCACCCGCGTCTTTAACTGCTAGGACTGCTGTCCCTTCGCAGCAGGCGGCTTCTCAGCCGACGGGTGCCCCAATCGGTTCCCAGGCTACACGCACTCACACACACACACACACAAACACACAGTGCTGTTTACACTCACACCAGTCACGGTGACTCTAGATTTCGGTCTTACAGTTTTGCAGTGCGCCTTATGCTGATCAGGCTGCACAACCCTCCTCCGGCCGGACCGAGCTGGGACTTAAAACCCACTCTAACCCTGGGGATGGGACTCCTACCTGTCCCCCTGGTATGCCTTACAGTGGCCAGCCCGCGTACCCCCCACACACACCTGGTACGCCTTACGGTGATCAGTCCGCGTACCCTTTCAGTGCACTGTTACCAGACCAGAATTTAGAATTTAGGCGGGAGTTTAAGACTCACCTTCTCGGTGCCTCTCGGTGCCAAATATCCCAGGTGAACTCACCCGATGGCGCCAGATGATTGTTTGGAGATGAGAGGCCCCAACAGTGGTCGCCTAGGGTCCCATCTGGGGTGCCAAACTGTTATGGAAATTAGGCCTGTCGGCCACCATAACAGGGCTCGACCCTAGGTTCCCCCAAGTAAAGTTCAGAGCCAAATCAAAACAAATCAGATAATTTTAATCACGCGCGTACCGTAATTACAGCTCGAGCTGGGTGCCTCCGAAGAGGGACCCTAACATAAACAAATCCTGGGTAATTATAGTCTTTTCGACTTCCATTTCCCACCCCTCACGCGGTAGTTAGACCAATAGTAATTTTTTGGTCTGGGGTCTCCTGCTCCTGATTGGGTCTCATCATCTTTCTGAGGCAAGCTGGTTTTCTCCTTTTTTTTGTTTTTTTGCAGTCTCTGATGATGGTTGTACCTCTGTTTTTGTTGGGTCTGGCGGCTGTTTCCCAAGGTCTTATTTTCCCAATTGTTTTGGCGTCTTCCCTCTCGGAGTCGGTGACACAGGAGCGCAGACTGCGTGTGGCTTCCTTATTTTCCCAGCCTGAATGAGCTCTGAGGCACTATTTTTTAATAAACTAGGTAAAGATTCGTTACTTTTCCCACGCTTGGCCTAAGGCTTCAGCAAATCTAGCCACTCATGCTAAGCAAGTTTTATGTAAGTTGTGCTAAGCAGCTATTTCTAGACAGTTTCAATTCACTATTCTTTAACACTCACAAACACAGCCAGCAGCCAGGGGCCTCTCTCTCGCCTATGAGGCACTGAGGCTGCTGTGACCTCACAAGCCCACCCAGCAGTCATTGGCCTCAAACTGGCCTATCAGGCACTGAGGCTGCTGTGACCTCACAAGCACGGCCAGCAGGCATGGGCATCCAACTGCCCTATAAGACACTGAGGCTGCTGTGACGTCACAAGCAAAGCCAGCAGCTGTGGGTCTGCCACCGGCCTGTCAGGCAATAGGACTGCTGTGACCTCACAAGCACAGCCAGCAGCTATGGGCCTGCCACTGGCCTATAGGGCACTGAGGCTGCTGTGACCTCACAAGCACAGCGAGGAGCCAGAGGCCTGCCATTGCCCTATAAGGTACAGAGACAAATGTGACCTCAAAAGGCAGCCAGCAGATGGGGCCTCCCACGGGCCTATCAGGAAATAGGACTGCTGTGACCTCACAAGCACAGCCAGCAGCTATGGGCCTGCCACTGGCCTATGAGGCACGGAGGCTGCTGTGACCTCACAAGCACAGCCAGCAGCCAGGAGCCTGCTGCTGGCCTATCAGGCTGTAGGAGTGTTCTGACCTCACAAGCACAGCCAGCAGCTATGGGCCTGCCACTGGCGTATACAGCACGGAGGCTGCTGTGACCTCACAAGCACAGGCAGCCGCCATTAGCCTCCCACTGCCCTAGGAGACGCTGACGCTGCTGTCAACTCAGAAGCTCAGCCAGCAGGGGGCCCTGTAGACTAACTTAAGAGGCACTGAGGCTGCTGTGACCTCACAAGCACAGCCAGCAGGGGGCGCTGGACACTAACCTATGAGGCACTGAGGGTGCTGTGACCTCACAAGCACAGCCAGCAGTCATGAGCATGCCACTGCCATAGGAGGCACTGAGGCTGCTGTGACCTCACAAGCACAGCCAGCAACCATGAGCCTGCCACTGGCCTAGGAGCCACTCAGGCTGATATGACCTCACAAGCACAGCCAGCAGCAATGAGCCTGCCACTGGCCTAGGAGGCACTGAGGCTGCTGTGACCTCACAAGCACAGCCAGCAGCCAGGAGCCTGCCACTGGCCTCAGAGGCACTCAGGCTGCTGTGACCTCACAAGCACAGCCAGCAGGCACTGGCCTGCCCCTCGTATATCAGGCACTGAGGCTGCTGCTGTTGTCCGAAAAGCGGATTCGTTGCCCGGTGTGCAATAAGCCAATAATTACACACTCAGGAGAGACATTTGCTTATTTATTTCAGAGTTGCGCAAGCCTGGGTGCTCGGTCGTTTCCCACAAATCAAGCACACCCCCCCCCCCAACTTTTCAAGTAGCATTTATACAAACAAATTGCCAGATTTGCAATTTTCCCTTTTACACTGATTGGTTAGTGATTTCTTCATTCCCCGGGTCCCACCCCTGTCTCCCAAGGTCCTGATGAGGGGAGATCAATTAACACTGCCCCAGCAGGGACAGTAGGTGTTATCTCCCAAAGTCCTGACAAGGGGGAGATAGTCCAGACCCCTTAATTAACATTGTTTCAGCAGTGAGAGGAGGTTTTGCTTCCCAAGGTCCTGGTGCCCAAGCAGGCCTTATTTCAAAGCCTTGACATCCTCCCTTTCGGAGTGTGGGGCACAGGAATGCAGACTGCTTGTAACTCCCTTATCTTTCCAGCCTGCACCAGCTCTGGGGCCCTTTCTTACTGAACTAGGAGTGCGGCCTAAGGCTTCAGCAAATTTAGCTACTCATGAAGCAAGTTTTATCTAAGTGGCTACCTCTAGACCACTTCAGACTTAATGTTAGAAGTTATCCTAATCTACCTAGTTCAAACATTGCTTCTGAGCTTCCCAGGGTTGTCCCCCCTTTGAGACTTATATGATCATTTTCATATTAGTCTCACTCTTTTAAAATCTTTCCCATATTAATTTTGTGCAACATCTACAAATGCATTGAATCACTACATAAACGCATACAAAAACTACTAACACCATTCCCAAAATTGTTAAACACTTTTTAACCCATGAGCTCACGTCAGGGAACCAGGAAGTCAACCATTTCCATGTTTCTTCAAATCCAAAAGAGGTATCCTCTTTCTGAACCCCATGTAAGATTTCAGTCTGCTTCCAGATTTCATTTAGATCGGTAGAAATTCTCCCGCTTTGATCCACATATACACAGCAACTAGTATTTATTACTGTACATACTCCTCCCTGAGATGCCAATAACATCTCTAGAGCCATCCTGTTTTGGGTAGTTATTTTAGCAATTTCTGAAACCTCCTCTTGTAAAGCTGCAGTGGCATCAGAGGTTTTATTCCCTATTTTTTTCAATAACTGCTGAAATATTTACTATTGCTTTTTCAAGTTCACTCACTCCCAGTTGTGGAAACAGCCACCTTACGAATGACTGCAACCTAGTAGGTCGATCTATTAAAGGATTATTGACCCTCTTTTGTCTCCTTATGAATGTTCTTAGCCAGGATTTTTGGTATTTATTACTCAATTCTTTTCTTAGAGTAACATTAGGGATTATTGCCCCTAAAGTACATGTCCCTGACCAATTAGGAGGTAGCACTTTTCGTGCCTTGTTTCCACACAACCAATACCATCCACTACCTTTTGGAACACGCCACCCATTTAGTTCCTTACTTGGCCACTTATAACCTATTCAGGTATCCGAGAGCAATCTTTATAACCTCCTACCTTAATGGCTCCAGTACAGTTGATCGGTTGCTTTCCATAAAGTATAGTTTTCTCCCACCATTTATTACTATTATTACATCTTTGGATACATTGATAATAATCTCCTGTCACACTCTGGACTTCCCATTCCTGTTTGGTTGTTTCATAGGCACTCCAATTAGTGGGAAGCCCTTGTTGGAAAGTTCAGGGAAGTGGGTACACACCCAGCAATCCCTCTGGTTAACTATCTTCATAGATTTCGTAATTACTTCCAAATGGAGATTGTGACTCCAAAATCCTTCCTGATTCCCTTTAATTGTTTGGCTCAGGTAACCTAGAAAAACTAACCACCACATTTCTCCCCTGGTTGTTAAGGAGAACATCATTTTTACACAGATACCGTAACAACAATATTAACCCTATTCCTAACAAACAGATTAAAGCATTTTTTCCCTGAATACACTCTAAATTTAAAACCGATTCGCTTCTAATACATCTCATATATCTTTATATATTTTTAACTTTAGAGGTTGAACTTGTTCAGCTTTCCACGTCTCTCGAGGTACTGCTTTCACTCGGGTGTAATCTAAAAGTATAACTGGATGTACCTACGGAGAGAAGAACCTTTGCCATAGACAAGAGATAATCACTTAAAATTTGATCACCCTTAACGTGCATTTGAATTTCATTTCCAGTTAAATTTACAGTGTAAGGTTTGCCATACAGAATCTCAAATGGACTAACTTTCTCCCTAACCCTTGCGGTTATTCTGGTTCTTAATAATGCCAGAGGTAAAACATCAGTCCATTTCATCTGAGTCTCCTGACACAATTTTCCTACCTGTCTCTTAATTGTTTGATTCATTCTTTCCACTTTTCCACTGGATTGTGGCCTCCAGGGGGTATGTAAGTCCCATTTAATTTGTAGTATTTTTGAGATTTGTTGTACTATTTCTGCTATAAAATGAGGTCCCCTATCTGAAGAAAACCCTTCTGGTACCCTAAATCTTGGTATGATTTCTTTTAATAACATTTTCACTACCTCCCCTGCTTTAGTGGTACGACACGGGAAAGCCTCAGGCCATCCTGAAAAGGTGTCAACAATTACCAACAAATGTTTATATCCATTACATCTTGGTAATTCAGAAAAATCAATTTGCCAGTAATCCCCAGGCATGAAGCCCCTTTTTACTTCCCCTGGGGGGGCTTCTTCTGAATCCTGGGATTATTTCTAAGACAGATTTCACATTTTTGTGTAATACCCTTTGCAATTATTAACATACTAACTCCCACAGCAAATCTTTTAACTGTTTCAACCAATGCCTCAGCTCCCATGTGGGTACTACCATGTATTTGCTTCATCAGCTTCTTCATTATCGGCAAAGTTACCACACACTGTCCAGTAGATGTCACCCGCCATCCTTCAGGAGTTTTTATGCATTTCAGTATTTCTGCTAATTTATTTTCTTTTTCAGTGTATACTGGAATTTCCATTTTTAACATTCTCTCTGGAACTAATGCTGCCACTGACATGGATAATGCTGCCCTTTTTGCAGCCTCATCGGCCTGTTATGGAAATTAGGCTTGTCGGCCACCATAACAGAGTTCGACCCTAGGTTCCCCGAAGTAAAGTTCAGAGCCAAATCAAAACAAAGTAAATTTTAATCACACGTGTGCCATAATTACAGCTCGAGCTGGGTGCCTCCAAAGAGGGACCCTAACATAAACAAATCCTGGGTAATTATAGTCTTTTCGACTTCCATTTCCCACCCCTCACGCGATAGTTAGACCAATAGTAATTTTTTGGTCTGGGGTCTCCTGCTCCTCATTGGGTCTCATCGTCTTTCTGAGGCAAGCTGGTTTTCTCCTTATTCTTGTTTTTTTGCAGTCTCTGATGACGGTTGTACTTCTGTTTTTGTTGGGTCTGGCGGTTGCCTCCCAAGGTCTTATTTTCCCCCATTGTTTTGGCGTCTTCCCTCTCGGAGTCGGTGACACAGGTGCGCAGACTGCGTGTGGCTCCCTTATCTTCCCAGCCTGAACGAGCTCTGAGGCACTATTTTTTATTAAACTAAGTAAAGATTCGTTACTTTTCCCACGCACGGCCTAAGGCTTCAGCAAATCTAGCCACTCATGCTAAGCAAGTTTTATGTAAGTTGTGCTAAGCAGCCATTTCTAGACAGTTTCAATTCACTATTCTTTAACAGTTTCCCCCCTTTGTTTTTATGAAGCATCCCTGCTAATATTTTAAACAGAGTTCTCGAAGTCTTTCGAGGCATACTATCACTTTCCATACTCTTATATATAATATGATTGTAAGCAATAGGCATAACACAGTTAAACTGAACACAACTACTACCGGGTGCAATACATGATTATAAATCCCTGTTGTGGTTGGTGACCACCCTAGAAGAGTTTCCCAGCCATGATGTTCTCCGTCCCTTTTTACCCTTTCTAAGATATGATGTATCTCTTTTGCATCATGGTGAACAGTGATTAGAGTTTTCTGTCCACTGTTCCGGATGCGCTCTAGCAGTCGATGCAAATCATCATGTTGCAGTAGTTTCCTTACCAGGGTGAGATTCATCCCAATGGGAGTAGGTAGTAAATTTTGAATTAATGTATAATTAGATTGTAACAATTGATAAGACGTGATAGGAGCTGACTAATTGAAATCACATCCCATGATTTTGGTAAAGCTACAAATACAAATATTTCAATGATTACTCATATCTACTACAATGCCATCTATAACTATAAGACTACAAAAGGTTCTCATACATACACACCCTCTCCCAATATATACAAGTATAGTTGCAGGTGTTTCAGCAGGGTGTATTTCAAAGTGACAAACATTTTGCTCAGTGTCAAGACAAATGTCTTGGGCTTTGATGGTATTACTTTCACAAATAAACCCTTGCTGTTCCTGTACAATACATGCGCTAACGTCCACAGTTTGCCATTTATTTCCATTTCGTTGGGCCCATACTCTGTGTTCCAATGGATAGAGTATAGCTCCATTGTGATTTAATCCTAACGCAATGATTGGATATATTGTATATGTTGAAGCATTACGTATTGTTGAAACAAAGGCTGTGGCCTCAGTGTTGATAGGATCATAAGTAAAATTGACCAGATACCACCAGGACTGGAATTCCTTTTCAAATTCGGTCACATTATCCCAAATTACCTTTCGAATTTCAGTGGGTAAAGTGCCTTCTTCCCCTCCCTTATAATCGCTGCTGCCATAGATTGCATCCACAGTTGAGCTTGGATGCAACTGAGGGCCAGGGAAATATTAATTTGGGCTTCCCCAAGTGCATCCACTATCAAGTGGTGATCTTTTTCATTCATTTTTTCCCACTGAGGTAATATCTCGGATGAAAGCCATTGGTTAGTTCCTAATGCTAATAGAGAAGACCTCAATGGATGTTTTAATCTGTATAAGTCACTTGTTGTTGTGCTCAGTTTATTTACGAGTACTTCAGCATCTATACTGTTTAGGACTCCCAATCCTGTTCCTATGATACCGGTCACATCTCTCCTTGTTCATTTTGGAGAGGTGAGGGTTCGCCTATGTAACCACGCCGTCCATCCCACATAGGACGTACCTAAGAATGGTGAACAGGTCGGTTTGATTGTAGAGATATAATTTGCATTAATAGCTCTACTCGTTTGAGAGACCATGATGGATTAAATAACACTCGTTGTTGGCCTGTATTTCTAATCACATACGGTCCAATTTCAAAGATTTGTGGGGATAAGGTTTTCTTACTCTTCATGGTAACAGAGTTATTTATATTGGTGGAAATAATTGTAGTCAGGGTAGGTATTGCTGTACTGGGCTCAATAATGTCTATTTTAAATTTAAATGACAGTCCCACATTGTGGTGAGCCCACAGGCAAACTATAACAACAGGTTGTTCTAAGGTAAAATTGTACCAACAATCCAGTTTTTCAGTGGCACAAATTTTCCTTTCTTTTTCATTTGATTTGATTTTAGTGAGAGAGATTTGAGTTGCCTTCTCATGGGTGGACCCGTTGATCACTCGACACCCTATCTTTATTTCCTTTCCTGTCCTTCCCAGGAGTTGGGGAAGTTGGTTAGTATTATCCCAGCTCCATTCATTTTCTGAGTATACTTCAGTTCCATGCATGACCAGGGCTGAGAGGTTTAAGTTTTTATCAGAACTTAATCCCATACTTCCGGTATACTTAACACGGGCCTGGGACCATGGCCACTCTAAGGTTCTTTGACCACAGCTTAGGGAAAGTAGCATTGCCAGGGTTTGAAACAGCAGGGTGCAGTAAAGGGAAAGAGATTTGTGTTAGTGAGGCGAGTCCGAACAGACTACCCTGGGGAAGTCGTGTATCCCATCGAGCTTTACGTGGTTGTTTTCACTGTTCTGCTGCAACCTCTGCTGTGTTTGCTTCTTGGACTGTCACTCGTTTCACGTGAGAGTGGTGAATCCAATTCTCTTTTCCTAGAATTTTAACAGCGCAGTAAGAACTTAACAATACAGTATAGGGTCCTTCCCATTTTGGTTCTAGTTTTGTTTTTCGCGAGAATACCTTTATCAACACTTTATCTCCAGGCTGTATAGCATGTGCCTGAATGTCTGATGGCACTGGCTGAAACCACTGAGCCTGATTTTGCAAGGCCTTAAACCGTTCTTGTAAGGCTAGTACCTATTGTGTTACTCGTTCATCTCCGTCTAATAGGCTGGTCTTAGCAGGGATATAAGTCCCTGGTATCGCTAAATGTCTCCCAAAAAGAATTTCTGCTGGTGGTAGTCCTATGGGTTGCCGTGGAGAATTTCGAACATCCCACAGAGCTAAGTTTAATGCCTCTGGCCATTTTAGGCTAGCATGTGTGCATATTCTTGCTATTTTCTCTTTTAATGTTCTATTCATTCTTTCTACTTGTCCTGAAGATTGTGGGTGATAAGGAGCATGTAGGTTTCTTTTTATTCCTAACGATTTACATAACTGATTGATTATGCTTGCTGTAAAATGGGCACCCCTGTCTGAATCAATGGCTTCTGGGACCCCATACCTGGGTATGATTTCCTTCAGTAAGGCTTTTACCACTCCCCCTGTGTCAGCCTTTCTTGTTGGAAAAGCTTCTACCCAGCCTGATAACTGATCTACTATCACTAACAAGTGTTTGTATCCATAGACAGATGGCATATCTGCATAAGCTATTTGCAGCTTCTGGAAAGGGAAGTAAGCCCATGGTCGTCCCCCCCCAAATCTGAGCTTGGCTTGTTATTTGAAAACTTCTGGCAGGTCGGGCAGCTATTTGTTATTCTTCTAGCAGCTGCATAGATTCCTGGAGCAGCCCATACTTTCTGTACCTGTTTAGCTATTCCCTCGGCTCCCCCATGAGCTTTATCGTGAAACCACCTAGCTATAGTAATTAAATATTTTTTTGGTAGAATTGGTTTTTCCCCAATTGTCCATATTCCGTCACCATTTTGTTTTGCTTCCCACTGTTCCCATTGTTTTTTCTCTTCCACTGAGCAGTCTTTTTCATACATAGTTTTGGGGTCTATTAAGTTTGGCCACTCACTCTGGTCCATCCTTGGAACTGCCCCCATACATTCTCTCAGAGGTTGTTGAGCTGCAGCCCTCGCAGCAGCGTTGGCTAGAGCATTTCCTCTGCTAATTTCTGTAGTGTCTTTAGTATGGGCTGGGCAGTGTATTACCGCAATTTCTTTGGGCAGTTGAACTGCTTCCAGCAAATTACGTATTTCTTCTCCATTAGCTAATTTCTTTCCTGATGACGGCAAGAATCCTCGTTCTTTCCATAACATCCCTGTTGCATGACACACTCCAAATGCATATTTAGAGTCGGTATAGACATTTACCCGCAAGCTCTTACCTATTTTTTGCTGCTTGGGTCAATGCTATTAATTCTGCTCCTTGAGCACTTACTGATGGAGACAAAGGATTGGCCTCGAGCACCTCAAAGACGTTAGTGACAGCATAGCCGGAGTGACGTCTTCCGTCCAAATAATAGGATGACCCATCTGTAAACAGAACTAAGTCCGGGTTCTCCAAAGGTTCATCTTTAAGGTCCTCCCGGGGCTTGCTCGAGCTGACGACCACCTGCTCACAGGAATGATGTGGCTCTCCGTCCTCCGGTTGAGGCAATAGCGTTGCTGGATTCAAAATATTGCATCTTTTGAAAGTCACATTATCTGCATGCAGTATTATCAGTTCATAGCGGTGAGCTCTCTGTGGGGATAGTGCTTGAGTCGCATATTGCTTCATTAACAGTTCTACTTCATGTGGCACATACACAGTCAATGAATGACCCAAAACCACAGGTCGTGTTTTTTTCAGTAAGAGCTGCAGTAGCTGCTATTGCTCTGATGCGTCCTGGAGTGCCTTTAGCTACCTCATCTAGTTGCGTGGAGTAATAGGCCACTGGTCTACGGTGAGGGCCTAGTTTTTGGGTGAGTACCCCACTTGCTACTCCCTGTCGCTCATGGACAAATAATTCAAATAGTTTGCTATAATCTGGTAACCCGAGAGCAGGGGCTGAAACCAACGCTTTTTTCACAGATGTAAAAGCTTTCTCCCTTTCTGGGCCCCAGGCCAAAGGCTCTATCTCCTCCTTTTTTGTTGCCTGTACCAGAGGCTTAGTAAGTTCTGCTAACCCCGGAATCCACGGTCGGCAGAATCCTACAGCTCCTAAAAATCCCCTAAGCTGTTTTTTTGTTACAGGACGAGGCATATCAAGAATTGTCTTTACTCGTTCTGGATCAACTAACCTGTGTCCTTCTCTTAAGATAAAACCCAAATATTTTACCTCTCTTTGACACAGCTGGAGTTTAGACAGAGATGCTCGATGCCCTTTTTCTGCAAGAGCGTTACATAGAGAAACAGTATCTTTCAAACATGTCTCATAATCTTTACTTGCTAATAACAAATCATCTACATATTGTATTAATGCAGAATGTCCTGGAAGTTCGATATCTGAGAGGTCATTTTTAAGTATACGCGAAAAAATAGTCGGAGACCCAGTAAATCCCTGTGGCAGCCTTGTCCAAGTTAATTGTTGTCCCTTCCAAGTGAAAGCAAAGAGATCTTGGCTATCTTCAGCTATCGGTATACTAAAAAAGGCTGCTGTTAGGTCAATCACAGTAAAATAAGTTGCCCAGTGGGGTATCTGTAGTAAAATGGTTGATGGGTCGGGGACTACTGGATGTGGAGCAACTACATGTTGGTTTATAGCCCTGAAGTCTTGTACAAAGCGATACTCTGGATCACCATCAGCATCTTGCCTGTTCTTTTTAACTGGCAGAATTGGGGTGTTATATGGGGATTCACAGACTCTAAGGATACCCATTTTCAGATAATGATCAGTTTGTTTTTGGATACTCTTCTCTCTTCCTTTGGGATAGGATATTGTTTAACTGCAGGAGGCAATCCCCCCTTTGTTTTTATCGAGACTGGACTGGCTGATTTCAGTAGTCCCACATCCATTCCTGAAGAGCTCCATAATTTTTTAGAAACTGATTCTAAACCTGTTGGAATTTGCAGATTAGTTGACTCTGGTTCTGGTGTCTTAGCCAGAACACATGAACCCATAATTATTAGCTTTATCCCTTCCGGCTGTAAGCAGATCTGAGTATCCAAGGCTTGCAGGAGATCTCTCCCCAAAAGGCATATAGGTGCGTCTGTGGAAATTATAAAATGTCCCCACACTGTTTTACCCTCAATAGTGAGTAATAAGGGCTTAGATAACATTCATTCGCCCTTTCCCATCACTCCTTGCATCACTATTTTATCTGATGATTTGCATCCTTTAGGCTCAAAATTTAAAAGGGAAAGGGTGGCTCCAGTATCCACTAGAAAGGGAACTTCTAAACCTTCAGTATTGCCATTACGTGACCCTCAAAATCCAAAACTACATCCCATAAATTTACTCCAATTTCCACAGTATTTTCTGAGTCTCCTGTTTCCTCTCATTGTGGATTGACTGGGAATCGCCTGGTCTCCTCCTTAGTGTTTGATTGTCTCATGCCGGTTCCTCTGTTCCTAACTACACGGGGCCTCACTGGGCACTCCTGCTGCCAGTGTCCTTGTTCCCCACAATAATAACAAACATCATTAACTCCTGACTGTACAGCACGTTCACTTTGGTTCCATCTATCTCTCCTGGCTCTTTCACGTCCCCTCCCCCTGGGTCCTCTAAATCCATCTCTTAACACAGCTGCTAACACACTAACTTCCTCTTTTTTTTTGCTGTCTCTTTTCTTTTGCCCTCTCCTCCTCTCGACTATTATACACAAATGTGGCTAAACGTATTATTTCATCCATTTGCTTTCCTGGCCAGTCAGGAACATGTTTGGAAAACTACTTTCTAATGTCCGGGGCTGCTTGGTCTACAAATGTGGAAATCATTAGCGGCCTGTTAGCCTCGGCTTCTGGGTCTAGTCCTCCCCCATACGTTCTGACTTGCTTAATTAGCCTAGCAAAGAAAGCCGAGGGGTGTTCCTCTGCCTGTTGCTGACACTCCCTTACTTTAGACCAATTTGCAGTCTTTTGTCCTGCCAAACGTATAGCTTCTTCTAAGCCCTCTCTGGCTAATTGCAACTGCCTGTAATCTGCATCTACATTATGATTCCATCCGGGGTCCACAGCTGGCCAGGCTGTTTGAGCAGCCCCAACACACCCCTCTGCTGCCCAACGGTGGTTTGCATCCAAAATTGAGCACCTTTCATCTGTAGTGAACACAGATTCAAGGAGCATTTGTACATCTCCCCAGGTAGGGTCATACGCCCGCATAATTCCCCTTATGATTTGTAACACTCTTTCTGGATCATCCCTAAGTCTGGGGAGCCGTTGACTCCATATAATTAAATCTTGGGGTCTCCAGGGTCGGTAAACTCGTGTAGTGGCGACCCGAGGTACCCCTTCCAGACCGGGTGGGGGCACTCCTGGCACAGGAAGGCCTTCCAGAGGAGCTTGAAAGGCGGGGGCGGAAGGCAAGCGGGGGTGTAGGGAAGCTGAAGCAGAGGGTAGCGCATAGGGTGGAATAGTTTCCACAAGCGTTTCAGCAGCTGCGGTACTTACAGCATTCTGAGGAAAGAGTCTCTCTTTCCTAGGCGCCTCTTTTCATCTAGCAAATGCCCAGTTGTCCCATACATACCAGTAATCCATTTGTCTGGGGAACCTATTCTGCAAATGATGACGCAGGAAAGTTAGTTCCTGGTAACTGAAGGACCCCTGGGGTGGCCATCGCTCTGCCAGATTACCTTCCTTAGTCAGGAACGGCCAATCCTCCTGACATAGTTGGACTAACCTTTTTCTCCCTAAATTTTTGGTACCATCAATCTTACTCCAGTTTACCAAAATTTCGGCTAAGGGCGTCCCCTTTTCTATGCCAAAATTATTTCCCATATTGAGTTCCTGAAAAGTGCGTCTTAAGCAAATCAGGCAGTGCACTTCCTTCCCGGTAACACCAGTCCCTGTAGCTGGTGTGATCACACACACTATTTCTCTCCCTCTCTTTCTCTCACTCTCTGGGAACTGCACTCACACCACCCGCGTCTTTAACTGCTAGGACTGCTGTCCCTTCGCAGCAGGCGGCTTCTCAGCCGACGGGTGCCCCAATCGGTTCCCAGGCTACACGCACTCACACACACACACACACACACACACACAAACACACAGTGCTGTTTACACTCACACCAGTCACGGTGACTCTAGATTTCGGTCTTACAGTTTTGCAGTGCGCCTTATGCTGATCAGGCTGCACAACCCTCCTCCGGCCGGACCGAGCTGGGACTTAAAACCCACTCTAACCCTGGGGATGGGACTCCTACCTGTCCCCCTGGTATGCCTTACAGTGGCCAGCCCGCGTACCCCCCACACACACCTGGTACGCCTTACGGTGATCAGTCCGCGTACCCTTTCAGTGCACTGTTACCAGACCAGAATTTAGAATTTAGGCGGGAGTTTAAGACTCACCTTCTCGGTGCCTCTCGGTGCCAAATATCCCAGGTGAACTCACCCGATGGCGCCAGATGATTGTTTGGAGATGAGAGGCCCCAACAGTGGTCGCCTAGGGTCCCATCTGGGGTGCCAAACTGTTATGGAAATTAGGCCTGTCGGCCACCATAACAGGGCTCGACCCTAGGTTCCCCCAAGTAAAGTTCAGAGCCAAATCAAAACAAATCAGATAATTTTAATCACGCGCGTACCGTAATTACAGCTCGAGCTGGGTGCCTCCGAAGAGGGACCCTAACATAAACAAATCCTGGGTAATTATAGTCTTTTCGACTTCCATTTCCCACCCCTCACGCGGTAGTTAGCCCAATAGTAATTTTTTGGTCTGGGGTCTCCTGCTCCTGATTGGGTCTCATCATCTTTCTGAGGCAAGCTGGTTTTCTCCTTTTTTTTGTTTTTTTGCAGTCTCTGATGATGGTTGTACCTCCGTTTTTGTTGGGTCTGGCGGCTGTTTCCCAAGGTCTTATTTTCCCAATTGTTTTGGCGTCTTCCCTCTCGGAGTCGGTGACACAGGAGCGCAGACTGCGTGTGGCTTCCTTATTTTCCCAGCCTGAATGAGCTCTGAGGCACTATTTTTTATTAAACTAGGTAAAGATTCGTTACTTTTCCCACATGCAGCCTAAGGCTTCAGCAAATCTAGCCACTCATGCTAAGCAAGTTTTATGTAAGTTGTGCTAAGCAGCTATTTCTAGACAGTTTCAATTCACTATTCTTTAACACTCACAAACACAGCCAGCAGCCAGGGGCCTCTCTCTCGCCTATGAGGCACTGAGGCTGCTGTGACCTCACAAGCCCACCCAGCAGTCATTGGCCTCAAACTGGCCTATCAGGCACTGAGGCTGCTGTGACCTCACAAGCACGGCCAGCAGGCATGGGCATCCAACTGCCCTATAAGACACTGAGGCTGCTGTGACGTCACAAGCAAAGCCAGCAGCTGTGGGTCTGCCACTGGCCTGTCAGGCAATAGGACTGCTGTGACCTGACAAGCACAGCCAGCAGCTATGGGCCTGCCACTGGCCTATAGGGCACTGAGGCTGCTGTGACCTCACAAGCACAGCGAGGAGCCAGAGGCCTGCCATTGCCCTATAAGGTACAGAGACAAATGTGACCTCAAAAGGCAGCCAGCAGACGGGGCCTCCCACGGGCCTATCAGGAAATAGGACTGCTGTGACCTGACAAGCACAGCCAGCAGCTATGGGCCTGCCACTGGCCTATGAGGCACTGAGGCTTCTCTGACCTCACAAGCACAACCAGCAGCTATGGACCTCGCACTGGCTATCAGGCACTCATACTGCTGTGACCTCACAAGCACAGCCAGCAGCCATGGGCCTGCCCCTGGTGTATGAGGAACTAGGACTCCTGTGCCTTCACAAGCACAGGCAGCAGCTGTGGGCCTGCCACTGAACTGTGAAGCACGGAGACAAACATGGCCTCACAAGCACAACCAGCAGCCAGGGGCCTGCCACTGCCCTATGAGACACTGAGGCTGCTGTGACCTCACAAGCAAAGCCAGCAGCCAGGGGACTCCCTTTGGCCTATGAGGCACTGATGCTGCTATGACCTCACAAGGACAGCCAACAGCCAGGAGCCATCCCACTGGCCTATCAGGCTATAGGACTGCTGTGACCTCACAAGCACAGCCAGCAGCTATGGGCCTGCCAGTGACCTATCAGACACGTGTCGCGGCCCGAAAGGAGTCGTTCAGGACGACCTCCCTCCCCTTAGGACCAACGACCAAGTTCGTGATGCCCTTGCACTCAATTAAGGTGAAAACGACACCAGCCAACCAGTTTAAGATTTATTAAGGCAAAATGGAATCAACTAACGAGACATGTCCCGCATCACACGTTTAGGGAAAAAGAGAGGAAAAGGGGAAGAGAGAGAGAGAAAGATATCACCACCCGTGGATCCAGCGGCGTCCCGTTGGTCCTCTTCTTTTGGGAGTCCTTGCGGCGGGGTGGGGGGGCAGAGGGGGGAAGCTCCCGTCTGGTTCCGCTGACTCTGCTCGAGTTCTTCAGTCGTCGCAAGCAAGCCCCCCCATTCACACAGTCTGCAGTTTTTATAGGTTCTTGCCCGGCCTCTGGGAGGTGCTTCCTCGCTTCCCATGCAGATTAACCGTCATGCGCAGTCCGCCCTCTCGGAACCTTCCAGAAATGGGCTGGGGTATCTGGGGGTCTCCTGCTCATGCGCAGATGGCAAATGAGTACGTGCGGTTCGTGCCCTAGAGACGCCCTTCTGCCCTTTTCGCACCCTTTTTACCCCGTGCAGGTGCACGAGGGTGTTTACTTCGCAGATGGCTCCCGGGGGCGCCAGCGCGGCATTGCCCGACACACCTTGGCAGCGGCAGCTTTGCAGCAGCAGCAGCAATGTCAAGACAAAACCGCATTTAGTACCGGTCCTCTACACCACCCCGTGTCTCAACATTGCAGCTTGGCAGCAGGAGAGAGAGAGAGAGAAAGAAAGCAAGCAAGGAAGGAAGGAAAGGAGAGAGAATTAGGGACGGGGGGGAAGTCGTGGGAACAACATGGGTTTGGGTAAAAAATAAAGTGCTTAACAGTGATTAAACAGAGGTCTTGCTCAATGCAAGCTTATTCTTTAACAACTTCAACAACATTTAACTTTACAAAACAGACATCAAAACTGAGTTAATGAGGTAGGATTGTTACAATAGGCATAAAACAGCTGGCAAATGCGCTGTGGATGTCAATATGCAATTTCCTCCTTCAGGAGAAACTGGGAAATGATGGGTACTGTGGTTGGCCACGGCCAATGGATGGCACGGATTTTCTTTATGCCGTCCGGCAAGGTGGTAGGAACAAATTGCATATTTGACACAACATGTCCGATTAATTGAACAAAGCAAGGAATTATACAAGAACATTAAGGCGGCAACTGCACCTAACAAATACAATATTAACTGTTTCACCCACGGTGCCCCCAGTAACCAGGACTACAAATCGCCACTCCAGCCATTCCAGGTTTGGACGAGGACGTGGGCTATTTTTCTGATATCTTTGGTTAACTGGAGAACTACTTCGCCTACATCATCTATTTCCAAACAACAGTTAGGAATATTTAATTTCCCACACACTTCTCCCTCTTCAGCTAACAGGTAATCTAAAAACCATGTGGTGCTGAAGGATTGCCGTGCGCATCTGTTGGGATTGCCAAGTTAGAAGATCTATCGTGTCAGCGGTTTTGTTGGTAATAATTTCTAGAGCCGCTTGTAGTCTGATTATTTCCCCATTTTTGCGTCCTGCCCAAATTTCCCTTAATGGATTGCGTCTTACAGGCAACACTTCTGTCTCCAAGGTTATCATATACCTTTATGCCTAACCGAGGTCCACTTGTTTCTGGCAAAAGGAAAAACAAAGGTCTGATAATCCCTATATAACAAATTCCCAACCACCCCGTGGGTAAAAATGTATATGCTGTGTGCCTGCATATCCAGTAATGCCCCTTCTTAGCTCCAATGCCCTGAGCAAATGGCCCGTTTATCCCTGGTGGGAATTGAAAGTAAGTTGCATCTCTGTTGCCCAGAGGGCTGAAGAAGGTGGTTGCCCCATCACCTATTCGGCCAGTACAATACCAAGCCCCAGAAGTGTATTCTGGTGGTAGGTTTGCCATAGCACATGTAAGCACATTAAGACAAGAAGTATCTTTCCAACACAAGTTAAGAATGCCATTCTTGGCTGTTGTGTTTTCAACAATAAAGCTAATTATGATCGCAGCACACAATTACAAAAAATGATAAAAATAACTGTTATAACTACCACAGGTAGTATCGTTGAGGACACTCAAGCTCAACATAAGACAAGTCTTCTTCCCCAGTGCCCTCTTCCTTTTACATTGTTGACCTAAAAGGAAGGGAGGATCCACCTGGCATGGATTCTATGATCTTTCCCATGGGCATCAGTAGCTACCCATGCATACAGATTTTTTGAAGCTTTTAGTACTAGAGGTATTTGTCCCACAGTGGGTAAGTCCACTAGAACCGGTTGTCCCGGGTAATACAAGGGATTCCTCGGTTTCTTATTCTCCCCAGTCCCAGGTAAGAGGGATGGAGGATTAGGGCAAAAAGCAGCGAGTCTGGGGCAGCCATTTACTCCCCATCGTCCATTGACTTTAGTTACTGCATCAGATATTCGTCGCGCCCATCCGGGATTGTGCGGTCTCAGGGTTCTTTTTAAGAGTCCTGGGGTGCAGACGGGGTCTTGGGATAAGGGAGGAGGAACTTTGGGGTTTGAGGAAGATGGGGTTCCCCTTATCCTGTCCCAACTTCTTACCAAACCTTCCAGGTTGGGAGTTGGTAACCTATCCATGACTTCTCTGGGAATTCCCTTTGAAATGCCTTCTGCCCATAATAATTGTCTCCTGCTATCCAACACCCGTACCGGTTTCCCAGGATGTGGGTGTTGCAGTGATTTATATTGCCTCCCACTTTCCTCAACTCTTCTTATTTCTGCTTTATGCTTTGTTTCCCCCTGGCCAGTGAATCCCATACGCCTTCCGTAATTAATTAGCTCCTGTGCCACCTCCCCCCAAGTCATGTTGGGGGGGCCTCCCCTTCGTCTCGGTCGGGGAGTTCGTAATCGGTCTTGCAGCTGAACAGCATATAGTTTTAAAGCATCAGGAAGTCCCCTGATCAGAGGATGTGACCTCTCGGGGTCTGCCACACACTGCATGGGGGAGGGCTGCTGCAGAAGCAGCAAACGGTCATGCATCAATTGGAGGCAAGCAGTTTTCTGCACGCTTTCCAGAATGTGGCCCGCTGTGGGTGTTTTAATAGAAAAAGGGTCTCCTCTTTCCATTGGTCTAATCCTCCTGCCCAGTAGGCTACCCTCTGGGTCAAGGACCATGGTTCCCTGTTATCATTTGTGGTTAGAAAGACTCTGGGTCCCCAATATCCTCTAGCTTCATCTTCGCTCAGCAGAATGCGATCCCCCCCCCGGTGAGGGAGACTCTCCACACATACTCAGTTTCAGTTTCCCGGGAGCCCCGGGAGTATTTTTCCGAAGTCCTGAGGGGAATAGGGGATCATACGCGTGGTACGTCGTTGAATACCCCCCTGACCATTGTCAGTGGTTTCCGTTTTAATCAAGGGTCTCATTACTACGTTCCCATCTCCAGGATAAAAGGAGTTCCTGCTGTCTTCTAATTCTTTAATTGGATATATGGATTTTAGATCAGATGCCTGTTTTCCGTCTAGTTCGGCCAAATTCGAGAATCCCGGTTCACTATCATCAACCCCCCACCTGTTTTCTTCCAATTCAGACCGCAGGATTCTCTCTCGGTCTAGTGAGTCCGATAAGATTATGTGAAGCCGCTGAGTATGGTTGCGCTCCGCAGTGAGTTGACTTTGCAAGTTTCTTACCTGTTCTTGCAAAGACTCAACTGTCTCTTTGGCTCGACTCCGGGAGTCTTGCAAGAACTCGATTGTCTCTTTGGCTCGACTCTGGGAGTTTCTTATGTGTTCTCCCAAGGACTCAATGGTCTTTTTATCACCTTGCCTCCCCCACCGGGCAGCAATTAGTGCCGCCCCTAAAACACCACAAACTGTTGCCTGAGCCATGCCAAGAGAGAGCAGGGCTTTATAGCCCTTCAGATTCTCAAAAGAGGATTATCCTTCATTGTCGGATCCTCTGTACTACAAATTATTCACAAGCACAGCACACTGTCACGGGCCTGCCACTGCCATAAAGGGCACGGAGGCTGCTGTGACCTCACAAGCACAGCCAGCAGGCACTGGCCTGCCCCTCGTATATCAGGCACTGAGGCTGCTGCTGTTGTCCGAAAAGCGGATTCGTTGCCCGGTGTGCAATAAGCCAATAATTACACACTCAGGAGAGACATTTGCTTATTTATTTCAGAGTTGCGCAAGCCTGGGTGCTTGGTTGTTTCCCACAAATCAAGCACACCCCCCCCCCCCCAACTTTTCAAGTAGCATTTATACAAACAAATTGCCAGATTTGCAATTTTCCCTTTTACACTGATTGGTTAGTGATTTCTTCATTCCCCGGGTCCCACCCCTGTCTCCCAAGGTCCTGATGAGGGGAGATCAATTAACACTGCCCCAGCAGGGACAGTAGGTGTTATCTCCCAAAGTCCTGACAAGGGGGAGATAGTCCAGACCCCTTAATTAACATTGTTTCAGCAGTGAGAGGAGGTTTTGCTTCCCAAGGTCCTGGTGCCCAAGCAGGCCTTATTTCAAAGCCTTGACATCCTCCCTTTCGGAGTGTGGGGCACAGGAATGCAAACTGCTTGTAACTCCCTTATCTTTCCAGCCTGCACCAGCTCTGGGGCCCTTTCTTACTGAACTAGGAGTGCGGCCTAAGGCTTCAGCAAATTTAGCTACTCATGAAGCAAGTTTTATCTAAGTGGCTACCTCTAGACCACTTCAGACTTAATGTTAGAAGTTATCCTAATCTACCTAGTTCACGCATTCCTTCTGAGCTTCCCAGGGTTGTCTTGTAACAATTCCCCCCTTTGAGACTTATATGATCATTTTCATATTAGTCTCACTCTTTTAAAATCTTTCCCATATTAATTTTGTGCAACATCTACAAATGCATTGAATCACTACATAAACGCATACAAAAACTACTAACACCATTCCCAAAATTGTTAAACACTTTTTAACCCATGAGCTCACGTCAGGGAACCAGGAAGTCAACCATTTCCATGTTTCTTCAAATCCAAAAGAGGTATCCTCTTTCTGAACCCCATGTAAGATTTCAGTCTGCTTCCAGATTTCATTTAGATCGGTAGAAATTCTCCCGCTTTGATCCACATATACACAGCAACTAGTATTTATTACTGTACATACTCCTCCCTGAGATGCCAATAACATCTCTAGAGCCATCCTGTTTTGGGTAGTTATTTTAGCAATTTCTGAAACCTCCTCTTGTAAAGCTGCAGTGGCATCAGAGGTTTTATTCCCTATTTTTTTCAATAACTGCTGAAATATTTACTATTGCTTTTTCAAGTTCACTCACTCCCAGTTGTGGAAACAGCCACCTTACGAATGACTGCAACCTAGTAGGTCGATCTATTAAAGGATTATTGACCCTCTTTTGTCTCCTTATGAATGTTCTTAGCCAGGATTTTTGGTATTTATTACTCAATTCTTTTCTTAGAGTAACATTAGGGATTATTGCCCCTAAAGTACATGTCCCTGACCAATTAGGAGGTAGCAC
The DNA here is from genome assembly GCF_036370855.1 of Dromaius novaehollandiae. Lineage (NCBI taxonomy): Eukaryota > Metazoa > Chordata > Aves > Casuariiformes > Dromaiidae > Dromaius > Dromaius novaehollandiae. The sequence continues at coordinate 1,088,080 of NW_026991446.1, forward strand.
TTTTCGTGCCTTGTTTCCACACAACCAATACCATTCACTACCTTTTGGAACACGCCACCCATTTAGTTCCTTACTTGGCCACTTATAACCTATTCAGGTATCCGAGAGCAATCTTTATAACCTCCTACCTTAATGGCTCCAGTACAGTTGATCGGTTGCTTTCCATAAAGTATAGTCTTCTCCCACCATTTATTACTATTATTACATCTTTGGATACATTGATAATAATCTCCTGTCACCCTCTGGACTTCCCATTCCTGTTTGGTTGTTTCATAGGCACTCCAATTAGTGGGAAGCCCTTGTTGGAAAGTTCAGGGAAGTGGGTACACACCCAGCAATCCCTCTGGTTAACTATCTTCATAGATTTCGTAATTACTTCCAAATGGAGACTGTGACTCCAAAATCCTTCCTGATTCCCTTTAATTGTTTGGCTCAGGTAACCTAGAAAAACTAACCACCACATTTCTCCCCTGGTTGTTAAGGAGAACATCATTTTTACACAGATACCGTAACAACAATATTAACCCTATTCCTAACAAACAGATTAAAGCATTTTTTCCCTGAATACACTCTAAATTTAAAACCGATTCGCTTCTAATACATCTCATATATCTTTATATATTTTTAACTTTAGAGGTTGAACTTGTTCAGCTTTCCACGTCTCTCGAGGTACTGCTTTCACTCGGGTGTAATCTAAAAGTATAACTGGATGTACCTACGGAGAGAAGAACCTTTGCCATAGACAAGAGATAATCACTTAAAATTTGATCACCCTTAACGTGCATTTGAATTTCATTTCCAGTTAAATTTACAGTGTAAGGTTTGCCATACAGAATCTCAAATGGACTAACTTTCTCCCTAACCCTTGCGGTTATTCTGGTTCTTAATAATGCCAGAGGTAAAACATCAGTCCATTTCATCTGAGTCTCCTGACACAATTTTCCTACCTGTCTCTTAATTGTTTGATTCATTCTTTCCACTTTTCCACTGGATTGTGGCCTCCAGGGGGTATGTAAGTCCCATTTAATTTGTAGTATTTTTGAGATTTGTTGTACTATTTCTGCTATAAAATGAGGTCCCCTATCTGAAGAAAACCCTTCTGGTACCCTCAATCTTGGTATGATTTCTTTTAATAACATTTTCACTACCTCCCCTGCTTTAGTGGTACGACACGGGAAAGCCTCAGGCCATCCTGAAAAGGTGTCAACAATTACCAACAAATGTTTATATCCATTACATCTTGGTAATTCAGAAAAATCAATTTGCCAGTAATCCCCAGGCATGAAGCCCCTTTTTACTTCCCCTGGGGGGGCTTCTTCTGAATCCTGGGATTATTTCTAAGACAGATTTCACATTTTTGTGTAATACCCTTTGCAATTATTAACATACTAACTCCCACAGCAAATCTTTTAACTGTTTCAACCAATGCCTCAGCTCCCATGTGGGTACTACCATGTATTTGCTTCATCAGCTTCTTCATTATCGGCAAAGTTACCACACACTGTCCAGTAGATGTCACCCGCCATCCTTCAGGAGTTTTTATGCATTTCAGTATTTCTGCTAATTTATTTTCTTTTTCAGTGTATACTGGAATTTCCATTTTTAACATTCTCTCTGGAACTAATGCTGCCACTGACATGGATAATGCTGCCCTTTTTGCAGCCTCATCGGCCTGTTATGGAAATTAGGCTTGTCGGCCACCATAACAGAGTTCGACCCTAGGTTCCCCGAAGTAAAGTTCAGAGCCAAATCAAAACAAAGTAAATTTTAATCACACGTGTGCCATAATTACAGCTCGAGCTGGGTGCCTCCAAAGAGGGACCCTAACATAAACAAATCCTGGGTAATTATAGTCTTTTCGACTTCCATTTCCCACCCCTCACGCGATAGTTAGACCAATAGTAATTTTTTGGTCTGGGGTCTCCTGCTCCTCATTGGGTCTCATCGTCTTTCTGAGGCAAGCTGGTTTTCTCCTTATTCTTGTTTTTTTGCAGTCTCTGATGACGGTTGTACTTCTGTTTTTGTTGGGTCTGGCGGTTGCCTCCCAAGGTCTTATTTTCCCCCATTGTTTTGGCGTCTTCCCTCTCGGAGTCGGTGACACAGGTGCGCAGACTGCGTGTGGCTCCCTTATCTTCCCAGCCTGAACGAGCTCTGAGGCACTATTTTTTATTAAACTAAGTAAAGATTCGTTACTTTTCCCACGCACGGCCTAAGGCTTCAGCAAATCTAGCCACTCATGCTAAGCAAGTTTTATGTAAGTTGTGCTAAGCAGCCATTTCTAGACAGTTTCAATTCACTATTCTTTAACAGTTTCCCCCCTTTGTTTTTATGAAGCATCCCTGCTAATATTTTAAACAGAGTTCTCGAAGTCTTTCGAGGCATACTATCACTTTCCATACTCTTATATATAATATGATCGTAAGCAATAGGCATAACACAGTTAAACTGAACACAACTACTACCGGGTGCAATACATGATTATAAATCCCTGTTGTGGTTGGTGACCACCCTAGAAGAGTTTCCCAGCCATGATGTTCTCCATCCCTTTTTACCCTTTCTAAGATATGATGTATCTCTTTTGCATCATGGTGAACAGTGATTAGAGTTTTCTGTCCACTGTTCCGGATGCGCTCTAGCAGTCGATGCAAATCATCATGTTGCAGTAGTTTCCTTACCAGGGTGAGATTCATCCCAATGGGAGTAGGTAGTAAATTTTGAATTAATGTATAATTAGATTGTAACAATTGATAAGACGTGATAGGAGCTGAATAATTGAAATCACATCCCATGATTTTGGTAAAGCTACAAATACAAATATTTCAATGATTACTCATATCTACTACAATGCCATCTATAACTATAAGACTACAAAAGGTTCTCATACATACACACCCTCTCCCAATATATACAAGTATAGTTGCAGGTGTTTCATCAGGGTGTATTTCAAAGTGACAAACATTTTGCTCAGTGTCAAGACAAATGTCTTGGGCTTTGATGGTATTACTTTCACAAATAAACCCTTGCTGTTCCTGTACAATACATGCGCTAACGTCCACAGTTTGCCATTTATTTCCATTTCGTTGGGCCCATACTCTGTGTTCCAATGGATAGAGTATAGCTCCATTGTGATTTAATCCTAACGCAATGATTGGATATATTGTATATGTTGGAGCATTACGTATTGTTGAAACAAAGGCTGTGGCCTTAGTGTTGATAGGATCATAAGTAAAATTGACCAGATACCACCAGGACTGGAATTCCTTTTCAAATTCGGTCACATTATCCCAAATTACCTTTCGAATTTCAGTGGGTAAAGTGCCTTCTTCCCCTCCCTTATAATCGCTGCTGCCATAGATTGCATCCACAGTTGAGCTTGGATGCAACTGAGGGCCAGGGAAATATTAATTTGGGCTTCCCCAAGTGCATCCACTATCAAGTGGTGATCTTTTTCATTCATTTTTTCCCATTGAGGTAATATCTCGGATGAAAGCCATTGGTTAGTTCCTAATGCTAATAGAGAAGACCTCAATGGATGTTTTAATCTGTATAAGTCACTTGTTGTTGTGCTCAGTTTATTTACGAGTACTTCAGCATCTATACTGTTTAGGACTCCCAATCCTGTTCCTATGATACCGGTCACATCTCTCCTTGTTCATTTTGGAGAGGTGAGGGTTCGCCTATGTAACCACGCCGTCCATCCCACATAGGACGTACCTAAGAATGGTGAACAGGTCGGTTTGATTGTAGAGATATCATTTGCATTAATAGCTCTACTCGTTTGAGAGACCATGATGGATTAAATAACACTCGTTGTTGGCCTGTATTTCTAATCACATACGGTCCAATTTCAAAGATTTGTGGGGATAAGGTTTTCTTACTCTTCATGGTAACAGAGTTATTTATATTGGTGGAAATAATTGTAGTCAGGGTAGGTATTGCTGTACTGGGCTCAATAATGTCTATTTTAAATTCAAATGATAGTCCCACATTGTGGTGAGCCCACAGGCAAACTATAACAACAGGTTGTTCTAAGGTAAAATTGTACCAACAATCCAGTTTTTCAGTGGCACAAATTTTCCTTTCTTTTTCATTTGATTTGATTTTAGTGAGAGAGATTTGAGTTGCCTTCTCATGGGTGGACCCGTTGATCACTCGACACCCTATCTTTATTTCCTTTCCTGTCCTTCCCAGGAGTTGGGGAAGTTGGTTAGTATTATCCCAGCTCCATTCATTTTCTGAGTATACTTCAGTTCCATGCATGACCAGGGTTGAGAGGTTTAAGTTTTTATCAGAACTTAATCCCATACTTCCGGTATACTTAACACGGGCCTGGGACCATGGCCACTCTAAGGTTCTTTGACCACAGGTTACAGAAAGTAGCATCAAGCTTTACGTGGTTGTTTTCACTGTTCTGCTGCAACCTCTGCTGTGTTTGCTTCTTGGACTGTCACTCGTTTCACGTGAGAGTGGTGAATCCAATTCTCTTTTCCTAGAATTTTAACAGCGTAGTAAGAACTTAACAATACAGTATAGGGTCCTTCCCATTTTGGTTCTAGTTTTGTTTTTCGCGAGAATACCTTTATCAACACTTTATCTCCAGGCTGTATAGCATGTGCCTGAATGTCTGATGGCACTGGCTGAAACCACTGAGCCTGATTTTGCAAGGCCTTAAACCGTTCTTGTAAGGCTAGTACCTATTGTGTTACTCGTTCATCTCCGTCTAATAGGCTGGTCTTAGCAGGGATATAAGTCCCTGGTATCGCTAAATGTCTCCCAAAAAGAATTTCTGCTGGTGGTAGTCCTATGGGTTGCCGTGGAGAATTTCGAACATCCCACAGAGCTAAGTTTAATGCCTCTGGCCATTTTAGGCTAGCATGTGTGCATATTCTTGCTATTTTCTCTTTTAATGTTCTATTCATTCTTTCTACTTGTCCTGAAGATTGTGGGTGATAAGGAGCATGTAGGTTTCTTTTTATTCCTAACGATTTACATAACTGATTGATTATGCTTGCTGTAAAATGGGCACCCCTGTCTGAATCAATGGCTTCTGGGACCCCATACCTGGGTATGATTTCCTTCAGTAAGGCTTTTACCACTCCCCCTGTGTCAGCCTTTCTTGTTGGAAAAGCTTCTACCCAGCCTGATAACTGATCTACTATCACTAACAAGTGTTTGTATCCATAGACAGATGGCATATCTGCATAAGCTATTTGCAGCTTCTGGAAAGGGAAGTAAGCCCATGGTCGTCCCCCCCCAAATCTGAGCTTGGCTTGTTATTTGAAAACTTCTGGCAGGTCGGGCAGCTATTTGTTATTCTTCTAGCAGCTGCATAAATTCCTGGAGCAGCCCATACTTTCTGTACCTGTTTAGCTATTCCCTCGGCTCCCCCATGAGCTTTATCGTGAAACCACCTAGCTATAGTAATTAAATATTTTTTTGGTAGAATTGGTTTTTCCCCAATTGTCCATATTCCGTCACCATTTTGTTTTGCTTCCCACTGTTCCCATTGTTTTTTCTCTTCCACTGAGCAGTCTTTTTCATACATAGTTTTGGGGTCTATTAAGTTTGGCCACTCACTCTGGTCCATCCTTGGAACTGCCCCCATACATTCTCTCAGAGGTTGTTGAGCTGCAGCCCTCGCAGCAGCGTTGGCTAGAGCATTTCCTCTGCTAATTTCTGTAGTGTCTTTAGTATGGGCTGGGCAGTGTATTACCGCAATTTCTTTGGGCAGTTGAACTGCTTCCAGCAAATTACGTATTTCTTCTCCATTAGCTAATTTCTTTCCTGATGACGGCAAGAATCCTCATTCTTTCCATAACATCCCTGTTGCATGACACACTCCAAATGCATATTTAGAGTCGGTATAGACATTTACCCGCAAGCTCTTACCTATTTTTTGCTGCTTGGGTCAATGCTATTAATTCTGCTCCTTGAGCACTTACTGATGGAGACAAAGGATTGGCCTCGAGCACCTCAAAGACGTTAGTGACAGCATAGCCGGAGTGACGTCTTCCGTCCAAATAATAGGATGACCCATCTGTAAACAGAACTAAGTCCGGGTTCTCCAAAGGTTCATCTTTAAGGTCCTCCCGGGGCTTGCTCGAGCTGACGACCACCTGCTCACAGGAATGATGTGGCTCTCCGTCCTCCGGTTGAGGCAATAGCGTTGCTGGATTCAAAATATTGCATCTTTTGAAAGTCACATTATCTGCATGCAGTATTATCAGTTCATAGCGGTGAGCTCTCTGTGGGGATAGTGCTTGAGTCGCATATTGCTTCATTAACAGTTCTACTTCATGTGGCACATACACAGTCAATGAATGACCCAAAACCACAGGTCGTGTTTTTTTCAGTAAGAGCTGCAGTAGCTGCTATTGCTCTGATGCGTCCTGGAGTGCCTTTAGCTACCTCATCTAGTTGCGTGGAGTAATAGGCCACTGGTCTACGGTGAGGGCCTAGTTTTTGGGTGAGTACCCCACTTGCTACTCCCTGTCGCTCATGGACAAATAATTCAAATAGTTTGCTATAATCTGGTAACCCGAGAGCAGGGGCTGAAACCAACGCTTTTTTCACAGATGTAAAAGCTTTCTCCCTTTCTGGACCCCAGGCCAAAGGCTCTATCTCCTCCTTTTTTGTTGCCTGTACCAGAGGCTTAGTAAGTTCTGCTAACCCCGGAATCCACGGTCGGCAGAATCCTACAGCTCCTAAAAATCCCCTAAGCTGTTTTTTTGTTACAGGATGAGGCATATCAAGAATTGTCTTTACTCGTTCTGGATCAACTAACCTGTGTCCTTCTCTTAAGATAAAACCCAAATATTTTACCTCTCTTTGACACAGCTGGAGTTTAGACAGAGATGCTCGATGCCCTTTTTCTGCAAGAGCGTTACATAGAGAAACAGTATCTTTCAAACATGTCTCATAATCTTTACTTGCTAATAACAAATCATCTACATATTGTATTAATGCAGAATGTCCTGGAAGTTCGATATCTGAGAGGTCATTTTTAAGTATACGCGAAAAAACAGTCGGAGACCCAGTAAATCCCTGTGGCAGCCTTGTCCAAGTTAATTGTTGTCCCTTCCAAGTGAAAGCAAAGAGATCTTGGCTATCTTCAGCTATCGGTATACTAAAAAAGGCTGCTGTTAGGTCAATCACAGTAAAATAAGTTGCCCAGTGGGGTATCTGTAGTAAAATGGTTGATGGGTCGGGGACTACTGGATGTGGAGCAATTACATGTTGGTTTATAGCCCTTAAGTCTTGTACAAAGCGATACTCTGGATCACCATCAGCATCTTGCCTGTTCTTTTTAACTGGCAGAATTGGGGTGTTATATGGGGATTCACAGACTCTAAGGATACCCATTTTCAGATAATGATCAGTTTGTTTTTGGATACTCTTCTCTGCTTCCTTTGGGATAGGATATTGTTTAACTGCAGGAGGCAATCCCCCCTTTGTTTTTATCGAGACTGGACTGGCTGATTTCAGTAGTCCCACATCCATTCCTGAAGAGCTCCATAATTTTTTAGAAACTGATTCTAAACCTGTTGGAATTTGCAGATTAGTTGACTCTGGTTCTGGTGTCTTAGCCAGAACACATGAACCCATAATTATTAGCTTTATCCCTTCCGGCTGTAAGCAGATCTGAGTATCCAAGGCTTGCAGGAGATCTCTCCCCAAAAGGCATATAGGTGCGTCTGTGGAAATTATAAAATGTCCCCACACTGTTTTACCCTCAATAGTGAGTAATAAGGGCTTAGATAACATTCATTCGCCCTTTCCCATCACTCCTTGCATCACTATTTTATCTGATGATTTGCATCCTTTAGGCTCAAAATTTAAAAGGGAAAGGGTGGCTCCAGTATCCACTAGAAAGGGAACTTCTAAACCTTCAGTATTGCCATTACGTGACCCTCAAAATCCAAAACTACATCCCATAAATTTACTCCAATTTCCACAGTATTTTCTGAGTCTCCTGTTTCCTCTCATTGTGGATTGACTGGGAATCGCCTGGTCTCCTCCTTAGTGTTTGATTGTCTCATGCCGGTTCCTCTGTTCCTAACTACACGGGGCCTCACTGGGCACTCCTGCTGCCAGTGTCCTTGTTCCCCACAATAATAACAAACATTAACTCCTGACTGTACAGCACGTTCACTTTGGTTCCATCTATCTCTCCTGGCTCTTTCACGTCCCCTCCCCCTGGGTCCTCTAAATCCATCTCTTAACACAGCTGCTAACACACTAACTTCCTCTTTTTTTTTGCTGTCTCTTTTCTTTTGCCCTCTCCTCCTCTCGACTATTATACACAAATGTGGCTAAACGTATTATTTCATCCATTTGCTTTCCTGGCCAGTCAGGAACATGTTTGGAAAACTACTTTCTAATGTCCGGGGCTGCTTGGTCTACAAATGTGGAAATCATTAGCGGCCTGTTAGCCTCGGCTTCTGGGTCTAGTCCTCCCCCATACGTTCTGACTTGCTTAATTAGCCTAGCAAAGAAAGCCGAGGGGTGTTCCTCTGCCTGTTGCTGACACTCCCTTACTTGCAGTCTTTTGTCCTGCCAAACGTATAGCTTCTTCTAAGCCCTCTCTGGCTAATTGCAACTGCCTGTAATCTGCATCTACATTATGATTCCATCCGGGGTCCACAGCTGGCCAGGCTGTTTGAGCAGCCCCAACACCCCTCTCTGCTGCCCAACGGCGGTTTGCATCCAAAATTGAGCACCTTTCAACTGGAGTGAACACAGATTCAAGGAGCGTTCGTACATCTCCCCAGGTAGGGTCATACGCCCCCACAATTCCCCTTAATTGGGCACTTTTCTCTCGCTCCCTGGGAACCGCAGTCACACCACCCGCGTCTTTAACTGCTAGGACTGCTGTCCCTTCGCAGCAGGCAGCTTTTCAGCCGATGGGTGCCCCAATCGGTTCCCAGGCTACACGCACTCACACACACACATACACAGTACTGTTTAAACTCACACCAGTCACAGTGACTCTAATTTTTGGTCTCAAAGTTTTGCAGTGCGCCTTACGCTGATCAGGCTGCGCACCCCTCCTCCGGCCAGACCGAGCTGGGACTTAAAACCCACTCTAACCCTGGGGATGGGACTCGCGCCCGTCCCCCTGGTACGCCTTACGGTGATCAGTCCGCGTACCCTTTCAGTGCACTGTTACCAGACCAGAATTTAGAATTTAGGCGGGAGTTTAAGACTCACCTTCTCGGTGCCTCTCGTTGCCAAAGATCCCAGGTGAACTCACCCGATGGTGCCAGATGATCGTTTGGAGATGAGAAGCCCGACAGTCGTCGCCTAGGGTCCCATCTGGGGTGCCAAACTGTTATGGAAAATAGGCTTGTCGGCCACCATAACAGGGCTCGACCCTAGGTTCCCGCAGAAAAGTTCAGAGTCAAATCAAAACAAATTAGATAATTTTAATAACGCGCGTACCGTAATTACAGCTCGAGCTGGGTGCCTCCGAAGAGGGACCCCAACATAAACAAATTCTGGGTAATTATAGTCTTTTCGACTTCCATTTCCCACCCTCATGCGATAGTTAGACCAATAGTAATGTTTTGGTCTGGGGTCTCCTGCTCCTCATTGGGTCTCATCGTCTTTCTGAGGCAAGCTGGTTTTCTCCTTATTCTTGTTTGGCTGCTGGCTGTACTTGTGATGTCACGGAAGTACCAGTGCCTGATAGGCCAGTGACAGCTCCACGCCTGCTGGCTGCGTTATGAGGTAACGTTTGTCTCGGGGCCTCATAGGGCAGTTGGATGCCCATGCCTGCTGGCTGTGCTTGTGAGGTCACAGCAGTCCTGTTGCCTGATAGGCCATTTCGAGGCCAATGACTGCTGGGTGGGCTTATGAGGTCAGAGAAGCCTCAGTGCCCTATAGGGCAGTGGCAGGCCCATAGCTGCTGCCTGGGCTTGTGAGGTCACAGCAGCCTCCATGCCCTTGATGGCAGTGGCAGGCCCCTGACTGTTTATTGTGCTTCTGAGTTGACAGCAGCGCCAGCACCTGACTGGGCAGCTGGAGGCCAATGGCTGCTGCCTGTGCTTGTGAGGTCAAATCAGCCTCCGGGCTGTATAGGCTAGTGGCAGGCCCTTGGCTGTTGGCTGTGCTTGTGAGGTCACAGCAGCCTCAGTGCCCTATAGGGCAGTGGCAGGCCCCTAGCTGCTGGCGGAGGTCACAGCAGCCGCAGGGCTTCACAGGCCACTAGCAGGCCCCTGGCTGCTCGCTGTGCTTGTGAGGTCACAACACTCCTACAGCCTGACAGTCCAGTGGCAGACCCACAGCTGCTGGCTTTGCTTGTGAGGTCACAGCAGCCTCAGTGTCTTATAGGGCAGTGGCAGGCCCCTGGCTGCTGGCTGTGCTTGTGAGGTCACAACACTCCAACAGCCTGACAGTCCAGTGGCAGACCCACAGCTGCTGGCTGTGCTTATGAGGTCACAGCAGCCTCAGTGTCTTATAGGGCAGTGGCAGGCCCCTGGCTGCTGGCTGTGCTTGTGAGGTCACAGCAGTCCTATTGCCTGACAGTCCAGTGGCAGACCCACAGCTGCTGGCTTTGCTTGTGACGTCACAGCAGCCTCAGTGTCTTATAGGGCAGTTGGATGCCCATGCCTGCTGGCCGTGCTTGTGAGGTCACAGCAGCCTCAGTGCCTGATAGGCCAGTTTGAGGCCAATGACTGCTGGGTGGGCTTGTGAGGTCACAGCAGCCTCAGTGCCTCATAGGCGAGAGAGAGGCCCCTGGCTGCTGGCTGTGTTTGTGAGTGTTAAAGAATAGTGAATTGAAACTGTCTAGAAATAGCTGCTTAGCACAACTTACATAAAACTTGCTTAGCATGAGTGGCTAGATTTGCTGAAGCCTTAGGCCAAGCGTGGGAAAAGTAACGAATCTTTACCTAGTTTATTAAAAAATAGTGCCTCAGAGCTCATTCAGGCTGGGAAAATAAGGAAGCCACACGCAGTCTGCGCTCCTGTGTCACCGACTCCGAGAGGGAAGACGCCAAAACAATTGGGAAAATAAGACCTTGGGAAACAGCCGCCAGACCCAACAAAAACAGAAGTACAACCATCATCAGAGACTGCAAAAAAACAAAAAAAAGGAGAAAACCAGCTTGCCTCAGAAAGACGATGAGACCCAATCAGGAGCAGGAGACCCCAGACCAAAAAATTACTATTGGGCTAACTACCGCGTGAGGGGTGGGAAATGGAAGTCGAAAAGACTATAATTACCCAGGATTTGTTTATGTTAGGGTCCCTCTTCGGAGGCACCCAGCTCGAGCTGTAATTACGGTACGCGCGTGATTAAAATTATCTGATTTGTTTTGATTTGGCTCTGAACTTTACTTGGGGGAACCTAGGGTCGAGCCCTGTTATGGTGGCCGACAGGCCTAATTTCCATAACAGTTTGGCACCCCAGATGGGACCCTAGGCGACCACTGTTGGGGCCTCTCATCTCCAAACAATCATCTGGCGCCATCGGGTGAGTTCACCTGGGATCTTTGGCAACGAGAGGCACCGAGAAGGTGAGTCTTAAACTCCCGCCTAAATTCTAAATTCTGGTCTGGTAACAGTGCACTGAAAGGGTACGCGGACTGATCACCGTAAGGCGTACCAGGTGTGTGGGGGGGGTACGCGGGCTGGCCACTGTAAGGCATACCAGGGGGACAGGTAGGAGTCCCATCCCCAGGGTTAGAGTGGGTTTTAAGTCCCAGCTCGGTCCGGCCGGAGGAGGGTTGTGCAGCCTGATCAGCATAAGGCGCACTGCAAAACTGTAAGACCGAAATCTAGAGTCACCGTGACTGGTGTGAGTGTAAACAGCACTGTGTGTTTGTGTGTGTGTGTGTGTGAGTGCGTGTAGCCTGGGAACCGATTGGGGCACCCGTCGGCTGAGAAGCCGCCTGCTGCGAAGGGACAGCAGTCCTAGCAGTTAAAGACGCGGGTGGTGTGAGTGCAGTTCCCAGAGAGCGAGAGAAAGAGGGAGAGAAATAGTGTGTGTGATCACACCAGCTACAGGGACTGGTGTTACCGGGAAGGAAGTGCACTGCCTGATTTGCTTAAGACGCACTTTTCAGGAACTCAATATGGGAAATAATTTTGGCATAGAAAAGGGGACGCCCTTAGCCGAAATTTTGGTAAACTGGAGTAAGATTGATGGTACCAAAAATTTAGGGAGAAAAAGGTTAGTCCAACTATGTCAGGAGGATTGGCCGTTCCTGACTAAGGAAGGTAATCTGGCAGAGCGATGGCCACCCCAGGGGTCCTTCAGTTACCAGGAACTAACTTTCCTGCGTCATCATTTGCAGAATAGGTTCCCCAGACAAATGGATTACTGGTATGTATGGGACAACTGGGCATTTGCTAGATGAAAAGAGGCGCCTAGGAAAGAGAGACTCTTTCCTCAGAATGCTGTAAGTACCGCAGCTGCTGAAACGCTTGTGGAAACTATTCCACCCTATGCGCTACCCTCTGCTTCAGCTTCCCTACACCCCCGCTTGCCTTCCGCCCCCGCCTTTCAAGCTCCTCTGGAAGGCCTTCCTGTGCCAGGAGTGCCCCCACCCGGTCTGGAAGGGGTACCTCGGGTCGCCACTACACGAGTTTACCGACCCTGGAGACCCCAAGATTTAATTATATGGAGTCAACGGCTCCCCAGACTTAGGGATGACCCAGAAAGAGTGTTACAAATCATAAGGGGAATTATGCGGGCGTATGGCCCTACCTGGGGAGATGTACAAATGCTCCTTGAATCTGTGTTCACTCCAGATGAAAGGTGCTCAAGTTTGGATGCAAACCACCGTTGGGCAGCAGAGGGGTGTGTTGGGGCTGCTCAAACAGCCTGGCCAGCTGTGGACCCCGGATGGAATCATAATGTAGATGCAGATTACAGGCAGTTGCAATTAGCCAGAGAGGGCTTAGAAGAAGCTATACGTTTGGCAGGACAAAAGACTGCAAATTGGTCTAAAGTAAGGGAGTGTCAGCAACAGGCAGAGGAACACCCCTCGGCTTTCTTTGCTAGGCTAATTAAGCAAGTCAGAATGTATGGGGGAGGACTAGACCCAGAAGCCGAGGCTAACAGGCCGCTAATGATTTCCACATTTGTAGACCAAGCAGCCCCGGACATTAGAAAGTAGTTTTCCAAACATGTTCCTGACTGGCCAGGAAAGCAAATGGATGAAATAATACGTTTAGCCACATTTGTGTATAATAGTCGAGAGGAGGAGAGGGCAAAAGAAAAGAGACAGCAAAAAAAAGAGGAAGTTAGTGTGTTAGCAGCTGTGTTAAGAGATGGATTTAGAGGACCCAGGGGGAGGGGAGGTGAAAGAGCCAGGAGAGATAGATGGAACCAAAGTGAACGTGCTGTACAGTCAGGAGTTAATGATGTTTGTTATTATTGTGGGGAACAAGGACACTGGCAGCAGGAGTGCCCAGTGAGGCCCCGTGTAGTTAGGAACAGAGGAACCGGCACGAGACAATCAAACACTAAGGAGGAGACCAGGCGATTCCCAGTCAATCCACAATGAGAGGAAACAGGAGACTCAGAAAATACTGTGGAAATTGGAGTAAATTTATGGGATGTAGTTTTGGATTTTGAGGGTCACGTAATGGCAATACTGAAGGTTTAGAAGTTCCCTTTCTAGTGGATACTGGAGCCACCCTTTCCCTTTTAAATTTTGAGCCTAAAGGATGCAAATCATCAGATAAAATAGTGATGCAAGGAGTGATGGGAAAGGGCGAATGAATGTTATCTAAGCCCTTATTACTCACTATTGAGGGTAAAACAGTGTGGGGACATTTTATAATTTCCACAGACGCACCTATATGCCTTTTGGGGAGAGATCTCCTGCAAGCCTTGGATACTCAGATCTGCTTACAGCCGGAAGGGATAAAGCTAATAATTATGGGTTCATGTGTTCTGGCTAAGACACCAGAACCAGAGTCAACTAATCTGCAAATTCCAACAGGTTTAGAATCAGTTTCTAAAAAATTATGGAGCTCTTCAGGAATGGATGTGGGACTACTGAAATCAGCCAGTCCAGTCTCGATAAAAACAAAGGGGGGATTGCCTCCTGCAGTTAAACAATATCCTATCCCAAAGGAAGCAGAGAAGAGTATCCAAAAACAAACTGATCATTATCTGAAAATGGGTATCCTTAGAGTCTGTGAATCCCCATATAACACCCCAATTCTGCCAGTTAAAAAGAACAGGCAAGATGCTGATGGTGATCCAGAGTATCGCTTTGTACAAGACTTAAGGGCTATAAACCAACATGTAATTGCTCCACATCCAGTAGTCCCCGACCCATCAACCATTTTACTACAGATACCCCACTGGGCAACTTATTTTACTGTGATTGACCTAACAGCAGCCTTTTTTAGTATACCGATAGCTGAAGATAGCCAAGATCTCTTTGCTTTCACTTGGAAGGGACAACAATTAACTTGGACAAGGCTGCCACAGGGATTTACTGGGTCTCCGACTGTTTTTTCGCGTATACTTAAAAATGACCTCTCAGATATCGAACTTCCAGGACATTCTGCATTAATACAATATGTAGATGATTTGTTATTAGCAAGTAAAGATTATGAGACATGTTTGAAAGATACTGTTTCTCTATGTAACGCTCTTGCAGAAAAAGGGCATCGAGCATCTCTGTCTAAACTCCAGCTGTGTCAAAGAGAGGTAAAATATTTGGGTTTTATCTTAAGAGAAGGACACAGGTTAGTTGATCCAGAACGAGTAAAGACAATTCTTGATATGCCTCGTCCTGTAACAAAAAAACAGCTTAGGGGATTTTTAGGAGCTGTAGGATTCTGCCGACCGTGGATTCCGGGGTTAGCAGAACTTACTAAGCCTCTGGTACAGGCAACAAAAAAGGAGGAGATAGAGCCTTTGGCCTGGGGCCCAGAAAGGGAGAAAGCTTTTACATCTGTGAAAAAAGCGTTGGTTTCAGCCCCTGCTCTCAGGTTACCAGATTATAGCAAACTATTTGAATTATTTGTCCATGAGCGACAGGGAGTAGCAAGTGGGGTACTCACCCAAAAACTAGGCCCTCACCGTAGACCAGTGGCCTATTACTCCACGCAACTAGATGAGGTAGCTAAAGGCACTCCAGGACGCATCAGAGCAATAGCAGCTACTGCAGCTCTTACTGAAAAAAACACGACCTGTGGTTTTGGGTCATTCATTGACTGTGTATGTGCCACATGAAGTAGAACTGTTAATGAAGCAATATGCGACTCAAGCACTATCCCCACAGAGAGCTCACCGCTATGAACTGATAATACTGCATGCAGATAATGTGACTTTCAAAAGATGCAATATTTTGAATCCAGCAACGCTATTGCCTCAACCGGAGGACGGAGAGCCACATCATTCCTGTGAGCAGGTGGTCGTCAGCTCGAGCAAGCCCCGGGAGGACCTTAAAGATGAACCTTTGGAGAACCCGGACTTAGTTCTGTTTACAGATGGGTCATCCTATTATTTGGACGGAAGACGTCACTCCGGCTATGCTGTCACTAACGTCTTTGAGGTGCTCGAGGCCAATCCTTTGTCTCCATCAGTAAGTGCTCAAGGAGCAGAATTAATAGCATTGACCCAAGCAGCAAAAAATAGGTAAGAGCTTGCGGGTAAATGTCTATACCGACTCTAAATATGCATTTGGAGTGTGTCATGCAACAGGGATGTTATGGAAAGAACGAGGATTCTTGTCGTCATCAGGAAAGAAATTAGCTAATGGAGAAGAAATACGTAATTTGCTGGAAGCAGTTCAACTGCCCAAAGAAATTGCGGTAATACACTGCCCAGCCCATACTAAAGACACTACAGAAATTAGCAGAGGAAATGCTCTAGCCAACGCTGCTGCGAGGGCTGCAGCTCAACAACCTCTGAGAGAATGTATGGGGGCAGTTCCAAGGATGGACCAGAGTGAGTGGCCAAACTTAATAGACCCCAAAACTATGTATGAAAAAGACTGCTCAGTGGAAGAGAAAAAACAATGGGAACAGTGGGAAGCAAAACAAAATGGTGACGGAATATGGACAATTGGGGAAAAACCAATTCTACCAAAAAAATATTTAATTACTATAGCTAGGTGGTTTCACGATAAAGCTCATGGGGGAGCCGAGGGAATAGCTAAACAGGTACAGAAAGTATGGGCTGCTCCAGGAATTTATGCAGCTGCTAGAAGAATAACAAATAGCTGCCCGACCTGCCAGAAGTTTTCAAATAACAAGCCAAGCTCAGATTTGGGGGGGGACGACCATGGGCTTACTTCCCTTTCCAGAAGCTGCAAATAGCTTATGCAGATATGCCATCTGTCTATGGATACAAACACTTGTTAGTGATAGTAGATCAGTTATCAGGCTGGGTAGAAGCTTTTCCAACAAGAAAGGCTGACACAGGGGGAGTGGTAAAAGCCTTACTGAAGGAAATCATACCCAGGTATGGGGTCCCAGAAGCCATTGATTCAGACAGGGGTGCCCATTTTACAGCAAGCATAATCAATCAGTTATGTAAATCGTTAGGAATAAAAAGAAACCTACATGCTCCTTATCACCCACAATCTTCAGGACAAGTAGAAAGAATGAATAGAACATTAAAAGAGAAAATAGCAAGAATATGCACACATGCTAGCCTAAAATGGCCAGAGGCATTAAACTTAGCTCTGTGGGATGTTCGAAATTCTCCACGGCAACCCATAGGACTACCACCAGCAGAAATTCTTTTTGGGAGACATTTAGCGATACCAGGGACTTATATCCCTGCTAAGACCAGCCTATTAGACGGAGATGAACGAGTAACACAATAGGTACTAGCCTTACAAGAACGGTTTAAGGCCTTGCAAAATCAGGCTCAGTGGTTTCAGCCAGTGCCATCAGACATTCAGGCACATGCTATACAGCCTGGAGATAAAGTGTTGATAAAGGTATTCTCGCGAAAAACAAAACTAGAACCAAAATGGGAAGGACCCTATACTGTATTGTTAAGTTCTTACTACGCTGTTAAAATTCTAGGAAAAGAGAATTGGATTCACCACTCTCACGTGAAACGAGTGACAGTCCAAGAAGCAAACACAGCAGAGGTTGCAGCAGAACAGTGAAAACAACCACGTAAAGCTTGATGCTACTTTCTGTAACCTGTGGTCAAAGAACCTTAGAGTGGCCATGGTCCCAGGCCCGTGTTAAGTATACCGGAAGTATGGGATTAAGTTCTGATAAAAACTTAAACCTCTCAACCCTGGTCATGCATGGAACTGAAGTATACTCAGAAAATGAATGGAGCTGGGATAATACTAACCAACTTCCCCAACTCCTGGGAAGGACAGGAAAGGAAATAAAGATAGGGTGTCGAGTGATCAACGGGTCCACCCATGAGAAGGCAACTCAAATCTCTCTCACTAAAATCAAATCAAATGAAAAAGAAAGGAAAATTTGTGCCACTGAAAAACTGGATTGTTGGTACAATTTTACCTTAGAACAACCTGTTGTTATAGTTTGCCTGTGGGCTCACCACAATGTGGGACTATCATTTGAATTTAAAATAGACATTATTGAGCCCAGTACAGCAATACCTACCCTGACTACAATTATTTCCACCAATATAAATAACTCTGTTACCATGAAGAGTAAGAAAACCTTATCCCCACAAATCTTTGAAATTGGACCGTATGTGATTAGAAATACAGGCCAACAACGAGTGTTATTTAATCCATCATGGTCTCTCAAACGAGTAGAGCTATTAATGCAAATTATATCTCTACAATCAAACCGACCTGTTCACCATTCTTAGGTATGTCCTATGTGGGATGGACGGCGTGGTTACATAGGCAAACCCTCACCTCTCCAAAATGAACAAGGAGAGATGTGACCGGTATCATAGGAACAGGATTGGGAGTCCTAAACAGTATAGATGCTGAAGTACTCGTAAATAAACTGAGCACAACAACAAGTGACTTATACAGATTAAAACATCCATTGAGGTCTTCTCTATTAGCATTAGGAACTAACCAATGGCTTTCATCCGAGATATTACCTCAATGGGAAAAAATGAATGAAAAAGATCACCACTTGATAGTGGATGCACTTGGGGAAGCCCAAATTAATATTTCCCTGGCCCTCAGTTGCATCCAAGCTCAACTGTGGATGCAATCTATGGCAGCAGCGATTATAAGGGAGGGGAAGAAGGCACTTTACCCACTGAAATTCGAAAGGTAATTTGGGATAATGTGACCGAATTTGAAAAGGAATTCCAGTCCTGGTGGTATCTGGTCAATTTTACTTATGATCCTATCAACACTAAGGCCACAGCCTTTGTTTCAACAATACGTAATGCTCCAACATATACAATATATCCAATCATTGCGTTAGGATTAAATCACAATGGAGCTATACTCTATCCATTGGAACACAGAGTATGGGCCCAACGAAATGGAAATAAATGGCAAACTGTGGACGTTAGCGCATGTATTGTACAGGAACAGCAAGGGTTTATTTGTGAAAGTAATACCATCAAAGCCCAAGACATTTGTCTTGACACTGAGCAAAATGTTTGTCACTTTGAAATACACCCTGATGAAACACCTGCAACTATACTTGTATATATTGGGAGAGGGTGTGTATGTATGAGAACCTTTTGTAGTCTTATAGTTATAGATGGCATTGTAGTAGATATGAGTAATCATTGAAATATTTGTATTTGTAGCTTTACCAAAATCATGGGATGTGATTTCAATTATTCAGCTCCTATCACGTCTTATCAATTGTTACAATCTAATTATACATTAATTCAAAATTTACTACCTACTCCCATTGGGATGAATCTCACCCTGGTAAGGAAACTACTGCAACATGATGATTTGCATCGACTGCTAGAGCGCATCCGGAACAGTGGACAGAAAACTCTAATCACTGTTCACCATGATGCAAAAGAGATACATCATATCTTAGAAAGGGTAAAAAGGGATGGAGAACATCATGGCTGGGAAACTCTTCTAGGGTGGTCACCAACCACAACAGGGATTTATAATCATGTATTGCACCCGGTAGTAGTTGTGTTCAGTTTAACTGTGTTATGCCTATTGCTTACAATCATATTATATATAAGAGTATGGAAAGTGATAGTATGCCTCGAAAGACTTCGAGAACTCTGTTTAAAATATTAGCAGGGATGCTTCATAAAAACAAAGGGGGGAAACTGTTAAAGAATAGTGAATTGAAACTGTCTAGAAATGGCTGCTTAGCACAACTTACATAAAACTTGCTTAGCATGAGTGGCTAGATTTGCTGAAGCCTTAGGCCATGCGTGGGAAAAGTAACGAATCTTTACTTAGTTTAATAAAAAATAGTGCCTCAGAGCTCGTTCAGGCTGGGAAGATAAGGGAGCCACACGCAGTCTGCGCACCTGTGTCACCGACTCCGAGAGGGAAGACGCCAAAACAATGGGGGAAAATAAGACCTTGGGAGGCAACCGCCAGACCCAACAAAAACAGAAGTACAACCGTCATCAGAGACTGCAAAAAAACAAGAATAAGGAGAAAACCAGCTTGCCTCAGAAAGACGATAAGACCCAATGAGGAGCAGGAGACCCCAGACCAAAAAATTACTATTGGTCTAACTATCGCGTGAGGGGTGGGAAATGGAAGTCGAAAAGACTATAATTACCCAGGATTTGTTTATGTTAGGGTCCCTCTTCGGAGGCACCCAGCTCGAGCTGTAATTACGGCACGCGTGTGATTAAAATTTACTTTGTTTTGATTTGGCTCTGAACTTTACTTGGGGGAACCTAGGGTCGAACTCTGTTATGGTGGCCAACAAGCCTAATTTCCGTAACAGGCCGATGAGGCTGCAAAATTATCCATGTCAGTGGCAGCATTAGTTCCAGAGAGAATGTTAAAAATGGAAATTCCAGTATACACTGAAAAAGAAAATAAATTAGCAGAAATACTGAAATGCATAAAAACTCCTGAAGGATGGCGGGTGACATCTACTGGACAGTGTGTGGTAACTTTGCCGATAATGAAGAAGCTGATGAAGCAAATACATGGTAGTACCCACATGGGAGCTGAGGCATTGGTTGAAACAGTTAAAAGATTTGCTGTGGGAGTTAGTATGTTAATAATTGCAAAGGGTATTACACAAAAATGTGAAATCTGTCTTAGAAATAATCCCAGGATTCAGAAGAAGCCCCCCCAGGGGAAGTAAAAAGGGGCTTCATGCCTGGGGATTACTGGCAAATTGATTTTTCTGAATTACCAAGATGTAATGGATATAAACATTTGTTGGTAATTGTTGACACCTTTTCAGGATGGCCTGAGGCTTTCCCGTGTCGTACCACTAAAGCAGGGGAGGTAGTGAAAATGTTATTAAAAGAAATCATACCAAGATTTAGGGTACCAGAAGGGTTTTCTTCAGATAGGGGACCTCATTTTATAGCAGAAATAGTACAACAAATCTCAAAAATACTACAAATTAAATGGGACTTACATACCCCCTGGAGGCCACAATCCAGTGGAAAAGTGGAAAGAATGAATCAAACAATTAAGAGACAGGTAGGAAAATTGTGTCAGGAGACTCAGATGAAATGGACTGATGTTTTACCTCTGGCATTATTAAGAACCAGAATAACCGCAAGGGTTAGGGAGAAAGTTAGTCCATTTGAGATTCTGTATGGCAAACCTTACACTGTAAATTTAACTGGAAATGAAATTCAAATGCACGTTAAGGGTGATCAAATTTTAAGTGATTATCTCTTGTCTATGGCAAAGGTTCTTCTCTCCGTAGGTACATCCAGTTATACTTTTAGATTACACCCGAGTGAAAGCAGTACCTCGAGAGACGTGGAAAGCTGAACAAGTTCAACCTCTAAAGTTAAAAATATATAAAGATATATGAGATGTATTAGAAGCGAATCGGTTTTAAATTTAGAGTGTATTCAGGGAAAAAATGCTTTAATCTGTTTGTTAGGAATAGGGTTAATATTGTTGTTACGGTATCTGTGTAAAAATGATGTTCTCCTTAACAACCAGGGGAGAAATGTGGTGGTTAGTTTTTCTAGGTTACCTGAGCCAAACAATTAAAGGGAATCAGGAAGGATTTTGGAGTCACAATCTCCATTTGGAAGTAATTACGAAATCTATGAAGATAGTTAACCAGAGGGATTGCTGGGTGTGTACCCACTTCCCTGAACTTTCCAACAAGGGCTTCCCACTAATTGGAGTGCCTATGAAACAACCAAACAGGAATGGGAAGTCCAGAGTGTGACAGGAGATTATTATCAATGTATCCAAAGATGTAATAATAGTAATAAATGGTGGGAGAAAACTATACTTTATGGAAAGCAACCGATCAACTGTACTGGAGCCATTAAGGTAGGAGGTTATAAAGATTGCTCTCGGATACCTGAATAGGTTATAAGTGGCCAAGTAAGGAACTAAATGGGTGGCGTGTTCCAAAAGGTAGTGGATGGTATTGGTTGTGTGGAAACAAGGCACGAAAAGTGCTACCTCCTAATTGGTCAGGGACATGTACTTTAGGGGCAATAATCCCTAATGTTACTATAAGAAAAGAATTGAGTAATAAATACCAAAAATCCTGGCTAAGAACATTCATAAGGAGACAAAAGAGGGTCAATAATCCTTTAATAGATCGACCTACTAGGTTGCAGTCATTCGTAAGGTGGCTGTTTCCACAACTGGGAGTGAGTGAACTTGAAAAAGCAATAGTAAATATTTCAGCAGTTATTGAAAAAAATAGGGAATAAAACCTCTGATGCCACTGCAGCTTTACAAGAGGAGGTTTCAGAAATTGCTAAAATAACTACCCAAAACAGGATGGCTCTAGAGATGTTATTGGCATCTCAGGGAGGAGTATGTACAGTAATAAATACTAGTTGCTGTGTATATGTGGATCAAAGCGGGAGAATTTCTACCGATCTAAATGAAATCTGGAAGCAGACTGAAATCTTACATGGGGTTCAGAAAGAGGATACCTCTTTTGGATTTGAAGAAACATGGAAATGGTTGACTTCCTGGTTCCCTGACGTGAGCTCATGGGTTAGAAAGTGTTTAACAATTTTGGGAATGGTGTTAGTAGTTTTTGTATGCGTTTATGTAGTGATTCAATGCATTTGTAGATGTTGCACAAAATTAATATGGGAAAGATTTTAAAAGAGTGAGACTAATATGAAAATGGTCATATAAGTCTCAAAGGGGGGAATTGTTACAAGACAACCCTGGGAAGCTCAGAAGGAATGCGTGAACTAGGTAGATTAGGATAACTTCTAACATTAAGTCTGAAGTGGTCTAGAGGTAGCCACTTAGATAAAACTTGCTTCATGAGTAGCTAAATTTGCTGAAGCCTTAGGCCGCACTCCTAGTTCAGTAAGAAAGGGCCCCAGAGCTGGTGCAGGCTGGAAAGATAAGGGAGTTACAAGCAGTTTGCATTCCTGTGCCCCACACTCCGAAAGGGAGGATGTCAAGGCTTTGAAATAAGGCCTGCTTGGGCACCAGGACCTTGGGAAGCAAAACCTCCTCTCACTGCTGAAACAATGTTAATTAAGGGGTCTGGACTATCTCCCCCTTGTCAGGACTTTGGGAGATAACACCTACTGTCCCTGCTGGGGCAGTGTTAATTGATCTCCCCTCATCAGGACCTTGGGAGACAGGGGTGGGACCCGGGGAATGAAGAAATCACTAACCAATCAGTGTAAAAGGGAAAATTGCAAATCTGGCAATTTGTTTGTATAAATGCTACTTGAAAAGTTGGGGGGGGGGGGTGTGCTTGATTTGTGGGAAACAACCAAGCACCCAGGCTTGCGCAACTCTGAAATAAATAAGCAAATGTCTCTCCTGAGTGTGTAATTATTGGCTTATTGCACACCGGGCAACGAATCCGCTTTTCGGACAACAGCAGCAGCCTCAGTGCCTGATATACGAGGGGCAGGCCAGTGCCTGCTGGCTGTGCTTGTGAGGTCACAGCAGCCTCCGTGCCCTTTATGGCAGTGACAGGCCCGTGACAGTGTGCTGTGCTTGTGAATAATTTGTAGTACAGAGGATCCGACAATGAAGGATAATCCTCTTTTGAGAATCTGAAGGGCTATAAAGCCCTGCTCTCTCTTGGCATGGCTCAGGCAACAGTTTGTGGTGTTTTAGGGGCGGCACTAATTGCTGCCCGGTGGGGGAGGCAAGGTGATAAAAAGACCATTGAGTCCTTGGGAGAACACATAAGAAACTCCCAGAGTCAAGCCAAAGAGACAATCGAGTTCTTGCAAGACTCCCGGAGTCGAGCCAAAGAGACAGTTGAGTCTTTGCAAGAACAGGTAAGAAACTTGCAAAGTCAACTCACTGCGGAGCGCAACCATACTCAGCGGCTTCACATAATCTTATCGGACTCACTAGACCGAGAGAGAATCCTGCGGTCTGAATTGGAAGAAAACAGGCGGGGGGTTGATGATAGTGAACCGGGATTCTCGAATTTGGCTGAACTAGACGGAAAACAGGCATCTGATCTAAAATCCATATATCCAATTAAAGAATTAGAAGACAGCAGGAACTCCTTTTATCCTGGAGATGGGAACGTAGTAATGAGACCCTTGATTAAAACGGAAACCACTGACAATGGTCAGGGGGGTATTCAACGACGTACCACGCGTATGATCCCCTATTCCCCTCAGGACTTCGGAAAAATACTCCCGGGGCTCCCGGGAAACTGAAACTGAGTATGTGTGGAGAGTCTCCCTCACCGGGGGGGGGATCGCATTCTGCTGAGCGAAGATGAAGCTAGAGGATATTGGGGACCCAGAGTCTTTCTAACCACAAATGATAACAGGGAACCATGGTCCTTGACCCAGAGGGTAGCCTACTGGGCAGGAGGATTAGACCAATGGAAAGAGGAGACCCTTTTTCTATTAAAACACCCACAGCGGGCCACATTCTGGAAAGCGTGCGGAAAACTGCTTGCCTCCAATTGATGCATGACCGTTTGCTGCTTCTGCAGCAGCCCTCCCCCATGCAGTGTGTGGCAGACCCCGAGAGGTCACATCCTCTGATCAGGGGACTTCCTGATGCTTTAAAACTATATGCTGTTCAGCTGCAAGACCGATTACGAACTCCCCGACCGAGACGAAGGGGAGGCCCCCCCAACATGACTTGGGGGGAGGTGGCACAGGAGCTAATTAATTACAGAAGGCGTATGGGATTCACTGGCCAGGGGGAAACAAAGCATAAAGCAGAAATAAGAAGAGTTGAGGAAAGTGGGAGGCAATATAAATCACTGCAACACCCACATCCTGGGAAACCGGTACGGGTGTTGGATAGCAGGAGACAATTATTATGGGCAGAAGGCATTTCAAAGGGAATTCCCAGAGAAGTCATGGATAGGTTACCAACTCCCAACCTGGAAGGTTTGGTAAGAAGTTGGGACAGGATAAGGGGAACCCCATCTTCCTCAAACCCCAAAGTTCCTCCTCCCTTATCCCAAGACCCCGTCTGCACCCCAGGACTCTTAAAAAGAACCCTGAGACCGCACAATCCCGGATGGGCGCGACGAATATCTGATGCAGTAACTAAAGTCAATGGACGATGGGGAGTAAATGGCTGCCCCAGACTCGCTGCTTTTTGCCCTAATCCTCCATCCCTCTTACCTGGGACTGGGGAGAATAAGAAACCGAGGAATCCCTTGTATTACCCGGGACAACCGGTTCTAGTGGACTTACCCACTGTGGGACAAATACCTCTAGTACTAAAAGCTTCAAAAAATCTGTATGCATGGGTAGCTACTGATGCCCATGGGAAAGATCATAGAATCCATGCCAGGTGGATCCTCCCTTCCTTTTAGGTCAACAATGTAAAAGGAAGAGGGCACTGGGGAAGAAGACTTGTCTTATGTTGAGCTTGAGTGTCCTCAACGATACTACCTGTGGTAGTTATAACAGTTATTTTTATCATTTTTTGTAATTGTGTGCTGCGATCATAATTAGCTTTATTGTTGAAAACACAACAGCCAAGAATGGCATTCTTAACTTGTGTTGGAAAGATACTTCTTGTCTTAATGTGCTTACATGTGCTATGGCAAACCTACCACCAGAATACACTTCTGGGGCTTGGTATTGTACTGGCCGAATAGGTGATGGGGCAACCACCTTCTTCAGCCCTCTGGGCAACAGAGATGCAACTTACTTTCAATTCCCACCAGGGATAAACGGGCCATTTGCTCAGGGCATTGGAGCTAAGAAGGGGCATTACTGGATATGCAGGCACACAGCATATACATTTTTACCCACGGGGTGGTTGGGAATTTGTTATATAGGGATTATCAGACCTTTGTTTTTCCTTTTGCCAGAAACAAGTGGACCTCGGTTAGGCATAAAGGTATATGATAACCTTGGAGACAGAAGTGTTGCCTGTAAGACGCAATCCATTAAGGGAAATTTGGGCGGGACGCAAAAATGGGGAAATAATCAGACTACAAGCGGCTCTAGAAATTATTACCAACAAAACCGCTGACACGATAGATCTTCTAACTTGGCAATCCCAACAGATGCGCACGGCAATCCTTCAGCACCACATGGTTTTTAGATTACCTGTTAGCTGAAGAGGGAGAAGTGTGTGGGAAATTAAATATTCCTAACTGTTGTTTGGAAATAGATGATGTAGGCGAAGTAGTTCTCCAGTTAACCAAAGATATCAGAAAAATAGCCCACGTCCTCGTCCAAACCTGGAATGGCTGGAGTGGCGATTTGTAGTCCTGGTTACTGGGGGCACCGTGGGTGAAACAGTTAATATTGTATTTGTTAGGTGCAGTTGCCGCCTTAATGTTCTTGTATAATTCCTTGCTTTGTTCAATTAATCGGACATGTTGTGTCAAATATGCAATTTGTTCCTACCACCTTGCCGGACGGCATAAAGAAAATCCGTGCCATCCATTGGCCGTGGCCAACCACAGTACCCATCATTTCCCAGTTTCTCCTGAAGGAGGAAATTGCATATTGACATCCACAGCGCATTTGCCAGCTGTTTTATGCCTATTGTAACAATCCTACCTCATTAACTCAGTTTTGATGTCTGTTTTGTAAAGTTAAATGTTGTTGAAGTTGTTAAAGAATAAGCTTGCATTGAGCAAGACCTCTGTTTAATCACTGTTAAGCACTTTATTTTTTACCCAAACCCATGTTGTTCCCACGACTTCCCCCCCGTCCCTAATTCTCTCTCCTTTCCTTCCTTCCTTGCTTGCTTTCTTTCTCTCTCTCTCTCTCCTGCTGCCAAGCTGCAATGTTGAGACACGGGGTGGTGTAGAGGACCGGTACTAAATGCGGTTTTGTCTTGACATTGCTGCTGCTGCTGCAAAGCTGCCGCTGCCAAGGTGTGTCGGGCAATGCCGCGCTGGCGCCCCCGGGAGCCGTCTGCGAAGTAAACAACCTCGTGCACCTGCACGGGGTAAAAAGGGTGCGAAAAGGGCAGAAGGGCGTCTCTAGGGCACGAACCGCACGTACTCATTTGCCATCTGCGCATGAGCAGGAGACCCCCAGATACCCCAGCCCATTTCTGGAAGGTTCCGAGAGGGCGGACTGCGCATGACGGTTAATCTGCATGGGAAGCGAGGAAGCACCTCCCAGAGGCCGGGCAAGAACCTATAAAAACTGCAGACTGTGTGAATGGGGGGGCTTGCTTGCGACGACTGAAGAACTCGAGCAGAGTCAGCGGAACCAGACGGGAGCTTCCCCCCTCTGCCCCCCCGCCCCGCCGCAAGGACTCCCAAAAGAAGAGGACCAACGGGACACCGCTGGATCCACGGGTGGTGATATCTTTCTCTCTCTCTCTTCCCCTTTTCCTCTCTTTTTCCCTAAACGTGTGACGCGGGACATGTCTCGTTAGTTGATTCCATTTTGCCTTAATAAATCTTAAACTGGTTGGCTGGTGTCGTTTTCACCTTAATTGAGTGCAAGGGCATCACGAACTTGGTCGTTGGTCCTAAGGGGAGGGAGGTCGTCCTGAACGACTCCTTTCGGGCCGCGACACATGTCTAATAGGTCACTGGCAGGCCCATAGCTGCTGGCTGTGCTTGTGAGGTCACAGCAGTCCTATAGCCTGATAGGCCAGTGGGATGGCTCCTGGCTGTTGGCTGTCCTTGTGAGGTCATAGCAGCATCAGTGCCTCATAGGCCAAAGGGAGTCCCCTGGCTGCTGGCTTTGCTTGTGAGGTCACAGCAGCCTCAGTGTCTCATAGGGCAGTGGCAGGCCCCTGGCTGCTGGTTGTGCTTGTGAGGCCATGTTTGTCTCCGTGCTTCACAGTTCAGTGGCAGGCCCACAGCTGCTGCCTGTGCTTGTGAAGGCACAGGAGTCCTAGTTCCTCATACACCAGGGGCAGGCCCATGGCTGCTGGCTGTGCTTGTGAGGTCACAGCAGTCCTATTTCCTGATAGGCCCGTGGGAGGCCCCGTCTGCTGGCTGCCTTTTGAGGTCACATTTGTCTCTGTACCTTATAGGGCAATGGCAGGCCTCTGGCTCCTCGCTGTGCTTGTGAGGTCACAGCAGCCTCAGTGCCCTATAGGCCAGTGGCAGGCCCATAGCTGCTGGCTGTGCTTGTCAGGTCACAGCAGTCCTATTGCCTGACAGGCCAGTGGCAGACCCACAGCTGCTGGCTTTGCTTGTGACGTCACAGCAGCCTCAGTGTCTTATAGGGCAGTTGGATGCCCATGCCTGCTGGCCGTGCTTGTGAGGTCACAGCAGCCTCAGTGCCTGATAGGCCAGTTTGAGGCCAATGACTGCTGGGTGGGCTTGTGAGGTCACAGCAGCCTCAGTGCCTCATAGGCGAGAGAGAGGCCCCTGGCTGCTGGCTGTGTTTGTGAGTGTTAAAGAATAGTGAATTGAAACTGTCTAGAAATAGCTGCTTAGCACAACTTACATAAAACTTGCTTAGCATGAGTGGCTAGATTTGCTGAAGCCTTAGGCTGCATGTGGGAAAAGTAACGAATCTTTACCTAGTTTAATAAAAAATAGTGCCTCAGAGCTCATTCAGGCTGGGAAAATAAGGAAGCCACACGCAGTCTGCGCTCCTGTGTCACCGACTCCGAGAGGGAAGACGCCAAAACAATTGGGAAAATAAGACCTTGGGAAACAGCCGCCAGACCCAACAAAAACAGAGGTACAACCATCATCAGAGACAGCAAAAAAACAAAAAAAAGGAGAAAACCAACTTGCCTCAGAAAGACGATGAGACCCAATGAGGAGCAGGAGACCCCAGACCAAAAAATTACTATTGGGCTAACTACCGCGTGAGGGGTGGGAAATGGAAGTCGAAAAGACTATAATTACCCAGGATTTGTTTATGTTAGGGTCCCTCTTCGGAGGCACCCAGCTCGAGCTGTAATTACGGTACGCGCGTGATTAAAATTATCTGATTTGTTTTGATTTGGCTCTGAACTTTACTTGCGGGAACCTAGGGTCGAGCCCTGTTATGGTGGCCGACAGGCCTAATTTCCATAACAGTTTGGCACCCCAGATGGGACCCTAGGCGACCACTGTTGGGGCCTCTCATCTCCAAACAATCATCTGGCGCCATCGGGTGAGTTCACCTGGGATCTTTGGCAACGAGAGGCACCGAGAAGGTGAGTCTTAAACTCCCGCCTAAATTCTAAATTCTGGTCTGGTAACAGTGCACTGAAAGGGTACGCGGACTGATCACCGTAAGGCGTACCAGGTGTGTGGGGGGGGTACGCGGGCTGGCCACTGTAAGGCATACCAGGGGGACAGGTAGGAGTCCCATCCCCAGGGTTAGAGTGGGTTTTAAGTCCCAGCTCGGTCCGGCCGGAGGAGGGTTGTGCAGCCTGATCAGCATAAGGCGCACTGCAAAACTGTAAGACCGAAATCTAGAGTCACCGTGACTGGTGTGAGTGTAAACAGCACTGTGTGTTTGTGTGTGTGTGTGTGTGAGTGCGTGTAGCCTGGGAACCGATTGGGGCACCCGTCGGCTGAGAAGCCGCCTGCTGCGAAGGGACAGCAGTCCTAGCAGTTAAAGACGCGGGTGGTGTTGTTGTCCGAAAAGCGGATTCGTTGCCCGGTGTGCAATGAGCCAATAATTACACACTCAGGAGAGACATTTATTTATTTATTTCAGAGTTGCGCAAGCCTGGGTGCTCGGTGGTCTCCCACAAATCGAGCACACCCCCCCAACTTTTCAAGTAGCATTTATACACACAAATTGCCAGATTTACGACTTTCCCTTTTACACTGATTGGTTAGTGATTTCTTCATTCCCTGGATCCCACCCCTGCTTCTCAAGGACCTGGTCAATTAACACTGCCCCAGCTAGGTCAGCAGACGTTATCTCCCAAGGTCCTGAGGAAGAGGACATAATCCAGACCCCTTAATTAACACTGTTTCAACAGTGAGAGGAGGCTTTGCTTCCCAAGGTCCTGGCGCCCAAGCAGGCCTTATTTCACAGCCTTGACATCCTCCCTTTCGGAGAGTGGGGCACAGGAATGCAGACTGCTTGTAACTCCCTTATCTTTCCAGCCTGCACCAGCTCTGAGGCCTTTTCTTAACGAACTAGGAGCGCGGCCTAAGGCTTCAGCAAATTTAGCTACTTATGCTAAGCAAGTGTGCGGCTACTCATGCTAAGCAAATTCTATCTAAGATAGAAATTATCCAAATCTACCTACTTCAAACATTCTTTCTGAGCTTCTCAGGGTTGTCTTGTAACAATTCCCCCCTTTGAGACTTATATGATCATTTTCATATTAGTCTCACTCTTTTAAAATCTTTCCCATATTAGTTTCATATAACACTTAGAAATACATTGAATCACTACATAAACGCATACAAAAATTACTAGCATCAATCCTAGAATTGTTAAACATTTTTTAACCCATGAGCTCACATCAGGGAACCAGGAAGTCAACCATTTCCATATTTCTTCAAATCCGAAAGAAGTATCATCTTTCTGAACCTCATGTAAGATTTCAGTCTGCTTCCAGATTTCATTTAGATCGGTAGAAATTCTCCCGCTTTGATCCACATATACACAGCAACTAGTATTTATTACTGTACATACTCCTCCCTGAGATGCCAATAACATATCTAGAGCCATTCGGTTTTGGGTACTTATTTTAGCAATTTCTGAAACCTCCTCTTGTAAAGCTGCAATGGCATCAGAGGTTTTATTCCCTATTTTTTCAATAACTGCTGAAATATTTACTATTGCTTTTTCAAGTTCGCTCACTCCCAATTGTGGAAACAGCCACCTTACGAATGACTGAAACCGAGTAGGTCGATCCATTAAAGGATTATTGACCCTCTTTTGTCTCCTCATGAATGTTCTTAGCCAGGATTTTTGATATTTATTACTTAGTTCTTTTCTTATAGTAACATTAGGGATTATTGCCCCTAAAGTACACGTCCCTGACCAATTAGGAGGTAGCACTTTTCGTGCCTTGTTCCCACACAACCAATACCATCCACTACCTTTCGGAACATGCCACCCATTTAGTTCCTTACTTGGCCATTTATAACCTATTTCAGGTATATGAGAGCAATTTTTATAACCTCCCACCTTAATGGCTCCAGTACAGTTGATCGGTTGCTTTCCATAGGGTACAGTTTTTTCCCACCATCTATTACTATTATTACATCTTCGGACACATTGATAATAATCTCCTGTCACACTCTGGACTTCCCATTCCTGTTCGGTTGTTTCATTATATTTCGTTTGATCGCTATCATTTCTTATCTGTTTCATAAATTCCATAAAGGAAAAATTAAGAGGCACTCCAATTAGGGGGAAGCCCTTGTTAGAATGTTCAGGGAAGTGGGTACACACCCAGCAATCCTTCTGGTTAATTATCTTCATAGATTTCGTAATTACTTCCAAATGGAGATTATGGCTCCAAAATCCTTCCTGGTTCCCTTTAATTGTTTGGCTCAGGTAACTTAGAAAAACTAACCACCACATTTCTCTCCTGGTTATTTGGGAGAACATCATTTTTACACAGATACTATAGATACCATAACAACAATATTAACCCTATTCCTAACAAACAGATTAAAGCAATTCTTTCCTGAATACAATCTAAATTTAAAACCGATTCGCTTTCAATACAACTCAAATATCTTTATATATTTTTAACTTTAAAGGTTGAACTTGTTCAGCTTTCCACGTCTCTCGAGGTACTGCTTTCACTCGGGTGTAGTGGATCCAGGAATCAATTCCCTGCAGTTTCACAGCAGTATTTGTTGTTAGCAGTACAAGATACGGTCCCCTCCACTTTTCTACCAACGGCTCGTCCTTCCAGGTCCGAAGGTATACTTGATCTCCCGGCTGGAATGAATGTACAGGTGAATCTAAAAGTACAGGAGATCTTAACTGGATGTACCTACGGAGAGAAGTAAGAACCTTTGCCATAGACAAGAGATAATCACTTAAAATTTGATCGCCCTTAACGTGCATTTGAATTTCATTTCCAGTTAAATTTACAGTGTAAGGTTTACCATACAGAATCTCAAATGGACTAACTTTCTCCCTAACCCTTGGGGTTATTCTGATTCTTAATAATGCCAGAGGTAAAACATCAGTCCATTTCATCTGAGTCTCCTGACACAATTTTCCTACCTGTCTCTTAATGGTTTGATTCATTCTTTCCACTTTTCCACTGGATTGTGGCCTCCAGGGGGTATGTAAGTCCCATTTAATTTGTAGTATTTTTGAGATTTGCTGTACTATTTCTGCTATAAAATGAGGTCCTCTATCTGAAGAAAACCCTTCTGGTACCCCAAATCTTGGTATAATTTCTTTTAATAACATTTTTACTACCTCCCTGGCCTTATTGGTACGGCACGGGAAAGCTTCAGGCCATCCTGAAAAGGTGTCAACAATTACCAACAAATATTTATATCCATTACATTTTGGTAATTCAGAAAAATCAATTTGCCAGTAATCCCCGGGCATAAAGCCCCTTTTTACTTCCCCTGGGGGGGGCTTCTTCTGAATCTTGGGATTATTTCTAAGACAGATTTCACATTTTTGTGTAATACCTTTTGCAATTATTAGCATACTGACTCCCACAGCAAATCTTTTAACTGTTTCAACAAGTGACTCGGCTCCCATGTGGGTGCTATCATGTATTTGCTTCATCAGCTTCTTCATTATCGGCAAAGTTACCACACATTGTCCAGTAGATGTCACCCACCATCCCTCGGGAGTTTTTATGCATTTCAGTATTTCTGCTAATTTATTTTCTTTTTCAGTGTATACTGGAATTTCCATTTTTAACATTCTTTCTGGAACTAAGGCTGCCACCGACACGGATAATGCTGCCCTTTTTGCAGCCTCATCGGCCCTTTTGTTCCCTTTAACTATGTCAGTCTGTCCGGACTGGTGCGCTTTGCAATGCATTACTGCTATTTCTTTGGGTTTATTAACTGCTTTGAGTAGTCCCATAATCTCCTTACTGTATTTTATAGGATTCCCTTGAGAAGATAGCAATCCTCTTTCTTTCCAAATTGCGCCATGGGCATGTATAACCCCAAAGGCGTATTTTGAATCTGTAAACACATTAGTTCGTTTTCCCTCTGATAATTCCAGAGCCCGGGTTAAAGCAATCAGTTCTGCTTTCTGGGCAGATGTATTTGCTGGTAGCGATCTTGCTTCGATTTCTCCTTCCAAAGTGACAACAGCGTATCCGGCCCTTCTTTCTCCCTTTACTATAAAACTGCTCCCATCGGTAAATAATTCCCAGTCTGGATTCTGCAACGGAATATCTCTCAAATCTGGACGGCTGGAATATACTCGCTCAATAGTTTGCAGACAGTCATGAGCCAACCTCCCCTCTTCATGGACTGGTAATAGAGATGCCGGATTAAGGGTATTAGACACCTTCATGGTTACCTCTTCTTGCTCAAGTATCACTGCCTGGTACTGCACCATCCTACTTGGGGATAACCAGTGATGCCCTTTTTGTTCTAAAACTGCTGCAACAGCATGTGGCACATAAACAGTCACTTTTTGTCCCAATGTCAATTTCCGTGCCTCTTGTATTAACAGCACAGCAGCTGCAACTGCTCTGAGGCATCCTGGCCACCCTGCACTCACTTTATCCAGCTGTCTTGAAAAATAAGCCACAGGTCTTTTCCAATTTCCTAAAGTCTGTACAAGCACTCCCAAAGCCTGGTGCCCTCTCTCATGTACATAAAGCTCAAATGGCTTTGTTAGGTTCGGAAGTCCTAATGCAGGGGCACTCATGAGAGCAATCTTGATTTCATCAAATCCTTTTCGGCACTCTGGAGTCCACTCCAGCAAGTCTCCCGGCCCCTTAACAGCTTCATATAAAGGCTTTGCCATTAATCCAAAATTAGGTATCCACAGGCGACACCACCCAGCCATTCCTAAAAATCCCCTGAGTTCTCTTTTTGATTTTGGGGGGGCGATCTGACAAATCGCTTCTTTTCTTTCGATTCCTAATTTTCTCTCCCCCTGGGATATTTCAAATCCTAGATAGATTACGCTTTCCTTCATGATCTGTACTTTTTTCCGAGATACCCTGTATCCCGCTGTTCCCAGAAAATTTAATAAACTGATGGTTGTTTCTCTACATTCTTCAATAGTGTCTGCCCCCAGTAAGATATCGTCCACATACTGTAATAAGGTAGTGGTCTCTTTCTTACCTTGCCATAATTCTAATTCTTTTGCAAGTACATTACCAAAAATTGTAGGACTGTTCTTGAATCCTTGAGGGAGTACTGTCCAGCACAACTGCATTTTGCGTTTCGTTGTAGGACTTTCCCACTCAAAGGCGAATAATTGCTGACTTTGTTCCTCCAAAGGGATACAGAAGAAAGCATCTTTTAA
The DNA here is from genome assembly GCF_036370855.1 of Dromaius novaehollandiae. Lineage (NCBI taxonomy): Eukaryota > Metazoa > Chordata > Aves > Casuariiformes > Dromaiidae > Dromaius > Dromaius novaehollandiae. The sequence goes on from NW_026991446.1 coordinate 1,121,906, forward strand.
GTCCAATACTGTAAAATAGACGTTGGAATCATTTATCGTTGTTAACAAAGTGTATGGATTGGGTACCACCGGGTGCACATCAGTCACTATCTGGTTAATAGCTCGCAAATCCTGTACTAGACGATATTCTTGTGAATGTGGTTTTCTTACAGGCAGGATTGGAGTATTGTACTCGGATTGACATTCTCGCAACAGTCCATACTTTAAGAAATTATTAATCATAGGCTCCAGTCCAACACGGGCCTCTAACTTCATGGGATACTGTTTTCGCCTTACCGGTTTAGCTCCTTGTTTTAATTCCACCCTTACCGGCTCTGCACATCTGGCTCTTCCAGGTTTCTCCGTTGCCCACACAAAAGGGATTACTGCGTCCATTACTTCAGAGGGAATTTCACTTGGTCCATCCCCCACCTGTTCGGAATCCAGTGCTTTCTGCAACATATATGCTTGTGCCTTCCAGGCGTTACTTTGTGGAATGTGCACCTTAACTTTGTTTTGATCAAAGGTTATCTGTGCCCCCAGTTTATTCAGTAAATCCCTCCCCATTAGGGGTAATGGGCATTCTGGCATGTACAAGAATTCATGTGTTAACACTTTATTTCCTATTTCACATTTAATTGGTTGACAGAAAGGTTTAACCTCTCGTTTTCCCGTGGCCCCAATTACTGGCATAGAGAATTTACTCATTGGTCCCTTACAGCTATTTAGTACTGAGTATGTTGCTCCAGTGTCTACTAAAAATTTAACTGTTTCGTTCCCCAGCTTTACTGAAACCAGGGGTTCGGCTGGGGAATCCAATTCCTCAACCCCCGGTCCCCGTCAGTCTGAATCCTCTGTACCAATCATGAGCAAATCTGCCTCTGGAACAGATGCAGACTCAGGTTTCCAATGATCTGTTTGTCTCTTCGGGCACTCATTTTTCCAGTGCCCCTTCCCCCTGCAAATTGCACACTGATCTCTCCTCAGCGGAATTCCATCTCCCAAATTCCCTCTTACTCTATACCCTCTTCTACGTCCTTGTCCTTTCGGAAAACTCCCTCCCTGAGAGGGAGTTTGTGCTTGGGCAAATGCAGCTGCCAAGATTGCAGCATTTTGCCTCTTATCTTTCAGTTTCTCCTTTTGTTTTTCCTTTCTCTCCACTTCTTCCCTATTATTGTACACCTTATATGCAATTTCTATTAATTGCGATATCGACATCCCCGACATACCATCTACTTTCTGAAGCTTTCTCCTTATATCTGGTGCTGATTGTCCTACAAATAACGTAGTAAAAGTTATTTTATTTGCTTCGTCCTCGGGATCCAAGTCTGTCCATTTTCGGGCAGTTTCACATAACCGCTCGTAAAATGCAGAGGGATCCTCAGTCTTACCCTGTGCGACTTGATATAGTTTTGCAATATTTGTGGGCCTAGGCACTCCATGCTTTACCCCATATAGTATTAACTGTTGGTACTGTTTAGTCATTAACCTGCCTGCCCCTGTGTTTTGATCCCAACCCGGTTCCCGGGTCGGCATAAAACGGTCTGGTCCGTCTCTGGCATTTTGCCTTTCATTTTCCTCTTGAGCTTTATCTAATACCATTCTTTTCTCCTCAGGTGAAAGCAAAGTATTTAAAAGCACCTGTAAATCCTGCCAATCTGGATTATGATTTTCAATTATCATTTTAAAGGATTGATACATCTTTTCTGGATTTTCTCGGTACGACCCGGCAGACTCCTTCCAATTCATTAAATCTGTGGTTGAAAAAGGGACCTTCACATACACAGGCATCCCGTCTGGTCCGACTGCTTGACGCAGCGGGGCCTGAATCACGGGATTTTGTTGAGCCTGAGTGGCCCGAGTTCTGCCTGCAATCGGGCTACATGCCTCACTTCCCTTATTTCTGCTATTAACACTATCTTGATCTCTTTCAGGAGAGACCAATAATTGTACATCCTCTTCCTCATCACCCGCTTTTAAACATCTTTTCCCAATGCTACAAGCAGAGCAACACCGAGACATTTTCTCTTTGTTTCCCATCATCATTAACACATTTGAATCAGAAATCAACAGCTTACATTTTTTTCTAGTTTCATGATCATTTCTCAGAGAGAAGAACAAATCTACATATGGGACCTCATCCCATTTGTTCTGTCTTCTGCAAAACAACATAAGTTGCAAGATTGTATTATAGTTTAGCGTTCCCATTTCTGGCCATTTTTCCTCATCCTCCAGTTTATACATTGGCCACCACTGAGTACAGTATTCCTTTAATTTTCTCCTTGTTAAAGGATTCCCACCAAACTTTCTCCAATGTTTCAGGATGCATCCTAAAGGAGAACAGGAGGATACCCCCACAGATTGTCCTGTTCCCATATTACCACCCTTAAAAGAACGTTCTTACCAATTACGCTTTCGTACACTCCAGTCGTCACTGTCCAAACGTGTACAAAGCTTACCTTTGGTTACCACAACCAATTACCCTTGTATCATACCCTTTATGCAATGTCTCTTAATAATTACTGCGTTGCACCTTTGAGTCGCTTACCTGTTCCGACCAGGGAGGGTGCTCACTGAGTCCCCGAACAAAACGGTCGGTGCGCGCTGGAGTCTGATGAGCAGCGTCTCCCTGCCGGAACTGGTAAGACGATCCGGGCAAGGCTTTACAGCGAGGGTCCCACCTGGGTCGCCAGAAAACTGTTGTCCGAAAAGCGGATTCGTTGCCCGGTGTGCAATGAGCCAATAATTACACACTCAGGAGAGACATTTATTTATTTATTTCAGAGTTGCGCAAGCCTGGGTGCTCGGTGGTCTCCCACAAATCGAGCACACCCCCCCAACTTTTCAAGTAGCATTTATACACACAAATTGCCAGATTTACGACTTTCCCTTTTACACTGATTGGTTAGTGATTTCTTCATTCCCTGGATCCCACCCCTGCTTCTCAAGGACCTGGTCAATTAACACTGCCCCAGCTAGGTCAGCAGACGTTATCTCCCAAGGTCCTGAGGAAGAGGACATAATCCAGACCCCTTAATTAACACTGTTTCAACAGTGAGAGGAGGCTTTGCTTCCCAAGGTCCTGGCGCCCAAGCAGGCCTTATTTCACAGCCTTGACATCCTCCCTTTCGGAGAGTGGGGCACAGGAATGCAGACTGCTTGTAACTCCCTTATCTTTCCAGCCTGCACCAGCTCTGAGGCCTTTTCTTAACGAACTAGGAGCGCGGCCTAAGGCTTCAGCAAATTTAGCTACTTATGCTAAGCAAGTGTGCGGCTACTCATGCTAAGCAAATTCTATCTAAGATAGAAATTATCCAAATCTACCTACTTCAAACATTCTTTCTGAGCTTCTCAGGGTTGTCTTGTAACAATTCCCCCCTTTGAGACTTATATGATCATTTTCATATTAGTCTCACTCTTTTAAAATCTTTCCCATATTAGTTTCATATAACACTTAGAAATACATTGAATCACTACATAAACGCATACAAAAATTACTAGCATCAATCCTAGAATTGTTAAACATTTTTTAACCCATGAGCTCACATCAGGGAACCAGGAAGTCAACCATTTCCATATTTCTTCAAATCCGAAAGAAGTATCATCTTTCTGAACCTCATGTAAGATTTCAGTCTGCTTCCAGATTTCATTTAGATCGGTAGAAATTCTCCCGCTTTGATCCACATATACACAGCAACTAGTATTTATTACTGTACATACTCCTCCCTGAGATGCCAATAACATATCTAGAGCCATTCGGTTTTGGGTACTTATTTTAGCAATTTCTGAAACCTCCTCTTGTAAAGCTGCAATGGCATCAGAGGTTTTATTCCCTATTTTTTCAATAACTGCTGAAATATTTACTATTGCTTTTTCAAGTTCGCTCACTCCCAATTGTGGAAACAGCCACCTTACGAATGACTGAAACCGAGTAGGTCGATCCATTAAAGGATTATTGACCCTCTTTTGTCTCCTCATGAATGTTCTTAGCCAGGATTTTTGATATTTATTACTTAGTTCTTTTCTTATAGTAACATTAGGGATTATTGCCCCTAAAGTACACGTCCCTGACCAATTAGGAGGTAGCACTTTTCGTGCCTTGTTCCCACACAACCAATACCATCCACTACCTTTCGGAACATGCCACCCATTTAGTTCCTTACTTGGCCATTTATAACCTATTTCAGGTATATGAGAGCAATTTTTATAACCTCCCACCTTAATGGCTCCAGTACAGTTGATCGGTTGCTTTCCATAGGGTACAGTTTTTTCCCACCATCTATTACTATTATTACATCTTCGGACACATTGATAATAATCTCCTGTCACACTCTGGACTTCCCATTCCTGTTCGGTTGTTTCATTATATTTCGTTTGATCGCTATCATTTCTTATCTGTTTCATAAATTCCATAAAGGAAAAATTAAGAGGCACTCCAATTAGGGGGAAGCCCTTGTTAGAATGTTCAGGGAAGTGGGTACACACCCAGCAATCCTTCTGGTTAATTATCTTCATAGATTTCGTAATTACTTCCAAATGGAGATTATGGCTCCAAAATCCTTCCTGGTTCCCTTTAATTGTTTGGCTCAGGTAACTTAGAAAAACTAACCACCACATTTCTCTCCTGGTTATTTGGGAGAACATCATTTTTACACAGATACTATAGATACCATAACAACAATATTAACCCTATTCCTAACAAACAGATTAAAGCAATTCTTTCCTGAATACAATCTAAATTTAAAACCGATTCGCTTTCAATACAACTCAAATATCTTTATATATTTTTAACTTTAAAGGTTGAACTTGTTCAGCTTTCCACGTCTCTCGAGGTACTGCTTTCACTCGGGTGTAGTGGATCCAGGAATCAATTCCCTGCAGTTTCACAGCAGTATTTGTTGTTAGCAGTACAAGATACGGTCCCCTCCACTTTTCTACCAACGGCTCGTCCTTCCAGGTCCGAAGGTATACTTGATCTCCCGGCTGGAATGAATGTACAGGTGAATCTAAAAGTACAGGAGATCTTAACTGGATGTACCTACGGAGAGAAGTAAGAACCTTTGCCATAGACAAGAGATAATCACTTAAAATTTGATCGCCCTTAACGTGCATTTGAATTTCATTTCCAGTTAAATTTACAGTGTAAGGTTTACCATACAGAATCTCAAATGGACTAACTTTCTCCCTAACCCTTGGGGTTATTCTGATTCTTAATAATGCCAGAGGTAAAACATCAGTCCATTTCATCTGAGTCTCCTGACACAATTTTCCTACCTGTCTCTTAATGGTTTGATTCATTCTTTCCACTTTTCCACTGGATTGTGGCCTCCAGGGGGTATGTAAGTCCCATTTAATTTGTAGTATTTTTGAGATTTGCTGTACTATTTCTGCTATAAAATGAGGTCCTCTATCTGAAGAAAACCCTTCTGGTACCCCAAATCTTGGTATAATTTCTTTTAATAACATTTTTACTACCTCCCTGGCCTTATTGGTACGGCACGGGAAAGCTTCAGGCCATCCTGAAAAGGTGTCAACAATTACCAACAAATATTTATATCCATTACATTTTGGTAATTCAGAAAAATCAATTTGCCAGTAATCCCCGGGCATAAAGCCCCTTTTTACTTCCCCTGGGGGGGGCTTCTTCTGAATCTTGGGATTATTTCTAAGACAGATTTCACATTTTTGTGTAATACCTTTTGCAATTATTAGCATACTGACTCCCACAGCAAATCTTTTAACTGTTTCAACAAGTGACTCGGCTCCCATGTGGGTGCTATCATGTATTTGCTTCATCAGCTTCTTCATTATCGGCAAAGTTACCACACATTGTCCAGTAGATGTCACCCACCATCCCTCGGGAGTTTTTATGCATTTCAGTATTTCTGCTAATTTATTTTCTTTTTCAGTGTATACTGGAATTTCCATTTTTAACATTCTTTCTGGAACTAAGGCTGCCACCGACACGGATAATGCTGCCCTTTTTGCAGCCTCATCGGCCCTTTTGTTCCCTTTAACTATGTCAGTCTGTCCGGACTGGTGCGCTTTGCAATGCATTACTGCTATTTCTTTGGGTTTATTAACTGCTTTGAGTAGTCCCATAATCTCCTTACTGTATTTTATAGGATTCCCTTGAGAAGATAGCAATCCTCTTTCTTTCCAAATTGCGCCATGGGCATGTATAACCCCAAAGGCGTATTTTGAATCTGTAAACACATTAGTTCGTTTTCCCTCTGATAATTCCAGAGCCCGGGTTAAAGCAATCAGTTCTGCTTTCTGGGCAGATGTATTTGCTGGTAGCGATCTTGCTTCGATTTCTCCTTCCAAAGTGACAACAGCGTATCCGGCCCTTCTTTCTCCCTTTACTATAAAACTGCTCCCATCGGTAAATAATTCCCAGTCTGGATTCTGCAACGGAATATCTCTCAAATCTGGACGGCTGGAATATACTCGCTCAATAGTTTGCAGACAGTCATGAGCCAACCTCCCCTCTTCATGGACTGGTAATAGAGATGCCGGATTAAGGGTATTAGACACCTTCATGGTTACCTCTTCTTGCTCAAGTATCACTGCCTGGTACTGCACCATCCTACTTGGGGATAACCAGTGATGCCCTTTTTGTTCTAAAACTGCTGCAACAGCATGTGGCACATAAACAGTCACTTTTTGTCCCAATGTCAATTTCCGTGCCTCTTGTATTAACAGCACAGCAGCTGCAACTGCTCTGAGGCATCCTGGCCACCCTGCACTCACTTTATCCAGCTGTCTTGAAAAATAAGCCACAGGTCTTTTCCAATTTCCTAAAGTCTGTACAAGCACTCCCAAAGCCTGGTGCCCTCTCTCATGTACATAAAGCTCAAATGGCTTTGTTAGGTTCGGAAGTCCTAATGCAGGGGCACTCATGAGAGCAATCTTGATTTCATCAAATCCTTTTCGGCACTCTGGAGTCCACTCCAGCAAGTCTCCCGGCCCCTTAACAGCTTCATATAAAGGCTTTGCCATTAATCCAAAATTAGGTATCCACAGGCGACACCACCCAGCCATTCCTAAAAATCCCCTGAGTTCTCTTTTTGATTTTGGGGGGGCGATCTGACAAATCGCTTCTTTTCTTTCGATTCCTAATTTTCTCTCCCCCTGGGATATTTCAAATCCTAGATAGATTACGCTTTCCTTCATGATCTGTACTTTTTTCCGAGATACCCTGTATCCCGCTGTTCCCAGAAAATTTAATAAACTGATGGTTGTTTCTCTACATTCTTCAATAGTGTCTGCCCCCAGTAAGATATCGTCCACATACTGTAATAAGGTAGTGGTCTCTTTCTTACCTTGCCATAATTCTAATTCTTTTGCAAGTACATTACCAAAAATTGTAGGACTGTTCTTGAATCCTTGAGGGAGTACTGTCCAGCACAACTGCATTTTGCGTTTCGTTGTAGGACTTTCCCACTCAAAGGCGAATAATTGCTGACTTTGTTCCTCCAAAGGGATACAGAAGAAAGCATCTTTTAAGTCCAATACTGTAAAATAGACGTTGGAATCATTTATCGTTGTTAACAAAGTGTATGGATTGGGTACCACCGGGTGCACATCAGTCACTATCTGGTTAATAGCTCGCAAATCCTGTACTAGACGATATTCTTGTGAATGTGGTTTTCTTACAGGCAGGATTGGAGTATTGTACTCGGATTGACATTCTCGCAACAGTCCATACTTTAAGAAATTATTAATCATAGGCTCCAGTCCAACACGGGCCTCTAACTTCATGGGATACTGTTTTCGCCTTACCGGTTTAGCTCCTTGTTTTAATTCCACCCTTACCGGCTCTGCACATCTGGCTCTTCCAGGTTTCTCCGTTGCCCACACAAAAGGGATTACTGCGTCCATTACTTCAGAGGGAATTTCACTTGGTCCATCCCCCACCTGTTCGGAATCCAGTGCTTTCTGCAACATATATGCTTGTGCCTTCCAGGCGTTACTTTGTGGAATGTGCACCTTAACTTTGTTTTGATCAAAGGTTATCTGTGCCCCCAGTTTATTCAGTAAATCCCTCCCCATTAGGGGTAATGGGCATTCTGGCATGTACAAGAATTCATGTGTTAACACTTTATTTCCTATTTCACATTTAATTGGTTGACAGAAAGGTTTAACCTCTCGTTTTCCCGTGGCCCCAATTACTGGCATAGAGAATTTACTCATTGGTCCCTTACAGCTATTTAGTACTGAGTATGTTGCTCCAGTGTCTACTAAAAATTTAACTGTTTCGTTCCCCAGCTTTACTGAAACCAGGGGTTCGGCTGGGGAATCCAATTCCTCAACCCCCGGTCCCCGTCAGTCTGAATCCTCTGTACCAATCATGAGCAAATCTGCCTCTGGAACAGATGCAGACTCAGGTTTCCAATGATCTGTTTGTCTCTTCGGGCACTCATTTTTCCAGTGCCCCTTCCCCCTGCAAATTGCACACTGATCTCTCCTCAGCGGAATTCCATCTCCCAAATTCCCTCTTACTCTATACCCTCTTCTACGTCCTTGTCCTTTCGGAAAACTCCCTCCCTGAGAGGGAGTTTGTGCTTGGGCAAATGCAGCTGCCAAGATTGCAGCATTTTGCCTCTTATCTTTCAGTTTCTCCTTTTGTTTTTCCTTTCTCTCCACTTCTTCCCTATTATTGTACACCTTATATGCAATTTCTATTAATTGCGATATCGACATCCCCGACATACCATCTACTTTCTGAAGCTTTCTCCTTATATCTGGTGCTGATTGTCCTACAAATAACGTAGTAAAAGTTATTTTATTTGCTTCGTCCTCGGGATCCAAGTCTGTCCATTTTCGGGCAGTTTCACATAACCGCTCGTAAAATGCAGAGGGATCCTCAGTCTTACCCTGTGCGACTTGATATAGTTTTGCAATATTTGTGGGCCTAGGCACTCCATGCTTTACCCCATATAGTATTAACTGTTGGTACTGTTTAGTCATTAACCTGCCTGCCCCTGTGTTTTGATCCCAACCCGGTTCCCGGGTCGGCATAAAACGGTCTGGTCCGTCTCTGGCATTTTGCCTTTCATTTTCCTCTTGAGCTTTATCTAATACCATTCTTTTCTCCTCAGGTGAAAGCAAAGTATTTAAAAGCACCTGTAAATCCTGCCAATCTGGATTATGATTTTCAATTATCATTTTAAAGGATTGATACATCTTTTCTGGATTTTCTCGGTACGACCCGGCAGACTCCTTCCAATTCATTAAATCTGTGGTTGAAAAAGGGACCTTCACATACACAGGCATCCCGTCTGGTCCGACTGCTTGACGCAGCGGGGCCTGAATCACGGGATTTTGTTGAGCCTGAGTGGCCCGAGTTCTGCCTGCAATCGGGCTACATGCCTCACTTCCCTTATTTCTGCTATTAACACTATCTTGATCTCTTTCAGGAGAGACCAATAATTGTACATCCTCTTCCTCATCACCCGCTTTTAAACATCTTTTCCCAATGCTACAAGCAGAGCAACACCGAGACATTTTCTCTTTGTTTCCCATCATCATTAACACATTTGAATCAGAAATCAACAGCTTACATTTTTTTCTAGTTTCATGATCATTTCTCAGAGAGAAGAACAAATCTACATATGGGACCTCATCCCATTTGTTCTGTCTTCTGCAAAACAACATAAGTTGCAAGATTGTATTATAGTTTAGCGTTCCCATTTCTGGCCATTTTTCCTCATCCTCCAGTTTATACATTGGCCACCACTGAGTACAGTATTCCTTTAATTTTCTCCTTGTTAAAGGATTCCCACCAAACTTTCTCCAATGTTTCAGGATGCATCCTAAAGGAGAACAGGAGGATACCCCCACAGATTGTCCTGTTCCCATATTACCACCCTTAAAAGAACGTTCTTACCAATTACGCTTTCGTACACTCCAGTCGTCACTGTCCAAACGTGTACAAAGCTTACCTTTGGTTACCACAACCAATTACCCTTGTATCATACCCTTTATGCAATGTCTCTTAATAATTACTGCGTTGCACCTTTGAGTCGCTTACCTGTTCCGACCAGGGAGGGTGCTCACTGAGTCCCCGAACAAAACGGTCGGTGCGCGCTGGAGTCTGATGAGCAGCGTCTCCCTGCCGGAACTGGTAAGACGATCCGGGCAAGGCTTTACAGCGAGGGTCCCACCTGGGTCGCCAGAAAACTGTTGTCCGAAAAGCGGATTCGTTGCCCGGTGTGCAATGAGCCAATAATTACACACTCAGGAGAGACATTTATTTATTTATTTCAGAGTTGCGCAAGCCTGGGTGCTCGGTGGTCTCCCACAAATCGAGCACACCCCCCCAACTTTTCAAGTAGCATTTATACACACAAATTGCCAGATTTACGACTTTCCCTTTTACACTGATTGGTTAGTGATTTCTTCATTCCCTGGATCCCACCCCTGCTTCTCAAGGACCTGGTCAATTAACACTGCCCCAGCTAGGTCAGCAGACGTTATCTCCCAAGGTCCTGAGGAAGAGGACATAATCCAGACCCCTTAATTAACACTGTTTCAACAGTGAGAGGAGGCTTTGCTTCCCAAGGTCCTGGCGCCCAAGCAGGCCTTATTTCACAGCCTTGACATCCTCCCTTTCGGAGAGTGGGGCACAGGAATGCAGACTGCTTGTAACTCCCTTATCTTTCCAGCCTGCACCAGCTCTGAGGCCTTTTCTTAACGAACTAGGAGCGCGGCCTAAGGCTTCAGCAAATTTAGCTACTTATGCTAAGCAAGTGTGCGGCTACTCATGCTAAGCAAATTCTATCTAAGATAGAAATTATCCAAATCTACCTACTTCAAACATTCTTTCTGAGCTTCTCAGGGTTGTCTTGTAACAGTGTGAGTGCAGTTCCCAGAGAGCGAGAGAAAGAGAGGGAGAGAAATAGTGTGTGTGATCACACCAGCTACAGGGACTGGTGTTACCGGGAAGGAAGTGCACTGCCTGATTTGCTTAAGACGCACTTTTCAGGAACTCAATATGGGAAATAATTTTGGCATAGAAAAGGGGACGCCCTTAGCCGAAATTTTGGTAAACTGGAGTAAGATTGATGGTACCAAAAATTTAGGGAGAAAAAGGTTAGTCCAACTATGTCAGGAGGATTGGCCGTTCCTGACTAAGGAAGGTAATCTGGCAGAGCGATGGCCACCCCAGGGGTCCTTCAGTTACCAGGAACTAACTTTCCTGCGTCATCATTTGCAGAATAGGTTCCCCAGACAAATGGATTACTGGTATGTATGGGACAACTGGGCATTTGCTAGATGAAAAGAGGCGCCTAGGAAAGAGAGACTCTTTCCTCAGAATGCTGTAAGTACCGCAGCTGCTGAAACGCTTGTGGAAACTATTCCACCCTATGCGCTACCCTCTGCTTCAGCTTCCCTACACCCCCGCTTGCCTTCCGCCCCCGCCTTTCAAGCTCCTCTGGAAGGCCTTCCTGTGCCAGGAGTGCCCCCACCCGGTCTGGAAGGGGTACCTCGGGTCTCCACTACACGAGTTTACCGACCCTGGAGACCCCAAGATTTAATTATATGGAGTCAACGGCTCCCCAGACTTAGGGATGATCCAGAAAGAGTGTTACAAATCATAAGGGGAATTATGCGGGCGTATGACCCTACCTGGGGAGATGTACAAATGCTCCTTGAATCTGTGTTCACTACAGATGAAAGGTGCTCAATTTTGGATGCAAACCACCGTTGGGCAGCAGAGGGGTGTGTTGGGGCTGCTCAAACAGCCTGGCCAGCTGTGGACCCCGGATGGAATCATAATGTAGATGCAGATTACAGGCAGTTGCAATTAGCCAGAGAGGGCTTAGAAGAAGCTATACGTTTGGCAGGACAAAAGACTGCAAATTGGTCTAAAGTAAGGGAGTGTCAGCAACAGGCAGAGGAACACCCCTCGGCTTTCTTTGCTAGGCTAATTAAGCAAGTCAGAATGTATGGGGGAGGACTAGACCCAGAAGCCGAGGCTAACAGGCCGCTAATGTTTTCCACATTTGTAGACCAAGCAGCCCCGGACATTAGAAAGTAGTTTTCCAAACATGTTCCTGACTGGCCAGGAAAGCAAATGGATGAAATAATACGTTTAGCCACATTTGTGTATAATAGTCGAGAGGAGGAGAGGGCAAAAGAAAAGAGACAGCAAAAAAAAGAGGAAGTTAGTGTGTTAGCAGCTGTGTTAAGAGATGGATTTAGAGGACCCAGGGGGAGGGGACGTGAAAGAGCCAGGAGAGATAGATGGAACCAAAGTGAACGTGCTGTACAGTCAGGAGTTAATGTTTGTTATTATTGTGGGGAACAAGGACACTGGCAGCAGGAGTGCCCAGTGAGGCCCCGTGTAGTTAGGAACAGAGGAACCGGCATGAGACAATCAAACACTAAGGAGGAGACCAGGCGATTCCCAGTCAATCCACAATGAGAGGAAACAGGAGACTCAGAAAATACTGTGGAAATTGGAGTAAATTTATGGGATGTAGTTTTGGATTTTGAGGGTCACGTAATGGCAATACTGAAGGTTTAGAAGTTCCCTTTCTAGTGGATACTGGAGCCACCCTTTCCCTTTTAAATTTTGAGCCTAAAGGATGCAAATCATCAGATAAAATAGTGATGCAAGGAGTGATGGGAAAGGGCGAATGAATGTTATCTAAGCCCTTATTACTCACTATTGAGGGTAAAACAGTGTGGGGACATTTTATAATTTCCACAGACGCACCTATATGCCTTTTGGGGAGAGATCTCCTGCAAGCCTTGGATACTCAGATCTGCTTACAGCCGGAAGGGATAAAGCTAATAATTATGGGTTCATGTGTTCTGGCTAAGACACCAGAACCAGAGTCAACTAATCTGCAAATTCCAACAGGTTTAGAATCAGTTTCTAAAAAATTATGGAGCTCTTCAGGAATGGATGTGGGACTACTGAAATCAGCCAGTCCAGTCTCGATAAAAACAAAGGGGGGATTGCCTCCTGCAGTTAAACAATATCCTATCCCAAAGGAAGCAGAGAAGAGTATCCAAAAACAAACTGATCATTATCTGAAAATGGGTATCCTTAGAGTCTGTGAATCCCCATATAACACCCCAATTCTGCCAGTTAAAAAGAACAGGCAAGATGCTGATGGTGATCCAGAGTATCGCTTTGTACAAGACTTAAGGGCTATAAACCAACATGTAATTGCTCCACATCCAGTAGTCCCCGACCCATCAACCATTTTACTACAGATACCCCACTGGGCAACTTATTTTACTGTGATTGACCTAACAGCAGCCTTTTTTAGTATACCGATAGCTGAAGATAGCCAAGATCTCTTTGCTTTCACTTGGAAGGGACAACAATTAACTTGGACAAGGCTGCCACAGGGATTTACTGGGTCTCCGACTGTTTTTTCGCGTATACTTAAAAATGACCTCTCAGATATCGAACTTCCAGGACATTCTGCATTAATACAATATGTAGATGATTTGTTATTAGCAAGTAAAGATTATGAGACATGTTTGAAAGATACTGTTTCTCTATGTAACGCTCTTGCAGAAAAAGGGCATCGAGCATCTCTGTCTAAACTCCAGCTGTGTCAAAGAGAGGTAAAATATTTGGGTTTTATCTTAAGAGAAGGACACAGGTTAGTTGATCCAGAACGAGTAAAGACAATTCTTGATATGCCTCGTCCTGTAACAAAAAAACAGCTTAGGGGATTTTTAGGAGCTGTAGGATTCTGCCGACCGTGGATTCCGGGGTTAGCAGAACTTACTAAGCCTCTGGTACAGGCAACAAAAAAGGAGGAGATAGAGCCTTTGGCCTGGGGCCCAGAAAGGGAGAAAGCTTTTACATCTGTGAAAAAAGCGTTGGTTTCAGCCCCTGCTCTCGGGTTACCAGATTATAGCAAACTATTTGAATTATTTGTCCATGAGCGACAGGGAGTAGCAAGTGGGGTACTCACCCAAAAACTAGGCCCTCACCGTAGACCAGTGGCCTATTACTCCACGCAACTAGATGAGGTAGCTAAAGGCACTCCAGGACGCATCAGAGCAATAGCAGCTACTGCAGCTCTTACTGAAAAAAACACGACCTGTGGTTTTGGGTCATTCATTGACTGTGTATGTGCCACATGAAGTAGAACTGTTAATGAAGCAATATGCGACTCAAGCACTATCCCCACAGAGAGCTCACTGCTATGAACTGATAATACTGCATGCAGATAATGTGACTTTCAAAAGATGCAATATTTTGAATCCAGCAACGCTATTGCCTCAACCGGAGGACGGAGAGCCACATCATTCCTGTGAGCAGGTGGTCGTCAGCTCGAGCAAGCCCCGGGAGGACCTTAAAGATGAACCTTTGGAGAACCCGGACTTAGTTCTGTTTACAGATGGGTCATCCTATTATTTGGACGGAAGACGTCACTCCGGCTATGCTGTCACTAACGTCTTTGAGGTGCTCGAGGCCAATCCTTTGTCTCCATCAGTAAGTGCTCAAGGAGCAGAATTAATAGCATTGACCCAAGCAGCAAAAAATAGGTAAGAGCTTGCGGGTAAATGTCTATACCGACTCTAAATATGCATTTGGAGTGTGTCATGCAACAGGGATGTTATGGAAAGAACGAGGATTCTTGCCGTCATCAGGAAAGAAATTAGCTAATGGAGAAGAAATACGTAATTTGCTGGAAGCAGTTCAACTGCCCAAAGAAATTGCGGTAATACACTGCCCAGCCCATACTAAAGACACTACAGAAATTAGCAGAGGAAATGCTCTAGCCAACGCTGCTGCGAGGGCTGCAGCTCAACAACCTCTGAGAGAATGTATGGGGGCAGTTCCAAGGATGGACCAGAGTGAGTGGCCAAACTTAATAGACCCCAAAACTATGTATGAAAAAGACTGCTCAGTGGAAGAGAAAAAACAATGGGAACAGTGGGAAGCAAAACAAAATGGTGATGGAATATGGACAATTGGGGAAAAACCAATTCTACCAAAAAAATATTTAATTACTATAGCTAGGTGGTTTCACGATAAAGCTCATGGGGGAGCCGAGGGAATAGCTAAACAGGTACAGAAAGTATGGGCTGCTCCAGGAATTTATGCAGCTGCTAGAAGAATAACAAATAGCTGCCCGACCTGCCAGAAGTTTTCAAATAACAAGCCAAGCTCAGATTTGGGGGGGGACGACCATGGGCTTACTTCCCTTTCCAGAAGCTGCAAATAGCTTATGCAGATATGCCATCTGTCTATGGATACAAACACTTGTTAGTGATAGTAGATCAGTTATCAGGCTGGGTAGAAGCTTTTCCAACAAGAAAGGCTGACACAGGGGGAGTGGTAAAAGCCTTACTGAAGGAAATCATACCCAGGTATGGGGTCCCAGAAGCCATTGATTCAGACAGGGGTGCCCATTTTACAGCAAGCATAATCAATCAGTTATGTAAATCGTTAGGAATAAAAAGAAACCTACATGCTCCTTATCACCCACAATCTTCAGGACAAGTAGAAAGAATGAATAGAACATTAAAAGAGAAAATAGCAAGAATATGCACACATGCTAGCCTAAAATGGCCAGAGGCATTAAACTTAGCTCTGTGGGATGTTCGAAATTCTCCACGGCAACCCATAGGACTACCACCAGCAGAAATTCTTTTTGGGAGACATTTAGCGATACCAGGGACTTATATCCCTGCTAAGACCAGCCTATTAGACGGAGATGAACGAGTAACACAATAGGTACTAGCCTTACAAGAACGGTTTAAGGCCTTGCAAAATCAGGCTCAGTGGTTTCAGCCAGTGCCATCAGACATTCAGGCACATGCTATACAGCCTGGAGATAAAGTGTTGATAAAGGTATTCTCGCGAAAAACAAAACTAGAACCAAAATGGGAAGGACCCTATACTGTATTGTTAAGTTCTTACTACGCTGTTAAAATTCTAGGAAAAGAGAATTGGATTCACCACTCTCACGTGAAACGAGTGACAGTCCAAGAAGCAAACACAGCAGAGGTTGCAGCAGAACAGTGAAAACAACCACGTAAAGCTTGATGCTACTTTCTGTAACCTGTGGTCAAAGAACCTTAGAGTGGCCATGGTCCCAGGCCCGTGTTAAGTATACCGGAAGTATGGGATTAAGTTCTGATAAAAACTTAAACCTCTCAACCCTGGTCATGCATGGAACTGAAGTATACTCAGAAAATGAATGGAGCTGGGATAATACTAACCAACTTCCCCAACTCCTGGGAAGGACAGGAAAGGAAATAAAGATAGGGTGTCGAGTGATCAACGGGTCCACCCATGAGAAGGCAACTCAAATCTCTCTCACTAAAATCAAATCAAATGAAAAAGAAAGGAAAATTTGTGCCACTGAAAAACTGGATTGTTGGTACAATTTTACCTTAGAACAACCTGTTGTTATAGTTTGCCTGTGGGCTCACCACAATGTGGGACTATCATTTGAATTTAAAATAGACATTATTGAGCCCAGTACAGCAATACCTACCCTGACTACAATTATTTCCACCAATATAAATAACTCTGTTACCATGAAGAGTAAGAAAACCTTATCCCCACAAATCTTTGAAATTGGACCGTATGTGATTAGAAATACAGGCCAACAACGAGTGTTATTTAATCCATCATGGTCTCTCAAACGAGTAGAGCTATTAATGCAAATGATATCTCTACAATCAAACCGACCTGTTCACCATTCTTAGGTACGTCCTATGTGGGATGGACGGCGTGGTTACATAGGCGAACCCTCACCTCTCCAAAATGAACAAGGAGAGATGTGACCGGTATCATAGGAACAGGATTGGGAGTCCTAAACAGTATAGATGCTGAAGTACTCGTAAATAAACTGAGCACAACAACAAGTGACTTATACAGATTAAAACATCCATTGAGGTCTTCTCTATTAGCATTAGGAACTAACCAATGGCTTTCATCCGAGATATTACCTCAATGGGAAAAAATGAATGAAAAAGATCACCACTTGATAGTGGATGCACTTGGGGAAGCCCAAATTAATATTTCCCTGGCCCTCAGTTGCATCCAAGCTCAACTGTGGATGCAATCTATGGCAGCAGCGATTATAAGGGAGGGGAAGAAGGCACTTTACCCACTGAAATTCGAAAGGTAATTTGGGATAATGTGACCGAATTTGAAAAGGAATTCCAGTCCTGGTGGTATCTGGTCAATTTTACTTATGATCCTATCAACACTAAGGCCACAGCCTTTGTTTCAACAATACGTAATGCTCCAACATATACAATATATCCAATCATTGCGTTAGGATTAAATCACAATGGAGCTATACTCTATCCATTGGAACACAGAGTATGGGCCCAACGAAATGGAAATAAATGGCAAACTGTGGACGTTAGCGCATGTATTGTACAGGAACAGCAAGGGTTTATTTGTGAAAGTAATACCATCAAAGCCCAAGACATTTGTCTTGACACTGAGCAAAATGTTTGTCACTTTGAAATACACCCTGATGAAACACCTGCAACTATACTTGTATATATTGGGAGAGGGTGTGTATGTATGAGAACCTTTTGTAGTCTTATAGTTATAGATGGCATTGTAGTAGATATGAGTAATCATTGAAATATTTGTATTTGTAGCTTTACCAAAATCATGGGATGTGATTTCAATTATTCAGCTCCTATCACGTCTTATCAATTGTTACAATCTAATTATACATTAATTCAAAATTTACTACCTACTCCCATTGGGATGAATCTCACCCTGGTAAGGAAACTACTGCAACATGATGATTTGCATCGACTGCTAGAGCGCATCCGGAACAGTGGACAGAAAACTCTAATCACTGTTCACCATGATGCAAAAGAGATACATCATATCTTAGAAAGGGTAAAAAGGGATGGAGAACATCATGGCTGGGAAACTCTTCTAGGGTGGTCACCAACCACAACAGGGATTTATAATCATGTATTGCACCCGGTAGTAGTTGTGTTCAGTTTAACTGTGTTATGCCTATTGCTTACGATCATATTATATATAAGAGTATGGAAAGTGATAGTATGCCTCGAAAGACTTCGAGAACTCTGTTTAAAATATTAGCAGGGATGCTTCATAAAAACAAAGGGGGGAAACTGTTAAAGAATAGTGAATTGAAACTGTCTAGAAATGGCTGCTTAGCACAACTTACATAAAACTTGCTTAGCATGAGTGGCTAGATTTGCTGAAGCCTTAGGCCGTGCGTGGGAAAAGTAACGAATCTTTACTTAGTTTAATAAAAAATAGTGCCTCAGAGCTCGTTCAGGCTGGGAAGATAAGGGAGCCACACGCAGTCTGCGCACCTGTGTCACCGACTCCGAGAGGGAAGACGCCAAAACAATGGGGGAAAATAAGACCTTGGGAGGCAACCGCCAGACCCAACAAAAACAGAAGTACAACCGTCATCAGAGACTGCAAAAAAACAAGAATAAGGAGAAAACCAGCTTGCCTCAGAAAGACGATGAGACCCAATGAGGAGCAGGAGACCCCAGACCAAAAAATTACTATTGGTCTAACTATCGCATGAGGGGTGGGAAATGGAAGTCGAAAAGACTATAATTACCCAGGATTTGTTTATGTTAGGGTCCCTCTTCGGAGGCACCCAGCTCGAGCTGTAATTACGGCACGCGTGTGATTAAAATTTACTTTGTTTTGATTTGGCTCTGAACTTTACTTGGGGGAACCTAGGGTCGAACTCTGTTATGGTGGCCGACAAGCCTAATTTCCGTAACAGGCCGATGAGGCTGCAAAATTATCCATGTCAGTGGCAGCATTAGTTCCAGAGAGAATGTTAAAAATGGAAATTCCAGTATACACTGAAAAAGAAAATAAATTAGCAGAAATACTGAAATGCATAAAAACTCCTGAAGGATGGTGGGTGACATCTACTGGACAGTGTGTGGTAACTTTGCCGATAATGAAGAAGCTGATGAAGCAAATACATGATAGTACCCACATGGGAGCTGAGGCATTGGTTGAAACAGTTAAAAGATTTGCTGTGGGAGTTAGTATGTTAATAATTGCAAAGGGTATTACACAAAAATGTGAAATCTGTCTTAGAAATAATCCCAGGATTCAGAAGAAGCCCCCCCAGGGGAAGTAAAAAGGGGCTTCATGCCTGGGGATTACTGGCAAATTGATTTTTCTGAATTACCAAGATGTAATGGATATAAATATTTGTTGGTAATTGTTGACACCTTTTCAGGATGGCCTGAGGCTTTCCCGTGTCATACCACTAAAGCAAGGGAGGTAGTGAAAATGTTATTAAAAGAAATCATACCAAGATTTAGGGTACCAGAAGGGTTTTCTTCAGATAGGGGACCTCATTTTATAGCAGAAATAGTACAACAAATCTCAAAAATACTACAAATTAAATGGGACTTACATACTCCCTGGAGGCCACAATCCAGTGGAAAAGTGGAAAGAATGAATCAAACAATTAAGAGACAGGTAGGAAAATTGTGTCAGGAGACTCAGATGAAATGGACTGATGTTTTACCTCTGGCATTATTAAGAACCAGAATAACCCCAAGGGTTAGGGAGAAAGTTAGTCCATTTGAGATTCTGTATGGCAAACCTTACACTGTAAATTTAACTGGAAATGAAATTCAAATGCACGTTAAGGGTGATCAAATTTTAAGTGATTGTCTCTTGTCTATGGCAAAGGTTCTTCTCTCCGTAGGTACATCCAGTTATACTTTTAGATTACACCCGAGTGAAAGCAGTACCTCGAGAGACGTGGAAAGCTGAACAAGTTCAACCTCTAAAGTTAAAAATATATAAAGATATATGAGATGTATTAGAAGCGAATCGGTTTTAAATTTAGAGTGTATTCAGGGAAAAAATGCTTTAATCTGTTTGTTAGGAATAGGGTTAATATTGTTGTTACGGTATCTGTGTAAAAATGATGTTCTCCTTAACAACCAGGGGAGAAATGTGGTGGTTAGTTTTTCTAGGTTACCTGAGCCAAACAATTAAAGGGAATCAGGAAGGATTTTGGAGTCACAATCTCCATTTGGAAGTAATTACGAAATCTATGAAGATAGTTAACCAGAGGGATTGCTGGGTGTGTACCCACTTCCCTGAACTTTCCAACAAGGGCTTCCCACTAATTGGAGTGCCTATGAAACAACCAAACAGGAATGGGAAGTCCAGAGGGTGACAGGAGATTATTATCAATGTATCCAAAGATGTAATAATAGTAATAAATGGTGGGAGAAGACTATACTTTATGGAAAGCAACCGATCAACTGTACTGGAGCCATTAAGGTAGGAGGTTATAAAGATTGCTCTCGGATACCTGAATAGGTTATAAGTGGCCAAGTAAGGAACTAAATGGGTGGCGTGTTCCAAAAGGTAGTGGATGGTATTGGTTGTGTGGAAACAAGGCACGAAAAGTGCTACCTCCTAATTGGTCAGGGACATGTACTTTAGGGGCAATAATCCCTAATGTTACTATAAGAAAAGAATTGAGTAATAAATACCAAAAATCCTGGCTAAGAACATTCATAAGGAGACAAAAGAGGGTCAATAATCCTTTAATAGATCGACCTACTAGGTTGCAGTCATTCGTAAGGTGGCTGTTTCCACAACTGGGAGTGAGTGAACTTGAAAAAGCAATAGTAAATATTTCAGCAGTTATTGAAAAAAATAGGGAATAAAACCTCTGATGCCACTGCAGCTTTACAAGAGGAGGTTTCAGAAATTGCTAAAATAACTACCCAAAACAGGATGGCTCTAGAGATGTTATTGGCATCTCAGGGAGGAGTATGTACAGTAATAAATACTAGTTGCTGTGTATATGTGGATCAAAGCGGGAGAATTTCTACCGATCTAAATGAAATCTGGAAGCAGACTGAAATCTTACATGGGGTTCAGAAAGAGGATACCTCTTTTGGATTTGAAGAAACATGGAAATGGTTGACTTCCTGGTTCCCTGACGTGAGCTCATGGGTTAAAAAGTGTTTAACAATTTTGGGAATGGTGTTAGTAGTTTTTGTATGCGTTTATGTAGTGATTCAATGCATTTGTAGATGTTGCACAAAATTAATATGGGAAAGATTTTAAAAGAGTGAGACTAATATGAAAATGATCATATAAGTCTCAAAGGGGGGAATTGTTACAAGACAACCCTGGGAAGCTCAGAAGGAATGCGTGAACTAGGTAGATTAGGATAACTTCTAACATTAAGTCTGAAGTGGTCTAGAGGTAGCCACTTAGATAAAACTTGCTTCATGAGTAGCTAAATTTGCTGAAGCCTTAGGCCGCACTCCTAGTTCAGTAAGAAAGGGCCCCAGAGCTGGTGCAGGCTGGAAAGATAAGGGAGTTACAAGCAGTCTGCATTCCTGTGCCCCACACTCCGAAAGGGAGGATGTCAAGGCTTTGAAATAAGGCCTGCTTGGGCACCAGGACCTTGGGAAGCAAAACCTCCTCTCACTGCTGAAACAATGTTAATTAAGGGGTCTGGACTATCTCCCCCTTGTCAGGACTTTGGGAGATAACACCTACTGTCCCTGCTGGGGCAGTGTTAATTGATCTCCCCTCATCAGGACCTTGGGAGACAGGGGTGGGACCCGGGGAATGAAGAAATCACTAACCAATCAGTGTAAAAGGGAAAATTGCAAATCTGGCAATTTGTTTGTATAAATGCTACTTGAAAAGTTGGGGGGGGGGGGGGTGTGCTTGATTTGTGGGAAACGACCGAGCACCCAGGCTTGCGCAACTCTGAAATAAATAAGCAAATGTCTCTCCTGAGTGTGTAATTATTGGCTTATTGCACACCGGGCAACGAATCCGCTTTTCGGACAACAGCAGCAGCCTCAGTGCCTGATATACGAGGGGCAGGCCAGTGCCTGCTGGCTGTGCTTGTGAGGTCACAGCAGCCTCCGTGCCCTATAGGCCAGTGGCAGGCCCATAGCTGCTGGCTGTGCTCGTGAGGTCACAGCAGTCCCATTGACTGATATGCCAGTGGGATGCCCAAGGCTGTTTGCTGTGCTTGTGAGGTCACATTTGTCTCAGTGCTTCACAGGCCAGTGGCAGGCTCCTGGCTGCTGGCTGTGCTCGTGAGGTCACAGCAGCCTCTGTGCCCTATAGGGCAGTGGCAGGCTCATGGCTGTTTGCTGTGCTTGTGAGCTCACAGCAGTCTGAGTGCCTGATAGCCAGTGGCAGACCCACAGCTGCTGGCTGTGCTTGTAACGTCACAGCAGTCCTATTGCCTGATAGGCCTGTGGCAGGCCTCTGTCTGCTGGCTGCCTTTTGAGGTCACGTTTGTCTCTGTACCTTATAGGGCAGTGGGAGGCCGCTGGCTCCTCGCTGTGCTTGTGAGGTCCCATCAGCCTCCTTTTCCTGTAGGCCAGAGGGAGGCCCATGGCTGCTGGCTGTGCTTGTCAGGTCACAACACTCCAACAGCCTGATAGGCCAGCAGCAGGCCCCTGGCTGCTGACTGTGCTTGTGAGGTCATAGAAGCCTCAGTGCTGTATAGGCCAGTGGCAGGCCAATGGCGGCTGGCTGTGCTTGTCAGGTCACAACACTCCTACAGCCTGAGAGGCCAGCAGCAGGCCCCTGGCTGCTGACTGTGCTTGTGAGGTCACAGCAGCCTCAGTGCATCATCGGCCAGTGGCAGGGCCATAGCTGCTGGCTGTGCTTGTAAGGTCACAGCAGTCCTGTTTCCTGATAGGCCAGTGGCAGGCCTCTGTCTGCTGGCTGCCTTTTGAGGTCACATTTGTCTCTGTACCTTATAGTGCAGTGGGAGGCCCCTAGCTGCTGGCTGTGCTTGTGAGGTCACATCAGCCTCCTTTTCCTGTAGGCCAGAGGGAGGCCAATGGCTGCTTGGTGTGCTGGTTAGGTCAAAGCAGCCTCAGTGCCTGTTTGGACAGTGGCAGGCCAATGGCTGCTGGCTGTGCTTGTGAGGTCACATCAGCCTCTGTACCCTATAGGCCAGTGGCAGGCCCATAGCTGCTGGCTGTGCTTGTCAGGTCACAACACTCCTACAGCCTGAGAGGCCAGCAGCAGGCCCCTGGCTGCTGACTGTGCTTGTTGAGGTCATAGCAGCCTCAGTGCCTCATAGGCCAGTGGCAGGCCCATAGCTGCTGGCTGTGCTTGTAAGGTCACAGCAGTCCTATTTCCTGATAGGCCCGTGGCAGGCCTCTGTCTGCTGGCTGCCTTTTGAGGTCACATTTGTCTCTGTACCTTATAGGGCAATGGCAGGCCTCTTGCTCCTCGCTGTGCTTGTGAGGTCACTGCAGCCTCAGTGCTTCACAGGCCAATGGCAGGCCCCTGGCTGCTGGCTGTGCTTATGAGGTCACAGCAGCCTCTGTGCCCTTTATGGCGGTGTCAGGCCCGTGACAGTGTGCTGTGCTTGTGAATAATTTGTAGTACAGAGGATCCAACAATGAAGGATAATCCTCTTTTTGCGAATCTGAAGGGCTATAAAGCCCTGCTCTCTCTTGGCATGGCTCGGGCAACAGTTTGTGGTGTTTTAGGGGCGGCACTAATTGCTGCCCGGTGGGCGAGGCAAGGTGATAAAAAGACCATTGAGTCCTTGGGAGAACACATAAGAAACTCCCAGAGTCGAGCCAAAGAGACAGTTGAGTCTTTGCAAGAACAGGTAAGAAACTTGCAAAGTCAACTCACTGCGGAGCGCAACCATACTCAGCGGCTTCACATAATCTTATCGGACTCACTAGACCGAGAGAGAATCCTGCGGTCTGAATTGGAAGAAAACAGGCGGGGGGTTAATGATAGTGAACCGGGATTCTCGAATTTGGCCGAACTAGACGGAAAACAGGCATCTGATCTAAAATCCATATATCCAATTAAAGAATTAGAAGACAGCAGGAACTGCTTTTATCCTGGAGATGGGAATGTAGTAATGAGACCCTTGATTAAAACGGAAACCACTGACAATGGTCAGGGGGGTATTCAACGACGTACCACGCGTATTATCCCCTATTCCCCTCAGGACTTGGCTAAAATACAGGAAAAATACTCCCGGGGCTCCCGGGAAACTGAAACTGAGTATGTGTGGAGAGTCTCCCTCACCGGGGGGGATCGCATTCTGCTGAGCGAAGATGAAGCTAGAGGATATTGGGGACCCAGAGTCTTTCTAACCACGAATGATAACAGGGAACCATGGTCCTTGACCCAGAGGGTAGCCTACTGGGCAGGAGGATTAGACCCAATGGAAAGAGGAGACCCTTTTTCTATTAAAACACCCACAGCGGGCCACATTCTGGAAAGCATGCAGAAAACTGCTTGCCTCCAATTGATGCATGACCGTTTGCTGCTTCCGCAGCAGCCCTCCCCCATGCAGTGTGTGGCAGACCCCGAGAGGTTACATCCTCTGATCAGGGGACTTCCTGATGCTGTTCAGCTGCAAGACCGATTACGAACTCCCCGACTGAGACGAAGGGGAGGCCCCCCCAACATGACTTGGGGGGAGGTGGCACAGGAGCTAATTAATTACGGAAGGCGTATGGGATTCACTGGCCAGGGGGAAACAAAGCATAAAGCAGAAATAAGAATAGTTGAGGAAAGTGGGAGGCAATATAAATCACTGCAACACCCACATCCTGGGAAACCGGTACGGGTGTTGGATAGCAGGAGACAATTATTATGGGCAGAAGGCATTTCAAAGGGAATTCCCAGAGAAGTCATGGATAGGTTACCAACTCCCAACCTGGAAGGTTTGGTAAGAAGTTGGGACAGGATAAGGGGAACCCCATCTTCCTCAAACCCCAAAGTTCCTCCTCCCTTATCCCAAGACCCCGTCTGCACCCCAGGACTCTTAAAAAGAACCCTGAGACCGCACAATCCCGGATGGGCGCGACGAATATCTGATGCAGTAACTAAAGTCAATGGACGATGGGGAGTAAATGGCTGCCCCAGACTCGCTGCTTTTTGCCCTAATCCTCCATCCCTCTTACCTGGGACTGGGGAGAATAAGAAACCGAGGAATCCCTTGTATTACCCGGGACAACCGGTTCTAGTGGACTTACCCACTGTGGGACAAATACCTCTAGTACTAAAAGCTTCAAAAAATCTGTATGCATGGGTAGCTACTGATGCCCATGGGAAAGATCATAGAATCCATGCCAGGTGGATCCTCCCTTCCTTTTAGGTCAACAATGTAAAAGGAAGAGGGCACTGGGGAAGAAGACTTGTCTTATGTTGAGCTTGAGTGTCCTCAACGATACTACCTGTGGTAGTTATAACAGTTATTTTTATCATTTTTTGTAATTGTGTGCTGCGATCATAATTAGCTTTATTGTTGAAAACACAACAGCCAAGAATGGCATTCTTAACTTGTGTTGGAAAGATACTTCTTGTCTTAATGTGCTTATATGTGCTATGGCAAACCTACCACCAGAATACACTTCTGGGGCTTGGTATTGTACCGGCCAAATAGGTGATGGGGCAACCACCTTCTTCAGCCCTCTGGGCAACAGAGATGCAACTTACTTTCAATTCCCACCAGGGATAAACGGGCCATTTGCTCAGGGCATTGGAGCTAAGAAGGGGCATTACTGGATATGCAGGCACACAGCATATACATTTTTACCCACGGGGTGGTTGGGAATTTGTTATATAGGGATTATCAGACCTTTGTTTTTCCTTTTGCCAGAAACAAGTGGACCTCGGTTAGGCATAAAGGTATATGATAACCTTGGAGACAGAAGTGTTGCCTGTAAGATGCGATCCATTAAGGGAAATTTGGGCGGGACGCAAAAATGGGGAAATAATCAGACTACAAGCGGCTCTAGAAATTATTACCAACAAAACCGCTGACACGATAGATCTTCTAACTTGGCAATCCCAACAGATGCGCACGGAATCCTTCAGCACCACATGGTTTTTAGATTACCTGTTAGCTGAAGAGGGAGAAGTGTGTGGGAAATTAAATATTCCTAACTGTTGTTTGGAAATAGATGATGTAGGCGAAGTAGTTCTCCAGTTAACCAAAGATATCAGAAAAATAGCCCACGTCCCCGTCCAAACCTGGAATGGCTGGAGTGGCGATTTGTAGTCCTGGTTACTGGGGGCACCGTGGGTGAAACAGTTAATATTGTATTTGTTAGGTGCAGTTGCCGCCTTAATGTTCTTGTATAATTCCTTGCTTTGTTCAATTAATCGGACATGTTGTGTCAAATATGCAATTTGTTCCTACCACCTTGCCGGACGGCATAAAGAAAATCCGTGCCATCCATTGGCCGTGGCCAACCACAGTACCCATCATTTCCCAGTTTCTCCTGAAGGAGGAAATTGCATATTGACATCCACAGCGCATTTGCCAGCTGTTTTATGCCTATTGTAACAATCCTACCTCATTAACTCAGTTTTGATGTCTGTTTTGTAAAGTTAAATGTTGTTGAAGTTGTTAAAGAATAAGCTTGCATTGAGCAAGACCTCTGTTTAATCACTGTTAAGCACTTTATTTTTTACCCAAACCCATGTTGTTCCCACGACTTCCCCCCCGTCCCTAATTCTCTCTCCTTTCCTTCCTTGCTTGCTTGCTTTCTTTCTCTCTCTCTCTCTCCTGCTGCCAAGCTGCAATGTTGAGACACGGGGTGGTGTAGAGGACCGGTACTAAATGCGGTTTTGTCTTGACATTGCTGCTGCTGCTGCAAAGCTGCCGCTGCCAAGGTGTGTCGGGCAATGCCGCGCTGGCGCCCCCGGGAGCCGTCTGCGAAGTAAACACCCTCGTGCACCTGCACGGGGTAAAAAGGGTGCGAAAAGGGCAGAAGGGCGTCTCTAGGGCACGAACCGCACGTACTCATTTGCCATCTGCGCATGAGCAGGAGACCCCCAGATACCCCAGCCCATTTCTGGAAGGTTCCGAGAGGGCGGACTGCGCATGACGGTTAATCTGCATGGGAAGCGAGGAAGCACCTCCCAGAGGCCGGGCAAGAACCTATAAAAACTGCAGACTGTGTGAATGGGGGGGCTTGCTTGCGACGACTGAAGAACTCGAGCAGAGTCAGCGGAACCAGACGGGAGCTTCCCCCCTCTGCCCCCCCGCCCCGCCGCAAGGACTCCCAAAAGAAGAGGACCAACGGGACGCCGCTGGATCCACGGGTGGTGATATCTTTCTCTCTCTCTCTTCCCCTTTTCCTCTCTTTTTCCCTAAACGTGTGACGCGGGACATGTCTCGTTAGTTGATTCCATTTTGCCTTAATAAATCTTAAACTGGTTGGCTGGTGTCGTTTTCACCTTAATTGAGTGCAAGGGCATCACGAACTTGGTCGTTGGTCCTAAGGGGAGGGAGGTCGACCTGAACGACTCCTTTCGGGCCGCGACACATGTCTGATAGGTCACTGGCAGGCCCATAGCTGCTGGCTGTGCTTGTGAGGTCACAGCAGTCCTACAGCCTGATAGGCCAGTGGCAGACCCACAGCTGCTGGCTTTGCTTGTGAGGTCACAGCAGCCTCAGTGTCTTATAGGGCAGTGGCAGGCCCCTGTCTGCTGGCTGTGCTTGTGAGGTCACAGCAGCCTCAGTGCTTCACAGGCCAGTGGCAGGCACGTGGCTGCTGGCTGTGCTTTTCAGGTTACAGAAGCTTCAGTGCCAGGTATGCCAGTTCGAGGCCAATGACTGCTGGGTGGGCTTGTGAGGTCAGAGAAGCCTCAGTGCCCTATAGGGCAGTGGCAGGCCCCTGACTATTTACTGTGCTTCTGAGTTGACAGCAGCGTCAGCGCCTCATCAGGCAGTTGGAGGCCAATGGCTGCTGGCTGTGCTTGTAAGGTCACAGCAGCCTCAGTGCCTGACAGGCCCATGGGAGGCCAATGTCTGCTTGGTGTGCTTGTGAGCTCACAGCAGCCTCAGTGCCTCATAGGCCAGTGGCAGGCCCAAAGCTGCTGACTGTGCTTGTAACGTCACAGCAATCCTATTTCCTGATAGGCTTGTGGCAGGCCTCTGTCTGCTGGCTGCCTTTTGAGGTCACATTTGTCTCTGTACCTTATAGGGCAGTGGGAGGCCTCTGGCTCCTCGCTGTGCTTGTGAGGTCCCATCAGCCTCCTTTTCCTGTAGGCCAGAGGGAGGCCAATGGCTGCTTGGTGTGCTGGTGAGGTCAGAGCAAACTCAGTGCCTGTTTGGACAGTGGCAGGCCAATGGCTGCTGGCTGTGCTTGTGAGGTCACAGCAGTCCTAGTTCCTGATAGGGCCGTGGAAGGCCCCTGTGTGCTGGATGCCTTTTGAGGTCACATTTGTCTCTGTACCTTATAGGGCAGTGGGAGGCCCCTGGCTACTCGCTGTGCTTGTGAGGTCACATCAGCCTCCTTTTCTTGTAGGCCAGTGGCAGACCAATTGCTGATGGCTGTGCTTGTCAGGTCACAACACTCCTACAGCCTGATTGGCCAGCAGCAGGCCCCTGGCTGCTGACTGTGCTTGTGAGGTCACAGCAGCCTCAGTGCCTCATAGCACAGTGGCAGGCCCATAGCTGCTGGCTGTGCTTGTGAGGTCACAGCAGCCTCAGTGCCTCATCGGCCAGTGGCAGGCCCATAGCTGCTGGCTGTGCTTGTGAGGTCACAGCAGTCCTATTTCCTGAGAGGCCCATGGCAGGCCTCTGTCTGCTGGCTGCCTTTTGAGGTCACATTTGTCTCTGTACCTTATAGGGCAGTGGGAGGCCGCTGGCTACTCGCTGTGCTTGTGAGGTCACATCAGCCTCCTTTTCCTGTAGGCCAGAGGGAGGCCAATGGCTGCTTGGTGTGCTGGTGAGGTCAGAGCAAACTCAGTGCCTCTTCGGACAGTGGCAGGCCAATGGCTGCTGGCTGTGCTTGTGAGGTCACAGCAGCCTCAGTGCTTCTCAGGGCAGTGGCAGGCTCCTGGCTGCTGGCTGTGCTTGTCAGGTGACAGCAGCCTCCGTGCCTCCTAGGCCAGTGGCATGCTCCTGGCTGCTCCTGTGCTTGTGAGGTCACAGCAGCCTCCATGCCTCCTTGGCCAGTGGCAAGCTCATGGCTACTGGCGATGCTTGTGAGGTCACAGCAACCTCAGTGCCTCCTAAGCCAGTGGCAGGCCCCTGACTGCTGGCTGTGCTGGTGAGGTCACAGCACCGTCCGTGCCTCCTAGGCCAGTGGCAGGCTCATGGCTGCTGGCTGTGCTGGTGAGGTAACAGCAGCCTCAGTGCTTCATAGGGCAGTGGCAGGCTCCTGGCTGCTGGCTGTGCTGGTGAGGTCACAGCAGCCTCAGTGCCTCCGAGGCCAGTGGCAGGCTCCGTCTGCTGGCTGTGCTTGTGAGGTCAGAGCAAACTCAGTGCCTCATAGGGTGGTGTCAGGCTCATGGCTGCTGGCTGTGCCTCTGAGGTCACAGCAGACTCAGTGCCTCATATGCTGGTGTCAGGAACCTGGCTGCTGGCTGTGCCTGTGAGGTGACAGCAGCCTGAGTTCCTCCTAGGCCAGTGGCAGGCACCTGGCTGCTGGCTGTGCCTGTGAGGTCACAGCAGCCTCAGTTCCTCCTAGGCCAGTGGCAGGCTCATGGCTGCTGGCTGTCCTTGTGAGGTCAAAGTAGCCTCCGTGCCTCCTAGGGCAGTGGCAAGCCCATGGCTGCTGGCTGTGCTTGTGAGGTCACAGCAGCCTCCGTGCCTCCTAGGCCAGGGGCAGGTTCATGGCTGCTGGCTGTGCTTATGAGGTCACAGCAGCCTGAGTGCCTCCTAGGCCAGTGTCAGGCTCCTAGCTGCTGGCTGTGCCTGTGAGGTCACAGAAGCCTCCGTGCTTCATAGGGTAGTGGCATGCTTCTGGCTGCTGGCTGTGCTTATGAGGTCGCAGCAGTCTGAGTGCCTCCGAGGCCAGTGGCAGGCTCCTGGCTGCTGGCTGTGTTTGTGAGGTCACAGCAACCTCAGTGCCTCATAGGTGAGGGGCAAGCGCCCCCTTCTGTTTGTGCTTTTGAGGTCACAGCAGCCTTAGTGCCTCCCAGGCCAGTGGGAGTCCCATGGCTGCTGGTTGTGCTTGTGAGGTCACAGCAGCCTCAGTGCCTCCTAGGCCAGTGCCAAGCCCATGGCTGCTGGCTGTGCTGGTGAGGTAACAGCAGCCTGAGTGGCTCCTAGGGCAGTGGCAGGCTCCTGGCTGCTGGCTGTGCTTGTGAGGTCACAGCAGCCTCAGTGCCTCGTAGGCCAGTGGCAGGCTCCTGGCTGCTGGCTGTGCTTGTGAGGTCACAGCAGCCTGAGTGCCTTCTACACCGGTAGCAGGCGCATGGCTGCTGGCTGTGCTTGTGAGGTCACAGCAGCCTCAGTGCTTCATAGGGCAGTGGCAGGCTCCTGCCTGCTGGCTGTGCTTGTCAGGTGACAGCAGCCTCCGTGCCTCCTAGGCCAGTGGCAGGCTCATGGCTGCTGGGTGTGCTTGTGAGGTCACAGGAACCTCAGGGCCTCATAGGTTAGGGGCAAGCGCCCCCTTCTGTTTGTGCTTGTCAGGTCCCAGCAGCCTCCGTGCCTCCTAGGCCAGTGGCATGCTCCTGGCTGCTGGCTGTGTTTGTGAGGTCATAGCAACCTCAGTGCCTCATAGGTTAGGGGCAAGCGCCGCCTTCTGTTTGTGCTTGTGAGGTCACAGCAGCCTGAGTGTCTGCTAGGCCAGGGTCATGATCCTGGCTGCTGCCTCTGCTTGTGAGGTCACAGCAGCCTGAGTGCCTCATAGGTTAGTCTACAGGGCCCCCTGCTGGCTGTTCTTGTGAGGTCACAGCAGCCTCAGTGCCTCCTAGGGCAGTGGCAGGCTCATGGCTGCTGGCTGTGCTTGTGAGGTCACAGCAGCCTCAGTGCCTCCTAGGCCAGTGGCAGGCTCATGGCTGCTGGCTGTGCTTGTGAGGTCACAGCAGCCTCAGTGCCTCCTAGGCCAGTAGCATGCTCATGGCTGCTGGCTGTGCTTGTGAGGTCACATCAGCCTGAGTGCCTCCTAGGGCAGTGGCAGGCTCCTGGCTGCTGGCTGTGCTTGTGAGGTCACAGTGTTGTCCAAAAAGCGGATTGTTTGCCCGGTGTGCAATAAGCCAATAATTACACACTCAGGAGAGACATTTGTTTATTTATTTCAGAGTTGCGCAAGCCTGGGTGCTCGGTGGTTTCCCAGAAATCAAGCACACCCCCCCCAACTTTTCAAGTAGCATTTATACACACAATTTGCCAGATTTACAACTTTCACTTTTACACTGATTGGTTAGTGATTTCTTCATTCCCTGGATCCCACCCCTGCTCCTCAAGGTCCTGGTCAATTAACACTGCCCCAGCTGGGTCAGTAGGTGTTATCTCCCAAGGCCCTGAGGAAGAAGACATAATCCAGAGCCCTTAATCAGCACTGTTTCAACAGTGAGAGGAAGCTTTGCTTCCCAAGGTCCTGGCGCCCAAACAGGCCTTATTTCTCAGCCTTGGCATCCTCCCTTTCGGAGAGTGGGGCACAGGAATGCAGACTGCTTGTAACTCCCTTATCTTTCCAGCCTGCACCAGCTCTGGGGCCCTTTCTTAACGAACTAGGAGCGCGGCCTAAGGCTTCAGCAAATTTAGCTACTCATGCTAAGCAAGTGTGTGGCTACTCATGCTAAGCAAATTCTATCTAAGATAGAAGTTATCCAAATCTACCTGCTTCAGACATTCTTTCTGAGCTTCTCAGGGTTGTCTTGTAACAATTCCCCCCTTTGAGACTTATATGATCATTTTCATATTAGTCTCACTCTTTTAAAATCTTTCCCATATTAATTTTGTAAAACGCTTAGAAATGCATTGAATCACTACATAAACGCATACAAAAACTACTAACACCATTCCCAAAATTGTTAAACATTTTTTAACCCATGAGCTCACAGCAGGGAACCAGGAAGTGTAGGGAACGGCGATCGGAAGATCTCGCGATGGCACGGAAAGAGGAAGGAAGAGGAAGGATATGACGTAGAGATAGCAGTATGCTTGTAGGTATATAAGCGAATGCATACGTACAATAAACGCCATTTGTAGCATCCTCATATTGGTGTCAGTGCTCATTGGCCCAGAGGCAGGGGGAGCCTCCGTGCCGTCTCAGGCGGACGGGAGATTGTCGCATCAGAAGGCGACAAGGAAGTCAACCATTTCCATGTTTCTTCAAATCCAAAAGAGGTATCCTCTTTCTGAACCCCATGTAAGATTTCAGTCTGCTTCCAGATTTCATTTAGATCAGTAGAAATTCTCCCGCTTTGATCCACATATACACAGCAACTAGTGTTTATTACTGTACATACTCCTCCCTGAGATGCCAATAACATCTCTAGAGCCATCCTGTTTTGGGTAGCTATTTTCGCAATTTCTGAAACCTCCTCTTGTAAAGCTGCAGTGGCATCAGAGGTTTTATTCCCTATTTTTTCAATAACTGCTGAAATATTTACTATTGCTTTTTCGAGTTCACTCACTCCCAGTTGTGGAAACAGCCACCTTACGAATGACTGCAACCTAGTAGGTCGATCTATTAAAGGATTATTGACCCTCTTTTGTCTCCTCATGTATGTTCTTAGCCAGGATTTTTGATACTTATTACTCAATTCTTTTCTTATAGTAACATTAGGGATTATTGCCCCTAAAGTACACGTCCCTGACCAATTAGGAGGTAGCACTTTTCGTGCCTTGTTTCCACACAACCAATACCATTCACTACCTTTTGGAACACGCCACCCATTTAGTTCCTTACTTGGCCACTTATAACCTATTCAGGTATCCGAGAGCAATCTTTATAACCTCCTACCTTAATGGCTCCAGTACAGTTGATCGGTTGCTTTCCATAAAGTATAGTTTTCTCCCACCATCTATTACTATTATTACATCTTTGGATACATTGATAATAATCTCCTGTCACACTCTGGACTTCCCATTCCTGTTCGGTTGTTTCATCATATTTCGTTTGATCACTATCATTTCTTATCTGTTTCATAAACTCCATAAAGGAAAAATTAAGAGGCACTCCAATTAGGGGGAAGCCCTTGTTGGAATGTTCAGGGAAGTGGGTACACACCCAGCAATCCCTCTGGTTAACTATCTTCATAGATTTCGTAATTACTTCCAAATGGAGATTGTGACCCCAAAATCCTTCCTGATTCCCTTTAATTGTTTGGCTCAGGCAACCTAGAAAAGCTAACCACCACATTTCTCCCCTGGTTATTAAGAAGAACATTATTTTTACACAGATACCGTAACAACAATATTAACCCTATTCCTAACAAACAGATTAAAGCAATTCTTCCCTGCGTACAATCAAAATTTAAAACCGATTCGCTTCCAATACAACTCATATATCTTTATATATTTTCAACTTTAAAGGTTGAACTTGCTCAGCTTTCCACGTCTCTCGAGGTACTGCTTTCACTCGGGTGTAGTGGATCCAGGAATCAATTCCCTGCAGTTTCACAGCAGTATTTGTTGTTAGCAGTACAAGATACGGTCCTCTCCACTTTTCTACCAATGGCTCATCCTTCCAGGTCCGAAGATACACTTGATCTCCCGGCTGGAATGAATGTACAGGTGAATCTAAAAGTACAGGAGATCTTAACTGGATGTACCTACGGAGAGAAGTAAGAACCTTTGCCATAGACAAGAGATAATCACTTAAAATTTGATCACCCTTAACGTGCATTTGAATTTCATTTCCAGTTAAATTTACAGTGTAAGGTTTACCATACAGAATCTCAAATGGACTAACTTTCTCCCTAACCCTTGCGGTTATTCTGGTTCTTAATAATGCCAGAGGTAAAACATCAGTCCATTTCATCTGAGTCTCCTGATACAATTTTCCTACCTGTCTCTTAATTGTTTGATTCATTCTTTCCACTTTTCCACTGGATTGTGGTCTCCAGGGGGTATGTAAGTCCCATTTAATTTGTAGTATTTTTGAGATTTGTTGTACTATTTCTGCTATAAAATGAGGTCCCCTATCTGAAGAAAACCCTTCTGGTACCCCAAATCTTGGTATAATTTCTTTTAATAACATTTTCCTTGAGAAATGTTGAGAAAAATCCTGGAGATTCCCTTGAGAAGATAGCAATCCTCTTTCTTTACAAATTGCGCCATGGGCATGTATAACCCCAAAGGCGTATTTTGAGTCTGTAAACACATTAGTCCATTTTCCCTCTGATAATTCCAGAGCCCGGGTTAAAGCAATCAGTTTTGCTTTCTGGGCGGATGTATTTGCTGGTAGCGATCTTGCTTCGATTTCTCCTTCCAAAGTGACAACAGCGTATCCAGCCCTTCTTTCTCCCTTTACTATAAAACTGCTCCCATCGGTAAATAATTCCCAGTCTGGATTCTGCAACGGAATATCTCTCAAATCTGGACGGCTGGAGTATACTCGCTCAATAGTTTGCAGACAGTCATGAGCCAACCTCCCCTCTTCATGAAGTGGTAATAAAGATGCCGGATTAAGGGTATTGGACACCTTCATGGTTACATCTTCTTGCTCAAGTATCACTGCCTGGTACTGCACCATCCTACTTGGGGATAACCAGTGATGCCCTTTTTGTTCTAAAACTGCTGCAGCAGCATGTGGCACATAAACAGTCACTTTTTGTCCCAATGTCAATTTTCGTGCCTCTTGTATTAACAGCACAGCAGCTGCAACTGCTCTGAGGCATCCTGGCCACCCTGTACTCACTTTATCCAGCTGTCTTGAAAAGTAAGCCACAGGTCTTTTCCAATTTCCTAAAGTCTGTACAAGCACTCCCAAAGCCTGGTGCCCTCTCTCATGTACATAAAGCTCAAATGGCTTTGTTAGGTTCGGAAGTCCTAATGCAGGGGCACTCATGAGAGCAAACTTGATTTCATCAAATCCTTTTCGGCATTCTGGAGTCCACTCCAGCAAGTCTCCCGGCCCCTTAACAGCTTCATATAAAGGCTTTGCCATTAATCCAAAATTAGGTATCCACAGGTGACACCACCCAGCCATTCCTAAAAATCCCCTAAGTTCTCTTTTTGATTCTGGGGGGGCGATCTGACAAATCGCTTCTTTCCTTTCGATTTCTAATTTTCTTTCCCCTGGGATATTTCAAATCCTAGATAGATTACGCTTTCCTTCATGATCTGTACTTTTTCCGAGACACCCTGTATCCCGCTGTTCCCCAAAAATTTAATAAACTGATGGTTGTTTCTCTACATTCTTCAATAGTGTCTGCCCCCAGTAAGATATCATCCACATACTGTAATAAGGTAGTGGTCTCTTTCTTACCTTGCCATAATTCTAATTCTTTTGCAAGTACATTACCAAAAATTGTAGGGCTGTTCTTGAATCCTTGAGGGAGTACTGTCCAGCACAACTGCATTTTGCGTTTCGTTGTAGGACTTTCCCACTCAAAGGCGAATAATTGTTGACTTTGTTCCTCCAAAGGGATACAGAAGAGAGCATCTTTTAAGTCCAATACTGTAAAATAGACATTGGAATCATTTATCGTTGTTAACAAAGTGTATGGATTGGGTACCACTGGGTGCACATCAGTCACTATCTGGTTAATAGCTCGCAAATCCTGTACTAGACGATATTCTTGTGAATATGGTTTTTTTACAGGCAGGATTGGAGTATTGTACTCGGATTGACATTCTCGCAACAGTCCATACTTTAAGAAATTATTAATCATAGGCTCCAGTCCAACATGGGCCTCTAACTTCATGGGATACTGTTTTCGCCTTACCGGTTTAGCTCCTTGTTTTAATTCCACCTTTACCGGTTCTGCACATCTGGCTCTTCCAGGTTTCTCCGTTGCCCACACAA
Organism: Dromaius novaehollandiae; assembly: GCF_036370855.1. Lineage (NCBI taxonomy): Eukaryota > Metazoa > Chordata > Aves > Casuariiformes > Dromaiidae > Dromaius > Dromaius novaehollandiae. Next base: position 1,157,579 of record NW_026991446.1, read on the forward strand.
AAGGGATTACTGCGTCCATTACTTCAGAGGGAATTTCGCTTGGTCCATCCTCCACCTGTTCGGAATCCAGTGCTTTCTGCAACATATATGCTTGTGCCTTCCAGGCGTTACTTTGTGGAATGTGCACCTTAACTTTGTTTTGATCAAAGGTTATCTGTGCCCCCAGTTTATTCAGTAAATCCCTCCCCATTAGGGGTAATGGGCATTCTGGCATGTATAAGAATTCATGTGTTAACACCTTATTTCCTATTTCACATTTAATTGGTTGACAGAAAGGTTTGACCTCTCGCTTTCCTGTGGCCCCAATTACTGGCATAGAGAATTTACTCATTGGTCCCTTACAGCTATTTAGTACTGAATATGCTGCTCCAGTGTCTACTAAAAATTTAACTGTTTCGTTCCCCAGCTTTACTGAAACCAGGGGTTCGGCTGGGGAATCCAATTCCTCAACCCCCGGTCCCCATCAGTCTGAATCCTCTGTCCCAATCATGAGCAAATCTGCCTCTGGAACAGATGCAGACTGAGGTTTCCAATGATCTGTTTGTCTCTTCGGGCACTCATTTTTCCAGTGCCCCTCCCCCCTGCAAATTGCACACTGATCTCTCCTTAGCGGAATTCTATTTCCCAAATTCCCTCCTACTCTATGCCCTCTTCCACGTCCTTGTCCTTTTGGAAAACCCCTTCCCTGAGAGGGAGTTTGTGCCCGGGCAAATGCAGCTGCCAAGACTGCAGCATTTTGCCTCTTATCTTTCAGTTTCTCCTTTTGTTTTTCCTTTCTCTCTACTTCTTCCCTGTTATTGTACACCTTATCTGCAATTTCTATTAATTGCGATATTGACATCCCCGACATACCATCTACTTTCTGAAGCTTTCTCCTTATATCTGGTGTTGATTGTCCTACAAATAATGTAGTAAAAGTCATTTTATTTGCTTCGTCCTCGGGATCCAAGTCTGTCCATTTTCGGGCAGTTTCACATAACCGCTCGTAAAATGCAGAGGGATGCTCATTCATACCCTGTGCGACTTGATATAGTTTTGCAATATTTTTGGGCCTAGGTACTCCATGCTTTACCTCATATAATATTAACTGTTGGCACTGTTTAGTCATTAACCTGCCTGCCCCTGTGTTTTGATCCCAACCCGGTTCCCGGGCCGGCATAAAACGGTCTGGTCTGTCTCTGGCATTTTGTCTTTCATTCTCCTCTTGAGCTTTGTCTAATACCATTCTTTTCTCCTCAGGTGAAAGCAAAGTATTTAAAAGCACCTGTAAATCCTGCCAATCTGGATTATGATTCTCAATTATCATTTTAAAGGATTGATACATCTTTTCTGGATTTTCTCAGTACGACCCTGCAGACTCCTTCCAATTCATTAAATCTGTAGTTGAAAAAGGGACCTTCACATACACAGGCATCCCGTCTGGTCCGACTGCTTGACGCAGCGGGGCCTGAGTCGCGGGATGTTGAGCCCGAGTAGCCCGAGTTCTGCCTGCAATCGGGCTACATGCCTCACTTCCCTTCTTTCTGCTATCGACACTATCTTGATCTCTTTCCGGAGAGACCAGTAATTGTACATCCTCTTCCTCATCACCCACTTTTAAACATCTTTTCCCAATGCTACAAGCAGAGCAAAACCGAGGCATTTTCTCTTTGTTTCCCATCATCATTAACACATTTGAATCAGAGATCAACAACTTACATTTTTTTCTAGTTTCATGATCATTTCTCAGAGAGAAGAACAAATCTACATATGGGACCTCATCCCATTTGTTCTGTCTTCTGCAAAACAACAGAAGTTGCAAGATTGTATTATAGTTTAGCGTTCCAATTTCTGGCCATTTTTCCTCATCCTCCAGTTTATACATTGGCCACCACTGAGTACAGTATTCCTTTAATTTTCTCCTTGTTAAAGGATTCCCACCAAACTTTCTCCAATGTTTCAGGATGCATCCTAAAGGAGAACAGGGGGATACCCCCACAGATTGTCCTGTTCCCATATTATTACCCTTAAAAGAACGTTCTTACCAATTACGCTTTCGTACACTCCAGTCGTCACTGTCCAAACGTGTACAAAGCTTACCTTTGGTTACCACAACCAATTACCCTTACATCATACCCTTTATGCAATGTCTCTTAATAATTACTGCATTGCACCTTTGAGTCGCTTACCTGTTCCGACCAGGGAGGGTGCTCACGGAGTCCCCGAACAAAACGGTCGGTGCGCGCTGGAGTCCGATGAGCAGTGTCTCCCCGCTGGAACTGGCAAGACGATCCGGGCAAGGCTTTACAGCGAGAGTCCCACCTGGGTCGCCAGAAAACTGTTGTCCGAAAAGCGGATTCGTTGCCTGGTGTGCAATAAGCCAATAATTACACACTCAGGAGAGACATTTGCTTATTTATTTCAGAGTTGCGCAAGCCTGGGTGCTCGGTGGTTTCCCACAAATCAAGCACACACCCCCCAACTTTTCAAGTAGCATTTATACACACAAATTGCCAGATTTAGCTACTCATGCTAAGCAAGTGTGCGGCTACTCATGCTAAGCAAATTCTATCTAAGGTAGAAGTTAACCAAATCTACCTGCTTCAAACATTCTTTCTGAGCTTCTCAGGGTTGTCTTGTAACAACAGCAGCCTCAGTGCCTCCTAGGCCAGTGACAGGCTCATGGCTGCTGGCTTAGCTTTTCAGGTCACAGCACCCTAAGAGTCTGACAGGCCAGTGGCAGGCTCCTGGATGATGGCTGTGCTTGGGACGTCACATCAGCCTGAGTGCCTCCTAGGCCAGTGGCATGCTCCTGGCTGCTCTCTGTGCTTGTGAGGTCACAGCAGCCTCAGTGCCTCCGAGGCCAGTGGCAGGCTCCTGGCTGCTGGCTGTGCTTGTGAGGTCACAGCAGCGTCCGTGCCTCATAGGCCAGTGTCAGGCTCATGGCTGCTGGCTGTGCTTGTGAGGTCACAGCAGCCTCAGTGCCTCCTAGGCCAGTGGCAGGCCCCCGACTGCTGGCTGTGCTGGTGAGGTCACAGCAGCCTCAGTGCCTCCTAGGCCAGTCGCAGGCTGCTGGCTGCTGGCTGTGCTTGTGAGGTCACAGCATCCTCAGTGCCTCATAGGTTAGTGGCAGAATCCTGGCTACTGGCTGTGCTTGTGAGGTAACAGCAGCCTAAGTGCCTCGTAGGCCAGTGGCAGGCTCCTGGCTGCTGGCTGTGCTTGTGAGGTCACAGCAGCCTCCATGCCTCCTAGGCCAGTGTCAGGCTCATGACTGCTGGCTTAACTTGTCAGGTCTCAGCACCCTAAGTGTCCGACAGGCCAGTGGCAGGCTCCTGGCTGCTGGCTGTGCTTGTGAGGTCACAGCAGCCTCTGTTCCCTATAGGCCAGTGGCAGGCCCATAGCTGCTGCCTGTGCTTGTCAGGTTACAACACTCCTAGAGCCTGATAGGCCAGCAGCAGGCCCCTGGCTGCTGACTGTGCTTGTGAGGTCACAGCAGCCTCAGTGCCTCATAGGCCAGTGGCAGGCTCCTGGCTGCTGCCTGTCCTTGTGAGGTCACAGCAGCCTCAGTGCTTCACAGGCCAGTGGCAGGCCCATAGCTGCTGGCTGGGCTTCTGAGGTCACAGCAGCCTCCATGCCCTTGAGGGCAGTGGCAGGCCCCTGACTGTTTACTGTGCTTCTGAGTTGACAGCAGCGTCAGCGCCTCATCGGGCAGTGGGAGGCTAATTGCTGCTGGCTGTGCTTGTGAGGTCACAGCAGCCTCAGTGCCTGATAGGCCCGTGGGAGGCCAATGGCTGCTTGTTGTGCTTCTGAGGTCACAGTAGCCTCAGTGCCTCATAGGCCAGTGGCAGGCCCATAGCTGCTGGGTGTGCTTGTGAGGTAACTGTAGCCTCCGTTCCCTATAAGCCAGTGGCAGGCCCTTGGCTCCTGGGCGTGCTTGCCAGGTGACAGCAGTCCTATTGCCTGATAGGCCTGTGGCAGGCCCTTGGCTGCTGGCTGTGCTTGTGAGGTCACAGTAGCCTCAGTGCTTCACAGGCCCTTGGGAGGCCAATGGCTGCTTGGTGTGCTTGTGAGCTCACAGCAGTCCTATTGCCTGATAGGCTAGTGGCAGGCCCTTGCCTGCTGTTTGTTCTTGTAAGGTCACAGCAGTCCTATTTCCTGATAGGCCCGTGGCAGGCGCATAGCTGCTGGCTGCCTTTTGAGGTCACATTTGTCTCTGTACCTTATAGGGCAGTGGGAGGCCCCTGGCTACTCACTGTGCTTTTGAGGTCGCTTCAGCCTCCTTTTCCTGTAGACCAGAGGGAGGCCAATGGCTGCTTGGTGTGCTGGTGAGGTCAGAGGAGCCTCCGTGCCTGTTTGGACAGTGGCAGGCCAATGGCTGCTGGCTGTGCTTGTGAGGTCACATCAGCCTCTGTTCCCTATAGGCCAGTGGCAGGCCCATAGCTGCTGGCTGTGCTTGTCAGGTGACAACACTCCTAGAGCCTCATAGGTCAGTGGCAGGCCAATAGCTGCTGCCTGTGCTTGTGAGGTCACAGCAGCCTCCTTTTCCTATAGGCCAGTGGCAGGCCCATAGCTGCTGGCTGTGCTTGTGAGGACACAGCAGCCTCCGTGCCTCATAGGCCAGTGGCAGGCCCCTGGCTCCTGGCTGTGCTTGTAAGGTCACAGCAGCCACAGTGCCTGATTGGCCCGTGGGAGGCCAATGGCTGCTTGGTGTGCTTTTGAGGTCACAGCAGCCTCAGTGCCCTATAGGGCAGTGGCAGGCCCATAGCTGCTGGCTGGGCTTCTGAGGTCAGAGAAGCCTCAGTGCCCTATAGGGCAGTGGCTGGCCCCTGACTCTTTACTGTGCTTCTGAGTTGACAGCAGCGTCAGCGCCTCATCGGGCAGTGGGAGGCCAATGGCTGCTTGATGTGCTTGTGAGGTCACAGCAGCCTCCTTTTCCTATAGGCCAGTGGCAGGCCCATAGCTGCTGGCTGTGCTTGTGAGGTCACAGCAGTCCTAGTGCCTGATAGGCCTGTGGCAGGCCCTTGGCTGCTGGCTGTGCTTGTGAGGTCACAGCAGCCTCCGTGCCTGATAGGCCCGTGGGAGGCCAATGGCTGCTGGCTGTGCTTTTGAGGTCACAGCAGCCACAGTGCCTGATTGGCCCGTGGGAGGCCAATGGCTGCTTGGTGTGCTTTTGAGGTCACAGCAGCCTGCGTGCCTCATAGGCCAGTGGAGGCCCGTAGCTGCTGTTTGTTCTTGTAAGGTCACAGCAGTCCTATTTCCTGAGAGGCCCGTGGCAGGCCTCTGTCTGCTGGCTGCCTTTTGAGGTCACCATTGTCTCTGTACCTTATAGGGCAGTGGCAGGCCCCTGACTGTTTACTGTGCTTCTGAGTTGACAGCAGCGTCAGCGCCTCATCGGGCAGTGGGAGGCCAATGGCTGCTGGCTGTGCTTGTGAGGTCACAGCAGCCTCCTTTTCCTATAGGCCAGTGGCAGGCCCATAGCTGCTGGCTGTGCTTGTGAGGTCACAGCAGTCCTAGTGCCTGATAGGCCTGTGGCAGGCCCTTGGCTGCTGGCTGTGCTTGTGAGGTCACAGCAGCCTCAGTGCCTGATTGGCCCGTGGGAGCGCAATGGCTGCTGGCTGTGCTTTTGAGGTCACAGCAGCCTGCGTGCCTCATAGGCCAGTGGCAGGCCCGTAGCTGCTGGCTGTGCTTGTAAGGTCACAGTAGTCCTATTTCCTGATAGGCCCGTGGCAGGCATCTGTCTGCTGGCTGCCTTTTGAGGTCACAATTGTCTCTGTACCTTATAGGGCAATGGCAGGCCTCTGGCTCCTTGCTGTGCTTGTGAGGTCACAGCAGCCTCAGTGCCTCATAGGGCAGCGGCAGGCCAATGGCTGCTTGGTGTGCTGGTGAGGTCAAAGCAGCCTGAGTGCCTGTTTGGACAGTGGAAGGCCAATGGCTACTGGCTGTGCTTGTGAGGTCACAGCAGCCTCTGTTCCCTATAGGCCAGTGGCAGGCCCATAGCTGCTGGCTGTGCTGGTCAGGTTACAACACTCCTAGATCCTGATAGGCCAGTAGCAGGCCCCTGTCTGCTGACTGTGCTTTTGAGGTCACAGCAGCCTCCGTGCCTCATTGGCCAGTGGCAGGCCCGTAGCTGCTGGCTGTGCTTGTCAGGTCACAGCAGTCCTATTTCCTGATAGGCCAGCAGCAGGCCCCTGGCTGCTGACTGTGCTTGTGAGGTCACAGCAGCCTCAGTGCCTCATAGGCCAGTGGCAGACCCACAGCTGCTGCCTGTGCTTGTGAGGTCACAGCAGCCTCAGTGCTTCACAGGCCAGTGGCAGGCCCCTTGCTGCTGCCTGTGCTTGTGAGGTTACAGAAGCCTCAGTGCCTGATAGGCCAGTTTGAGGCCAATGACTGCTGGGTGGGCTTGTGAGGTCAGAGAAGCCTCAGTGCCCTATAGGGCAGTGGCAGGCCCATAGCTGCTGGCTGGGCTTTTGAGGTCACAGCAGCCTCCATGCCCTTGAGGGCAGTGGCAGGCCCCTGACTCTTTACTGCGCTTCTGAGTTGACAGCAGCGTCAGCGTCTCATCGGGCAGTGGGAGGCCAATGGCTGCTTGGTGTGCTGGTGAGGTCAAAGCAGCCTGAGTGCCTGTTTGGACAGTGGAAGGCCAATGGCTACTGGCTGTGCTTGTGAGGTCACAGCAGCCTCCTTTTCCTATAGGCCAGTGGCAGGCCCATAGCTGCTGGCTGTGCTTGTGAGGTCACAGCAGTCCTAGTGCCTGATAGGCTAGTGGCAGGCCCTTGGCTGCTGGCTGCCTTTTGAGGTCACATTTGTCTCTGTACCTTATAGGGCAGTGGGAGGCCCCTGGCTCCTCGCTGTGCTTGTGAGGTCACATCAGCCTCCTTTTCCTGTAGGCCAGAGGGAGGCCAATGGCTGCTTGGTGTGCTGGTGAGGTCAAAGCAGCCTGAGTGCCTGTTTGGACAGTGGCAGGCTTATGGCTGCTGACTGTGCTTGTGAGGTCACAGCAGCCTCTGATCCCTATAGGCCAGTGGCAGGCCCATAGCTGCTGGCTGTGCTTGTGACATTACAGCAGCCTCAGAGCCTCCTAGGCCAGTGGCAGGTTCATGGCTGCTAGCTGTGCTTGTGAGGTCACAGCAGCCTCAGTGCCTCCGAAGCCAGTGGCAGGCTCCTAGCTGCTGGCTGTGCTTGTGAGGTCACAGCAGCCTGTGTGCCTGACAGGCCAGTGGCAGGCTCCTGGCTGATGGCTGTGCTTGTGACATCACAGCAGCCTGACTGCCTGACAGGCCAGTGGCAGGCTCCTGGCTGCTGGCTGTGCTTGTGAAGTCACAGCAGCCTGAGTGCCTCCTAGGCCAGTAGCAGGCTCATGGCTGCTGGCTGTGCTTGTGAGGTCACAGCAGCCTCAGTTCCTCCAAGGCCAGTGGCAGGCTCCTGGCTGCTGGCTGTGCTTGTGACATCACTGCAGCCTCAGAGCCTGACAGGCCAGTGGCAGGCTCATGGCTGCTGGCTGTGCTTGTGAGGTCACAGCAGCCTCAGTGCCTCCTAGGCCAGTGGCAAGCCCATGACTGCTGGATGTGCTTGTGACATCACAGCAGCCTCAGTGCCACCGAGGCCAGTGGCAGGCTCGTGGCTGCTGGCTGTGATTGTGAGGTCACAGCAGCCTCAGTGCCTCCTAGGCCAGTGGCAGGCTAATGGCTGCTGGCTGTGCTTGTGAGGTAATAGCACCCTGAGAACCTGACAGGCCAGTAGCAGGCTCATGGCTGCTGGCTGTGTTTGTGAGGTAATAGCACCCTGAGAACCTGACAGGCCAGTAGCAGGCTCATGGCTGCTGGCTGTGCTTGTGAGGTCACAGCACCCTCAGTGCCTCCTAGGTTAGTGGCAGGATCCTGGCTGCTGGCTGTGCTTGTGAGGTCACAGCAGCCTCAGTGCCTGACAGCCCAGTGGCAGGCTCCTGGCTGCTGGCTGTGCTTGTGAGGTCACAGCAGCCTCTGATCCCTATAGGCCAGTGGCAGGCCCATAGCTGCTGGCTGTGCTTGTGACATTACAGCAGCCTCAGAGCCTCCTAGGCCAGTGGCAGGTTCATGGCTGCTAGCTGTGCTTGTGAGGTCACAGCAGCCTCAGTGCCTCCGAAGCCAGTGGCAGGCTCCTAGCTGCTGGCTGTGCTTGTGAAGTCACAGCAGCCTGAGTGCCTCCTAGGCCAGTAGCAGGCTCATGGCTGCTGGCTGTGCTTGTGAGGTCACAGCACCCTGAGTGCATCTGAGGCCAGTGGCAGGCTCCTGGCTGCTGGCTGTGCTTGTGACATCACAGCAGCCTCAGAGCCTGACAGGCCAGTGGCAGTCTCATGGCTGCTGGCTGTGCTTGTGAGGTCACAGCAGCCTCAGTGCCTCCTAGGCCAGTGGCAAGCCCATGACTGCTGGATGTGCTTGTGACATCACAGCAGCCTCAGTGCCACCGAGGCCAGTGGCAGGCTCGTGGCTGCTGGCTGTGATTGTGAGGTCACAGCAGCCTCAGTGCCTCCTAGGCCAGTGGCAGGCTAATGGCTAATGGCTGTGCTTGTGAGGTAATAGCACCCTGAGAACCTGACAGGCCAGTGGCAGGCTCATGGCTGCTGGCTGTGCTTGTGAGGTCACAGCAGCCTCAGTGCCTCTCAGGCCAGTGGCAAGCTCGTGGCTGCTGGCTGTGCTTGTGAGGTCACAGCAGCCTTAGTGCATCTGAGGCCAGTGCCAGGCTCATGGCTGCTGGCTGTGCTTGTGACGTCACAGCAGCGTCAGTGCCTCCTAGGGCAGTGGCAGGCTCCTGGCTGCTTGCTGGGCTTTTGACATTACAGCAGCCTCAGTGCCTCCTAGGCCAGTGACAGCTTCATGGCTGATGGCTCTGCTTGTGAGGTCACAGTAGCCTGAGTGCCCCTGAGGCCAGTGGCAGGCTCATGACTGCTGGCTGTCCTTGCGAGGTAGCAGCAACCTCAGTGCCTCATAGGTTAGTGGTAGGCTCCTGGCTGCTGCCTGTGCTTATGACGTCACAGCAGCGTCAGTGCCTCGTAGGCCAGTAGCAGGCTGCTGGCTGCTGGCTGTGCTTGTGACATCACAGCAGCCTCAGTGCATCCTGGGCCAGTGGCAGGCCCCTGGCTGCTGGCTGTGCTTGTGACGTCACAGCAGCCTCAGTGCCTGACAGCCCAGTGGCAGGCTCCTGGCTGCTGGCTGTGCTTGTGAGGTCACAGCAACCTGAGTGCCTCCTAGGCCAGTAGCAGGCTCATGGCTGCTGGCTGTGCTTGTGATGTCACAGCAGCCTCAGTGCATCCTAGGCCAGTGGCAGGCTCATTGCTGCTAGCTGTGCTTGTGAGGTCACAGCAACCTCAGTGCCTCCTTGGCCAGTGGCAGGCTCCTGGCTGCTGGCTGTGTTTGTGAGGTCACAGCAGCCTGAGTGCCTCCTACGCCTGTGGCAGGCTCATGGCTGAAGACTGTGCTTGTGACATCACAGCAGCCTTAGTGCATCTGAGGCCAGTGGCAGGCTGATGGCTGCTGCCTGTGCTTGTGACGTCACATCAGCCTCAGTGCCTCCTAGGTGAGTGGCAGGATCCTGGCTGCTGGCTGTGCTTGTGAGGTCACAGCAACCTCAGTGCATACTAGGCCAGTGGCAGGCTCATGGCTGCTGGCTGTGCTTGTGAGTTCACAGCAGCGTCAGTGCCTCTGAGGCCAGTGGCAGGCTGATGGCTGCAGGATGTGATTGTGAGGTCACAGCAGCCTGAGTGCCTCCTAGACCAGTGGCAGGCTCCTGGCTGCTGGCTGTGCTTGTGACGTCACATCAGCTTGAGTCCCTCTGAGGCCAGTGTCAGGCTCATGGCTGCTGGCTGCGCTTCTGAGGTCACAGCAACCTCAGGGCCTCATAGGTTAGTGTCCAGCGCCCCCTGCTGGCTGGGCTTGTGAGGTCACAGCAGCCTCAGTGCATCCTAGGCCAGTGGCAGGCTCCTGGCTGCTGGCTGTGCTTGTGAGGTCACAGCAGCCTCAGTGCCTCGTAGGCCAGTGGCAGGCTCATGGCTGCAGGATGTGATTGTGAGGTCACAGCAGCCTCCGTGCCTCCTAGACCAGTGTCAGGCTCATGGCTGCTGCCTGTGCTTGTGAGGTCAAAGCAGCCTCAGTGCCTCCTAGGCCAGTGGCAGGCTCATGGCTGCTGGCTATGCTTCTGACATCACAGTAGCCTCAGTGCCACCGAGGCCAGTGGCAGGCTCCTGGCTGCTGCCTGTCCTTGTGAGGTCACAGCAGCCTGAGTTCCTCATAGGTTAGTCTACATGGCCTCCTGCTGGCTGTGCTTTTGAGGTGACAGCAGCCTGAGTGCCTGACAGGCCAGTGGCAGGCTGCTGGCTGCTGGCTGTGCTTGTGAGGTCACAGCAGCCTCAGTGCCTCCTAGGCTAGTGGCAGGCTCATGGCTGCTGGCTGTGCTTGTGACGTCACAGCAGCGTCAGTGCCTCCTAGGCCTGTGGCAGGCTCATGGTTGCTGGCTGTGCTTGTGACATCACAGCAGCCTGAGTGCCACTGAGGCCAGTGGCAGGCTCCTGGCTGCTTGCTGGGCTTGTGACATTACAGCAGCCTCCATGCCCCTGAGGCGAGTGACAGGTTCATGGCTGATGGCTGTGCTTGTGAGGTCACAGCAGCCTCAGTGCCTCCGAGGCCAGTGTCAGGCTCCTAGCTGCTGGCTGTGCTTGTGAGGTCACAGCAGCCTCAGTTCCTCCAAGGCCAGTGGCAGGCTCCTGGCTGCTGGCTGGGCTTGTGAGGTCACAGAAGCCTGAGGGCCTGACAGGCTAGTAGCAGGCTGCTGGCTGCTGGCTGTCCTTGTGAGGTCCCAGGAACCTCAGTGCTTCCGAGGCCAGTGTCAGGCTCCTAGCTGCTGGCTGTGCTTGTGAGGTCACAGCAGCCTCAGTTCCTCCAAGGCCAGTGGCAGGCTCCTGGCTGCTGGCTGGGCTTGTGAGGTCACAGCAGCCTCAGTGCCTCCTATGACAGTAGCAGGCTCATGGCTGCTGGCTGTGTTTGTGAGCTCACAGCAGCGTCAGTGCCTCCTAGGCCAGTAGCAGGCTCATGGCTGCTGGCTGTGCTTGTGAGGTCACAGCAGCCTGAGTGCCTCTGAGGCCAATGGCAGGCTCCTGGCTTTTTGCTGGGCTTGTGACATTACAGCAGCCTCAGTGCCACCTAGGCCAGTGGCAGGTTCATGGCTGCTAGCTGTGCTTGTGAGGTCACAGCAGCCTGAGTGCCTCCGAGGCCTGTGGCAGGCTTATGGCTGAAGGCTGTGCTTCTGAGGTCACAGCAGCCTCAGTGCCTCCTAGGCCAGTGGCAGGCTCATGGCTGCTGCCTGTGCTTGTGAGGTCTCAGCAACCTCAGTTCCTCATAGGGTAGTGGCAGGCTCCTGCCTGCTACCTGTGCTTGTGAGGTCACAGAGAGGCTCAGTGCCTCATAGGTTAGTCTACAGCGCCCCCTGCTGGCTGTGCTTGTGAAGTCACAGCAGCCTGAGTGCCTGACAGGCCAGTGGCAGGCTCCTGGCTGCTGGCTGTGCTTGTGAGGTCACAGCAGCCTCAGTTCCTCATAGGTTAGTGGCAGGCTCCTGGCTGCTAGCTGTTCTTGTGAGGTCACAGAAGCCTGAGGGGCTGACAAGCTAGTGGCAGGCTGCTGGCTGCTGGCTGTGCTTGTGACATCACAGCAGCCTCACTACCACCGAGGCTAGTGGCAGGCTCCTGGCTGCTGGTTGTGCTTGTGATATCACAGCAGCCTCAGTGCCACCGAGGCCAGTGGCAGGTTCATGGGTACTAGCTGTGCTTCTGAGGTCACAGCAGCCTACGTGCCTCCTAGGCCAGTGGCAGGCTGCTGACTGCTGGCTGTGTTTGTGAGGTCACAGCAGCCTCAGTGCCTCCTAGGCCAGTGGCAGGTTCATGGCTGCTAGCTGTGCTTGTGAGGTCACAGCAGCATCAGTGCCTGCTAGGCCAATGGCAGGCTAATTGCTGCTGGCTGTGTTTGCGACGTCACAGCAGCCTCAGTGCCTCCTAGGCCAGTGGCAGGCTAATGGCTAATGGCTGTGCTTGTGAGGTCACAGCAGCCTCAATGCCTCCTAAGGCCAGTGGCAGGTTCATGGCTGCTGGCTGTGCTTGGGAGGTCACAGCAGCCTCAGGGCCTCATAGGTTAGTTTCCATCTCCCCCTGCTGGCTGTGCGTGTGAGGTTACAGCAGCCTGAGTGCATCTGAGGCCAGTGGCAGGCTCATGGCTGATGGCTGAGCTCGTCAGCTCGCAGCACCCTGAGAACCTGACCAGCCAGTGTGAGGCTCCTGGCTGCTGCCTGTGCTTGTGAGGTCACAGCAGCCTCAGTGATTCATAGGTTAGTGGCAGGATCCTGGCTGCTGGCTGTGCTTGTGAGGTCACAGCAGCCTCAGTGCCTCCGAGGACAGTGGCAGGCTCCTGGCTGCTGGCTGTGCTTGTGACGTCACAGCAGTGTCCATGCCTCGTAGGCCAGTAGTAGGCTGATGGCTGCAGGATGTGATTGAGAGGTCACAGCAGCCTTAGTGCCTCCTAGGCCAGTGGCAGGCTCCTGGCTGCTGCCTGTCCTTGTGAGGTCACAGCAGCCTGAGTTCCTCATTGGTTAGTGGCAGGCTCCTGGCTGCTAGCTGTGCTTGTGAGGTCACAGAAGCCTGAGGGCCTGACAGGCTAGTGGCAGGCTCATGGCTGCTGGCTGTGCTTGTGAGGTCACAGCAGCCTGAGTGCCTTCTACGCCGGTAGCAGGCTCATGGCTGCTGGCTGTGCTTGTGAGGTCACAGCAGCCTCAGTTCCTCCAAGGCCAGTGGCAGGCTCCTGGCTGCTGCCTGTCCTTGTGAGGTCACAGCAGCCTGAGTTCCTCATTGGTTAGTGGCAGGCTCCTGGCTGCTAGCTGTGCTTGTGAGGTCACAGAAGCCTGAGGGCCTGACAGGCTAGTGGCAGGCTGCTGGCTGCTGGCTGTGCTTGTGAGGTCACAGCAGCCTGAGTGCCTTCTACGCCGGTAGCAGGCTCATGGCTGCTGGCTGTGCTTGTGATGTCACAGCAGCCTCAGTGCATCCTAGGCCTGTGGCAGGCTTATGGCTGAAGGCTGTGCTTCTGAGGTCACAGCAGCCTCAGTGCATCTGAGGGCAGTGGCAGGCTCATGGTTGCTGGCTGTGCTTGTGAGGTCACAGCAACCTCAGTCCCTCATAGGGTAGTGGCAGGCTCCTGGCTGCTAGCTGTGCTTGTGAGGTCACAGAGAGCCTCAGTGCCTCCTAGGCCAGTGGCAGGTTCATGGCTGCTAGCTGTGCTTCTGAGGTCACAGCAGCCAGAGTGCCTCCTAGGCCTGTGGCAGGCTCATGGCTGCTGGCTGTGCTTGTGATGTCACAGCAGCCTGAGTGCCTCATAGGTTAGTCTACATGGCCTCCTCCTGGCTGTGCTTCTGAGGTGACAGCAGACTGAGTGCCTGACAGGCCAGTGGCAGGCTGCTGGCTGAAGGCTATGCTTGTGAGGTCACAGCTGCCATAGAGCATCTGAGGCCAGTGGCAGGTTAATGGCTGCTAGCTGTGCTTGTGAGGTCACAGCAGCCTGAGTGCCTGAAAGGCCAGCGGCAGGCTGCTGGCTGCTGGCTGTGCTTGTGAGGTCACAGCAGTCTGAGTGCCTCCTAGGCTAGTGGCAGGCTCATTACTGCTGGCTGTGCTTGTGACATCACAGCAGCCTGAGTGCCTGATAGCATAGTCTACAGGGGCCCCTGCTGGCTGTGCTTGTGAGGTCACATCAGCCTGAGTGCCTGACAGGCCAGTGTCAGGCTCATGGGTGCTGGCTGCGCTTCTGAGGTCACAGCAGCCTTTGGGCCTCATAGGTTAGTGTCCAGCGCCCCCTGCTGGCTGTGTTTGTGGCATCACAGCAGCCTCAGTGCCTCCTATGCCAGTGGCAGGCTCAAGGCTGCTGGCTGTGCTTGTGACATCACAGCAGCCTCACTACCACCGAGGCTAGTGGCAGGTTCATGGCTACTAGCTGTGCTTCTGAGGTCACAGCAGCCTGAGTGCCTCTGAGGCCAGTGGCAGGCTCATGGCTGCTGGCTGTGCTTGTGAGGTCACAGTAGCCTGAGTGCCTCCGAGGCCAGTGGCAGGCTAATGGTTGTTGGCTGTGCTTGTGAAGTCACAGCAGCCTTAGTGCATCTGAGGCCAGTGGCAGGCTCCTGGCTGCTGGCTGTGCTTGTGATGTCACAGCAGCATCAGTGCCTCATAGGTTAGTCTACATGGCCTCCTGCTGGCTGTGCTTTTGAGGTGACAGCAGCCTGAGTGCCTGACAGGCCAGTGGCAGGCTGCTGGCTGCTGGCTGTGCTTGTGAGGTCACAGCAGCCTCAGTGCCTCCTAGGCTAGTGGCAGGCTCATGGCTGCTGGCTGTGCTTGTGACGTCACAGCAGCGTCAGTGCCTCCTTGGCCAGTGGCAGGCTCCTGGCTGCTGGCTGTGCTTGTGACATCACAGCAGCCTCAGTGCCACCGAGGCCAGTGGCAGGCTCCTGGCTGCTTGCTGTGCTTGTGACATTACAGCAGCCTGAGTGCCTCCTAGGCCAGTGGCAGGTTCATGGCTCCTAGCTGTGCTTGTCAGGACACAGCAGCCTGAGTGCCTCTGAGGCCAGTGCCAGGTTCATGGCTGCTGGCTGTGCTTGTGATGTCACAGCACCCTCAGGGCCTCATAGGTTAGTGTCCAGCGCACCCTGCTGGCTGTGCTTGTGACATCACAGCAGCCTCAGTTCCTCATAGGTTAGTGGCAGGCTCCTGGCTGCTAGCTGTTCTTGTGAGGTCACAGAAGCCTGAGTGCCTCCTAGGCCAATGGCAGGCTCATTGCTGCTGGCTGTGCTTGTGAGGTCACAGTAGCCTCAGTGCCTCCTAGGCCTGTGGCAGGCTAATGGCTGCTGGCTGTGCTGGTGAGGTCACAGCAGCCTCAGTGCATCTGAGGCCAGTGGCAGGCTCATGGCTGCTGGCTGTGCTTGTGATGTCACAGCAGCCTCAGTGCTGCATAGGTTATTGTCCAGCGCCCCCTGCTGGCTGTGCTTGTGAGGTCACAGCAGCCTGAGTGCCTCCTAGGCCAGTGGCAGGCTCATGGCTGCTGGCTGTGCTTGTGAGGTCACAGCAGCCTGAGTGCATCTGAGGCCAGTGACAGGCTCATGGCTGATGGCTGAGCTCGTCAGCTTGCAGCACCCTGAGAACCTGACAGGCCAGTGGCAGGCTCATGGCTGCTGGCTGTGCTTGCAAGGTCACAGCAACCTCAGTGATTCCTAGGTTAGTGGCTGGCTCCTGGCTGCTGGCTGTGCTTGTGACATTACAGCAGCCTGAGTGCCTCCTAGACCAGTGGCAGGCTCCTGGCTGCTGGCTGTGCTTGTGACGTCACATCAGCTTGAGTCCCTCTGAGGCCAGTGTCAGGCTCATGGCTGCTGGCTGCGCTTGTGAGGTCACAGCAACCTCAGTGCATACTAGGCCAGTGGCAGGCTCATGGCTGCTGGCTGTGCTTGTGAGTTCACAGCAGCGTCAGTGCCTCTGAGGCCAGTGGCAGGCTGATGGCTGCAGGATGTGATTGTGAGGTCACAGCAGCCTGAGTGCCTCCTAGACCAGTGGCAGGCTCCTGGCTGCTGGCTGTGCTTGTGACGTCACATCAGCTTGAGTCCCTCTGAGGCCAGTGTCAGGCTCATGGCTGCTGGCTGCGCTTCTGAGGTCACAGCAACCTCAGGGCCTCATAGGTTAGTGTCCAGCGCCCCCTGCTGGCTGGGCTTGTGAGGTCACAGCAGCCTCAGTGCATCCTAGGCCAGTGGCAGGCTCCTGGCTGCTGGCTGTGCTTGTGAGGTCACAGCAGCCTCAGTGCCTCGTAGGCCAGTGGCAGGCTCATGGCTGCAGGATGTGATTGTGAGGTCACAGCAGCCTCCGTGCCTCCTAGACCAGTGTCAGGCTCATGGCTGCTGCCTGTGCTTGTGAGGTCAAAGCAGCCTCAGTGCCTCCTAGGCCAGTGGCAGGCTCATGGCTGCTGGCTATGCTTCTGACATCACAGTAGCCTCAGTGCCACCGAGGCCAGTGGCAGGCTCCTGGCTGCTGCCTGTCCTTGTGAGGTCACAGCAGCCTGAGTTCCTCATAGGTTAGTCTACATGGCCTCCTGCTGGCTGTGCTTTTGAGGTGACAGCAGCCTGAGTGCCTGACAGGCCAGTGGCAGGCTGCTGGCTGCTGGCTGTGCTTGTGAGGTCACAGCAGCCTCAGTGCCTCCTAGGCTAGTGGCAGGCTCATGGCTGCTGGCTGTGCTTGTGACGTCACAGCAGCGTCAGTGCCTCCTAGGCCTGTGGCAGGCTCATGGTTGCTGGCTGTGCTTGTGACATCACAGCAGCCTCAGTGCCACTGAGGCCAGTGGCAGGCTCCTGGCTGCTTGCTGGGCTTGTGACATTACAGCAGCCTCCATGCCCCTGAGGCGAGTGACAGGTTCATGGCTGATGGCTGTGCTTGTGAGGTCACAGCAGCCTCAGTTCCTCCAAGGCCAGTGGCAGGCTCCTGGCTGCTGGCTGGGCTTGTGAGGTCACAGAAGCCTGAGGGCCTGACAGGCTAGTAGCAGGCTGCTGGCTGCTGGCTGTCCTTGTGAGGTCCCAGGAACCTCAGTGCTTCCGAGGCCAGTGTCAGGCTCCTAGCTGCTGGCTGTGCTTGTGAGGTCACAGCAGCCTCAGTTCCTCCAAGGCCAGTGGCAGGCTCCTGGCTGCTGGCTGGGCTTGTGAGGTCACAGCAGCCTCAGTGCCTCCTATGACAGTAGCAGGCTCATGGCTGAAGGCTGTGCTTGTGAGGTCACAGCAGCCTGAGTGCCTCCGAGGCCTGTGGCAGGCTTATGGCTGAAGGCTGTGCTTCTGAGGTCACAGCAGCCTCAGTGCCTCCTAGGCCAGTGGCAGGCTCATGGCTGCTGCCTGTGCTTGTGAGGTCTCAGCAACCTCAGTTCCTCATAGGGTAGTGGCAGGCTCCTGCCTGCTACCTGTGCTTGTGAGGTCACAGAGAGCCTCAGTGCCTCATAGGTTAGTCTACAGCGCCCCCTGCTGGCTGTGCTTGTGAAGTCACAGCAGCCTGAGTGCCTGACAGGCCAGTGGCAGGCTCCTGGCTGCTGGCTGTGCTTGTGAGGTCACAGCAGCCTCAGTTCCTCATAGGTTAGTGGCAGGCTCCTGGCTGCTAGCTGTTCTTGTGAGGTCACAGAAGCCTGAGGGGCTGACAAGCTAGTGGCAGGCTGCTGGCTGCTGGCTGTGCTTGTGATGTCACAGCACCCTCAGGGCCTCATAGGTTAGTGTCCAGCGCACCCTGCTGGCTGTGCTTGTGACATCACAGCAGCCTGAGTTCCTCATTGGTTAGTGGCAGGCTCCTGGCTGCTAGCTGTTCTTGTGAGGTCACAGAAGCCTCAGTGCCTCCTAGGCCAGTGGCAGGCTAATGGCTAATGGCTGTGCTTGTGAGGTCACAGCAGCCTCAGTGCCTCCTAAGGCCAGTGGCAGGTTCATGGCTGCTGGCTGTGCTTGGGAGGTCACAGCAGCCTCAGGGCCTCATAGGTTAGTTTCCATCTCCCCCTGCTGGCTGTGCGTGTGAGGTCACAGCAGCCTGAGTGCCTCCGAGGCCTGTGGCAGGCTTATGGCTGAAGGCTGTGCTTCTGAGGTCACAGCAGCCTCAGTGCCTCCTAGGCCAGTGGCAGGCTCATGGCTGCTGCCTGTGCTTGTGAGGTCTCAGCAACCTCAGTTCCTCATAGGGTAGTGGCAGGCTCCTGCCTGCTACCTGTGCTTGTGAGGTCACAGAGAGGCTCAGTGCCTCATAGGTTAGTCTACAGCGCCCCCTGCTGGCTGTGCTTGTGAAGTCACAGCAGCCTGAGTGCCTGACAGGCCAGTGGCAGGCTCCTGGCTGCTGGCTGTGCTTGTGAGGTCACAGCAGCCTCAGTTCCTCATAGGTTAGTGGCAGGCTCCTGGCTGCTAGCTGTTCTTGTGAGGTCACAGAAGCCTGAGGGGCTGACAAGCTAGTGGCAGGCTGCTGGCTGCTGGCTGTGCTTGTGACATCACAGCAGCCTCACTACCACCGAGGCTAGTGGCAGGCTCCTGGCTGCTGGTTGTGCTTGTGATATCACAGCAGCCTCAGTGCCACCGAGGCCAGTGGCAGGTTCATGGGTACTAGCTGTGCTTCTGAGGTCACAGCAGCCTACGTGCCTCCTACGCCAGTGGCAGGCTGCTGACTGATGGCTGTGTTTGTGAGGTCACAGCAGCCTCAGTGCCTCCTAGGCCAGTGGCAGGTTCATGGCTACTAGCTGTGCTTCTGAGGTCACAGCAGCCTACGTGCCTCCTAGGCCAGTGGCAGGCTGCTGACTGCTGGCTGTGTTTGTGAGGTCACAGCAGCCTCAGTGCCTCCTAGGCCAGTGGCAGGTTCATGGCTGCTAGCTGTGCTTGTGAGGTCACAGCAGCATCAGTGCCTGCTAGGCCAATGGCAGGCTAATTGCTGCTGGCTGTGTTTGCGACGTCACAGCAGCCTCAGTGCCTCCTAGGCCAGTGGCAGGCTAATGGCTAATGGCTGTGCTTGTGAGGTCACAGCAGCCTCAGTGCCTCCTAAGGCCAGTGGCAGGTTCATGGCTGCTGGCTGTGCTTGGGAGGTCACAGCAGCCGCAGGGCCTCATAGGTTAGTTTCCATCTCCCCCTGCTGGCTGTGCGTGTGAGGTTACAGCAGCCTGAGTGCCTCCTAAGGCCAGTGGCAGGCTCCTGGCTGCTGGCTGTGCTTGTGAGGTCACAGCAGCCTCAGGGCCTCCGAGGCCAGTGCCATGCTAATTGCTGCTGGCTGTGCTTGTGAGGTCACAGCAGCCTGAGTGCATCTGAGGCCAGTGGCAGGCTCATGGCTGATGGCTGAGCTCGTCAGCTCGCAGCACCCTGAGAACCTGACCAGCCAGTGTGAGGCTCCTGGCTGCTGCCTGTGCTTGTGAGGTCACAGCAGCCTCAGTGATTCATAGGTTAGTGGCAGGATCCTGGCTGCTGGCTGTGCTTGTGAGATCACAGCAGCCTCAGTGCCTCCGAGGCCAGTGGCAGGCTCCTGGCTGCTGGCTGTGCTTGTGACGTCACAGCAGTGTCCATGCCTCGTAGGCCAGTAGTAGGCTGATGGCTGCAGGATGTGATTGTGAGGTCACAGCAGCCTTAGTGCCTCCTAGGCCAGTGGCAGGCTCCTGGCTGCTGCCTGTCCTTGTGAGGTCACAGCAGCCTGAGTTCCTCATTGGTTAGTGGCAGGCTCCTGGCTGCTAGCTGTGCTTGTGAGGTCACAGAAGCCTGAGGGCCTGACAGGCTAGTGGCAGGCTGCTGGCTGCTGGCTGTGCTTGTGAGGTCACAGCAGCCTGAGTGCCTTCTACGCCGGTAGCAGGCTCATGGCTGCTGGCTGTGCTTGTGATGTCACAGCAGCCTCAGTGCATCCTAGGCCTGTGGCAGGCTTATGGCTGAAGGCTGTGCTTCTGAGGTCACAGCAGCCTCAGTGCATCTGAGGGCAGTGGCAGGCTCATGGTTGCTGGCTGTGCTTGTGAGGTCACAGCAACCTCAGTTCCTCATAGGGTAGTGGCAGGCTCCTGGCTGCTAGCTGTGCTTGTGAGGTCACAGAGAGCCTCACTGCCTCCTAGGCCAGTGGCAGGTTCATGGCTGCTAGCTGTGCTTCTGAGGTCACAGCAGCCAGAGTGCCTCCTAGGCCTGTGGCAGGCTCATGGCTGCTGGCTGTGCTTGTGATGTCACAGCAGCCTGAGTGCCTCATAGGTTAGTCTACATGGCCTCCTCCTGGCTGTGCTTCTGAGGTGACAGCAGACTGAGTGCCTGACAGGCCAGTGGCAGGCTGCTGGCTGAAGGCTGTGCTTGTGAGGTCACAGCTGCCATAGAGCATCTGAGGCCAGTGGCAGGTTCATTGCTGCTAGCTGTGCTTGTGAGGTCACAGCAGCCTGAGTGCCTGAAAGGCCAGGGGCAGGCTGCTGGCTGCTGGCTGTGCTTGTGAGGTCACAGCAGTCTGAGTGCCTCCTAGGCTAGTGGCAGGCTCATTACTGCTGGCTGTGCTTGTGACATCACAGCAGCCTGAGTGCCTGATAGCATAGTCTACAGGGGCCCCTGCTGGCTGTGCTTGTGAGGTCACATCAGCCTGAGTGCCTGACAGGCCAGTGTCAGGCTCATGGGTGCTGGCTGCGCTTCTGAGGTCACAGCAGCCTTTGGGCCTCATAGGTTAGTGTCCAGCGCCCCCTGCTGGCTGTGTTTGTGGCATCACAGCAGCCTCAGTGCCTCCTATGCCAGTGGCAGGCTCATGGCTGCTGGCTGTGCTTGTGACATCACAGCAGCCTCACTACCACCGAGGCTAGTGGCAGGTTCATGGCTACTAGCTGTGCTTCTGAGGTCACAGCAGCCTGAGTGCCTCTGAGGCCAGTGGCAGGCTCATGGCTGCTGGCTGTGCTTGTGAGGTCACAGTAGCCTGAGTGCCTCCGAGGCCAGTGGCAGGCTAATGGTTGTTGGCTGTGCTTGTGAAGTCACAGCAACCTCAGTCCCTCATAGGGTAGTGGCAGGCTCCTGGCTGCTAGCTGTGCTTGTGAGGTCACAGAGAGCCTCAGTGCCTCCTAGGCCAGTGGCAGGTTCATGGCTGCTAGCTGTGCTTCTGAGGTCACAGCAGCCAGAGTGCCTCCTAGGCCTGTGGCAGGCTCATGGCTGCTGGCTGTGCTTGTGATGTCACAGCAGCCTGAGTGCCTCATAGGTTAGTCTACATGGCCTCCTCCTGGCTGTGCTTCTGAGGTGACAGCAGACTGAGTGCCTGACAGGCCAGTGGCAGGCTGCTGGCTGAAGGCTGTGCTTGTGAGGTCACAGCTGCCATAGAGCATCTGAGGCCAGTGGCAGGTTCATTGCTGCTAGCTGTGCTTGTGAGGTCACAGCAGCCTGAGTGCCTGAAAGGCCAGGGGCAGGCTGCTGGCTGCTGGCTGTGCTTGTGAGGTCACAGCAGTCTGAGTGCCTCCTAGGCTAGTGGCAGGCTCATTACTGCTGGCTGTGCTTGTGACATCACAGCAGCCTGAGTGCCTGATAGCATAGTCTACAGGGGCCCCTGCTGGCTGTGCTTGTGAGGTCACATCAGCCTGAGTGCCTGACAGGCCAGTGTCAGGCTCATGGGTGCTGGCTGCGCTTCTGAGGTCACAGCAGCCTTTGGGCCTCATAGGTTAGTGTCCAGCGCCCCCTGCTGGCTGTGTTTGTGGCATCACAGCAGCCTCAGTGCCTCCTATGCCAGTGGCAGGCTCAAGGCTGCTGGCTGTGCTTGTGACATCACAGCAGCCTCACTACCACCGAGGCTAGTGGCAGGTTCATGGCTACTAGCTGTGCTTCTGAGGTCACAGCAGCCTGAGTGCCTCTGAGGCCAGTGGCAGGCTCATGGCTGCTGGCTGTGCTTGTGAGGTCACAGTAGCCTGAGTGCCTCCGAGGCCAGTGGCAGGCTAATGGTTGTTGGCTGTGCTTGTGAAGTCACAGCAGCCTTAGTGCATCTGAGGCCAGTGGCAGGCTCCTGGCTGCTGGCTGTGCTTGTGATGTCACAGCAGCATCAGTGCCTCATAGGTTAGTCTACATGGCCTCCTGCTGGCTGTGCTTTTGAGGTGACAGCAGCCTGAGTGCCTGACAGGCCAGTGGCAGGCTGCTGGCTGCTGGCTGTGCTTGTGAGGTCACAGCAGCCTCAGTGCCTCCTAGGCTAGTGGCAGGCTCATGGCTGCTGGCTGTGCTTGTGACGTCACAGCAGCGTCAGTGCCTCCTTGGCCAGTGGCAGGCTCCTGGCTGCTGGCTGTGCTTGTGACATCACAGCAGCCTCAGTGCCACCGAGGCCAGTGGCAGGCTCCTGGCTGCTTGCTGTGCTTGTGACATTACAGCAGCCTGAGTGCCTCCTAGGCCAGTGGCAGGTTCATGGCTCCAAGCTGTGCTTGTCAGGACACAGCAGCCTGAGTGCCTCTGAGGCCAGTGCCAGGTTCATGGCTGATGGCTGTGCTTGTGATGTCACAGCACCCTCAGTGATTCATAGGTTAGTGGCAGGATCCTGGCTGCTGGCTGTGCTTGTGAGGTCACAGCAGCCTCAGTGCCTCCGAGGACAGTGGCAGGCTCCTGGCTGCTGGCTGTGCTTGTGACGTCACAGCAGTGTCCATGCCTCGTAGGCCAGTAGTAGGCTGATGGCTGCAGGATGTGATTGTGAGGTCACAGCAGCCTTAGTGCCTCCTAGGCCAGTGGCAGGCTCCTGGCTGCTGCCTGTCCTTGTGAGGTCACAGCAGCCTGAGTTCCTCATTGGTTAGTGGCAGGCTCCTGGCTGCTAGCTGTGCTTGTGAGGTCACAGAAGCCTGAGGGCCTGACAGGCTAGTGGCAGGCTCATGGCTGCTGGCTGTGCTTGTGAGGTCACAGCAGCCTGAGTGCCTTCTACGCCGGTAGCAGGCTCATGGCTGCTGGCTGTGCTTGTGATGTCACAGCAGCCTCAGTGCATCCTAGGCCTGTGGCAGGCTTATGGCTGAAGGCTGTGCATCTGAGGTCACAGCAGCCTCAGTGCATCTGAGGGCAGTGGCAGGCTCATGGTTGCTGGCTGTGCTTGTGAGGTCACAGCAACCTCAGTTCCTCATAGGGTAGTGGCAGGCTCCTGGCTGCTAGCTGTGCTTGTGAGGTCACAGAGAGCCTCAGTGCCTCCTAGGGCAGTGGCAGGTTCATGGCTGCTAGCTGTGCTTCTGAGGTCACAGCAGCCAGAGTGCCTCCTAGGCCTGTGGCAGGCTCATGGCTGCTGGCTGTGCTTGTGATGTCACAGCAGCCTGAGTGCCTCATAGGTTAGTCTACATGGCCTCCTCCTGGCTGTGCTTCTGAGGTGACAGCAGACTGAGTGCCTGACAGGCCAGTGGCAGGCTGCTGGCTGAAGGCTGTGCTTGTGAGGTCACAGCTGCCATAGAGCATCTGAGGCCAGTGGCAGGTTCATTGCTGCTAGCTGTGCTTGTGAGGTCACAGCAGCCTGAGTGCCTCCTAGGCCAGTGTCAGGCTCATGGCTGCTGGCTCTGCTTCTGAGGTCACAGCAGTCTGAGTGCCTCCTAGGTTAGTGTCCAGCGACCCCTGCTGGCTGTGCTTGTGACATCATAGCAGCCTCCGTGCTTTCTAGGCCAGTGGCAGGCTCCTGGCTGCTGGCTGTGCTTGTGAGGTCACAGCAGCCTCAGTGCCTCGTAGGCCAGTGGCAGGCTCATGGCTGCAGGATGTGATTGTGAGGTCACAGCAGCCTCCGTGCCTCCTAGACCAGTGTCAGGCTCATGGCTGCTGCCTGTGCTTGTGAGGTCAAAGCAGCCTCAGTGCCTCCTAGGCCAGTGGCAGGCTCATGGCTGCTGGCTATGCTTCTGACATCACAGTAGCCTCAGTGCCACCGAGGCCAGTGGCAGGCTCCTGGCTGCTGCCTGTCCTTGTGAGGTCACAGCAGCCTGAGTTCCTCATAGGTTAGTCTACATGGCCTCCTGCTGGCTGTGCTTTTGAGGTGACAGCAGCCTGAGTGCCTGACAGGCCAGTGGCAGGCTGCTGGCTGCTGGCTGTGCTTGTGAGGTCACAGCAGCCTCAGTGCCTCCTAGGCTAGTGGCAGGCTCATGGCTGCTGGCTGTGCTTGTGACGTCACAGCAGCGTCAGTGCCTCCTAGGCCTGTGGCAGGCTCATGGTTGCTGGCTGTGCTTGTGACATCACAGCAGCCTCAGTGCCACTGAGGCCAGTGGCAGGCTCCTGGCTGCTTGCTGGGCTTGTGACATTACAGCAGCCTCCATGCCCCTGAGGCGAGTGACAGGTTCATGGCTGATGGCTGTGCTTGTGAGGTCACAGCAGCCTCAGTTCCTCCAAAGCCAGTGGCAGGCTCCTGGCTGCTGGCTGGGCTTGTGAGGTCACAGAAGCCTGAGGGCCTGACAGGCTAGTAGCAGGCTGCTGGCTGCTGGCTGTCCTTGTGAGGTCCCAGGAACCTCAGTGCTTCCGAGGCCAGTGTCAGGCTCCTAGCTGCTGGCTGTGCTTGTGAGGTCACAGCAGCCTCAGTTCCTCCAAGGCCAGTGGCAGGCTCCTGGCTGCTGGCTGGGCTTGTGAGGTCACAGCAGCCTCAGTGCCTCCTATGACAGTAGCAGGCTCATGGCTGAAGGCTGTGCTTGTGAGGTCACAGCAGCCTGAGTGCCTCCGAGGCCTGTGGCAGGCTTATGGCTGAAGGCTGTGCTTCTGAGGTCACAGCAGCCTCAGTGCCTCCTAGGCCAGTGGCAGGCTCATGGCTGCTGCCTGTGCTTGTGAGGTCTCAGCAACCTCAGTTCCTCATAGGGTAGTGGCAGGCTCCTGCCTGCTACCTGTGCTTGTGAGGTCACAGAGAGCCTCAGTGCCTCATAGGTTAGTCTACAGCGCCCCCTGCTGGCTGTGCTTGTGAAGTCACAGCAGCCTGAGTGCCTGACAGGCCAGTGGCAGGCTCCTGGCTGCTGGCTGTGCTTGTGAGGTCACAGCAGCCTCAGTTCCTCATAGGTTAGTGGCAGGCTCCTGGCTGCTAGCTGTTCTTGTGAGGTCACAGAAGCCTGAGGGGCTGACAAGCTAGTGGCAGGCTGCTGGCTGCTGGCTGTGCTTGTGATGTCACAGCACCCTCAGGGCCTCATAGGTTAGTGTCCAGCGCACCCTGCTGGCTGTGCTTGTGACATCACAGCAGCCTGAGTTCCTCATTGGTTAGTGGCAGGCTCCTGGCTGCTAGCTGTTCTTGTGAGGTCACAGAAGCCTCAGTGCCTCCTAGGCCAGTGGCAGGCTAATGGCTAATGGCTGTGCTTGTGAGGTCACAGCAGCCTCAGTGCCTCCTAAGGCCAGTGGCAGGTTCATGGCTGCTGGCTGTGCTTGGGAGGTCACAGCAGCCTCAGGGCCTCATAGGTTAGTTTCCATCTCCCCCTGCTGGCTGTGCGTGTGAGGTCACAGCAGCCTGAGTGCCTCCGAGGCCTGTGGCAGGCTTATGGCTGAAGGCTGTGCTTCTGAGGTCACAGCAGCCTCAGTGCCTCCTAGGCCAGTGGCAGGCTCATGGCTGCTGCCTGTGCTTGTGAGGTCTCAGCAACCTCAGTTCCTCATAGGGTAGTGGCAGGCTCCTGCCTGCTACCTGTGCTTGTGAGGTCACAGAGAGGCTCAGTGCCTCATAGGTTAGTCTACAGCGCCCCCTGCTGGCTGTGCTTGTGAAGTCACAGCAGCCTGAGTGCCTGACAGGCCAGTGGCAGGCTCCTGGCTGCTGGCTGTGCTTGTGAGGTCACAGCAGCCTCAGTTCCTCATAGGTTAGTGGCAGGCTCCTGGCTGCTAGCTGTTCTTGTGAGGTCACAGAAGCCTGAGGGGCTGACAAGCTAGTGGCAGGCTGCTGGCTGCTGGCTGTGCTTGTGACATCACAGCAGCCTCACTACCACCGAGGCTAGTGGCAGGCTCCTGGCTGCTGGTTGTGCTTGTGATATCACAGCAGCCTCAGTGCCACCGAGGCCAGTGGCAGGTTCATGGGTACTAGCTGTGCTTCTGAGGTCACAGCAGCCTACGTGCCTCCTAGGCCAGTGGCAGGCTGCTGACTGATGGCTGTGTTTGTGAGGTCACAGCAGCCTCAGTGCCTCCTAGGCCAGTGGCAGGTTCATGGCTACTAGCTGTGCTTCTGAGGTCACAGCAGCCTACGTGCCTCCTAGGCCAGTGGCAGGCTGCTGACTGCTGGCTGTGTTTGTGAGGTCACAGCAGCCTCAGTGCCTCCTAGGCCAGTGGCAGGTTCATGGCTGCTAGCTGTGCTTGTGAGGTCACAGCAGCATCAGTGCCTGCTAGGCCAATGGCAGGCTAATTGCTGCTGGCTGTGTTTGCGACGTCACAGCAGCCTCAGTGCCTCCTAGGCCAGTGGCAGGCTAATGGCTAATGGCTGTGCTTGTGAGGTCACAGCAGCCTCAGTGCCTCCTAAGGCCAGTGGCAGGTTCATGGCTGCTGGCTGTGCTTGGGAGGTCACAGCAGCCTCAGGGCCTCATAGGTTAGTTTCCATCTCCCCCTGCTGGCTGTGCGTGTGAGGTTACAGCAGCCTGAGTGCCTCCTAAGGCCAGTGGCAGGCTCCTGGCTGCTGGCTGTGCTTGTGAGGTCACAGCAGCCTCAGGGCCTCCGAGGCCAGTGCCATGCTAATTGCTGCTGGCTGTGCTTGTGAGGTCACAGCAGCCTGAGTGCATCTGAGGCCAGTGGCAGGCTCATGGCTGATGGCTGAGCTCGTCAGCTCGCAGCACCCTGAGAACCTGACCAGCCAGTGTGAGGCTCCTGGCTGCTGCCTGTGCTTGTGAGGTCACAGCAGCCTCAGTGATTCATAGGTTAGTGGCAGGATCCTGGCTGCTGGCTGTGCTTGTGAGATCACAGCAGCCTCAGTGCCTCCGAGGCCAGTGGCAGGCTCCTGGCTGCTGGCTGTGCTTGTGACGTCACAGCAGTGTCCATGCCTCGTAGGCCAGTAGTAGGCTGATGGCTGCAGGATGTGATTGTGAGGTCACAGCAGCCTCAGTGCCTCCTAGGCCAGTGGCAGGCTCCTGGCTGCTGCCTGTCCTTGTGAGGTCACAGCAGCCTGAGTTCCTCATTGGTTAGTGGCAGGCTCCTGGCTGCTAGCTGTGCTTGTGAGGTCACAGAAGCCTGAGGGCCTGACAGGCTAGTGGCAGGCTGCTGGCTGCTGGCTGTGCTTGTGAGGTCACAGCAGCCTGAGTGCCTTCTACGCCGGTAGCAGGCTCATGGCTGCTGGCTGTGCTTGTGATGTCACAGCAGCCTCAGTGCATCCTAGGCCTGTGGCAGGCTTATGGCTGAAGGCTGTGCTTCTGAGGTCACAGCAGCCTCAGTGCATCTGAGGGCAGTGGCAGGCTCATGGTTGCTGGCTGTGCTTGTGAGGTCACAGCAACCTCAGTTCCTCATAGGGTAGTGGCAGGCTCCTGGCTGCTAGCTGTGCTTGTGAGGTCACAGAGAGCCTCAGTGCCTCCTAGGCCAGTGGCAGGTTCATGGCTGCTAGCTGTGCTTCTGAGGTCACAGCAGCCAGAGTGCCTCCTAGGCCTGTGGCAGGCTCATGGCTGCTGGCTGTGCTTGTGATGTCACAGCAGCCTGAGTGCCTCATAGGTTAGTCTACATGGCCTCCTCCTGGCTGTGCTTCTGAGGTGACAGCAGACTGAGTGCCTGACAGGCCAGTGGCAGGCTGCTGGCTGAAGGCTGTGCTTGTGAGGTCACAGCTGCCATAGAGCATCTGAGGCCAGTGGCAGGTTCATTGCTGCTAGCTGTGCTTGTGAGGTCACAGCAGCCTGAGTGCCTGAAAGGCCAGGGGCAGGCTGCTGGCTGCTGGCTGTGCTTGTGAGGTCACAGCAGTCTGAGTGCCTCCTAGGCTAGTGGCAGGCTCATTACTGCTGGCTGTGCTTGTGACATCACAGCAGCCTGAGTGCCTGATAGCATAGTCTACAGGGGCCCCTGCTGGCTGTGCTTGTGAGGTCACATCAGCCTGAGTGCCTGACAGGCCAGTGTCAGGCTCATGGGTGCTGGCTGCGCTTCTGAGGTCACAGCAGCCTTTGGGCCTCATAGGTTAGTGTCCAGCGCCCCCTGCTGGCTGTGTTTGTGGCATCACAGCAGCCTCAGTGCCTCCTATGCCAGTGGCAGGCTCATGGCTGCTGGCTGTGCTTGTGACATCACAGCAGCCTCACTACCACCGAGGCTAGTGGCAGGTTCATGGCTACTAGCTGTGCTTCTGAGGTCACAGCAGCCTGAGTGCCTCTGAGGCCAGTGGCAGGCTCATGGCTGCTGGCTGTGCTTGTGAGGTCACAGTAGCCTGAGTGCCTCCGAGGCCAGTGGCAGGCTAATGGTTGTTGGCTGTGCTTGTGAAGTCACAGCAACCTCAGTCCCTCATAGGGTAGTGGCAGGCTCCTGGCTGCTAGCTGTGCTTGTGAGGTCACAGAGAGCCTCAGTGCCTCCTAGGCCAGTGGCAGGTTCATGGCTGCTAGCTGTGCTTCTGAGGTCACAGCAGCCAGAGTGCCTCCTAGGCCTGTGGCAGGCTCATGGCTGCTGGCTGTGCTTGTGATGTCACAGCAGCCTGAGTGCCTCATAGGTTAGTCTACATGGCCTCCTCCTGGCTGTGCTTCTGAGGTGACAGCAGACTGAGTGCCTGACAGGCCAGTGGCAGGCTGCTGGCTGAAGGCTGTGCTTGTGAGGTCACAGCTGCCATAGAGCATCTGAGGCCAGTGGCAGGTTCATTGCTGCTAGCTGTGCTTGTGAGGTCACAGCAGCCTGAGTGCCTGAAAGGCCAGGGGCAGGCTGCTGGCTGCTGGCTGTGCTTGTGAGGTCACAGCAGTCTGAGTGCCTCCTAGGCTAGTGGCAGGCTCATTACTGCTGGCTGTGCTTGTGACATCACAGCAGCCTGAGTGCCTGATAGCATAGTCTACAGGGGCCCCTGCTGGCTGTGCTTGTGAGGTCACATCAGCCTGAGTGCCTGACAGGCCAGTGTCAGGCTCATGGGTGCTGGCTGCGCTTCTGAGGTCACAGCAGCCTTTGGGCCTCATAGGTTAGTGTCCAGCGCCCCCTGCTGGCTGTGTTTGTGGCATCACAGCAGCCTCAGTGCCTCCTATGCCAGTGGCAGGCTCAAGGCTGCTGGCTGTGCTTGTGACATCACAGCAGCCTCACTACCACCGAGGCTAGTGGCAGGTTCATGGCTACTAGCTGTGCTTCTGAGGTCACAGCAGCCTGAGTGCCTCTGAGGCCAGTGGCAGGCTCATGGCTGCTGGCTGTGCTTGTGAGGTCACAGTAGCCTGAGTGCCTCCGAGGCCAGTGGCAGGCTAATGGTTGTTGGCTGTGCTTGTGAAGTCACAGCAGCCTTAGTGCATCTGAGGCCAGTGGCAGGCTCCTGGCTGCTGGCTGTGCTTGTGATGTCACAGCAGCATCAGTGCCTCATAGGTTAGTCTACATGGCCTCCTGCTGGCTGTGCTTTTGAGGTGACAGCAGCCTGAGTGCCTGACAGGCCAGTGGCAGGCTGCTGGCTGCTGGCTGTGCTTGTGAGGTCACAGCAGCCTCAGTGCCTCCTAGGCTAGTGGCAGGCTCATGGCTGCTGGCTGTGCTTGTGACGTCACAGCAGCGTCAGTGCCTCCTTGGCCAGTGGCAGGCTCCTGGCTGCTGGCTGTGCTTGTGACATCACAGCAGCCTCAGTGCCACCGAGGCCAGTGGCAGGCTCCTGGCTGCTTGCTGTGCTTGTGACATTACAGCAGCCTGAGTGCCTCCTAGGCCAGTGGCAGGTTCATGGCTCCTAGCTGTGCTTGTCAGGACACAGCAGCCTGAGTGCCTCTGAGGCCAGTGCCAGGTTCATGGCTGATGGCTGTGCTTGTGATGTCACAGCACCCTCAGTGATTCATAGGTTAGTGGCAGGATCCTGGCTGCTGGCTGTGCTTGTGAGGTCACAGCAGCCTCAGTGCCTCCGAGGACAGTGGCAGGCTCCTGGCTGCTGGCTGTGCTTGTGACGTCACAGCAGTGTCCATGCCTCGTAGGCCAGTAGTAGGCTGATGGCTGCAGGATGTGATTGTGAGGTCACAGCAGCCTTAGTGCCTCCTAGGCCAGTGGCAGGCTCATGGCTGCTGGCTGTGCTTGTGAGGTCACAGCAGCCTCAGTGCCTCCTAGGCCAGTAGCATGCTCATGGCTGCTGGCTGTGCTTGTGAGGTCACATCAGCCTGAGTGCCTCCTAGGGCAGTGGCAGGCTCCTGGCTGCTGGCTGTGCTTGTGAGGTCACAGTGTTGTCCAAAAAGCGGATTGTTTGCCCGGTGTGCAATAAGCCAATAATTACACACTCAGGAGAGACATTTGTTTATTTATTTCAGAGTTGCGCAAGCCTGGGTGCTCGGTGGTTTCCCAGAAATCAAGCACACCCCCCCCAACTTTTCAAGTAGCATTTATACACACAATTTGCCAGATTTACAACTTTCACTTTTACACTGATTGGTTAGTGATTTCTTCATTCCCTGGATCCCACCCCTGCTCCTCAAGGTCCTGGTCAATTAACACTGCCCCAGCTGGGTCAGTAGGTGTTATCTCCCAAGGCCCTGAGGAAGAAGACATAATCCAGAGCCCTTAATCAGCACTGTTTCAACAGTGAGAGGAAGCTTTGCTTCCCAAGGTCCTGGCGCCCAAACAGGCCTTATTTCTCAGCCTTGGCATCCTCCCTTTCGGAGAGTGGGGCACAGGAATGCAGACTGCTTGTAACTCCCTTATCTTTCCAGCCTGCACCAGCTCTGGGGCCCTTTCTTAACGAACTAGGAGCGCGGCCTAAGGCTTCAGCAAATTTAGCTACTCATGCTAAGCAAGTGTGTGGCTACTCATGCTAAGCAAATTCTATCTAAGATAGAAGTTATCCAAATCTACCTGCTTCAGACATTCTTTCTGAGCTTCTCAGGGTTGTCTTGTAACAATTCCCCCCTTTGAGACTTATATGATCATTTTCATATTAGTCTCACTCTTTTAAAATCTTTCCCATATTAATTTTGTAAAACGCTTAGAAATGCATTGAATCACTACATAAACGCATACAAAAACTACTAACACCATTCCCAAAATTGTTAAACATTTTTTAACCCATGAGCTCACAGCAGGGAACCAGGAAGTGTAGGGAACGGCGATCGGAAGATCTCGCGATGGCACGGAAAGAGGAAGGAAGAGGAAGGATATGACGTAGAGATAGCAGTATGCTTGTAGGTATATAAGCGAATGCATACGTACAATAAACGCCATTTGTAGCATCCTCATATTGGTGTCAGTGCTCATTGGCCCAGAGGCAGGGGGAGCCTCCGTGCCGTCTCAGGCGGACGGGAGATTGTCGCATCAGAAGGCGACAAGGAAGTCAACCATTTCCATGTTTCTTCAAATCCAAAAGAGGTATCCTCTTTCTGAACCCCATGTAAGATTTCAGTCTGCTTCCAGATTTCATTTAGATCAGTAGAAATTCTCCCGCTTTGATCCACATATACACAGCAACTAGTGTTTATTACTGTACATACTCCTCCCTGAGATGCCAATAACATCTCTAGAGCCATCCTGTTTTGGGTAGCTATTTTCGCAATTTCTGAAACCTCCTCTTGTAAAGCTGCAGTGGCATCAGAGGTTTTATTCCCTATTTTTTCAATAACTGCTGAAATATTTACTATTGCTTTTTCGAGTTCACTCACTCCCAGTTGTGGAAACAGCCACCTTACGAATGACTGCAACCTAGTAGGTCGATCTATTAAAGGATTATTGACCCTCTTTTGTCTCCTCATGTATGTTCTTAGCCAGGATTTTTGATACTTATTACTCAATTCTTTTCTTATAGTAACATTAGGGATTATTGCCCCTAAAGTACACGTCCCTGACCAATTAGGAGGTAGCACTTTTCGTGCCTTGTTTCCACACAACCAATACCATTCACTACCTTTTGGAACACGCCACCCATTTAGTTCCTTACTTGGCCACTTATAACCTATTCAGGTATCCGAGAGCAATCTTTATAACCTCCTACCTTAATGGCTCCAGTACAGTTGATCGGTTGCTTTCCATAAAGTATAGTTTTCTCCCACCATCTATTACTATTATTACATCTTTGGATACATTGATAATAATCTCCTGTCACACTCTGGACTTCCCATTCCTGTTCGGTTGTTTCATCATATTTCGTTTGATCACTATCATTTCTTATCTGTTTCATAAACTCCATAAAGGAAAAATTAAGAGGCACTCCAATTAGGGGGAAGCCCTTGTTGGAATGTTCAGGGAAGTGGGTACACACCCAGCAATCCCTCTGGTTAACTATCTTCATAGATTTCGTAATTACTTCCAAATGGAGATTGTGACCCCAAAATCCTTCCTGATTCCCTTTAATTGTTTGGCTCAGGCAACCTAGAAAAGCTAACCACCACATTTCTCCCCTGGTTATTAAGAAGAACATTATTTTTACACAGATACCGTAACAACAATATTAACCCTATTCCTAACAAACAGATTAAAGCAATTCTTCCCTGCGTACAATCAAAATTTAAAACCGATTCGCTTCCAATACAACTCATATATCTTTATATATTTTCAACTTTAAAGGTTGAACTTGCTCAGCTTTCCACGTCTCTCGAGGTACTGCTTTCACTCGGGTGTAGTGGATCCAGGAATCAATTCCCTGCAGTTTCACAGCAGTATTTGTTGTTAGCAGTACAAGATACGGTCCTCTCCACTTTTCTACCAATGGCTCATCCTTCCAGGTCCGAAGATACACTTGATCTCCCGGCTGGAATGAATGTACAGGTGAATCTAAAAGTACAGGAGATCTTAACTGGATGTACCTACGGAGAGAAGTAAGAACCTTTGCCATAGACAAGAGATAATCACTTAAAATTTGATCACCCTTAACGTGCATTTGAATTTCATTTCCAGTTAAATTTACAGTGTAAGGTTTACCATACAGAATCTCAAATGGACTAACTTTCTCCCTAACCCTTGCGGTTATTCTGGTTCTTAATAATGCCAGAGGTAAAACATCAGTCCATTTCATCTGAGTCTCCTGATACAATTTTCCTACCTGTCTCTTAATTGTTTGATTCATTCTTTCCACTTTTCCACTGGATTGTGGTCTCCAGGGGGTATGTAAGTCCCATTTAATTTGTAGTATTTTTGAGATTTGTTGTACTATTTCTGCTATAAAATGAGGTCCCCTATCTGAAGAAAACCCTTCTGGTACCCCAAATCTTGGTATAATTTCTTTTAATAACATTTTCCTTGAGAAATGTTGAGAAAAATCCTGGAGATTCCCTTGAGAAGATAGCAATCCTCTTTCTTTACAAATTGCGCCATGGGCATGTATAACCCCAAAGGCGTATTTTGAGTCTGTAAACACATTAGTCCATTTTCCCTCTGATAATTCCAGAGCCCGGGTTAAAGCAATCAGTTTTGCTTTCTGGGCGGATGTATTTGCTGGTAGCGATCTTGCTTCGATTTCTCCTTCCAAAGTGACAACAGCGTATCCAGCCCTTCTTTCTCCCTTTACTATAAAACTGCTCCCATCGGTAAATAATTCCCAGTCTGGATTCTGCAACGGAATATCTCTCAAATCTGGACGGCTGGAGTATACTCGCTCAATAGTTTGCAGACAGTCATGAGCCAACCTCCCCTCTTCATGAAGTGGTAATAAAGATGCCGGATTAAGGGTATTGGACACCTTCATGGTTACATCTTCTTGCTCAAGTATCACTGCCTGGTACTGCACCATCCTACTTGGGGATAACCAGTGATGCCCTTTTTGTTCTAAAACTGCTGCAGCAGCATGTGGCACATAAACAGTCACTTTTTGTCCCAATGTCAATTTTCGTGCCTCTTGTATTAACAGCACAGCAGCTGCAACTGCTCTGAGGCATCCTGGCCACCCTGTACTCACTTTATCCAGCTGTCTTGAAAAGTAAGCCACAGGTCTTTTCCAATTTCCTAAAGTCTGTACAAGCACTCCCAAAGCCTGGTGCCCTCTCTCATGTACATAAAGCTCAAATGGCTTTGTTAGGTTCGGAAGTCCTAATGCAGGGGCACTCATGAGAGCAAACTTGATTTCATCAAATCCTTTTCGGCATTCTGGAGTCCACTCCAGCAAGTCTCCCGGCCCCTTAACAGCTTCATATAAAGGCTTTGCCATTAATCCAAAATTAGGTATCCACAGGTGACACCACCCAGCCATTCCTAAAAATCCCCTAAGTTCTCTTTTTGATTCTGGGGGGGCGATCTGACAAATCGCTTCTTTCCTTTCGATTTCTAATTTTCTTTCCCCTGGGATATTTCAAATCCTAGATAGATTACGCTTTCCTTCATGATCTGTACTTTTTCCGAGACACCCTGTATCCCGCTGTTCCCCAAAAATTTAATAAACTGATGGTTGTTTCTCTACATTCTTCAATAGTGTCTGCCCCCAGTAAGATATCATCCACATACTGTAATAAGGTAGTGGTCTCTTTCTTACCTTGCCATAATTCTAATTCTTTTGCAAGTACATTACCAAAAATTGTAGGGCTGTTCTTGAATCCTTGAGGGAGTACTGTCCAGCACAACTGCATTTTGCGTTTCGTTGTAGGACTTTCCCACTCAAAGGCGAATAATTGTTGACTTTGTTCCTCCAAAGGGATACAGAAGAGAGCATCTTTTAAGTCCAATACTGTAAAATAGACATTGGAATCATTTATCGTTGTTAACAAAGTGTATGGATTGGGTACCACTGGGTGCACATCAGTCACTATCTGGTTAATAGCTCGCAAATCCTGTACTAGACGATATTCTTGTGAATATGGTTTTTTTACAGGCAGGATTGGAGTATTGTACTCGGATTGACATTCTCGCAACAGTCCATACTTTAAGAAATTATTAATCATAGGCTCCAGTCCAACATGGGCCTCTAACTTCATGGGATACTGTTTTCGCCTTACCGGTTTAGCTCCTTGTTTTAATTCCACCTTTACCGGTTCTGCACATCTGGCTCTTCCAGGTTTCTCCGTTGCCCACACAAAAGGGATTACTGCGTCCATTACTTCAGAGGGAATTTCGCTTGGTCCATCCTCCACCTGTTCGGAATCCAGTGCTTTCTGCAACATATATGCTTGTGCCTTCCAGGCGTTACTTTGTGGAATGTGCACCTTAACTTTGTTTTGATCAAAGGTTATCTGTGCCCCCAGTTTATTCAGTAAATCCCTCCCCATTAGGGGTAATGGGCATTCTGGCATGTATAAGAATTCATGTGTTAACACCTTATTTCCTATTTCACATTTAATTGGTTGACAGAAAGGTTTGACCTCTCGCTTTCCTGTGGCCCCAATTACTGGCATAGAGAATTTACTCATTGGTCCCTTACAGCTATTTAGTACTGAATATGCTGCTCCAGTGTCTACTAAAAATTTAACTGTTTCGTTCCCCAGCTTTACTGAAACCAGGGGTTCGGCTGGGGAATCCAATTCCTCAACCCCCGGTCCCCATCAGTCTGAATCCTCTGTCCCAATCATGAGCAAATCTGCCTCTGGAACAGATGCAGACTGAGGTTTCCAATGATCTGTTTGTCTCTTCGGGCACTCATTTTTCCAGTGCCCCTCCCCCCTGCAAATTGCACACTGATCTCTCCTTAGCGGAATTCTATTTCCCAAATTCCCTCCTACTCTATGCCCTCTTCCACGTCCTTGTCCTTTTGGAAAACCCCTTCCCTGAGAGGGAGTTTGTGCCCGGGCAAATGCAGCTGCCAAGACTGCAGCATTTTGCCTCTTATCTTTCAGTTTCTCCTTTTGTTTTTCCTTTCTCTCTACTTCTTCCCTGTTATTGTACACCTTATCTGCAATTTCTATTAATTGCGATATTGACATCCCCGACATACCATCTACTTTCTGAAGCTTTCTCCTTATATCTGGTGTTGATTGTCCTACAAATAATGTAGTAAAAGTCATTTTATTTGCTTCGTCCTCGGGATCCAAGTCTGTCCATTTTCGGGCAGTTTCACATAACCGCTCGTAAAATGCAGAGGGATGCTCATTCATACCCTGTGCGACTTGATATAGTTTTGCAATATTTTTGGGCCTAGGTACTCCATGCTTTACCTCATATAATATTAACTGTTGGCACTGTTTAGTCATTAACCTGCCTGCCCCTGTGTTTTGATCCCAACCCGGTTCCCGGGCCGGCATAAAACGGTCTGGTCTGTCTCTGGCATTTTGTCTTTCATTCTCCTCTTGAGCTTTGTCTAATACCATTCTTTTCTCCTCAGGTGAAAGCAAAGTATTTAAAAGCACCTGTAAATCCTGCCAATCTGGATTATGATTCTCAATTATCATTTTAAAGGATTGATACATCTTTTCTGGATTTTCTCAGTACGACCCTGCAGACTCCTTCCAATTCATTAAATCTGTAGTTGAAAAAGGGACCTTCACATACACAGGCATCCCGTCTGGTCCGACTGCTTGACGCAGCGGGGCCTGAGTCGCGGGATGTTGAGCCCGAGTAGCCCGAGTTCTGCCTGCAATCGGGCTACATGCCTCACTTCCCTTCTTTCTGCTATCGACACTATCTTGATCTCTTTCCGGAGAGACCAGTAATTGTACATCCTCTTCCTCATCACCCACTTTTAAACATCTTTTCCCAATGCTACAAGCAGAGCAAAACCGAGGCATTTTCTCTTTGTTTCCCATCATCATTAACACATTTGAATCAGAGATCAACAACTTACATTTTTTTCTAGTTTCATGATCATTTCTCAGAGAGAAGAACAAATCTACATATGGGACCTCATCCCATTTGTTCTGTCTTCTGCAAAACAACAGAAGTTGCAAGATTGTATTATAGTTTAGCGTTCCAATTTCTGGCCATTTTTCCTCATCCTCCAGTTTATACATTGGCCACCACTGAGTACAGTATTCCTTTAATTTTCTCCTTGTTAAAGGATTCCCACCAAACTTTCTCCAATGTTTCAGGATGCATCCTAAAGGAGAACAGGGGGATACCCCCACAGATTGTCCTGTTCCCATATTATTACCCTTAAAAGAACGTTCTTACCAATTACGCTTTCGTACACTCCAGTCGTCACTGTCCAAACGTGTACAAAGCTTACCTTTGGTTACCACAACCAATTACCCTTACATCATACCCTTTATGCAATGTCTCTTAATAATTACTGCATTGCACCTTTGAGTCGCTTACCTGTTCCGACCAGGGAGGGTGCTCACGGAGTCCCCGAACAAAACGGTCGGTGCGCGCTGGAGTCCGATGAGCAGTGTCTCCCCGCTGGAACTGGCAAGACGATCCGGGCAAGGCTTTACAGCGAGAGTCCCACCTGGGTCGCCAGAAAACTGTTGTCCGAAAAGCGGATTCGTTGCCTGGTGTGCAATAAGCCAATAATTACACACTCAGGAGAGACATTTGCTTATTTATTTCAGAGTTGCGCAAGCCTGGGTGCTCGGTGGTTTCCCACAAATCAAGCACACACCCCCCAACTTTTCAAGTAGCATTTATACACACAAATTGCCAGATTTAGCTACTCATGCTAAGCAAGTGTGCGGCTACTCATGCTAAGCAAATTCTATCTAAGGTAGAAGTTAACCAAATCTACCTGCTTCAAACATTCTTTCTGAGCTTCTCAGGGTTGTCTTGTAACAACAGCAGCCTCAGTGCCTCCTAGGCCAGTGACAGGCTCATGGCTGCTGGCTTAGCTTTTCAGGTCACAGCACCCTAAGAGTCTGACAGGCCAGTGGCAGGCTCCTGGATGATGGCTGTGCTTGGGACGTCACATCAGCCTGAGTGCCTCCTAGGCCAGTGGCATGCTCCTGGCTGCTCTCTGTGCTTGTGAGGTCACAGCAGCCTCAGTGCCTCCGAGGCCAGTGGCAGGCTCCTGGCTGCTGGCTGTGCTTGTGAGGTCACAGCAGCGTCCGTGCCTCATAGGCCAGTGTCAGGCTCATGGCTGCTGGCTGTGCTTGTGAGGTCACAGCAGCCTCAGTGCCTCCTAGGCCAGTGGCAGGCCCCCGACTGCTGGCTGTGCTGGTGAGGTCACAGCAGCCTCAGTGCCTCCTAGGCCAGTCGCAGGCTGCTGGCTGCTGGCTGTGCTTGTGAGGTCACAGCATCCTCAGTGCCTCATAGGTTAGTGGCAGAATCCTGGCTACTGGCTGTGCTTGTGAGGTAACAGCAGCCTAAGTGCCTCGTAGGCCAGTGGCAGGCTCCTGGCTGCTGGCTGTGCTTGTGAGGTCACAGCAGCCTCCATGCCTCCTAGGCCAGTGTCAGGCTCATGACTGCTGGCTTAACTTGTCAGGTCTCAGCACCCTAAGTGTCCGACAGGCCAGTGGCAGGCTCCTGGCTGCTGGCTGTGCTTGTGAGGTCACAGCAGCCTCTGTTCCCTATAGGCCAGTGGCAGGCCCATAGCTGCTGCCTGTGCTTGTCAGGTTACAACACTCCTAGAGCCTGATAGGCCAGCAGCAGGCCCCTGGCTGCTGACTGTGCTTGTGAGGTCACAGCAGCCTCAGTGCCTCATAGGCCAGTGGCAGGCTCCTGGCTGCTGCCTGTCCTTGTGAGGTCACAGCAGCCTCAGTGCTTCACAGGCCAGTGGCAGGCCCATAGCTGCTGGCTGGGCTTCTGAGGTCACAGCAGCCTCCATGCCCTTGAGGGCAGTGGCAGGCCCCTGACTGTTTACTGTGCTTCTGAGTTGACAGCAGCGTCAGCGCCTCATCGGGCAGTGGGAGGCTAATTGCTGCTGGCTGTGCTTGTGAGGTCACAGCAGCCTCAGTGCCTGATAGGCCCGTGGGAGGCCAATGGCTGCTTGTTGTGCTTCTGAGGTCACAGTAGCCTCAGTGCCTCATAGGCCAGTGGCAGGCCCATAGCTGCTGGGTGTGCTTGTGAGGTAACTGTAGCCTCCGTTCCCTATAAGCCAGTGGCAGGCCCTTGGCTCCTGGGCGTGCTTGCCAGGTGACAGCAGTCCTATTGCCTGATAGGCCTGTGGCAGGCCCTTGGCTGCTGGCTGTGCTTGTGAGGTCACAGTAGCCTCAGTGCTTCACAGGCCCTTGGGAGGCCAATGGCTGCTTGGTGTGCTTGTGAGCTCACAGCAGTCCTATTGCCTGATAGGCTAGTGGCAGGCCCTTGCCTGCTGTTTGTTCTTGTAAGGTCACAGCAGTCCTATTTCCTGATAGGCCCGTGGCAGGCGCATAGCTGCTGGCTGCCTTTTGAGGTCACATTTGTCTCTGTACCTTATAGGGCAGTGGGAGGCCCCTGGCTACTCACTGTGCTTTTGAGGTCGCTTCAGCCTCCTTTTCCTGTAGACCAGAGGGAGGCCAATGGCTGCTTGGTGTGCTGGTGAGGTCAGAGGAGCCTCCGTGCCTGTTTGGACAGTGGCAGGCCAATGGCTGCTGGCTGTGCTTGTGAGGTCACATCAGCCTCTGTTCCCTATAGGCCAGTGGCAGGCCCATAGCTGCTGGCTGTGCTTGTCAGGTGACAACACTCCTAGAGCCTCATAGGTCAGTGGCAGGCCAATAGCTGCTGCCTGTGCTTGTGAGGTCACAGCAGCCTCCTTTTCCTATAGGCCAGTGGCAGGCCCATAGCTGCTGGCTGTGCTTGTGAGGACACAGCAGCCTCCGTGCCTCATAGGCCAGTGGCAGGCCCCTGGCTCCTGGCTGTGCTTGTAAGGTCACAGCAGCCACAGTGCCTGATTGGCCCGTGGGAGGCCAATGGCTGCTTGGTGTGCTTTTGAGGTCACAGCAGCCTCAGTGCCCTATAGGGCAGTGGCAGGCCCATAGCTGCTGGCTGGGCTTCTGAGGTCAGAGAAGCCTCAGTGCCCTATAGGGCAGTGGCTGGCCCCTGACTCTTTACTGTGCTTCTGAGTTGACAGCAGCGTCAGCGCCTCATCGGGCAGTGGGAGGCCAATGGCTGCTTGATGTGCTTGTGAGGTCACAGCAGCCTCCTTTTCCTATAGGCCAGTGGCAGGCCCATAGCTGCTGGCTGTGCTTGTGAGGTCACAGCAGTCCTAGTGCCTGATAGGCCTGTGGCAGGCCCTTGGCTGCTGGCTGTGCTTGTGAGGTCACAGCAGCCTCCGTGCCTGATAGGCCCGTGGGAGGCCAATGGCTGCTGGCTGTGCTTTTGAGGTCACAGCAGCCACAGTGCCTGATTGGCCCGTGGGAGGCCAATGGCTGCTTGGTGTGCTTTTGAGGTCACAGCAGCCTGCGTGCCTCATAGGCCAGTGGAGGCCCGTAGCTGCTGTTTGTTCTTGTAAGGTCACAGCAGTCCTATTTCCTGAGAGGCCCGTGGCAGGCCTCTGTCTGCTGGCTGCCTTTTGAGGTCACCATTGTCTCTGTACCTTATAGGGCAGTGGCAGGCCCCTGACTGTTTACTGTGCTTCTGAGTTGACAGCAGCGTCAGCGCCTCATCGGGCAGTGGGAGGCCAATGGCTGCTGGCTGTGCTTGTGAGGTCACAGCAGCCTCCTTTTCCTATAGGCCAGTGGCAGGCCCATAGCTGCTGGCTGTGCTTGTGAGGTCACAGCAGTCCTAGTGCCTGATAGGCCTGTGGCAGGCCCTTGGCTGCTGGCTGTGCTTGTGAGGTCACAGCAGCCTCAGTGCCTGATTGGCCCGTGGGAGCGCAATGGCTGCTGGCTGTGCTTTTGAGGTCACAGCAGCCTGCGTGCCTCATAGGCCAGTGGCAGGCCCGTAGCTGCTGGCTGTGCTTGTAAGGTCACAGTAGTCCTATTTCCTGATAGGCCCGTGGCAGGCATCTGTCTGCTGGCTGCCTTTTGAGGTCACAATTGTCTCTGTACCTTATAGGGCAATGGCAGGCCTCTGGCTCCTTGCTGTGCTTGTGAGGTCACAGCAGCCTCAGTGCCTCATAGGGCAGCGGCAGGCCAATGGCTGCTTGGTGTGCTGGTGAGGTCAAAGCAGCCTGAGTGCCTGTTTGGACAGTGGAAGGCCAATGGCTACTGGCTGTGCTTGTGAGGTCACAGCAGCCTCTGTTCCCTATAGGCCAGTGGCAGGCCCATAGCTGCTGGCTGTGCTGGTCAGGTTACAACACTCCTAGATCCTGATAGGCCAGTAGCAGGCCCCTGTCTGCTGACTGTGCTTTTGAGGTCACAGCAGCCTCCGTGCCTCATTGGCCAGTGGCAGGCCCGTAGCTGCTGGCTGTGCTTGTCAGGTCACAGCAGTCCTATTTCCTGATAGGCCAGCAGCAGGCCCCTGGCTGCTGACTGTGCTTGTGAGGTCACAGCAGCCTCAGTGCCTCATAGGCCAGTGGCAGACCCACAGCTGCTGCCTGTGCTTGTGAGGTCACAGCAGCCTCAGTGCTTCACAGGCCAGTGGCAGGCCCCTTGCTGCTGCCTGTGCTTGTGAGGTTACAGAAGCCTCAGTGCCTGATAGGCCAGTTTGAGGCCAATGACTGCTGGGTGGGCTTGTGAGGTCAGAGAAGCCTCAGTGCCCTATAGGGCAGTGGCAGGCCCATAGCTGCTGGCTGGGCTTTTGAGGTCACAGCAGCCTCCATGCCCTTGAGGGCAGTGGCAGGCCCCTGACTCTTTACTGCGCTTCTGAGTTGACAGCAGCGTCAGCGTCTCATCGGGCAGTGGGAGGCCAATGGCTGCTTGGTGTGCTGGTGAGGTCAAAGCAGCCTGAGTGCCTGTTTGGACAGTGGAAGGCCAATGGCTACTGGCTGTGCTTGTGAGGTCACAGCAGCCTCCTTTTCCTATAGGCCAGTGGCAGGCCCATAGCTGCTGGCTGTGCTTGTGAGGTCACAGCAGTCCTAGTGCCTGATAGGCTAGTGGCAGGCCCTTGGCTGCTGGCTGCCTTTTGAGGTCACATTTGTCTCTGTACCTTATAGGGCAGTGGGAGGCCCCTGGCTCCTCGCTGTGCTTGTGAGGTCACATCAGCCTCCTTTTCCTGTAGGCCAGAGGGAGGCCAATGGCTGCTTGGTGTGCTGGTGAGGTCAAAGCAGCCTGAGTGCCTGTTTGGACAGTGGCAGGCTTATGGCTGCTGACTGTGCTTGTGAGGTCACAGCAGCCTCTGATCCCTATAGGCCAGTGGCAGGCCCATAGCTGCTGGCTGTGCTTGTGACATTACAGCAGCCTCAGAGCCTCCTAGGCCAGTGGCAGGTTCATGGCTGCTAGCTGTGCTTGTGAGGTCACAGCAGCCTCAGTGCCTCCGAAGCCAGTGGCAGGCTCCTAGCTGCTGGCTGTGCTTGTGAGGTCACAGCAGCCTGTGTGCCTGACAGGCCAGTGGCAGGCTCCTGGCTGATGGCTGTGCTTGTGACATCACAGCAGCCTGACTGCCTGACAGGCCAGTGGCAGGCTCCTGGCTGCTGGCTGTGCTTGTGAAGTCACAGCAGCCTGAGTGCCTCCTAGGCCAGTAGCAGGCTCATGGCTGCTGGCTGTGCTTGTGAGGTCACAGCAGCCTCAGTTCCTCCAAGGCCAGTGGCAGGCTCCTGGCTGCTGGCTGTGCTTGTGACATCACTGCAGCCTCAGAGCCTGACAGGCCAGTGGCAGGCTCATGGCTGCTGGCTGTGCTTGTGAGGTCACAGCAGCCTCAGTGCCTCCTAGGCCAGTGGCAAGCCCATGACTGCTGGATGTGCTTGTGACATCACAGCAGCCTCAGTGCCACCGAGGCCAGTGGCAGGCTCGTGGCTGCTGGCTGTGATTGTGAGGTCACAGCAGCCTCAGTGCCTCCTAGGCCAGTGGCAGGCTAATGGCTGCTGGCTGTGCTTGTGAGGTAATAGCACCCTGAGAACCTGACAGGCCAGTAGCAGGCTCATGGCTGCTGGCTGTGTTTGTGAGGTAATAGCACCCTGAGAACCTGACAGGCCAGTAGCAGGCTCATGGCTGCTGGCTGTGCTTGTGAGGTCACAGCACCCTCAGTGCCTCCTAGGTTAGTGGCAGGATCCTGGCTGCTGGCTGTGCTTGTGAGGTCACAGCAGCCTCAGTGCCTGACAGCCCAGTGGCAGGCTCCTGGCTGCTGGCTGTGCTTGTGAGGTCACAGCAGCCTCTGATCCCTATAGGCCAGTGGCAGGCCCATAGCTGCTGGCTGTGCTTGTGACATTACAGCAGCCTCAGAGCCTCCTAGGCCAGTGGCAGGTTCATGGCTGCTAGCTGTGCTTGTGAGGTCACAGCAGCCTCAGTGCCTCCGAAGCCAGTGGCAGGCTCCTAGCTGCTGGCTGTGCTTGTGAAGTCACAGCAGCCTGAGTGCCTCCTAGGCCAGTAGCAGGCTCATGGCTGCTGGCTGTGCTTGTGAGGTCACAGCACCCTGAGTGCATCTGAGGCCAGTGGCAGGCTCCTGGCTGCTGGCTGTGCTTGTGACATCACAGCAGCCTCAGAGCCTGACAGGCCAGTGGCAGTCTCATGGCTGCTGGCTGTGCTTGTGAGGTCACAGCAGCCTCAGTGCCTCCTAGGCCAGTGGCAAGCCCATGACTGCTGGATGTGCTTGTGACATCACAGCAGCCTCAGTGCCACCGAGGCCAGTGGCAGGCTCGTGGCTGCTGGCTGTGATTGTGAGGTCACAGCAGCCTCAGTGCCTCCTAGGCCAGTGGCAGGCTAATGGCTAATGGCTGTGCTTGTGAGGTAATAGCACCCTGAGAACCTGACAGGCCAGTGGCAGGCTCATGGCTGCTGGCTGTGCTTGTGAGGTCACAGCAGCCTCAGTGCCTCTCAGGCCAGTGGCAAGCTCGTGGCTGCTGGCTGTGCTTGTGAGGTCACAGCAGCCTTAGTGCATCTGAGGCCAGTGCCAGGCTCATGGCTGCTGGCTGTGCTTGTGACGTCACAGCAGCGTCAGTGCCTCCTAGGGCAGTGGCAGGCTCCTGGCTGCTTGCTGGGCTTTTGACATTACAGCAGCCTCAGTGCCTCCTAGGCCAGTGACAGCTTCATGGCTGATGGCTCTGCTTGTGAGGTCACAGTAGCCTGAGTGCCCCTGAGGCCAGTGGCAGGCTCATGACTGCTGGCTGTCCTTGCGAGGTAGCAGCAACCTCAGTGCCTCATAGGTTAGTGGTAGGCTCCTGGCTGCTGCCTGTGCTTATGACGTCACAGCAGCGTCAGTGCCTCGTAGGCCAGTAGCAGGCTGCTGGCTGCTGGCTGTGCTTGTGACATCACAGCAGCCTCAGTGCATCCTGGGCCAGTGGCAGGCCCCTGGCTGCTGGCTGTGCTTGTGACGTCACAGCAGCCTCAGTGCCTGACAGCCCAGTGGCAGGCTCCTGGCTGCTGGCTGTGCTTGTGAGGTCACAGCAACCTGAGTGCCTCCTAGGCCAGTAGCAGGCTCATGGCTGCTGGCTGTGCTTGTGATGTCACAGCAGCCTCAGTGCATCCTAGGCCAGTGGCAGGCTCATTGCTGCTAGCTGTGCTTGTGAGGTCACAGCAACCTCAGTGCCTCCTTGGCCAGTGGCAGGCTCCTGGCTGCTGGCTGTGTTTGTGAGGTCACAGCAGCCTGAGTGCCTCCTACGCCTGTGGCAGGCTCATGGCTGAAGACTGTGCTTGTGACATCACAGCAGCCTTAGTGCATCTGAGGCCAGTGGCAGGCTGATGGCTGCTGCCTGTGCTTGTGACGTCACATCAGCCTCAGTGCCTCCTAGGTGAGTGGCAGGATCCTGGCTGCTGGCTGTGCTTGTGAGGTCACAGCAACCTCAGTGCATACTAGGCCAGTGGCAGGCTCATGGCTGCTGGCTGTGCTTGTGAGTTCACAGCAGCGTCAGTGCCTCTGAGGCCAGTGGCAGGCTGATGGCTGCAGGATGTGATTGTGAGGTCACAGCAGCCTGAGTGCCTCCTAGACCAGTGGCAGGCTCCTGGCTGCTGGCTGTGCTTGTGACGTCACATCAGCTTGAGTCCCTCTGAGGCCAGTGTCAGGCTCATGGCTGCTGGCTGCGCTTCTGAGGTCACAGCAACCTCAGGGCCTCATAGGTTAGTGTCCAGCGCCCCCTGCTGGCTGGGCTTGTGAGGTCACAG
Source organism: Dromaius novaehollandiae (assembly GCF_036370855.1). Lineage (NCBI taxonomy): Eukaryota > Metazoa > Chordata > Aves > Casuariiformes > Dromaiidae > Dromaius > Dromaius novaehollandiae. Next base: position 1,201,951 of record NW_026991446.1, read on the forward strand.
CAGCCTCAGTGCATCCTAGGCCAGTGGCAGGCTCCTGGCTGCTGGCTGTGCTTGTGAGGTCACAGCAGCCTCAGTGCCTCGTAGGCCAGTGGCAGGCTCATGGCTGCAGGATGTGATTGTGAGGTCACAGCAGCCTCCGTGCCTCCTAGACCAGTGTCAGGCTCATGGCTGCTGCCTGTGCTTGTGAGGTCAAAGCAGCCTCAGTGCCTCCTAGGCCAGTGGCAGGCTCATGGCTGCTGGCTATGCTTCTGACATCACAGTAGCCTCAGTGCCACCGAGGCCAGTGGCAGGCTCCTGGCTGCTGCCTGTCCTTGTGAGGTCACAGCAGCCTGAGTTCCTCATAGGTTAGTCTACATGGCCTCCTGCTGGCTGTGCTTTTGAGGTGACAGCAGCCTGAGTGCCTGACAGGCCAGTGGCAGGCTGCTGGCTGCTGGCTGTGCTTGTGAGGTCACAGCAGCCTCAGTGCCTCCTAGGCTAGTGGCAGGCTCATGGCTGCTGGCTGTGCTTGTGACGTCACAGCAGCGTCAGTGCCTCCTAGGCCTGTGGCAGGCTCATGGTTGCTGGCTGTGCTTGTGACATCACAGCAGCCTGAGTGCCACTGAGGCCAGTGGCAGGCTCCTGGCTGCTTGCTGGGCTTGTGACATTACAGCAGCCTCCATGCCCCTGAGGCGAGTGACAGGTTCATGGCTGATGGCTGTGCTTGTGAGGTCACAGCAGCCTCAGTGCCTCCGAGGCCAGTGTCAGGCTCCTAGCTGCTGGCTGTGCTTGTGAGGTCACAGCAGCCTCAGTTCCTCCAAGGCCAGTGGCAGGCTCCTGGCTGCTGGCTGGGCTTGTGAGGTCACAGAAGCCTGAGGGCCTGACAGGCTAGTAGCAGGCTGCTGGCTGCTGGCTGTCCTTGTGAGGTCCCAGGAACCTCAGTGCTTCCGAGGCCAGTGTCAGGCTCCTAGCTGCTGGCTGTGCTTGTGAGGTCACAGCAGCCTCAGTTCCTCCAAGGCCAGTGGCAGGCTCCTGGCTGCTGGCTGGGCTTGTGAGGTCACAGCAGCCTCAGTGCCTCCTATGACAGTAGCAGGCTCATGGCTGCTGGCTGTGTTTGTGAGCTCACAGCAGCGTCAGTGCCTCCTAGGCCAGTAGCAGGCTCATGGCTGCTGGCTGTGCTTGTGAGGTCACAGCAGCCTGAGTGCCTCTGAGGCCAATGGCAGGCTCCTGGCTTTTTGCTGGGCTTGTGACATTACAGCAGCCTCAGTGCCACCTAGGCCAGTGGCAGGTTCATGGCTGCTAGCTGTGCTTGTGAGGTCACAGCAGCCTGAGTGCCTCCGAGGCCTGTGGCAGGCTTATGGCTGAAGGCTGTGCTTCTGAGGTCACAGCAGCCTCAGTGCCTCCTAGGCCAGTGGCAGGCTCATGGCTGCTGCCTGTGCTTGTGAGGTCTCAGCAACCTCAGTTCCTCATAGGGTAGTGGCAGGCTCCTGCCTGCTACCTGTGCTTGTGAGGTCACAGAGAGGCTCAGTGCCTCATAGGTTAGTCTACAGCGCCCCCTGCTGGCTGTGCTTGTGAAGTCACAGCAGCCTGAGTGCCTGACAGGCCAGTGGCAGGCTCCTGGCTGCTGGCTGTGCTTGTGAGGTCACAGCAGCCTCAGTTCCTCATAGGTTAGTGGCAGGCTCCTGGCTGCTAGCTGTTCTTGTGAGGTCACAGAAGCCTGAGGGGCTGACAAGCTAGTGGCAGGCTGCTGGCTGCTGGCTGTGCTTGTGACATCACAGCAGCCTCACTACCACCGAGGCTAGTGGCAGGCTCCTGGCTGCTGGTTGTGCTTGTGATATCACAGCAGCCTCAGTGCCACCGAGGCCAGTGGCAGGTTCATGGGTACTAGCTGTGCTTCTGAGGTCACAGCAGCCTACGTGCCTCCTAGGCCAGTGGCAGGCTGCTGACTGCTGGCTGTGTTTGTGAGGTCACAGCAGCCTCAGTGCCTCCTAGGCCAGTGGCAGGTTCATGGCTGCTAGCTGTGCTTGTGAGGTCACAGCAGCATCAGTGCCTGCTAGGCCAATGGCAGGCTAATTGCTGCTGGCTGTGTTTGCGACGTCACAGCAGCCTCAGTGCCTCCTAGGCCAGTGGCAGGCTAATGGCTAATGGCTGTGCTTGTGAGGTCACAGCAGCCTCAATGCCTCCTAAGGCCAGTGGCAGGTTCATGGCTGCTGGCTGTGCTTGGGAGGTCACAGCAGCCTCAGGGCCTCATAGGTTAGTTTCCATCTCCCCCTGCTGGCTGTGCGTGTGAGGTTACAGCAGCCTGAGTGCATCTGAGGCCAGTGGCAGGCTCATGGCTGATGGCTGAGCTCGTCAGCTCGCAGCACCCTGAGAACCTGACCAGCCAGTGTGAGGCTCCTGGCTGCTGCCTGTGCTTGTGAGGTCACAGCAGCCTCAGTGATTCATAGGTTAGTGGCAGGATCCTGGCTGCTGGCTGTGCTTGTGAGGTCACAGCAGCCTCAGTGCCTCCGAGGACAGTGGCAGGCTCCTGGCTGCTGGCTGTGCTTGTGACGTCACAGCAGTGTCCATGCCTCGTAGGCCAGTAGTAGGCTGATGGCTGCAGGATGTGATTGAGAGGTCACAGCAGCCTTAGTGCCTCCTAGGCCAGTGGCAGGCTCCTGGCTGCTGCCTGTCCTTGTGAGGTCACAGCAGCCTGAGTTCCTCATTGGTTAGTGGCAGGCTCCTGGCTGCTAGCTGTGCTTGTGAGGTCACAGAAGCCTGAGTGCCTGACAGGCTAGTGGCAGGCTCATGGCTGCTGGCTGTGCTTGTGAGGTCACAGCAGCCTGAGTGCCTTCTACGCCGGTAGCAGGCTCATGGCTGCTGGCTGTGCTTGTGAGGTCACAGCAGCCTCAGTTCCTCCAAGGCCAGTGGCAGGCTCCTGGCTGCTGCCTGTCCTTGTGAGGTCACAGCAGCCTGAGTTCCTCATTGGTTAGTGGCAGGCTCCTGGCTGCTAGCTGTGCTTGTGAGGTCACAGAAGCCTGAGGGCCTGACAGGCTAGTGGCAGGCTGCTGGCTGCTGGCTGTGCTTGTGAGGTCACAGCAGCCTGAGTGCCTTCTACGCCGGTAGCAGGCTCATGGCTGCTGGCTGTGCTTGTGATGTCACAGCAGCCTCAGTGCATCCTAGGCCTGTGGCAGGCTTATGGCTGAAGGCTGTGCTTCTGAGGTCACAGCAGCCTCAGTGCATCTGAGGGCAGTGGCAGGCTCATGGTTGCTGGCTGTGCTTGTGAGGTCACAGCAACCTCAGTCCCTCATAGGGTAGTGGCAGGCTCCTGGCTGCTAGCTGTGCTTGTGAGGTCACAGAGAGCCTCAGTGCCTCCTAGGCCAGTGGCAGGTTCATGGCTGCTAGCTGTGCTTCTGAGGTCACAGCAGCCAGAGTGCCTCCTAGGCCTGTGGCAGGCTCATGGCTGCTGGCTGTGCTTGTGATGTCACAGCAGCCTGAGTGCCTCATAGGTTAGTCTACATGGCCTCCTCCTGGCTGTGCTTCTGAGGTGACAGCAGACTGAGTGCCTGACAGGCCAGTGGCAGGCTGCTGGCTGAAGGCTATGCTTGTGAGGTCACAGCTGCCATAGAGCATCTGAGGCCAGTGGCAGGTTAATGGCTGCTAGCTGTGCTTGTGAGGTCACAGCAGCCTGAGTGCCTGAAAGGCCAGCGGCAGGCTGCTGGCTGCTGGCTGTGCTTGTGAGGTCACAGCAGTCTGAGTGCCTCCTAGGCTAGTGGCAGGCTCATTACTGCTGGCTGTGCTTGTGACATCACAGCAGCCTGAGTGCCTGATAGCATAGTCTACAGGGGCCCCTGCTGGCTGTGCTTGTGAGGTCACATCAGCCTGAGTGCCTGACAGGCCAGTGTCAGGCTCATGGGTGCTGGCTGCGCTTCTGAGGTCACAGCAGCCTTTGGGCCTCATAGGTTAGTGTCCAGCGCCCCCTGCTGGCTGTGTTTGTGGCATCACAGCAGCCTCAGTGCCTCCTATGCCAGTGGCAGGCTCAAGGCTGCTGGCTATGCTTGTGACATCACAGCAGCCTCACTACCACCGAGGCTAGTGGCAGGTTCATGGCTACTAGCTGTGCTTCTGAGGTCACAGCAGCCTGAGTGCCTCTGAGGCCAGTGGCAGGCTCATGGCTGCTGGCTGTGCTTGTGAGGTCACAGTAGCCTGAGTGCCTCCGAGGCCAGTGGCAGGCTAATGGTTGTTGGCTGTGCTTGTGAAGTCACAGCAGCCTTAGTGCATCTGAGGCCAGTGGCAGGCTCCTGGCTGCTGGCTGTGCTTGTGATGTCACAGCAGCATCAGTGCCTCATAGGTTAGTCTACATGGCCTCCTGCTGGCTGTGCTTTTGAGGTGACAGCAGCCTGAGTGCCTGACAGGCCAGTGGCAGGCTGCTGGCTGCTGGCTGTGCTTGTGAGGTCACAGCAGCCTCAGTGCCTCCTAGGCTAGTGGCAGGCTCATGGCTGCTGGCTGTGCTTGTGACGTCACAGCAGCGTCAGTGCCTCCTTGGCCAGTGGCAGGCTCCTGGCTGCTGGCTGTGCTTGTGACATCACAGCAGCCTCAGTGCCACCGAGGCCAGTGGCAGGCTCCTGGCTGCTTGCTGTGCTTGTGACATTACAGCAGCCTGAGTGCCTCCTAGGCCAGTGGCAGGTTCATGGCTCCTAGCTGTGCTTGTCAGGACACAGCAGCCTGAGTGCCTCTGAGGCCAGTGCCAGGTTCATGGCTGCTGGCTGTGCTTGTGATGTCACAGCACCCTCAGGGCCTCATAGGTTAGTGTCCAGCGCACCCTGCTGGCTGTGCTTGTGACATCACAGCAGCCTCAGTTCCTCATAGGTTAGTGGCAGGCTCCTGGCTGCTAGCTGTTCTTGTGAGGTCACAGAAGCCTGAGTGCCTCCTAGGCCAATGGCAGGCTCATTGCTGCTGGCTGTGCTTGTGAGGTCACAGTAGCCTCAGTGCCTCCTAGGCCTGTGGCAGGCTAATGGCTGCTGGCTGTGCTGGTGAGGTCACAGCAGCCTCAGTGCATCTGAGGCCAGTGGCAGGCTCATGGCTGCTGGCTGTGCTTGTGATGTCACAGCAGCCTCAGTGCTGCATAGGTTATTGTCCAGCGCCCCCTGCTGGCTGTGCTTGTGAGGTCACAGCAGCCTGAGTGCCTCCTAGGCCAGTGGCAGGCTCATGGCTGCTGGCTGTGCTTGTGAGGTCACAGCAGCCTGAGTGCATCTGAGGCCAGTGACAGGCTCATGGCTGATGGCTGAGCTCGTCAGCTTGCAGCACCCTGAGAACCTGACAGGCCAGTGGCAGGCTCATGGCTGCTGGCTGTGCTTGCAAGGTCACAGCAACCTCAGTGATTCCTAGGTTAGTGGCTGGCTCCTGGCAGCTGGCTGTGCTTGTGACATTACAGCAGCCTGAGTGCCTCCTAGACCAGTGGCAGGCTCCTGGCTGCTGGCTGTGCTTGTGACGTCACATCAGCTTGAGTCCCTCTGAGGCCAGTGTCAGGCTCATGGCTGCTGGCTGCGCTTGTGAGGTCACAGCAACCTCAGTGCATACTAGGCCAGTGGCAGGCTCATGGCTGCTGGCTGTGCTTGTGAGTTCACAGCAGCGTCAGTGCCTCTGAGGCCAGTGGCAGGCTGATGGCTGCAGGATGTGATTGTGAGGTCACAGCAGCCTGAGTGCCTCCTAGACCAGTGGCAGGCTCCTGGCTGCTGGCTGTGCTTGTGACGTCACATCAGCTTGAGTCCCTCTGAGGCCAGTGTCAGGCTCATGGCTGCTGGCTGCGCTTCTGAGGTCACAGCAACCTCAGGGCCTCATAGGTTAGTGTCCAGCGCCCCCTGCTGGCTGGGCTTGTGAGGTCACAGCAGCCTCAGTGCATCCTAGGCCAGTGGCAGGCTCCTGGCTGCTGGCTGTGCTTGTGAGGTCACAGCAGCCTCAGTGCCTCGTAGGCCAGTGGCAGGCTCATGGCTGCAGGATGTGATTGTGAGGTCACAGCAGCCTCCGTGCCTCCTAGACCAGTGTCAGGCTCATGGCTGCTGCCTGTGCTTGTGAGGTCAAAGCAGCCTCAGTGCCTCCTAGGCCAGTGGCAGGCTCATGGCTGCTGGCTATGCTTCTGACATCACAGTAGCCTCAGTGCCACCGAGGCCAGTGGCAGGCTCCTGGCTGCTGCCTGTCCTTGTGAGGTCACAGCAGCCTGAGTTCCTCATAGGTTAGTCTACATGGCCTCCTGCTGGCTGTGCTTTTGAGGTGACAGCAGCCTGAGTGCCTGACAGGCCAGTGGCAGGCTGCTGGCTGCTGGCTGTGCTTGTGAGGTCACAGCAGCCTCAGTGCCTCCTAGGCTAGTGGCAGGCTCATGGCTGCTGGCTGTGCTTGTGACGTCACAGCAGCGTCAGTGCCTCCTAGGCCTGTGGCAGGCTCATGGTTGCTGGCTGTGCTTGTGACATCACAGCAGCCTCAGTGCCACTGAGGCCAGTGGCAGGCTCCTGGCTGCTTGCTGGGCTTGTGACATTACAGCAGCCTCCATGCCCCTGAGGCGAGTGACAGGTTCATGGCTGATGGCTGTGCTTGTGAGGTCACAGCAGCCTCAGTTCCTCCAAGGCCAGTGGCAGGCTCCTGGCTGCTGGCTGGGCTTGTGAGGTCACAGAAGCCTGAGGGCCTGACAGGCTAGTAGCAGGCTGCTGGCTGCTGGCTGTCCTTGTGAGGTCCCAGGAACCTCAGTGCTTCCGAGGCCAGTGTCAGGCTCCTAGCTGCTGGCTGTGCTTGTGAGGTCACAGCAGCCTCAGTTCCTCCAAGGCCAGTGGCAGGCTCCTGGCTGCTGGCTGGGCTTGTGAGGTCACAGCAGCCTCAGTGCCTCCTATGACAGTAGCAGGCTCATGGCTGAAGGCTGTGCTTGTGAGGTCACAGCAGCCTGAGTGCCTCCGAGGCCTGTGGCAGGCTTATGGCTGAAGGCTGTGCTTCTGAGGTCACAGCAGCCTCAGTGCCTCCTAGGCCAGTGGCAGGCTCATGGCTGCTGCCTGTGCTTGTGAGGTCTCAGCAACCTCAGTTCCTCATAGGGTAGTGGCAGGCTCCTGCCTGCTACCTGTGCTTGTGAGGTCACAGAGAGCCTCAGTGCCTCATAGGTTAGTCTACAGCGCCCCCTGCTGGCTGTGCTTGTGAAGTCACAGCAGCCTGAGTGCCTGACAGGCCAGTGGCAGGCTCCTGGCTGCTGGCTGTGCTTGTGAGGTCACAGCAGCCTCAGTTCCTCATAGGTTAGTGGCAGGCTCCTGGCTGCTAGCTGTTCTTGTGAGGTCACAGAAGCCTGAGGGGCTGACAAGCTAGTGGCAGGCTGCTGGCTGCTGGCTGTGCTTGTGATGTCACAGCACCCTCAGGGCCTCATAGGTTAGTGTCCAGCGCACCCTGCTGGCTGTGCTTGTGACATCACAGCAGCCTGAGTTCCTCATTGGTTAGTGGCAGGCTCCTGGCTGCTAGCTGTTCTTGTGAGGTCACAGAAGCCTCAGTGCCTCCTAGGCCAGTGGCAGGCTAATGGCTAATGGCTGTGCTTGTGAGGTCACAGCAGCCTCAGTGCCTCCTAAGGCCAGTGGCAGGTTCATGGCTGCTGGCTGTGCTTGGGAGGTCACAGCAGCCTCAGGGCCTCATAGGTTAGTTTCCATCTCCCCCTGCTGGCTGTGCGTGTGAGGTCACAGCAGCCTGAGTGCCTCCGAGGCCTGTGGCAGGCTTATGGCTGAAGGCTGTGCTTCTGAGGTCACAGCAGCCTCAGTGCCTCCTAGGCCAGTGGCAGGCTCATGGCTGCTGCCTGTGCTTGTGAGGTCTCAGCAACCTCAGTTCCTCATAGGGTAGTGGCAGGCTCCTGCCTGCTACCTGTGCTTGTGAGGTCACAGAGAGGCTCAGTGCCTCATAGGTTAGTCTACAGCGCCCCCTGCTGGCTGTGCTTGTGAAGTCACAGCAGCCTGAGTGCCTGACAGGCCAGTGGCAGGCTCCTGGCTGCTGGCTGTGCTTGTGAGGTCACAGCAGCCTCAGTTCCTCATAGGTTAGTGGCAGGCTCCTGGCTGCTAGCTGTTCTTGTGAGGTCACAGAAGCCTGAGGGGCTGACAAGCTAGTGGCAGGCTGCTGGCTGCTGGCTGTGCTTGTGACATCACAGCAGCCTCACTACCACCGAGGCTAGTGGCAGGCTCCTGGCTGCTGGTTGTGCTTGTGATATCACAGCAGCCTCAGTGCCACCGAGGCCAGTGGCAGGTTCATGGGTACTAGCTGTGCTTCTGAGGTCACAGCAGCCTACGTGCCTCCTACGCCAGTGGCAGGCTGCTGACTGATGGCTGTGTTTGTGAGGTCACAGCAGCCTCAGTGCCTCCTAGGCCAGTGGCAGGTTCATGGCTACTAGCTGTGCTTCTGAGGTCACAGCAGCCTACGTGCCTCCTAGGCCAGTGGCAGGCTGCTGACTGCTGGCTGTGTTTGTGAGGTCACAGCAGCCTCAGTGCCTCCTAGGCCAGTGGCAGGTTCATGGCTGCTAGCTGTGCTTGTGAGGTCACAGCAGCATCAGTGCCTGCTAGGCCAATGGCAGGCTAATTGCTGCTGGCTGTGTTTGCGACGTCACAGCAGCCTCAGTGCCTCCTAGGCCAGTGGCAGGCTAATGGCTAATGGCTGTGCTTGTGAGGTCACAGCAGCCTCAGTGCCTCCTAAGGCCAGTGGCAGGTTCATGGCTGCTGGCTGTGCTTGGGAGGTCACAGCAGCCGCAGGGCCTCATAGGTTAGTTTCCATCTCCCCCTGCTGGCTGTGCGTGTGAGGTTACAGCAGCCTGAGTGCCTCCTAAGGCCAGTGGCAGGCTCCTGGCTGCTGGCTGTGCTTGTGAGGTCACAGCAGCCTCAGGGCCTCCGAGGCCAGTGCCATGCTAATTGCTGCTGGCTGTGCTTGTGAGGTCACAGCAGCCTGAGTGCATCTGAGGCCAGTGGCAGGCTCATGGCTGATGGCTGAGCTCGTCAGCTCGCAGCACCCTGAGAACCTGACCAGCCAGTGTGAGGCTCCTGGCTGCTGCCTGTGCTTGTGAGGTCACAGCAGCCTCAGTGATTCATAGGTTAGTGGCAGGATCCTGGCTGCTGGCTGTGCTTGTGAGATCACAGCAGCCTCAGTGCCTCCGAGGCCAGTGGCAGGCTCCTGGCTGCTGGCTGTGCTTGTGACGTCACAGCAGTGTCCATGCCTCGTAGGCCAGTAGTAGGCTGATGGCTGCAGGATGTGATTGTGAGGTCACAGCAGCCTTAGTGCCTCCTAGGCCAGTGGCAGGCTCCTGGCTGCTGCCTGTCCTTGTGAGGTCACAGCAGCCTGAGTTCCTCATTGGTTAGTGGCAGGCTCCTGGCTGCTAGCTGTGCTTGTGAGGTCACAGAAGCCTGAGGGCCTGACAGGCTAGTGGCAGGCTGCTGGCTGCTGGCTGTGCTTGTGAGGTCACAGCAGCCTGAGTGCCTTCTACGCCGGTAGCAGGCTCATGGCTGCTGGCTGTGCTTGTGATGTCACAGCAGCCTCAGTGCATCCTAGGCCTGTGGCAGGCTTATGGCTGAAGGCTGTGCTTCTGAGGTCACAGCAGCCTCAGTGCATCTGAGGGCAGTGGCAGGCTCATGGTTGCTGGCTGTGCTTGTGAGGTCACAGCAACCTCAGTTCCTCATAGGGTAGTGGCAGGCTCCTGGCTGCTAGCTGTGCTTGTGAGGTCACAGAGAGCCTCACTGCCTCCTAGGCCAGTGGCAGGTTCATGGCTGCTAGCTGTGCTTCTGAGGTCACAGCAGCCAGAGTGCCTCCTAGGCCTGTGGCAGGCTCATGGCTGCTGGCTGTGCTTGTGATGTCACAGCAGCCTGAGTGCCTCATAGGTTAGTCTACATGGCCTCCTCCTGGCTGTGCTTCTGAGGTGACAGCAGACTGAGTGCCTGACAGGCCAGTGGCAGGCTGCTGGCTGAAGGCTGTGCTTGTGAGGTCACAGCTGCCATAGAGCATCTGAGGCCAGTGGCAGGTTCATTGCTGCTAGCTGTGCTTGTGAGGTCACAGCAGCCTGAGTGCCTGAAAGGCCAGGGGCAGGCTGCTGGCTGCTGGCTGTGCTTGTGAGGTCACAGCAGTCTGAGTGCCTCCTAGGCTAGTGGCAGGCTCATTACTGCTGGCTGTGCTTGTGACATCACAGCAGCCTGAGTGCCTGATAGCATAGTCTACAGGGGCCCCTGCTGGCTGTGCTTGTGAGGTCACATCAGCCTGAGTGCCTGACAGGCCAGTGTCAGGCTCATGGGTGCTGGCTGCGCTTCTGAGGTCACAGCAGCCTTTGGGCCTCATAGGTTAGTGTCCAGCGCCCCCTGCTGGCTGTGTTTGTGGCATCACAGCAGCCTCAGTGCCTCCTATGCCAGTGGCAGGCTCATGGCTGCTGGCTGTGCTTGTGACATCACAGCAGCCTCACTACCACCGAGGCTAGTGGCAGGTTCATGGCTACTAGCTGTGCTTCTGAGGTCACAGCAGCCTGAGTGCCTCTGAGGCCAGTGGCAGGCTCATGGCTGCTGGCTGTGCTTGTGAGGTCACAGTAGCCTGAGTGCCTCCGAGGCCAGTGGCAGGCTAATGGTTGTTGGCTGTGCTTGTGAAGTCACAGCAACCTCAGTCCCTCATAGGGTAGTGGCAGGCTCCTGGCTGCTAGCTGTGCTTGTGAGGTCACAGAGAGCCTCAGTGCCTCCTAGGCCAGTGGCAGGTTCATGGCTGCTAGCTGTGCTTCTGAGGTCACAGCAGCCAGAGTGCCTCCTAGGCCTGTGGCAGGCTCATGGCTGCTGGCTGTGCTTGTGATGTCACAGCAGCCTGAGTGCCTCATAGGTTAGTCTACATGGCCTCCTCCTGGCTGTGCTTCTGAGGTGACAGCAGACTGAGTGCCTGACAGGCCAGTGGCAGGCTGCTGGCTGAAGGCTGTGCTTGTGAGGTCACAGCTGCCATAGAGCATCTGAGGCCAGTGGCAGGTTCATTGCTGCTAGCTGTGCTTGTGAGGTCACAGCAGCCTGAGTGCCTGAAAGGCCAGGGGCAGGCTGCTGGCTGCTGGCTGTGCTTGTGAGGTCACAGCAGTCTGAGTGCCTCCTAGGCTAGTGGCAGGCTCATTACTGCTGGCTGTGCTTGTGACATCACAGCAGCCTGAGTGCCTGATAGCATAGTCTACAGGGGCCCCTGCTGGCTGTGCTTGTGAGGTCACATCAGCCTGAGTGCCTGACAGGCCAGTGTCAGGCTCATGGGTGCTGGCTGCGCTTCTGAGGTCACAGCAGCCTTTGGGCCTCATAGGTTAGTGTCCAGCGCCCCCTGCTGGCTGTGTTTGTGGCATCACAGCAGCCTCAGTGCCTCCTATGCCAGTGGCAGGCTCAAGGCTGCTGGCTGTGCTTGTGACATCACAGCAGCCTCACTACCACCGAGGCTAGTGGCAGGTTCATGGCTACTAGCTGTGCTTCTGAGGTCACAGCAGCCTGAGTGCCTCTGAGGCCAGTGGCAGGCTCATGGCTGCTGGCTGTGCTTGTGAGGTCACAGTAGCCTGAGTGCCTCCGAGGCCAGTGGCAGGCTAATGGTTGTTGGCTGTGCTTGTGAAGTCACAGCAGCCTTAGTGCATCTGAGGCCAGTGGCAGGCTCCTGGCTGCTGGCTGTGCTTGTGATGTCACAGCAGCATCAGTGCCTCATAGGTTAGTCTACATGGCCTCCTGCTGGCTGTGCTTTTGAGGTGACAGCAGCCTGAGTGCCTGACAGGCCAGTGGCAGGCTGCTGGCTGCTGGCTGTGCTTGTGAGGTCACAGCAGCCTCAGTGCCTCCTAGGCTAGTGGCAGGCTCATGGCTGCTGGCTGTGCTTGTGACGTCACAGCAGCGTCAGTGCCTCCTTGGCCAGTGGCAGGCTCCTGGCTGCTGGCTGTGCTTGTGACATCACAGCAGCCTCAGTGCCACCGAGGCCAGTGGCAGGCTCCTGGCTGCTTGCTGTGCTTGTGACATTACAGCAGCCTGAGTGCCTCCTAGGCCAGTGGCAGGTTCATGGCTCCAAGCTGTGCTTGTCAGGACACAGCAGCCTGAGTGCCTCTGAGGCCAGTGCCAGGTTCATGGCTGATGGCTGTGCTTGTGATGTCACAGCACCCTCAGTGATTCATAGGTTAGTGGCAGGATCCTGGCTGCTGGCTGTGCTTGTGAGGTCACAGCAGCCTCAGTGCCTCCGAGGACAGTGGCAGGCTCCTGGCTGCTGGCTGTGCTTGTGACGTCACAGCAGTGTCCATGCCTCGTAGGCCAGTAGTAGGCTGATGGCTGCAGGATGTGATTGTGAGGTCACAGCAGCCTTAGTGCCTCCTAGGCCAGTGGCAGGCTCCTGGCTGCTGCCTGTCCTTGTGAGGTCACAGCAGCCTGAGTTCCTCATTGGTTAGTGGCAGGCTCCTGGCTGCTAGCTGTGCTTGTGAGGTCACAGAAGCCTGAGGGCCTGACAGGCTAGTGGCAGGCTCATGGCTGCTGGCTGTGCTTGTGAGGTCACAGCAGCCTGAGTGCCTTCTACGCCGGTAGCAGGCTCATGGCTGCTGGCTGTGCTTGTGATGTCACAGCAGCCTCAGTGCATCCTAGGCCTGTGGCAGGCTTATGGCTGAAGGCTGTGCATCTGAGGTCACAGCAGCCTCAGTGCATCTGAGGGCAGTGGCAGGCTCATGGTTGCTGGCTGTGCTTGTGAGGTCACAGCAACCTCAGTTCCTCATAGGGTAGTGGCAGGCTCCTGGCTGCTAGCTGTGCTTGTGAGGTCACAGAGAGCCTCAGTGCCTCCTAGGGCAGTGGCAGGTTCATGGCTGCTAGCTGTGCTTCTGAGGTCACAGCAGCCAGAGTGCCTCCTAGGCCTGTGGCAGGCTCATGGCTGCTGGCTGTGCTTGTGATGTCACAGCAGCCTGAGTGCCTCATAGGTTAGTCTACATGGCCTCCTCCTGGCTGTGCTTCTGAGGTGACAGCAGACTGAGTGCCTGACAGGCCAGTGGCAGGCTGCTGGCTGAAGGCTGTGCTTGTGAGGTCACAGCTGCCATAGAGCATCTGAGGCCAGTGGCAGGTTCATTGCTGCTAGCTGTGCTTGTGAGGTCACAGCAGCCTGAGTGCCTCCTAGGCCAGTGTCAGGCTCATGGCTGCTGGCTCTGCTTCTGAGGTCACAGCAGTCTGAGTGCCTCCTAGGTTAGTGTCCAGCGACCCCTGCTGGCTGTGCTTGTGACATCATAGCAGCCTCCGTGCTTTCTAGGCCAGTGGCAGGCTCCTGGCTGCTGGCTGTGCTTGTGAGGTCACAGCAGCCTCAGTGCCTCGTAGGCCAGTGGCAGGCTCATGGCTGCAGGATGTGATTGTGAGGTCACAGCAGCCTCCGTGCCTCCTAGACCAGTGTCAGGCTCATGGCTGCTGCCTGTGCTTGTGAGGTCAAAGCAGCCTCAGTGCCTCCTAGGCCAGTGGCAGGCTCATGGCTGCTGGCTATGCTTCTGACATCACAGTAGCCTCAGTGCCACCGAGGCCAGTGGCAGGCTCCTGGCTGCTGCCTGTCCTTGTGAGGTCACAGCAGCCTGAGTTCCTCATAGGTTAGTCTACATGGCCTCCTGCTGGCTGTGCTTTTGAGGTGACAGCAGCCTGAGTGCCTGACAGGCCAGTGGCAGGCTGCTGGCTGCTGGCTGTGCTTGTGAGGTCACAGCAGCCTCAGTGCCTCCTAGGCTAGTGGCAGGCTCATGGCTGCTGGCTGTGCTTGTGACGTCACAGCAGCGTCAGTGCCTCCTAGGCCTGTGGCAGGCTCATGGTTGCTGGCTGTGCTTGTGACATCACAGCAGCCTCAGTGCCACTGAGGCCAGTGGCAGGCTCCTGGCTGCTTGCTGGGCTTGTGACATTACAGCAGCCTCCATGCCCCTGAGGCGAGTGACAGGTTCATGGCTGATGGCTGTGCTTGTGAGGTCACAGCAGCCTCAGTTCCTCCAAAGCCAGTGGCAGGCTCCTGGCTGCTGGCTGGGCTTGTGAGGTCACAGAAGCCTGAGGGCCTGACAGGCTAGTAGCAGGCTGCTGGCTGCTGGCTGTCCTTGTGAGGTCCCAGGAACCTCAGTGCTTCCGAGGCCAGTGTCAGGCTCCTAGCTGCTGGCTGTGCTTGTGAGGTCACAGCAGCCTCAGTTCCTCCAAGGCCAGTGGCAGGCTCCTGGCTGCTGGCTGGGCTTGTGAGGTCACAGCAGCCTCAGTGCCTCCTATGACAGTAGCAGGCTCATGGCTGAAGGCTGTGCTTGTGAGGTCACAGCAGCCTGAGTGCCTCCGAGGCCTGTGGCAGGCTTATGGCTGAAGGCTGTGCTTCTGAGGTCACAGCAGCCTCAGTGCCTCCTAGGCCAGTGGCAGGCTCATGGCTGCTGCCTGTGCTTGTGAGGTCTCAGCAACCTCAGTTCCTCATAGGGTAGTGGCAGGCTCCTGCCTGCTACCTGTGCTTGTGAGGTCACAGAGAGCCTCAGTGCCTCATAGGTTAGTCTACAGCGCCCCCTGCTGGCTGTGCTTGTGAAGTCACAGCAGCCTGAGTGCCTGACAGGCCAGTGGCAGGCTCCTGGCTGCTGGCTGTGCTTGTGAGGTCACAGCAGCCTCAGTTCCTCATAGGTTAGTGGCAGGCTCCTGGCTGCTAGCTGTTCTTGTGAGGTCACAGAAGCCTGAGGGGCTGACAAGCTAGTGGCAGGCTGCTGGCTGCTGGCTGTGCTTGTGATGTCACAGCACCCTCAGGGCCTCATAGGTTAGTGTCCAGCGCACCCTGCTGGCTGTGCTTGTGACATCACAGCAGCCTGAGTTCCTCATTGGTTAGTGGCAGGCTCCTGGCTGCTAGCTGTTCTTGTGAGGTCACAGAAGCCTCAGTGCCTCCTAGGCCAGTGGCAGGCTAATGGCTAATGGCTGTGCTTGTGAGGTCACAGCAGCCTCAGTGCCTCCTAAGGCCAGTGGCAGGTTCATGGCTGCTGGCTGTGCTTGGGAGGTCACAGCAGCCTCAGGGCCTCATAGGTTAGTTTCCATCTCCCCCTGCTGGCTGTGCGTGTGAGGTCACAGCAGCCTGAGTGCCTCCGAGGCCTGTGGCAGGCTTATGGCTGAAGGCTGTGCTTCTGAGGTCACAGCAGCCTCAGTGCCTCCTAGGCCAGTGGCAGGCTCATGGCTGCTGCCTGTGCTTGTGAGGTCTCAGCAACCTCAGTTCCTCATAGGGTAGTGGCAGGCTCCTGCCTGCTACCTGTGCTTGTGAGGTCACAGAGAGGCTCAGTGCCTCATAGGTTAGTCTACAGCGCCCCCTGCTGGCTGTGCTTGTGAAGTCACAGCAGCCTGAGTGCCTGACAGGCCAGTGGCAGGCTCCTGGCTGCTGGCTGTGCTTGTGAGGTCACAGCAGCCTCAGTTCCTCATAGGTTAGTGGCAGGCTCCTGGCTGCTAGCTGTTCTTGTGAGGTCACAGAAGCCTGAGGGGCTGACAAGCTAGTGGCAGGCTGCTGGCTGCTGGCTGTGCTTGTGACATCACAGCAGCCTCACTACCACCGAGGCTAGTGGCAGGCTCCTGGCTGCTGGTTGTGCTTGTGATATCACAGCAGCCTCAGTGCCACCGAGGCCAGTGGCAGGTTCATGGGTACTAGCTGTGCTTCTGAGGTCACAGCAGCCTACGTGCCTCCTAGGCCAGTGGCAGGCTGCTGACTGATGGCTGTGTTTGTGAGGTCACAGCAGCCTCAGTGCCTCCTAGGCCAGTGGCAGGTTCATGGCTACTAGCTGTGCTTCTGAGGTCACAGCAGCCTACGTGCCTCCTAGGCCAGTGGCAGGCTGCTGACTGCTGGCTGTGTTTGTGAGGTCACAGCAGCCTCAGTGCCTCCTAGGCCAGTGGCAGGTTCATGGCTGCTAGCTGTGCTTGTGAGGTCACAGCAGCATCAGTGCCTGCTAGGCCAATGGCAGGCTAATTGCTGCTGGCTGTGTTTGCGACGTCACAGCAGCCTCAGTGCCTCCTAGGCCAGTGGCAGGCTAATGGCTAATGGCTGTGCTTGTGAGGTCACAGCAGCCTCAGTGCCTCCTAAGGCCAGTGGCAGGTTCATGGCTGCTGGCTGTGCTTGGGAGGTCACAGCAGCCTCAGGGCCTCATAGGTTAGTTTCCATCTCCCCCTGCTGGCTGTGCGTGTGAGGTTACAGCAGCCTGAGTGCCTCCTAAGGCCAGTGGCAGGCTCCTGGCTGCTGGCTGTGCTTGTGAGGTCACAGCAGCCTCAGGGCCTCCGAGGCCAGTGCCATGCTAATTGCTGCTGGCTGTGCTTGTGAGGTCACAGCAGCCTGAGTGCATCTGAGGCCAGTGGCAGGCTCATGGCTGATGGCTGAGCTCGTCAGCTCGCAGCACCCTGAGAACCTGACCAGCCAGTGTGAGGCTCCTGGCTGCTGCCTGTGCTTGTGAGGTCACAGCAGCCTCAGTGATTCATAGGTTAGTGGCAGGATCCTGGCTGCTGGCTGTGCTTGTGAGATCACAGCAGCCTCAGTGCCTCCGAGGCCAGTGGCAGGCTCCTGGCTGCTGGCTGTGCTTGTGACGTCACAGCAGTGTCCATGCCTCGTAGGCCAGTAGTAGGCTGATGGCTGCAGGATGTGATTGTGAGGTCACAGCAGCCTCAGTGCCTCCTAGGCCAGTGGCAGGCTCCTGGCTGCTGCCTGTCCTTGTGAGGTCACAGCAGCCTGAGTTCCTCATTGGTTAGTGGCAGGCTCCTGGCTGCTAGCTGTGCTTGTGAGGTCACAGAAGCCTGAGGGCCTGACAGGCTAGTGGCAGGCTGCTGGCTGCTGGCTGTGCTTGTGAGGTCACAGCAGCCTGAGTGCCTTCTACGCCGGTAGCAGGCTCATGGCTGCTGGCTGTGCTTGTGATGTCACAGCAGCCTCAGTGCATCCTAGGCCTGTGGCAGGCTTATGGCTGAAGGCTGTGCTTCTGAGGTCACAGCAGCCTCAGTGCATCTGAGGGCAGTGGCAGGCTCATGGTTGCTGGCTGTGCTTGTGAGGTCACAGCAACCTCAGTTCCTCATAGGGTAGTGGCAGGCTCCTGGCTGCTAGCTGTGCTTGTGAGGTCACAGAGAGCCTCAGTGCCTCCTAGGCCAGTGGCAGGTTCATGGCTGCTAGCTGTGCTTCTGAGGTCACAGCAGCCAGAGTGCCTCCTAGGCCTGTGGCAGGCTCATGGCTGCTGGCTGTGCTTGTGATGTCACAGCAGCCTGAGTGCCTCATAGGTTAGTCTACATGGCCTCCTCCTGGCTGTGCTTCTGAGGTGACAGCAGACTGAGTGCCTGACAGGCCAGTGGCAGGCTGCTGGCTGAAGGCTGTGCTTGTGAGGTCACAGCTGCCATAGAGCATCTGAGGCCAGTGGCAGGTTCATTGCTGCTAGCTGTGCTTGTGAGGTCACAGCAGCCTGAGTGCCTGAAAGGCCAGGGGCAGGCTGCTGGCTGCTGGCTGTGCTTGTGAGGTCACAGCAGTCTGAGTGCCTCCTAGGCTAGTGGCAGGCTCATTACTGCTGGCTGTGCTTGTGACATCACAGCAGCCTGAGTGCCTGATAGCATAGTCTACAGGGGCCCCTGCTGGCTGTGCTTGTGAGGTCACATCAGCCTGAGTGCCTGACAGGCCAGTGTCAGGCTCATGGGTGCTGGCTGCGCTTCTGAGGTCACAGCAGCCTTTGGGCCTCATAGGTTAGTGTCCAGCGCCCCCTGCTGGCTGTGTTTGTGGCATCACAGCAGCCTCAGTGCCTCCTATGCCAGTGGCAGGCTCATGGCTGCTGGCTGTGCTTGTGACATCACAGCAGCCTC
This sequence comes from Dromaius novaehollandiae, assembly GCF_036370855.1. Taxonomy (NCBI): domain Eukaryota; kingdom Metazoa; phylum Chordata; class Aves; order Casuariiformes; family Dromaiidae; genus Dromaius; species Dromaius novaehollandiae. The sequence goes on from NW_026991446.1 coordinate 1,219,686, forward strand.
ACTACCACCGAGGCTAGTGGCAGGTTCATGGCTACTAGCTGTGCTTCTGAGGTCACAGCAGCCTGAGTGCCTCTGAGGCCAGTGGCAGGCTCATGGCTGCTGGCTGTGCTTGTGAGGTCACAGTAGCCTGAGTGCCTCCGAGGCCAGTGGCAGGCTAATGGTTGTTGGCTGTGCTTGTGAAGTCACAGCAACCTCAGTCCCTCATAGGGTAGTGGCAGGCTCCTGGCTGCTAGCTGTGCTTGTGAGGTCACAGAGAGCCTCAGTGCCTCCTAGGCCAGTGGCAGGTTCATGGCTGCTAGCTGTGCTTCTGAGGTCACAGCAGCCAGAGTGCCTCCTAGGCCTGTGGCAGGCTCATGGCTGCTGGCTGTGCTTGTGATGTCACAGCAGCCTGAGTGCCTCATAGGTTAGTCTACATGGCCTCCTCCTGGCTGTGCTTCTGAGGTGACAGCAGACTGAGTGCCTGACAGGCCAGTGGCAGGCTGCTGGCTGAAGGCTGTGCTTGTGAGGTCACAGCTGCCATAGAGCATCTGAGGCCAGTGGCAGGTTCATTGCTGCTAGCTGTGCTTGTGAGGTCACAGCAGCCTGAGTGCCTGAAAGGCCAGGGGCAGGCTGCTGGCTGCTGGCTGTGCTTGTGAGGTCACAGCAGTCTGAGTGCCTCCTAGGCTAGTGGCAGGCTCATTACTGCTGGCTGTGCTTGTGACATCACAGCAGCCTGAGTGCCTGATAGCATAGTCTACAGGGGCCCCTGCTGGCTGTGCTTGTGAGGTCACATCAGCCTGAGTGCCTGACAGGCCAGTGTCAGGCTCATGGGTGCTGGCTGCGCTTCTGAGGTCACAGCAGCCTTTGGGCCTCATAGGTTAGTGTCCAGCGCCCCCTGCTGGCTGTGTTTGTGGCATCACAGCAGCCTCAGTGCCTCCTATGCCAGTGGCAGGCTCAAGGCTGCTGGCTGTGCTTGTGACATCACAGCAGCCTCACTACCACCGAGGCTAGTGGCAGGTTCATGGCTACTAGCTGTGCTTCTGAGGTCACAGCAGCCTGAGTGCCTCTGAGGCCAGTGGCAGGCTCATGGCTGCTGGCTGTGCTTGTGAGGTCACAGTAGCCTGAGTGCCTCCGAGGCCAGTGGCAGGCTAATGGTTGTTGGCTGTGCTTGTGAAGTCACAGCAGCCTTAGTGCATCTGAGGCCAGTGGCAGGCTCCTGGCTGCTGGCTGTGCTTGTGATGTCACAGCAGCATCAGTGCCTCATAGGTTAGTCTACATGGCCTCCTGCTGGCTGTGCTTTTGAGGTGACAGCAGCCTGAGTGCCTGACAGGCCAGTGGCAGGCTGCTGGCTGCTGGCTGTGCTTGTGAGGTCACAGCAGCCTCAGTGCCTCCTAGGCTAGTGGCAGGCTCATGGCTGCTGGCTGTGCTTGTGACGTCACAGCAGCGTCAGTGCCTCCTTGGCCAGTGGCAGGCTCCTGGCTGCTGGCTGTGCTTGTGACATCACAGCAGCCTCAGTGCCACCGAGGCCAGTGGCAGGCTCCTGGCTGCTTGCTGTGCTTGTGACATTACAGCAGCCTGAGTGCCTCCTAGGCCAGTGGCAGGTTCATGGCTCCTAGCTGTGCTTGTCAGGACACAGCAGCCTGAGTGCCTCTGAGGCCAGTGCCAGGTTCATGGCTGATGGCTGTGCTTGTGATGTCACAGCACCCTCAGTGATTCATAGGTTAGTGGCAGGATCCTGGCTGCTGGCTGTGCTTGTGAGGTCACAGCAGCCTCAGTGCCTCCGAGGACAGTGGCAGGCTCCTGGCTGCTGGCTGTGCTTGTGACGTCACAGCAGTGTCCATGCCTCGTAGGCCAGTAGTAGGCTGATGGCTGCAGGATGTGATTGTGAGGTCACAGCAGCCTTAGTGCCTCCTAGGCCAGTGGCAGGCTCCTGGCTGCTGCCTGTCCTTGTGAGGTCACAGCAGCCTGAGTTCCTCATTGGTTAGTGGCAGGCTCCTGGCTGCTAGCTGTGCTTGTGAGGTCACAGAAGCCTGAGGGCCTGACAGGCTACTGGCAGGCTCATGGCTGCTGGCTGTGCTTGTGAGGTCACAGCAGCCTGAGTGCCTTCTACGCCGGTAGCAGGCTCATGGCTGCTGGCTGTGCTTGTGATGTCACAGCAGCCTCAGTGCATCCTAGGCCTGTGGCAGGCTTATGGCTGAAGGCTGTGCATCTGAGGTCACAGCAGCCTCAGTGCATCTGAGGGCAGTGGCAGGCTCATGGTTGCTGGCTGTGCTTGTGAGGTCACAGCAACCTCAGTTCCTCATAGGGTAGTGGCAGGCTCCTGGCTGCTAGCTGTGCTTGTGAGGTCACAGAGAGCCTCAGTGCCTCCTAGGGCAGTGGCTGGTTCATGGCTGCTAGCTGTGCTTCTGAGGTCACAGCAGCCAGAGTGCCTCCTAGGCCTGTGGCAGGCTCATGGCTGCTGGCTGTGCTTGTGATGTCACAGCAGCCTGAGTGCCTCATAGGTTAGTCTACATGGCCTCCTCCTGGCTGTGCTTCTGAGGTGACAGCAGACTGAGTGCCTGACAGGCCAGTGGCAGGCTGCTGGCTGAAGGCTGTGCTTGTGAGGTCACAGCTGCCATAGAGCATCTGAGGCCAGTGGCAGGTTCATTGCTGCTAGCTGTGCTTGTGAGGTCACAGCAGCCTGAGTGCCTCCTAGGCCAGTGTCAGGCTCATGGCTGCTGGCTCTGCTTCTGAGGTCACAGCAGTCTCACGGCCTCCTAGGTTAGTGTCCAGCGACCCCTGCTGGCTGTGCTTGTGACATCATAGCAGCCTCCGTGCTTTCTAGGCCAGTGGCAGGCTCCTGGCTGCTGGCTGTGCTTGTGAGGTCACAGCAGCCTCAGGGCCTCCGAGGCCAGTGCCATGCTAATTGCTGCTGGCTGTGCTTGTGAGGTCACAGCAGCCTGAGTGCATCTGAGGCCAGTGGCAGGCTCATGGCTGATGGCTGAGCTCGTCAGCTCGCAGCACCCTGAGAACCTGACCAGCCAGTGTGAGGCTCCTGGCTGCTGCCTGTGCTTGTGAGGTCACAGCAGCCTCAGTGATTCATAGGTTAGTGGCAGGATCCTGGCTGCTGGCTGTGCTTGTGAGATCACAGCAGCCTCAGTGCCTCCGAGGCCAGTGGCAGGCTCCTGGCTGCTGGCTGTGCTTGTGATGTCACAGCAGCATCAGTGCCTCATAGGTTAGTCTACATGGCCTCCTGCTGGCTGTGCTTTTGAGGTGACAGCAGCCTGAGTGCCTGACAGGCCAGTGGCAGGCTGCTGGCTGCTGGCTGTGCTTGTGAGGTCACAGCAGCCTCAGTGCCTCCTAGGCTAGTGGCAGGCTCATGGCTGCTGGCTGTGCTTGTGACGTCACAGCAGCGTCAGTGCCTCCTTGGCCAGTGGCAGGCTCCTGGCTGCTGGCTGTGCTTGTGACATCACAGCAGCCTCAGTGCCACCGAGGCCAGTGGCAGGCTCCTGGCTGCTTGCTGTGCTTGTGACATTACAGCAGCCTGAGTGCCTCCTAGGCCAGTGGCAGGTTCATGGCTCCTAGCTGTGCTTGTCAGGACACAGCAGCCTGAGTGCCTCTGAGGCCAGTGCCAGGTTCATGGCTGCTGGCTGTGCTTGTGATGTCACAGCACCCTCAGGGCCTCATAGGTTAGTGTCCAGCGCACCCTGCTGGCTGTGCTTGTGACATCACAGCAGCCTGAGTTCCTCATTGGTTAGTGGCAGGCTCCTGGCTGCTAGCTGTTCTTGTGAGGTCACAGAAGCCTGAGTGCCTCCTAGGCCAATGGCAGGCTCATTGCTGCTGGCTGTGCTTGTGAGGTCACAGTAGCCTCAGTGCCTCCTAGGCCTGTGGCAGGCTAATGGCTGCTGGCTGTGCTGGTGAGGTCACAGCAGCCTTAGTGCATCTGAGGCCAGTGGCAGGCTCATGGCTGCTGGCTGTGCTTGTGATGTCACAGCAGCCTCAGTGCTGCATAGGTTATTGTCCAGCGCCCCCTGCTGGCTGTGCTTGTGAGGTCACAGCAGCCTGAGTGCCTCCTAGGCCAGTGGCAGGCTCATGGCTGCTGGCTGTGCTTGTGAGGTCACAGCAGCCTGAGTGCATCTGAGGCCAGTGACAGGCTCATGGTTGCTGGCTGTGCTTGTGAGGTCACAGCAACCTCAGTTCCTCATAGGGTAGTGGCAGGCTCCTGGCTGCTAGCTGTGCTTGTGAGGTCACAGAGAGCCTCAGTGCCTCCTAGGGCAGTGGCTGGTTCATGGCTGCTAGCTGTGCTTCTGAGGTCACAGCAGCCAGAGTGCCTCCTAGGCCTGTGGCAGGCTCATGGCTGCTGGCTGTGCTTGTGATGTCACAGCAGCCTGAGTGCCTCATAGGTTAGTCTACATGGCCTCCTCCTGGCTGTGCTTCTGAGGTGACAGCAGACTGAGTGCCTGACAGGCCAGTGGCAGGCTGCTGGCTGAAGGCTGTGCTTGTGAGGTCACAGCTGCCATAGAGCATCTGAGGCCAGTGGCAGGTTCATTGCTGCTAGCTGTGCTTGTGAGGTCACAGCAGCCTGAGTGCCTCCTAGGCCAGTGTCAGGCTCATGGCTGCTGGCTCTGCTTCTGAGGTCACAGCAGTCTCACGGCCTCCTAGGTTAGTGTCCAGCGACCCCTGCTGGCTGTGCTTGTGACATCATAGCAGCCTCCGTGCTTTCTAGGCCAGTGGCAGGCTCCTGGCTGCTGGCTGTGCTTGTGAGGTCACAGCAGCCTCAGGGCCTCCGAGGCCAGTGCCATGCTAATTGCTGCTGGCTGTGCTTGTGAGGTCACAGCAGCCTCAGTGCCTCCTAGGCTAGTGGCAGGCTCATGGCTGCTGGCTGTGCTTGTGATGTCACAGCAGCGTCAGTGCCTCCTTGGCCAGTGGCAGGCTCCTGGCTGCTGGCTGTGCTTGTGATGTCACAGCTGCCATAGAGCATCTGAGGCCAGTGGCAGGTTCATTGCTGCTAGCTGTGCTTCTGAGGTCACAGCAGCCTGAGTGCCTCCTAGGCCAGTGTCAGGCTCATGGCTGCTGGCTCTGCTTCTGAGGTCACAGCAGTCTCAGGGCCTCCTAGGTTAGTGTCCAGCGACCCCTGCTGGCTGTGCTTGTGACATCATAGCAGCCTCCGTGCTTTCTAGGCCAGTGGCAGGCTCCTGGCTGCTGGCTGTGCTTGTGAGGTCACAGCAGCCTCAGGGCCTCCGAGGCCAGTGCCATGCTAATTGCTGCTGGCTGTGCTTGTGAGATCACAGCAGCCTGAGTGCATCTGAGGCCAGTGGCAGGCTCATGGCTGATGGCTGAGCTCGTCAGCTCGCAGCACCCTGAGAACCTGACCAGCCAGTGTGAGGCTCCTGGCTGCTGCCTGTGCTTGTGAGGTCACAGCAGCCTCAGTGATTCATAGGTTAGTGGCAGGATCCTGGCTGCTGGCTGTGCTTGTGAGATCACAGCAGCCTCAGTGCCTCCGAGGCCAGTGGCAGGCTCCTGGCTGCTGGCTGTGCTTGTGAGGTCACAGTAGCCTGAGTGCCTCCGAGGCCAGTGGCAGGCTAATGGTTGTTGGCTGTGCTTGTGAAGTCACAGCAGCCTTAGTGCATCTGAGGCCAGTGGCAGGCTCCTGGCTGCTGGCTGTGCTTGTGATGTCACAGCAGCATCAGTGCCTCATAGGTTAGTCTACATGGCCTCCTGCTGGCTGTGCTTTTGAGGTGACAGCAGCCTGAGTGCCTGACAGGCCAGTGGCAGGCTGCTGGCTGCTGGCTGTGCTTGTGAGGTCACAGCAGCCTCAGTGCCTCCTAGGCTAGTGCTGGCTGCTGGCTGTGCTTGTGAGGTCACAGCAGCCTCAGTGCCTCCTAGGCTAGTGGCAGGCTCATGGCTGCTGGCTGTGCTTGTGACGTCACAGCAGCGTCAGTGCCTCCTTGGCCAGTGGCAGGCTCCTGGCTGCTGGCTGTGCTTGTGACATCACAGCAGCCTCAGTGCCACCGAGGCCAGTGGCAGGCTCCTGGCTGCTTGCTGTGCTTGTGACATTACAGCAGCCTGAGTGCCTCCTAGGCCAGTGGCAGGTTCATGGCTCCTAGCTGTGCTTGTCAGGACACAGCAGCCTGAGTGCCTCTGAGGCCAGTGCCAGGTTCATGGCTGCTGGCTGTGCTTGTGATGTCACAGCACCCTCAGGGCCTCATAGGTTAGTGTCCAGCGCACCCTGCTGGCTGTGCTTGTGACATCACAGCAGCCTCAGTTCCTCATAGGTTAGTGGCAGGCTCCTGGCTGCTAGCTGTTCTTGTGAGGTCACAGAAGCCTGAGTGCCTCCTAGGCCAATGGCAGGCTCATTGCTGCTGGCTGTGCTTGTGAGGTCACAGTAGCCTCAGTGCCTCCTAGGCCTGTGGCAGGCTAATGGCTGCTGGCTGTGCTGGTGAGGTCACAGCAGCCTTAGTGCATCTGAGGCCAGTGGCAGGCTCATGGCTGCTGGCTGTGCTTGTGATGTCACAGCAGCCTCAGTGCTGCATAGGTTATTGTCCAGCGCCCCCTGCTGGCTGTGCTTGTGAGGTCACAGCAGCCTGAGTGCCTCCTAGGCCAGTGGCAGGCTCATGGCTGCTGGCTGTGCTTGTGAGGTCACAGCAGCCTGAGTGCATCTGAGGCCAGTGACAGGCTCATGGCTGATGGCTGAGCTCGTCAGCTTGCAGCACCCTGAGAACCTGACAGGCCAGTGGCAGGCTCATGGCTGCTGGCTGTGCTTGCAAGGTCACAGCAACCTCAGTGATTCCTAGGTTAGTGGCTGGCTCCTGGCTGCTGGCTGTGCTTGTGACATTACAGCAGCCTCAGTGCCTCCTAAGCCAGTGGCAGGCTCCTGGCTGCTGGCTGTGCTTCTGAGGTCACAGCAGCCTAAGTGCATCTGAGGCCAGTGGCAGGCTGATGGCTGCTGCCTGTGCTTGTGACGTCACATCAGCCTCAGTGCCTCCTAGGTGAGTGGCAGGCTCATGGCTGCTGGCTGTGCTTGTGAGTTCACAGCAGCGTCAGTGCCTCTGAGGCCAGTGGCAGGCTGATGGCTGCAGGATGTGATTGTGAGGTCACAGCAGCCTGAGTGCCTCCTAGACCAGTGGCAGGCTCCTGGCTGCTGGCTGTGCTTGTGACGTCACATCAGCTTGAGTCCCTCTGAGGCCAGTGTCAGGCTCATGGCTGCTGGCTGCGCTTCTGAGGTCACAGCAACCTCAGGGCCTCATAGGTTAGTGTCCAGCGCCCCCTGCTGGCTGGGCTTGTGAGGTCACAGCAGCCTCAGTGCATCCTAGGCCAGTGGCAGGCTCCTGGCTGCTGGCTGTGCTTGTGAGGTCACAGCAGCCTCAGTGCATCGTAGGCCAGTGGCAGGCTCATGGCTGCAGGATGTGATTGTGAGGTCACAGCAGCCTCCGTGCCTCCTAGACCAGTGTCAGGCTCATGGCTGCTGGCTGTGCTTGTGAGGTCAAAGCAGCCTCAGTGCCTCCTAGGCCAGTGGCAGGCTCATGGCTGCTGGCTATGCTTCTGACATCACAGTAGCCTCAGTGCCACCGAGGCCAGTGGCAGGCTCCTGGCTGCTGCCTGTCCTTGTGAGGTCACAGCAGCCTCAGTTCCTCATAGGTTAGTCTACATGGCCTCCTGCTGGCTGTGCTTTTGAGGTGACAGCAGCCTGAGTGCCTGACAGGCCAGTGGCAGGCTGCTGGCTGCTGGCTGTGCTTGTGAGGTCACAGCAGCCTCAGTGCCTCCTAGGCTAGTGGCAGGCTCATGGCTGCTGGCTGTGCTTGTGACGTCACAGCAGCGTCAGTGCCTCCTAGGCCTGTGGCAGGCTCATGGTTGCTGGCTGTGCTTGTGACATCACAGCAGCCTCAGTGCCACTGAGGCCAGTGGCAGGCTCCTGGCTGCTTGCTGGGCTTGTGACATTACAGCAGCCTCCATGCCCCTGAGGCGAGTGACAGGTTCATGGCTGATGGCTGTGCTTGTGAGGTCCCAGGAGCCTCAGTGCCTCCGAGGCCAGTGTCAGGCTCCTAGCTGCTGGCTGTGCTTGTGAGGTCACAGCAGCCTCAGTTCCTCCAAGGCCAGTGGCAGGCTCCTGGCTGCTGGCTGGGCTTGTGAGGTCACAGAAGCCTGAGGGCCTGACAGGCTAGTAGCAGGCTGCTGGCTGCTGGCTGTCCTTGTGAGGTCCCAGGAACCTCAGTGCTTCCGAGGCCAGTGTCAGGCTCCTAGCTGCTGGCTGTGCTTGTGAGGTCACAGCAGCCTCAGTTCCTCCAAGGCCAGTGGCAGGCTCCTGGCTGCTGGCTGGGCTTGTGAGGTCACAGCAGCCTCAGTGCCTCCTATGACAGTAGCAGGCTCATGGCTGCTGGCTGTGTTTGTGAGCTCACAGCAGCGTCAGTGCCTCCTAGGCCAGTAGCAGGCTCATGGCTGCTGGCTGTGCTTGTGAGGTCACAGCACCCTGAGTGCATCTGAGGCCAATGGCAGGCTCCTGGCTTTTTGCTGGGCTTGTGACATTACAGCAGCCTCAGTGCCACCTAGGCCAGTGGCAGGTTCATGGCTGCTAGCTGTGCTTGTGAGGTCACAGCAGCCTGAGTGCCTCCGAGGCCTGTGGCAGGCTTATGGCTGAAGGCTGTGCTTCTGAGGTCACAGCAGCCTCAGTGCCTCCTAGGCCAGTGGCAGGCTCATGGCTGCTGCCTGTGCTTGTGAGGTCTCAGCAACCTCAGTTCCTCATAGGGTAGTGGCAGGCTCCTGCCTGCTACCTGTGCTTGTGAGGTCACAGAGAGCCTCAGTGCCTCATAGGTTAGTCTACAGCGCCCCCTGCTGGCTGTGCTTGTGAAGTCACAGCAGCCTGAGTGCCTGACAGGCCAGTGGCAGGCTCCTGGCTGCTGGCTGTGCTTGTGAGGTCACAGCAGCCTCAGTTCCTCATAGGTTAGTGGCAGGCTCCTGGCTGCTAGCTGTTCTTGTGAGGTCACAGAAGCCTGAGGGGCTGACAAGCTAGTGGCAGGCTGCTGGCTGCTGGCTGTGCTTGTGACATCACAGCAGCCTCACTACCACCGAGGCTAGTGGCAGGCTCCTGGCTGCTGGTTGTGCTTGTGATATCACAGCAGCCTCAGTGCCACCGAGGCCAGTGGCAGGTTCATGGGTACTAGCTGTGCTTCTGAGGTCACAGCAGCCTACGTGCCTCCTAGGCCAGTGGCAGGCTGCTGACTGATGGCTGTGTTTGTGAGGTCACAGCAGCCTCAGTGCCTCCTAGGCCAGTGGCAGGTTCATGGCTACTAGCTGTGCTTCTGAGGTCACAGCAGCCTACGTGCCTCCTAGGCCAGTGGCAGGCTGCTGACTGCTGGCTGTGTTTGTGAGGTCACAGCAGCCTCAGTGCCTCCTAGGCCAGTGGCAGGTTCATGGCTGCTAGCTGTGCTTGTGAGGTCACAGCAGCATCAGTGCCTGCTAGGCCAATGGCAGGCTAATTGCTGCTGGCTGTGTTTGCGACGTCACAGCAGCCTCAGTGCCTCCTAGGCCAGTGGCAGGCTAATGGCTAATGGCTGTGCTTGTGAGGTCACAGCAGCCTCAGTGCCTCCTAAGGCCAGTGGCAGGTTCATGGCTGCTGGCTGTGCTTGGGAGGTCACAGCAGCCTCAGGGCCTCATAGGTTAGTTTCCATCTCCCCCTGCTGGCTGTGCGTGTGAGGTTACAGCAGCCTGAGTGCCTCCTAAGGCCAGTGGCAGGCTCCTGGCTGCTGGCTGTGCTTGTGAGGTCACAGCAGCCTCAGGGCCTCCGAGGCCAGTGCCATGCTAATTGCTGCTGGCTGTGCTTGTGAGGTCACAGCAGCCTGAGTGCATCTGAGGCCAGTGGCAGGCTCATGGCTGATGGCTGAGCTCGTCAGCTCGCAGCACCCTGAGAACCTGACCAGCCAGTGTGAGGCTCCTGGCTGCTGCCTGTGCTTGTGAGGTCACAGCAGCCTCAGTGATTCATAGGTTAGTGGCAGGATCCTGGCTGCTGGCTGTGCTTGTGAGATCACAGCAGCCTCAGTGCCTCCGAGGCCAGTGGCAGGCTCCTGGCTGCTGGCTGTGCTTGTGACGTCACAGCAGTGTCCATGCCTCGTAGGCCAGTAGTAGGCTGATGGCTGCAGGATGTGATTGTGAGGTCACAGCAGCCTGAGTTCCTCATTGGTTAGTGGCAGGCTCCTGGCTGCTAGCTGTGCTTGTGAGGTCACAGAAGCCTGAGGGCCTGACAGGCTAGTGGCAGGCTGCTGGCTGCTGGCTGTGCTTGTGAGGTCACAGCAGCCTGAGTGCCTTCTACGCCGGTAGCAGGCTCATGGCTGCTGGCTGTGCTTGTGATGTCACAGCAGCCTCAGTGCATCCTAGGCCTGTGGCAGGCTTATGGCTGAAGGCTGTGCTTGTGAGGTCACAGCAGCCTCAGTGCATCTGAGGGCAGTGGCAGGCTCATGGTTGCTGGCTGTGCTTGTGAGGTCACAGCAACCTCAGTTCCTCATAGGGTAGTGGCAGGCTCCTGGCTGCTAGCTGTGCTTGTGAGGTCACAGAGAGCCTCAGTGCCTCCTAGGCCAGTGGCAGGTTCATGGCTGCTAGCTGTGCTTCTGAGGTCACAGCAGCCAGAGTGCCTCCTAGGCCTGTGGCAGGCTCATGGCTGCTGGCTGTGCTTGTGATGTCACAGCAGCCTGAGTGCCTCATAGGTTAGTCTACATGGCCTCCTCCTGGCTGTGCTTCTGAGGTGACAGCAGACTGAGTGCCTGACAGGCCAGTGGCAGGCTGCTGGCTGAAGGCTGTGCTTGTGAGGTCACAGCTGCCATAGAGCATCTGAGGCCAGTGGCAGGTTCATTGCTGCTAGCTGTGCTTGTGAGGTCACAGCAGCCTGAGTGCCTGAAAGGCCAGGGGCAGGCTGCTGGCTGCTGGCTGTGCTTGTGAGGTCACAGCAGTCTGAGTGCCTCCTAGGCTAGTGGCAGGCTCATTACTGCTGGCTGTGCTTGTGACATCACAGCAGCCTGAGTGCCTGATAGCATAGTCTACAGGGGCCCCTGCTGGCTGTGCTTGTGAGGTCACATCAGCCTGAGTGCCTGACAGGCCAGTGTCAGGCTCATGGGTGCTGGCTGCGCTTCTGAGGTCACAGCAGCCTTTGGGCCTCATAGGTTAGTGTCCAGCGCCCCCTGCTGGCTGTGTTTGTGGCATCACAGCAGCCTCAGTGCCTCCTATGCCAGTGGCAGGCTCATGGCTGCTGGCTGTGCTTGTGACATCACAGCAGCCTCATTACCACCGAGGCTAGTGGCAGGTTCATGGCTACTAGCTGTGCTTCTGAGGTCACAGCAGCCTGAGTGCCTCTGAGGCCAGTGGCAGGCTCATGGCTGCTGGCTGTGCTTGTGAGGTCACAGTAGCCTGAGTGCCTCCGAGGCCAGTGGCAGGCTAATGGTTGTTGGCTGTGCTTGTGAAGTCACAGCAACCTCAGTCCCTCATAGGGTAGTGGCAGGCTCCTGGCTGCTAGCTGTGCTTGTGAGGTCACAGAGAGCCTCAGTGCCTCCTAGGCCAGTGGCAGGTTCATGGCTGCTAGCTGTGCTTCTGAGGTCACAGCAGCCAGAGTGCCTCCTAGGCCTGTGGCAGGCTCATGGCTGCTGGCTGTGCTTGTGATGTCACAGCAGCCTGAGTGCCTCATAGGTTAGTCTACATGGCCTCCTCCTGGCTGTGCTTCTGAGGTGACAGCAGACTGAGTGCCTGACAGGCCAGTGGCAGGCTGCTGGCTGAAGGCTGTGCTTGTGAGGTCACAGCTGCCATAGAGCATCTGAGGCCAGTGGCAGGTTCATTGCTGCTAGCTGTGCTTGTGAGGTCACAGCAGCCTGAGTGCCTGAAAGGCCAGGGGCAGGCTGCTGGCTGCTGGCTGTGCTTGTGAGGTCACAGCAGTCTGAGTGCCTCCTAGGCTAGTGGCAGGCTCATTACTGCTGGCTGTGCTTGTGACATCACAGCAGCCTGAGTGCCTGATAGCATAGTCTACAGGGGCCCCTGCTGGCTGTGCTTGTGAGGTCACATCAGCCTGAGTGCCTGACAGGCCAGTGTCAGGCTCATGGGTGCTGGCTGCGCTTCTGAGGTCACAGCAGCCTTTGGGCCTCATAGGTTAGTGTCCAGCGCCCCCTGCTGGCTGTGTTTGTGGCATCACAGCAGCCTCAGTGCCTCCTATGCCAGTGGCAGGCTCATGGCTGCTGGCTGTGCTTGTGACATCACAGCAGCCTCACTACCACCGAGGCTAGTGGCAGGTTCATGGCTACTAGCTGTGCTTCTGAGGTCACAGCAGCCTGAGTGCCTCTGAGGCCAGTGGCAGGCTCATGGCTGCTGGCTGTGCTTGTGAGGTCACAGTAGCCTGAGTGCCTCCGAGGCCAGTGGCAGGCTAATGGTTGTTGGCTGTGCTTGTGAAGTCACAGCAGCCTTAGTGCATCTGAGGCCAGTGGCAGGCTCCTGGCTGCTGGCTGTGCTTGTGATGTCACAGCAGCATCAGTGCCTCATAGGTTAGTCTACATGGCCTCCTGCTGGCTGTGCTTTTGAGGTGACAGCAGCCTGAGTGCCTGACAGGCCAGTGGCAGGCTGCTGGCTGCTGGCTGTGCTTGTGAGGTCACAGCAGCCTCAGTGCCTCCTAGGCTAGTGGCAGGCTCATGGCTGCTGGCTGTGCTTGTGACGTCACAGCAGCGTCAGTGCCTCCTTGGCCAGTGGCAGGCTCCTGGCTGCTGGCTGTGCTTGTGACATCACAGCAGCCTCAGTGCCACCGAGGCCAGTGGCAGGCTCCTGGCTGCTTGCTGTGCTTGTGACATTACAGCAGCCTGAGTGCCTCCTAGGCCAGTGGCAGGTTCATGGCTCCTAGCTGTGCTTGTCAGGACACAGCAGCCTGAGTGCCTCTGAGGCCAGTGCCAGGTTCATGGCTGCTGGCTGTGCTTGTGATGTCACAGCACCCTCAGGGCCTCATAGGTTAGTGTCCAGCGCACCCTGCTGGCTGTGCTTGTGACATCACAGCAGCCTGAGTTCCTCATTGGTTAGTGGCAGGCTCCTGGCTGCTAGCTGTTCTTGTGAGGTCACAGAAGCCTGAGTGCCTCCTAGGCCAATGGCAGGCTCATTGCTGCTGGCTGTGCTTGTGAGGTCACAGCAGCCTGAGTGCCTTCTACGCCGGTAGCAGGCTCATGGCTGCTGGCTGTGCTTGTGATGTCACAGCAGCCTCAGTGCCTCCTAGGCCTGTGGCAGGCTTATGGCTGAAGGCTGTGCTTCTGAGGTCACAGCAGCCTCAGTGCATCTGAGGGCAGTGGCAGGCTCATGGTTGCTGGCTGTGCTTGTGAGGTCACAGCAACCTCAGTCCCTCATAGGGTAGTGGCAGGCTCCTGGCTGCTAGCTGTGCTTGTGAGGTCACAGAGAGCCTCAGTGCCTCCTAGGCCAGTGGCAGGTTCATGGCTGCTAGCTGTGCTTCTGAGGTCACAGCAGCCAGAGTGCCTCCTAGGCCTGTGGCAGGCTCATGGCTGCTGGCTGTGCTTGTGATGTCACAGCAGCCTGAGTGCCTCATAGGTTAGTCTACATGGCCTCCTCCTGGCTGTGCTTCTGAGGTGACAGCAGACTGAGTGCCTGACAGGCCAGTGGCAGGCTGCTGGCTGAAGGCTGTGCTTGTGAGGTCACAGCTGCCATAGAGCATCTGAGGCCAGTGGCAGGTTCATTGCTGCTAGCTGTGCTTGTGAGGTCACAGCAGCCTGAGTGCCTGAAAGGCCAGGGGCAGGCTGCTGGCTGCTGGCTGTGCTTGTGAGGTCACAGCAGTCTGAGTGCCTCCTAGGCTAGTGGCAGGCTCATTACTGCTGGCTGTGCTTGTGACATCACAGCAGCCTGAGTGCCTGATCGCATAGTCTACAGGGGCCCCTGCTGGCTGTGCTTGTGAGGTCACATCAGCCTGAGTGCCTGACAGGCCAGTGTCAGGCTCATGGGTGCTGGCTGCGCTTCTGAGGTCACAGCAGCCTTTGGGCCTCATAGGTTAGTGTCCAGCGCCCCCTGCTGGCTGTGTTTGTGGCATCACAGCAGCCTCAGTGCCTCCTATGCCAGTGGCAGGCTCATGGCTGCTGGCTGTGCTTGTGACATCACAGCAGCCTCACTACCACCGAGGCTAGTGGCAGGTTCATGGCTACTAGCTGTGCTTCTGAGGTCACAGCAGCCTGAGTGCCTCTGAGGCCAGTGGCAGGCTCATGGCTGCTGGCTGTGCTTGTGAGGTCACAGTAGCCTGAGTGCCTCCGAGGCCAGTGGCAGGCTAATGGTTGTTGGCTGTGCTTGTGAAGTCACAGCAGCCTTAGTGCATCTGAGGCCAGTGGCAGGCTCCTGGCTGCTGGCTGTGCTTGTGATGTCACAGCAGCATCAGTGCCTCATAGGTTAGTCTACATGGCCTCCTGCTGGCTGTGCTTTTGAGGTGACAGCAGCCTGAGTGCCTGACAGGCCAGTGGCAGGCTGCTGGCTGCTGGCTGTGCTTGTGAGGTCACAGCAGCCTCAGTGCCTCCTAGGCTAGTGGCAGGCTCATGGCTGCTGGCTGTGCTTGTGATGTCACAGCAGCGTCAGTGCCTCCTTGGCCAGTGGCAGGCTCCTGGCTGCTGGCTGTGCTTGTGATGTCACAGCTGCCATAGAGCATCTGAGGCCAGTGGCAGGTTCATTGCTGCTAGCTGTGCTTCTGAGGTCACAGCAGCCTGAGTGCCTCCTAGGCCAGTGTCAGGCTCATGGCTGCTGGCTCTGCTTCTGAGGTCACAGCAGTCTCAGGGCCTCCTAGGTTAGTGTCCAGCGACCCCTGCTGGCTGTGCTTGTGACATCATAGCAGCCTCCGTGCTTTCTAGGCCAGTGGCAGGCTCCTGGCTGCTGGCTGTGCTTGTGAGGTCACAGCAGCCTCAGGGCCTCCGAGGCCAGTGCCATGCTAATTGCTGCTGGCTGTGCTTGTGAGATCACAGCAGCCTGAGTGCATCTGAGGCCAGTGGCAGGCTCATGGCTGATGGCTGAGCTCGTCAGCTCGCAGCACCCTGAGAACCTGACCAGCCAGTGTGAGGCTCCTGGCTGCTGCCTGTGCTTGTGAGGTCACAGCAGCCTCAGTGATTCATAGGTTAGTGGCAGGATCCTGGCTGCTGGCTGTGCTTGTGAGATCACAGCAGCCTCAGTGCCTCCGAGGCCAGTGGCAGGCTCCTGGCTGCTGGCTGTGCTTGTGACGTCACAGCAGTGTCCATGCCTCGTAGGCCAGTAGTAGGCTGATGGCTGCAGGATGTGATTGTGAGGTCACAGCAGCCTCAGTGCCTCCTAGGCCAGTGGCAGGCTCCTGGCTGCTGCCTGTCCTTGTGAGGTCACAGCAGCCTGAGTTCCTCATTGGTTAGTGGCAGGCTCCTGGCTGCTAGCTGTGCTTGTGAGGTCACAGAAGCCTGAGGGCCTGACAGGCTAGTGGCAGGCTGCTGGCTGCTGGCTGTGCTTGTGAGGTCACAGCAGCCTGAGTGCCTTCTACGCCGGTAGCAGGCTCATGGTTGCTGGCTGTGCTTGTGATGTCACAGCAGCCTCAGTGCATCCTAGGCCTGTGGCAGGCTTATGGCTGAAGGCTGTGCTTCTGAGGTCACAGCAGCCTCAGTGCATCTGAGGGCAGTGGCAGGCTCATGGTTGCTGGCTGTGCTTGTGAGGTCACAGCAACCTCAGTTCCTCATAGGGTAGTGGCAGGCTCCTGGCTGCTAGCTGTGCTTGTGAGGTCACAGAGAGCCTCAGTGCCTCCTAGGCCAGTGGCAGGTTCATGGCTGCTAGCTGTGCTTCTGAGGTCACAGCAGCCAGAGTGCCTCCTAGGCCTGTGGCAGGCTCATGGCTGCTGGCTGTGCTTGTGATGTCACAGCAGCCTGAGTGCCTCATAGGTTAGTCTACATGGCCTCCTCCTGGCTGTGCTTCTGAGGTGACAGCAGACTGAGTGCCTGACAGGCCAGTGGCAGGCTGCTGGCTGAAGGCTGTGCTTGTGAGGTCACAGCTGCCATAGAGCATCTGAGGCCAGTGGCAGGTTCATTGCTGCTAGCTGTGCTTGTGAGGTCACAGCAGCCTGAGTGCCTGAAAGGCCAGGGGCAGGCTGCTGGCTGCTGGCTGTGCTTGTGAGGTCACAGCAGTCTGAGTGCCTCCTAGGCTAGTGGCAGGCTCATTACTGCTGGCTGTGCTTGTGACATCACAGCAGCCTGAGTGCCTGATAGCATAGTCTACAGGGGCCCCTGCTGGCTGTGCTTGTGAGGTCACATCAGCCTGAGTGCCTGACAGGCCAGTGTCAGGCTCATGGGTGCTGGCTGCGCTTCTGAGGTCACAGCAGCCTTTGGGCCTCATAGGTTAGTGTCCAGCGCCCCCTGCTGGCTGTGTTTGTGGCATCACAGCAGCCTCAGTGCCTCCTATGCCAGTGGCAGGCTCATGGCTGCTGGCTGTGCTTGTGACATCACAGCAGCCTCACTACCACCGAGGCTAGTGGCAGGTTCATGGCTACTAGCTGTGCTTGTGAGGTCACAGTAGCCTGAGTGCCTCCGAGGCCAGTGGCAGGCTAATGGTTGTTGGCTGTGCTTGTGAAGTCACAGCAGCCTTAGTGCATCTGAGGCCAGTGGCAGGCTCCTGGCTGCTGGCTGTGCTTGTGATGTCACAGCAGCATCTCAGCCTCATAGGTTAGTCTACATGGCCTCCTGCTGGCTGTGCTTTTGAGGTGACAGCAGCCTGAGTGCCTGACAGGCCAGTGGCAGGCTGCTGGCTGCTGGCTGTGCTTGTGAGGTCACAGCAGCCTCAGTGCCTCCTAGGCTAGTGGCAGGCTCATGGCTGCTGGCTGTGCTTGTGACGTCACAGCAGCGTCAGTGCCTCCTTGGCCAGTGGCAGGCTCCTGGCTGCTGGCTGTGCTTGTGACATCACAGCAGCCTCAGTGCCACCGAGGCCAGTGGCAGGCTCCTGGCTGCTTGCTGTGCTTGTGACATTACAGCAGCCTGAGTGCCTCCTAGGCCAGTGGCAGGTTCATGGCTCCTAGCTGTGCTTGTCAGGACACAGCAGCCTGAGTGCCTCTGAGGCCAGTGCCAGGTTCATGGCTGCTGGCTGTGCTTGTGATGTCACAGCACCCTCAGGGCCTCATAGGTTAGTGTCCAGCGCACCCTGCTGGCTGTGCTTGTGACATCACAGCAGCCTGAGTTCCTCATTGGTTAGTGGCAGGCTCCTGGCTGCTAGCTGTTCTTGTGAGGTCACAGAAGCCTGAGTGCCTCCTAGGCCAATGGCAGGCTCATTGCTGCTGGCTGTGCTTGTGAGGTCACAGCAGCCTGAGTGCCTTCTACGCCGGTAGCAGGCTCATGGCTGCTGGCTGTGCTTGTGATGTCACAGCAGCCTCAGTGCCTCCTAGGCCTGTGGCAGGCTTATGGCTGAAGGCTGTGCTTCTGAGGTCACAGCAGCCTCAGTGCATCTGAGGGCAGTGGCAGGCTCATGGTTGCTGGCTGTGCTTGTGAGGTCACAGCAACCTCAGTCCCTCATAGGGTAGTGGCAGGCTCCTGGCTGCTAGCTGTGCTTGTGAGGTCACAGAGAGCCTCAGTGCCTCCTAGGCCAGTGGCAGGTTCATGGCTGCTAGCTGTGCTTCTGAGGTCACAGCAGCCAGAGTGCCTCCTAGGCCTGTGGCAGGCTCATGGCTGCTGGCTGTGCTTGTGATGTCACAGCAGCCTGAGTGCCTCATAGGTTAGTCTACATGGCCTCCTCCTGGCTGTGCTTCTGAGGTGACAGCAGACTGAGTGCCTGACAGGCCAGTGGCAGGCTGCTGGCTGAAGGCTGTGCTTGTGAGGTCACAGCTGCCATAGAGCATCTGAGGCCAGTGGCAGGTTCATTGCTGCTAGCTGTGCTTGTGAGGTCACAGCAGCCTGAGTGCCTGAAAGGCCAGGGGCAGGCTGCTGGCTGCTGGCTGTGCTTGTGAGGTCACAGCAGTCTGAGTGCCTCCTAGGCTAGTGGCAGGCTCATTACTGCTGGCTGTGCTTGTGACATCACAGCAGCCTGAGTGCCTGATAGCATAGTCTACAGGGGCCCCTGCTGGCTGTGCTTGTGAGGTCACATCAGCCTGAGTGCCTGACAGGCCAGTGTCAGGCTCATGGGTGCTGGCTGCGCTTCTGAGGTCACAGCAGCCTTTGGGCCTCATAGGTTAGTGTCCAGCGCCCCCTGCTGGCTGTGTTTGTGGCATCACAGCAGCCTCAGTGCCTCCTATGCCAGTGGCAGGCTCATGGCTGCTGGCTGTGCTTGTGACATCACAGCAGCCTCACTACCACCGAGGCTAGTGGCAGGTTCATGGCTACTAGCTGTGCTTCTGAGGTCACAGCAGCCTGAGTGCCTCTGAGGCCAGTGGCAGGCTCATGGCTGCTGGCTGTGCTTGTGAGGTCACAGTAGCCTGAGTGCCTCCGAGGCCAGTGGCAGGCTAATGGTTGTTGGCTGTGCTTGTGAAGTCACAGCAGCATTAGTGCATCTGAGGCCAGTGGCAGGCTCCTGGCTGCTGGCTGTGCTTGTGATGTCACAGCAGCATCAGTGCCTCATAGGTTAGTCTACATGGCCTCCTGCTGGCTGTGCTTTTGAGGTGACAGCAGCCTGAGTGCCTGACAGGCCAGTGGCAGGCTGCTGGCTGCTGGCTGTGCTTGTGAGGTCACAGCAGCCTCAGTGCCTCCTAGGCTAGTGGCAGGCTCATGGCTGCTGGCTGTGCTTGTGACGTCACAGCAGCGTCAGTGCCTCCTTGGCCAGTGGCAGGCTCCTGGCTGCTGGCTGTGCTTGTGACATCACAGCAGCCTCAGTGCCACCGAGGCCAGTGGCAGGCTCCTGGCTGCTTGCTGTGCTTGTGACATTACAGCAGCCTGAGTGCCTCCTAGGCCAGTGGCAGGTTCATGGCTCCTAGCTGTGCTTGTCAGGACACAGCAGCCTGAGTGCCTCTGAGGCCAGTGCCAGGCTCATGGCTGCTGGCTGTGCTTGTGAGGTCACAGCAGCCTGAGTGCCTTCTACGCCGGTAGCAGGCTCATGGCTGCTGGCTGTGCTTGTGATGTCACAGCAGCCTCAGTGCATCCTAGGCCTGTGGCAGGCTTATGGCTGAAGGCTGTGCATCTGAGGTCACAGCAGCCTCAGTGCATCTGAGGGCAGTGGCAGGCTCATGGCTGCTGGCTGTGCTTGTGACATCACAGCAGCCTCACTACCACCGAGGCTAGTGGCAGGTTCATGGCTACTAGCTGTGCTTCTGAGGTCACAGCAGCCTGAGTGCCTCTGAGGCCAGTGGCAGGCTCATGGCTGCTGGCTGTGCTTGTGAGGTCACAGTAGCCTGAGTGCCTCCGAGGCCAGTGGCAGGCTAATGGTTGTTGGCTGTGCTTGTGAAGTCACAGCAGCCTTAGTGCATCTGAGGCCAGTGGCAGGCTCCTGGCTGCTGGCTGTGCTTGTGATGTCACAGCAGCATCAGTTCCTCATAGGTTAGTCTACATGGCCTCCTGCTGGCTGTGCTTTTGAGGTGACAGCAGCCTGAGTGCCTGACAGGCCAGTGGCAGGCTGCTGGCTGCTGGCTGTGCTTGTGAGGTCACAGCAGCCTCAGTGCCTCCTAGGCTAGTGGCAGGCTCATGGCTGCTGGCTGTGCTTGTGACGTCACAGCAGCGTCAGTGCCTCCTTGGCCAGTGGCAGGCTCCTGGCTGCTGGCTGTGCTTGTGACATCACAGCAGCCTCAGTGCCACCGAGGCCAGTGGCAGGCTCCTGGCTGCTTGCTGTGCTTGTGACATTACAGCAGCCTGAGTGCCTCCTAGGCCAGTGGCAGGTTCATGGCTCCTAGCTGTGCTTGTCAGGACACAGCAGCCTGAGTGCCTCTGAGGCCAGTGCCAGGTTCATGGCTGCTGGCTGTGCTTGTGATGTCACAGCACCCTCAGGGCCTCATAGGTTAGTGTCCAGCGCACCCTGCTGGCTGTGCTTGTGACATCACAGCAGCCTGAGTTCCTCATTGGTTAGTGGCAGGCTCCTGGCTGCTAGCTGTTCTTGTGAGGTCACAGAAGCCTGAGTGCCTCCTAGGCCAATGGCAGGCTCATGGCTGCTGGCTGTGCTTGTGAGGTCACAGCAGCCTGAGTGCCTTCTACGCCGGTAGCAGGCTCATGGCTGCTGGCTGTGCTTGTGATGTCACAGCAGCCTCAGTGCCTCCTAGGCCTGTGGCAGGCTTATGGCTGAAGGCTGTGCTTCTGAGGTCACAGCAGCCTCAGTGCATCTGAGGGCAGTGGCAGGCTCATGGTTGCTGGCTGTGCTTGTGAGGTCACAGCAACCTCAGTCCCTCATAGGGTAGTGGCAGGCTCCTGGCTGCTAGCTGTGCTTGTGAGGTCACAGAGAGCCTCAGTGCCTCCTAGGCCAGTGGCAGGTTCATGGCTGCTAGCTGTGCTTCTGAGGTCACAGCAGCCAGAGTGCCTCCTAGGCCTGTGGCAGGCTCATGGCTGCTGGCTGTGCTTGTGATGTCACAGCAGCCTGAGTGCCTCATAGGTTAGTCTACATGGCCTCCTCCTGGCTGTGCTTCTGAGGTGACAGCAGACTGAGTGCCTGACAGGCCAGTGGCAGGCTGCTGGCTGAAGGCTGTGCTTGTGAGGTCACAGCTGCCATAGAGCATCTGAGGCCAGTGGCAGGTTCATTGCTGCTAGCTGTGCTTGTGAGGTCACAGCAGCCTGAGTGCCTGAAAGGCCAGGGGCAGGCTGCTGGCTGCTGGCTGTGCTTGTGAGGTCACAGCAGTCTGAGTGCCTCCTAGGCTAGTGGCAGGCTCATTACTGCTGGCTGTGCTTGTGACATCACAGCAGCCTGAGTGCCTGATAGCATAGTCTACAGGGGCCCCTGCTGGCTGTGCTTGTGAGGTCACATCAGCCTGAGTGCCTGACAGGCCAGTGTCAGGCTCATGGGTGCTGGCTGCGCTTCTGAGGTCACAGCAGCCTTTGGGCCTCATAGGTTAGTGTCCAGCGCCCCCTGCTGGCTGTGTTTGTGGCATCACAGCAGCCTCAGTGCCTCCTATGCCAGTGGCAGGCTCATGGCTGCTGGCTGTGCTTGTGACATCACAGCAGCCTCACTACCACCGAGGCTAGTGGCAGGTTCATGGCTACTAGCTGTGCTTCTGAGGTCACAGCAGCCTGAGTGCCTCTGAGGCCAGTGGCAGGCTCATGGCTGCTGGCTGTGCTTGTGAGGTCACAGTAGCCTGAGTGCCTCCGAGGCCAGTGGCAGGCTAATGGTTGTTGGCTGTGCTTGTGAAGTCACAGCAGCCTTAGTGCATCTGAGGCCAGTGGCAGGCTCCTGGCTGCTGGCTGTGCTTGTGATGTCACAGCAGCATCAGTGCCTCATAGGTTAGTCTACATGGCCTCCTGCTGGCTGTGCTTTTGAGGTGACAGCAGCCTGAGTGCCTGACAGGCCAGTGGCAGGCTGCTGGCTGCTGGCTGTGCTTGTGAGGTCACAGCAGCCTCAGTGCCTCCTAGGCTAGTGGCAGGCTCATGGCTGCTGGCTGTGCTTGTGACGTCACAGCAGCGTCAGTGCCTCCTTGGCCAGTGGCAGGCTCCTGGCTGCTGGCTGTGCTTGTGACATCACAGCAGCCTCAGTGCCACCGAGGCCAGTGGCAGGCTCCTGGCTGCTTGCTGTGCTTGTGACATTACAGCAGCCTGAGTGCCTCCTAGGCCAGTGGTAGGTTCATGGCTCCTAGCTGTGCTTGTCAGGACACAGCAGCCTGAGTGCCTCTGAGGCCAGTGCCAGGTTCATGGCTGCTGGCTGTGCTTGTGATGTCACAGCACCCTCAGGGCCTCATAGGTTAGTGTCCAGTGCACCCTGCTGGCTGTGCTTGTGACATCACAGCAGCCTCAGTTCCTCATAGGTTAGTGGCAGGCTCCTGGCTGCTAGCTGTTCTTGTGAGGTCACAGAAGCCTGAGTGCCTCCTAGGCCAATGGCAGGCTCATTGCTGCTGGCTGTGCTTGTGAGGTCACAGTAGCCTCAGTGCCTCCTAGGCCTGTGGCAGGCTAATGGCTGCTGGCTGTGCTGGTGAGGTCACAGCAGCCTCAGTGCATCTGAGGCCAGTGGCAGGCTCATGGCTGCTGGCTGTGCTTGTGATGTCACAGCAGCCTCAGTGCTGCATAGGTTATTGTCCAGCGCCCCCTGCTGGCTGTGCTTGTGAGGTCACAGCAGCCTGAGTGCCTCCTAGGCCAGTGGCAGGCTCATGGCTGCTGGCTGTGCTTGTGAGGTCACAGCAGCCTGAGTGCATCTGAGGCCAGTGACAGGCTCATGGCTGATGGCTGAGCTCGTCAGCTTGCAGCACCCTGAGAACCTGACAGGCCAGTGGCAGGCTCATGGCTGCTGGCTGTGCTTGCAAGGTCACAGCAACCTCAGTGATTCCTAGGTTAGTGGCTGGCTCCTGGCTGCTGGCTGTGCTTGTGACATTACAGCAGCCTCAGTGCCTCCTAAGCCAGTGGCAGGCTCCTGGCTGCTGGCTGTGCTTCTGAGGTCACAGCAGCCTAAGTGCATCTGAGGCCAGTGGCAGGCTGATGGCTGCTGCCTGTGCTTGTGAGGTCACAGCAGCCTCAGTGCCTCCTAGGTGAGTGGCAGGCTCCTGGCTGCTGGCTGTGCTTGTGAGGTCACAGCAACCTCAGTGCATACTAGGCCAGTGGCAGGCTCCTGGCTGCTGGCTGTGCTTGTGAGTTCACAGCAGCGTCAGTGCCTCTGAGGCCAGTGGCAGGCTGATGGCTGCAGGATGTGATTGTGAGGTCACAGCAGCCTGAGTGCCTCCTAGACCAGTGGCAGGCTCCTGGCTGCTGGCTGTGCTTGTGACGTCACATCAGCTTGAGTCTCTCTGAGGCCAGTGTCAGGCTCCTGGCTGCTGGCTGCGCTTCTGAGGTCACAGCAACCTCAGGGCCTCATAGGTTAGTGTCCAGCGCCCCCTGCTGGCTGTGCTTGTGAGGTCACAGCAGCCTGAGTGCCTCCTAGGCCAGTGGCAGGCTCCTGGCTGCTGGCTGTGCTTGTGAGGTCACAGCAGCCTCAGTGCCTCGTAGGCCAGTGGCAGGCTCATGGCTGCAGGATGTGATTGTGAGGTCACAGCAGCCTCCGTGCCTCCTAGACCAGTGTCAGGCTCATGGCTGCTGCCTGTGCTTGTGAGGTCAAAGCAGCCTCAGTGCCTCCTAGGCCAGTGGCAGGCTCATGGCTGCTGGCTATGCTTCTGACATCACAGTAGCCTCAGTGCCACCGAGGCCAATGGCAGGCTCCTGGCTGCTTGCTGCGCTTGTGAGGTCACAGCAGCCTGAGTGCCTCTGAGGCCAGTGGCAGGCTCCTGGCGGCTGGCTGTGCTTCTGAGGTCACAGCAGCCTCAGTGCATCCTAGGCCAGTGGCAGGCTCATGGCTGATGGCTGTGCTTGTGAGGTCACAGCAGCCTCAGTGCCCACAGGCTAGTGTCTAGCGCCCCCTGCTGGCTGTGTTTGTGAGGTCACAGCAGCCTCAGTGCCTCCGAGGCCAGTGGCAGGCTCCTGGCTCCTGGCTGTGCTTGTGACGTCACAGCAGTGTCCATGCCTCGTAGGCCAGTAGTAGGCTGATGGCTGCAGGATGTGATTGTGAGGTCACAGCAGCCTTAGTGCCTCCTAGGCCAGTGGCAGGCTCCTGGCTGCTGCCTGTCCTTGTGAGGTCACAGCAGCCTGAGTTCCTCATTGGTTAGTGGCAGGCTCCTGGCTGCTAGCTGTGCTTGTGAGGTCACAGCAGCCTGAGTGCCTGACAGCCCAGTGGCAGGCTCATGGCTGCTGGCTGTGCTTGTGAGGTCACAGCAGCCTGAGTGCCTGACAGCCCAGCAGCAGGCTCATGGCTGCTGGCTGTGCTTGTGACATCACAGCAGCCTCAATGCATCCTAGGCCAGTGGCAGGCTCCTGGCTGCTTGCTGTGCTTGTGAGGTCACAGCAGCCTCAGTTCCTCCAAGGCCAGTGGCAGGCTCCTGGCTGCTGCCTGTCCTTGTGAGGTCACAGCAGCCTGAGTTCCTCATTGGTTAGTGGCAGGCTCCTGGCTGCTAGCTGTTCTTGTGAGGTCACAGAAGCCTGAGGGCCTGACAAGCTAGTGGCAGGCTGCTGGCTGCTGGCTGTGCTTGTGAGGTCACAGCAGCCTGAGTGCCTTCTACGCCGGTAGCAGGCTCATGGCTGCTGGCTGTGCTTGTGATGTCACAGCAGCCTCAGTGCATCCTAGGCCTGTGGCAGGCTTATGGCTGAAGGCTGTGCTTCTGAGGTCACAGCAGCCTCAGTGCATCTGAGGGCAGTGGCAGGCTCATGGTTGCTGGCTGTGCTTGTGAGGTCACAGCAACCTCAGTCCCTCATAGGGTAGTGGCAGGCTCCTGGCTGCTAGCTGTGCTTGTGAGGTCACAGAGAGCCTCAGTGCCTCCTAGGCCAGTGGCAGGTTCATGGCTGCTAGCTGTGCTTCTGAGGTCACAGCAGCCAGAGTGCCTCCTAGGCCTGTGGCAGGCTCATGGCTGCTGGCTGTGCTTGTGATGTCACAGCAGCCTGAGTGCCTCATAGGTTAGTCTACATGGCCTCCTCCTGGCTGTGCTTCTGAGGTGACAGCAGACTGAGTGCCTGACAGGCCAGTGGCAGGCTGCTGGCTGAAGGCTGTGCTTGTGAGGTCACAGCTGCCATAGAGCATCTGAGGCCAGTGGCAGGTTCATTGCTGCTAGCTGTGCTTGTGAGGTCACAGCAGCCTGAGTGCCTGAAAGGCCAGGGGCAGGCTGCTGGCTGCTGGCTGTGCTTGTGAGGTCACAGCAGTCTGAGTGCCTCCTAGGCTAGTGGCAGGCTCATTACTGCTGGCTGTGCTTGTGACATCACAGCAGCCTGAGTGCCTGATCGCATAGTCTACAGGGGCCCCTGCTGGCTGTGCTTGTGAGGTCACATCAGCCTGAGTGCCTGACAGGCCAGTGTCAGGCTCATGGGTGCTGGCTGCGCTTCTGAGGTCACAGCAGCCTTTGGGCCTCATAGGTTAGTGTCCAGCGCCCCCTGCTGGCTGTGTTTGTGGCATCACAGCAGCCTCAGTGCCTCCTATGCCAGTGGCAGGCTCATGGCTGCTGGCTGTGCTTGTGACATCACAGCAGCCTCACTACCACCGAGGCTAGTGGCAGGTTCATGGCTACTAGCTGTGCTTCTGAGGTCACAGCAGCCTGAGTGCCTCTGAGGCCAGTGGCAGGCTCATGGCTGCTGGCTGTGCTTGTGAGGTCACAGTAGCCTGAGTGCCTCCGAGGCCAGTGGCAGGCTAATGGTTGTTGGCTGTGCTTGTGAAGTCACAGCAGCCTTAGTGCATCTGAGGCCAGTGGCAGGCTCCTGGCTGCTGGCTGTGCTTGTGATGTCACAGCAGCATCAGTGCCTCATAGGTTAGTCTACATGGCCTCCTGCTGGCTGTGCTTGTGAGGTGATAGCAGCCTGAGTGCCTGACAGGCCAGTGGCAGGCTGCTGGCTGCTGGCTGTGCTTGTGAGGTCACAGCAGCCTCAGTGCCTCCTAGGCTAGTGGCAGGCTCATGGCTGCTGGCTGTGCTTGTGACGTCACAGCAGCGTCAGTGCCTCCTTGGCCAGTGGCAGGCTCCTGGCTGCTGGCTGTGCTTGTGACATCACAGCAGCCTCAGTGCCACCGAGGCCAGTGGCAGGCTCCTGGCTGCTTGCTGTGCTTGTGACATTACAGCAGCCTGAGTGCCTCCTAGGCCAGTGGCAGGTTCATGGCTCCTAGCTGTGCTTGTCAGGACACAGCAGCCTGAGTGCCTCTGAGGCCAGTGCCAGGTTCATGGCTGCTGGCTGTGCTTGTGATGTCACAGCACCCTCAGGGCCTCATAGGTTAGTGTCCAGCGCACCCTGCTGGCTGTGCTTGTGACATCACAGCAGCCTCAGTTCCTCATAGGTTAGTGGCAGGCTCCTGGCTGCTAGCTGTTCTTGTGAGGTCACAGAAGCCTGAGTGCCTCCTAGGCCAGTGGCAGGCTCATGGCTGCTGGCTGTGCTTGTGAGGTCACAGCAGCCTCATTGCCCACAGGCTAGTGTCTAGCGCCCCCTGCTGGCTGTGTTTGTGAGGTCACAGCAGCCTCAGTGCCTCCGAGGCCAGTGTCAGGCTCATAGTTGCTTGCTGTACTTGTGAGGTGACAGCAGCCTTAGTGCCTCCTAGGCCAGTGGCAGGCTCATGGCTGATGGCTGTGCTTGTGATGTCACAGCACCCTGAGTGCACCGTAGGCCAGTGTCAGGCTCATGGCTGCTGCCTGTGCTTGTGAGGTCACAGCAGCCTGAGTGCCTCCTAGGCCAGTGGCAGGCTCATGGCTGATGGCTGTGCTTGTGAGGTCACAGCAGCCTCAGTGCCTCATAGGTTATTCTACAGCGCCCTCTACTGACTGTGCTTGTGAGGTCACAGCAGCGTCAGTGCCTCATAGGTTATTCTACAGCGCCCTCTACTGACTGTGCTTGTGAGGTAACAGCAGCCTCAGTGCCTCCGAGGCCAGTGGCAGGCTCCTGGCAGATGGCTGTGCTTCTGAGCTCCAAGCAACTTGAGTGCCTCCTAGGCCAGTAGCAGGCTCATGGCTGCTGGCTGTGCTTGTGAGGTCACAGCAGCGTCAGTGCCTCCTAGGCCAGTGGCAGGCTCATGGCTGCTGGCTATGCTTCTGACATCACAGTAGCCTCAGTGCCACCGAGGCCAATGGCAGGCTCCTGGCTGCTTGCTGCGCTTGTGAGGTCACAGCAGCCTGAGTGCCTCTGAGGCCAGTGGCAGGCTCCTGGCTGCTGGCTGTGCTTGCGAGGTCACAGCAGCCTCAGTGCCTCCGAGGTCAGTACCAGGCTCATGGCTGCTGGCTGTGCTTGTGACATCACAGCAGCCTCAGTGCCCACAGGCTAGTGTCTAGCGCCCCCTGCTGGCTGTGTTTGTGAGGTCACAGCAGCCTCAGTGCCTGCTAGGCCAGTGTCAGACTCATGGCTGCTGGCTGTGCTTGTGAGGTCACAGCAGCCTCAGTGCCTCCAAGGCCAGTGGCAGGCTCCTGGCAGATGGCTGTGCTTCTGAGCTCCAAGCAACTTGAGTGCATCTGTGGCCAGTGGCAGGCTCCTGGCTGCTGGTTGTGTTTGTGAAGTCACAGCAGCCTCAGTGCCTCATAGATTAGTGTCAGGCTCATGGCTGCTGGCTGCGCTTGTGAGGTCACAGTAGCCTCCGTGCCTCCGAGGTCAGTAGCAGGCTAATGGCTGCTCTCTGTGCTTGTGAGGTCACAGCAGCCTCAGTGCCTCCTAGGCCAGTGGCAGGCTCATGGCTGCTGGCTGTGCTTGTGAGGTCACAGCAGCCTCAGTGCCTCCGAGGCCAGTGTCAGGCTCATGGCTGCTGGCTGTGCTTGTGAGGTCACAGGTGCCTCAGTGCCTCCTAGGTTACTGTACAGTGCCCCCTGCTGGCCTTGCTTGTGAGGTCACAGCAGCCTGAGTGCCTTCTACACCAGTGGCAGGCTCCTGGCTGATGGCTGTGCTTGTGAGGTCACAGCAGCCTAAGTGCTTCCGAGGCCAGAGGCAAGCTCCTGGCTTCTGGCTGTGCTTGTGAGGTCACAGCAGCCTGAGTGCCTCCTAGGCCAGTGTCAGGCTCATGGCTGATGGCTGTGCTTGTGAGGTCACAGCAGCCTCACCGCAAGGAATTTTCGAAGGCATCACAAGTGGATGCTGGTGCTAGTGTTTAGGCAACTGAAATCCATTTTCAGACTGGGATTGTAGCTGAGATTCCCACTTCACATGTTGATGCCACCTGTAGACACCTGGAGTGGAGGGGGGTCACTAATGTGGGGCTGACCACTAGGCTGACTGCCTGCAGAGGAAGCGTGAAACTTGGGATTTGGGGCATCGTCTGAGCCCTGGTTCTCAAGCGTGCACAGGGCCTGCTGCTTGCCCCCTCTAGAGCTCGAGTCCTCCTGTGCTAGCAACAACAGGCGATGTTCAGCTGTGTGGGGAGGCCTGTGCACTGGGGGCTTTTCACCAATACAGAGCCAGCTGCTGAAGCTGGGAGCTCCTCCAGCATGAAGCCTCTCTCCGCCCTTGTCCTAGGCACCATTTGCCTCCCTGCAGCCACCACCAGGACACACAAAGGCAGCTCATCTCTGAGCACGTCCCTTCGACCCTCTGCATGACAGGAGCCAGCGCTGGGCATGGGGGGCTGAGACGCGGAGAGCAAAGGGGGCATCATGGGAGCCAGCAGCAGTGTCACTGTGTCATAAGAGGTGCTGGGCGGCCGAGAAGACTGCCCTTTGTGCCCGCAGCCCCCAGCCCGCACCCGCAGCTCTGCCCCATGACCCGGCC
Organism: Dromaius novaehollandiae; assembly: GCF_036370855.1. Taxonomy (NCBI): domain Eukaryota; kingdom Metazoa; phylum Chordata; class Aves; order Casuariiformes; family Dromaiidae; genus Dromaius; species Dromaius novaehollandiae. Next base: position 1,247,918 of record NW_026991446.1, read on the forward strand.
GGCGCATCACAATGTGCGGCAGTGACACCCGGGTGGCCACGGTCACCAGCACCCCCCCCTGCCCCAGTGCGGCGCTGTGCCGGCGCAGGGCAGCAGGGAGACGCAGGCTCCCAGCCCAGCGGCACTGCCAGCACAGGGACACTGCTCCCAGCCTTGCTCAGGCCCGGCCCGTGCCTGGCGCTGCTCGGCGTGGGGCACGGCCACACCATAGCCGTCTGCCCAGCTGCAGCACCATGGGCCAGGCCAACTGCTGCGGCGCCTGGGGCACTCGCAGCCCCGCTCCTGGCACGCAGGCACAGCCCGGGGCCCCTGGCTACGTGGCTCCTGGTGCCAGCCTTGGGCTCATGGGCAGGGGAGCCTCCCGGCCCCCGGCGCCGCTTGGCGCCTTTGAGTCACGCAGCAGCCCCCAGCTCCTGCTCAGTGACCGGGCGCAGGTGACCCGGCACCACAGGACGAGGGACAGACACATCCTGCTCTTCCCCAACGCCATCGCCATCGCCAGATTCAAGTAAGATTAGCAACCGCAGCTATCCTTCCTCCTGCTACCACCTCTACCACCAGCCCCAGGGCACTGCTCCTCCCCGGAGCTGCTTCCGCGGGAGCAGAAAGTGCCTCCTGGGGGCTGCCTGCACAGCACCTGGCCATCAGTGGACACGGGCTGGCTCATTTTAACCTTGGCAGGGCCGCACAAGCAAAGCAGCACGTGCTTTCCCAGCAGCCTAAATGCCAATGGAGGTGCCCACAGCTGGGCAGGAGAAGGGATTTTGGCCAAACTCTTTGCATTTGTTCCTTACTGAACAGCATCTCTCTGCAACAAACAGCAATACTGCCAAATATTGCTGATCTGGATCCTCTAGGAGCCAAATCCCCACGGAGGCTGCCCAGAAGGAGGCCTTCTGCCTATTCTCACTGCGTATGCGATGTGTGGATGCCCTTTGCTCCGGACAAGGACTTGTGTCCAAATGACCTGCAGTCCTCTGCATGGGTGTCCCTGCACTGCGGGTAGGAACACCCTTTCCCTGTAATTCAGGGAGGTGTAAGAGGAAAGGGGCAGGCTCCTGGTTTTGCTGTCCTGATTCGCAGCCCCTGATGAAGCGCCTGCTGGCACTGCTGACCAGCGGCGACTTTTTGGAAGTGCCTTCTGTGTGCGCTGGGCCTGAAACTCCTTTCTTCTGCCTGAGCCTTGGGGTGGCTGCCTCAAGGCTCTGCCCCTGGGAAATGGCTCTGCCCTGGAGGGCTGCTGGGGCTGCCCCCATGACACAATCTCCAAGTCAGACTCTGCTCTTGCCCCCGGCAGATGCGGCTCCACCTTCCTCCTGAAGCACCAAGTGCGTCTCGGCGAGCTCTGGGTGCTGTGTCGGAAGCATGAGGTGGCGTGCGAGTGGGAAGATGAGGAGGAGGTTTTTGGCCTGAAATGTGCCAATAGCCTCGTCCTCGTGTGGCCCGGTGACTTCTGCGTGGTCACTTTCCGGTGAGTCTTGGGGACACGTCCAGGACTGTTCTGGGGGGTAAAGAGCACTGTGCTGGCCTTCAGGTCTCTGTGGGCTTGCTGGGGCTCAGCTCAGGCTGTGGGGAGAGAAAGCAGAGGCCCCGCTTGGGTTTCAGATGCACCCACCAGCAGCTCCAGGTGTGCACAAGGCACCTGCCCCTGCCACGTCCCTGCAGCTCTGCTCACCTGGGGGACACCGAGCAGGGGACACCGAGTGGGGGCTTTGGTGTCTGGCCGTGTGGAGCAGGGCCAAGCGGGCAAGATGTGCCTGGGGGCCTCTGCCTCTGCAGAGGAGGGAGGAGGAGCAGCGGGCTCTGAGGCTGTTTCTCCTCTTTGCCGCAGATCGCAGGAGATGAAGGAGCTGTGGCTCAGTGCCATCCTCAGGTGAGCCCTGCTGGGGAATTCAGCCTGCCAGCAGCTGGCGTCAAGGCTGCAGGCAGTGGAGAGCTCCCAGGGGAGCTGCCCCAGCAATGCAGCGGTGGAGGTGGGGGAACGGGACACCCTCTGCGCAGGGCAGCTCCTGGGCAGAGCGGCAGGAGGTGCTTCACCTTGTGAGGGCACGTGAACAGCAAGGCCGTGGAGCTGTCACCTCAGCTCCTTGCTTGCATGGATTGGGACCCCAAGCTGCCACTTCCCATTTCCATACGGAGGAGGCCCGGAGGCAGCAGACCCGGGGGTGTTGCAGAGCGGTGCTGCCAGCGAGCGCTGTGGGAAGGTCTGCTGTGTGAGGGTGGTGTGGAGGCGCTGGGCTGGTGTCAGGGGAGCGAGCAGCGAGGGCTGGCTATGACTGAGCTCTGCCTTTGTGCCTGCCCTGTGCCCAGGCAAAGCCAAGGAGCCCAGGAGACCCGCGTCACCCGCCTGGCCTCCCTTCGGCTCCTTGTGAAGGTCATTGGCTCCTACAACCTCGTAAGTGTCCCTGGGGTTTCTGCTCTGCGTAGAGCACCACGGGGCTTTTGGCAGCAGCCCCTGCTACCAGCTGCTCACGTTGGCTCTTTGCTCTCTTGCCTAGCCGGTGCCGCTGAGTGCCCGGACCGTGGAGACGTTGATTCCGGCGGAGATCAGGGGCTCGCTCCGCCCCGGCCCTTGCCAGGTGCTGGCGGGAGGTGTCTGAGTTTCAGGAGGGAAGGTGGCGGGGACGGAAGCCCTCAAGACACCAGCTGCCTCACGGGGAGGTCTGGGAGGAGTTGCTTAGTGTGGGGGCAGCGCAGGAGGGCTGCGCCTTCTTGACATCCACCGGCACCCCAAAACTGCCTGGGGGCTGTGGTCTGCAGGGTCAAGTGGGGTGGCCGGCTGCAGCAGCAGCCTGTGCCCCCAGCACCTGTGTTGGGCAGAGAGGCAACGCCATTCCCACACCCAAGCGCCTCCTCCACAGGCGTCTGATGACCTCAGGATTGGCCCTGGAGCTGCTCACACGTTTCTGCGCTGCTGCAGCGACACGCTGGTGGCCCTTGCTGCTGCGGGGTGGCCCTGTAATCTGAACATGTTTCTTGCAGGCTGGCACCAAGCAATGCCCCGTCTTGGTCCCATCAGCTCCTGAGGAGGGACTTTGCCACTCGCCTGGTGAGTTGGAAAGAGAAGCTGAGCAGCTGCCTTCTCACATGGCGCTTGACAGCAGCTCCAAAGCAGGAGCCCCTCCTGCCCCTCTTGCCAGACCTTGGATGGGGCACGCTCAGACTGCGTAGCCAAAACTGCCGCCACTGCAAGCTGTCCAAGCGACGCATCTGCCTTACGATGGTCCCAGAAACCTCTGCCACGCCCAAAACCTCTGCACATGACAAACACCCCGCAGCTCTTTCTGTGCCCTGTGTGCTCCTGCTTTCTCAGAGGAAACAGTCACTAGAAGGTGAAAAAAGCAGGAAAGCTGGTGTGCTCAGAGGGGTGGTCACACTTTTACAGCTGTGGTGGTTCTTCCCTCAGGAAGCCCTTAGCTATCTCCCAGTTTCCCCTGCAGAGTCAGAGTCACTGTTTCAACACAAGGCACTGCACACAGACAATTTTCCTCTGGCTTTTTTCACCTGCCCTTTGCTTTCCTCTTGCTTGCAGCGGATGGGACTAAGAAAAGGAAGAGGTTGATCCTGTGGCCGTTTGCTCAAAGACGAGTCTGCCCAGGGCAGCCAGACTCTGGCCTCAAGAGCCCCCTCTTTGGGCAGCCTCTGGCAAGTCTTTGTGGGGAAGAGGAGACCCTGCCCCAGCCAGTCCAGGTAAGCCAGCCTGGCTATGCAGTTACCCTGCTCCCGGCTGTGTCACGGCAGCATCGCCAGCACTTGGGCTGTGGCTCTCTGGAGACAAGGGATTTGGGGGGTTGCCCTCCATGCTCACTTCTCACTGGCAAGGCCTGAAGGTCAGGTCTGATTGTGCAAGTCAAAGGGGTCGTCTGCGGGTTTGTGCGGCCCACGCAGCTGCTGCGGGAAGTAACTTTGGAGTGGAGACAACCCCAGAGCAGGAAGAGGAGAAGCAGGTCTGCTCCCTAAGGGGCATGTTGGTGGCCTTGCAGAAGTCATTGAAAGGAAGCTCTCAGCAGCATAAACAGATGGCGATTTCTGGGTTTCCCTGAAGAAGGTGCTCAAGAGGGTGGCTTGGGGTTACTTGGCCAAGTTTCTGCCAGTGTAACCTACCGGCAGTGAGAACTAGATGCAAACCCAAGCAAAGCAGAGTGCGCCTCCCAGGCAAAAACTTGCTTCTGTCTCCAGCAAATGCTCCCCTAAGGCTAAAGGGCCTTTCTTCACCCAAGGAACTCTTCTGCCACCCCTATCTGCTTTCTCCTGCAGGATCTCCTGGCCATACTGTACAGAGAAGGGCCTGCCACTGAGGGGATATTTTGCAAAGCTGCCAGTGAGACAGAGCGCAGGGACTTGAAGGAGGCCCTCAACAAAGGGGACACCGTTGGCTTGGACAGCAAACCTGTGCACCTCTTGGCGGTAGTCTTGAAGGTGAATTCTTCTGCCTTGCAGCTCTGAGAGGACACTGCGAACCTGCAGGGGCCCACTCAAGTGCCTGGATGGTCCCAGGGGGGACTCAAAGCTGATACCCTAGTGAAGCCAAACGGCATGTTTTTGGACTTGGGAAAGTCTGGCATTTGTGTTTTCCATCTGGTTTTCAGTCCCCCTTGTTCTGCCACTGATTTCCTGCCTGCCCACGGGAAACTCCCTTCCTCCTCCTCCTCCTCCTCCGCCTCCTCCTCCCCAGCACCCTCCTCAGGGAGGAAGACTGAGATTTCTGGGTGGACTCCAGGCTGATAGGCACCAGGGCCTCTTACTGCACTCATACAGGCATGTTCAAGCAGGGCAGGGACCTGTGCAGCCCACTGCTCTGCCAGTGGCCGTGAGCACCTTTGAGAGCAGGTAGCTCAAAGCAAGCTGCCTCCTTGGGTGCCCAAGTGCTGGGGGTGCTCCCTGTGGGCTCAGGCGTGGTGTCCAAAGCCTCATCTCCATATCCTGGCCTTGCAGGACTTCCTCTGCAATATCCCCTCCCAACTCCTGTCAGCGGCCCTGTACGAGAAGTGGATGCTGGCTCTGGAGAAGCCAAGCAGGGAAGAAAAGATTGAAGAACTGAAAGAGTGAGTGTTGTAGCCAGTCATAGTGTTCTGGAGGGGCTGAGAGAGGCCGGGGCCTTCTCCAAAAATGGGGAGTCGCATGGAAAAACCTGCCATTTCTATCAGCTTGCTAGTACTGATACTTCACAACACAGGCACAGGCTTTCATGGGCCTTTGCAAGGCTTCCTGTGATGTTTCCTGACAACCTTACCTTCATTCACACTGTCCATCTACTGAAAAGCAGGCACTGTGCTCAAACGCTCACCTTGCAGTCAAGATCTGGTCATTCCAGATCTTGCACTTAACCATATACCCAGTTACCGCTGGGGGTTTCTTGACAGGACTTGTGTAAAGTAGTGAAAGTAAGCACAGGCGTTGCTCTCTTTGGAGAAGGCACCGTTTGTGGGAGTTTACTTGAGACTTGCTCACGGCAAGAAGCAGTGGCCACTGCCCCCTCAAGTCATGGCTTGTTGTGCTTGTGTTCACACAGGGTGGCTGACCAGCTGCCCCGGCCAAATCGTCTCTTGCTCAAGCCCGTGCTGGCTGTGCTCCATCACATTAGCCAGAACGCAGAGACCAGCAGGATGAACTCCCACAACCTTTGCCATCTGCTTTGGGCCCAACATGCTGAGCCCAGGCACGGACAGCACACTCCCACTGCAAGTCCAGAAAGAGATGAATGACAAGGTATGTTGAACTCACCAGCTAGCTCCCCCCACTGGGGCACAGCTGAGCCATCCCCACAGATCCCATGGCTATTGCAACAGCTAAATGCAGCAGCAGCACCTGGGAGCATGGGGGATGCCCCTCAGCTGGGCTATCTGCAATATGTGACAGGCAGATCTCCTAATGGAGCTGCAGCCACAGAGCTACAGCTTTCACTGGAGAAATGTCAGTCAGCAGCAGCAAGACTCTTGAGCACATTTTCTGCCTCTTGCACTGACACCCATGGTTTTCCGTGTGCAGGTGCTGGTGCTGGTGGAGTTCCTCATTGACAACTGCACAGCAATATTTGGGCGGGACATGGCCTTGGCTTGCAGCCCCTCTGCTGAGGAGTGTCCCGAGCACACCGGCAGCTCCGCAGGTAGGAGGCTGCACTGGGGATTGGCACTGCCCAGGGCTGCTGGTTGCAGGTCTTGAGCTGGCTGTGGGAAGATGTCTGTGGCAATGCAGAGAGGTGTGGAGGGTTCAATACCTTCCGGCAGTGCCTTCCCCCTGCAACACTTTTCCGGAAGTTCAGAATGACCTTCCTCACACCACAAACTGCATCCCAGCTGTTAAACATCTGTAGAGCTCTGCTCTGCAAAGCCTTGCTCACTGTGGGCTAGAACTCTCCCCCTGTGCAGGATATTGCCCCCAGGGGTATTTGTGTCTCCTGAACTGCCCCTCACATCCATAGGTGTTAAGGCCGCAGCTTGCCATCTGCCCGGGCTGCGTGGTGCCACTGCAAAAGTCCCCTTTTCTCTTCAGAGGGCCAGTACAAACTAGCTAACTGGCTCTTTGTGCCTACAGGACACCCAGGTGCTGCTCAGGAGGATGCTTCTGCCCACAACAATCCAGAGCCTGAAGCTGGATGCAGCTCCCCAAGCTCTGAGACGCAGCAGCCCAGAGGCAGAAGCCCCAGCGGGAGCAGGACATATGCAACATGTGTCTCTGCCCCTCCACTGCCTCATTTGAAAACTGACATTAACATAATGCAAAGGAGCATCTCAGAGCCATCCCTGTCCTTCCAGCACCCCTCGGAGGGCAGCAGAAGGCACCAGAAACGGAGCAGAAGTGTAGATAAGTGCACTAAGAAAACTTCAGAGGAAATCAAACATTTACAGTGAACAGTGAAGAGCAGGACCTAACACGGTCAAGGCTGCTCTTTGCTTTCAGCTAAATTTGGCCTCTTCCAACCTGGACAAGGACCCCAAGAGAAGCAGAAAATGGTTGTTTTGCCAGAACACAGCAGGGCTTTGACAGAATGCTGAAGAGATCTCTGGTGGGTTTAGTGGAATAATTTAATAGGCAGGCATGTTGGTAGGTAGGGAACAAAAAGACATTTGCATTTGAGAGTGCCTGTAAGGTCTGGGAATAGTGAAGGCCTGTAGAGGCCTGAAGCTCTTTTGCATTGAGGAAAATGCCCTGACAGAAACTGGATGAAAGAGAGGAATTTAATCACAAACCTGAGTTAAGGAAATAAGATTCTGGAAAAAAAAAAAAAAAACAAACATACATTCATTTCACTTTCAGACTAATGCAATATTGTTTAACACAACTAAGAAGCTGATCTTCCTCTATTGTGAAATCATGGAATCAAAATAATTCAGGTTGGAAGTGATGTAAGGAGTTATTTCCAACCTCCTGCTCAAAGCAACATCAGTTGTGAGGGCAGACCAGGTTGCTCTAGGCTTTATCCAACTGAGTCTTGAAAACCTCCAAGGATGGAAGCTGCACAACCTCTCTGGGCAACCTGTTCTACTGCCTGAGTGTCCTCATGGTGAACAAGCTTTTCCTTTTATCCAGCCTGAACCTCTCATTCAATTTATGCCCATTACCTCTCATCCTCCAACCATGCACCACTGTGAAGAGCCTGGCTTCATCTCCTTGGTAACCTCCATGTAGGCATTGGGGGTCTCCTGTTAGTTCCCTCTGAAGCCATTTATTCTCTAGGCTGAACAAGCCCAGCTCCCTCAGCCTTTCCCCATAGGGCAAGTGTTTCAACTCTTAAACACATTGGTGGCCCTCTGCTGAACATGTTCTAGGTTATTATTATCTTCCTTGTATTGGAGGCACCTGAAGCTGGATGCACTATTCCAGATGTGGTCTCATGATTTCTGAAAAAAGGTGAAAAATCACCCCCCCTAACCTGCTGGGTATTCTGTTAATACAGTTCAGGAGACTGTTGGCATTCTTTGCTGTCAGGGCACATTGATCGTTATGTTGACCAGGCCCCCCGGGGCTGTCCACAAGTGCTGCTCTGCAGCCAGTCAGTCCCAGTCTGGATCACTGCAAAATTAGAATTATAGAATAATGTAGGTCAGACTGACAGCAACCTGAGACCAAAGCAAGGTGATGAGTTGTCATCCTGGGAAGTCCAGTCAATGACTCAGGACCAGCAGGGGACCATGCTGGGCATAGGCCCACCTATAATATGGTTGGGACCAGGACTGGGGGCCAAGTCTAGAGATTAGGTGGAGCTTCCAGGCCCATGGGCATAGGGTGTGTGGGTAGAGGTCCCAGATAAGGCTAGTCTGGACAAGAATGGCCTATGGTACTCTCGGGGCCATACCATATATGGATGACACTTTGGTACAAGGACAAACTGAAGTCGAAGTACAACAGTACACTGGAGAAGTAATCAGCGTTATGCAAAACACAGGTTTTAAATTAATCATGATAAAGCCCCATTAGTAAAATCTGATGCTTAAAAAGGGTCAAGATGAATGGCGCTCAGCTCATCAATGGGTAGAGCTAATTATAAGACTCCCCATTCCCACAGAAGAAGCTGAGTTGCATTCAATTTCGGAATGAACTTTTTGCAAGACTTTATCCGTCTACTTTCAAAAATTGGAAAACCACTAATCAAACTGTTAACTACTTTCTACGCATGTATAGCAGACTACTCGGAGGAAGAGCAGGCCTTGGAGCAGTTGCAGAGAGGAGCAGCCCTTTTCTCCAGAGCAGAACTCTGGAGCAGGCTCCCTGCAAAGCAGGGGATACCAAGAAGTTGGGTATACGTGTCCCTCCTGCCATACATGCTCATCTCCCATCTCTGCCTTGACTGAGACTCTGGTGGAGGGATGCCCCTCTTGCTAGCTTGCTGTCTTTTGACAGCTTTCTTCCTCCCTAAGGAAGAAACAGAAGATCACTATTAATCCTTCCATTCCCCCCGCCACCCATGCTACCTGCCACATGCACCTGGAGAGTCTCAGTTCTACTCACATGCTTAGCATGGCAGAGAGCAGGGTCCAGTGCATTGCCAGACACCTGGACATGTTCATGATTATATCAAGAGACCGCAGAAGAGAAAGGAGATTGGAGGCACAAAAGGAGGTGAAAGTGACTTGGAGAAATCAAGGGGGAAATCACAAGGCCTAAAATCTAAGGATCAGTGCCACTGCTGAGGGGTTGACCCTCCAGGAACACGTAAAGGGCGCACCACTGAGTATGTCTTTCTCAGACACACTCTAACAATTAACCTTGTCCAGGGATGGTTTAAATTAGTGGTAGCTGGCTTGGCCCAAACTGCAGAGGCCACAGCTGATAGGGTCTCAGTGGGGGCACTCTGGCCTTGGAGCAGCAATGCAGCCTGCCCTCTCCTTGGGAAAAGCATGGAGAGCCCCTGGGAGAAAAGGCAACAGTGGGTCTAAGTCTCCCATTCCTCCCTGCTATCCCGCTCACCATCCCTTTGGTACCCCAGTTCCTTCTCAGCGTGAGAAACAAGATTATCTTCACTGGGGTCTGTCTGCTCCATGCTGGAGCCCCTGCCTTATGCTGCTGAAGAAGACTCAGCTCATGCCCTCAGAACCAACCCCTCCCCAAGCATTCCACAACTGCTGTAGGGAGAAGCCACAGGAAGCAGCAGTTCACCTGCCCTGCCTGGTAAAGGAGGCCACCTACTACTTCAAACAGAAGCATCTCAAGAGCAAGAAAAGGGCACCCAACCCTGTCACTAAGTGCAACTAAGCCAGAAGCACCACCTGCACAAGATCTTGACTACATCTGTCAAGATCCAGCTAATGAGATTAATCTGGTCTGAGGTAGATAATAATAATAATGACAAAAAAGGAAGACAAACTTTGCTACCCAACTCCTACTAACATTTTTTATAACTGTAATGTACTTTGCTTTTTTGTCAAGGTTATTGTTGTTGATGAACTTCTGCACTGGGTGGCTTCACCTGGTCCTAATTCACCGAAGACTGCTTTGTCTGGCAAGGCTGGGGTCACACTTTCTGAGTGAGTCAGTCAGAATGCAATAAGCCAAACAAAAATGGGCCAATGCACGTTGATATGGTGCAATCAGCCACTCAGTACTCTTGAAAACAACATGCTTAAGAAATCATGGTTCCATGTTCAAAGGTTGTTGGAAATGCCTGGGGACCAACTTCAGGGTTTCTTTCAAAGAATGAAGTAACAACTTGAGTCTCACCAACTCCAAGCAGACCCTCAAAGACGCAAAGCCATAAATCAATGTGCATGTTAAGGACAAGAATAGCAGAATAACCGCAAGCTGTGACCTGACTTTCTTGATGTGTGAACAACTCATGATCAGAGGACGTGCCTGTTGTTGGACTGATCTTGTCACATTAGGGAAGTCATGAGCTATTTCTATTTTGTATTCCGTGTATTTTTCATTGATGTTTAAGAACAAGAAAGTTCCTAATAACATTTCCCCAAGAAATTGCCTTTTTAAACTGAGACTATTATAAATTCTGTTTCACCCAGCTTGGAAAGCTTGGATAGCTCACACCACCACCATCACTCCTAAGCAAACTCCAGTTCATAATGGAACATACCCTGCAGAGACAGAACAATATCAAAGGCAAAGAAGAAAAGAGTGTAGGACATGGCTGGCTTGGTACAAGGACAACAGATATTGGTATGATATTTCATTTTTCAAAGATATTCTAAATACAGCTCTTGCATTACAAGGGACATTAGCTTCTTGAGGTAAAAATTAGGAATACAATACCACAAGAACGAACCTACACTTAGGATCTTAATGAAATAAGATCACTGAGAACTATCTACCTGCTAATTCACAGATTTGTTAAAGAAAGGCAAAAAAAAAAAAAAAAAAAAAAAAAAAAGGCAGCACTTCAGTATGTGTGGGGAATTTCAAAAACAAAAGTTCCTTCCTATTTACTTGGAGATTCTAACCTGCATGTCCTTCCACAGTAAGTAGAAAAGGCACTTCCAAGTAGTGGCTAGCACAAACCCAGATTTGCTGGCCAGCTCCCAGTGCTATGATTAAAATATAGTTTAGCACTCAGTTTTGAGATTCTCTGCCATAAGCAGATCTTTTTTGTCATTGAGCTCGGTCTTCAGCAACCTAAACTTATATAAATGTGTAATTTTAGATACCTACCTATGCACAATTAAGTTTTTCTTTTGTTAAAAGGGATACATTTTCCTTTTTCTCCTGTAAAAATCAAAATGGATTATACTGTAGCCTGGACAGAAATTATATAGGAATCTGAATCTTACAATAGAAAAATGAGATTCAGTTTTAAAAACCTATTTGTCTAGTTACTCTTAGTAAAAAGAACAGAAATATTTCTACATCATCATTGATATTGCATACCTCTTGTTTCTATAGTATCTTTAAAATTAAGATCTGAATGTAGCATGCTGGATCTGCAGAGAAGCTGTAACAGGAAAAATGTACAGGCCTTTCCCTATAAAAGAGCAATGTGTGTATTTGTTATTTTTAAGTATGTTCTGCTTCACATTCCATTCTCCATGAAAAATGAAAGCTAACCTATATCACACAAAAGTGTTGGTAATACTTATGTATCTGCTACCACCTGCTGACAAACACCATTATTGACTTTATCCTAGCCAGTCTCATAGAAGCAGCCTGTATTTTGTGATAAAGCTTGCACTGACTGCTCTCTACAGTGCCTGACAGTAAAAACTACATAAAATTTTCAATACTGTATGTTGTAGTCATAATAAGCCACTAACTTTCTATCCAGCCAGCTTGCCTGTATGATAGATTCACCACTGACCAGCATATTCAGCTCATAAAGCATCTACTATATCTTCCATTCACTGAACCTGTTCAGCTGTTGCAGACAGTTATTCTAGTCAGTTACTGAGCAATTTAAAAGAAACTGATTCCCCATTTACAGAAATCCCAAATCATTTAATCTAGTACATTAATCGTAAGATTTTTTAAATGACAAGTCAATTTCTCTTGGCCTTATTTCCCAATCTATAATGTGGGCTGAAAACATCTTTTTCTTTTTTCCAGTCTTAAAACTAAGATCAGAATAGTAATAGAAATGAGAGCCTTTGTTACTTAAAGCATTGTAAAATTAAGCAGGATGGTGCAAAGCCATTCATTTACCTCCAGATATTATTGTTGCTGAGAAAAAGACCACCAAAATCCTAAAACAAAATGGAAAAAAAATCTTCAGTTTTAGGTAACTCACACTAAATTGCAGAAGTATGACACTAAAAAGAGATTACAGTTCACACTGAGGCCTGTATTTGTCTATATGGTAGAGTAAGTGTTTATAGTGTTTACTTCTGCTTGCACTTCCAAACATTTTGAAAAAAGCTGTCAGAGTTCCCATTCCTGCAGCACTTCATGAACTTTCATGAATCAAATTTTAAACCCAATTTCATATAAAAATGATCTGGCAAAAAATGTAAGCCAAAGCTTCAGATCTGGTAAGCCAAACCTTCAGAAAAAATAATTTCATGACAGCAATAGAAATGTCATGAAAACCACAGCATAGAGCTACTGCGTAACAGTATGCCTTGTGGTTCAGACAAAGATAATTCTGTTAAGATCATGAAGCCTGCTGTCTTAGCCGATGAACCTGAACTTGAAATTTCTACTTAAGAGCGATAGGTCTTTAAGACTGGTAGGTTCCTCGAGACCTACACGCATTTAGCAAAACCAAAGGTGTGAATGAGATGTCTTATCCCCTTTTCATTGCCCACTAATCCATTTTTTTTCTTTTGCAAAGATTAGCATTTTTCACTAGACTTAAGCTCCTGCCTGGAGTGTTCAAGTGGTTTCTAGTCAGAAATTTCCAATCAGGCTTAACACTGTCCTTTTTTTTTCCCGCAGTTTCATCCTAAAGCAGCTGAAGCCAGGCACTGTTACTGAGGGAAGACCGAAGAGGCAACACGGCACAGGGCTGCAGATCTGAAGGGCCCGGAAAGCCCTGACAGCAGCCTGACACTATGCAACAAACTGCCACAGAAAATACTCTCTGCCAATCTTCTTGTATGTCAGCTACTAAAAACCTAACAGGAGTTTCTGCCGTTTCTCTGAGAGGGTCGAGTCACCACTGAGAAAATTTCAGTTCCAGAAGCAGGAAAGACGATTCTTACTGAAGACCGGGGCAGCCCTGCTCCCCGCGCTGCTGCCGAGAGCCGCCTCTGCCCTCCCAGAGGGGGGCGGGAAGCCCTGGAAGCGCCACCCACACCGCGCAAACGGCCTCCCCCCGCCCCTAGCTGTCGCGGAGCAGGGCCTGGGCGGCGACAGCCGTTGGGCGCCTTCTCGCGAGGCTTCGGCGGCGGGGAGGGGCGGGGGGCGGGGCGCTGCCGCCGCCGCCGTGGAGGCGCCGCGGGGCGCGCCCCTGGGGCTGGGCACTGTGCTGGTGGTGAGGCGCCCCCGCTCGCTGCAGCCGGGCTCCCCGCGGCGCTCGCGGCTCGCTGCGGCGGCGGGGCCGGCGAGGGGAGGGGTGCGGACGGCGCCGGCCTCGGGGGTGCCGTGGGGCTCGGCCCCTGCGCGGGGGGGCGCGTTTGGGCGGGCGGCCGGGCCGCGGGCACCTTCCCGGCGGCGTTGTTCTGGGGCGCCCCGTGGCTGCGAGCGGGGCCGGTGGGCGAGAGGGGGTTTCCTCTTCCGTGTGGGGTGTGGAAAGGAAAGCTGCCTGATGGAGCTTGCGTGATCGCCGAGTCTGTCTTAATTTTGTCCCTAGACGACGGACTGGTCTGAGCCCTGGCTGGTGGGGCTGGCGGTTTTCCACGTCCTCTGCTTCCTCCTGACGTGCTTCTCTCTGCAGCACTATCGGGTGCAAATAGGGCACTTCCTTTGCGTGGGTGAGTAGTGTGTGCAGTGCTGCTTCCCTGAACTTGCCTTTCGGGTGGCAGGCGGCACCTGCATCCTTTATGCCACTAATACTGTTAAAGATATTCTTCTAGGTTAGTAATTACAATTTTCTGTATATGTCTGCATAATACTGGGTTTTGTGATATGCTTTACAATAGTTAAAGGGCATGCAAAGCAGTATTTCTCTTTTATTAATACATGTGCCTGTACACAATAATACTTACTTGCATTTCATTGTCACAGAAGCTGTTATAGCATATGTGCCTATTTGTTTTGTTTCCAAGACTATATGAAGTAGTGACTTGAAACTTTGGCCTTAGGGAGGATTTGTGATAAATAAGGTTTCTTCATAGTTAATTATGTATCACAGCTTCACAGAAGATTGCTGTTACTCTAGAGAAGCAGACAAGGACTCTCACAAGCTGGCAGTTACTCTCTGCCTTCTTCTAATGCTGCCCTTCAGGAAATATGGCCAGCTTTTGGCTGGATTCATTTCTGGATCTGGTCTACTGCCTGACTAACACCTGTGCGAATGGCATGAGGAAGAGCAAACCTGGTTCTTACCGTTGCGGTACCAGTGTTTGCTGTTTCAGGATTTGTCAGAGGTCAGCCTGAGGATCCTCTGTGGCCTTGCCTAACCAAAGCTCTGTCTTTGTGGCTGACTGGCTTAAGAGTAGCCTTGCGGAGGGTATTTGTTTTAGAAGATGTCATGGATTTGATTATATGCATGTGCTGCGAGCAGCACCGTGGTTCTAGTTATGGCTGTACACACTGCCTCAGTTCTGTCATGCTTACAGAGTAATGGAGGAAGGATGAGCAAGTTAAAGAGAATCACAGGCAAAAAATTCCACTTGAAGACTATGTTGACATTTTAAAATATCATTTAGTCAACTAGTTAAGTTGAAAGGGGAATCACAGTTTTCTCAAAACTGCAAATACGTAACTCAGCTAAAACTAAGGTTTCAGTGATGTAAATTACCTCCCAAAATTAATATAGAAATCTTAGTAAATTTCTGTAAATCCATTTCTAACTGCAGAGTACAGAGGAAGAAATAGTGATGCCACGTGTACAACACATTAGGCCCAAGTGTTCCTTTTAAAAAGTCAGGATTTTCTTTCTTAAATTTAATGTTAGGCATGTAGAATTTCTAATGACATGCTGGCTCGGTTTACTTTAGATTCTTCATCTAAAGTATTCTTAGTGTTACCAGCATGGATTTGCACACCCAAGCACTAATTGCATTGAAAATTGGAGTGGAACTGATCTTTGATGGCTTTTCAATGCAAGTATGATGTAAATTTCCTGTAAGCGAGATGAGTGCTTAAAAAAATCCTTATCAAGTCACAGCCTTGTACGTCCCTGAAAAATTGAACCACTGGTGATACATCGACAATAAAAAATATTTTATGTTGTACAAAGTAAAAAATGACTAAAGAAACTACAAAAATCACACTGGTTTACCTTGACATGATAAGTATGATCTATATTGTGCAGTACCATACAAAGATAACCCAGCTGATGCCAAAACAATACAGAATATTGTTTATTATGGCATTCCCCTTCACATCACCAAATTTTTTTTTTAAACTGGTTTGGGCATGTCATCTTTAAAGTGACTGAAGCAGTTTTAAGTTTCTCCTTGTATCATTTTCCACAAAAAACAAAACAAGGAAATTTTTTAATTGGATAATATATAGTCTCATTGCTTTTCTATTAAACATATGATTTCAATGGATTTTCTTGCTGTCTTGATGCATTTATGCTACATATAACTGTTGAATAAGGATATACTAGTTTTCACTGGACTGCAGCGGACTGCTCTGCTATATACCTACCACAAACAAAGCTTGTGCTGTGTCCTCATAAGTGAATTCAAAACACTTCTGTGAAGCAGTTTTAAATACAGTGTTTCTCCTAGATATTTTAATGACCAAAAATGTTAAAACTATAAATAGAAGGGATTTACCTTTTTAAGACTTGGACGCAATGCAATGTAGGAAGGAACTGCATAAATGCTTGTTTATAATTCTGGTGAATTTACTCTTAATGTTTAGTACACTAGCTTTAGATAGTAATGGTGGATATAAAACCTAAAGCATCTAAAATGATATCTTAATTCTATACCAGTCTGGGGGGAGTGCTGACTTTATTTTACAGATTTATCTTAGAAGCAATCATCAACAAGATTGATGGAAAAAATACTGATTTAAAAAAAAAATACTCGTGTGTATACTGAGCTCTTCCTGTAAGCTCAGATATGCAGGATTTTATGTCTCTTTGTAATATTGCAAGTATGTTTTCTGATCACTTAATATTTGTTAGTATCTATATGGGACACTTCAAACATTCAGAACTGGCTTTATGTAGTTAAATGTGTGACAATTTTCTGAGGATCATGGAATTTTAATGTAGAGTACGTATACATCTTAGAACTGATAACTTGCTGTTTATTTTTAAAGAAGTATTGAATCTAACAATACTTTTCTTTTGTTGTACAGTAGGTTTAGTTTACTGTGCTGAATATATAAATGAATTAGCAGCTATGAATTGGAGGTAACTGTTTTCCCTTTCACATTTAAATGCATGAGTTATTTTTTTGTATCATTCCACCAAAAACATTAATTGAAAGAGTCACTCATGTCTCATCAAGAGAATGTGATGGTGGAAGATCTGTTGCACTGATTGATAAAATCCTTTTGGACAAAACCATACAATGCAATATAGTTTCAACTTAGCTTATAGGAAAGAGTAATTTTTCTAACAGTTAACATGTGTTTACTGACTAAAAATCAAAAGAAGAAAAACACTTTTTGTTTGCATGGATTGTTGTAAACTAACTCTAAGAGAAAATCAGAGTAGTACAGTTAAGGGAAAGAGGACATGGGCTTTTTTTTTTTTTTTCATTAGCTGTTTGTGTTTAATAAGGTGAAGTTAAGCACCATTTCTCAAAAATATCGCTAAGTATTTTATATGCTTATTATGTGCATAAATATCATGAAAATCTGCCTGGTTTACTTAGTCTGTGTACCAGAATTAAACTGATGACTTTTTTCCGTAAGCATTGAACTAATCTTTCCCCAGTGTAACAGGGAAAGATTACTATAGTAATACTAATAGTCTTTCTGGAAAGATACTATGTGTGTGTGTGTGGGGGGGGTTCTGTCAAACAATAAAGCCTTACAAAAAAAAGAAAGGCTGGTATTGTAATGAATGTTCATAACTGATTAGATATTGACGACCCCTTTCTTCTGGCTTGATACAGTAGAATGTTGTCCCATGCTTGGGGCTCCCAAGAAGTGGGATAATCTGGCCAATATCCATGTAGAACAGCTATTATGAACATATAAAGTTGTGTGGAATACAGTGAATAATGTTCTTTTTTTTTTTTTTCTTTTCTATCAGGCTATTTTCTAAATACCAATACTTTGATTCAAGAGGAATGTTTATTTCACTAGTCTTTTCAGCACCACTTCTGGTGAATACTATCATAATTGTGGTATGTGTTTATTTAAATGGATACTTCTTTCATGAAACTGATAAGTAAATGTGTGTGTGTGCATGTGTGTGTGTACACATTATATTAAAAATGAGTTGAATGTAATAATACTCATACTTTTCAGGTCACCTGGGTTTACAGAACTTTGAATGTAATGACTGAACTGAAGACACTACAGCAGAGAATTAAAGCAGAGAAAAAGAAGAATTGAAAGTGTTGAATATTTTTATTATTATTTGTAAAAATACTGTTTCATGTAATGAGTCCTTCTTGTATGTTTATCCAAGAACAGCAATGTTTTTTTGTGTCTGATGTTGAGAGGACTTTGCACCCTTTGGCCATGGACAATGAGGTGAAAGCAGGGGTTCACAATACATCTCAACTTTGCTATGAAATCAGGACAGGCTGGTCTTAACAGGTCTTTCTGTGCTTTAGTATAAGCTATTTTTACCGTGACCAAGACAATTAACACTGATAACGGTACAAACTTCCAGTCAGTTTTCATACACCTGTGTATTTTTTTTAACTGTGTGTTAAATACGTATTTATTAAGTATCCAGTCTTCTACTTACGCCAATTGAAGCTGTGCTATGGATTCTAGTAAATGAGGGCTAATATTCAGAACACTTCAAGAACTCATGCTTCTACAGAACATTTTACTTTGTAGATCAAGTTTCATATCTCATGTATGTATTGTGTGGCAGTGAACAATTCTGATACAGGACCATTTTATAAATAAAATTATCCATTGTATCTTGAATACAGATTGTTGGATTGCAGTTGATATTTTTAATTGTTTTTTTTTTTCCTTTTCTTTCTCATACAAATTGCTGGTTTGGTAAAATCTTGTACTTAATTTGTGTAAGTCAGTCAAAACCATCTCTAAATTGTTTCAATTTATATTTTACACTTTAATGCAGTTAGATAAATATCCTTTCTTAAATATGAATGAAATTTTTATAGTGTCTTTTGCTAGTTTGTGGAACAGAAGGGAAGGGGAGAAGCTTTAAGGTGTTCTACAAAATTCTGTTCATATGTATATACACATGTATAAAATGTTTGACTTTTTAATAAAGAACTGGAAATGACAAATTGACTCTGGTGAAAAGATCATATTAGATTTAGGGAATTTGGTGAGGCAAAGGAGATGAATACAATGTAAAAGAGTCCATGTACTTTTTTTAGTAGAAGTTATATGCGGAAGCAGTTAAAGCCTTGTGCAGAGACCTAGAGCTTCGTCTAAAGTATGTATCATTTAAGACATGGGAAAAATGATCTACAAAATGAAACTTAGTAGAGTACAAAGGTTAGCTTGCAAAAGAACACTACTAAGGTTCTAAGCTTGCATGTATTTGTGAACTGGTGGAATTACATACTTCAGGAAAATAAGCAAATGCATGCACATACACAGTTTGAGCCTCACATGGGGCAGGGTGAAACTACTTCTGGAGGGCTTCACAACGTTGTGGAAGGGCAGTGCAAGTGCTAGGCTGGGATCCATTTCTTTACCTTTCCCATGAGTTATGAGACTCCTTAACTCAGCACAGCTTTCCTCATTCATTCCTCTATCAAGACCTGCAGGCTGTTTTAGGCCATATATATATATATATGTATGTTAGCATATAAATAAATATGTGCAGGTGTGGACACTTGTAGTGTTCCATTCTGTTACAACTCCTAGTGCAATTTTGGGCACTTCTTGAAAGTGTCTGCAGTAGTCTGGTGGATAGTATGTGCCTTTAGGTGCATACTAAAAGCCACTGTTTTGGAGGTGTGAAAAGAATTTAGCCAAATGGCTGCAGGATAGCCTGTGCAACTTGTCTTCAGGACCAAAGAATAGGCCTATTCTATTTATATAGACATAATTCTCCCAGCCTGGTTTGGAAAAGTTCAGCTTTGGTCTTTATAGGTGGGGCAAGATCAGAATTTGTGGTCTAGAGTTTTTCTTCTGTGGACCTAAATGTGACCACACAAATGTTGTCACAACAGTTCACAAGATAAAGGTCATGAGCAGAACAATATCAGGGTATAATCATTTTAGTATTACACATGTTTTCAGTTGAAATCCTTGCCTGGTACTGAGGGATCACCTATTAAGAATAGCCTTTGGCATCGTTGCACACTGTGTGTAGGAATTTGATTCACAGTAAATAAGGTAGTTTAGAGCAGCATGTTCCCTAAGCAGCAAATATCTCACAATCAAAAAAATCTGCTATATTTAGTACATCCAAGGCAACCTTTCCCTACCTATTTCAGTATTGAACCCATTTCCTTGTGTCTGAGGTTGGAAAAATGAAAATTCCTCCCGTGTATGTGAAACTGGAGAGATGCCACAATCAGAACTCTCGTAAGATAGGCAAGATAATAAGTGTCTTTCTGTATCGCCCAGGTGGGTTGCTGTTGCTTGGTCCTAGATTTATTAACAGAAACAATTCTCCACATCTTTGAGGATCCCAAACAAAATCAAAAAAAAACAATCTTGTGCTTGCCAAGGTTCACTTTCTTTTTCCCCTCCATGTAATAGACCTTTCAGGCAGTATTTTGTTTTGTGTTGCATTGACAGCTGAATGTTGCTATTTAATACAAGGTTTTAATACACCACAGTCTTTTAATAAAGTGAACCCTTACATTTGAAAGGCAGGGGGGTTATTTATTTATTTTTAATCATCAAGTAAGAATAATCTTTTACCTGTATGGTATCTGATAATTTTGGATGCCACTAGTAAAATGTGGTAGCTAGCAGGTGGCTATTACTTAGTTTATAGAGAGTCAACGTGGCAGAGGAGTGAGCTTGTTTTCTGGAAGTATTGATGAGTGAAAGTATGGACGGCACCTAATTCCGAAACATAATATTTTCTTGAATGAGGAACATCTCAAAATTCAAACTTCAAAATTTTAAGCATTTTTAAAGCTTTCCTGACTACTTAAACTTTAATAATTCATCTTATATAACTATTTAATTTACTCATCACAAACAAACAGTGTTGCTTTCATATATATGATTGTCAGAAAAATCATCCTGTTTTCTACATTTGAGAAAGACTTAAACTTATAACTGGGTTGATGATTTGTCCTCTAGCTAGCCTTGCCTAGGAAACCACTATGTTCAAGAGTTAAAGTTTGCAAAATATTTGACATCAGTGTCTAGCCATAAGAGAAACCCTCAAAATTAAGTAAAGCGTGGTTTTTTATTTGTTATGTGACTGGATTTATGAAGTGATACTACAATAGCATAAAGTAAGAGCCTAGTTGCTGTCAAATCAAAATAATTACATCATGAATTTAGAGACTGTTGTTTTGCCTATTTAGAATTTTATATGTATAAGTGAATGAGAGCCAAATGTTTAAGCCAGGCGGAATACCTTAGCCAATACTATTTAATTGGGAGATGTGAATTTAGGTTGCTTGTGGAAAAGCCTATTTATTCTTTCAGTTTGGAGTAAACATACAAAAAAACAATTGGATCCTTTGGTAAATAAGGCTAGACAGAGCTGATTTGCTACTGCTGCTGTGTATCTTGCAGGCAGTGACTCAACCTTCAGCCTTCCTTAAGAGCCTTCCTTTCCACCGCAACACGTGCTGTTAGCCACTGTGGAAAAACATTAAAAGAGAAGAAGCAATATTAACCTGGCAGCTTTACCCTAGCAGGAAGAAGCTCTGTTGCGTGAAAATTTGTGTAAAAAGACAAGCTGGCAGAAATTGGCATCATCCCCTGTGGAAAAGTTCCCTACAGAGAAGACATGAGTTTCCAAGAACTAGAATTTAGGATTCTCTCTTCTTACACATTCACTGTAATTTACTCTTTTTTTTTAAAAAAACTAATTTTCAAACCAAATACAAGTGTATCTGTTTTTCTGTGCATCAAATCATTATAGTTAACCATACTAGCCACTGGATGTCACTGTTTCATATGCAAAAGCTGACTCAAAATATTTCTTTCATGGCCAGTTCTGCAATGCTTTTCACCATAAATTCATAAATACTTTCTGCAGTGTTTTAGGATGACCAGGAATGCTTGGACCTTAGCTTTCGAAAGCATAAATTGTCATCTGAACTGCAAGATAGATCTCCAGTCACTTGCAAAAGTTTATTCAAATTCTTCCTCTTTTCATTCAAAAGCACTTCTTGTAGCAGTGAAGATGAGCACGTATGTAGTGTTTTGAAGTCAGGATTGTGTTTTGGTTTGTATTTTAAAGCTTCTTAATTAGGCAAGGAAATAAATATCCCCCTTCACTCACACCTGCATTTCACCTGGAGGAGCCTGTCTCCAACCAATTATTAACAACTAAAACGAAAACAATTACAATGTTTTGCAAACAATATGCAGGAAAGTGTACTGAACTGGTCTTGTTCATGAACTAACAGAACTTATGCATATCTCCCATTTCTTTGTGATTTACCCTTACATAAGGCATCATTACCAAGGCTGTCCTTATTAAGTTATATAGCTATCAGTTGTTTATAGCCATCAGTGAGGTTGTCAGAGTGTCTGAAATCACTTCGGTCTTTCTCTGCATTCTGAAAAACAATACCCAGCAAAGTTCAGAGGCTTTCTGACTCCCTTTGAGAAGCTGTACGTGCAGAGTTCTCCACTGGACGTTCCCCTTTGTATCTCGTGTGTTGAGCTTGTAATCTTGCTGCTCTGTTTCTTATTTATCCTCAGAATCCATCTGAGCTCTCTTTCTGCTCCCTCTTTGAGAACACAGACTTGCAGTTCTGAGTTGTTTTCACTCCCCTTCCTGCAGTTTGCATGCATGCACATACACAAAACAACTACGAATAGCTTTGGCAATTTAACCTGCCATGCTCGTGAAACGCCTGCCTCATACCTCAAAACTGATCGGCTACGTAGACCTCTGTTTTGCAGCCTGCTTTCCTCTGACCAGTTCCTCCCCTTTGTGGCTGTGCTGATACTATTGTTTTACTGCAAAACTGGAACAGTGTTGTACCAAATAGGAATAATTCAAGACTCAAAAGGAAGGCCTCTATGTCTGTATCTGTGTTTACACATTTAAATATTTCATTTAAATATGACTTGCAGGATCCTTTCTTATACAGTTTCTCAGACATAATAAAGCCCGGTAAAGAGCTGTAACCGATAATAGTCAGTGTTTGTAACAGTATAACATTTAAATAGTCCCATGGATACTGGGTCTTGTTGTCTTTGGCACTGTCCAGAGTTAGAACCAGCTGAAACCAACGTCAGGATCAGATGTGTGGCCTCTCTGGTCTGAAAACATAAAAATCAGAAAGGCATTCAGCAGAACTGATTGAAACAAGACACATTTCTTAAAATGGACAAGTTCCTAGTGTCATTTATAACACACACGTTAATCCTGAATCAAAGAAATACTATCCAATATCCCCTTCCTCCCATCTGCTCCAGCAAAGACCTGAGAAAAAGGGTTTGCATAATGGCCTGAGGGCACACAAAATGAAGTTCAGCTGGACAAGGAGATGCCTAGGCTAAATCCCTTCACTGGGATTGTGTTTATACCTCAATCTTAGCATTGTGAAATCAAATGCATCCAGGTAACTACAACTGGCAGGGTGGGTTGTGAAGTTTTTCATATAATTAGGACAGATGCACATTGGTCTTGAAGAACACTAGCCTTGGAAGGGATTTAGTATTGTAGAAACAAGGAGCTTTTAGAAATTCCTCACATGATTCAAGAAATTGCTTTGTGGAATCTGGATAAATATGCAAACAAAAGTAGAAATGTATTACTCCTTTGCAGTCTGCAATGACAATTTACCAATAGCTCATCAGTAATATTTTTTCCTGAAGTCATGTGTGGTAGGACCTGCAAGACATGAATCATTTTAGGTCAATAACTCTATCATTCATGCTTCTGATACCATACTCCATGCTTTGATTTAGGGATTAGCAAGAGTAGTCAGCTTCCTGTAGCAACCTTGGAAGAGACAGTGATTTATGAGATTTGTACCAATCAAAAGCATCACAAAAATCAGGAAGCTGATGTACCAAATAAAGTATAAAAGTGTCCAGCCCTTCACGACAAAATATTTTATAACAGAATCCAGGGAACTGTCAGTTTGGGGATTTTTACATTCGATCCACTGCAGTGTTGTAAAAAATGGAATTAAAGACAGGTTTAATGGCTCTACTTGAAGGTGTTGGTTTTGTAGGTTAATTAATAGTGAGACTTTTTCTAAATAATCACTATCATCAATCACTATGTCCATTTTTCTTTTGAAATCACAGAGTTAGCAGAAATGAAGGAAACAATCTAATTTTATATAATTTCCTGTATTTTTTTAATTGCACCAAATCCTAAATTAAGCTAATCCTTCTTCAATGGTTATAAAAAAGCAGGACACAGAACATCCCTCTGATGAAAATGAGCTAATTTATAAAAAGAACACAAGAGTGATTTCTTTTTAGCAAATTGGTTTATTGATTTATACCATCAAAGTTTCAAATTAATTAGCAAATAAAGCATGTGGTATCCAAGTTTTCTACTTTTGCATCTGCTGCCATGTCACAGAAGGAACAAGCTTAATATGCCAAATTAGCTGTCCAGATTTATATGTGAGTGAAGAATGACAATTGTTATCATGGTAATGATTTTCATGTAATTCTCTTTGAAAAAGAAATAGACATAAATTCTCTTTGAAAAAGAAGTAAAAATATTCCAAAATATGATTAAATAGAGCCTTATCAGTAACTGATTTACCAGCAGTGGTTTGCTATTTAAAAGAGAAGAATTTAAAAATATACAGAACATGCAGAGCATATAAATTTTCTGTAAGCTTATAGGTAACTTTAACAAATTCCCCAAACAATTAACTTGCTAAAGATTATAAAAAGTTTGGCAAGATTTATATTTGAATAAAATATATCAGAGAAATTGATTTGTACATCTGTATTAGAAAGCAGAACGCATGTTCTTCTCCAAGCTTATGAAGACTCATGGAATTTATTATTTTCTGGACTTCTATGTTAACAGAAATCATCTAAAATAAGTCTGAAACCATAGTTTTGACATTTAAGTGCAGTGAAATATATTGCAGTCTTTTAGATTTTTTTGAAGTTAAAGCAATATATTTTTAAAGTGGAAAATAGTAAATTCATCTAAAGATAACATGATTTTTTTATGATTGGGCAATATAAAATAAATGTCAATTAAAATTACCGATTTTTTATATTATTGCTTTTTTAAATTTACTGCTTATTTAATTCTTGTGCATATTAATAGACATTAATATTGACAAATTCCAGACTGTAATAACTTAAAGAATATAACTAATAATCCTTTTAATTGAAAGATGGAGACCTTATCTCCCCCCTACCAAAAAACCACCCTGTTTTAAAAATCCAGCTGAGACTTAATATAAAGTGCTGAATAAGAATAGTAGCAGAAGTAGTATACTAATTATATTAAAATCAGTTTTAATAGCAATTTTTTATATATTTTCTAGCAAATTACAGGTTAAAAGGCTACCAGTCAGAACATTACACTCAGCAAAATGACACAGAATCCCTCTATTTTTGTAGTCTACATGCTCATTAATTCAGGATATTAATTCAGTTCTAATAAGCAACAGCAATTATCATTCAATATCATTAAGTTAGGTCTCTTAGGAGATACCCGTACAGAGTGGTCATCTCAGTTAAATTTAACCCAATTAAATATGATACACTATAGCTGTATTAACTCATCCGAAGAAGATAACATAGAGAATATGCATAATTGTTTCAATTAAATACATAATTGACAATATTACATCTTAGCTAGAAAGCAATCAGTTTGCTTTGCAACCCTTAGAGGGCTCCATTGCTATGTAGTACTGGGAAATAAGGTAATCTGACATCTTAACGTATTCTGACATCTACTATAATTTAATTTAGGCTTTATAATAACTCTGTTTACATGGCTTTGACTGTGTGCCGAATCTTCCAAGCTGGTTAAAATGGCTGATGACGTAGATTTAGGACTGTGAGATAAACTAAAATGTCTACAAAGCTGTTATATAGATTTACCGGAATTAGTATCATAAATGTAACAGGATTCTCAGTCCCCAAATTTCAAAATCATGAAGACTGGTCGAGAGACAAAATGGTTAAATCATGACTTAATGATGTCTCATGATTTTCTAAATGCTTCACTGTCCCTCGAGAGTGTCTGTGTAAAATTACAGTGTTGCGGTGCAGTTTTTTCTCTTTGTCAAACTAATTTACTTACTTAAAGAGTTTGGGATGGGGTGCTGTCTCCTAACAGCAAATCTCTTACAGGGAGAGGGAGTATAAGAGTCCCTCCTATCCTCTTGCCAGGGGATTCATGTATGACTCAGCTCATTTTTAGAAGAAACATGAGAACAGATGACAGTAATAGTAGCAGTAACTCTGGCAAAGGGCTAGAATCACAAATAATAAGTGTTTGATATGAAAGAGAAAAAAGAGCAAAGATGTGGTAAAAGTGAACTTGCACCAGCATACTGAGTGGCTATGTCTAGAAGAAGATTGTATTTAAGGTCACAGGGAGGGCTATCACACTGAGACATAAGAGAACTCGAAGAACAGCTGCAACTTTATAAGTATATAACAAATGATTTTGAAATGTTCTATGGAAAACAAATCCACAGTCTTTAGATATATGTTGAAACTGATGGCCTATGAACTTCGACTCAAAGATGGTGCACAATTTTTAGGCCTTAACAAAGGAGGAGGAGTTTGATAGTTTTTGAGAATATAGCTGGAGACAGAGAAAGGATAATTATTCCTGTTTTAATCATATTGAGCTTCAGCTGCTACCTAAATTTCTGTGAAACGCTACCAGAGAGACAGACTGAGATTGTACTTCAGACAAAAAAAAAGGCATATGCAGAGCTGAAAGATAGGTAAGTAGGTCAACATGACAGCAATAGTAGTTATATTTGAGTTACGAGTGAGGTTATATAGAGGAAGAAGAGAAAGAAACCAGCACAGAAACTAAGGCAGAAGGAAGAAATACTCAGTGCTGCCAAATGCAGGTGGCAAATAAGGAGGGATAGGCACAGAGTTTTCAGCTTTGCTCTGGAGGAAATCATGAGGACTTGTGTTGGGAGAGGTCCCCTTAGACTCCAGTGTACATAGCAAACTACAGGGAGTCTAGAAAGGAACCGGAAGTAACGCGTTCATGGAAATGAATTTGAGTGAAATGGAGCATTAAAGTCAGATGTGCTTCTGTTTGTTCAAATAAAGAAAAATAAATCAAAGCAGGCCAATATTTTGAAGAAAAAGTTAAGAAAGAAGAAAGTCAAGGCAAAGAGTAAGCAATGAAAAAGTTCATTTTTTGAAAAGTCACCAGAGAAGGTGTAATTTTGGAGGAAAATGGAGGAAGTAAGAGAGGTACTTGACATTTTTGTATCTGACACAGTATAAGACATTTATATAAGGGAGAAGGGAAATAAGCAGAAAGGATCCTTAGAGCCTGCCAGCTTCATCTGGGATGAAACTGACGAGTTCCTGTGGATGAAGATCCTCTACAAGAGTTCTTGTGAGGGGAGGCAAAATTGTGTTGTTTGTATAAGCTGTAAACTCTGCTAAACCTACCAATACGTGAGAGTGAAAATTCTCTTTCAGAAATAGCAAATAAACATTTACAAAATAGGTCAATTCTGAGAGTTAAAAGCTGTTTAATCTCATGCACTGCTGCTAGCTCTCTCCTGAACAGGGAGACTAATTGCAAGATATTCCTTTACTCTGTGGATTAGGGTGACCTTTATGAGTCAAAATATTTCCTTCAGCTCAATTCATCTAGAGTATGAAAAGGGTCACAAATGAGACAAATACAGGGAAGGACCTTTGCCAGGATCGATACTTTGCTCCAGGTTTGCATTTTCAAACTTTAGAGTAAATCTTCTGATCTGAGCTCTCCAAACTAAAATGATTGGCAATGTGATCTCCTCTGCAGCTGCCTTTTAGTTGCAGTAGAAATGGAAAGTCCTGTGTTGATCCACTCAGAAGTCCCTGGTGGGTTTCCCTACAACAAACCATGCTCTAGTTGCTACAAGATTCAGTGTCAGGAGATTCATTCTGAAGGTCACGGATTTACTATGTATCCTGGAGCATGCTAAATGACCTCCCTACTGACAAAAGAGAAACAAGCTATTTTCCTAAAATACTTTGATAGCCTTGGTAAAGATGGGCTCTACAGACACAACAGTACTGTTATTAATATTAGTCTTTATTCTTGCAAAAGGAGTTCATTTTCCAAGAGAAAAGATACAGATCTTTTTAAAAGAATAGATATCTTGCCAAGAATGGGGTGTTAACAGTAATAAACCACAATGTTATGCCATCTTAATTTAGAGTATTTTTCTATCATTAGTAAGTCGCCTATCTAAAGAAGTAAATAAGATTCTAGAAGTGAAATGAATGTAGTGCTGGTAGTGAAAGGCAGAATAGTTTAAGGTGAAAAATGTGTATGGGATATATTAAAGTTCCAGCAAGTTTAAAAGAAATAGGCAGGAAGGAAGGAAAATTAGTGCATGAATCATACTCCTTTGGGTAACAGTGTCAGCAGACTCTGAAATCATCATGCTGCAGAGGACAAACAGATGAGCAAATTGATGAGTAACTGACAAAACACTTTTTTTTTTCCCTGAACACTGAACTAGCAAACGGTTCTTTTTATAAATTAAAGATGTGAGGTAATCACAACCATCTCTCTGAAAGTCAGAGCTATAAAGAAGCATATAAAAGAGCAGATGGTACGTTATGATGATGCCCTAACAAGTGCAAGCAGCCAGAATTGCAAGAGTGCTTCTTTGTGGACCAATTTAATCATCCTGACTGAATTTAGCCCTTGTTATCTTCCTGTAGCAGGTATTTCTGGCATGGTCTAGTTTGTGTCAGTTCCTTACACTACATGGCTTAAGTTTCTTTACTAGAAAGGTCCAAGTTTAAGCCAATCTCTCACTGAGCCCAGATTCCTTCCTCTGTTAGCCAAGGGCTAACTCCAGAATTGAACCAGAGTGAGAGTCAGCATGTAAGCATGATCAAGGAGTATTGATTTGAGCCCTAAGCGGACAGTATAGACCAGTGTTTTCTTAAAACACTTTGAAACCTTGTTTTGGTTATATCTATCTTGATGTGATCTCCCAAGTTCATTAGTTCAGTTCCTCCTTGGTTTTTTTGTGATTGCTCTCCCACCTTGAGTTGATGCTAGCAATTCCCCTCCCCAGACAGAATTTCAGTTGACCCATGAAAGTGTTTGCACAGAACTAGCAGGAAGGTATTGGAATGATGTTACAATTCTCGTGTAAAAACCTAACCATATACAGAAATAATTCGGTATTGCCAAAAGTTTGGTATGAAGTCTTCAAGAAAGAGAGTGAACACTTACAAGAAACAGAAGTTAGTGGAGAGCCAATGGAGATATTTTCTTTTCTCTGACTTTACTAAGAACTTAATATTTTCTTCTCAAATGAGATTTTCAACTTGCAAATACTGATAGACTCTGTCCTACAGCAAGAGTTCAAGACAGTCCATGTCTTTTATACATTTAAAAATATCATTTTACACATATAAAAATATTGTAATACTGCTGTAATCACTTATATTGCTCACCTTATCCAACGTATGAACTTTAGCTACCATTCCCAAACTGTAGTGTGGGAATAAAAGACATAAGGTTCCCAAAGCGGGTATGTGGACAG
Organism: Dromaius novaehollandiae; assembly: GCF_036370855.1. Classification (NCBI taxonomy): domain Eukaryota; kingdom Metazoa; phylum Chordata; class Aves; order Casuariiformes; family Dromaiidae; genus Dromaius; species Dromaius novaehollandiae. The sequence goes on from NW_026991446.1 coordinate 1,276,879, forward strand.
TTATACTCTAGCTACAATAGAAGTGCAAATGGTGAAGTGAGAAGAAGATGTAGGATGAAATCGTGTGGGAAATACTACAGATAAAAATGAGAAACTGGTAACTATATCTGACCTACTTTACTTCACAAATCCTTCAAACTCCTTTTGTCAATACAATGAAAAGACTAGAATCTTCATTCTTAAAGAATATGGCTATTAAAATAGTACCTGCCTCTACACTCAGCTAAAAAGATGAAGTATTGAATGTTCTTTCCTAAGACTGCAGTCTCAAAGGTACCTCATCTACAATTGTGCCTGGCTTTTGTATGGCTCATGGCATGCCTTAAATCTATTTTTCTACACTAACATTTACTGTAAACTATTTATTTAAATCACAAAGTATAGAAATAAGACCAAGTCAATCATAGAATGTGGTTATGGATGTAACTTTCTATCTTCCATTAAAAGGCTCACAGACAAATACAAATAAGACAAATACAGCCTTTGCTCTTATGACATGAAGGGCAGAATAGAGGTAGCATAATTCCCCTAGAGAAGCAGAAATTGGAAGAGTGAAACTATAAACCCTATATCACACATAGTAATTACAACTCCTGTGGTCATACTGAGCTGGATTTAAATTAGCTACCTGTTTACTGGTAGCAGGGGAGCCACAATGGCCTCTCGAATAAACCCTGAGTGGCTGGCATGCACACACCTCTGTGCAGTCACAGAGCAAATTAATGGCAGGAATATTTATGCAATGTCCACTAGCTTGAACTTCTCAGTGGCTACTTTCTCCACTTGAATGGATTTTTAATTTGATGCTAAAAGATGTAAAAAGATAGTGATTCCCTTCAGATCAAAGTACTTCAGACCTGTCAGAACTTTCAGCCCTTAAAGTATTCAAGAATTTTTCTGTTTCCAAATGAGCAACTAAGTCAAGCCTTTAGGATCACTAACAATTCCATGGTAAAGAAGTTTTGTTTCCCCTGCTGAAATCTAGGCGATGAAGTCTACTACATGAAGCTTACCAGATTCTGCCTTTAGTATACTCAAACTTACCCACCTTTTGCTTTCTTATAGCAGATGTTTCCTTCACACTTCAGTGCTTCGGGTAAATGTTTATATGAAGCTATCTTATTTTAGATCCTATTTTGACTCCACTTTGAAAAGCTCATTAAAACACATCTCAGCACAAAGAACAATAGGAGACCATACCAAGGATTCCAATAATAGTTCCTTTTCTGACCCTTTTTGAAGGCAGACAGGTCATGCAGACTAGTGAAAACTAATATGCAAGCATCTACACTAGGCAGAATCCATCCAGCTTTGCAGTAAGACATGTTGTGCTTTTCCTCAAACTGCATTAAATCACAGTTTGTAGGTTAAGAAAGTGGATGTGACTTACCGTGCCTGTAGGTGGTCTCATACCGACAGCTCTGGTTCTGCCCTTAAGCTGCTAGCAAACTGAAGAGCTGAGATAGAGGACTTATGACCCTTCCCATTGAAGCAAAGGAGTTAATCGGAGAAACTCACATATTGCCCTCCAATGTTGACGGTGGGATCTTCTCAGAATGTTATGCTTTGCCACCCTAGTCTCTTGGAAAGATCAGCTTTTCCGATCATTACAGTTTATGGCCACTTATTTCATTTACACATCAGTTTGAAATCTGATACATACCGTGCAGTGGACCGTGTTTGGAGTGTACAGTACTGCTTATAGCTGCATGTAGAATACTGTCTGCCTTTACATTGTGTAGGTTATATTTCCTAATCTTTTCAAAAGGTAAAAATTAATGATTTATAAAGACCGATATGATATTACCATCCTGAGAGCTCTGTTTAATGGCAAAAATGAATGAAATAATGGCTTTGCTGTATCAGACCAAATCTAATCAAGTCTCATGCCTCTGACCCATAGCAGATGCATAGCAGATGAAGTGTATAAGAACAAAAAAATCACATGGCCCCAGCAGACCCTCCCCACATCTGGTGGTTTTCATACTGGGACATATGAAAAGGCCAGAACCTTTGTGTAAAGTAGCTCTTAATGCACTTCCCCGCCCCCCCCCCCAAGATTTTGTCCAATTGTTGGTGGGTTTTTTTTTTTTTTAACTCATTCAAACTTTCAGTAACTTCAATACTAACTTGCATAAAGTTTTTCAGCATTTTCCAAGCTTTTAATGACTTCTAGCCAACTCTTAAAGCAAAATGAGAGAACACAAGTAAGCTTGTACACTATACATGATACTCTGTTTCAGATAGCTGGACTAGATGGTCCCTGCTTAAAAGGACAAATGGATGCCTGTGACTTATCAATAAACTCCTACAGTGCAAGAAGGCTCAGGGGAGATAGGCGAGGGTGATGCACTTGTGAAGCTCAGGGAAGAGTATAGGGAGTGACTGACCACAGCTGTTGCAAAGGAAACTGAACTTGGCTCAACACAGTGGAGACCAGAGAGTTGCCTCTGTTTTAAATAAAAAACTGTATCAGTTGGATGGATCAACTGGCTTTATCAGTTGAGTGGATCAGCTGACTATATCAGTTGAGTGGATCAATTGGTTGTGTCAATGTTTGTCTCTGAGTTAATGAAAAAGTGTAAATGTCCTCCTGAGTCCATCAAACCAGCATTTAGTGCAGGAGGGGATGTATATGTGGCTCAGCCCAACACAGAGTATAAAAACTGAACAACAGAACTTTGAAGAGAACAGCGGGCTGGAGCTGGTTCAGCCCTCACTGAAATCACCTTCCTGGTGACTGGGGATGCCAAGCATCATGACAATGAGCATATTAGAGAGACAAGTAATGAGAATCACTTCTGTGTTTTGATTCAACTATATATTGCAATTGCTATACTTTGCTAAGTGCAATTTGTATTTGTATTGTGATTTAAGTACATTGCTGTATCATTCTGCTAAATCAAAATCCTGTGTAATGTCAGATATCTTAAAGTAAGTAAATTTGGTATTAAATATTAAACCTGCCATGCGTGGAATATCTAAAAGAACCTGGTCAAAGACTATTGGACTCTGACAGTGCTATTCTGACCTTTCTTACAGTTTGACAAATTCACTGTGGACAAATGGCATGTCTGCTGCTTTCTTGTTCTACTAAGTGAAGGGGATTGGGACTTTTTTGACCAAGTGTATTCTGGTAATTTGTTGAAACTGATATATACATTTTAGGAATGAGCTGTTTTCAGCAACATTTCTGATGGGAGAGGTTTCTCAAGTCTAGGCTGGAATTGCTGATCAGACAGAAACAGCTGGAGGGAACCTCAGAATAACTGACAACTCAGTGAACAGGACCCTCATTTAGAAAGGGGTATAACTCAGATGCATACCCCGATCAGATTTAGGCATAAGCTTGAGACTCACCCTAGTGGAGTGCCCTTATCAATATCCTATTAGATCTTCCTGGGCAGCCTCTTGTTATTTCCTGTCAGAAAGCCACTGTAGCCTGAAAGAGAGCGACTTCAAAGTTCAGTTATTAGGCAACAAGAAAACTTGGCTCAAATTCTAACTTGGTGTGACCAGGTGCAGTTGCTGACATGCCTGTTGATTTTCTTAAACTTTGGCAAGCAGTCTAGCCATCAAAATATGCTGGAGAGATCCTCTCTACTTTTTGTTTTTTGTTTTTATCTTGATTATGAATGTAAATATAGGGTATATATTTTAGAACTGCTTTTAGGAATACTTCAATAAATCTTAAGTTATTCTGTATGGATAATTTTGTCATCGGATCACTAAAGAAATGGTTTTTTGTCACTGGATCACTAAAGAAATGGAAAGAGAAATCACACTGCAAAACATGCTTTAAAAATAGGAATATTAATTAGTTTAAATGTTTCGAATATAGCACATTTGGACTAATAACAATAAAATTTTGAAACAAGGAATCAAGAGGTACTGTAGGAACAATTCCAGCTTATTCAATGTTTAAGCTCTGCTATTTTTTTAAAAAAAAGATTAGCAATGCAACATTCTAGGAACAAAGAAATATAGTGCTGCAAACCCCTATATATATGCATACTTTTCTTAAATAATCTTATTTGCCCACTTATAAGTACTCATGTGCATGGGAATTTGTAGGATAATGACTGCCAGTATGTACAGTAAAATTAACTCTTAACCACATGCACATGTCAAGGAAGGGCTGTTGCTAATCTTTTTGTAGCAGCTTAAATGATCATTACTCTTGTTGTTGTTGACAGCTTTTTCCTGCTTAACTGCTGAAAACATTTTAGTATTATATGGTGGCTTTTCTCCAGGTTTACAGAATATATTTTTCATGTTGCAAGAGGGAAAATTTACATTAACCTTAATATATGGTACTTGACATTTGTATTACAAGTGGAGTTGATTACTTTAACATATGAGAAAACTACAGACTTAAAATACACAGAGTATAAAACAATAAGCACCATGTCCCAATGCCTTCTTTACTTTGCGCTATTAAACATTCTGCTGCTGGTCAGTTTTAAAAGTCATAATATCTGAAACTTTTGCTATGAAAAGATAAATTAATACTTAATTTATAGACTATTCTTAATGTCCATCAATGTTGTAGGTATTGCTATGTTATTGTTTCACTTGTGTCAGTTCCACTGTATAATTTTTTCCAGAAATACAGGCAAAGACCTTGACTGTTCAGGTCTTATGAAAAATGGGTAAACTTTACAGGTTTGGAATTCTGGTCTGAATAAGTATCTAACAGTTTTGACAAATTCTGAGCTGCTTTCTCAGATGTATACTGTACAACTATGTTTTTTCCAAAGGCACAAATGAACAAAGTTGTACAGTATACATCAAAAACACTTTTAAAATTAGAAAATGGACAGTAGAATGCCCTTTTTTAATGTGAGAAGCTTTGCCTGCATTACTTTAAATGTGCTCATTTCCTTTAATTATACAAAAATACAGCAGTTCAACTCACAACTTTTAGGTCAAAGCTGTGCCTAAAATTCTCTCACAGTTTGAGGGCAAAATCTGACACAGACTTCAGCTATGATTCTCACAAGGGACACTCCCTAGGCAGTGTGATGTGAGCACCAGCTTCAGTGAAGCATAAGACTTCCCCCATCTATTTCTTTCATTATATATATGTCTTTCCCTCCCCTCCCACCCCCACCCCACACACTCCCCAAATTTGGAAAATAAAATTCAGATAACTTTTCACTTCATCTTAACAAAAACCTCTAGTAATGTCTTGTTTTGTTTGTTCTTTGAATTGAAAGGAAGCAGATAAGGAAAGGATAAGAAAGCAGTTATCTGAGGTTTCAAGTTAAGTCATGCTAGCAACACCTATGAAGTCTTTGACTTTAATGAGAGAAAAGTCAGAGAGTTAAATGTCTTGAAATAAGATGACAGAGAAAGCCATAGTGACAGGATGAAATACCATGGAAGGGCAGGGTAAGACAGACACTGGCTCCTGCTGGCCCTCTAAGGCAAGTGCAGCATAGGAGAAAAGGTCTGCAGGTCCCATTAGATACGTACGGTTCCTGCCACTGCTGCTACCTGGGCAGAGGCGCTGCATGTCCATGGTACATGGGTGCCTGGTGGGCAGCAAGTCCTGGAGGAATCCGAATACAACAAGGGTGCTAAAATACCTCACCACTGCCAGTATACTACTCATCCATACCATCTTGGTGCAATTTGTCTACTTGTGCAATTTTTGCTAGTGCTGGCAGTAAACCACAAATGCCTCTTAAAAAACAACAACAACAACAACAACAACAACACCTTAATCTGTGTTTCTCCTGTGACAATCAAAAATGATTAATCCTTTGGTGCCCAGGAGTCAGCAGTTCAATGATGCTAAGCATTAATGAAAGCTGTTTACTTTCAAAGTCCTTTACTGACTTTGTTGTACTGTCATGGACCCATCTTTTCACTTCAATAGTTAGTTCAGAATTTTCTTCACACTCCTGATCCTTTGAAACATTAAACACGAATATGCCCAGCTGACCTTCGGCTTAGAAGAAACATGAAAGAAAACAAAAGACAGTAAGCAAAGATTTGACAAAGAGTACGGAGACAAATCGTCCTGGGTACAGGCAACAGTGCTTTCACAAAGAGAAGAAATAACTGTGGCCAATTTAGTTACAGGTTTTTAATAAAATGTAATTTTACCAACCATACGATCACAGCAGTCTTGTTAATTCATGCTCCTTTCTTTTAATAGCAGGCATCATTACCTAAGCTGTTCCTATATAATGTGGGGAAAGGACACTTGCAAGTTGGTGCTTCTGTGGTTTCCTTCTGAACTTTTTCTCTGGATACCTGAGATTATTCACACATCCTCCTGAGGAATTAGGAGGGTAAATTGAACCGAGAGCTCCAGCAGGAGCTGATTTCCAACACCCTCTGTAATGTTGCTGCTTATTAGCAGTGATGCTCTCATATTATTTTGAGCGTCATTCCCACATTGAGACAGATATGCTTTCCTTATGCAGCTGAGGAATCCAGGCAATATACAGCAGTTACACCTACAATCATCATGCGTCTATTGACTTCATGGGGGGAGAGGGAACATTCACCATCTGCCCCCCTCCCAAGCCTTCCTCAGCTGCCGTGACAGACCTTTATGCTACACTTGCAAAGTGGTTTCCAAAGTGGTAGAGGCAGTTTGGCCCAGAGCTTGTTCTCCATTTCTATTCCCCTTAGGTCTGATATGTGTAGTTCTGCTCTCTGCTAGCAAAGTGTCATCGGATTGCTGTTGTCCAGTTATAACACTGATACGAAGTACCAACTGTCCCCTGCTTCTTTTTGGAACAGAGAAAAGTGCATCATGGACTTTGAAAGGAATTAAGGGTGGGCGAGTCAATTAAATCCAGCAGACACAGGAATTCTAATAAATATATAGGAATACAATTTGATGTGTTTTGTCTGATTCTGTTTACTTATCTAATGTCTTTTGTAAACTGTAATTGTAAGAAATGAAGCCTACATTATTGCTTCCCTTTTAAAAAAAGAATTAGTTTTAATAAAGGTGTTCAGAGTTAGCTCAGCATTTGGAAAAACAAACTATTTCCTCAAATACTAAAGAAAGATAGAGGCAAAAGAAAGTGGAAGCTTTCATGAAGGACCCATCATAAAACCACAAGATTATGGGAATAATAGGTAGATAACTACCTAACCTTAGGCTACACAGGTCAGAATATCCATACCCCCTTTTTTCTGCCTATATCCCCTTGAATATCTGATTCTACACGGTAAAGGATCAGAAAAACAGTGAAACCCCTGCAAACAAAGACAGAAATTCTCTAGTAGTAGTCCAGGCTAGAGAAGGACCTCAAACCCATAAGATTTGCATGAAAAAAGAAAGCAATTAGTGTGATATCTATTTTAAAAGTACTAATTCCAGAAGACCTGATTGCTCTCTATAAATATATCAAGGAATATATATCAGGAAGTGAGAATAGCTATTTAAAATAAAGGATAAGGCACCAGAATAAATGGGTATGCATTAACAGTGTATAATTTTAGGCTGGAAATAAGAAAAAAATTAAAAAGCTTGGAAGGTAGGAGACAGGACAGGGTTCTGCTGGAGACAGTTGTGTCTCATACAGCAGAAATAAACTTCACAATGTCAATATGAAGAAATTTAATAAAAGGAATACAATCTGTGGTTATCTGGTATAGCAATCTAGAAGGTACCTCGTGCTTCTTTTTCCTACATGAACTCCAAGATTATAGTAGTCACTTCAAATGGAGCAGTATGCTGTAATCATATTGTATTTTTTTGTTTTCTTAATGTACATATGGTGACCATACTCCATTATAAACACCATCCTGCTTCCAACTAATTTAAATCTGGCAAACTAATCATTCAGGCTGATATAATGCATGCTTGATCTCTACCTCAGATTATTCATTTACTTACAAGGGGGGGAAAAAAAGTAAGAATAACTCCAGAAAAGAGTAGGGAGTTCTGTCTTCAGTGAAGGGTTTTCTTTTTCTCCTAGCCAGATCCTAGCCAGTGGTCCTAATAACGGCACAGGACTTGAACAGAGACTTGAAACATAATACTGAGACTAATACTGGAGTAAGAGAAATTCCTTTTACACTAGAACTCTTACAGAATACCTAAAACCTCCAGAGTTTCTAATTACATATCTTGTTCTCCCAAGGCTACACAATGCTGCAGGAGACCATTGCATGGATCTCAACCTTGTGCCAGCAGATAAATTAAGATAAGATATCTCTGATCTATCATCCACACGGTGCCAGGGAAAACTCACTGAATTTAATAATAGGAATTTTAAATCCACACTTTTTCCACTGAAGCATAACAGTAGAACTTCACACAAAATTTTGTTATAGACTTAGATTACTCTCTTTTATTCTAAGAGGGGAGCAAGCAATATATTCCTCCTTTTAGGAATGAAAAAAATCAAAAGGCTACATATGTAATTCTCACTCAAGCTACAAAGAGAGCCCTGCCAGACTAAGCAAAAGTAGTCCCTAATACATCGTCTCCTACCTGAATTCTGCCACATCTGTGCCTGGGTATCTTCAGTAAACATTTGTCAGGTGCTATGAGTTTTTAGATGAGTTAAATGTTCCATTAAGAGGATAAGATCTACAACTGCTGCTATAAGAGGATAAAATCTACAGCTGCTGCTATAGGAACTGAACTAAAAAGCTATGAATTGTTACAAACACTCTCTCATTTTTTTTTTTAATATCCTACGATATCAGATTTTGCAGGCGTGAGAGGGAAGGAAAGAAAAAAAATGACTTAATATTCTTCCTGGTGTAAGGATAAATATTCATAAAATGTTATAGTTAGGAAACACTGTGCAGCCCAGCTTTTCAGTGCTTTTTTTATTCACATACTCTTGTGCTTTCTTCACAGAGGAATCCTGCCTCATGCACAGTCTAGCTATTGATCATTTAATGAATTGTGGTTATACAGGAAATGAAACTGTTTTTCTAGGTACCCCAACTTCATTAAACATACACACTGAACACAGACAATATTAAGTATTAGTAAGTTAGGATAAGTATTGGGCCACACACAGATGTTGAACAGTTTCATTAACTGTTATCATTTTGTGTTTACAACTATGAGAAATCATGAATTAACTCAACAGAAAATTTTAATGTATAGTGAACCACATTATCAGTTTAGATCTGCAAGTAATGTTTTAAATTACATCTTTAGACAAAAAAAATAGCTTAAAATGACCATCCTCATAAAATAGCATGAAGCAGATTAAATAATTGGTTATAGAAAATACACAGAACTTTTTTAAAATTTATTTTAACAAGGCTTTAATCAGAGCTGGCTAGAGATTTCTCACTTTTATGGCTCTCAGACGTAACAGCAGTTTATAACAATTGTTTGCAATCCTGTGCACCTGTTTGCATCCTATAGGTTAGTCTTAGTGCTCCTTGAATCTATTACAATATACTGAAACAATTCAACTTCAGTTTATCTGCAAAGACACATAGGAGGAAAATAGGTAAACATATATCTCTCTAAACCCTCAGGAACACTGTAAATAATTTAAGCACTTGTTCCCAACCTCGTATTTTTCTAAAATCATTTTTCTTCCCTTGCAGTACTTTTATTGACTGACTCTTTTCATTATAATATTCTGCACTGGCAGAAACGTTTTCCCTACACTAGTGTGTGCACTGTATTTTGAAAGCAAGTCAAACAACATTAGCAAGGTTTTCTTCAAAGTGACATAGACCAAAATACCTTTTTGTGCATTTTCAGGAAGAGTTTAAAAACTGATGTTTTCTTTAATTGAAAACATGCTGTACTGTATTTTACACCAAGTTTTCTTCTTTAGTCATACAAATGCTGGATTAGTTTATTCTTTTCTAATATTGATATTCTTAGAAAGTAACCGGCTATAGCACAGCACTTTTAAAATTTAAAATCTTTTCTCTAGTCAGTGCCAAGTATAAAGAGAATTTATCACTCTCTGATGTACTTACAAGTTAAGTTTTGCCAAACATTTATTTAAATGAAAAATGCTAGGCATTCTGTTTCTGGTACCTTGATAACTTTATTCTGGGGCTGTATTAAGTTGGTTTGTTGTGTAGGTCTGATTGCGTTTAAAAGATGAAGCCAACAAGATAAGCCTGGGAGCTTATTTTCTCCACATTTATAACTTTGACTGCCGCTTTACCTGAAAGTATTAGAGCAGACAGTTCATTACTACCTGAAAAGGGGACTACGTTGTATGTGATCATCTGAAACTGATGACTTTTAAAGGTCATACACAAAATGAGTTTTGCTTTGCTGCAAGTCTCTCTCCTCTGCACAGAAAGAACCTTATTTTAACAGCAGCAGTAAGCATTATGTAAGAAGAAATGAGAGATTTCAACTACCTTACTGATGCTTTCACTCTGCCATGAATTTACTTTCGATCTAATGGGGAGTATACCAGATGACTGTATTGTTAAAAGTTTCTCTTCTCTGGGTCATCATTTGAGTCATGAATTAGTAGTTTCTATGCCTTTATCTTGCTTTTACTGTTCATTTTTATAAATCTCCTATTATACATGTTCATCCATAATGGATAACAAAATTATTCCTAATTCAGTGACATTAAGGGGTTTAAAGCCTGCAGGGTTTGTGGGATTTTGTAGACTCAAAAATGTACAGAGAGACTGCAAAATAGTACAATAAAGGATGTTTCCTTAGAGCGTGACTTCAGCAATTTCCCCCAATTCTCTTTTATCTAAGGATTTGTGCAATTTATGTAATGTCAGATCACAACATTCAAGCAAATACATACTCAGTCTCCTTATTTTCTTCTCTCCTAGCCACATGCATTCATAGATACTTGTTTCAAAGGACGCCAGAGCTTGACTCCTTCCCACCTAACAATTGGTACTTAACTGAAACACCTAAGCTGCCTCTGTTGTCCACAGAGAAAGACTGGCACCTTCAGAACATGATTTGGATATCCTCCATTAGCTTCCTTACGCTTTGTTCAAGACCAGTTACATAGCGCTAAATCTGAGCCAAAATATAAGGCTTGGATAGGCCTGGACCACCAAGTCGGGGAGCAGAATATTTTCTCACATATTCAAGTGTTATCTTGACAGGATATATGACATACAAAATCAGACCAATTTTAACCTGATCCAGGGAGGTTAGCTGCAGCATCTGTATTTTAGCTACTTGCTGATGGTGGGGAAGAAGGAGGCAGAAAAGGTAGAGGACAATCTAATCCAGTTAAGGAACATACTCAGGTCCTACACAATGTATGATGAGTCTTAGACAAGCAAAAAAGCAATCCAGCCTGTTGAAAGTGGAGTGTGAGCAACCTTAAGCCAGGAATGGCAGGATCTCAAGAGTCATATTTGCATTGCACTCGCCATTATGTTCAAGGGGTATGCACTCACTGACATAAACACAGGTGCCTGGGGGTGGGGGGAAATCTTACTTATACACTGAATGGTCAACAATAACTTTCCCGAAGACCTGGGAAAATGAATGATATTTGATCTCTGTGAACAGTGTGATGAAGTCGTCAGTGTGTTCTCTTATATTCTCTAGGAGTGGATAAATATCATGAAGATGGTGAACTGGCTACTTTAAGAAACCAGTTAAATGGTCCAGAAGCCAGAACAGCCATAGCAACACTTTGGATAATGAACTAAGCCCAGAAGGATAAAAGAAAGTAAGCCACGTGTGTGGACTCGAACTCACCATCAGCTAGCTTGCGGACCCAACAACCCACCCATCAGCGGGGACGCCCCTGATGACAACTGCCAAGGTTTGCTCACTCTACATGGAACAGATGTCATTATGGAGTCTTTAAATAAGAGTGGTGACATTACTGAATGTATGGAGTACACCTCCATTCCAAGCACGATGAAGGCAGAAGCTAATGTGCACTGCTCACAGGACCCTGAGGACAAAAGCCTATGGCAATGTTACTGAAATTCAAGTGAATTTTGAGCATTTCTCTCTGAGTTAAAAGGAATTTCGGCATGGGACAGGTGCTACTGCCACAACCTGCCAGATATTTGAACATATGAAATGCTATGGTTTTGAACAACTTTAAAGCTGATAGGTCATGTAGTGCTGAACAGCTGGTTCCCATCAGCCTTCTCTGTGGGGGGTGTCCTCATAGTGTTAGAACATTACAGTTCCAAAATCTCTCTCAGATATTTATATAATGATGTGAAAATGAAACAAAGAATTATCCATTCCCGAAGAATGCCTTATCTTGTTACATTTCCACTGGCATTTCTAAACAAGCGTTTGGATAAACTTCTGGTATGCAGAGAACATTTTTTCTGCATATTGATATTCATACAATACGTGTTCTGTACCATGGACAAAGTAGAGAATGGAATCAAAAGAATAATTTATCTTTTATGCCAAAACCTCTGCCAAAGGAAACAAGTAGACCCTTCATCTCAACAGCACTGAAACTTTCTCTTTCTATGTACCTCTGATCAAAGTTCTCTAATTTGTACAAGAATAAGTTATAGATAGAGACATTATGCCTTGACCTTTGTCAATTCAAATAACTGCAAGAAAAAAGGATGAAATTCTTCATTGCTCCAATTAAGTCCAGCAACATATGTCACACAGCCAACATTCTGCTGACCATATAAAAAAATAGCTGAGGGAGGTCTTTTAACGTGACAAAAATAAGCATTGAACTATCTTAGCCTACACTTCATAGGCCCCCAAAAGACGAGGAAGTTAAAGGTGATGATCCATTGTATGACAGTGTTTAGGATATTCAGATTTTACAAGTTTAATAATAACCAGGTTAGCAGAGGAATATCTGCTCAACGCTACATGGAGTAGGTCTATATGGACAGACAATGGCCTATTTAAGGAATTACCTCTCAGAATATAAAACAACTGTTATGGGTGGTTGTCCCGATCCAATATCGGGGGGGGGGGGGGTTCATTACGATCCCAAGGACGAGATTAAGACGCTAAAACCGGTCAAATATCGTACAACCTTTTAACTTTATTTTCCACGGAGTGGGGAGAAAAGGTGGGGAAAGGCAAAGGGGAGGAGAGAGAGAAAGAGAGAGAGAGAAAGAGATATCACCACCCGTGGATCCAGCGACGTTCCGTTGGTCCTCTTCACCCTGGGTGTAAATTTTAGCGATGTGCGTGCAGTAATTAGAACTCGAGCAGGGTCCGACCCTAGGTTCCCGCTGAAAAGTTCGGAGCCAAATCAAGGCAAATTAAATAAATAAATTGTAAGGACACGCGTGCAGTAGTTACAGCTCGAGTTGGGTGCCTCCGAAGAGGGACCCCGAACAAAGAAACCCCTGGGCAATTATAGCTTTTTCAAATTAAGTTTCCCACCCCTCACGCGGTAGTTCAGACCAATAGTAATTTTTAGGTCTGGGGTCTCCTGCTCCTTATTGGGTCTCCTCGTTATTCCTAGGCAGGCTGTTTTTCCTCCCTTATCTTTACTGTTGCGGTTTCTGCTGACAGATGTGTTTTGATTCCTTGGGTCCTACCCTTATCTCTCAAGGCACAAACACAAAGAGGTGTTGTTCCAGCAATTAGCACTGCCCCAGCAGTGACAGTAGGTGTTATCTTCCAAGGTCCTGAAGAAGAGGATATAATCCAGACCCCCCCCCCCCCCCCAATTAACACTGTTTCAGCAGTGAGGGGAGGCTTTGTTTCCCAGGGTCCTGGCGCCCAGGCAGGCCTCACTTCAAAGCCTTCACATCCTCCCTCCTGGAGTGTGAAGCATAGGAATGCAGACTGCTTGTAACTCCCTTGTCTTTCCAGTCTGCACCAGCTCTGGGGCCCTTTCTCACTGCCTAAGGCTTCAGCAAATTTAGCTACTCATGCTAAGCAAGTTTTATAAAAGTTGTGCTAAGCGGCAATAATTTACAGTCCAGGTCCCAAAGTCTCTGCCCGATTGTGCCCTGGTTCGGCGCAGGCTCGATGTGTCCCAGGTGGTCGCAGGGAGACCGTTTCAGGGGTCGCAGCAGCTCAGTCCTGTTTCCGCCGGGAACAGATAGCTTGTTCGGGGTTATGGTTTGCTTGCACCTTATGTACCAAGAAATGTTTAAGGCAACAGTTCACTCATCTGTCCGCCACAGTGGTGTATGAAGATATTTTCAAAGCTTTAGATTGGTTGTCTAAAATATTGCAGGACTTTTTGCACTGCATATCATTAAGATAAAAAGAACCTTATCTATATATAAACCGAAGTTGGGTTCTTAGTTCACAACTGAAATCAAAAGATCATATTTAAAATACTATCTTATATCTTTTTTCTTGCAAATCAGTGTTTGGTGATCTAAAATCAACACCGAAGACAAGAAGAAATTAAAAGCTATCTAGTTCAGTGCCTTAGCAATCTATGCCATAGCTGCTAGTCAAAAATTATTTCTAAAAGTTTCACAGATACAATGAACACATTACGTCTCCTTGTAACAGCCTTTTCAACCTCAGTTCTAGTTTTTCCCTTTCCTCTTCTTTTTGAGCAAAGAGAAGTAACTGAAAATTCTGGTTTCCTCAGACAGGTTTATGTTGACTTGAGGCATTTAAACCTCTTGCTGCTTGAAGTCATTTCTGAACGGGACACAGTATAAGAAACTGGCAAAACAGAGAAATGTCCCTCTTCTGATGGGGGATTCGCTGTTTGTTTTTAATGTGCAAACTCTATTTCACAAACCAACTTATTTTCCAGCCATACAGGAACCATGGTATGAGTATGAGTAATGCCCCTATATAATTATAAAGTCATACATGATGTGCCGGGTGTCCCATCAATTTTCTGGCCACATGTTACTACAGTAAAGTTGAATGGTCTAAATCATGGACGGTCTTGGTCATAGTCCCAGTCTCTATTTTCTCTTCTCTTCAACTGATTAGTTAGACATTTGGCTATATTAAGTAAAAATACCTCTATCTCACCTTCAGACTAAACAGGATATAGCACCTTTTCTCTCTAGCAATACAATTCTTGGGAATATATGTAATCTGACCTAAAACTCACTTCTTTGTCTTAGTAAGTAATATCCAATAGCTGAAAGGTAAACAGATAATTTCATTACAAACCCTTAAGAGACAGAATCAAGCAAAATGTCCATAATGCCCTCTGAATGAATTTGCTTTGTTTTGTGTATTGTCTGTGAAACAAGGGGAAAGGGGTTCTAAACTTAATAAGAATATGACAAAAATGTACAGATGCATCTTTCCTACAGTTAGAGAATTCAGAATTTCATTCCAGGTACGTAGGAGTTTGAAAGGTACAAGGAAAAAGATGGTGTAAGTTCATGTATGCCAATACCACTATAGGTTAATTCTTCTTCAGTATGCATGTTTTGTACATTTAGATTCACATTATTGACTGTGTTCAGTTCTGACACCATACCAGTAATATTGAGTGGAACTTCACAGCAGGGTATGGTGTTTAAAGACTGTGATCGCTATTCATCGTCTTGGAAACCTGGTAGCTTTGTTGCTGAATTTTCTATTTTGCTGTTATTTAAACAGCAAGTCCTTTAAGTAAGATATGGTTTTAGATTGACCTTTGCCTCCTATTTTGAATTTTGGAAGTAAATTTTCTCAAGTATTCAATATACTTGCAGTGAACAACAGAACAGTGGTAGAATTAAAAAAAAAAAAATCACTTTACTGAAGTCGCTCAATAAGCATGTTGTCGTTTCTGTGGTTCCCACCTCCCCAGTTCTCAGCAGCAAGCTGTTATGAAACAATGAATCTCTAAATCTGAAATACCTTTAGGTTCCTTACCCTTGTCTAGGTAAAGCATTTAGCAATGGCTTCACATTCTACTTTGATATTTCTCACATGTAGGAGGGCAACAACTCTGACAAATGTATAGTTTTGATCAGTATGTTTTTGATAAAAACAGCACAGAATTATTCCAAAATTTCTGAGACTGCAGTAACTTCCTAAACTGGAATGCTTTAATATAAGATCTCAAAGTACTGAAGAGGAAGAAAATTGACTTTCTGAGTGATACAGGAATTCCAGTAGTATACGAGGAACAAAAGACTTGCTTTGCCAGGTCCTGCCTGAATAGGACAGTAGTGCTGCTGGAAAGCCTAGTGTGTCACCTCTATCTTCCTGATCAGCCACTGGGACTATTACGAGCGTTTAGGGAAGAAAGAGAGGAGAAAAGAATATTGTAAGTCTAGATAGACTATTTAAGGAATGGAAATACTGTGTGTTTTTTTGATTTCCCTACAAAGCTGAAGAGTATTCTTGCGAGAAAGATAAAAGGAAGTAAGTAGAAAACAAAAATAGAACTAGAAACAGAAATAGCCTTTTAGATATAAATTGATTGCTGCTATTGTTAGGTGGAGATAATACTCCTGCCATGAAGAGCACAGTTCTTGCTATTGTGAGAGGGTTTAAACTGAACTATTGACCTTGCATATGTGATTGGTTTTGAGTCTAAATGAGAGCTGATGGGTGACCTCTCAGGTTGGGAAGTGAGAAGGTGAAGAGTATCTGAGAGTGTCGGCTTTGCTCAAGCTTGAACCCTAATTCACCAACTGCCTATAGCATCAAACCTCTCATCCTTTGCACTGCTGCTACCTGTGAAAATACTTGGAAGACATCCCAAAGTTAAGAGCCACAGAAGAGCAGTCCTCCTAAGCAACCATGACCTTTACTGTTGCCATTGTGCAATCAGAACTTCTCAGCGCTTTTCGGGAGTCACTTCCCACAAACTTTTTCTTTCTTCTTTTAAAAAGGAATCTTTCCTTCTATCTTCTCTTGCAGAGGAAAACCAGCTTTCCTCAGAAACTACACCCATATTTTTCCCTATGACTCCAGTACCATTTGAACCCTCTTTTTGATGACTATAGGCTAGCTGACTCAAAGACAACCATTCCCTTATGACTTACAAGACAAGCTACCAAGCAGCTCCTAACCAGCTTGCAGAGCTGTAGCTGTGTAGCCCTGTAATATGGTATTGCTAGCAACAGGCCATAAGCTTTGTACCGAGTCTGCAAGGCCTCATGACTGAGGCTGGTCAGGCTTGCTCGGCCTGAACTTTTCTTGACCTGCCTGCAGCTTTACTTCACTTTGTTTAGCTGTGACAGCAATTTCACTAATTGACCAGGTGTTTGTGGCAATTTGTTTTACTTTTGTTTATCTTTGTATGGTACAATCACAGTTTTAGATAGCAGTAACAAGCAGTTATTCTATGCAGAATGAGATATTTATGACTCTAACATAATGATGTAGTGTAAAGAGATACAGGCTGGTATGACAGCAGGGGCCTTGAGAACTGGAGACACAGGATGTCGCATAATGAAGTAAAGCTGTGGGATGATAAGAGACGAGGCACTGGCTTAGCACTGGAGATCCCATGGCTATGAACAACTTGTTCATGGTCAGATAAAAAAAATGCAGACCTGCAGCTGGGCAAAACTGATTTTTATGGGTAACAAAGAGAAAAAAGTAGCTGTATCTAATATACGTAAAAGGCACCATATACAGTAAACGTGGATGAAGCACGGAGCTGCAGACCAGTGAAGAGTGAGAAAAGGTGTGAAAGTGTGCTAGCAAACACAAAAATGAGGCCAAGTGGATTCTAGAGTGAAGAATAAAAAACCGTCAACACGAACATTATATTCCTCCTGGCATAGGACTCCGGATGCTGACAACTCACCATAACCTCAGAATGAAACCACCAACCTTCGAACCCACAGGAGCAAGGGAAGGGCTTCACATTTGTATATATATAAAAGGTGAGCTGCCTCTTCACCTGTAGACAAGACTTTGAGTGTGACAGAGCACAACAGATTTTTCAGGACTCCACTGAAACAACATTGCAAAATCCATTAATTTTCTATGAACTATTCAAGTACATATTTAAAGAAAAGCCAAGTAACACAAGAAATGTATAAAATAGAGCAAGTATGTGAAATATATCAGTTATCAGTCCAAAAATTATAGCGGTATAAGTCCTTCTCATGTAGACTTTCACCACACCACTGGAAGAGCACATATATTGACTCCAAGTTTGATTCATTTTCAACTTCTGATTACTGTGGGATGGCTGATGTTGAATGGGGTGCAAACTACCCCACAGAGACAGAAGCCATCTCATTTATTACTGGAGCAACAAGTAAAGAAGTAAAAGAAGTCGGTCTCTCACAAACAGATTTTGGGAAATTATTCAAGGCTCCACTAAGTAGAATAACACATCTGAGCATGTCCAGTCTAGATACTTTCTACATACTATTTCTGTATCAGGAACAGGCTGGAGTTTTGTTCTTAGTATATAGATCATTTTTTATGTAGTCTCATTTCACAGAGACTCTGCACTGAATGGCTTGAAAGCTTCTGTATTAAGCCACATAACAAATATAGGAATCATGTCCTCCTGTCTGTGGGGAAGTTGGGCATAGGTTTGTGAATTGCAGTAACAACTCCAAGTGATCTATTATTATCTCTCTCCACAAAAACTGACAGAGTGGATAATGTTTTCTTGCGCCTGACCAGCCCCAACATGTTTTTTCCTCTTTGCATCCATCTCCCAGTCACCAGTTCCACATTAAGATGAACTGCAGCTGACGAACTGAAGCAGTTTATGCTTTGTTGTACTACTATTACTAAAAACAATCAAAGAAAAAAAAATCCATACTGCAGTAGTGTACCCTTTTGAAAATATACCTAAAATACACTGCTTTGGGGAGGGGAAACAATCCTGGAATTTCCCTCACCTCTCCTCATTCCCACCAGTCTCCCCATTCCCAAATTGACTTATTTATTATAAAACATTTGGTCTGGAAGTATGGACTACTGAACCCCTCTGGACACAGGGACTGGACCTTGGCATCTTGGACTGAGTCCAAAGCTGGAACAAGTCCAATATACACATTATATTACCCACAAAATCACATAAGGACTGTAGGCTTTGCAACAGTGTGTTAGGATCCCCATGCCAGTATGGGCACTTAACTATACCCAGTAATCATACAATTAGGGTTCATATTGAAAAAGAGAAGGGTGAAAGAGGTATATACATAGCTTTACTAGTTAACACAACTTTATTGTTTACTACCTTATAAGTAAATCAATTATTTGCTCAATAAGCAGTTTCTTCCACCCTCTTACAGACTCTCAGGTAATTTTTTTGAATGTAGCGTTCCCAACACATCACTATTTCAATAAGAAGTTGTACTTCTGCCTTGTACAACTAATAATGAATGAAGAATGTATCATGATTTTATACAAATACCATAGCTAAAACTGCACTGTACAAAACCATTATTTTTTATCCTTAACAAGTAGAACAGATTTTGTTCTACTCCCCTCCCAAAACATGTAATGAACTTTATACTTACTTCCCACAATATGTATCTTCTCTTCCCACAATATGTATCTTCTCTTTTAAAACCTTTTTACTCCTTTTTTCTCTATTGTCAGTCACCATTTGTCAGAATCCAAAATTTAGACTTTTCTTGCATCTAGAAAGAATTGAAGAGAGATTATTGGTCAAATCCAGAAAAGGCAAAAAAGAGAGATTCCTAATGCATAAGGTGCTATATGAACCCTCATGATCAGGAGGGCCAGCTTTTAAATAAAATATGGAATAGAAGTTGGAAATAGTTTATTCTCATGTATAGATATCACTTTTAACACAAGGCTGATGGCATTCCTCTAAAAGTAGTAGCTATTTTCTTCAAATCCAGAACTGAGAGACAGAAAAATCCAATCCAGGAATGCAAGACAAGACAATCCTGTAGCCACTGTAGCAGGGTTACAGGAGGGAGGGAATTTAAACTACGTATGCCAGCCAAAAATCTTACATTGGTGCTCTACATGAGTATTTGAATCAGGATGGACCTCTAAAAGTCAGAACACACGACTCTATTTCTCTGAAGTCTAAATCACAGTAAAACCAGAGTTTATCTTGGACATAACTGCACAAGAAGTTTAATGTGATACTGGGTTCATGAATGTGCTTTATGGTATCTTGGGTCCACACAAAATCGCTAGTGGTTGAATCTGATTTTTAGTGTGGACACTGTAGCAAGGCAGAGGACGTGGACTAGAGAATCCAGCGCATGATCTGCCATATCACCCAGACAGATCAGGCCAGAATTGTATTGCAGATTCAGATCTCCTGCAATCATTCTGTACAGCCTGCAGGGGAAAAAAAAAAAAAATCCCTACATCTGCTCAGTCTTAGTCATCACTCCACTCTCTAGCTGTCCATAACGCTTTTCCAAATCATTCCCATTTTATGCCTATGACCACCACATAAATTTGGAGATCTAAGCTTTCATCTCTCTTTACTTTCCTAGCCAATATGTTACAATAATTAGGAGAGAAATAAAGACATCTCCATAAAGACAGAATCCATGGTCCTTTATGCATTTTTTTAAAGAATATAGAACTGAGCATGATTTCAGTACAGCTAAGAGAAGCCAACACATCTTTGATACCATTTCAGAACCAATTAAACCACTGGGCAGCAGTGAAAGCAGGATATGATGCCAAGAGAAAGTTTTAACAAGACATGGGGCTTGACTACTTCAGTAACACCTGGTTATCCATCTCTTCTCTATCTCTCGTTACAGAGATCCTCTGTAGATCATTTAATACCCTACTCTGCTAAGCACTATTATTACTCTGTTTTTATGTCCTTCATCCTTCCATCACTTGTGGACTCTAAGTTAAAATAAATGTAAGAATACAGATATAGTAGCCTAAAGTACAGTATTTTTAATATTTCAGTAAAGTGCTGTGTAAGACACAACTGTGCAGACCACCTGTGTATGGCTACGCAGCAGTATCCCTTTTGCCTTTTTTCTGCATTTGCACTGCTGAGATTTCATTTTTGGGGGCAGTGTTCTCAGGATATAAATGGCAAAAATCTCAGGTTGTAGTCTGCTCCTACGTACCTAAAATGCATGTATTTCTCAAATCTCCGCATGTATCCTCCCTTTTTACATTAGTTCTTATGGGAAAAAATTGCCTCACTATCCATTGAATCACTAACTGTTGCATTTCTTGGAAACACATCTTCATTAAATAGCAGATCTAAATCAGGAACGTTCAGTTTTGCATGCAAGCAGAACTGATTACAGAGATAATGCTACCCTCATGAGCACAACAGGTTTCCATTTTTACCACTTCTGTGAACCTGACAGCACTGAATATAAGAATGAAGCCTAATGAAGAGCCTGCAGACATCACTGCAGTGGGTAATTCCCAGCGTGGTTGCAGCAGCAGTCATCATGCATGGAAGATTTGCATGAAGCCATAAGAAAGATTCCCCTAAGGAGGATGATTCCACTTAAGTTCTGCTTTAGACCTGCAGGGAAGCATGTATTTGGCGTGGAAAGGACTGGAGAAGGAAAAGGGTATTTATTGGATGATGATAGGTACCAAACCAAAAGCGTAAGGATACATTTTCTCTTACTGCTATAGGAATAAGAAACTTCTTCATAAATCACATCTTTGGGTACTGACTAAGATAGAAGTTGCAGTCTAGAAGTGCGAGTCCATCCCCAACCCAATGAAACCCAAATGAACATGAGATATACAGGAATCTCTATCACAAATATCACAAGCATAACATAAATATAATTTTGCATAATCAAGATTATCTGCACAATTAGAAAGAAAATCTCTCCTGGATTAGAGTGTAGGACTTGCTGAGCATGAATCAAACAGCATCTGTTTGCTTTGGAAAACGCAGACTCCACGCAGGGTCATGTAAGGCTTTTGACACTGTTTCCTATAACATCCTCACAGGCAAGTTCAAGAAGTGCTGGCTAGATGAGTGGACAGTGAAGTGTATTGAGAAATGTCTGAATGGCAGAGCTCCGAGGGTTGTGATCAGTGGCACGAAGTCTAGTTGGAGGCCTCTAGCTAGTGATGTCCCCCAGAGGTCAAGGCTGCATCCAGTCTTGTTCAACTTATTCATCAGTGACCTGGATGAAGGGGCAGAGTGCACCCTCAGCAAGTTTGCTGATGATACAGAACTGGGAAGAGTGGCTGATACACCAGAGGGCTGTGCTGCCATTCAACAGGCTGGAGAAATGGGTGAAGAGGAACCTCCTGAAGTTCAGTACAGGGAAGTGCAGGGTCCTGCACGTATGGAGGAATAACCCCATGCACGAGGACAGGCTGGGGGCTGACCTGCTGGAAAGCAGCTCTACGGATAAGGACCTGGGAGTCCTGGTCAGCCTGCAAGGTATCCTTGGAGTAAAGCATTGCCAGCAAGTCAAGGGAGGTGATCCTATCCCTCTACTCAGCCCTGGGAGGCCAGGGAATTTATCAGTGTGTATAAGTATCTGAAGGGAGGGTGAAAGGAGGATGGAGCCAGACTCTTAGTGGTGCCCAGCAATAGGACAAGAGGCAACGTGCTCTAGGTGACCCTGATTGAGCAGGGGGGTTGGACTAGATGATTTCCAGAGGTCCTTTCCAACCTCAGTAATTCTGTGTGTGTGTCTGTGTAAACACCACTAGAGCCTGCAGGCTGTGGGCCATATACCTTCCATTCTCCTCAGCCTCTGCAAGGCCTCAGCTGAAATCCTCTGCTATGAAAAGCAAAGGTCTGGGAGCTACAAAACATGACTTGTGACAAAAGGAGGACTTAATAGGGTTGGTTACAAAGAAGAAGAGAAGAGAGAGTAGATAATCATCAAGTTCACAGACAGCTAACAAAAACAAGCTAGCAAATACACTGTTCCTCAGAACCACTGAGGATGTAATATAAAAGAAGGAACTACAATTGTAATGAGACTGATACCTGACAGACAGAGTTAAGACAAACATTAAGAAAAATATTCTAATGTAAGAGAGAATATGGTGGTGTCTTCATCCTTTGCTGTCTGTAAAATATATTGGACAAACTTCTTTACAAAGTAACAAACATAGTTGAGGACAATAAAATAGATCTCAAGACCTTTTCATAATCCTGTAATTCTGTAAAAGTCACAAACAATTGATTCTTATTGTTCTCATAATTCTTTACGCTCCTGACCTTGTTCTGTCATCTCTTACAGACTTTATATATGTCTTCACTCTTTACCTTTCTTCTAAAGAAACAAAATCTGTATCTAGAAATGCAATGCTTAGCTTGTACTCTGAAAAGTTTCCCATACTGCATCCCTGAAAAACACTTTCAAAATAAGTTATTGGCCAATACTATCTGATACTTCTTTCCAGATGAAGGCAGAGAAATAACCGAGGAAAAGGAAGAAGCTACTGTTTTGATTAAAAGTGCACTAAAAAAGGGGGAATTACATTCTTCTGTTTGAAAATTTTCATCAAAGAAAGTAGATGATCACAGCTAAGGAATGGTAAACTGGAACTTTATATGGCCACATTCCCCAAAATCAAAGACAACTCTGGTGAAGTCACAGACCTAAATCAAAGCAGCATTGTGATTCCACCTTGTCACAGAATGCATTCCCTGTAGTTCCTTTACTTTCTTCTGGAAATTTACATCAATTAGTTCACATTCTGTTTACAGCTTTGAAGAACTTATATGCCTTGATAAATCACAGCTGAGATATCATTGCCCCCAGAATGAACCACATAGCTGTGAAAAAATGCAATTTGGATGGGTAGGTTAGAAATAAAAATAAAAATAAAAATAAAAATAAAAATAAAAAACTTATCTCACAGGATTTACTCAAAAAGAAGGCAGCATATACATGAATCACTATTGCTAAGTAGCAATTACTCTTTTCTGTGGTCCTTTCTCCACTTCTCCATGAGCCCACTGCAGCTGCCAACTACAAATAATATTTGGGGTTAGTCTGTTCTGGGGCTTCTCTTTGTCCTCAGATTAAAAAAAAACACAGTTACAAAAGGACAAAACAGAAAATCAGGGAAGGATGTGTTGGGCTATTGCTATTGTATGTCAGCAGGATGTTTCCACACAGCATGTTTTCTCTGAAAAGGCAGGGAAGGAGAGTTTGGCAGGTAGATGGCAATGGAAAATGAAATGGCTAGCTGCCCAGCACCCTTTCTGTGGATGAGGGATGCCTGTGTATTCCTTGCCTGCTCAGCGCGCTTTGCAAGCCACAGGCAATGGATGCTTCCTTCAGCATTTGTAAATTTTGTATAAATTTTGTAAATTTTCCTTCTAACATTCACACACTCAGCTTCCACCTTTTTCTCTGGGCTCTGCTACAACTCACATTAACATTCTAGTTAACCTGCTAATCTCTTAGCACAAACACAACAGGCCACATTAAACAAACAACAGATGGAAATGTGAGAGACCTAATAGCTACACTGTGTGAAATACCCTGCAATTAGCAATGACTTACACTGATTTTTTGGTAATGGTCCTTCCAGAGTCATTCAAGTTTCCACCCACGGATGTATTAAATTCTCAAGAATGAATTTAAATCCAGCCCAGTACTTTCCACAGTGAGAAATGTTCGTTTGCTATATAGCATGGTACACTTTAACTTCTCTCTTTTTAGTGGTTCCTACCTGGTTGGTGTAATTTGATTGCTGGAAGTGATTTCATTTGCTGCTGGATTGGGCTACTGGATTATCTGCAAGAAATTATTCATATCAGACTCTCTTCTTTCACAAGAAATCCACCTTTCTTTTTGCTTCTTCCTACTCCAGGGAAGACCAGATTCCACAAAAGAGAACTTTCAGTACTTATTCAAATATTTATGTCTAATGGGAGAAACAGATACTAGCAGAGAGACAGACACCTCTCTCTAGCATGAGGAGGGTTTTTTTTGTGTATCTGATTGGGTACTAAAAGCTGTTAATATTGCCCAATATATCTGGGAAGAGTTTGGGAAAAATAGCTTGCATTGCATCAGATCCAGACGCTGGGACAGCAGCAGCACTTCAGTGGTAAAATATTCTCTGTGGATACTTCCTATTTACTCTTGTTTGTTCCTTTACAACACCACAGCCAATTACCCAGCATATCAAGACACCCAATGTTCATGCAGAGGAGAGCAAAGAAGAGAGCAGCAGATCAAATCATGCAGGAAATTCAGCATGCCAGCTGGGAAATACTCAGGTGCAACTCAGGGAAAAATATCACCTCCTGTTTGCCTGTTCTGGAAAACTGCTCAGTAGAGAATTACTTGGCAAATGGCTGCTATCAACTGCTCTGGTACAACTGGATAATTCAATGTCTGGAACTCTGCTATTATAATAAACAGGAACAGACAAGGTATTGTAAGTCAGTTACAGCTCTGGAGACTTCTACAACAATCATAAAGCAACTGTGATGCTTTATTAACCTCCAGTTGGGTTTGGCAGTGTCTAGAGAATAGCCACTCTTCTTCTGCACTCAGAAATGGTAGATCCATTGCTAGCCAATATGCTAGTGCATAAATGACAATGTTAATCAGGCTTCTGCTCCACCTAAAAACCTTCTCTTTACAGGTCTTCAAGAGAAGGCAGCTAATAGCTCACGGTAGTTCATTGTTCATAATCTCTAAACTAACTTTCAGCTTCCAGATGCTGGCCAGCAGGTGCAGGACTCTTCTGGAAGCTGTTCCAAGGATAATGAAATATCTCCCAGAGGCCAGCAGACACTTCTCATAGTTTGGGATCTCCTGGACATAGTCAGAAAAGAAGTCTGATCATTAAACATCAATATAAAGTCTTCATATTAAAACAAAATAATTTATAAACTGAGAAAGATATTTGAGATAGTAAACTTTACTGCACCAGCCTTGCTTAGGCCTTGCTGTGGTGACAGCAGTGCTTGGCATGCCTCCAACTTATTTTGTACATGTCAGGAGGTTAAAAGGGGATCTAAGTACTACCAAAATTACTACCATGTGCACATATCTGGAGCATTTCCTGGCATGCCAAGGTGGAACATTCAAACCAAGATCTTAATCACATGCCCATGCAGATATGTTTAGTTCAAGCTTTAGATCCAGAGATCTCAGATTCAATTCCTGCTTCCTGTTACTGTGGCTCTTCAGTTCACGACTGCCTCTAACAGTTCATTATACAGGTTCTAGCTCCATATTTTTATTGATTCTGAGACAATGGATTGATGACAGACTGCTACAAATTCTTCTGTCCTTGACACACAATTATTTCTGAAACAAACTAATAGCTTTCATTTATCTAGAACTCAGTCACTTCAAATGTGTCTGCTAATCCACCTTCCTTCTTGTTCTGATATAATTAAGAGATAATGTCAATGGAAGAGAGGTTTGTTGTGGGATAATATTTTTTCCACTGCAAGATATATGACAAAGTATTGATCATAAACTTCAAAACAAAGTAGTTATTTTCAAAATGATGGGACAGTTTTTGACAACTGTTTGTTGCTAAATCTTTATCTGTCTTTTTGCCTTCTTTATTTCTCATGTAAAACAAAGATTCAAAGCTGAAATAACTTGATAATGCAATACAATTAATTTCCAAACTACTTTCTGTTCAGCTAAGGAAATAAATCAGACTCCACTTCTTTCTTCCCCAAGAAAAAGCTGCACTTGCTTTAATAAGTTTGTTTTTTCATAGTGAAAGTTTAAACTCATAATACAGATTCATTAGTAGAGTTACACTGGAGTAACATGCTCATTTGGAATGTTTGATGACACTAATTACACAAAACCAGACACTTAAGCTAATATTATTTCATAAATACTCAGTTTCATACAGAATGTATGTAGGTAATATAGTTTTCAGATATGAAAGACGTATCTTTAATCTAGTACACAGAAAAAAGCCAATCATGTGGCAACACTGCTCTGCTAACAAATGATAAAAGGGAGTAATACGAGTGGGATATAATTCTATTCGCTACCTTATTAGAATTTTACATTTGGGATAGCTTGCACAAAAAAAGGATAAAAACTGGGTATAAGATGCTTTTGGGGGTCTTTATACAGTTTTTTTCTCTTACACCTTGCATTTTTCAATCCACTGTATATTTTGATGCTTGAATCTGCTTTTGATTAAATTGTATGGAGTGTCTCTCCATATCAAAATGGTATTTTATGCTTGCCACTGAATGAGCCAGCACAGTTCAAGACAGATGCCAAGGAAGTATGGTATCTGTTAGAAAAACACGCGAGGCTGGAGATTCTTGTAACCTCTCTAGAAAAACTGGAGTGTTTGGAGGTCAGACTGACAGGAGAAGAAAGAACAGCTTTGCATACGTGACATTCATAGAAATTCATGCTAAACACCATGGCCATAAGAGAGAGAGTGACTTGTGCTAAACATGCTATTAAAACATCAGAAAGGTTTGTGAAACAACAGATTTCTAACATATACAGCAAGTAAAACCGATCTCAGGGAAACAGAGTAGGTATTAGCAGTGTGCAGTAGCAGAGGAAATTTTACATTGCTGTAAGTGGGAAAAAGAATCAAATGACTGGGAAAATGCAAAGAAATCTAATGCCTTCCATGCGTACCATATTTTGTGTTCATTTGCTATCACTTCCCTGATTGCTATGTACAAGCATACAGAAAACCGCACAGTAATCTGATGACTAGTCAAAATCAACATACTTTCCCACAGAAAGAAAATGTAAATACAAAATAATTTTTTTTGTATCATATTTGTGCCAGATCTTGTTGAAAGTCATTCTGGAGAAGATTAGAGAAGAAAAGAAATCAAAAAAAGCATTGAAAGTGTCAGAAGACTCCAACCTAGAAGAAGCAAAAGAAGTACAGCAATAACAGAGCTAACAAAAGTATTAGCCTGGAAAATTAGTGGTCAGGCTGAAATCAAAGATCAGACTTTGGAAGGTAATTGAATGGATAATAGTGACACATGCGGCAACTGTCAACTCTGAAGAAGGTATAGTCAGAAACTAGAAGAATTAAAAATGTGTTTGTGTAAATAAAAGAAGAGAAAAATCTATAGGCAGCAAAATCCCAACAATCTACCCACAGACACTGCAGAACACTGATATGGCATGGATCGTATCAGCAAAAGAAAATGAAGCTAAAATAGAAGAAAAGGAGGGGGAAAATATTGAAAAGAACAGATAAAGGTCACAGAACAATGGACAGAAATCAGGCTTTATTAAGCAGCAAAATTAATAATTGTGTAGAAATTTGGTTTATTGCACCATCAATCCTCAAATCAAGGATGGTTGATTATGATTGTAATTAAGACTAAAAAACACATTTTCTTGGAAAACAGTTTTCAAATCGGCCTTTTTACGTGATTACAAGTTTGCCTTATAAAGTAACTAAGCCATACTGGGAAAACACTTTACATGGCATGCATGCCTTTTATGAGAAGTTTATCAATATTAAAATAACTTGATATAGAAGCAATTTTAAAATAGCTTTTTTCTGTTCTAAGACATATTGCACTAGTTCAACTATTTGATCTATATAGCAGTTCCAAAATAGAAGAAATATGATCATTGAAAACAAAGTATTAACAAGCATGTTTCTATGTTTAGATTAGAAGAAATTTGAGGAAAGTGATTACAACCTTGAACTTATTTTTACTTTTGCTGAATAATGAATATTATTTTTCTTTCATTTCTCTAGCTGATGATTTTTAAAGTAAAGCTAGTTAGAGACATTAATATATTTACCTCGATAAAAACACATCAGGGTGCAGCAGCCCTTCTGGACCCTTCCATCCCCTGAGAAGAATACCACAGCATAGCCAGCAGGGTCCCAGTTTCTACCCTACTCCAAGTCCCCAGCACTTTGGCTCATACAATGTATGTATGCCTCCTTAGAGGTAGGATGAAATATTCAAGTTCCTTTGCCCATAACCTTAAAAAAGGCTGCACTGTTCTATGTCACTTACTTCTGTGCCAGGAGGTGAGTCAGGCTACTAGGTGCGAGTGACGCTGTACTAAGGATTTCCCACTTTACTCGTGATGGGGATAATGGCACAACCAGAAGACCGTGGGAGCATCGAAGAAGGTCTGAAAGAAGAGAGCTAGGCTTGACCAAGATTAGAGAACCTTTATCTCTTATTTCATTGAGGTTGTACTACTCTCTGCAGAAGACAGTGGCTTCATGAATTGGTTAAAGTTAAAATACCTGCTTAGCCCAAAAGGCTGTCTTCTACCAAACAGTATTCCAGGTTTAAAACTTACCAAAATATTTGTCTGTAATGCAACTAATTTAGTCCCACATGATATGTTAATAATAAAAGTTGGCATTGTACAAAGTGAATGTGGCTAATATTTTAAAGACTAAAAACTGGTACAACAGATCTCAAAATACACATGAATATGAATTTATGCTTATTCTAGCATTGAATGGATTTTTGCTTTCTAATGGGCATCTCATAGGTATCTCTTCTTGAATCACTTCTGTTTTAATATTCTAGTGATAATTCTGGATCTGGAATAAAATATGAAATAATTGCTAGTAAAATTTGCAGATGATACAAAAATTGCTGGAGAAGTAAAAATAATGTGTGCAATTCAGCAGTACAGTACAACCAAGACTGCTTGGTAAGTGAATTTTAATACTGCCAAATGCAATACAATGCATCTAGGACCATAAGTGCCATCTAAACGATGATGATGTTTGGAATACAGTGACCATGAAAATACTCCAGGGAATATATATCCTGAACAGTTTTGCTTGAGAGTAAATTAGTGCTCCATGCAGCATGGCTATGTAGCTTCTGGTACCAGAATTAGCTCATATCATTGCATGATGCCACTGACCTATCAGCTTGATAAGTGGAGAGCACAGGTAGACAATGAAAGGTGACGCTCATCCCACTGTCAACCTCATCATGAAGGACACTCTACAACTTCTTTTTCGACAACAAGTCACAGTCGTGCAACAGTCAGTAGATGATAGGAATAACACCAAAACTGCTGACACTATAATTGTCTACATGCAATAATGCCAACAGGAGACAAAAGCAGCAGCAACAAAATAACAAATGCTTAGGATCTTTCCATGGCAGATTGTCTTCATTGCTGGTGTAATAAGTACCAAACATCTTCCCATCTATATCACAGACCAGTCTGGATGCCAGACTGTGATCTTTAGGAAAACAAGCTGATCAAAGCAGATTCCAGTCTATCCAAATGAAACAAAGGCACTCCTGGACTCCTTGTCAGCTGCACCTCATCTGACTCCGACTGATGCCGAAAAAGAAGTTTTCAAGTTTGTAGAGGACACTGTCTCTTGAATGTTTATCCCGACAACTGATTATGAACTGATTAGAACTGATTATGCCAGAATGAGGGTACACAATTTACCAGAAGAAATAATTTACCAGAGGAAGATAATAATTCTGATTTCTTTATCCACATATAATAGCAAAGTCTATCTTTGACAGTTAATGTGGTTGCAGAACAGGAATTGCCTTCAGTAGACCATTTTATATCCATCAATCAATTATGTAGGCTTGGGCCATTATCTAGTTGAGAAACTTCCTGTATATATATTCAGACATCCAGGTCTTGCTCCAGAATCAGGTCATTGATTCCTACCAAAAAGCACTGTGTATGGTCAGGTTGATTGTCTTCATACTTCTGTTGTACACCCTTTTCATTCACTCAAAAAATTCTCTATTGCATCATAAGTCTTTGATAAATGAGGGAAATTGGACTTGAGCGCCAAAATCAAGACCCAAATGTAATATATTGATACGAAAGCAAGTGCTGGCTATTAACTCTTTATTAAAATGTCTTGTTTTTCCCAGCTGTGTCCTTGCCTTATTATCTCTTATCAGCTGTGCATGACAAACACATGGCCGACACAGAGCACCCAGTAGTCACCAGCTTAAGGCAGAAACGATGACCTGCATGAGGAAAGATCCTCATGTGAGAGAAACAACTTGGCCAGAGAAGCACTTGAGTATACTTCTAAACTCATAACAGGAGTGTGCTACTGAGTATGATTTCAACACAAGGGCTCATACTGTCTCTCATGCCTGACCATGATTACCTAGCTTAACTGGAAGTGGTAAGCAGTTCAGAGAGAAGGGTAAAAACAAAATAGTGCTAGACTACAACATGGCAAAAGATACGTGCTGGCACAATAAGGACTTTGAGAAAACTCTAAGGGACACCACCCCCAGTTGCTTCGCTGCTTGGAGCTGCTGTAGAGGTGGAAGACTCTGCTTAATAACTTTATGCTGGTGTGCTGTCCTTGCTGTGTCACAGTAGCAGTGGCTGGCAGACAGGCAGGAACAGCAGAGCTAAACAAACCTCTCAGGCCCTCAGACTGCTCAGCATTATGAATTTGAGTAACTATTTAATCCCCCTTTTGAGATCTTGACAACACGTGCTTCTACCTGAGGTAAATCTGGTGTTGCAGCTGCTAAGAGGTACATTCATCAGGATAGTTCCTAGAAATGACAGTCACATGATGCACTTCCACTGTTGGGGAATGTGTGTAGCTATATCGTAGTCTCTATTCCCTGGTGGCAGTTTAATAGTATGGGCAATTACAATCCAGAGCCCAAGGCTGGTACTGCTTAGTTTACTGATACAGAGACATAGTTTTTTTTTGTCTAAAGTTACACATCTCTTTCATATCTCCTGTTCAGCTGCTGGCTGAGCTACTTCCATGTCAGAAGGCCCCTGAAGCTCCAGGTGTTGTCTGAGTTGCTTAAATTGTGTTACTGCTGTACTAAGACTGCATGCATTTATTTCAGGAGGACTAAGTCAATCTATTGGGATCAAGCTTCTAATATTCCGTTAATTAAGCCTGTGTAAAATTAAATCATTTACAAAAATATATCAACACTATGATTTCTATCATATCCAAACTTATTGTTTCAAACTATCAGTTTGATAAAGTCTTTCATCTGCTTGACACATGCTGATTGGCATTAATTTTATTAACTACTTGTAAAGTCTTGGACCTCATTCTGTCCTTGATCAGTATCAAAATGACAAAGTTCTCCGTCCTCTTGTTCAACCTTTTTAAATATTAGCATTCTAGTTTGCTTCTAAGTCTCGTGAATTTCCTAACAATTTACAGATTTATTTGAAGAACCATTCAATCTGCTCCTTCAAAACTCCTGGAGGCAAATTACCTTTGCTAGATAATTTTAAAATGTTTAATTTTAGGTCCTTTCACATATTTCTGAGATATTCTTGGAATAGGATTTCTTTCATCATCATGGTATAAATAAATCAAGCCAGCCTCTTTTCAACCATAGAAAAGATATATCATTGAGCATTTCTACCTTCTTAGCATTAATACTGGCAATTTGTCCACCTCTGCCTAGTAACAGATAATACTAGCTGGAGATAGATAATAGGTATAGATAATACTATAATAGAATAGATGATAGAATAGAATGGAATAGATAATAATAGTTGGAGCTCCATTTCTTGCTATAACACTTACTGTGTTTGACTATACATTTAAAAATGCTTATTCAACTCCATTGGCCACACAGACATTGTGACATCTTCCTGTCCCCTTTATCCTTTTACATTCCAGCTGCTGAAATCGTTCCATCTCCCTCCTCTAACCTCAGTAATACCAACTAGATCAAATCTGTGCTCATAAACTAGCAGTTCAAACTCTCTTTTTATTCCTCACGCTACTAACATGCCTAACAACTTCTAACATAAACAATTAAAGAATTTCTTCTATCTCATGGTATCTTGATTTTGTTATTGGCATCTTAATTTTTATGCTAAATGAATGTTCATTCCATTTTTTTTTCATTTTTCTCTATTTCTTTAATGCCCTCCTGACAATTTTACCTAGCCCCACCCTACAATATTAGAACATCTCCTACAGTGACGGAAGCCATTCATACAGAAGAGTTCCCTTTCCTCTTTGGTTCAAGATTCCACAGAAAAAACAAAATGATATGCTTTCCTCCACTAGCTTGACAAATAGACATCTTCCCGATATTTTACTTTGCTTGTGAGAGAGATAGGTGTCCCAGAATAAATCTTGGAACTTATTATCCTAAATTATTCTATGTTCCTGTAAATCACTTATAATCTCTAAGGTATCCCATGAAAGAACTTCATAAGTGTTCACCATCACTTGTCATGGGCAAAACAGTCTTGACTCAGAGAATTTCACTTAATTTAATTTATTGCCAATTGACATAAACTTTTAATTACTGATTTGGGTATTGAGAAAAAATGAGAAGACAAACAATCAAGTGACTTTGCTCCCCCTTCCCCAGGATCAACTTCAGTCCAACACCTCTTCTCTCCCTTCCTAGTCTCCTTGTTGTCACTGCAGGTTACAATCAGGCCCTCCAGTCCCTTCGGTGAGGTGATGGGCAATGCAGGAATTTGGGGTCAGTGCCTATTGGTTTCTCTCTATCACTCCTTGCTTCTTACTCTTTTCCTCTACTTCTCGTTGCTTCTTACCGATCCTTTGCTCTGACATGGGTTCCTCCAAGGGCTGCAATCCCTTCAAGGGTGTCCCTGCTTCAGCATGGGTCCTCCATAGGTTGAAGTCCCTTCAAGTGTGTCTCTGTTCTGGCATGGCTTATCCACAGGCCTCAGTCTCCTCAGAGGTGTCACTCCTCTGGCTTGGAGTGCCTCCTCCATCTCCTTCTGTATGTCTTCTTATATCTCCTCCTGTGTCTTCTCTTGTGCCTCCTCATGTCTTTCCTTTTGAGTGTCCTCACATCTTCTGTGTCTCCTTTTGTGTCTCCTCATGTGCATCCTCACGTGTCTCCTCCTTCTATCCTTGGATCTTTCCTTTTGTGCATCCTCATTGTCTGGTCCTGTGTCTCCTGCCCTTAATGGCTACTGCCCTTAAATACATTTGAGCAGAGGTACCATATGCTCCTCTGATTGGTTGAAGTTTTCACAGAATCACAGCATAGTGGAGGTTGGAAGACACCTCTGGAGATCATCTAGAACAACCTTCCAGTTCAGAGTCACCTAGAGCAGGTTGTCCAGAACCAGGTCCAGTCAAGTTTTGAGTATCTCCAAAGATGAAGATACCACAGCCTCTCTGAAAAACCTGTTCCAGTGTTCAACCACTTTCACAATAAAAAAGTGCTTTCTTATGTTCAGAAAAAATTTCCTGTGTTTCAGTTTGTGTCCACTTCCTCTTGTCCTGTCACTGGGCAGCATGGAGAAAAGTCTGGCTCCATCTTCCTTACTGCCCCATCAGATACTTACACACATTGATAAGATCTCCCTTTCTCTTCTCTAGGCTAAAAAGTCCCAGCTCTCTTAGCCTCTCCTCCTGTGACAGATGCTCCAGTCCTGTCATCTTTGTGGCCCTTTTGGGCATGCAGTGGGTTGTTTCCGTCTGTTTCAGAGCCAACTGGTACCAGGTGTGAATGGCACAGGGCAGCTCTTGGCCTTTTTCCAACACAGGGCACCCCTGCAACCCCCCCACCTACCAAAATCTGTTGGTTATGTTATCTGTTGGTTATATTTGAGCTTCTTCAGCTCAAAAGTTGCAGCTCAAGTTAGGATGCAAGAAGGCCAAATGGAAGCCTGTTATCTGTCTCCCTTGCAGAATATTCAATCCAAATTTCTTAGCCTAGGCCAACCTAGTCTGGCTTCTACCTGGGAACAGGTAGGCAAGACATCCTAACTGAATGATCACTAAACTTCTTGCACAACAGAAGAAACTAGTAATTCCCCCTGTCTTTGTCAGCTTTAGTAGTTCATTCTGTTGCTACAGCCAAAATATAGAACAAAACTGCAACTGCCATGGTGAAATAGCTACTAAAATTATATTTAGAGTCTTCACTAAAAGAAAGACCAGTCGGGGAGATTTTCAGATGGATGATTATGGACAAGATCTGCCACAAGAAGCAATGATGCAAAGGACAGCATAGTCATATTCGCAACTGAAGAGATGGATTTTTTAATCATTGCTATTACATTATTATTTTTTAATGAAGTGCACTATGGAACTCTATATACATGGCTACATTTACGTGGCTGAAAAGCTTATCAAAGTTAATAAAATGCGAAATGTTCAGTGCAAGTGTTCATTGCACAAGTACCACTGTGTTGATCTGCAACTTCATGTACAGTATAATATTGGGGGGGATGCAAGTGAGAATGGAATCTGTTCTTAGATACAAATAAGATGGATTGCCAATTAGAAAACTCTACATGCAATGGGAATCTGTTTTCTTTTTTACATCAACATTCACTTTTATTTTCTGTGACTTTTCCTCAATCACAGCATTCCACATATGAGAAATAATTGATGTTCATTATGGTGTGTGAGTTCTGTCATTGCATCCACCTACAAGTCCATTTTCTACCACCTTGGTGGACATAGTTACAGGTGATTCTACACTGTTCCCTGTTACAGTACAACACATGAAGTTTATGTGAGCTACAGGAACACATTTTATATGTGGAACCAATAATTTATTATTAGCGTAATTAAAATCTTAACATTATAACCAAATAATTATTATTAGTCCAGAGCTAACCATTACAGAAAAAAACAGGGAAGAACACAAAAGAAAATTCCACTGAAAACTCTCAATAATAAAACAGATAACATTGCCACAGACACACAGACACTCCTACTACCTTGTATCTTTCTCTGGTGTAAAACGAACCCTTCTGCTGTACCAGATTTCCTCAGGAATAGGTTGGAGGGTGGGTGGGGGATCAGCAGGTGGAGGACATCATTGATATTGATGATGGTGTTTCTCTTCTCCTCACTTCAAAGTCTGCTTGAGTGTTACTTTTTTATGCTAACATGCACTGCACTTTGCTCTTTTTTTAAGGGTCCACAATTCAAGATTTCATCCAAATATACTATATATGCTGTGTTTTATGTATGCTGGATATTTGGGTTTTGTTCTGTTACTTTAAAATAGTTTTACTGAGTTCCCAAGGTTGCTTTACTTTAGTGACCACTGGTGATTTATTCATAGTTCTAGAGCCTCTGGTATCATCCTGTTCTTGTATTTTCAAGGCCTCTGCTATCATCCCATTGTACTCCAATACACTACATCATCATTCTAGTGTCATAGACAGATCACTCTACACAGAAAAACCGCTTGTTATTGCTACCTATTATTTGCAGAAGTACATCAAAATTATTATACTACTACACAACTGCATAATGCTAGCTAAAACTAACAAGTTGCATAATAGTCGCCTGATTGTTAGACACTTGTTGTTATAGCTAAAGACGTTAAAACACAACACCATGTAGGCCAGAACAAGTCCGGACAGAGTAAGGTTTGTAAGTCCTAGTCCAAAGCCTTCCATGGTTAATACAAAGCCTGTATTTTACCATCAGCAGTGGCAATAATGTATTTAGAGGGCTGCAGAACTATACAGTGACTTCTATTTGAGCCTCTTACGTCACCCTGAGGTCTGTACTTCCTCTTCAGTCTTCTCAACTCTTTCTCAGTTTCTCCTATCTTCAATCCCCTAAGTAGAAATACACCACAGACCACTTCCAGGTGACTTTTGCTAAACAAAGCCTACAAAGAATAACCCATTCAATTTGTGAGAGTTATATTCCAGCATGCTGCCAGACAAGTAGAGTGTCATAGCATTAGATATGATAGGCTGAGCCTAAAGGCCACCATGATAGACATTTACTAAACTTCTATCTGATTGAATTAAATTGCCAGCTTCTCAGCAGAGTGGAGGATCTCTCTGGCTGGTACTCATATATCCTTCTGTATCTGTAGAAGACTGGCTGTGAGCTTACATGGCCACCACTAAAGGCATGATTTGTGGTGATTTGGAGTCATTTCATTGTGGAATTTCCCTCAGAAAGAAGAGGTGGGACAGCAGATAATGTAAGTAGAGCACTTGCCTGGACAACTTCTCATTGGCAAAATAAATATCACAGCTAAGTAGACTGGGGGTAGGAACTGCCAGATTAGAAAGCACTGGCTGTCCTGTCCTTTCTACTTCTTACCATCTGCCTGACAATCTTTGCTGCAGTTGGCCAGGCCTCACAGCAGGACACTATTGCAGTATCCTCTTTATGACACTAGAAGACTGTTTTTGCACAGTCAAAATTTTTAAATAACTTCTTTTTACCTTAATGTGTTTTGCATAAAAACAAACAATTTACATGTTTTGAATGCTACCTGGAGTCTCTTGGAGCGGTTTTAAAAGGATGGTGGAAATGGGTTTTTCGAAGTCATTTTGTAATTTTCTGCAACAGGTTCAGAGATACCACTCCAGACACCTAACCAAGAGAGAAACTGGGCTTCAGATTTAGGATCTCAGCAATATTATTTCCTTATTTTGTGCACATTACAACAGAAATTCTACAAAGGCTAAGATGCTTTGGTAAAGAGTAGGCAATGATCACTGAGATCAGAATTGTAAATAAGATGCATTACTTGTCGTCAATGGCAGATGTTGTGAGCATGCAGGCTTAGGTCATACATGGAGTTCTTTGTATTCTGTGCTTAAGGACTGATTTTCAAATACTCCCCCACCCATCACCACCACAAACAGTTACAAGTCATTACACGTCCCAGTGGAAATGGGGCTCAGTGTACTGTCTCTTTGTCAAATACCCGAAAGGAATTCTCTGTCTAATGGGAAAATGAGTCAGGCGGTGCTTCCCAGTAATAGACTTTCAAGAGTCTGGTGGAAAAAATGTGGCAACTTCATGCACTGTGCAATGCCAATACTATACACAAGCAGAAAAATGACACCTAATGAGACAACAGCTAATATACATCTGTAACCAAATTAATGTTTTATAGGTCAATGTGAATAAGTATCCTAGCTCTTTGGGAGATAACTTCAGGGTTTAAGAATATTATATCTAACTAGCAAGTTAAAATAATAGATAAGACCAGGGCAAAAGAAAGTAAAAGCATAGAGCAGTTAGCACTTCCAAAACATATTCATTGCTGTCCCACAAGCATATAGACCTTAACTCATCCTTCTGCCCACGGTAAATGCTGTTATGAAGTTTAGCACAATCTAGCACGTTTCTAACATGTCCCTGATGGCATTGAAAGGAAAACAGATGTTTCCAGTAAAAGCACTGGATGAAAGACTCTTTAACTTGTATGCAGTTAAATTATTAGAAAAGTAGCTTCTATTTAAATAGGATTCTATTCAAAGCTCTTTTCCTCTTTCCACTAAGCAGTAGATATGCATCCTGCTGACTCACAATGTTACTGAGCTGATAATGAAGTGTTTACCAACTAGAAAGTTACAAAAGCATTAAGCATTAATGCAGGTAAGAGTTACTCTATATCTGTGGTTTATTAAAAAAAAAAAAAAAAAGACAGATAATGGAAGGCTGCTGAACAAAGCAGCATAAGTTCCTGAATCAAGGGAATCTTTTTCTAAACCGTATTGCTTTCCCCACAGCACCCTAAGCTGTTTAGCATCCTAAAAAGCTTCAGAAAAAGGCATTGCCACAGAATGTTGCCTCCTGCCTTTTGAATGTCATCACTGACACTGATAGATTTTA
This sequence comes from Dromaius novaehollandiae, assembly GCF_036370855.1. Lineage (NCBI taxonomy): Eukaryota > Metazoa > Chordata > Aves > Casuariiformes > Dromaiidae > Dromaius > Dromaius novaehollandiae. Next base: position 1,315,112 of record NW_026991446.1, read on the forward strand.
CCTTCTCTAGAGTAAACAATTATAGTTCAGCTATCAAATTGTTCAGCACTCCATAATTAGCTGAAGTGCATGATTTTTTAAGTATTCTGCATCTGGACTGAAGATACAAAAGTCAATTTTGTTACTCAGAAAAGAAGTCCTCCAGCATGCAGCACTGAACCTCCAAAACCTGTTGAAAACAAATCTTCTCAACTCTAAATTGAGATCTGAGGAGCAAAGGAATATCTTTAAGTATGTTTCAAGGCACATAGTGAAAACCAGAAGCTGCTAATGAAGAAATTCCACTCTTCAGATCTACTCCTAGATATTGGCTCAGATGCATAAGAACAAGACAGAAACTTGACCAGGGATCAAAATCATAGACCACTTTTTTTTTCCTATATCTTCTGCATTTATGCTTGTACATCTATCTGTCTACCTAAATGTCTGTGGTCTACGTTCATATAATACATATTCTCACAAGAGAAACATACTCCAAGTCCAGTGGAACTATGCATTCAGGCAGGCATCCATGCAGAGGCATCCTGCACATATGCAGGTAGACACTTCTCTTAATGAGAGTTTCAGCTCACCAAAAAAGGCATACACCTCCTTGCCTCTGGCAATCTGTCAGGCACTCCAGGCATAGGCACCCACACACCCGCCCCCTCGCTTTCTCCTGTCCCACCCTGACATGCTTCCTTGCATACAGTGTGCCCCTTGTCACAGCTGTCACTGCTCCCTTCTGCAGCACCATTCTGGGAAGCTCAGCTCTCTGCTTCCTAGCAAAGCCTGCAGAACATGAGGTTATCAGACCTGTAGGGTTGCTCTGCTCAGCAGGAGGTGAATTGCCCCATCAGACACTTCTCAAACCAGTGGCAGGGACTTCTATCTCCAGCAAAGCACCTGCAAGGACATCCACTATCCCTTGCATAATACCTCCTTGCCTCAGCAAGCACACCTGCTGCAGGGACCAGGCAGGTCAAACCACGTCAGCCACACTCCATATGGAGAAGCACATGCATGTACTCCCATGCACAGAAAATACCAACCCCCTCAAGGAAATGCCCTCAGTTCCCTTCACCTCTGGTCAGGACGGTAGCAAATGAGAGGATAGCTTTATGGCAGAAGACTTAACAATATTCAGTATCACAGTCATTCTAAGGAGAAACTTTTCATTATATTTTTAGTCACCTGAATAAGGCTGAAAAAAAAAAATCATCCCTTCAAAGGGAAGGATGGGCTTTAATTGTAAAACCAGTGAAGACCTCTGTACTAAAAAGCAGTGTGGCACCAACCTCCATAATTAACAGTTTTTCAGTCTGCTCTTAAAATGAGATTATCACACCAGTTTTACAGCTTTTCTTTACATCCCTAGTTTATCCAGACTTCACTGATACACCTGAAGGTGCAACGCATAAAAGGAAGGAACACTATTTTCAGACTGGTTTTTGGCATGGATTTTTCCTTGCCTCATCTGAGAGAGGGCTAAGGAAGCATGAATTCAGGTCCTAACCAACCTCAGCAGATTGTGACATCCAACAGGTGGATACTGAACACTGCTAACTCAGGATTAATCTATGTAAGGTACTACTTGATACTACTTTACCACATTCATATCCTCTCTTCCTGTCCATTTCAAAGCACCTAGACCCCTCTCTCAGTGAATTTATTTTTAGAAAGAAGTTAACATAACATGCAAGTGGAGCGGCTTACCTCCCATCTCTAGAAATGGGAATTCTGAAAGAGCAATTTCCTAACAAAAATGCAAAATAATAGAAGTTTAAAACTCATTTTGATATTAGAAAAATCAAGCGACTTTATTCAGAAGTTCAAGTTCAGGAACACAAAATTGCAAGTGACATTACAACAGTCCAGCAAGGAAATTGTCTCACATGTGACTCAATCTACCCATTTCTGCATGCCAACTCACAGCTTGGCTCTCAAATGTGGTTTCTACAATTTATCTTAACTCAACTTGCAGTTCCTCAGACCAGTCTAGACTCTTTTCTGCATAAACCTACTCCAGTCTTAGCATAGAAAGAGCTCTTGAGATAATTTGTTCCTTGTGCAAAATTATAGCTAATTATCTTCAGCTGCATGGGCAATCATTTATGTAATACACAGGGCAGCTTCCCACATATTATGCATGCAGGCATGGCTCTAGGCAATATTCCCTCTGACATCACCCCCTTGTTAAGATCACTTTAACAACTGAGACAAAGTTCCCCTAGAGCTGTGTCTGAGTTTCTTTAAATCATGAAATCAGCCTTTCTCCTATTCTCTCATAAGCCACATAGCTCAAGGGCCAGACTACCCAGAGCACTCAATGAAAAGTTTGTGCCACTAACTGGAGTTCTCCGTGTGTTGTCTTTAGATATGGTCACTCTCTACTTTCCTATCCTTCTCCCTCAGAATTAAAGCAAATTCCAAAGGCTTTGAAATTGGAAGAAACTGAGGAATACAGGGTATCCACGCACAGAGGATCAGGTCTGGTGTGCATTCTTACAAGTATGGACAGGGCAGAATCTTTTCCAATACTTTGATCTATGTAAATTCACAGTGTGAAAATATACTAAAAACATTCCATCTCAAGAAAAACCAGGACCTTTTTTCATCTGGCTTATAGAATAATATTCCTGTATATGGACAGTCTCGGGAGGTACCCCATAATTCATCTTTGACCAGTGACCATCCAGATTTTGAAACTGAGAGAAGTAAACTCCTCTTTACAAGGAGATAGTAAGCCCTCATGTAAACACGGACATAGGCGTCAGGAAGCATCAAGCAAATTCAGTTTTACTAAGAGATAAGAAGTCTCTCAGATGCAGCCTGATAAAGGAATTTCTTGTTCTTAGTCTCATATATTTGCACTGATAGATTTCTCAAAAGGTGGTCCAAACCCTGAGGGTAACTTAGGAAGTTAAGAGTGTCTAACTTCTTTTGTATTTATATATGACACAAGATCTTGTGCTTGGAAAGCTGTTTCTACCAGTTAGTGTTTCCAGGTTACTGGGCAAGTTTACTGTGTTCATATGAACTCATCCCTTGCATGAAATTTTCACTCAGCTACATGCCAGGGTCACACTGAGCACATATATCTCCTTTACAGCAAATGGAGATCTTCAAAAAATTTGTCGGTTTCCTTGTTATTGCCGACCTAGTACTTGTCATCAATTCATCTGACATGTGTCACCAGAAACAGGAGAAGGAGTAACACTTGAGGATAGGAGCAGACACAACTGTCATGCCTGGGAGGCTGATTTTTCCCTTCTGTTGCTCATAATGCCTCTACTCCTGCCTATGACAGAAAATTGAACCCTATAGACAAGACAAAAACATCCCTTTGGAAGCAACTATTATCATTTGATTATGTTGGGTCTCCAGGATTATTAAAACTTGCTGTCTGTGCTTGCCATTAACTCCCATGAAGTTTTAATAATATTCTCTGAAATAGAACTGGAAACATTTCCCACAACCGAATCAACACCTAATTATTTTCAATGCCTGGTGAGGGTGGAATGAATATGGAAACCTTTTTTTTTTTTTTCCTTTCAGTTTTAACACAAGTAAATGTGACTTTACAAATAATTACTGTGAGACTGCCATTTTTCAAGTTTTTGGTGCCTTTTAAAATTGTATAGCATGTCTTTTTACTTTGCACCTATTCTGCTGGGGTAATGACATTTTGCTTACTTTAAATGTCCTTCACTTTTAAGCCTATGTGTCAGTTTGACCAGAATTTGGTGCTGAATTAAATTCTTAACTTGGAACTTGTATATACAGAGAAGCTACTATGAAGTGGACTCCGGGACAGTACATTAACTACTCCAAACTAGCCTTCTGCAGGCCTCCCACAATGAACATTAAAAGTGCTTTTGTGCAAAACACCTCTCTCAGATCATCAGTAAAGGTTTTTTTAGGATACCAGTTGCTTTTATAAAATCTTTCCCAATTTCATCCTAAGGTAGGTGTATAAATGTAGGTGAGATGAAGCCCTTTCTGGAGGTACCTATTTTTCTCCCTTGACTCCATGAAGACATCAAGGCAACTCACTAGGCTCAGACAACCGACTTTTAGATTTCAGGAGTTCAAAGAAATTAATGTAGTTCACTGCAGTGTAGGTACTATGCTGTACATTTGTTATTTAGCTTATAAACTTGTAATATGCATGTGAAGATAAATCCCCAATATGGCTGAGAAAATCAGTTGTTTTGTTCCCATTAAGAGTGTAAAGAATAAGATTAATTCATTGCAGTTGCCAGGGCTTATTAGATTCTCTGAAATTCTTTTTTGATTAAAAAAAAAACCTAGTTTTTAAAAATATTATATGCTATTTTATTGCTTCTCTGATAAGTTATGAATTGAATATAAGAGCACATTTGCACCTCAAAAACCATCAGGATTTCAATAAAAATATAAGTTAATCTAAGCAGTTTTTTAAACAGTCCAGTTACTTAACAGTCATTTTTGTCATTACTTTCAGGCACTTTTTCCAGTTATGTACTGCATGACCTTAGAATAACATGAAATGCTCTGTAAGAGTTAATGTGTGTTGGTGGTTTGATGAAAGACTAGAAAAGGAGAAGTATTGATTTTTAAAGTGTTTGCTCCACACGGCATATATTTTTCATAAGTATAGTCAGTAAACATGACTACTTATGACAACTATACTGTAACAAGTTTCCTGACTGACTGAAAGCACATTTAAAGTTCAAATTTCTACACTGAGACATGATAGAAGCCATGTTGTATTATTCCGGATAGATTAGCAATTAGGTGGAAAAATAGATGCATATCAAAATGTGGCAACACAGCTGACTATCAACGAATAATCAGCACAGAACTAGAACAGTTACAACTTCTTAAATGGAAGATGTAATGGTTACAATTAATTTCATAGAGAAAGATTTTTTTTTTAGCAGGGTTTTATGATTTGCAGTTTTTCTCTTTCCAGTCAAAATCTCCCTTGTTCTATTGCTCTATCTGCATATTTTCAATGGCTCCTTCTCTCTAGCCTTTGGAGAAAGAATGGTTGTCTGTATACTGCATCCTCTGCCTGATCTGCTGTCTGTGAAGGTTATTCTGTAGCTGCTGTCTACGATAACTGATACTACATGGAGGCTGAAGTTAAGAGATCTGGCAAGGAAAGATTTGAGGAATATTGCTGGTCAAAATATCTCTGACTTAGGTAGATTTGCCCAGGTCTGGTAATGGGCCTGCTGCCCAGCCTGCTGGCTGGACACAACAGCAGCAGGTCTCTGATAGAGACACATGCAGTAACACAAACAGGTATTTCTAACTGCATTATCCACCTCCATCTTGAGCTACAACCTCAGCCCACACAATACTACTCAAGGTTGAGGGTTTCCTTATACCTCTTCTGTTTTCATTCCAAACGCATCTGTTGCCAGCTGAAAGTTGTTGTTTTTTTAATCAAGAATCCTTGATTTGAAATTAAGAATCCTTCACGTTGCCCACTATTATGACAGTTCCTAGGAAACCTCATGCCTCTAGCTAGTCAGAAAAAAAACAAGAGATTTTTCTGACTGGCAAATTAAAGAGAACGATTTAAACTATAACTTCAGTTCCTGAAAGTCAGCCACACCCTAGGACTCAGAAAGGGCTGGTCTGGGTATCAGTAGGAATGAAAGTAGTGCTGTACTTGGAAGTTAGAATGGGAACAAGAAAAAACTTTACAAGTATGGAAAAGCAACCAAAAACAAAAAAATTCCTGTAATCAATGCATGACTTATCTGGTGGCACGTCTATATAACTTTTGTTGTAGTTTGCTTCCCAGGTATTGTGAGCTTAAGTATTGCCAGGGAATTGAGACCTTGTACTCATTTTCTTTCAGTGTATACAAAAGCCTAACTCCTGACAAAATGTACAAATCCACACAATTCATTATATATGTAAAAGAGATGGACATAAGCACTTCTTCCAGAAAAGAAAATACTCATTTATAAAACATTTCAGTTTGTCAGAAATATTGATATCATAGCACTGACATTTCAATACTAAAGTTACCAGCTCAGATAATTTCAAGCAGAATGTTCTTAAGCTTTAAAACTTTCTATTTAATACATACATAAGCTGCAGTTCTTTGAAGAAAGGGTCTTGCAAAACTCTGTATTTATGATCTAAAAAAATCTTCCTTTTTTGCCCCAAACACTTATAGCTGAATACTGGAAAAGGAAAGTAATAATAGCATTTACTCCTGGCATGATGCATGCAGGGAGCATTGAGGACAGTTCATCTAATCTAACATTACCAGAAGCAAGTTACCGTCCTGTTCAGTGCATTCCAAATCACAGACAGACACTGATGCACTGTGTAAGGGACTTTGTAAAACAAGCTTCTCAGAGGCTCTGCACTTTCAAGCTATCATCCACCTATTCTGCAGCTCAGCAGCTGCACTATATAGTGCTTAGCTGCAGGTTCTTACTCCAGTAAACAATGGATATACTATCACATTTCTGCTTTTAACTACCACATGAGCCACCTTAACAGAGCAGCACAGGAGTAGTGCATAGCTAGCTTTTTCTGCTGGGGCAGATTATGCACAAAATGCTTGTGAAAGACAGGAAAGCATTTGCGTACATTTAGTTTTTTTTTTTTTTTAACTGCAGCAACATGGAAAGTCTGTGCTCGCTTTCTGCAGGGATTAAAAAAGTGCTGGAGAAAGCAAAGAACAGTCTGTGATGCTTCAGAAACAACTTGTCATATCAACTCATATTTGTTCATCACACAGTTCTGTTGCAGTTGATTTTATGATATAGTTGTGCCCCCATGGCCAAATTAGGTGTCTAAAGTGCATTTCAGCATCCCTCAGAATTAGGTACCTGCTAGTTCTTCCTTTTTTCTCCCTACACTTCTAGTTCTCCCTTTTCAGCCATCATGCCCAGCCTTCTTTTATCAGCAGGTCCATAGTCAGTGGACAGCACAAAAAGTTTTGCACTTCTTTAAAGCCCCAATTTAAGATAGAAACCTCAAACCCAAATTTCAAGAGATTTTCTCTGCCTAGTTAAATATAGTCTTTTACGAGCTCTTTTCGCAGCCACCAGCTGCAATTTTGGAAATGCTAGGTATTCCCTTGGTCCGTCTTCATCTCCTCTCCTTCCTCCACCCTGCTCAGAAACAACAGGAGAGAATTCCTGTGTTTGGTGACTCTGAAAACGCAAGGACATTCTTTCTGCCTGCCACAACATTATGTAAGGATACAATGGCAGAGTGTAGTGTCTTTTAAAGAAACATGATTTGTTCCTTTCAACAAATATATCTTCAGCAATAGTACAGAAATAAGACTGCTTTTCTACAGACTCTAGTCTTCTAGTCTTGGGAAGCAGAAGAAATTGAATGGGGCATGATACAATGGTTCAGACAGACAAGGTGTTTAGTGCCATCTGAAGCACTTCAAGGGCATCTACATCAGCCATTTAGTGCACAACACAGATTCTTAATAGGAGTGACTTTTCCATGTGTCTATAGCTCATTGCACTAACAGGCAACATTGGTACACACAAGAAAAGTTGCTCTCCTGGTGAAACTAAGCAGAAAGTTGCATGATGGGGCCTACCTACAGTGCCCCTTTTGTATTGAGAACACAAGATACCACAAGGAAGGTGGAAAGGCACCAATACCAAGGTCCCTTTGCATCATCTCAGCAACTACTGTGTAGAAATACAACAGTGGAAACATCTACAGACCATGCCCCTCCCTCTCATGTTAAAACAGCTTTAAAAGGTGAGGAAGATTACTGGAATTCAGCACTGTTTCCTAAGCTTTGCATGGAGGCAGGATGACAGGATCTATTTCAGCCACTCAGGAGACTTAGTTATACAGCTGAACTTCCAAGGCATAAACTTATAGGTAGGCTTTTACCTCAATTATACCGCTCAGTACTAAATTGTTATTGAACAGGCGTTTCCCATATGACCTCCAGCAATGGTAAATCAGCCACAGACCACCAAGCAAGAGGTTCCCGTGGGACTCCCTGTAAATGGCGTAGGGGAAGGGTCAAAACCTTTCTCAGAAGTCATATTACCCAGATGCAACACATGGAGATACCTAGACAATTGACTGCTGCTGCTTACCCATAAACTGGCCAGCTATTGACTGTGGTCTACTTGGAAGCACTGCCCAGACAAAGGAAAGCTGACTACATCTGCCCAGCTCCAGGTGACTAGATTAATCTGGTAGGAGCTGGATAACAAAAGTAACATTTTTCTGTAACACACTAAGGAGGGAGTCTGGAGGTTGATAGAAACTGTATTAGGTGGCAACTGCTAATTGGCCTCAGGGATGAAGGAAGTCTAAAGATGAAAGTAATGTTTTTATTTAAAGCCATAGCTCATTCCACCAGTATCCCCAGATGAGATAATAGAGGTAGCTGGAGCAACTCCACTACAAAAAAACTCATGTTTAATCTCTAATAGGCTGTAATTTACCTCAGGTATTACTGTGCTAATCTAAGCCTTTGTCTTGTTTAGAACATGAGCACTGTACTGGGAGGTTCCTGTTCTCAGGGGCTATCCTCCATTGCCCTTCTTGCTATGTAGCTGATATGGGAGAGGTTTTTACATAGTGAGTTGCTGTTGCAGGGAGGCATTTCCAGCACTCACTTCAACTTTGGCAAACAAAGGGACAAGAATATTCAGGTCAGGACAGCTTTTCCTTTCTAAGACATATAAATGTACAGATTATTGACATAAAGAGGTGAGTACAGGTGGGCAATACTCTGCTTCGGGATGCTGTCAAATGCATACCTCTACCCATCTTTCCTGAAAAAGAGGAATTGAGAAAACCTCCTTTAGCAGACTTTTGGTCACTCAAGCAGCTGTGAATGGTTCCAGTAAGAATGATGTTTTACTCTTGTTTCTTTAGAGTAACTTCTCTTTTTTTTCTTGCTGCTAAAATCTGTGCTGCTAGAAGAAAAAAAACAAAGAAGCGGACATGAACAGTTTATCTCAGCAGCTGCAAGCAAGCTCACCTTCTGCGAGCAGCTTCTAACTTCCTCAGTGCGGAGCACTGGCAGGCCCTCACCTCGCCTCCCACTGCCCAGGCTTGCTGAGCCTCCAGGAAAACAGCCAGTCACTGCTGGAAGAAATCCCCTCACCTCTCCCTGTCTCTTTGCTTACAGACTTTACAATAATGCTCATCTGAATGGGAAGCAGCTTCTTTCTGCAGCACACAGCCCTCTTCTATTAAGCTTTCTTATGTTTGCAAGAACCAGTTCCACAGTCACCTTTGAAGAAATGTTTGTTTTGCCAGTTTTCACAAAAGCCTCCCTTAACCATGTTTCATTTTTGGCTTGCAGTTGTCAAGTGCTCCACAGCTTTTCCTCCCTCTGTGGACCATCATGTTCCAGTATTGTACTTTGTACCAAACACTATGTTAGGTTTGCTCGGTTTCTCCACCTTCCCCATTTCTTCTCTGATGCTACCTATGTACCAGTTTGCTGTCTTTTTTGCTGATTATCCCCCACACATAATTCCTCTCCCCCCTCCTCTTTTTACCATTGAAACAGGAACTCTTTGTGCTTTTCTGCTTTTAATAGAAGACCCATTCCTCCCCCCATAAACACCACATCCTTTTACACAGTGAACTCTGCAGGTGTGTTTTCGTCCTTACCTCTCATTCACCGCTCCTCTGGAGCTACTCTTTTAACAACATGCAGACACACTCCCTCCCACACCCCCACACCATGTGCCAAATAACTGACTTTCCAGTCTGCTGCCTTGATAGTAGCTTTTCTGCAGCCGGTTACTTTCCTCCCATACATCCAACAAGTCTCTAATGACTGCTCTTTAGTATAATGATCCAAAAAGCTTTTCTCTTACCTCAGCCCTTTCCTCCTCCTCAGAAGACCTGATATATATGCTCAGCTGTTTAAGGAATGTGACTTACACTTGATTTTTTTCCCTTGATTTCAAATGTTGATATTGGTTTCTTGCTGGCTTATTGTTGCTTCTCGGTTCACCAAAGGAAGAAGATCTCCTGCTCTCCAAGCACTGGTACTCTCTCTGTATCCATACTAGCTTGATGTATATGCATAACTAGGTATGGTAGGTATGCTTTACCTCATAAAAAACAGTGATGAGTAGGGCCATCTTGTGAGTGGTGGTTCTGTCAATTTTTCAGTGCCTGTATGATATGGTTCCCTGGCTCAAAAGAAAGGTGGAGTTTTTATTCTGGCAGAACAAGATTCACGAATACAGGTTGCTTAGCCATGCCTCTTGTCTAACCATATTTTCCCATCTGAAACACCCATCCTTACATGTTCATTGACAAAGTTGTTTTTGAACTGTGGTAGCTCAATCTTTCAATTATAAAATTGTAATGTAAAATCTTGTCACCAATAAAATGAGCACACACCTCATGTTTACTTTTGACTGCCTACAATCTTGAGTTAATTTCCAGTATCAGAGGTCCATTAGCAGCACAAACATTCACAGGCACCTAAAGTAACTTTCCAAGGTAATTACATAAGAGAAGTGGAGAGCTCCTTCTTCACCTACTTGTGCAGATCAAAGACCTCCACCCCATGCTTTAACTTGGCTTTCAAGCCTGAGAGGCATAGGGATTTGTCAAACAATTAGGTGCTGGAGATCAACAGTTCTCTGAAAATTTCCTGTTCTTGGTTCTTCATTTAGGAAATGGTAGAGGGCTGCTACTAGGGCCTGCAATTTTATGGGTTTTAAAACAGACCAACAGGATGTCAACACCCTTCCCACTATAATACCTAAGTAAAGCAATTGAACACTGTTGTTACAGGGGAAAACTGCTCAGCTCACCTGGGTTAAATCCAGTCAGGATCAAAGTGGTTTATTGATTTCTTAATGACACATAATTAACCAACATTCAGAATCAATATCAGCAATACAATGGATAAACTAAAATACTCAACAATTACAAAATGTTAATGAGCACCTACAAATTTTTGTAACTAACCTCTTAACTAACACCCAAGGTTCTAATTCCCTCCCAAATACACACTCATACAGTTACATGCACACACATCCCCTCTCATAGGCAGTATGGGTTAGAAGCATGCCCTTTCAGGCCTGCAAATTCTCCTATTTACCCACATTTCCTGTTGGAGACTTGGGTGCTCTAGCTTCATGGGTGTCTCTACTGCTCCCTGCAACCCACCAAGCCACACAGTGATGAGAAAACACCCCACTAGTTTGTACACCTGAGATGTGGGTCTCTACATGTTGCACTCACACAGTAGCTGGATCCAGTCTACTAATGGCACCTGATCTGACTGCTGTTCTGTCACACTTGCTCCAAGGTCTCTCCCCGCAATCACAAGTTTTCATGCTTATTTTGTACTTTTCAAGCTGACTCCTTCTATTCTTAACATTCTCTTGTAATCCCCAGGTTACTATTTAACTGGGATGAAGGTCATCTAAAGCAAACTTAGTCATTTTTACTTTCTTTCTAGCACTATCTATCTGGTTTTGGACAAACACCCTTTCAGAACAGTTTTGGGTATTCTGTTCACACTCATATTCCTATCGTATCAGCTGTTGTTACCCAGACCACGTTAGCAAGAAGGTGTTCCAAAGACTCCCATACGACCACATTTAAAAGACCAGAGCTAGAATTCCTTTCCTCTCACTCTCCTATGGAGGCATATACTATTACTGGCAAAGGTTATGCAGTTTCAGCTGTCATTGGTGTGGTTTTTTGTTAGAGTATATCCTTAGTTTGCCTTCAGAACAAACTAGAGCAATTATGAAAGAGGTATCTATATTTCTCTAAAATAGTGAATTTCTTATTTTATACCTACTCACCTCAATACCAATCCTTAAATAGATTCTGACTGTCCAAAAGCCAGATAGAACACAGAAAGCAAATTGAACTCAGAAATCACAGTACTGTCTTTGAAAACCAGCATGCATTTACAGGACTATAGTATTTTTTTCCTAGAATGGCACTTCACTAACAATCATTCAATAGATTTTTTTAATTACAGGCAGAGTTATCACCACTATCACTATTAAGTCTGCAAATAGCATTTCAAATTCTGAGATCCTCTCATGTACTATGTTTCCTGCAGTTGCAGTAGGTTGAGAGTAAAGCTGTAGCAGAAACTGTAGTCTAGCCAGGGTAAAATCTTTCTCCTGCATCCTCACTTAGCCAATGAAGGGCACAGCATACTCCAGTTATTCACAGAGTGTTTGAAACATTGGCACTTAGAAATCCCACAGGCATCTCTGCCTTGCAGAAAGCCTACCAAAGGAATGCTCCATCACACTGTGGCACAAGAAAAGTGCAGATAGGCACGATGACTCCATCAATCATTTCTGTCCCTGTTTGGGAGGGAAGGGAGGAGGGAAGGAAATTCCAGCACTATTCTTCAGATCTAGGCCAATGGGAAACTTATAAACACTAATATTTTTCAAACAGGCATGCCCCAGCATGTCATGACAGGATATATACTCTCTGTCTGCTACAGTTATTGGAGGAAATGGGGGGAGATGTCATGATGCCAAGTAACTTGCCCATGGAAGAGTAAGTAGATGAAGCAAAAGGAAAATTTGTGCAAATGCAGAGAGATTTTTTTTTACACTGACAAAGGAAAAACCCTGGAACAGCACAGTGTGCTGGAGATGCTGGATAAGGCCACACTGCTAGCTACCCATATTCTTTCTGCTTCCAGACTTTCCTTCTCTTTGGTACTCAGCAGCTCTGGAAATATACATCTGTATAGATGTGAAAATCACCTGTGAAACAACTACTCCTCATCTACTGAGGCTTCAGGCCTTTTTTTTCCAGGCCATTCCTCCTAGTCTTATTGTTTTGTATCAGCTTGCTCTTCTCTGTCTGCTCCACATCACACTGGCTTCTGCCACCTCCTCCTTCACCTTGCCACAGATGGGTTAGTATCTTCTTTTTTTTTCTGAATTCCCTTGGTAATGGTACTTTCTTATCTAGTGCCAGATGTGGAAAAACTTTCTCTGATGGCTAACATTAATTCATGTCTCCTCTGCAAGAGTGAATAGCTCACTACACTTCATTTAATTTGATAAGCTGTAACCTTAAACTGCAACAGCACTCCAGTACCTCCTTAAAATTATAACAGAAAAAAATTCAATTGCTTGGCAATGCATTGTGACTTCAACTTACCCACGATGAAGCAACCAGAGCAATAGGGGTGATAATGAATAATAGAAACAGTGAAGAACTGGATAGCTGCTAGTTCTTTGCATTGTGTTAATCTCTGGTTCTCTGTTCTTTTTCACAGTTATCTGTTTCTGCTAGTTTGCCTCTGTAACAAGCTGAGCACTGTTAAAGATGAAAACAGAAAGCTCTTGGATGCTTTCTCCCCACTGAGAAAATTCATAACTACCCTCTCTTCTAATTTCAAGGAAAGATGAGAATATGTGGGTTTGTTCAGACTGAAATATTAGTAATTATAATGTCATTATCCCATTGTTTGGCTTCTCCTGTTAGCAGTACCACAGGTGAACTGCTGCAAAATATGCTCTAATTTGTAACTTTCCCTGAACTTGACAGTCAGATTGACTTTATCTTGATGGCACAGAATAATCTGAACAGCTTTTATTAGCCTACTTTCTGAGCTATCCCTTCTGCTTTAATACCTCCTTTTATATATATATATATGTTTCTCAGTTCTCAAAATAGCCTTTTAAAATGTAGTTTTTAAGACTAATCTTAAACAGCTGTCCTAAAAGGCTTTGTTATTGGTTTTATGAGTGGCAACATTTGACTTTGGTAAAGATGTTGCTTAAGCATTGACAGATAACTCATTTTCCAGCTGATACATTCTCTGCTTAAAACTGCCTGCTCCACTCTACATTCACACTGTTAACAAGTTGCGAACAAATGCTTGCTGAAAATCCTGAAACATTTAAGGGTTTGTAAAGACTTGCACCACTTAAGAAATGTGAGTCAAAAGCAGCCAACAACTTCTGTGGCAGTTATCTGTCAGCATTTTCCTTAATTTTTAAGGAAAGGTTCACTTGTAAAGGTTCAGTGAAGAGGTCTGGTGAGAAGGCTTAGATATCAGAAAATGCCATCTCTCTGAGTGCTACTAGCAATACCACATTCTTTGCACAGACATAGACTTTGTGTTATTTTAACAGTCTTAAATAAAAACACCTCACCAAGTTTCTCCATTTGAAATAGCATCTATGCAAAAGAGGTAGTTGTACTCTTTTTAACTCCAAGGCTTTTTTTTTTTTTTTTTTTTTTTTTTTGGCCTATCAACCAAAATATCTTTTTTCAATAAAATATAATTTATACTAAAAATAGCATGCAATTAGACTCAAAAGAGAAACCACGATAATACATTCTCTCTCATATATACTCAGTATAAGAACCAAATAAGAAAATGAAGCAAAAAAAGAAATTAAAGAACCTTGAATTCCAGAATCTGTATAAAAATGATGGTGTTTTACTATCTGAAGATGATATTATACTTCTTGACATCTGAAACTTGTCCCTGGATGACAGAAAGCAGAAACATCCTAAACTTCCCTAACTAGTCTGAACTTAACTAGACTTACTTAGTCTTCATAATATAAGCAACCCAAAATGTAACTCTTTTCCTATATTCTTCATATATCATGTGTCAAAAATCATTTCTCTCAGTTTCAGTAGAGGTGTTGTAAGTTTAAAATGACTTTGTATTGTCAAAATAATTTTACTGATTACTATTTTCACATCTATATTTACACGTCTCCTACAAGGGAGCCTACGAAACACGTTGCTTCAGGCAGACTGCCAAAGCCAAGGTGGTATCAAACAAGCAACCATACTTAAGGAGCACCCAGAAAGTATCCCAGTCAACTACAACTTGGTTTCCAAAGAGCCCTCTGAATGCTGAACAGGTAGCAGGTATTGCAGCGGTCATCTGACTACTGAGAAGTTACTTGCAGTTCTCTCTATATAGAAGACCTTAGGAGACTGAGATGGTGCTCGTAATGACTAAAATACATTTGATAATCTGAGATAAAATGTGCCACAGCACAGAAGGGAGCATTTTAGCATGGTCAGTTTATCTGTTAATGACATGTTAATCAGCAAAAGACATCTGAAGAGTTTTGGAATCTTGCAAAGTATCTATTTCCTTCGTCTCCCGCTCTTTAAACTGCACGTTTCTCTGCAGAGCACTGAAGAATCCCCACATATGTTTCTCCAAGATGTTACTCCCAATCACATATAAATTGAACCAATTCTTTGTCTTTCTATCCAAATGAAGGAGTCACCTTTATCATGAACTTGATGTGCCATGAATCACAACGACTTTGAACCATGCTAATAGTCACAAACACTGCTAATCAGAGCTCTGTCAGGGCCCAGTGATAAAGAAACTCACACCATAAATGTTGTTGCTCATGAATCACAAAAACTGCAACCCAAAAGCTCTTCTCTATCATTGATCTGAGATGCAGGTGCTAACTTACACTGCTCAGCTTGATAAGCTTAGGTTGATAGGTTGTCAGCCTACAGAGGGATCTTGAAATAACATCCAGAAGATAGAAAGGCTCAAATATTTGTCACACACTGGTGACACAACTTTGTGTGTTGCAAACTACCATCATGTTCATCTCACAGGCCAAGGCACAACTGCATGGTTTGTAGATATTTGCAAAGGTCATATCAACGATACCAAATATCCTCAGCAATCGGACTAGAGTCTGAAAGACCATTTTTATCTTGACCTGAGTCTAGGGCTCTTGAGAACTTTACAGAACAATTGCCAATTCTACTGGCACTCTGATCAACTGATACATGCTGGGCTGTCACTCCACTAGCACCTTTTCTCTG
Source organism: Dromaius novaehollandiae (assembly GCF_036370855.1). Taxonomy (NCBI): domain Eukaryota; kingdom Metazoa; phylum Chordata; class Aves; order Casuariiformes; family Dromaiidae; genus Dromaius; species Dromaius novaehollandiae. Next base: position 1,330,895 of record NW_026991446.1, read on the forward strand.
ATCAACTGCTTAAATGAGCCTATGGCCAGGATGTGCACCCTGACGCTCATAAGTGCTGTGGCATTTTTCAACAGGATTATCAGAAACCATATGTTCTCAAAGCTGAGCATACACACCTGTTTAAAGTCTCCTTGGTGTGGCCGAAGAAGCTGGTTTATGTCTATCACCATGCTAGCTCTTCCTGCTCTGGTATTTGATCCTGGAAGGGCTTCAAGCTGCATGGCTTCCTATCCAAATTCCTGGTTCCCACCCCTTCTCAGACAATCTAGCCCTCACATGGCTACTTCAGAGACTGCATCATGGATTGAAATTTTAGCTTTGCCAAATTTATTGTTACAAAAGCAAAAATTCAACTTTCAACTTTACTCTGCTGTACAAGAAGAAACATCCTCTAATATCAAAACCCGCAAGAAATGTGGGGAAAGCTAATAGAATATTTCACCGACCAGCAAAGGCAGACTCATAGGGATTGATATAGTTTTAAAAGCCTGTTTTCTTTAAAAATAATCTTACTTATCAAAAACACGACTATTCATTATGAAGTTGAATGAAATGATCAAAGTATGCAGAAAGGATTCTCCTCATAAAAAAGTCAAAACTATTTTATGAAGCAAAATTCTTATATTGGTTTATGAAAAAAATAATTTCTGTTACATATGCCTTATACTGAAAAGTTTGTATCAGAATAAAACTGACTTACCTTGTCCTTTATAAAAGGGGTATTTTAATAGTTGAAATTGAGGCACCAAAATCATAGAAAAATTTAGGATAGAAGGGACCCGCGGGGGTCATCTAGTCAAACCTCCTGCTCCAAGCAGGGTTAATATCAAGGTTAGATCAAGGTGCTCAGAGCCTTGTCCACTCAAATTTTCAACATCTCCAGAGATGAAGAATCCACAATCCTTCGATGATAGCATTGATCTGCAAAAAAAGTTTCTGAATCTTTATGTGAGAGAACAGATTGAACTGTCCAAGAAGGCTCATCATTACTTTAAACTGGTACTTCTGTACTATTTACAAATACATGGCTGAAGATGAGACACTAACACAAGGTACTACCATTTTTTTGCCTTGCACGTACATTGAGTACTCTGGAAAACGGCAAATCCCTAACAGCCTTACTGGCTAGGGATGATGGTTTGGAATGCCACTTATTGATTGATCTGCCTTGAAAAGGTGGAGGAGAGAATTTGTTTAGACAATACCCTAGACAATACCCTAGGAGTCTTCCTCCTCAGGTTTTTGATGCAACTTTGGCTTGTTAAAGAGTGCAGTCAGAGAGAAAAGGGGAAATTGGAGTGCCAGCTAGCTCTCGTGCACATTTCCCATAAAACTTAACCTCCTTCAAGGGTTTCATGACTCTTGCCTCCTTTACCAGCTATAGTCAAACCCTCGTATTAATATAGACTAAAATAAGATTTCTTACTTCTAGCAAACCTCTTCAGAAAAAACAGATTTTTCTGTAATTAACACTTTTCTCTCAAACTTTTTGTTAGCAGAGAACACCAAGTGCAGAGATTTTCAGGCACATACACATTTTTAAAAGAATCAATACTGCAAGTCAATAGTTCTTATTTTCTGACATTGCAATTCAAGTTCCCATTTCTAATATTTTCCTTCTATATGGAGTTTTCCTTTAACAATAGTTACAAAAAATGATATCTTAGGAATAATTTAACTTCAACCATTTTCAAACATTTTGATTACTACAATTTCAGAAGGAATATTATATATTTGAAAAAATAAAATTGTTTCAACTTTCCATCTGCCATTAGTAAGTAGTACATTAAACATTGTCTTACAGTCCAAATCTACTAATTACAATATACAAGTTATCACTAAGATTGCTTACAGCTGACACTAATGTAATGAAACTGCAGTCAATCTTGCTACTATTCTTTCTTTTCTTTTTCATTTTACTATAATTTTTATACACATCACTGCAAAAGACTTTACAGCTTCCAAGGAAAATGTGGTGAGATGAAAACTCAATTGTTCTTTCATTATCTCATTATTCAATGAAAAACATTCACGTACGTTCTACTGAGTTTTTCTATTTCTCTATTTTTTTTGACAGAAGTGTTAATTAGTACTCCTAAAGATGCACATTTTTGATACCTATAACCAGGCATTTTCCTTATTTCTTCGGTGCTTGTAACTAACAAAGATCTTCACTGATCATGACAGAGGACTCTTCAAACAGGGAGTCATTAACAGCAGTATTTTCAGAGACTGATCTTGGGCAATCAAACGGTCTGTTCTGAGGTTTTCAAAACCAACGTTAATTATCACAGAAAAATCTAAAATTGGGTTTATACTATACAAGTTCCAGATACTTTTTTCCCCCTTTTTTTCCCCCTTAATCTCTAATATGGCTACTCACTGGAATCCATCCATCGTACATTGACTTTGCACTCAAATTTTAGGATTCTCCTCTTTCCTTGATTGCATACTGCCTGCATTTTGGTAAATACTCAGACTCAGCTTGGCTGCATACCAATAAATTCCCCAAATGGAGAAATAGGGGCATAGAGAAAGTTCAGGCTGCACTTGAGTTCTAATCCTACTAACAAAATATATATGAATGCAACAAGATTGGTTTCATACTAGATTTTCCATAATCTTTCAAAGCTATCTTAATAAGCCTGAGAGGCACATGTCCCTCCACACACTAAACTCTTCCATTGTGCCCCAGAATGCCCCATGTGCCCCATTCTCTACCAAAACCTTAATTTTCAGGAAGGCTTTAAAGTACTCCTTTTATTTTTAGGGCAGTTTCTCCCTGCACCACCATCATGTGTGTCTAGAGAGAGACCGACAGGGAATGTGGATGCTTGTGAATGCATGTCCAACAATATCTTTTCACAGTATACTGCTTTTACATGAGAGACGGCCCAGACCAGCTTTAGCCATACAGTTGAGTACTACACATTTAAAATTAAGAAACTAACAGAGGATAAACTGCATGCCTGGGAATGCAATCAGCCTTCTTGGGAAGGAGGCTGGATGTTCCCTTCTTTGAGAAATTAATTTTTATTTTAGGGTGGTGCTGTCTATCATCACATTGCGGTCCTACACTTCCATGTTGCTGGCTGGGGCTCCAGAACCAGACTCCGTGAAGGAAACAGCCAGTGCGGGGGCACGTTTTAGGCTGCATCAGGGGCAGACTCTCCTAGACATTAGTAGCCTGTTACAATTCCCTTGTCCCCATGAATCTCAAAATAGCCTAAGATGAGAGTGGTAAATGTGATTAGAAGGCAGCAGTGACCAAGTACGCCAGAAAGAAATCCTGCTTAGTAAAAACGTGTCACATCCCAGGTTACCACTAGCTAGATGCAGTGCTCAGGCACTTTATACGTAGCATGGCTGGGAACCTCAGAATAGCTTTAGCTGTTGCCCACTTGTTCACCAGCATAGCTATAGGACACAGTGTAACTCCCGACCAAGATGTACATTGTTCCTCATGCATGGCATGCTTGGAAAAGGGGACAGTGCAGTGTGCATAGGGCAGACATAATTGAAGTGGTGTAGGCTTATGACAGTACTCAGATAGAAAGACAGTAACATTTTTCAGCATTTCCACAGAAGGCCCAATGCAGTTCTCTAAGCCACAAGCCTTAGTGGTGAAATTTTAGTGCTTTTTAATGTAAAAGCAGGGTCTACTGAAGTCTGCAGGGCCATAAAATATGTTTAGCAGTAGGGACTAAAAGGGCAATTAGTAACACCTACGGGAAGCACAGGTACTGTTCCATAAACTTAAAAGGTATGCTGGGCTTTTTATTAGGATGAGGATCTATAGCACAAAGCTTCCCTCATCTGAGTATCTCAAAACCTGTTTTGTGAACATTGCTCCAAATGAGACAATGTTCCTGAAAAAGTAACATACTGAGGAAAAACAAAATAACAGTGCCATCTACTGTTCCTATTTAACAGCAGACTGTTGAATGCTAGTTTCTTTTCCTTAGATTTCACTGTGAAATAAACTATGCTTATCCTTGCAATTACCTGAATGACACTGTTTTTATTGCATATGTATTTTGTTGACAGCACTCTTTAAACCTCTCCTTCTGGCATTCAGCAGGAACTGGCTAACATTTGTGTTGAGCCTGTAGCAAGTTCAGTTTGAGCCTTAGTCACAGCAAATTGCTTGCAGCTCTCAATATGAAAAAGTGAAGAGATGCAAGATACTGAGAGAATGTACTGGGAAACTATCACTATACAATTGTCCTGTTCTTATATTTTTCACTGGGAATCTGCTACTGGACATCGATGGGCACATCCTAATGTTCTGTTCAGTAGTAGTCCATGAAGGAATGTTTTCCTACAGCGTTAGCCTGATATCAGCACTAAAAGCAAAAATAGAGTGAAGTCCTCAAAAAGTCTCTTATATCTGCAAGAAATAGCAATGATTAGTATTTCAAAGATGTTAGGATCCACTATTTTGATTTTTTCAGCATATGTTAAATAAAGGAAGTTACTGGTAATCAGATTCACATAGGGCAAGCATTTAATTACATCAACTTAAACAAAAACAAACTGAAAATAAATATGGCTCTGAATGTTTCCCTGAGAAAAAAATTCTCATTTCTCAATTACCAAAAATTCTGCATTAGGCCTTCTTCCTCAGCCTGTCTTTTGGATTTTATTTTCTAGCATATGATCTCCAGTAATGACCAACTTCTGAGACCTTACATAACTTTAAGCAACTGAGGATAACACGTTTAACTTGAACAGTCAAGGTGCATCTACATTAGCAGTTTAGTGAGCAGCATAATTTCTCTTAGGTATGAATGTGCTGTGTATCCACACTCACAGTTACATGGAACACACTTTGTGTGCACAGTGGTTTCTCTCCTGAAATAAGCAGAAAGCTTTATACTGGATTGTGATCCAGAGTGCCCAGTGGGGCACAAAGTAGGGTCACAAAGTTCAGCCTTCAGAGGAAGAATTCAGCAACTCTGAAGTCTTCCTGCTACATGCAAGCAATAATTCTTGAAAATTCTATAGTTCTCTTCTCTTCCTTCAAGGAAATCCCAAATGATCAAGAAGGTAGAGATCAGTCACTGGTTTCTGGGCCCTCCAAAAAAATATAAACCAAAGCAGCATCTTGGCAGGTTCATCACTGCAAGCCACTAGCTGACAGATACAAATTTACTCTTGGCCTTTCTACTTCCAAAGAGGACAACTTTCATGAAGTATTTGCCGTATCAATGTAAGTGATATCATACCACCATCACATCCTCAGTTCAGGAGAACCAAACCAACAGCAGCTATCTGACAGTTACCACCTGGACCCTATCAGAGACTACTCCTCTGGTGAACCCAAGCAAGGACCAAGAATTTCACTGGGAGGCTGAACAATACAATGTTAGTATGCAAAGATCACAAGGAAGCTGATCTCTGTAGAGTTCCCTCCTACAGGATCAATGCTGCATTGAGTTAAAAGAATAAATGAAGGCAACAAATTTGAAAAACAGGGATAGAAATCAAGTTTCTGGTACAGCCAGGGAAGTCCATCCCTGTTACAATGAGCTGCAGGAGAATTTTGTCTGGGAGAATGAAAACAAGGCTACTGCACTATTCAACATACAGTCTCTGGGACCTGCAGCTGTCCTGAAATAGGGTCCTGAGAGACTCTCACCTCCTTACTACATTGGGCACTAAAGCAGAGGAAAACAGAGGTCCCTGTTGAGAGACATTTAAAGGCTTTGGGGAAAAAAAAAGAGAGAGAGAGATGATTCACCAACATTCCAAATGAGAACATCCTAATACCCTGAAGTCTCAACATGCGAATGCTGAAAGAGAAGTGATTTGGTAATATTAGAGCTCTGACTTCAACTCGATACAGGATGGCACTGGGTGGGAGATGGTAATTCCTGTGGTTCATGACTTCAGGAAGATTGCCTATCTATTGCTAGTGGTGAAAGCCTAGACCAGACCATTTAGCAAAAGATCTCTGCCTACATCTTTCCCCTAGCAACAGCTAATGACATACTAAAGCCATGTTTCCATGTAGTTGCAGCAGTGACTTAATGGATAGGGGGAAAGGAAGGTACAGCAGCTGTTTATTAGGATCATACAGTTAATTTGCTTCTATTAGGACATCGGTCAATCAGTTTCTTTTCCTACCCCTGTGTGACTGTGTTACCCATACTCATATAAATGCATCATCTGGCAATACATTAGGAGGGTCTGTTCTGAAACCATAGACAGACAGTGCTGTTAAGCAAGGTAAAATTTAATTCCACTCCAGCAAAAAACAGCAGTAACAAGAAAAGGATGCTACAAGACTGCAAAAGGGTGAATGTTGAAGGTGCTGTTCTGCATGCTGCTGTGCATGGGGCCAAGCACACAGATCAGCACTAGCCTTTAATTGATAACACAGGCTCTGGAATATATTTCCAGCAGTGCCCCAGGTGTTAACATGTTTTGTCACTGTCCTTGATCTGCTGTGTTTTCTCCTTGCTCACTTTGTGTTTTCCATTATGTAGTCAAAAGGCACCACAGGGGAGAGAAAGAATTTTTAGCATAAATGGCTACTACCTTTCTTGCAGGCAGTACTTTTTATGGTACAAGTGGTGACTGGAAGGACTGGACACAGAAAGTAAAATGGGAGGAGGGAGATGGAAGAGTAGATCTCCAGTTGAGGAGTACTTTTCCAGAAAGCAGGGGTGGGAGACAGTTCACTGGGAAGATATATTCCTTGCCGAATTTCTCTATTTCAATGGAACATGAGTTGATAGCAGGCCAGAGCATGACCCAGTGAGGCATGGGAATGTAAGTAAACTTCAGTTTCAGCAAACATTCAAGGTAGTCAACTTTTGCTGGACCTGATACTTTCCAACACAGAGATTCCACCCCAATCAGGGATGTGAAGGCTGGGGGCAGACTTGGCTACAGTGACCATGGAGTGTGGTGGAGTTCAGCAGGAGGAAACAAGGGAAGTCACAGGATCACAACTCTGGACTTCAGAACAGACTTCAGCCTGTTCAGGGATTTGCTTTGTAGAAAGGACCTAGATAGCTAGATGATAATCAGGATCTTGTCCTCCATGTTCACAAATGGTCCATCCCAACAAGCAGGAAATCAGGCAAAGGTGACAGGAGGCCTGTGCGGATAAAGAAAGAGATCCTGAAAAATCTCAAACATAAAAAGGAAGCGTGCAAGAAGTGGAAGGAGGCACAGGTGACCCAGAAGGAATATAGAGACATTGTCTGAGTGCACACAGATAGGATTAAGAAAGCCAAAGCCCATTTGGCATTGAATCCAGCAAGGGATGTGAAGGGCAACAAGGGCTGCTATAGGTGTACCAACAGCACTAGGGAAAAACGTGGCCCACTGCTGAACGGAGCAAGGGACCTGGTAAAAAGGACAAATAGAAGGCTGAGGTACAATGCCTTATTCGCCTTATTCTTCATTGGTGGACTTGCCTTCAGGAGTCCCAGACCATGGCATCTGTGGGAGAGCCTGGAGCAAGGAAGACCCTTGGTAGAGAAGGATCAGGTTAGGGAGCATTTAAACAAACAGGATGTACACAAGTCCATGGGACCTGACAGAATGCACCCATGAGTGCTGAGGGAGCTGGTCAATGTCACTGCAAGGGCACTTTCAGTTCTCTTTGAAAGGTCTTAGCTATCAGTAGAGGCTCCTGATGGCTGGAAGAAAACTAATGTCATCCCTATCTTCAAGAAGGGGAAGAAGGCAGACTGCCCCAGGGAATTACAGGCCACTCAGCCTCACCTCAATCCTTGGAAGGTGATAGAGCAAATAATCATTGAAACCACTACCAAACATATGAAGGACAAGAAGGTGATTGGGAGAAAACAACATGAAAATACGAATGAGCAATCATGCTTGACCAATTCAATAGCCTTCTACGATGAAATGATTAGCTCAGTGGGCAAGGGAAGAGCAGTGGTTATTGTTTATCTTGACTTCAGCATGGCTTTTGACACTGTCTCCCATCACATCATGTGAAGTATGGACTAGATAAGTGAGCTGCACTGAAAACTTGTGGAACTGCCGGGCTCAGAGAGCTGCGATCAGCAGCACGAAGTCCAGCTGGAGGCAAGCAACTAGTGGTGTACCCCCAGAGTCAATGATGGGGCCAATAGTGTTTAACATCTTCATTAATGTCCTGGACGATGGGACAGAGTGCACCCTCAGCAAGTTTGCAGATGATACAAAACTGGGAGAAGTGGCTGATACACCAGAGGGCTGCAGGGAGGCAAATGGTGCCTAGGACAAGGGCGGAGAGAGGCTTCATGCTGGAGGAGCTCCCAGCTTCAGCAGCTGGCTCTGTATTGGTGAAAAGCCCCCAGTGCACAGGCCTCCCCACACAGCTGCAACATCGCCTGTTGTTGCTAGCACAGGAGGACTCGAGCTCTGGAGGGGGCAAGCAGCAGGCCCTGTGCACGCTTGAGAACCAGGGCTCAGACGATGCCCCAAATCCCAAGTTTCACGCTTCCTCTGCAGGCAGTCAGCCTAGTGGTCAGCCCCACCTAAGTGACCCCCCTCCACTCCAGGTGTCTAAAGGTGGCATCAACATGTGAAGTGGGAATCTCAGCTACAATCCCAGTCTGAGAATGGATTTCAGTTGCCTAAACACTAGCACCAGCATGTTGGAAACTTGCACGGGAGGAGCCGACGGAGGGAAGACCCAGACGCTCAATATGAGTGATCAGTGTACTTCAACTTTATTAGGTGTGGTCTTTCTTTATATAGTATAGGACTAATCAGGCTCATACATATTGCAAAAGCTGAGCTCCTTATTGGTAACAGCAATTTGGTTTACCCAGCAACTTCTGCATTACATCACCCGCAAGTTCCCAGGACTAATCATTGATAACACCTTGGAGCCAAGGACACATTGTCCTTGGCTCTAGCTGTTTTTACTCTCATACGGGACTTGGCTCACATCAACTGTGTGCGATATGCACTTAGTTCTGCTTCCTTTAGTTGTTCAATCTTCACATGACCTCTGCCCTCAAGCCAGTCCTCCACAATTCCCCCGTTTTTATTTTGTGCGAGAAAGACCTTTTTAGTTAATTGTTCAAGCTTTTGTGTTAAGCAGCCAAAAATCACTCTTACAGCAATTAAAATTAATACAATTATGAATAGAATACGTAGCCCTTCTTTGATCAAGCCCAAAATCCAGGTACTCACATTACCAAACATCTTTCTAAACAGATCATCAAACCAATTATACTGTACGGTGATTCTCTGGGTGTGGTCCTTTAGCCATTTCAATTGCTCATGGATTGACTGTCCATGATCAGAAAGATTAAAACAACACATTCCTTCAAAATCCTCACACCCGCGTCCCTGTGCTAAAAGCAGAAAGTCTATAGCTGCTCTATTTTGCAACACTGCATGTCTCAGGCTATCCATATCCTGTGACATTTCAGAGAGAATTTGTGTAGTAACATTTGATTGCCTAACAGCCCAACAAGCAAGTTTATTTAGATTAGACATGGCATGCGCAACTGCAACGTTAGGAGCTAAAGCTGCGGCGAGAAACCTTTCCGCAGGCCCCCATAATTCTACATCATCAGCACAATCTGAACCTAGTTTTTTCAATTCACGCTTGCCTCGACGATTCTCACTTCTTCTATGTTTGATTGCTGCAGTCAGATTTGACCAACGCTGATCATGTAAGTCAGGGGCGAAGAGTGTCCTAATGAGTTCGGCCAGCGTTGAAATTTTTTCTTGAATAGTTCGTTTTGGTTGTAACGGTGGTGCTATCCATTCTAGTACAATGGGTTCCGCCAACCCTCTTTTTTCCCCCGTTTTTATTTTGTGTTGTGTAATGGCTCCCATTAGGTATTGTGGGCCACATAAAATAGTAAGATCAAGTGGCTGATTTTCCAGGCATCGGTGCGTAGCACGCGTAGTAATTAGTGATGCAATTTCCTGGAGTACCCGTTGCTGTTCCTCTGTGAGCGTGACGGCAGCCGCTGGGTCTGTTCCCTTCAGCAAGGGACGTAGCAGATTTAAAAGTTCATTAGGAATGCCGACAACCGGACGGATCCATTGGAGGTCTCCTAATAGCTTTTGAGCATCATTGAGTGTTCTTATGTCAGTCCTGATTGTCAATTTCTGTGGTCTGATGGTGGCATTCGAAATATGCCAACCTAGATACTGCCAGGGGCTGGATTCCTGTACCTTTTCCGGGGCCACCACAAGTTCCTTTTTCTTTAATTGTGTGATTAGATCAAATTTTTGTTCAGGAGAAAAAGGGGTTTTTTGTGCCAACAATATGTCGTCCATGTAGTGATATATCATGGTCTCTGGCCGCTGTTGACGTAACGGTTGAAGTGCCGCATCGACATAGAGTTGACAGAGGGTTGGTGAGTTTCGCATACCCTGCGGTAGTACTGTCCATTCAAATCTTTGGTCTGGCCCCTCTCTATTGATAGCAGGGAGTGTAAATGCAAATCGCTGTTTATCATCTTCATGAAGGGCTATAGTAAAGAAACAGTCCTTTAAATCTACGATTAGCAGGTGCCAGCCTTCTGGGATCATTGCTGGGTTGGGTAACCCCGGTTGTAAAGCACCCATGTCATGCATCTGTCTGTTTACAGCACGTAGATCGTGTAAAAGTCTGTATTTGCCGGATTTTTTCTTGATCACAAATATTGGGGTATTCCAAGGGCTGGTAGATAGTCTTAGATGACCTTGTTTGTACTGTTCCTTTACTAGTTCATGTGCTTGAATGAGACTTTCCCGTTTAAGCGGCCATTGCTCTACCCACACAGGCTGATCAGTCCTCCAGCTGAGTGGGATTGGGAAAGTCCAGGCAATGGCCGGTGCTATAAAGGGTGTTCCAAGGTAAGCACCATACCCATCTGGGCAAGGATATCGCGCCCTATTAATGCTTGCACTCCTTCAGGTAGGGGTAAAATGGAAACGGAGCAATTAACCACCTTGTTCCCTATAGTCCATTGTAGCGTCGATGATTTCCGGGCGAGGGTGACCCCGCCTACTCCAGCTACCGTAGAGCTGGTCTCTCGGGTTGGCCAATGTTGGGGCCAAATCTTAGTGCTAATTATTGATACATCCGCTCCAGTGTCCAATAAGGCATTAGTGCGTATAGATTCTTCTTTATACTTTACAGTCACGGTTTGTCGGGGCCTTTGATGCATTCCGACAGTCAGTAATACTACACTTCCAGTGGAACCAAAAGCACCATAGCCTTGTGGTTGCTCTTTCGCTGGTGCCACCCCTACGGTCAGGTGGGGAAGCGGAATAAGTTGGGCTATTCTCGATCCTTGTGGTATGTGCATAGGTGGAAACATTGCTGAAACCACAATTTGTATTTCCCCGAAATAGTCCTTGTCGATCAATCCTGTCAAAACTTGTAATCCTTTCATTGTAGCGGACGATCTTCCAATCAGTAAGGCACCTACTGGCTCATGATTAATAATTACTGGTCCGTAGACATTCGTCCGGATTCTTGTTGGCTTTGTATCCAATAAAGTGGCGTCTACTGCTGTTGCCAAGTCCAGTCCGAGACTCCCTCTGGTGGCTGGTCGAAGACAAAGGGGTTCATGGCGTTCGGAGTGGAGCTGGGCGCCGGCTGAGGTGGTTGTGTTAACTGCGGGGGTTGCTGAGTTGTTGTGGTGAAGGTCGCCTTTTGTGTCGTCGCGGGGCGGCTCGTCCCGCTTCTCCGGGCGTTTCCCGAGCCAGCCTTCCAACAAGCCGCTCCATCATGTTTGTTGGTTTTGCAGTTGGGACACCATACTCTACTAGCTTGGCATTCTCATGCCGATCGTCGATCGGGGGGGTATTTCCGCCGGGATTTTGCAAAGGAGCAAGGGCAGCGAATACCTGTCTTTGATTCTGTTGCATATTATCCCGCAACGCCTGTGCTTGCTCTCTCATGCTCTCTCCTAATTGTTTCACCGCCTCTACTAGCATAGCTTGCGGTCCTACAGGTACCTGCGCCATTCTTTCTAGCCCCTCCTCAATAGTCCATGTTCCCAGGAGCGTGGCTAAAATACTACGCGTTGAAGGGCTACTATTCTGTATTGCACATTTTTTCAAGATAGTCCCTTTCAGGTAATCTGGTACCCCTGCTGCTTGTATAGCATTGGCTACTCTGTCAATAAACAAGCCGAAAGGCTCTTCCCGGCCCTGCTTTATTCCCATATAAGATGGGACACCCCCTGGCTCCTTTAATTGATCAAGCGCCCGCCTTGCTAGTTTCATTGATTCTTTAGCTTTATCTGGTCCCAGCAGGGCCTGCGCTTCTAAGCGGAAATACGCGCCTATCCCCATCAACTCATCTAACGTTACTCCATACAACGGGTCCCCTGGAGCCCTTATAACAGCTACCGCTTCCTGGCATACTGCGTGCCAATGCGCGTTAAACAGCAGCTGCTGATGCTGTGTTAGTATTAACTTCATTATGCTGCGTATGTTCCCCGGCAACAATATATTTGTCCCCCAAATATAATCCAACATCTGTCGGGTTGGTTCCCCCTTTATTCCCGATTTTTTTTTTTTCAAACTGCTTTTATTAGTGGTTTCTGACCATTAATATCATAGAGAAAAACTTATTTCACATTGATAGCCTGAGATGGGTGTCCTCAGATAACTGTGGCCAAAGGAAGAGGAGAAGGAGGAGAGGAGAAAAAGGGGGGGGGGAAGAGAGAGGGGGGGAGAGAGAGAGAGGGGGGGAGAGAGGGGGGGGGAGAGAGGGGGGGAGAGGGGGGGGAGGGGGGGGAGAGGGGGGGGAGGGAGGGGGGGAGAGGGGGGGGAGGGAGGGGGGGAGGGAGAGAGGGGGGAGAGAGAGAGGGGGGGGGGGAGGGAGAGAGGGGGGAGGCGCTGAGGGAGGAGGGGGGATCTGCCGCATGGTCAATGTTGCTCCTTTTGGCAGGCCTGTGTTCCCAGACCCTCCCTGGGCAATAGTAAAGGTTCGAGGGGGGTGATGGGTATGGGGACACAGGGGACACCTCTGCATGCGGGGGTTCCTTGAACCCATCGGGGCTTCCCAAACGCTCCGCGGCGGCGGCAGCTACCTTTTTTTTTTTTTTTTTTTTTTTTTGAGGTGCGAGAGCATTAGTAACTGCCCTCCACGGCTTCATCAGCTTTTCTGCTGTCTTGTTGTCACTTATTACTTCATCAAACAACTTGTCCCCAAATTTTTTCCATTCAGTTTGTTCGAACATGGTATCTGGGTTAACAAAACACCCCTTAGCCACTCCGTAAGCTAATAGCCCTGGGAGTTCCTTATGACATTCTATTCCTTGAGTACCTCGCTTTTCTAAAAAGCATCTTAATAAATAATAAGCCGCTTGTCGCTCCATGGTTACTCACTTACCGTTGCAACCTTTGCAAGACCTGCGGCGAGACTTTCTGGCAGGACCCCGTCTCGTCCTGGGCACGGACCCCCTTTGTTTGTGTCCTCTCCACCTCCTCTGTAACTCTGGCACGTAGACCCCCTTTTGTGTCTCGTCGCCTTTAGCACAGCAGGACCAGCTGTCTCTAGCACTCTGTCGACTCCTGAGTTTTTAATCACCGAGTCCCTGACTGGCAGGGTCCCTGTTCGGGCGCCATTCATTTGTTGGAAACTTGCACGGGAGGAGCCGACGGAGGGAAGACCCAGACGCTCAATATGAGTGATCAGTGTACTTCAACTTTATTAGGTGTGGTCTTTCTTTATATAGTATAGGACTAATCAGGCTCATACATATTGCAAAAGCTGAGCTCCTTATTGGTAACAGCAATTTGGTTTACCCAGCAACTTCTGCATTACATCACCCGCAAGTTCCCAGGACTAATCATTGATAACACCTTGGAGCCAAGGACACATTGTCCTTGGCTCTAGCTGTTTTTACTCTCATACGGGACTTGGCTCACATCAACTGTGTGCGATATGCACTTAGTTCTGCTTCCTTTAGTTGTTCAATCTTCACATGACCTCTGCCCTCAAGCCAGTCCTCCACACCAGCATCCACTTGTGATGCCTTCGAAAATTCCTTGCGGTGCCCTGGGATACCCTAATGCCTGTAGACACCCACTTCCAGGCAGCTGAATCCCAGCTTGACTCAGGTCCATCCCAGGAGTCTGCAGAAAGACTCAAAAGACTATGCAGAAGGATTAGGTAGGCTCATGAAAATGCTTGCACACAGGTACTGAAATGTAAGTTCCTACATGTGCAGTCTGCATCTGAGTGCCAGTCCAAACGTTTGTGAAACCTGCCGGGATGGTCTTTCTCAGCCTGCACTGATGCTTGGCTCTTGAGTGGATGCCAAAGTGCTTTGGCTGCAAGTTGCTCTCCTAAATCAAGTGGCTGAGATGTGTGTGGCAGAACAAGAGCTCGCACCTGGCTGGTGCATGAGGCTGTGTTGCTCTATGAGGAAACGTGCCATGGCATAGGGCCCGAGAAGGGGAGAGGGATGCAAGAAAGCTGGTTGATATTCAAGGATCCCCTCTACCAAGCTCCAGGACCGTCCATCCCAGTGAGCAGGATTTTACTGGTAAGATCATCCCTCAGCAGTCCCAGGCCCCAGAGACCAGAGGGAAAGTTTGCAGAAAGTAAGACTTTCCCTTGGTGCAGGAGGAACGGCTTAGGGATTACTGAAGCAAACGGCACATCCACAAGTCCACGGGCCCTGCTTGCATGCACCCACGAGTGCTGAGGAAGCTGACCAATGTCATTGCAAGGTCAGTCTCAAGCCTCTTGGAAAGGTCATGGTGATCAGGAGAGGTGCCTGAGGCCTGAAAGAAAGCCAGTATCAGTCCAATCTTCCAAAAGATGTTTACAGATGTTTACTTCCAAAATGTTTACAGCTTTGCAATTTTTGACATATACTGAATGTACCTTGCATAAGTGCTTAGAATTTGGTTGTCATTTAAACTACATAGTAGTAGTAATTGATAATTAAAATGTGAATGTGTAATTCACAAGTTTAAGAGCGTCTATATTGCTTTCTATATCTAGAGATCAAACCTTAACTAACTTGCTCTGTTGGTCTGAGCCATTTACTCAAGCTATACTATCACAGCTTTGGACAGCTAGGGATATGCAATAGACAAACACCGGAAAGTGACAGCCACACATAATTAGAGGATCATCAATAGGTGGAGATGCTGGCTTTCTAGCTGTTGGCTGTCTTCTCTGTAGCTGAACTACTCCCCTGTTTTTCCATCCTTCATTCTTGATTCATTACAGGAAGATGATGAACAAGAAACAGCAGATATCATCACAGTACCTCACAGTACCAGAAAACACAATGCAGACATCAAGTTCTGGGACCAAAAGAGATCAAGCCATGAAGGTTGCCTTGCAGTACTACAGCTATGTTGCAACCTAAAAGCTGTGAAGTATGTGCCAGGCACAATGCAATCACTCATTGAAGAAATTTAAAGATACTCAATTTCCATACCATCCTGTGTCATGACACAAGATGGCACTTCTGAGATGAAAAGCAATCAATGCAGCAGTTCTCAGAGAAGAAAACTTCAGAGGAAATCAAACATTTACAGTGAACAGTGAAGAGCAGGACCTAACACGGTCAAGGCTGCTCTTTGCCTTCAGCTAAATTTGGCCTCTTCCAATCTGGACAAGGACCCCAAGAGAAGTAGAAAATGGTTGTTTTGCCAGAACACAGCAGGGCTTTGACAGAATGCTGAAGAGATATCTGGTGGGTTTAGTGGAATAATTTAATAGGCAGGCATGTTGGTAGGTAGGGAACAAAAAGACATTTGCATTTGAGAGTGTCTGTAAGGTCTGGGAATAGTGAAGGCCTGTAGAGGCCTGAAGCTCTTTTGCATTGAGGAAAATGCCCTGACAGAAACTGGATGAAAGAGAGGAATTTAATCACAAACCTGAGTTAAGGAAATAAGATTCTGGAAAAAAAAAAAAACCCATACATTCATTTCATTTTCAGACTAATGCAATATTGTTTCACACAACTAAGAAGCTGATCTTCCTCTATTGTGAAATCATGGAATCAAAATAATTCAGGTTGGAAGTGATGTAAGGAGTTATTTCTAACCTCCTGCTCAAAGCAACATCAGTTGTGAGGGCAGACCAGGTTGCTCTAGGCTTTATCCAACTGAGTCTTGAAAACCTCCAAGGATGGAAGCTGCACAACCTCTCTGGGCAACCTGTTCTACTGCCTGAGTGTCCTCATGGTGAACAAGCTTTTCCTTTTATCCAGCCTGAACCTCTCATTCAATTTATGCCCATTACCTCTCATCCTCCAACCATGCACCACTGTGAAGAGCCTGGCTTCATCTCCTTGGTAACCTCCATGTAGGCATTGGGGGTCTCCTGTTAGTTCCCTCTGAAGCCATTTATTCTCTAGGCTGAACAAGCCCAGCTCCCTCAGCCTTTCCCCATAGGGCAAGTGTTTCAACTCTTAAACACATTGGTGGCCCTCTGCTGAACATGTTCTAGGTTATTATTATCTTCCTTGTATTGGAGGCACCCGAAGCTGGATGCACTATTCCAGATGTGGTCTCATGATTTCTGAATAAAGGTGAAAAATCACCCCCCCTAACCTGCTGGGTATTCTGTTAATACAGTTCAGGAGACTGCTGGCATTCTTCGCTGTCAGGGCACATTGATCGTTATGTTGACCAGGCCCCCCGGGGCTGTCCACAAGTGCTGCTCTGCAGCCAGTCAGTCCCAGTCTGGATCACTGCAAAATTAGAATTATAGAATAATGTAGGTCAGACTGACAGCAACCTGAGACCAAAGCAAGGTGATGAGTTGTCATCCTGGGAAGTCCAGTCAATGACTCAGGACCAGCAGGGGACCATGCTGGGCATAGGCCCACCTATAATATGGTTGGGACCAGGACTGGGGGCCAAGTCTAGAGATTAGGTGGAGCTTCCAGGCCCATGGGCATAGGGTGTGTGGGTAGAGGTCCCAGATAAGGCTAGTCTGGACAAGAACGGCCTATGGTACTCTCGGGGCCATACCATATATGGATGACACTTTGGTACAAGGACAAACTGAAGTCGAAGTACAACAGTACACTGGAGAAGTAATCAGCGTTATGCAAAACACAGGTTTTAAATTAATCATGATAAAGCCCCATTAGTAAAATCTGATGCTTAAAAAGGGTCAAGATGAATGGCGCTCAGCTCATCAATGGGTAGAGCTAATTATAAGACTCCCCATTCCCACAGAAGAAGCTGAGTTGCATTCAATTTCGGAATGAACTTTTTGCAAGACTTTATCCGTCTACTTTCAAAAATTGGAAAACCACTAATCAAACTGTTAACTACTTTCTACGCATGTATAGCAGACTACTCGGAGGAAGAGCAGGCCTTGGAGCAGTTGCAGAGAGGAGCAGCCCTTTTCTCCAGAGCAGAACTCTGGAGCAGGCTCCCTGCAAAGCAGGGGATACCAAGAAGTTGGGTATATGTGTCCCTCCTGCCATACATGCTCATCTCCCATCTCTGCCTTGACTGAGACTCTGGTGGAGGGATGCCCCTCTTGCTAGCTTGCTGTCTTTTGACAGCTTTCTTCCTCCCTAAGGAAGAAACAGAAGATCACTATTAATCCTTCCTTTCCCCCCGCCACCCATGCTACCTGCCACATGCACCTGGAGAGTCTCAGTTCTACTCACATGCTTAGCATGGCAGAGAGCAGGGTCCAGTGCATTGCCAGACACCTGGACATGTTCATGATTATATCAAGAGACCGCAGAAGAGAAAGGAGATTGGAGGCACAAAAGGAGGTGAAAGTGACTTGGAGAAATCAAGGGGGAAATCACAAGGCCTAAAATCTAAGGATCAGTGCCACTGCTGAGGGGTTGACCCTCCAGGAACACGTAAAGGGCGCACCACTGAGTATGTCTTTCTCAGACACACTCTAACAATTAACCTTGTCCAGGGATGGTTTAAATTAGTGGTAGCTGGCTTGGCCCAAACTGCAGAGGCCACAGCTGATAGGGTCTCAGTGGGGGCACTCTGGCCTTGGAGCAGCAATGCAGCCTGCCCTCTCCTTGGGAAAAGCATGGAGAGCCCCTGGGAGAAAAGGCAACAGTGGGTCTAAGTCTCCCATTCCTCCCTGCTATCCCGCTCACCATCCCTTTGGTACCCCAGTTCCTTCTCAGCGTGAGAAACAAGATTATCTTCACTGGGGTCTGTCTGCTCCATGCTGGAGCCCCTGCCTTATGCTGCTGAAGAAGACTCAGCTCATGCCCTCAGAACCAACCCCTCCCCAAGCATTCCACAACTGCTGTAGGGAGAAGCCACAGGAAGCAGCAGTTCACCTGCCCTGCCTGGTAAAGGAGGCCACCTACTACTTCAAACAGAAGCATCTCAAGAGCAAGAAAAGGGCACCCAACCCTGTCACTAAGTGCAACTAAGCCAGAAGCACCACCTGCACAAGATCTTGACTACATCTGTCAAGATCCAGCTAATGAGATTAATCTGGTCTGAGGTAGATAATAATAATAATGACAAAAAAGGAAGACAAACTTTGCTACCCAACTCCTACTAACATTTTTTATAACTGTAATGTACTTTGCTTTTTTGTCAAGGTTATTGTTGTTGATGAACTTCTGCACTGGGTGGCTTCACCTGGTCCTAATTCACCAAAGACTGCTTTGTCTGGCAAGGCTGGGGTCACACTTTCTGAGTGAGTCAGTCAGAATGCAATAAGCCAAACAAAAATGGGCCAAGGCACGTTGATATGGTGCAATCAGCCACTCAGTACTCTTGAAAACAACATGTTTAAGAAATCATGGTTCCATGTTCAAAGGTTGTTGGAAATGCCTGGGGACCAACTTCAGGGTTTCTTTCAAAGAATGAAGTAACAACTTGAATCTCACCAACTCCAAGCAGACCCTCAAAGACGCTAAGCCATAAATCAATGTGCATGTTAAGGACAAGAATAGCAGAATAACCGCAAGCTGTGACCTGACTTTCTTGATGTGTGAACAACTCATGATCAGAGGACGTGCCTGTTGTTGGACTGATCTTGTCACATTAGGGAAGTCATGAGCTATTTCTATTTTGTATTCCGTGTATTTTTCATTGATGTTTAAGAACAAGAAAGTTCCTAATAACATTTCCCCAAGAAATTGCCTTTTTAAACTGAGACTATTATAAATTCTGTTTCGCCCAGCTTGGAAAGCTTGGATAGCTCACACCACCACCATCACTCCTAAACAAACTCCAGTTCATAATGGAACATACCCTGCAGAGACAGAACAATATCAAAGGCAAAGAAGAAAAGAGTGTAGGACATGGCTGGCTTGGTACAAGGACAACAGATATTGGTATGATATTTCATTTTTCAAAGATATTCTAAGTGCAGCTCTTGAGCAGCAACAGGTGAGCTTGGAGAAGGAAGCACTGGGAGAACAGCCTGCCATCTTGCCTATGCAATTATCCGATGGTGCTCCACTCCAAACATCCTCCAGACGCTCCCTGCAGAGCTCCTGTCCTGCTTTCCATGTCTCCTCCATAAGCCCCCTGGGATCTGCTGCCATTCCCTCTTCCTGCTTCTGTGCTTGTAGTGCTTGTAGTCTGAACAACTGGACAGGCTGAGGTGAAAGACTCAGGAGCTTCTGACTTGTTTGTATGAGCCAAGATGACATAAAACCTGCAAGGAAACATTCTGGATTCTTGTTTTAAACAGCTAAACCTGCCCCCCATTTGGGCAAAACAGGGGGAAAAAAAGGAAAGAAAAAGGGGAGGAAAAGAGGAAAGAAAAGAGGAACAATCAAGGAAGGAAAAAGAAACAAGGAAAGAAAAAGGAAAGAAGAGGGGAAGAAAAAGGGAAGAAAAAGCAAACAGGGAAGGAAAATGGAAGAAAAAACAGGGAAGGAAAAGGGGAAGGAAAAAACAGGGAAGGAGAAGGGGAAGGAAGAGAGGAAAAATCAAGGAAGGGGAAGGAAAAGGGGAAAGGAAAAAGTAAAACTAGGGTGTGGACTCGAAAGACAGACACACCCAAATAAATGGTATATGTATCTTCCCACCTTCCCCCTCAAAGATGGGCTCATCTCACGACATGCACTGCCAAATGGTAGGTCACAGAGCAAAAGATAATAAGGTAGATTGTATTTATGGGATGCAGATTGTATTCTGGAAAGACATGATTCTGAGAAGGTTTTAGGATTGATAGTAGATAATCCACAATGCACGACCTTCCAAAAAATTGATGAGAAAAAGAAACTGTCCTTTAATAACTGATAACAAGGAGGACAGGAAACAGTACCTTTCCTGCCTGTGACATGAGTTAGACCACTCCTCAATGTTTGAATACTAAATTCAATTTCAGTGTCTACATTATAGAAAAGTTAGATAAAGGACATAGCAACATGGGTAAAAAAAAATATTACCTTCTTTTAAGAAACAAATGTTTTCAGCATTAGAAAACTATTCCTCTAATATCTTCCCAATATTCTTATTAAATGTTGACAATGATCACAAAAATGTCAAAATTCTTACATGATATCTACTATGTACTTAGTGGTATCGTAAAGGCAATTTTTTATCTCTTATATGAATGTATTTCTCCTGACTTCAGTGGAATTGCAGAATTAAGAAAATTTGGCTCACTAACATCACAAGATATCTCTGAGAAAAAGTAAAAAGATATGAAAATCCCCATGCCCAGGAGCCGATGCCAAAACCAAGCCCGAGATCATTCTAACAGACTGACAGAGCAGACGGCTGAATTCACTGACCAGAAATATTGCCTAGGCTGGTTTACTTCACTACAACAGATGTAGTCAATGAGGCAAAAAAAATTACATGCTGTGAGAATCTGCACAGTATTTAAGCAGTTTGGTTGACAGTTATTTGTGTTTATTGTTGCCATTATTTTTCTTTACTACAGTGTTATTTTACTTTCTGTTTGTCAATCCATATGCCTTTATAACATATAATCCCATGTGCAACTCCTGATGGAGGGGATTTTCAAAATAAACCAAGTTTGGTTTGTACATGTCCTACTAAAATTGTACATTGATCTTACTACAATAATAAAGATAAGGGTTGATGAGTATTTTTTCCCTCTCTGCAAAAATTCTTCACAAAGTAAAATTTATGATAAAATTCTCTTAGATAAAAAAGCTAGGAAATTTGGATTTTTAGCCTTTCCCCAACACAGAATATTTTTTCTGCTTTTCTCTTTTTTGTTCTGCTCTTTTAAAAAAAACTTTAAAACCTTTAAAAACTCTTTAAAACCATAACGTTTTAATAACCATAGAGATTTTAATTTCATTTACAGTGTTTTTTTCCCCTTAAAAAGCATATCAGATATCAAACTATAAGAAGTTACTGGAATTTAAATATTTGCTTACATTTACGAAATACATCTTCCTAAAGGCCCTCAATAAACGCTTTATAAAAATACAGACTCCTTGTAAAGGCAGATTCAATAAACTTCAAAGCATTAAAACTGAAGAGAAGAGGGCAAATTAATAAAGACATGAATTTTCTAATGCATATATTTATGTTCCCACTTGAATTCAGCAAGTGCAATCACAAAAATATACTGGTATGTAGTTAAAAAAGGGACATGTGAACAGACAGGTCAATAATCATGCATTCTTATACGAAATCACATGATACAGAAAACATCAGCTGAGAATTTATAAATCAAATTTGGAAAAAAGCCAGGCCTGTCTAATACTGTTCTTCCTTTCATCTTCTCCTGTCCTCTTCACCTTTTACTTCATCTGGAAGCAAAAAAAAAAAAAAAAAAAAAAAAAAAAAAAAAATTGATACCAGTCTATCTTTTGAACTCTTAGTGCAAGATCTTTTTTCCCCTTGCATGTCCACCTATCATTAGCAAAACATCGCTCCTCTTAGAAAATGAGTTTATTCAAAACTAAAAAGCAAATATACTTCTATTTTTCCTTGTTTGGTTCTTTTTTTTTCTTTTTTTTTTTTTTTTACTTGGAAATATTAAGAGGCATTTTTTCTCTCCACAGTTACAATCTAACTGAAATAGACTTTGGCATCACACGCTTGCTGGGAAAAGATCAAAGCAAATACTGAGTCTAGGGCTATGCCTTAATTAAACAGAAATTCTCCCAGACTTTCACTTTCCCCATTACATGCAAAAACCTCTCCCCTTGCCAACAGAAGTCCCAAGTGTTATTCCAAGCCAGCAGCCTACAAGCAAGTGCCATTCCCTGCAAAAACATCGCATAGAAAATCACCTCATTCATTACTGGTGTTTGACTTCAGTGAAAGAAATGAAACAAACCTAGTCACACAGATTCAATCTTTTCACACTGCTTAGTTGCTTTTCCAGTTCTCCCACAGGATTGCTCCTACTAAACCCAAGCACAGGAACAGGTTGCCCAGAGAGGTGGTAGAGTCTCTATTTTTGGAGATCCTCAAAACCTGACTTGACACAGTTTTGAGCAACCTGCTCTAGTTGACTCTGCTTTGAGCAGGGGGCTGGACTAGGCAATTTTCAGATGTCCCTTCCAAACTCACTACTTTGTGAAAAATTTCTTAAATTTGGTATCCATCTAGAGGAAAGCTGTTTAGAAAACATGCAGTGTGTCAGAAAAGTTTACCTCTATTTCCAAGATAGTTTAAGTTGTTTTCTTCTTTTCATAAAAGAATGTGTATGAGTACCAAAACATTACGATAAACATTGAAATCTTTAAAAAAAATGACTGCCAGAAATTTGTCTCCTCAGAGAAATGATCTAGGGTTTTCTAAAGCAGATTACAACATCTGCTTTTGCAGAAGCACGCATTTTGAAAGTATGTTTGAGTTATGTGAAGATTTTATGAAGGCATACAGATATGTTCATCTGACTTTGGAATGAGCATGGTCATTGCCTCAGCTTCTTCAGAGTTCTTAAAACACAAATCAGGTGATGCCAGGTATCAGCATACACTGGATAAGCTACTTTTGACAGTATTGGGAAGTGCAAAAAATTGAGATAATCCATATAATCCACTACCTACTAAAAATGCTCCCACAGAGATCAATTTTTGGATAGAGCTTTATAACCTTTACAAGAATTCTTTAGAATTAATTTTTGAATTCTATATATTTTCATTATCTTTTAAAACTCAACTAAATTCTAAGATATAAGGCCCAAACTGATTTGGTCAGGGGCAATGGAGGAAAGAATTTGCTGTGCAGAATTACAAGCAATGATATTAACTTGAAAGAACAGAGTCTGACATGCAAACCCTAAGTCCACAGAGCTTGTAGTAAGAAAGAATCATTTTACCAGTAACCCAACATTAATGTGGTACAACCTGACAGTAAGCAAGAAACTACAGTGTCATTTTTATTTATATTCTTTGCTTACAAAGTGTAACTCTAACAAGAGTTAAAAAAATACTTAGTTCCATATAACAGGAGTTTAGAAATACTTACTTCCATATTATAAAACCTATTAGATCATGTTCATTACTTGAGATACTTTTGATAAAGTGGCAGTAATGAGTTTTTGGGGCACTTTCTTTGAAAGGAACAAATATAGATTAACATTACTTTCATGCATGTTCCTCAATTTATTGTCTGTCAAATCTCAAAGAACAAGTGAAGCCCTAGATGGTTGGCTTCATAATTTTACTAAAGAGACATCCAACAGAATATGTTTCTATCATTCTGTATGCCCCTAACTAGCTCTGGTTTTAAGGGATACACTCCTAGTTACTGATAGAACTACCTCTTGACAAGCTAGTTTGATGCTTTCCATTGTAAGTCTGTCTTATTTTCTTAAAATTTGCAAATTATAATGATTTGAACTGAAATTTCCATGCTGGTCAGGTTTATTTACCCTGGTCTGACATATAATTTTTAAATGACCAATCATTTCTCAAGTATCTTTAAGGAAATGGCATTTGCTTTTCATTATTTTTAAACAATAAAAATGTAGCAACCAATTCATTAACAAAAATCTTAGTTTTCTGTGTTTTGAAGGATGGGCTTGAAATTTGAAAGGGGTACTTGTTCTGTGTTCAGAACTGGAAGTATGCTTTTTGTATTGCTGTGAAAATGTACCCACCTACACCAGATCTTAAGTCTGAAAATCCATGTACACGTTTGTTTAAATTATCGATTTCATACAAATAAAGTTCCATCTCTAAGGAAATATTCATATTTCAAAGTATTTTGTTTCCTAAAAATGCATTAAAATTAAAATACCTAATAATAGTATATTTCTGTAGTTAATAAATGCCCACTTTTATCTTGACCCATTTGGACTAAACATCTTAGAAAGCTGATATTCAGGAGCAGGGCCACTGTGACTATTTTAGTATAATTCATGTACAAAAAATCTGGTCTCTCAAAACAAACCCCTAAACTTTGAAAATGAGAAGGCTGCTTTCTAGTGAAAAAAGTGAACTAGCTTCAATACTAATTAGTTCTTAGCTTCAATACTAATACTGATCAGTTAGCACCAATGTGAATTTAGCTTTTAGTATGGCCCAAGTCCTGGGACTTTTGAATCTTGCTGGAAAGTAAATTCTACTCTTACCAATTAAAAATGAAAAATTAGAAAAAAGATCTTATTGCAGGCCATTGTTGTCTTGTGATTTAAACTCTATTTTAAAACTAAGCAGAATTCAATGTTTGGAGCACATTTAATTTGCTTTTCATTTATGTAGTGGTACTGTTGTAGCCTTTCCAATGTTTTTTTGGTGCCTCTTGAGGAAATACGCATTTCTATACGTGCCTTCTCTGGCAAGGAGGAAAGAACATATAAAAGTGTACTGCCTTCTCTGGTTATGCCTGATGCATCCTGGAGAGTAAAAAAAGTACTTTCAGTGTTTTAGTTATCATTTTGTGATTGGATACTGAGACTTGTTACCAGCATTAGAAACACAGATATGCAGAGGCCATTTAATAGAGTTGGTTGAAGGTCATGTAAGAGATGCACCAAGGCTACAGGCATTCAATGAAATACATTACATTTTATGCTCAAGGAAAGAACTTAATCCTTCGCAAATTGTGTGGTTTTAACAGATAACAAATTACTTAAACACTTTATTCTCATTTTGAAAACTTGCTGTATTAAGAGCAGCCTTTAAAAATGATTTTCTTGAACAGTATTTTCACATGGGAATATGATCCATTTAGCAGCTGCGCATGCGTGATTACCGACTTAGTAATTGATCACTCATGCATGTTTATAAACTTGCAGTTTATGTTTACTTTCATAAATGTGTTAGCTGACTTTTTTGAATAGTTTTTAAAAAGTATGTGGAGTTAGATATGTTCATGACTTTGTTTTGTACTTTTCTTTGAAGATCAAAAAAAAATGTAGCTGCTTTAAAAATGGAAAGAGTGTGGGTATTTAAATGATCCAGAACTGTAATCTCTTTTGAGGCAGATGACTTTCCATTCCTTGCATTCCAACTTCTCAGTGAATTAATAAGATTTTTGGACATTTGCTATGTGTAGAACCAGGATTCTGTTGAATCTTGTCTCTAGTTAAAATGAAAACTCATTAAAAAAATCATTGGTCCTTTAACTGAATGATTAAAAACAAAACAAAACTGCACAGCAAACAGTACTGGTATTCAGCAGAGACAGTGTGGGGGATTTTTTTTCAGTTCTAGGTACTTTGGGATTTAGAGGAATGCGTAGGTGTCCATCTTGACTTGAGATTTGTCATTCGTCTTGTCTACCATTGGCTGTGAATTATATATTTCTTAACTTTCCCCACGTAAGTGGTTGAAGGCAAAAAAGCTGTTCTTCCATTACTTTATCATTTTCTTTCTGAGAAATAATGGAGATGTGCATGTCCTGTAACTGATTTTTTTTCCCCCCCAGAGGTCTCTTCTATTGTCAGTCTTCTCCAGTAAAAATATGGAATGAATTAGTACCATTAATTAGGAAAGGTGATGTCTCTGCTTGTTTGACGCTTGTTTTATCTCCATCTTTTCACATTTGATGTGGTTAGTTTGTTCATAGTCCAATAGATATATGCAAAAAGTGAATGAATCCAGAAGGCAGAGGTGGCACAAATAACGTAAGAAAGGACCTTTGATTGTGGAAGTATTCTTTTTTTAAACATAAACACAAAGAGTGTTTCTGATCTGTAATTCCTAACTCAAGCTGCTATTGGAGATTCAATTTGGAGATAGTTGCTAAGAGTGCTTTAGTTTTTATGTATTGTCTTGGGCTTGCCTGGAGGTCTGTTACACCTTTTTTAACTGTGATAGCAACTGTATAATGACCAAGTAATTATTACCCAATCTGTGTAAGCTTTAGCTTACTTTCGTAGGATTGTGTAGTAAGAAGCCAATTTTTATCAAATTTTGTTATGTTTCTGTGATTAATAGCACCGTAAGAACAAGTTGTTATTCTGTGTAAAATGAACTATGACCCTGGAAGAAAGAAGTAGCACGGAGGAGCACAGGCGAGGAATGACAATAGGGGAATTAAAAGGGTGAGCACACAGGATGATACCGCAGACCCCAGGGCTATAAACAATTCACCAGTGTTCAATTATTGATCATTAAAGGAATGCACCCTTTGGAAGAAAGTAAAATCAGTTTTAGGATCACAAAGGGAAAAAAGAACAAGCATTCAACATATATAAACCTTAGTAAAACCTACTGTGTAGAACAGATTTAAATGGTGTGTGGAACTGCAGATCAAAGGAAAAAAGTTTTAAAGCATTATTAGAAAATGGATAAAAATAACGCTAAGTGCATCCTAAAGTGAGGAGGAAAAAAGTTCCGCTATCAGCATCATGCAGGAACTCAAGAGTCTGAAAACTTGCTGTAACTCTCCACCACCACCCAGGCTAAAGTCATTGGCTTTGAACTCAGAGAAGCAGTGCAAGGACAGGTCTAACACTGCAGCAAGAAAGGATAGGCTACTAGGAAGTGTGTGAATAAGGATTTTAACTTTTTTATTATGAAGCTTCTTCTGTAATGATATTGTTTATTTTCTGTCTTTTTCTGTAATAATTTCATCTTAGCTAAGATATTAATTTGGATAACAAATTCTTGGCTTTGCATACATAATATGTTTCTTTGGTCCATATAAACTGCTCAGATTTCAGTGCAACAAACTGGTGTAGAATGGAGGCAATTTAGGCTGTAATTTGGAAGTGACATAATTTACCACATTGCTCTGCATGTCCCACAGAATTCACCTAATCTAATGAATTTGGTGATGCTCGAATCAGCTGCTCTTGAGAACTGATTACATGGAATCTGAGGATTCTGGTTTCTCACCTGCATATCATATACTATATCATATACTATTTCATTTATTAGAATTGGTTGTTCTGAAGGGGAAGAGGGAAGGTTTTCTTTGCCTGTGGAGAAAGAGAAAGTAGGAAACATGGTTATACGATGAGATACTTGAGTGGAGTGGGCTCAGTCTGGGCTTGCTTTCTGCTGGACTGCGTAGGTACAGGCCCAGCCATAAAACCTGGAGAAACTGAGCATGAGAGCATAGCCTTTCATTCTGTTTTCTTTGACAACAAGGCCAAAGTTAGGCGTTCTTGCTGACCAGGTCTTTTCATGAATCAAATTTATAGCCTGGCCCCATAAAGATTTGTATTGATATAACTGAAGAGAATGCAAATCAGGGAATGGGAGAATTGGTTTGGATTATTAAATTTCCTTTGCCACCAAACAAATTACAGCTAAATCTTGAAGTCCTGTTTGCCTAGGAATATCTGAAAGAAAATTGCTTAGAAAAGATGAGCTTTTAAAAGGAAGTATGTTCTTAGTTTTTCACCATCTTGCAGTTGCATAGAGATGACAATACCATGTTTTTCCAAGTTTTTTGTTGTTGTTGTTAATAATTTACCTGTTTTGCCTTCATCTGCATCCATGTGGTAACCTTAAGAATATTTAATGAATTTATGAATGGCATAATCATAATTTCAGTAAGTTAGTCCTAAAATGTAATTATGTTTTGCCTATTAGCTAAAGCTTATTGCAAGCTTTGTTAACAAATCTCCTATAATAGTGTCTCCAGTGTCCCCTTTTTTATAGCTTCCTTTGAGCATCTTAGTCAAAGACTGAGGAATGAAATCCGCTCAACAAATGAGGAGGCACTTATGAAGAAAGAAATTTGTTGGGAAAATGTTTTAGTTGTTTTGGAGAAATGATTTACCTAGTTTTTCCTTGTAAAAGTGCAATATAATAGCAAATTCTAAATCATTTATGTAGCAGTTTATATATAGTTACCATTGCCACTGAGATGGGGATTGCAAGCAGTGGCATGGCAGGAACCAATGTGACTTTTCAGCCAACCTTCCCAGGCCAGCAGCAACATCCCTGCCAGGGAGGGAAGTCGAGGACTAGTGAACGCAGCCTTGGGGTGGGGGAGCAAACGTGGGGGTGTGAAATAGTCACATAGGGTAAAAGCTCTAATCTCACTGTTTGTTAAGAAACCCCACTATACAGATCCACCGCGGGTTTTCATTTAATCTGTCTTGCCTGTGAAAAAAATCTAAAGTGAGAATGTGTGGGTGAACAAGGATGTATTAAGGCTGTTTTAAACTACACTTCCAAAAGCATCAGTAAGATACCATGTCTTAAAAGACTGTATCTGTGTTTGAAGAAGAATATAACCTGGAGGATAGTCCACAGGTGAGCAGATTCTGTGATAAAATACATGGTTCTCAAGATGAAAAAGTTATCTGAAGAAAAAAAAAAACTTGGATATAATGGATATATTATCACTTGTTTTTTTAAAAAAGGAAAATTATTTTGGAAAGGCAATTAACCTTGTTCAGGGATCATGTAATTTAACAATGTGAAGAATCATCAAAGTTTTCCATGACTAATAGCATAGGTGCGGTTGCCTCTAGATTCATTTATATAAGGCTGCAGCAAACCACGCCGAGTGGCACAGGTGCCCCTTTTCTTCAAAATCAAGTATGCAGAATTGATCCCTCTGATATTATGTTCTGTACTGTACTGCTATTTATGTAGGACAGTAAGTTTTTAAGACACTGTCTTGTTTGCTACTTCAGGAAATTGTAGCTTGATATTTGGTCTATTCTTTTGTGGATTGTGAGTGATTGGACTAGTTACCTGCCCCTGAAGATTAGCTGTTAAATGTAGATGGCACAGCAGCCATACGTCAAGGTCTCTCAAGATTTGGGAGAGAAGGGAGAGAAGAATGTTTGCAAAAGCTAGATTGCTTTTCAGTTTAGGTAATCAGAATGGGGAAAGCAGGAGGAAAATATGCAAGTTCAACTTCTATTAATAATTCTTCATGTCAAGAAAACTGTACTGGATATATGTAACAATTCCATTTCCTGATTTCTATTTCTATTCATTGTAAATCTGAATGGGGATTCTTTTTGTTTGTTTGTTTTGTTTGGAGTGTCTTGTTTTTACTGTAGTTTTGTGGCTGGTGTATGCTCTGCAAAGCTTTGGGCTCTATACAGTTAATTAATGAAAATAACATAGAATGAATAGACACATAAATGTGGAAAATCTTGATGCGAAAGCTTTACCTGCTTCAGAGTCTTTGCCTTTTGCACACACATGGATGTGGTCTTAATTTGCCTGTATTTTCTATCTTGCTACCTAAAGATAGTATAAATAATGATAATTTGTGATAATTCCACTGAAAAACAGACACTGGAGCAGAACATAGTACTGGGTTGTTCAAACTCTGATCTTTTCTGTGACTTCTGCCCTCGTGGCAGGGCGGTCGGTCTGCAGGGGTGAAACAAGCTGTTTCAGTTCTGGAGCAAGCTGCCTCAGAGCTAACCAAGGGCTCTGCAGGTGAGCCTGAACAAAGGAAGTGACTGTAGTATTAAAACAACTAGTAGATAGAGGGGTGAATCCGTACTGGATTGTCCAGGAGGACTCTGCAGGGGGACGACATGTAACTGGTAGTCGAAGATGTAAGAAAGCATGCAGTGGAGTGGACAAGAACTTGGCAGGACGTGGAAGTGGAAATGGAAGATATAGTAAGGAGGGAGGGAATTTGAACAAGAAAAGAGGGAAGATGCTAATCAGATTTTTTTTTAAAAAAAGAGGGGGAGGAGATAGAGAATGAGTGGGAGAGTTCACCTAAAGCCGCTGGTTTAACAAAGAGGTCATACTCACAAAATTGTAACCCGAAGTGGTTTCCTTGTTTTGTCATATCTCTTAGTAGGATCACAGCTTTCTATTCAATAAAGGCGATAAATGCCTGCATTGAAGAGTAGATATCCCAACTATTGTTGAGATGTTAGTGACTGTGGATATTTGACACCATAAATAAGACATAGGGTTTTTGTAATCTGTTAGTAATTTTCCTCATTTCTTTGGCTGATTATAAGTGGCAACATAAGGACTAGAAAGGAGAGACGATCACATACATTCAAGTGAAGATAGATCATGTGGCAATGGTTTGCTTGCTAATAGTTCACTTGCAAGGAGAGATGGAAATCCTTGCAGGTAATTTCTGCGTGGCACGATTAGTGTCTCTTTAATGAAGTCAAGTGTAGTGAAAATGCTTATTATACACTGTAATCTTCCTTATGGGCATCCCAGTGTGCTCTTCTGTATGCTCATAACGAAATTCTCATATTGGGCCAGGATGGGTGCTGCTACTGGATACTGAGAAGCTTCTTTATTACCCTTACAGCTTTGCATTAATAACAACAGAGTGGAGCTTGGCAATCACTTCTGTGCTAACCTTTCTCTGATTCATCTTTAGGTTTAGTCTGTGCCTAATTCTTACTGGCCTTTACTACAGTAGTTAGCTCAGTGGGGGAAGACAATATCACTCCTTGCTAATACAGGTTGAATGCTAGTGTGAGTAAAAACTGCTTGTACCATATGTATTTTATAGCTACTTTTATACATGTTGTACATAGTGTGCTTTTCAGTAATCAGAAAAGAAGTATTATGTGTGTTATTCTGAGTTAATGATATCATAAATATTTTTTAGGAGGGTAACATACATAATATGCAGCACACATAGTATGCAACTTGTCAGTTGAAACTTCAGGGAGAATATAATGACTGCCTAACATCTTTATCTTTTGAATGGAATAACTGGGGATGTTAACAATATCTTCCAGGGCTGGAACATTCACTGGAGGAGGAGAGTAATTTGTGCTTTGAACATTTAAAAAAAATCTAAATTGCTCTTTGATTTTAGAAAAGGAAGAATATTTTGATCGCATACTAATTACTAATCACATAATTACCACAACCTGCAGTTCCTGTAGAGACATTCTGAACTGGACTACAAATAGGAATAAAAATCTAAGTAATCATATTACCTCAAGCTGAAAAATGATTGATAGTTTGTCATTACAATGTGTCTCCTAAGCACAAACCCAAACAGTAAAAATGAATTTTAAGGAAGGAATGGACCACAGATAGATAGCAATTTTTTATTCATTGTCTCTGTCGTGCAGTGGTGCTGAAATAATAATGCATTAGCATAAACTGTCTTTAATGAGCGTCTTCACTGCTGAATCTGTTCATTCCTAACGGTATCATGCAAAAAGTTCAGCAATCTTTTTCCTGTTTAAAGTCATCTTCAGTCTAGAGAGATATTTATTTCTCAAAGTGACTACTGCAGAAAACTATATACCTTACACATTTTATCTCACATAGTAATGATGACTTGAAAAATGATATTCTTCACCACTGATGATAATATTGGTCTTGCATTGTTGCTTATTTTCAACGGCATCTGTGGATTGTTTTTAGGTTAGTCAGCTCTCATAGATTTTTACTTGGCTTTTCCAGAAAAACCGTCAATATGAAGTCTCATGTTTTTAATGGAGCTATTTCCCTTACCAAACACTTTGGAGCACAGGAAGAACTTTTTCATTTCTTCCAAATATTTTGCTTTCTTTGCCTTTTATGTGTTATATTGATCCCATCAACTTTGAATTTTTCTCAACCCACAGCAAAGAAACTGCCACCTTTGCTATTTTCCACTGTCAGGAAGCTTTTGAATGTCGTAAAATTAGATTTTGAAGCAATTCAAGATGTAGTGACTACATAAGCTTTCTCAAGCCTTCCTCTTTGCAGAGATTGGACAAGAAGCAGACTCTCCTTGTGTCTCCTGTTTCAGTAATGCCCTAGGATAAAGCCCTAGACAGAATATTTCCCTGAGACTAAAAGGTAATCAGATAGGATAGTATGGAGAATATACTGAGATCAGGATGCCATATGTAGATTTCTGTGTGAGGTGGCCTAGCTATCCCATAGATAATGGGATTGCACATACAGAGTGTTTCCTACTTCTTCTTACTTTACCCATAAGTGTACAAAGTTGGTTGAATGACCCTTGTGAAAATCCTTTGGGGGGGAAGAAGGTTTTGTATTCACTGCCTTCATGATCTTGTAAACCTTGCTCATATTCTCCCAAGCTTTCCGCTTTTCAAGAGTTCCAAATTCTTCAATATGTTTTGAAAGGCAGCTGCTCTATTCCCTAGGCTGTTTTAGCTCTATACCTTCTTTAACGCCACTGTGCCTTCCCTGAGATTCGGAGGCTAGAATTACACATGTGACTGAAGATGTGGATGCACTGGTTTTTTTATATATGTGTATGTGTGTGTGTATACACATTATATATGTGTATACATATATACATACATATATGTATGTCTATATTTGTGCACACACACGCGCACACACACACATATATATAATCAGAAGTTCAAGAAAGCTTCCAAAATGAGGCTGGTGTGGTTTATCTTATATGGCTTATGGTATAGAAGATGCTCAGAAAATAGGGGCCAGAGAGTGATCTGAAGTTTTGCGTCCAGTGGTATTGTTAAGAGAAAGTGATATAACGCTTCAGATAATGCAGTCAAAAACATTTCACATACATTAATTTCAATATAAGCATAAAATTGGAGGATATGGCACATCAGTTCTTTTCCAGCTTAATATATATATATAACCTCAAGAAAGAGCAAATATAGAAACTAATACCAGCCACTTTTTGGCAAAACTGCTTTTATTCATTTCTGTTCAAAATGGATCCAGGGGCTTTTTATAAGGCAATCATTTGTTTAATTGTTGTGTCTTTATCACTTCCATATTTTTGGCAGAGAAAATCAACATAAAGTTGAATTTGCACCATCTCCAACACCTTTTCAGTATAATGTTGGGAGATTATTGTACTGTAAAGTAAATGATCGTTTCAATTATGAATTAGCTGGTAAAGATTTTGAGCTGGTGTCTATGTCAGGTTTAATTAAAGTATTTTGGAGTGAAGTGTAATTAAATAAGTTTTCTAAAAAAATTATGTTTGAGAAAGAGGACCATACGCAAGTCATATAAGCACTTTATGGATTGTCTAACTAATTGAATTAATTGAATTTACCTGAATAATTAATTTTTTTCCAATTGTTTTATGTTTAGTTTCATAGCCAGGCAAAAACATTTATATTATAAATACTGTATTTTATATATATTATACATCTTTAATTATTGTAATTTGTTTATATTTACTATATTTTAGTTTTTACTATCTTTTATTCTTTGAGTTCTTTTATCTTTTTAGGGTTTTTTTTTCTGTACCTTACAAGAAATTAAGTTGAGTTTATGTAGGCCACGATTTTAAGTTTCTGGCTATTTCCCCCTTTTCTCCTCAAAGGAACTTATCAAGGGAAGGCTTTAATGGTTCAGCGTGCATCTGTGTTTATTAACTTCAGGACCTGAAGCTTTTTTCCTCTTGTAGAAATAAATACTATAGGCTCAGTAGACAGCATTTGCTAATGGAAGCATAGCACTTTCAGTATATTTATACCTCTATATACGATCTCCTTCCATAATCTTTCAGCCTCCTATTTCTTTACACATTTCTCTACCTGCATCCCTGTCATTTGAATATGAATATTCATATGTCATAAACAGAGAGTATTTAAAATGTCTTTATGTGAGCACAAATATATATACCTATGGCTAAACAGGGAAAGAAAATTTTATCCTTCTTTTCACATATTGAAGTGATAGTCTGTTAAGTAGCTGTAGTAATTGTAGAAGTTATTACACATTTATTTATAACCTAATTTGATAATCAATCTGACCAAAGTACTTGTCAAATTACTCTCATCTTTCATCTTGTTAAATAATAATATGAGTTATCTTTCAAGTTGGCCAAGATTTTTACACCTGAAATGTCTTTTAATATTATATTGGATATTTTATCAGACAGAAGTGATACAGAAATTTCTTATGTTCAAGTTATGCAACATGTCTTTTTATTTCATAGTTCTTTTCTGTAGCTTTTCAATAGAGAGAAAGTTTGTTAATGGAGATTTTGACTTGTAAATTAACAATTATCAGTAATATAATAATATGATAACATGATAGTATCATAATATATTCATATCAGTGAATGAATATGGACTTTACCAGAAAAAAAAGATGGGAGTTCACATTTGAAATATTTGAATTACTGCGAAATGAAATTTCAAATGAGAATTAAATTCAAAAAGGCAAAATAAGTCTGTTACCATCTCTGAACAAGGTAAAACTCTGATGCTATAGGAAATTTCTCCTCTCTAAGAAATTTTCTTAGATGATTTTTGTTCTTTGATTTCTCTGGACAACTCTTTGCCACAGTTTCTCAGAAGTTTCTACTCCAAATCTTTTTGCATAAAAATTATTGTGGCAATCTGTAAATATCAGTCATGATACCACTCTGAGAACAGTAGATATCCAGAAAATTAAAGATCTTTTTCTTTGCATAGATGATGGCTTTGACTTTGTTGACACAGAAAAGGAGTAACTCCAATACACAAGCAAATAGGTCCCATTTGCCCTGTTTTCTGGAGGCAGAGGAGGTAGTTTGTGTCAGCTCTTCTGCTGACATTCATTTAGCATATGATTATAGGCATTGCTTCCAATATTGCCCCAAATCCTTAAATGATAAAGGAGAAAATAAGCATAGTTTACAAGTAAGGAAGCCAGATTTGTGGTGATGCTGTCTCTCCTACTCCTTACTCCTACTCCTTACTCCGCTCCACCTGCTCTTCCACTGTCTGCCACTTCTTCCTGCTCTGCCCAAAGGCTTCTGGAAATCAGTGTCCAGTTAAACACAAATTTGAAGAAGGTAGAGGTCTGAAAGAGGGTAAAGTTCTCATCGGGTAAGTGAAGATTGGTGACTGCCAAAGGAGGGAGAATCAAGTTAATTGCTGCTAGAAAGGCAGGAAGAGCTTGAGAATTTTTTTCATGTTGCTTGAGAACACCTGGCAGAACAACCCACACGCATTTTTCCAAACCATCTCTTATTCTGAGTGAAATGGCAGAAGATGATGAAGTTAAGGAGAGAAATAATGAGGTATTGAAGAAGGATCTGGGATTACAATAAGAAGGTAATGAACATGTAAGGTAATGAAGAAGGAGCAGACTTTCGCCTCTTTAGGCGTGTGCTTGAAAGAATCCCATGCATTATGGCTCTGGAGAGAAGAGGGGTCCAGGAGAAATGGTTGATTTTCAAGAATCACCTCCTCCAAGCTCAAGAAGTGTCCACTCTCACATTCAGGGGGTCAAGCAAAGGCAGCAGGATGCCTGCATGGACAAACAAAGAGCTCCTGACAAAATTTAAACAAAAAAAGGAAGCATACCGGAGCATTTTAGCATTTTAGCTTTTTAGCATTCTCAGTGGTTTCAGGCTCTCAGTCCTGTTATCTCCACTGTGAGAACCACAATAAGAATAAAATAAAATTGATCAAAAATAACTTTATTTTTTGTTTTTTATAGTTTCATATCAATTCAGTAGTATGTCCCCAAGCAAAAGAGAAATGTAAAACAATTTTTGTAGAACAAAGAGCTTTAGTCTTTCTATTTGCTAGTAGTGAATCTGTCAGTTGCCCAGATCTAATTTAATGGGATTACTTTTATACACTTTTTATATATATTTTTTTATTATAGAAAAAATCAATTAAGAAATTTTAATGATGTTGCTCTATAGGCCTTGCTAAAGTTTGAACAAAATCCTTGTTCTCTTGAGGTCAAGTGGGGTTTTGTTTTTCATGTCTTTGACTTTACTGTAATTTTCTAAATTTTTTAGGTTGAGTGTGGACGTGAAATATTTTGCTGTTTGTAGTATGCATGAATAAGAATCAGTGATAAGATGCCTCTGTCCTATATAAGATCATACATACAAGTCAATTAGCAAGCAAGAGAGGCATGGTACACTGTAGAAGGTCTATGTTATCTCCAAGACTAGCCTTTGAAAAGTATGTATATAAGATCAGATGTTTTAAAGTGCTACAATATATAAAAAAGAAATAATTGAAGTAATACTTAAAGTAATTTGTGATATTTTATTAATTAGAAATTTAAATATTGATGATTGGGAAATACCTTAAATATCCATGAATGAAGCATGGAGTATATTTGCTTTATTTCAGTTCTAGCTTCTATAAATATGAATTCAAACTTTTTCTCTATTTTTCTTATTTTAAGTTCATAATAAAGGCTAATAAATTATACTTGTTTATAAATCTCTAGTAAATAGTTCTCAACTATTCCATAAAATCTTTAATTCTTTTTAAAATTAGTGTTGCTTACTGTTATGCCTAATCTTTGCCTCTATATAATATTCCATTAACATTTCATTATCAAAAAATTGTGTCAAAAATGAAACTTCTGTCTATTAACAGATGTTCTTTCTTTATGTTAAATAGTGATTTCTTAAGAATGTTGTATTGTGATTGCATTTCCATCAGAAAAGCTGATGAAAGTAGGAATATATATTCCTATATTTTCCCTCTGAAATCAATTCTCACTACTCATATGAGAAAATAATGCTGAAACTGAAGAACTCAGCAAACAAGTTTTGGTAGGATAAATACTTAAGCTAATCCACTGAAGTCCATAGTCTTATGCTGTTCTGCCCAGCTGACTCCTGTCCTCTCAGGCAGATAGTGGAATTGGTGAGATATTTCTGCGCACTAGAGGCAGAACAATTCTCTACTGGGGCTTATAAAGCCTTTTTTTAATGGAAGTTGACAATAATTACAAAAACATTTACATTCTAATAGGTAGGAACATAGAACAGAAAAAAACTTCCTGATTACTGAGTCCTCTTCTATTGCTGCTACTTATGTTATATAAACTTCTAAATAAACATATCAAACACTATTTTAAAAGCATTTTTTTTATTTCCCCCAGTGATTCCCCCCCAAAAAAACCCTGCTATTAAATTTCACTTCTCTGATTATCATATTTTATAATACAGTTATGCTATTTTGTATAATCTGTTTGTTCCGCTGAGATTGCTGCCTTCAACTTGACTAGCTTTCCAACTTCTTGGATGTTCCCTCAACCTGAGAAGTGTTTGACAGCAATCATATTCTCTTCCTCTCCCTTGTCGTGCTGTGCTGAACAAATTGGTTTTTTTAGCCTCTAAAAATATTCTCTTTCCTTATAACTTCATATCTTTAATTTACTCTTCTAGAACACAAATGACTGGAACTGTATGTAGTATTTCAGTTTGAAATTCCCTTGGTGTGCTCCATATCACTGATGCAACTCTACCTCTATGGAAAATAACTAACTTGTCATTTGCCTATCCTCTGGTTGTGTTATGCTGATGGCTCAGAGCAACTCTGTGCAGCATTCCTTCTTTTCCGGCTAAGAAAACCTGATTCATAATGTTTCTAGTCTTGGCATTTGTAGTCTTGAATATATTAACAATTTTTAACTATTTTCTTAAGGAAATGTAGTCATTGCTGTTTGTATTTGAAGCCTTTCTTGTACTGGCAGTACCTCCCACCTTTGTGCTGTATCAGTTCTTACTTAAAGATATTATTATATCTTTATATGAATACTCCCACATTTATAAATGATAAATTCAGTGTTAGATAGGTTTGGCCAAAAAACTCTCCTCTGGGGAATTCTACAAGTAACCTTCCTCTAGTTTGATACCTTCTCTATGCAGTGCAGTATGTCATTATATTCTCTGTTTGCTTGTCTCCTACTTTATATATATATATATACATATATATATATGTATATATAGTTTTACTGATGTCTAGGCAGACTGGATATGCCAAATACTTCTCACCTAGAATGATATGGTAGATATCAAGTTAGCTTGGTATAAGGTACTTTTGCTATAATGTATTTTATCATATTTTCTGTTTACCCTGGCCTTTAATTAGTGCCTTTAAAAATTGTCCTGAACCTATGCATTGTCAGTGGGGCCAGAATAAGGTGCCATCCTTGCCTAGATCATTTCCTCTGTACTTCCCAGTTGTAATATAGTCACTTTGTTTATTATGAAATTTTTCTTTCCAAATCTTTATAAAGGAAATAAACTTATTTGGTCACCTGCAAAATCTAAGCTCTAGCTGGACAAGGAAAAAGAGTGCAAAAGATTATTGATAGGATTACATCATTGTAACCTATGTGTTAGTCATAATTGCATTTATCATAACTAAAAAAATCCCATAATAATGCAAGCTAGCACATCCAAAATAGTGTTCATTAGGAGTTTTCTAGCCTTGGATAAGTATAGATGAAGACAGCTATAAGAGTCAGATATTCTAGATAGATTTCTTGACACGGTATTTAGATTACATTACATTATCCTGACTCAGAAAATGTAGTTGAAAAACTCATCCCTTTTGCTTATTGACACTGCCGTATACATGTATGTTGTATCTATGCTTGGGTTAGAAATGATCTGAAATTAATTCCCTCCTTTCCCCCACCGAGGGTGGTATCTCCACCACCCTGGAGAAGAGGATTCTCAAGAATTATTCCCTCAGTAAATTAAAGGGATACATAAAGGTTCATGATACAATTTACAAAGCAAGACTCTGCTCCCCTAAACAGAAATAGAAACCCTGTACATCAGAATTGCCCTACTATTCTATCAGCTACCCAGTTCTTCATCTTTAGAGCTCATAGGCTCATTGGAATAAATGACAGAAAGGTGAAGCACGTGAATGCAGAGAACTCCATCAACTTTATAGGAAATAAGCTTTTCCTTACAGGAGTACACAAAAGGAAGCATTGGAATAAAAGCAATCAAATTTATCCATAAAGTGTATTTTACTTGTTGTTCTTATTGGCTCTGGGTGTCTTAACAGATGAATCGGTACTGTGAGAGTAAGTGGACAGAACTGAAAAAGCTGTTGCAGTGATTTTTTTTGTTGTTGTTGCGTATGTCTTGCTAGCTCAGCAGGTTGCAGTATAGAACGTAGATGTGTTTTGTTTACCTTCTGATCAATAGCTGATTCTTTTTTTCTCCTTCCTTCATAATATTGTTATCAAACACAAAGTCTAGGAGAAAACTTGCATATTGGTCTCCATGAGGGAATGCAGTGTTAAGAAGAAAAATAAATAAAATTGAAAGGTGACACATAAGTTAAAATCCAAGCTCTCCAAGCCACTTGCTTTGTGAACACAGGGCAATGATTTTCTTTGTTAGGAAGCTACATTTAGCAGATGGGTATAGATGTATGCTCCTATTATCTGCAGTCTGTGCCAGCAAGAGACAGACTATCTTCAGTATGGAAGCAGTCACTTCATTAGCAAAGAATAGTTTCCAGTTTGCTGAAAGGTTGTGTGAGTACAGCACTTTAGTAAAGCAGGCAAATGTCACCTGAACTGGAGTTGGCTGCTGTCTAGCCAGCTTGGAAAATGAGCAGAAAAATTAACACTTGCACTTGTAAAAATATCCTAATTGTCTTATGTGTAATTAGAGGAAACACTATGCCTGGAACAGAAAACACCTCATAAATTATGACGATGTTCTGCTAATAAAGACCATTTCTTTTATCACTAGCAATAGAATAGTCATTTATGTTGCTTCAGAAAGAAGCACAAGCAATGACTACTTAATACGAAATACCAACTTCCTTTAACAGAAGTTTGATTTCCATTCGCAAGTATAAAAATATACCTGATACTCTGCCTAACTGCTAGCCATTAAAGTTCTTGTGCTATGGATGTGTTATTAGTAGTGTGTCATGTATTGATTTACCCTCCAAATTCTGCCTAGTAACATAATGGATGATGCATAATGGAAATTTTTAGTGGTGAAATGATGGCAGATGCACATTCTTGTACTCAAAGATTATGCTGTAGATTTTTATGATAATGTGAGTGAAAACTGAGTTTGATAACTTGCATAAGACACTCCTTCAGATGGAGTAGAAATGTTAAGTGAGGAAAGTGGAAATAGGTAAGAGTATTTAGAAATAGAATAACTCAGGATATTTTGTATTCAAAGTACTGTAAATTAAAAAGCAAAGGTCATAAACAGATTCAGGAGGTAGGTTGTAGTCATACATTTCTATTTCTTACTGGTCATTTGTAATTCAGCTTCACTGAGAAGTATTGAATAAAATCATTTTGAGCATTGAAATACCTAAGGCCTCTTAAGCGAAGAATTTAGTGAAGAATTATTCTTCCTTCAATGTATATTTGTGTACAGGTCTATCCATATGGTGTTTTAAGAGTACATAGGCTTTGATTCTGTACTGATTTTGGGATTGTAAAAGTGGGTTCTCCTCTTTTTAAGTATAATTTGCATATTCAGAGGTATGTGTGTTTTGATATAGATTTGTATTGAGTTATATCCACAGGTGTTTGTATATAGCACAAATTTATATGTATAATTGCTAGACAAGAGTTAAATGCTAAATCAGTGTGTATACTATGTTGTACCTTTTGTCTACTTACATTACTGTGTTGGTATACTTAGGCTGAAAGCTTTTAGGGTAGAGTGCATGTACTTTTAAAATAAATTATTTACAGTACACCATTCCTGCTTCAAGTGTGTATCTAGTGAGGAAATGTTTCATGTCTGATAGTATGTAATCATGAGGATTGCTTCCAATCCTTCATTATGCTGAAAAACTATTTCCATGAGTTTTATAAAACTCGTGGATTTTTTTGTTTGTATCAATTATATACTTACGCAGCACATCAGAGATAAATAATCAACATTAGAAATGTTTCTGACACTGAGTAATTTAATTTTAAAAATAGGGAAAGACAACTGTTGCCTTTTTGTCCTTCTCCCACATAAAAAAAGAACAAAATCTTCATTTTTAAGTCTCAAAAGGTTTAAAGATGAATTCAAGATAAAATTCATTTAAACAACTGATCACGAACAACACAGGAAAATAATCTATTGAAAAACAGTTCTCAGTGTTGTGAGAACTTCTTCTGTTTCATTTGAAGATGATGGTACCTCTGGCACTGAAAATCCCTCAGATCTGTGTGTTTTATTTGCCTCGCTACTGGTTGAACCTGCAAACGGGAGAGCCCTGCTGCACCCATCGGTCTGGGACGGAGAGACCCCCGCCCCAGGTCCCGGGCACACCAGGCTGGGCTCCAGCGCCTGGGCAGGAGGGATTCCCCAGTCCCAGAGCCCACTGGAGGTGGCGACTGCTGTGACTCCCTTATTGATTTCAACTTCTAAAGCAAGTGACCAGGGCAGAGGAAAGGCAGGGCATGGTCTGCTGCCTGAACTGCGGGCTTCTGCTGGTGGAAGGAAACTAGCTTCTTAGCCGATTGTCGACTGGGATGTTCTTGCCTGTGCTGTGCCTGATATTGGTAAAGTGAAGAACCTAATTTATAAAACTTGTTTAGCATACCTCACAGTGAAGATTTTCATGCGTTCATTGGCACTTTGTTTCTTGTGTCTGCCTCAAAAGCTGTAGAAAACTGCCTGAGTCTTTAGTATTAATGGAAACTACAGGAAAACATATATTGTGTGAAGTTACATGATTTTATGATTTATATATTTGGAAGTAAAAGTATAAGCTGCATACAATTTGAGTATTTAAAATTCATGCTCTTACCTGTTTTGCTGTAGTTGAGCAGTTGTCATGGTTCCTATTGTACTGTCTGCATTAGAGGCAAACTTCATAAACAGAGACATTAAATGGAACTGGGCTTCTTAAATGTCCTGCTAAATTCATAGTACACTCAACTGTGTTTTGAAGTGATCTGTATTTTCCAGAGATTGGATTACCTTGCTTTACATTGGTCTTGCTCATTTTCTTTCAAAAGGGATATGAATGGGGATATAGAGTCAACATAGTTCCGCTTTGCAAGGATGGGTAAACTGTGGCAATATGTAACACATCAGCTTCAGGGAGAGGGTCAAACCTTGGAAAAGGAACAGTTTATATGCCCTGTTGTTGTATTTACATCTTGTGCAGATATAAATATGTGGAGGTATCTACATCCAACCAGCTTCACATGGAGAAAGGCATGCCTTTATTCCCAGAAACTCCTAAACCAGTGCATACCTCAGGACTAGGCTGTGACTTGAGTTAAAATTAGCCCTTTAGTGAAACGGACACATTCAGTTTGTGATCAGAGAGCAGAATCTTTCAGTATAGTTTCTCAGTGTTGTAGAGGACCGGTCCTCTACATGCGGTTTTGTCTCGACATTGCTGCTGCTGCTGCTGCAAAGCTGCTGCTGCCAAGGCACGTCGGGCAATGCCGCGCTGGCGCCCCCGGGAGCCGTCTGCAAAGTAAACAACCTCGTGCACCTGCACGGGGTAAAAAGGGTGCGAAAAGGGCAGAAGGGCGTCTCTAGGGCACGAACCGCACGTACTCATTTGCCATCTGCGCATGAGCAGGAGACCCCCAGATACCCCAGCCCATTTCTGGAAGGTTCCGAGAGGGCGGACTGCGCATGACGGTTAATCTGCATGGGAAGCGAGGAAGCACCTCCCAGAGGCCGGGCAAGAACCTATAAAAAC
This sequence comes from Dromaius novaehollandiae, assembly GCF_036370855.1. Classification (NCBI taxonomy): domain Eukaryota; kingdom Metazoa; phylum Chordata; class Aves; order Casuariiformes; family Dromaiidae; genus Dromaius; species Dromaius novaehollandiae. The sequence goes on from NW_026991446.1 coordinate 1,373,484, forward strand.
TGCAGACTGTGGGGGGGGGAAGAATAATTGTTTGTGATGACTGAGGAACTCGAGCGGAGTCAGCGGAACCCGATGGGTGTTTCCTGCCGCTGCCGCCCCCCCCCCCCCCCCCCCCCCCGCCACCGAGACTCCCAGGAGAAGAGGACCAACGGGGGACGCCGCTGGATCCACGGGTGGCGATATCTATGTTTCTCTCTCTCTTCCCCCTTTCCTCTCTTTTTCCTAAACGTGTGATGTGGGATGTGTCTAGTTAGTTGATTCCATTTTGCCTTAATAAATCTTAAACTGGTTGGCTGGTGTCGTTTTCACCTTAATTGAGTGCAAGGGCATCACGAACTTGGTCGTTTGGCCCCAAGGGGAGGGAGGTCGTCCTGATCGACACTCTTCGGGCTGCGACAAGTGTCTAGTGTAACAATTAAGTTTTTAGTGATTTGCTCTGTGTTGCCCAGAGAGGTGGTGGAGTTTTCTTCTGTGGAGATATTCAAAACCCAGCTGGATGCGATCCTTTGCAACGTGCTCTAGGTGACCCTGCTCGAGCGGGGGGGTTGGACCAGATGATCTCCAGAGGTCCCTTGCAACCTCAACCCTTATGTGATACTGTGATTTTATGTGTTAATTACAGTGGTTTTTCTTTTCTGTTCCACTGCTATTCTCTCTTAATAAGTGGAAACTATTGACTCCAAACAAGTTAATCAGCTGTAAGTTTCTGAAAATGTTACAGAAAATATTATTATATATAAAATAACTGTTTAAATAATGACACCTGTTAGTGAAATACAGTTGATTTTCTCCTCTGTTAGGCACTGGGATTAGAAAAGAATAATAAGCATTTTGTTCCATGAATTTTAGTTCTCACTGGCCCATTAATTTTTGTGTTGGAACAAAGCTTTCCAAGCAGGTATAACTAAAAAAATGTTCAGAATGGGAGAAAACCTCTAAAATCATTTGTCTTCACTTGGATGAACAAAATGAAATACTAGAAACTGGACAGCAAAATCCTGATAATTTATGGCTTTTGACCTGGTGATGATAAGTGTTCATAAGTTAATGTGGTTAGGTACATTTTAGTCCATAATTAGCAAATAAACTTCTGATCTGGCAAGTTCTGTGCATTTGGGTAGTTCTACTGAATCAGCATTATAGACACCTTATAAAAGTCTCAGATACATCAGTAAGTTACTTCGTCAGATTCAACCATGTTAGCTGATTAACATGCTTTATTTAACTGTTTTGGCTAATGCACAGTGGTAAATTGTATGGATATCTGAGCTCAAAGCAAAAAACATTCTAACTTATTTGAGACAATGAGAAAATACATGTCGCTATACAATTACTGACTTTTTATCAGTCAGTGCCAATATATGTAGGATTATTGGGAAAAATAAAAAAAAGCTACAGCAGTATTAGGAATGCTGAACATATTAATCTTTTTATCATAAGACACTCCAGTATCAACAAACTGAGTATCTTATTGTTTGCTAATGTAATGGACCTTGCAAAGAATAATTGACTGTCTTCATCTTTTTTTTTTTTTTTTAAGTTCTTCATGTTTCATCATAGTAAGTCTGAAAGATTTGTTCTTATTTTACCATAGTTTATATCAATGGACTAAGAAGATTAGACTTAAGTGAGACATAGCACACATTTAAGGGAGTGACAGATTGTCATTACAAAATTGTCAGTGGCTTCATATATGTATATACTTAGATATATAAAAATGAAATCCACCCCCTCATAATCCATCACAGGCCCTTTTATAGTATGTGCTTTTATCACCCTTTCCACAAGGGTTATTTCCAAGGAACTTTTGAGTAGTTAGATTCTGAGTCTTATAGTCTGACTGAGATATCCCTCACAACATTGTAACAACATTATATCCCTTCTTCTGTATAAATGTACAATTTGTGGATTGTTCTAGTCTAAAAGCTTTGTTTGGTATGTTACCTGCCTGACAAAGACAGTGCACTCAGTCAGAGCAGGCTGAGAAGAAGTCTGGTTATAAATGGATTCCCAGTCAGTGGAATACAAAGAGATTCACCAAAGAATTTCTTTGGCTTTTGTTTCAGTGGCTGTATAAATTGTGAGGCCAAGACCCCAAAGCTGGAATGGTTAATTAGAGGCAAGTGATGAATTTAAAACTGATAGTTTCAAATGGTTGAAAATTCAGCTTGAGGCAGTTCAGAGATGTATGTAGGAAAGAAAACAATCTAAATGGCAAAGATGAGTTAAGAGGTTAAAAGGAGAAGTTACAAAATTTTGATGGGCTTGGATTCTGTTTTGCTTCAGTACACTTGCTCTGAATAAGCATTTACATTAAAGCCACCCATTTTGTTTGCTAAATGTAGCAAGTTAAAGTTATTTTCCAGCTTAAGAGTGTTTTCAGCTTGCTATAAATTTAATTTTCAGACTTTAATTCTGTATTTTTGTACTTGTCAGTATTTTTCTGACCTACCCAGAAAACAATAGTTCAGAGGGATTTTTAAAAAACAGAAATGTAAATTTATTATAAAATTTATAATATTTTATATTATAAAATTCATTATAAAATGTCAAATCCCATTTAAAATATATATGTATGTACATCTATGTACATATATACACACACACATATATATACTGCCAAATGCCTTGCCAAAGAAGTAGGCTTTAGGCACTGTGGCTCACCAGTCTGGTATCTGCTCAAATGGGAGATCAGTTCAATTGCTTCTGTACATTTTAGTCAGGTATAGGAATTAATATAGGCGTAGGAATAACTATATTAACTGCTCTTGTTTAGAAGCATACACAATAGAATAAGCCTGTTTGCATATACATGCTACAGATTTATGTATAAGAGGTTTGGATTATGTAGGTTAATGTATTGGTACCCACTTTCTGTCAAAGCACTTGTATTGATAGACTTATGGAGCTTGTGTGTTGGCCCTCAAAGAGTACTTTTGGTAATATGCCATATGGAAAAATGAAAAAATGTGGAAAAGTTTGTAACTGGATTTGCAATTTAAAAGAATTGTAAGAATGCTAAGACACTAGATGTGCAGAAGACATGAGTGGGCTGAAAGGTTAAGTACTCTGCTGATGCAGTGTATTTTTAATATTGATCTTAAAACTACTGCATTCCTTAATGAATTAGGGAGGAGAACTTTGGAATCTGCCAATGAAATCAACAAAGTTACTGATGATTGACAGTTAAATGGTAATAAATCTATACCCGCAAGGATAAGAATATCATAAACAGCCTTGATAAGTCATGGAATGTAATAGGATGAAATTTAATAGTTCAGTCATTCATGATTTTAAATGCGCACGCACACACGCGCACGCACACACGCGCACACACACACTTCTGCTATAAGATTGGAACTCAGACATTGCAAAGGCAGGGGTGGAGAAAGATTTAGTTACATTAACAGTTGTAAGATGATTGAGAGACAGTAGTAGAATTTGTCCAGGAAAAGGCAAATACAGCTTTTGACTGTATCAGATGAATTATGTGCAGTAGAGATTGGAGAGCATAAATGCCATTGTACAAACTACATACCAGGAATACTGTGCTATTTTAACCATATATTTTGGAAAGAAGAATTCAAAATAAAATAGGTACAGGATAAGCCACTGTAATTCTTATGGTAAAGAAGAGCTTGTCTCATGAGAGACAGCTAAGTACTATGTGGCTTTTTTGCTCAGCAGAAGGTTTGATGTGGGAAGTAATAGTTCTCTATAATTAGATGTTGGGCTTGGATAAAAAATGAGGACATAATGGCTCTTCAGAAACTAAAAGCTGTTGTAGTAGCTGGGGTGAGCTGATAATATCACTATATTAGAGTGAGCACATCCAGTGGTGAATCTGTGTAGTTTGGTTTTAAGCAGAGTGGGTTGTAGATGGGTAATTACTGCTGAATAGAGCCTTGTGCTTGCTTCCTACAGGAATTACAGAAAACTGCATGCTAGAACTTAGTGAAATATGTCTTTCAAAAGGGGAAAAATAATTGTAAAAGTGTGTGTACTGATTCAGTATTTGTAAAGGCCCTGAAAAATGATGTAGACCAGCTTTTTGTCTGCGAAGTGAACCGTGCTTCTCTGTAGTGCTGTAGTACAAAGGAAAACAGTTATTAGCAGATGCAGTCCTTAGGCAGCTGCCTGTTTCTGTTGCCTGCCATAGATCCAGTAAGGCCATTGTCACTTGAGTTAAAGAAGAAAATGAAACCTGTGGTTTGAACCTCACTCTTTAGAGGCAACAGGAAGGGGAAGACTTACCAGTGATGCTCACAGCAGGATTAAGGGCTGCTTACACACAGTGTGACAGAGGACAGTGAAGCAGTGCTTTTGCTTTACTAGTGCTTTCAGCTCTGGGAATTCTGCATGTTCACAAATCTGGAATAGTGCTTTCTTAAAATTTTCATAGGTTAATAGGATAATTCAGGTTGGAAGAGACCTCAGCAGGTCTCTAGTCTAACCTCCTGCTCAAAGCAGGGTCAGCTAATAGATCAGACCAGGCGGCTCAGGACTTTACCCATTGGTTCTTGAAAACCTCCAAGCATGGAGACTGCACAAGCTCCCTGGGCAACCTACTCCACTGCTTGGTTGTCCTCATGCAGAAAGAATTTTGCTTTATGTCCAGTCTTGTTCCAATTTCTACCTGTTTTTTCTCGTTCTCCTGCCATGCAACACTGCGAAGAGCCTAAGTCCATTTTCTTGATACCACCCCTGTAGGCACTGGGTGGGGGTGGGAGGGCTGCCCAAAACCACCTCTCCTCCAGGGTGCACAAGCCCAACTCTTCCAACCTCGGCATCCTGGTGGCCTCTGCTGAACCTGTGTGTGAACCTGATCTCCTCCAATACAATTAAGTGCAAAGTCATTTCCACAAAGGAAAAGACGGTCTGTTCTTTAAATGGTATTTTAAAATACAAACCAGTTACAGAAAGTATTTGGGGAAAAAATATGTTCTGTATATTTAAAAAAAGATGAAATTCCTTGCAGATCTTTGGAACACGACTTGAATCACTGCTTAGTGCCACTCTCTCCTGTGTAAATTAGTCAGACATTACAGAAAAACCCTGTCAAAACAGCTCTTTCCTCTCTTCTAAATGAGAATTTTCTGACAGCTTTTGTGTGTGTGTGTGTGAATGTGCAATTTTGTAGAAAGTACTAGCTATATATATTATTGTTAAGAGCCGCATTTCCTTCAGGAAACAATAATCTACTGAGTTCACTGGGATACCCAACACCTACCTCTAAATTAAAAACCAAATAGTGTCCTACCTAATTACCTCCTTATCCTTGCTCCTTTAAGAAGCAGCACTGCTTTTTTAGAGTTCCTATGTTCTCTACTGAGAGTATCTGAATATAGAAATATAATCCTTCATATTTCGTATTGTTTGCCAAGTCTTTAGATAAACACTTTGTGAACACTTAGCAGTGCCTGTAATTGTACAAATGAAATCATTAGCTGTTTACTCTCCAGCTACTACCTAAATCTCAGTTAGCTTCACTAAGTTAAACGTCCCAAGACAGAAATAGAGATCTGGGCCTAATAATCTTTTTATACAGAGAAATTATTATGGACTAAAGTAGGACAGAATTTTCTTTGTAACAGATTACTGGCCATGTGACTGTGTGTATACTGTGCTGAACTGGGAAAGGATGCTGCTATTTCAAAAAGCGGCTATTTTCTATGTTTTAAGTTCTACTTTTTAATTTTTATTTGCTGAATTCTTTTTTAATGGTTTCACTTTAGATAGCCTCATATTATCCTATTCACTTGGTAATTTCTTTTTGTTTGTTTTATATGGTTGGTTTTCCCCGGTTGGACAGAATGTGATGATTGACAAATGACATCATTGTAAAAAAAAAAAAAAAAAAAAGATGTTACTGTCTAGAAGGAGCAGCTATACTGTATATAAATGAGGCCGGTCATGAACAGCTTTTCCAAAAGAACTCCAGGTACAGATGACTCTTAATACTCTTAATACAGTCCCTTGAAGGTGTCATCTGTACTGCAGTTCCAGTATTTCTCCCTTGAATTTTGTTTGTTTCTTCCTCTCAAACACACCAGAATTTTTTCTTTAGTAAAGAAATACAATTAGATGAAAAATATTTTAAGTTATCTGGGAAAGAGATTAATAACTCTTCCTCTTGCCTGATCAAGAATGGTATAAGATCATAAATACAATGACAGGTGTGCTAGAATACAGACTTGGAGATATACTGACACCAAAGCAGTTTTCTTTTATTCAGTTGTCAGTGCAGAAATAAATAGTGCACTGGAAACGAAGTCATGTTCAGCTAAGAAAATGAGGAAGGGTTGTGGCATGGACTTTTTCAAAGATATTCTTCAGATTTGATCTTTTACTATGACTCTCCTCAAAAATCCCTTCCAACGGTCCCCCCCCCCCCCCGATTTCTGTTCCACACTTCTTAACAAAAAGGAAAAGTCAGGATTTTATTGACTGCAGTTTGCAGATAAGGCTAATGACTAATAATTTTAACGGAATGTGTTATTTTGTGTGAAATAGCGAAAGCAAACAAGAAAAAAGATCAAGTCAAAAGATAGCAGAAATGACATATTGGACCAAAAAAGGTTGTGAATCTGAGAGAGATTCTGAGAGAAAGTAGGGGTCATACAATATAAGAGTATGAAAACTGAGAAATAGTAGAAATACAGAAAACTAGGAGTGAAAGACAAGAAAAACAAAAAGATTGCATGAAATAGAATGGATGATATTCATCTCTAGAAGTATGTCAGTCATATTGTGTCTGACAGGGACAAAACCAGCAAGCAAACAAAAGTGTAAAATGAGAACAGAATAGGACTATGTAAAGTTGAAAGAGGGCAATTATGAAGGAAGACAGGAAAACAGAGAAGGAAATAGAAGATAATAGGAGAAAGAGAAATAGCTTCTTGATTCAATGCTTTTGGCATACCAACTATTCACAACTTTCACAAGATTTCTTTTTGTATATACATTCCACCACAACTCCTATTTAACTTCTCTGTTGCATCTTTATTCAAAATTGAAGAAGTTCTGAACTTCAAAAGGCTGACATCTGCTACAGATAGACAGGTAGAAAGATCACCCTCCAGTGGAAAGTTTTTCACTAATTCACTTCAATGTCTTCAGAAAAGGTATTCTATTGAGGAAGTATATGCATACACACATAAATATGTACATAAATAATACATAAATAAAAAGATCGATATGTGTATTAACTCTGGGTAGTCTTGTAAAATATCCGGCCCTTACTAGTTCTTTTAGAAATGCCAAAACAGACACCCATCATGTCTAAGGATTCCACCTATAAGTAAAATACAAAAATATTTTTTAAATTAGGTATTACCCAGGCATATGCAAGCCTTTATAAGTTTACTTTTCCAGTATCTTTAATTTTGATTCTTACTGTATGTTAAGAATGGTTTGGGACTTTCCTAACACTATAACCTCATTGTAATAGGAAAAAAGAAAACCTGTTAAGTGCACACAGATTGTCAGAATCCTTATAAAAACAGGCAGCAACACAATCTATATCACGTAAGAACAGTAATAATGAAAAAGCCAACAAAGTAAGCACTAAATGCAAAATTCCTAGCTTAATGAGAGTTTTGCCATTGACAATAGCAGTGCTAGGATTTCACACTGAAAGTGGAAGGTAACAGAGTTAAAAAAAAAAAATAGTAATTTCTTAACAGCCAAATGACTTGCTGCATACAGAGCCCTTAGCGCACTCTGTGCAGGCAAAAAAATTCTACACATTATTTGCTTTGAGGATTGGTAAGAAGTATTTAGTGAAATGCAAAGAAATTTTAAGATAAAGTTATAAAGTGAAATTTTGTTTTTATATTGTATTTTTTTTAATGAAGGTTTGCAATAGGCAGTTACCAAAAGAAAAGTCAAAGCTATTTTTTGGGCAGCTTTCTTATGGATAGGGAGCATAGGGTTATTTATCATGCGTATTCAGAAAAACCTCACATTCTGTATTGTTGGATTGTACAACTAGAAGTAATTCTTATAAAAGCTTTACAGTTATATAAATGTTTTTATATAAATTGGTGGTGCAGAACCTCTACCTGTTTTCACCTCCAGTCTGACGTGTGCTGATTTCCTGCCTGTTAGGGAGCTCCCTGGCTGCTCTCAGTCTCGTCCGTCAGGCAGATCATTGCTGCTTCTCTCTTGGTGCTAATTAGGGGGATAGAGCCCTGCATTATTAGGTCCAAACCAGGGAATTTGCTGGCAGATCCAGCCAGTGTGGAATAACACACTCCTGCCTTGGCTAGGTACCCTTTTGGAGGCCATATGAACATACACTTCAGGAGAGGGGCTTTAGAGTGCGTACACCTGCATTCACACCTGTATGACAAAAGTAGGTCTTTCAATTATCATTTGCAGAGATGTACATTCTAAGCAAAAAGCTGTCTTGTTCATCGGTTATCTTTAAATTTTGCTGTAGGTACTTCAACAGAGTAGTTACAGCTGGGATCATAAGAGCTTGAAATAAAATTAAGTGAAATCAGCATCTGTGATTCTCATACTAAATAACTGTTAACTGAGAAATGCTGTCGGTTTTCAATATTATTTCCTACTGAAGTAATAACTGTTATTCAACCAGGTGTTTACAATGGAATATGCCTTTTTTTTATCTTGAAGGTGCAAACCCTATTTGTTCTTAGAAGGGATGAATTATTCAACAGTAACTCGTCCTCTTCATCCTTTTACATCATGATGAATGGACAGATGAATGGGCCTCTTTTCATAACATATTGTATTTATACGTATAAATATATTATATTTACTTGGGGATAATAGTATATCAGTGAGCAAACTACTATGGAGGAGCTGCTAAACTGTAGAGTCTTATCTAGCCTTTTTGTGTGTTTTCACATTCTGAGAATAGCAGCTCTCAGATCATGACTGGAAAGGAAGAATTGTAAAGTAATAAAAAGAAATTCTTTTTTTTTCTGTTCAGGTATGAAGCAGTTGAGATAGACGGGTTATCTAATGTCGTAGTGGTAGAGTGAGACTTTACAATTTATAATTTGCAAGTTATAATTTTTAATACTTCAGTCCAGAAGTCTTGTTTCTCAGAAGATTCTGACTGGTTTTCATTTGGCTATATGGATGAATAAATTAAAGACTTCTCATGTCCTTGTTCCAGTGTGAGATTGGAGATGTGGTTGGAAGAGGTAGCATAATTTAAGAGATGTACTTGAAGCTTTTGACAGAAAATTAATAATTTGTTAATTAGTCCTGGTTTGTGTTTTTTCTTTCAGCTTTACTGCTGTTGCAGCAGCATGTTTTCCAGGGCAGAAATAATTATCTATGCATTTATGTGGACTCTGTCACAGTAACATTTGGAACTGTAATTTCAGGCATTACTGTAAAACACACAATCACAGAGGATAAAAATAATCTTTTTTTCAGTAGAGTATACAGTGATCACATTAGATCAACTTTTCTGTATGTGCAGCCTTATATTACTGCATTTGTGTATTATTAGTGCTAATGATAGCTTGTTTTAAGTTTAGGTGATACTACATTTTGCAAATGCAAACCTTGCGGTACAATCTAATATAATTAAAGATTCTCACCTTATTCTGAAGCTTGCAGCATTACCTACACTTAAAAAAATATATTGGACCTTAGAACTCATTAGTCTCATCAGTTCCTGAAAAATTTATAATATAAAGAGTCTGCTGGTACCAGGTTTGCAGTCTTTTTGTTCCTAGCATCATAAAAACACACAGATCTATATTGCAAATTGAAGAGGTTTTTTCATTATTGGCTTATATCAAATATTTAATATGGTCTTTTAGATCCTTTGCAATATATTTGAGTAAGGGTGTTTTGGCCAGATTTAGTGCGCTTTACAGAGAAGTACATTATTCTCCTTTCAGTGTTTATCTAAGTTTTTATTATATTTCCTATTTATATTATTAATAAAATACCTTATTTCTATGAAAATTATTTTCTTAATGCTTTTGAATCTATTTGATAGTTTAGTAATGGAGGTATACTCAAGATCAGTGTACAAGAGTAATAGAGGCAAGCTTTTCCATATGTATACTTTTGTGACTTAAAAGGATAATTCATTTTCAATCTAGAAGTCTGTTTTTAAACAATCATACAGATAATACCATCTATTCATGCACTTGAGTATCGTGTGAGCTCAGTCTTATCACACATCATACTGAGTCACGTCTATCCAGTACTATGAAAAGGCAGTATGCTGAATTTTTTGTACACTGGTACAGTGGATAATTACTTTTAAAAATGTTATGAAGGCCTGTGTTTCAGCACTGCCAGGATGCCCTTGTGAAGAATTGAGTCCCACTGTAATGCAGTACTAAAGAAGAGGAAGCTTCGAGCCTAATTCTTACAGTAGTAGTTTCCAAACTTTGGTCTGGCCAGATGAAGGATTATGGGAGCATCCAGACTAAATTTCTTCAGTGCCGCAAACTCTTAATGTTGCTTTTGGTAACAGGTAACTCTGTCTGACCTGTCTCTTCTGAAGTTGTTCATAATATCGTAGTCGGTTGAACCAGCATACACCATGTGAAAGCAACTACTAGTTACGTAGCTGTAATAACAGAATAGACTGAATAAAGTACAACATCCAAACTACATAGCTCTTTTTTTCTGAGCAGTGATAGATCTGAGATTATGCTTAACTACACATGAAGTTGGTCAGTGAAGAAAGCCTTTTTTTTTAACTAAAAATTTCCAGAGTTTGAGGTGCCATGAAGCCAATGGATGCGATCTAGGAACATCTGAAAATGAACTGTGCTTGACATTAGCTTTCCAAGGGTGTAACTCATATTTTTGTCTTTTGTTGTCCTGCCCAGATGCAAGTTTCCTTAGTCCCTATTCACTGTAATGCATCCGTCAGGATAAACGTAACTTCTATAAATACATTGGAGTATTTAATGTGATCTGGGGGGACTTGTGGCATATTTTGGTCGTGCTGTAGAAGCATAGTATTCTGAATATATATTTTTGCATATCCTCTTTATACTTTATAAAAGTGTATATATAAAAATCATAGTAATGCTCAATTCAGTGACAAATTGGGAAGTGTGTGTCGGTCTGTCACTTGCTACTTTTCTTCATTCTCTGAATATGCATTTTTGGCCACAGTACTGCACTTTAGCTATCATTTAAAAATTCAAACTTTATTTCCGTTTTAGTTTCTAAAAATGCAGCTTGCGTTTTCAATACCTGGTACAAGTAATATACATTTTAAATACCCCTTATTGAAAATGACAGTTGTCAACCTCGTCGAAGTTTGACATATATTATAACTGACATTCACTGGTGAGGACTTTCCTTCAAATTCTAGATGTATTCAGTTTGAAAACTTGCGCACAAGTTTATTCTTCATTACAGAGCTGGACAGAAAGGAATAAATAAAAGTTAGTAGATAGTTTGAAAAATATTATCTTATTTTCTCATTACTATTATAGAAACAATATAGGTATATTGAAGAAAAAGGAACAGATAGAAAATAAGGAAAAGTGGAATTTATGCTGAAAACGATATATCTGATGTTTGCGTAAGCAATTCACAAAATGTAAAATGTAGCAATGGTAAAGCACTCCGTAGGGTTATTTATTGAAATATTGCTGGAATATTGACAGTCTAAGACAACACTTTTTCAGTCATAAATGCATAAATATCCTATTCCTGAGCTTTCAATTTTTTTTAACTCTGCGTTCTTTTTCATATAGCATTAGACAGCGTAGTATCCCAGATCTGTATCATTGCATATCTAGAGTCATCTAAAGAAAGTGCAAGCATAAAGTCTTCATTAAAAAAACAATTAGACCACCTGTGTTACAGGAAGAGAGTTCAAATTTCCCAAGGGAGACCACTGTTTCCTCATCTCACTTGAGGTGGTTTCTTCTATTCCTTTCTAGTGTTCACTGTTGTTTAGATCTTAAAAGACGGCAGTCACTTTCCCAGTGCTTATCAGATAGGACATGCCTACATTATAGAAGAGTATCTATTTTAAGTCTCTAATCCAGTTAAAGTAGCAGGTGTTTCTGAAAGTTCAGAGCCTGTGTTTGCAGTCGCCAAAATGCAAGCCCAAAGTGAGAGCAGACAAATCTTTTGAAATAAGACTGGGTTTGACTCCCAAGAGCAAAATAATGGTTCTGCTTTATCAGTATTATGTGTAGGTAGAGCTGAGCACATGGAATCAAACTGAGTTAATCCTTGCTAGATATCTTTGTACAGTTTTAAATAGTGCTAAGCAAGGAAGTGAAGCTGTATACTTCTTAACTGACTCGATTTATGATGTTCTCAGACTTTATATCAGAGTGAATCTTAAAACATGATGAAAATATTTGGTCCAATTAAGAAACAATTTGTCTTTTCTAGCCTTTCCTCTTACCGTATTATTTTGGAAAGAGATAATTTGAGGCAATATGAAAAAAATCCTCTCTGATTCTAGCTGGTGGATTAATTAAGCTTGGGGAAGTTAGACATACCATCAAAATGTTTGTTTGGACAATCCATAAAGTCTATTCATTACTCATTTCAAAGCATGCATTTTTTTTCTACTACTTAGACTATATTTTTAATATGAGCCATGCTGTATCAACCAGAATCTTCATGCAATGGATACTGCGGACCTCATAGAGCATTCAGTCTTTCCTAGTATTTTTAATCTTGTGCACAAGATTTTTATAATATGCTCGCTGATGCAATGTTACAATCCATAGGCTTATTGTCTATCATAATTAAGTTTCCTCTTTTTAACATTCTTTTGTTGCTGTTTATTGTTCCTGTTTATGCCTGGTGCTTTCACTTTTACTCAGTGATCACTTTATAAATGTGGTGTTTTTTGCATTCATGGTGAAATCACCTTTATCATGCACAGATTTCTGAAATTTTGTATTTTTTCTTTCTTGATGAAACCATCTTTTTTAGCTGCACCTTTCATTCCTTGAGTCAGTTTTGAATAGCTAGATAAAGAGAGCAAATCTGCAGAGCTTTGCAAAGTAAAAGGTAAAAACAGTAACAAAATCAAATTAGCAGGTTTCTGGAAAATTTCTGGGCATCAAATCAGAAGTTTGTAATTTTTGAAGTGAGCATTGGGAGTGGAGGAAGGACCAACAGAAATACAGAAAAAATAAGGGACATCTATTTTAGAAGTCCTGGCTATTTATCACATCCTCTTAATATGAATATGTTATACTGGGACTTTGAACTGGAATTCCAGGAACTTTGATCTCCCAGGAATTTTACAAGAGATAAAAGCCTTTACATATTAGGTCAGAGAAAAAGTAGAACTATATGCTGAATCTTTGCCTGAACACCATCTCTCAAGTATATTAAATCAAAGCTTTTAGTGGTAACGAATTATTGAGTGTTGAATGGTGTTGGAGTATTTATTTAAGATACGTATTAGGGTAGCTCATGAGCTTCTGTTTTACATATTTCATATAACCAGTGTGAGGTTACAAAGAATTAATAATGTTCCTGGAGCAACACAACTTTGCTGATGTTTTCGCTCTATAAAGAAATCAGCAAGATGCTTTAGAACGAAGTACAACTGAAAGATGATGAGTTACACTTGAGAGAGTATGGCTTTTAAATAAAGTCACTGTAGTGACTTAAGCAGAAATAGCATGTTATTTAAGCATATTATTAGAATACCATAATGGTATCAAGGTGAAATAGTCTGCATTAAATTCTGCCTATGAGGAGCCATCATAAATCTGGATTGCAGTACATTATAGTGATCTAGTTCATGTACTCCCATGAATGATCTATATAACCAATATATCTATCATCTTGTCTGTCTGAACCACAGCCTTGCTGGTGTATTAAAATAGTATTTTATAAATAACTTAAATGAACTGAAACAAACTCACTTGGTGTTTGCATGTTTGAGCTCTTATGTTGTTGTTAAATGTTCTTTATCTTCCTTGCCTTTGACTTCCAGCCATTTTTTTTGCTATTCCTCTCACCCCTGAAGATACTTAGGCAAAATAGTCAAGAGATCGCTAAACTTATTTTGATTAATCAATTAAACTCCAGAAATCTCTCATAAAATGTTTCTCCCATTCTTAAGTTCTTGAAGGAATGCCATTTGTATGACTTTTTCCTGCTTTTTCTAGTTTTTTTAATATCCTTTTTTCATACCACAAATTAATGGAGTATTTTAGGCTTTGCAAGTGCTGCTCATGGATATTATATACTTTACTGCTGTTGCTCATTATATCAAAGATTACTTTTAGGAGTGTTGCATTGGATATTGCATATGCATTGTAATTTGCTTCTTCCAAAGTACTTTCTCCATTATACAATACGTTTTCTTGGATATATAACTGTATCTCCTCAAAACTCTTTAAAAATCACACCATTCAATTATAATTCCCCAATAATGACTTTTACTTATTAATCATTTAACTAATTATGTTCTCCATTTCTTACAAGCTCTTTTGGCAGTGTTTACTTTTAATCTAAATATGAGGTGTATGTAAACTTGCCAGTTTTCAGTACAGTCTGCCCATTCATCTTCCTTTCCTCTCCCCTTTGGTTTTCCTTTATGATTTTTTAATCTAATAGTTAATTTTGAACAACTACAGCCAAAAGAAGAGAGCTCTACAAAGTAATAAATTCTAAGAAAGTATGTGAAGATTTAACTTGTTAGAGGAGAGAAACCAAATTAGTGCCTTACTAGGGGAAGTAAAGTGCCTTTATGTTCAGCCTGACGGTCCGACTGGTTGGTACTTATTTTGGCAGATGCACTGTTGCATTGACTGGTGGGTTCAGCCACTTCTTCAGCCCAAATTTAGTAGTGTGAGTGGGACGTAAGGAGGGCCGGGAGTTACTGCGAAGGGAGAAAACTGTGAGCTGAGAATGTGAGAAAAGGACTATTTAGGAGGTTGTTGGATGCAAGTCTCTATAAAACCAGCAGCGGCAGCTTTGCTGTGCTTTGAATCACTGATTTTATCAGGCCACTACAGAGTTTAAGTGAACTGTCATATGCAGTGTAAGTAAATGCCATTGACTACTATTTTTTCAAGCTAATATGTAATTCCTCTAAGAATGACAGGGTTCTTTCGAGAAGTCTATTTTCCTTTAACCTTGGCAACTGTCATTTTTTCTTTTCCAATGTGTTAGTATCAGATTACAATAATTATTTTAACTGTATATAACATTTTGCTAATCAGTTTAGAGTTACCTAGGGTATCCCCCTTGCCTCTCTAAGGGTGGCAATGATGTGCTTTGTTTAAAGTCTTTTGGAATTTTCCTGCTATTGCACGATTTGTTAAAAGTTGACATCAGTGGCCTTGAGGTGTCTTACCTTATGTTATAATGCTATCTGACTGGGTGTTGTCGTAATTTTTAAAGCCTGTCTTCATTATAGTTTCTTATTTTTAAACAAATTTTGGTACTTAATAAAGTCTGTTTTCTGATAATTCCTGTATAGCTTTTTCTATTTGTTAGAAATCTTTTTTTTGTTATATATTCAATACTTAGTCAGACAAGATGGCCTTTAATCTTATGTTCTTCCTTATGTTAGTCATCTTTTTCATTTTTTTGTGCTCTCAACCTCTCTTGCCTGTGCCCTCATTCATTTCTGATCTTATTATAAAGTTTTGTAAAGGCAGTTCTTTAGGCTTGCTTCGGACATTAGTGATACTGCCATAGCCCCTGAGTATGCCTAATTCACCAGTGAAACAGTGCTATTGCCCCTCCTCTCATTTTCATAAATACTCTCCTCTTTGGGGTTAAAGAAAATCTTGGCTGAGTAGCAATTAAATGTAAAAGAAAGCATTTTCTAACAACTAAGAAAAAATTTATAGTAGTCAACAGAAATCCTTTTCTTTTTTTTACATGATCATCTACCTAGAGAATATTGCTGTTGTAAGAATTTTCCTTTGTATAATTGAATTTCCGTTAAACCATATAAACTCAGTTACAGTAATGTCTAAATGTAAAATATGCATTATAAGAAGCAGCTAGAATGATAAATTGATGTATTTCTGTAAAAACAAATAACTAATGTTAGGAAGTGAAACATTATTGTGGTAACGATCTGCTATTTTTTCCACATTTTCTCATTGGTCATCCTTTCACAGTCTTTCCCCTCTCCTATTCAATTATTTTTTTTTCTCTGTTAGATTGCAGCTTTATGGACAACCCCTGGAGTTACATGCAGATTTATGGAACATTTGCTCTAAACACCCTTACATAGTTTGCTGTCAATTAACTTGTTCATGTGCTTTTACAGGGTTTGTTGTGTAGTATAAATCCTGTTCATTCCTAGGCATAGTTTGCTTCTGCGTGTTTGAGCAAAGAGACAAGGGGAACTCATTTTTGGCCAATTTACCCTTTCAGTATCAGCATGTCTGTGCTGGAAGAGACTGAGCTTTATTTCTTCCACTCCTAGGAGAGTTGTTGCAGAGAAAAACTGCTTGCACACATCATTAAAATCAAACCAGGATTGAAACTGTTTTTTATTTTTAGCAATATGTAATTAACTTGCAATGAGTAAACTGTCTGTTCAGGATCAATATCAGCAATATGACAGATAAACCACGCTGGTAGACACGTACCAAAACGTTAGTAGATACCTACGGATTTCCAAACACCCGCGATGTGCTGCCACACGCATGTGCCTGCGGTGGGAGCAGTGGGCGCCCGGCTCTGCGGTGCCCATGGCTCCTGTGCACTGCTTGGCCGACCGGCCCCTATGGTGCGGGTCCTGCCGCGGCCTCTGTGGGTGCTCCCCAGTGGGCACCGCACGGAGGCTGCCGTGCCACGGGGCAGCCCACAGCGGCATCAGCCCGCATTGCGCCTCGCGCGCTGCTCCTGCCGCGTCTTGCCTGGAAAGTTGCAGTGCCTACATGGATGAGTAGTCCAATGATGTCTGTCGGGCTATGCTTCGGATGAGTAGTCCAATGATGTCTGTCAGGCTATGCTTCGGCGGTACTCTTGTTAAATCCCGGTGTGCACTGAAGTACTTTCTGAATCCAGTCTTGATCCATGCTTGAGTAGCTGACAAGTCACTTTTTTCTCTTTTAATTTTTCTGTAAAAATAAGGCCTTATTTTCCCACCCACTGTAAACACATTTGAATTGTATTTTTCAGGATAGTGGCAGCTCTGCATTTTGTTCATTATGTATCTGCAGAGTCTCATTAGGTCCAAAATAATTACTGTGATTAGAATTTGACAAATTTGCCTATGTGTGGTGAATCTGGAAGGATTTGTATTTGATCGTGAAACCCGACCTTATTGAGGTTAGTGTAACATGAAGTTTGCAACATTGACTTTGTTTTTAAATTAAAACCCTAAAATGATTAAAAGAGCATCTGTCAACACATTCTCAATCTGACTTCCAGTCTCACCCACTCCACTGACTCACTCTTATGTTATAGTTAACACTACTGAAATAAATCCATGACACTGCTGTGAAATAGTCAGGTGTCCAGGCAGCACGTACACTGAGTCTTTACTATCTTTTTGCACATCAGAGCTGGGCTTTGGTTCAGTCCCTCATGAAAACCTATAAAGTTTTGTCAGAGGAATGAAGCATATGTATGGGACAGCAACTACACTGATACGCTGCTGAGAAGTGGTTATATAGGGGCAGAGACAGAGGATGAAATAGCTCTTGAGCGATACATCATGTTGGTGATTTGAGGTGGCTTTCTGCTTCCATTCTGCAACCATTCATTTCTGTTTGTGAATTTATGTGCAGAGTCTATCTTGTCTTCCCTGCTTTGCCACAAAGAGTTGCAGTGTGTGAACAACTCATTTTTAGGTTGTTGCTACTAGCTATCTTCTTGGCTACTTGAGTGCTGTGTAAAAGTAGTTACAGTGGTGTTGACAGACAGTGGGACTAAATATAGAAATGCCTTCATACATGGAGGAATTGCATATTGGAGTATAATTTAAATGCCCTGTATGTCACTCAAAGTTGACACCAAAACGAAGGATATACTGAAAGGTTAGAAGCTACCCTTAGTTTGAGCTGTATTTTCTGTATTTCTATCCATGTGGTCTATTCTCTGGGTCATACAGAAGGAATTGCGTATAGGATAATCTCTCTGTTCTTTAATTGTTGTTATATGCCTCCATGAAACCTGTGCTATCAGTACTTTGTGCTTCTGAAGACAAAGAGGAAGTACTTGAAAGGTACCTCACTTTTATCTAGGTGGGTAGGATTTGCCTATGCAGGGGAGTTTTGACCACATTTACATTATTCTGATAATGATTTTTTTAAGTACTGTAGTTTTGGAACATTGAGAAGAGAAATTCAGTAAACTAATATCTAATTGGTATTTTGTACAAGAACAAGTCATAACTTCTCTTTTTTTTCCATAAATAGTTTAGCATCCCACATTGGATTCTGATGTTTTCAGAAAGGAACAAAATATAATTGCAGAGCCTGTAATATTAAATTATTCATTAATAATTAATTTTTACAATAATTTTGAATTAATAAAGTGACTTTTTAGTTGGTAACCAGACACATTTTAGAAAAATCAGGCAGTTTGCTGACCTAAATTTTTGTTTTGTTTACAGACTTTCAACTATAGCAAAGGTACAAAAGTGTTCATTATATGTGTAATGATAAACTTCTTATAAGTTACACAGATGAATGTTAAATAATGAATATTTACATTTTATTATACGAACAAGAGCCAGTTGTTTGTTACAGAATAACAGTTCATAGTTGGTTCTTTACTGCTATGGGTTTCTGTCATAAACACACATAAAACTAGCGTAACTAGCCAAGTGGATCCAGACAGAACAGATAAAATAGAAGATTAATGAAATTAGCAGAGATTTGTTAATTTCACTGTCATAAATTTTGACTGTACTGCTTGCAGATATTAGTGTTACGTGTGTCTCAGCTGTTGTTGGCCTTTCTACCAGATAGCAGGGAGGTGTCATGCATAATAATACATCAGACAAGTAATGAAGCTAACCTGTCCAGTAATGAACCTGTCCATTTGTTTCATCAAATATACTGTTACTCATGTCTCATTTTGGAAAGCAGTAATAATGTTATCCTAAAACAGAAAATGTGAAGAAAATACAAATGCAAAGGCCTAATCCTACTGCTGGTCTTTCACAACCTCTTTAAAAATCTGCAAGCAGAGTATAGAACACCAAGGAATATATTTTTTCAGTTTTCTAAATTTGTAGTCTTTCAAATGTCAGATTTAAGAAGTGTTTTGGCACTAATGAAATGCAGATTCCAAATCATGTCGTTCAAGAGGATACAATTCATGTCTATGTATATGTTACTCATTACAATCATTTATTTTTTTCTCATGCAAGTGTCTTTGAAATAATCAGCTTAAAATGACTGATTCCAAGCAGATAGGCTCGATACTTCTCTGTGCTGTGAGGGTGGATTTGGCAACTTGCATGAGTTACTCTTTCTCGGAGTGGGCACCCCATCGCTGTACCATTAATACTTTCCGAACAGGTTGTCAGTTCTGGAGCGAGGGCAGCTGCATGCCCTAATCCAGCAGAGCTCCGACACACAAGCATAGGGTAAGAATAAGTACAGTTAACTCCACTGGGAATACGTGTGTACACACAGTTCACTTTATGCAGTGTTTGAATAAAAATGTGTTAGCTAATACCCAAATGGTGTTTAATGCACATCAGTATGAATCAGTATTTTTAGCCCATTACTTTCTTTCTACCCACCTTGTACTGAACTACAGTTAGACAAATGCAAATGTTAGCTGTAAGTACTAAGAAAATGTCTCCCATGTTACTTTTAAGGACTTTTCTTATGATAGACTTGCACATTTTCTATCTTTACATAGAACAGAAATAAAAATTAATAAATTGGGGTGTTAGTCCCATACAGACTGTTTCTTCCAACCTCTTTGACTGTCAGGAAATGAGTATGCACTGGTTGTAGGCTGTGGTGTTGTTTTAATAGGGACTTAGGTGTCTTTTTCTTTTTTTTTCCCCCCCTCTCTCTCACAGGTTACTTTATTCCTTGCCAGATTACTCCCCATCTCAAAATTTATGAGAACAAGACTATAGAAAGGGTCTAAGGAAAAGGAAGAATCCAGATATCAAAAAATAACCCAAAAGAATATTCTCTCCCCCAGAAAAAACAAAGAAAAAAAAAAGCAGTAAGAAAGTATCCAACTTTAGGCGGTATGAGTACTGCAGGGGAAATGGTGCTAGAAAATCAGCATTACAGTGAATATATATTTTTTAAATTAGGAGTGTGTCTGCTTATACTCTACTTTGGCACTCTAATTTTGGAATTCAGTGCCAATTATATGAATAACTGAAGCAATTTAAACTATAATCAGAATGCTTTTATTTTGGAATTATTCATGCACAGATGTAAATATTCAGAAGAATGTCAAACTTTTATTTCTTTCCATTTATTTTTACATGTTTTTCAGGTGTAGACAAGACACAATTTCCAAAACTAATGTCCTAATAAAAAAACTTTACTTTTTGCACTTCTGAAATATGAGTTATCTCTAGTTTAACGTGAAGTAGACTAAGTTATAGATATGGAAATGTTGAAAGGCCAATAACTATATCCTTTCTTAGACAACATGCTGTATAGACACTGTGCAAAGAAGATTGTCTAAAAAGCAAAGTCCCTCGACATAATATCACAGTGATATTTTGTGATTAAAAAAAAGAAACTGAGGTAACTTAGGTTGGAGAATATGCAAGTAGCTGTGCAGAAGCCTCTTTTCAAAGGAAAGAAAGGCTTTGGTAAAGAGATGTTAGTGAAAGCAGGAAAGGATGAATTATGGGAGTTTGTCAAGCCAGAAACTTGCTGCTTTTCTGAGTATCGAATCAAAGCAAATTCCATCTAAGAAAAAATTTCTCTCTCAGTGAATATCCATTTTTATTTCGAACAGCTTATAGCATTTACCCGTATCATTTCTCCATCTTTGGATGTTATTAAGTTTGTTGGAAGTCACATAAGTAAATTCAATACCAAAATTAGTATTGTGTAGTGTTTTATAAAGATCTTGTTTCTTTCAAACAATAGAAACAGGTGCTAACAGTAGAGCTGAGAGCATCAAGAGGTATGTAAAGCTATAGTTCATAAATTAACATCTGATTGTCAGGCTTTTAGATAAACTAATTCTTTTCTAAGCGTATTTGATTATTCTGATTGTTTCTCTCTAATGTTAATCAGATTAAGAAAAAAAAAACTCTATAAACAAGTGTGGTGAAGGGCCAACAAAAATTTCCATGAGCGAGAATTTCTGAATTAAGTTTATCCACCAAAGACAGAGTATCACAGAACTAAACACCCAGTTTACTAACCTAATCTAGCTCTCAAAGGAGCATTCTGATATACAAGTTTATAAGTAGTAGTATTTTTTTAAGTAAGTATTGAAACTACATTCTGAGTTACGTGAACAAGAGTGGCTTGAAGAGAGTATGTGTTGTATATATTTCTACAGAAGTGTAAAGGTGCTACACTAGACAACCTCTGATACCTGCCCTCACTAATTCATAGCTAGGTTTTGAGAAGCTCTACAGATGTCCACATTTCAAGTGTAGATAAACCTTTATTGCTAAAAATTTAAGCAACATATGTGGTAGCCAGTAGATAGTGGTATGTATATGAAACTTACTGAATGTTTATAATCTCATCATTAACTTTTATAATTAAAAATTTGGATGCTGTATGAGGTAAGAATGTAGGTTTGTCATTCTAGTGATAGCATGGATGTCACAGCTGGGACAGGGTTGTATCTTCAAGTCTTCACTTGCATTTCACCTATTCCAGCTTCCAGCTAAAGTTCTTCAGGGATATTTTCCTGAATGAGAGGGTTATCACTGAATAAATATGATTGAATAAAATGTGCTGCTGGCAGAACTAGCATAGTTATATTGGTTTAACTGAAGTTTTGATAGGGCCAGCAACTCCTGATTTAACCCATAAAGATTTGGCTACATAGTGTATATCACATTGTTAAGTGTCCTCTTCTCGATGCCCTCATTATTCCTTCTCATAAGAGATCTTAAACAAAATTAAGGTGTGATTTAAAAATATCAGAAGGAAGTGAAAAGCATTTGTTGCTTTATTTACCTGATCTTGACTATTAGAAATATTCGACCTTGACAGAGCCAAGTTAGATGGATGAGAGTGAAAAGGACAAAATGATATTATTGGATGAGCTAAGGGGGCTTGTGATTGATGAACAGGCTGCAAGATTTTGTTGCTGTCTTCTTTCTTTTTGCCATCTTTGCTGTTTCTTCCTTTTTGTATTATGTCAAACACAGACCACTTTTCTCTCTGTTCAGTGCCTGTTCTGTCTTGCCAGTTTCCTCTTGCTTCATAATGAGGTTGGCTCTTGCCTTTCATCAGATCATATCAGCTTCTGTTTACCTCAAATAGTATATTTTCAAGCTATATTTTTCAAGTTTTTATATTTGAACAGGCGTGTTAAAAGAAAATAAAGTCACCTTAATAGAAATACGAACTTTCCTGAAATTCAACCCCTTTATATTTGGAATGTATTTCACCAAAATTTCCATTAAAACATTTTGCTGTTGGATTACTGGCTTGGGCTCTGTCTTTAGCTGAATGAGAGTCACCTTCTGAGGGTAATTAATCTCTAAGACCCCTTTGGAACTGAAATCTCAGGGAGTTTACTATAACTATGTCCTTAACTGAGGTGTTTCAGCAAAGTGTCTAAAATTTGATGGGATGAATTTGGTCTATGTTGTCTTTGTGCCTTGTGTACAGAAAGAATATAAAGAGCTTTTGGTCTATAATTAAGGTTACAGTTATTACGGTGCAACATACAATAACTAAATCCACTTGGCAGGATGATTATTAATCCCTTTTTTACTTGCTGGACTTTGAAAGATTCTGTTCGTATTACTTTTGACTGTAAGGGCACTGAAGCTGTTCAGAAACCATTAATCATTCCAGTTCTAAGATATGTGGAACGCATTTAATGGAAAATGAAAAACTAATCTTGTAATTACAATTTCAATAATGTTTTGTTTAACTAAGGGCTGTATTTTATAGGACATATACTAATGAAAATGTGCTCTGATTTTTTAAAATAATTTCTAGCTCTTTCTTATCATTGTTCCCACCTTCAGTCAAATGTACTCATAGGTGCTGAAAGACCTTCTTAAAAAATGTAAATAAATTTCTGTTAGATGGGCAGATAGTTCACCAGGTAAATGCCACTGACATTATGAATGCTATTTTGGTGCAGCTTGGGTTCTCTTTGTAGTCTTGGAACCTACAATTTTATTAGTCAGCTGTTTTGAAGCTGCTGCCTAACTGTAAATAAGCTGTTCTAGGTTCTCCCTCAAGCCAGTTTCTAAAACCTGAATTTTAGCGAGTGAGAGAATACTCTCCACAGGGAGACCCAGCACCAAAAATCAAAATGTCTATTCTTAGTTTGTCAGTCATGTGGGTCAGAGCAACTGCTTGGGAATCTGAGTCCCCTTCATCTTCCACATAGGCTGTTTTTCTTTGCACCCCTCAGAATTTTATTCAATTTTAACTTGAACAGATTTCTATTACATACCTGTCTCCTTAAATTGTTTTTCAATCAGTTAATTGCATACACTCTATGAAAAATCTGGAGGTAGTCTAGAGCATTCTTTTCCTGCTGATGGGGTAGGGGAATGGAGTTAGGCTGCTCAGAACAGACCCAGAGTCCTCAGGATCTTCAGGGATGGACTACTGGGTTCAATCTACTCTGAAGTTCAGTAATACCTGGTTGTCAACTGCTGTTTCCATTATCTTACCTGACAATCTTAACTATTACTTACTGTAAAAGACTCTTTAGGCAGCTGTTTTGCAGGTTGGTTAATTCTTCAGCTCCGAGGAGAATAGATGGAGCCAATCAGAGCATGCCGATTATCCATCATATCCATTATCTTCTGTCTGATGGAAGCCAATTTTATGACTCTTGGAAGAAAGCAAGATTTCTGTGCAGTTGTTTAGTAGTATAACATGGAGGAAAAATGCCTTTCACTTACAGACTGGCAGTCAATTTATGAATTTAGAAGTAACTTTTAGAAATAAAATAAGAACAAAAACATCTTTACAGCTGTATTATTTCTGGTGGGTTTTGCAGTAATTTCAAAAGAATTAAAAACATTTCTCTAAAGCGTGTATTGTCTTCAAATTAAGAATGTGGAAACTGAAATTTAAAGCATAGCAGGACTGTTTTCAAACATGGGAATTCTTGTCTTGCATAATACAATTGGACAGCTGTCCATACACAAAGGACTAAAGTGACTGATATAGTGTAATGGTAGCAGCATGGTGCTTTTGGTAAAAAAGAAAAAAAATCAGCAGGGTAAACTAGCCTGTGTAGCTTACCATCTTGCAATAGCTAATCTTTAAGTTATACATTAAATAAAGGATCAGACCTCACAACGTTATACTCTATTCCCCACTTTGTTGCCCGTATATTTACATGATATCTATACCAATGTTATTTTGTAGATTATTGTTTAAACTAGAGCAGAAAACATCTAAGAGAATAAATACATTTTTCACAGCCTTTCATGTGGCTGTTCCAATTTAATACATCACGTTCTGGATTTATTAATTCGACTGCGTCATTTTACTTGATTTACCTTTCAGCCATAGCAGTGAATAACTCAACAGTTCTGTGATTCTGTGTGAGAGGTTTCCTGTAAGTGTTTTCCATTAAGTTAACAGTCTCAGAAAAATAGGTGCTTGTGATAGCAGGAAGGTGAACATGATTATCAATTCCATGTTTCCTGTAATCAGATCTCAAAAAAGTGCATTGCATTCATTTTATTAATTGGTCATTCCCCCAAAATAACAGAACTAGAAAAATAGATAATGAAGAGGGTTGCCGACATTGTCTGCATATTTTAAAGTAGATTATTCAGTATGTTTAAAGTCTTTTCTTTCTTGTTTCTCTGTCAAAACTTTGCTTTGAACATCTCAATTGAATCTCAATTGAAATTGAAGTTGAAATTTATTCCATTTATCATGTTATTTTTAAAAATATTTCTGTACTGTCTGATACAGTCTTATGTTTACAGTTCACCTTTTTTACACAGTTACAGCAGGTGCTTTTTTTGCTTGTTTCTTTGTTCTTTTTTCAACAATTGTTTTAATACTTCTAACCTGAAGTACTTAATATTTATTTTTAGGTCCTTGATATTCTGAGATTGACTTGAAAATAGTCAAATTTAAAATAATACAACTTGGATTCTTTATATTATTATTTTCAATTCTAAATGATGAGATCGCACTTGCATTTTTTCATTCATAGGTTTCATGTAGGTTAAAATTTTGCTATTTACTGTATATAATGTCTCTTCAACTAGCCAGAAATTAGTATCTATCTTTTTCTTTCTTTGGATTCAGGAATTGATACTAGATGTTCTGAGCCACTTGATGAAATCATCTTTATAGTTTGGTAATATACCCATTACTTGTTCAGGAACATGAAAGAATTGTTAATGAAGTATGAAAACCAGCATAAGTTAGAGTCTTAATATCAGTTGAGTAAGTGGTTCAGATTGATTTCAGTTAAGAAAATTGATATAATCCTGAAAGATGTCCTTCTGCATGAATTTTTATAGTTATTGCAATAACTGTGCTATAAATATGACAATTTGAAAGCTGGCATTTGTGATACAATTTAAATTATTTTTACAATGAAAGCCTGACTTGACTGAGAATTTTTCGTTGACTTCATTGGGAATAAAATTACATCCCTAGGATTTTGTGGAACATGCATTCATTTGTGCCAGAATGCTATTTCTTTTTTGTAAGAGGAAAATGATAGATTGGTTTTAGGTATAAGTAAAGGAGAGAGTTTATTTAAGATTATTCCTGGGATTTTTAATGGCCCATTAAAATCAGTAAGAATTGTCTGAATTAGGGAAAAAAAAAAAAAAAAAAAGTGTCCCTAGAGCATGAAAAGCAAAAGAAGATAATGAAGCCAAAAGTAGGCCTTTGACATTTATGAAATGCAGAAAATCTAAGCAGGAGCATGGGAGGTGCCCTGCACTGACCTCCCTAATCAGAAAATCTTCAGTGCCTTATGTGCTAAGGCAAAAATCAGCAAAAAGAAAAGCACAGAAATTTTTCAGGTGTAATAGTACTTAGATCTGCAACTAACAAGTCAAAACAGAAATAAATGTTTACGGAAAGGCTGAGGGAGTAATATTCTCACTGTGTCAATTCTTAATATGTGTATAGAAAAGTATTACTTTTCTATGGTATAGAATAGTGGTAATTGAAAGTACGGCTTAGTGTGTAAAAGGGGTGTAAAAAGCACATACTTAATAATGTAATCATGTCAGAGATAAATGGGGTTAAATAATCAATGATAAACTATAGCAGTGATCCTTAGGATAGCTTTTGTGCATGTGTGTCTCGGCACATGTTGAAAAGGAAGTTGTAGAAAGTGGTGGCACGATTTACATTAATGGTCATCCAAATGAACTTTCTGACACTGGAAGAAGCAATGATATACCTTGGGCAGGATCCGGTGTGCTTAATAGGTGTGTTTTGTGGCCTTATTTTTTATCTATCCTTACAATTGTTTTGGATAGTATTATCACTAAGTGCAACTTTTGTAAATTCTCAGTTTCCATTTTTTCACATAGATTTTTATATCAACTCTGTGCATAGTTGTTACATCAAGTTCTCATGGTTAGTATCTCTGTGCTGCAAGAGAAGGACATGTTTGTTGATGGGCAACTACTCTTTCTTTAAGCATATGTTTTTTAAATTTATCTTTTTTTTTCATTTTTCTCTCCCTATTCCTTTTCTTTGCTTTTTTCTTTTTCACTGCTGTTACTGTTAATTCCTCTTGTTATTTCTTCTGTTCTTATTTTAAAGTCTATATTCTCCTCTTTTTGCTCTTCTCAAAATGCTATGTTATGCCAAGAAAATAGCCCTCTCTCCGCATCCATACCTCTACTCTCCCGGTTTCCTTCACGAAGAACACACTCTTGTCTTTTGCCCTGCAAATCTGACTCTTATACTTGCATAAATATATGAAACTGTCAATATTTTAATCAAGAGTATATAGCTTTTTCCAGCAAAGGCCTTTCATAAATGTGCTTCAAATATATATGCACAACAGAGGCTTTTGTATTCAGGCCCCCATCATCAAAATATTTGTACATACATAGACATTATCACCTTTGACATCTCCACTGTGAAATGTCATTAGGAGAATCTGGCAGTAGTTCTGCTACAGTACTCATATGATTTTATTGTACTGCTGATGCTGTTATCAAAACCCTGTAAAACACTTTAATTAAGGTAACTGGGAAAACTTTCAGTAACTTAAGTGTGACTGTGATATGACTGTGTTCAGGAAACAGCTGAAATAACTGTTACTTCCAACTGCATAGTGCTTTAAAAGAGTGATAACTTAAAGCAAACTGCTGACTAAATGAATGTTCAATTCCAAGTTTTTTCATGTTTTGGGAGGCAGTGGAAAGTAGAACATATAGGCAGCATTGGTTGTCTGTAGTGGTCTGCCAAGGTTGTTAGGAGGAAAAAAGGCCCAAAGGCCAACAACAAACCCTCAGTTTATTCTGTGGGCCCTTTTCTTGCCTGTGCACCATTGGCAAGAGTCGTACATGATAAGCTTGATTCAGGGAATGCTTAAGGAAAGTGCATTTTGGAAATTAATTCTCAGAGGTTTTTATAGCACATGCACACTACTCTTCAATGAAATATGTCATCTACATAGGTGGACTGTCTTCATGCTGAATAATGCTGAGTATTTTTGCAGTGACATGCTGTAATATCTTATCCATCATGTTTTTGCTTTGCCAGCTTTCTTAGGACTGACTGGAAGCCTGACTTTTCTATAATCTTCCAAAAGTATTCTTGTAAACATGACACTTTCTGGTGACTTTGTTTAAAAAAAAAAAAAAAAAAAAAAAAGAGAGAAAAAAGAAAAAAAAGGTGTTGATGCATTTAGTTACCCTAGGATTTTTAAGGCACCTAAAGATTGAAAACACTTCCTGCAGTTGATACGATTCAACTCTTAAAAATATGACAAAATAACAAAGATAGTTTGACTTGCTCAAGAGTAACAAAAATTTTAAAAAAATCATATTCTCAGAGCTTTAATATTTTCCTTTCTTGTGTCTTTTTTTCCCTCCCAAAACTGAATCCCAGAATTCCTGTCCACAAGGTATACAGCTTAGGCTAGATCTGCCATTTGAAGAGAAGTCTGTTTATAAATACAATTCTAAACACAATTCTGAATCAACTTATGTGAGTTTTTGCAGTTGTTTTTACAAAATTGTGTTTGAACGTGGGTTGTTATTTGTTCTCTTCCCTGATACATGTGTTGAACTGCAGTATGTGATGTAGCTATACTCCCTTACTCACAGAATCCTGGAGTGAAGGTTTTCCATGAAGTATCAATGGAAAATTGTGCTAGTCCAGTGTCCTATGGCTAATAATTGTAAGTATAAGATGATATCGGAGGGACATTTATGAATAAAAAGCAACTTCCACTGTAAATTTATTATACTCTGAAGCATATCTGTTAGGAAGGGCTTTGTCAAAACCCTTGAAAGGTCAAAATCTTTTGTCAATCAGTTTACCTTCAAATACTTTTGTATCTAATACTGCTTGCAGATTTATTTGATCGGTTCCTAACAGTTTTATTTTTGTCAGTTGGTACATGTGTATATATGTATAAATGTGTCTGAATAAGCATAAGCCAAATGGTTACACTAGCTGTGTATCAGAATCAGTTGACTGGACTGGCTATAGATCAGCCAGTTCTTGAAGTTGAGAAAGAGATGTGAAATAATTTTTATATTCAACTGCCAGAATCAGACTTAGCACCATTCCTGGAATATTTTTTTAGGATTAGTCTTCTTGCTCAGTCATCTTGATACTAATGAGACAGTGTACGCTTTAAAAATATAAGAAGTCCCTTCGAGTTCTGTACAAATACTTATTCACCCCAGATTATTTATTGCTTTTAAAAGTACATATACTTGCCACCTCTGACTACGTTTTTGTTGCCCATATAAAGTCACTTAGAACAGATTTTCTTCATCTTTTCTGAAGAAATATGATTCAAATAAATAACTTAGTTTTCAAAACTCACATTATCTGCATTTTTTATCTATTCCCGGGTGTTCCAGAAAACCTTTAGTTTCCCTTAGATTTCCAACTTGTTTTGTTTGATTTTATTTGGGTAAGCTTCCAGTTCCTGAAGGATGCTTGTTTAGCTTGAACATGGTAATTTATTCATTTTTCTGTTTATTTATAGTTTCTGTCCCCAAAGGTAAGCTCCAGTACTCTTTTTTTCTAGTCTGCGCTGAGAATTTTTGTTTTCCCATCTCTGATATTTTCAAATATTTTACCAGCTTCTTCATTTTATGAACACACTTTTTTTTACAAAGCTTATTCTCAATGCTATTTTTTGGTTCAAGCTTAATTGCTAAAGAATATGGAAATGACTTACATTAAACCACTGTTAAATCAGTTACAATAGTTGCTTGTTTAAAGACTTCTTTGTTGCAAAAGACTCAGTTGGGACTAGTCCATCTTTATCTGTGCTTACCATTAACTCATACAATGATTTAATACTTAAATACTGTGTAGCAGTCCCAGCAAGTTCAGAAACTCATCGGTTCAAACTACACATTTCTGAAAAAGGCCATTCTTTGTGAAGCTTACAACATAGTAATCAACTATTTACAAATTCTATATGCAAATACACATTTTGGAATTTTTTATATTTACATTATTCCTAAGAAAACTCTTAAGAACAGAATGAAACTATGAAACTCTTGTTACAGGAAATTTTGTTTTTCTATATATTTTAGGCATAAACAAACTGCTTCTCTTATCTTTTTCCTAGCATGACCTAGCATGATCAGTTTTTAAATTACTCTTCTCCACTATTTAATATTGGCTGTCTAGGCACTGCTGTCATCTCTGCTCTTGAATATGAGATTGCTAAGAGGTATAACTTCTTAGAAACTTCTCAGCTTTTTCCTGGCTCCTATCCTACTTAGCCATTTACTGCCAATTCCACTGTGTTTCCTAGAGAGGCCCATAATTTCAAAATAGAGTTTTTTTTTCTTTCTTTTTAAGTAGTTTATGCCTTTATCCTCTTTAATGACTCTAATCCTGTTTTTTCTTAATTTCAGGACTTAAAATGTTTGCTTTCATACTGATAAGTCTTCATACATCCCCTCCCAGATTTATCTGGAGTACTCTCAGTATTTCAACCCATTTGACACATTTAATTAGTATTCTGTCTGTCAGATATAGAAAGTATTAAAAAGTTACTGATCATCACACTTATATTTGAAATTTGCAACCAAGTCTAAAAGAAGAAGAAAGTGTAACAGAGGATCAGCTTAAATATGCCATTAAGCTTTGGATGAAACATGTAGCTGCACTGTCTCCTTACTTTCCAGGCTAGTAGCCAAATGCATGGCTTAAAAGGATTTTAATTTCTGACATCTGGATTTATCTGAGGAAG
This sequence comes from Dromaius novaehollandiae, assembly GCF_036370855.1. Classification (NCBI taxonomy): domain Eukaryota; kingdom Metazoa; phylum Chordata; class Aves; order Casuariiformes; family Dromaiidae; genus Dromaius; species Dromaius novaehollandiae. The sequence goes on from NW_026991446.1 coordinate 1,403,955, forward strand.
TGGCCTGTAAAAACAATAACTACAGATGAAAATAGAAGTTTTTTTCCTGGACTTGGTTTAATGCTCAGGAGCTGTTTTTTAACTCCCATTGTATTTGTGTTATTGATCTTTACCTAAATCTTACTGTGAAAGTCCAATAGTAGTAGAAGACAACATAGTATGGGAAATTCTTACTGTAGTAATGATATGAATATCTTTGCCATAGCAGTATTCACAGGAGGATGATGAAACTATAGAATGTAATTTTGTCATTTTAAACTTAGAAAGAAGCCAGAAATATTTGCATGCACCTTATTTAGAAATTAAGCAGTTAAATATAGCTTTGCTTCGCTGGTTCTGGCAGAACAACTCAACACAGTTTAGAAGAATGGAGAAAAACTTGATGGGAAGGCTAGAAAAAGAATGAATGTGGTACAGTTGTATCAGAGTAAAGGGGAAGGATAGCAGGAGTGGGAAGATTTGACAAATGAAACAAGGCCAGCTATTTCATTACAAAAACATGATACCTTTATGTATAGTCATACTTGGTTATTCCAAATTAAGAAAATACAGCGAGTCTCTCTGGATGAATTGTACTCCCAGTTGTACATATTAAGGGAATATGTTCTTTGTTTACATGTTGATATATCAAAAGGAACAGCCTACCTATCAGGGTAGGCTGAACGGTACCAATAGTAGAAATGATCAAATCAATTTTCAAGCAATCTCTTAGCTGTTTCTTAAATAATCTCCAAAGAGAAAGTTCTTGAGGACCTTTTGGTCTATTGCTAAGTATTTCAAGTTCCGAGTGTGAAATTTTTTCCTTCTTGTTTAACTGGTAACTGCCTGCTGTAAGCGTAGGAGTGTCTTTATATTCTTAGGCTAGTTAGTTCTGTCCTACTGATCAGTTCCCTGAAAAAATGAGGTATAGCAATAAACAGTCAATTTACTTAAAGATATCTTTTAAATCAAAATAAAAGTAGGCATGTTTTTTCTAAAAGTTTATGCCTTGACTATTTTCTGGAATAGGGACTGTGTTCTAATATATTCAACTGTGTGGCATTATTATTTAGCACTGATTAGAATTTGTATTTTTAACAGGCAATTTTTATCCAAATTGATGTTCTGAAAGTTCACTTTCTAAACACGCATTACAGGATTCAGATATTTCTGATCTTTTGAGAGGTGCATGAGGATGACAGTAATCAATCATATCTAATTAGCTGCTGACACACTGTGCTTGCAATAATTAAACAAGACATTACTGCTTACTTTGTAATGTTTAAGATCACACAGATTGAAAGCCAGCTGTTAATCACTTCTCTTGCAGGACTAATGTCATTAACAGAAAATCCCAACTTCCACCCCTAAGGCTATTTTGAGGAGAGCTTTTGGTGGACAGGCTGTGATGTAAGCAGTAAAATAGATTTTAAAATTACGGTTTTTGAGCATCTTTTCAAACAGCTGTTGGCTTGAGCTTTTAGTCTTTTTTGTAGATTTCTCTGTGCTAGTTAAATATTTAGAAAAAATCTTGTGTCCTGAAGTGCTGGAAAATAATATCACAATGCTGCAATTAAAATATTCTAAAAACTTTTAACATTAATATGCGTTTTAACTGGATGTAGTGAAATGTTAATCCACAATAAGCACTGATAAATGCAGATATGCAAAAATAAGAAAAATCTTTATGAAAAATAGTAATTTTTAAGATGCATATTTCATATATTATAATTCATATATTCATATATTATAATCTGTACTTGGGGGAAAAACAGAATGAATTTTTTATTAAATATCTGTTCTTGAACATTTTTGTTTCTAATTCTGATTCTTATAATAATCATATATCTACCTATTAAATATCTTGCATTGAAAATTTACAATATATTGTGACTGAGTACCTTTAGTCTTAATTGACTTACCCTGGAATCATTAATGCCCATCAGACAAATTCCACTGGCTTTAGCATGAATATGAATCACCCGTTTAAAAACAGGCTGTCAGGAATTTCTGTTCTTCGCCACTGACTGACAGTGGTGATTGTGAACTCTATGAAACGGCGTAACAGTCTATAATCAAAATACATAATCTAGTCTCATACTTTAACTGCTCAAGAGGATTAAAAAAAGGAAATAAGTGAAGAATAAATACTCTTATTAGCTACTTACTGATTAGGCTACCAAGCGTTTTTCTCCTTTTGATTAATTTTTGGTGGGTTTGGCTTGAGGTTTTGTTTGTTTTAAATAGAGGCTGAAAGAAGATACATTCCAAATACATCTTAGATAGAAGTAAGGCAGCTGTTAAGTCAGTTTGGTTGTATATTATTCTAGATTAAAACTTACTGTTGACTTTGTGATAATAAAAATAATCTGCTATCAAAGATTAACATTGGCAGTTGCTTTCAGACTGGAATAAAATTCACAGTTTATTTTATGTTGGTTAGTTTTTCAGAAGTGAAAATAATACTACCCTTCAGTCTACTTCATGATAATGACAAAGTAGACTCTTGCTTCACTGTAGTTTGGGGGAAGGAGGGAATTAGTAGAATTAGGTAATACAAATATGATTTCAGATTTTTGCTTTTGCTGACAGGATGCATTCTAAAGTCCTCTCCAGTTCAAGTTTAAGGCTAGTTCAAAATATTTAATTTTCTTTCTAGGTTGTATAGATCTATTCTTCCAGTAATTTTATTAGGAAATTGTAAAGCAAAATAAAAACAAGCAATGTGTTTAAAACATCATCTACACTATTTTTTCTGTCATTCTATTTGCTTGCACTTAGAGCTGCTACGTTTGATATGTTCTGCTAAGTTTAAGTAAAGTTTCTAATTGAAGAAAGCAAGAATACTTATATTGCAAATATTATTTATAGTGTTTGTTCTGCTTGCGTTTACAGTGCAAGTAATGTTTAACCAGTCAAACCTTCTCATTACCCATTTTAATAATTAAATTCAGTTTCACAACTGCGTGTGTGTGTGAAGAACACTGTACTTAAAAGGTAAAATTAAAATCAATGATTAAGTGAAGCAAAGCCTCTCCTGAATTCCTGTGCAGCATTGCCTAGTTTAGTGATTAAAGCTTATCAGTGACAATATTTGCCAGATTAATGTATTAATAAACGCTGTATGCTCTGTGGCTGGCCACATGTGTCATATGAATGACATACGAATGATGCATTTGTTACTTATTTTCCTAGATGATTATCAGGGACTCAACATTTTCTGTGGCTCAGGCAAGTAGGTGCTTAGTGCTCACATCACCCTTGTTCTAACAAAACATTTCAACATATGCAGAACTCAGTTATGCTGAAGTTTACATAAATGTGGTGCTCTTGTAAAAGTCACTGACAGAATTAGCATTTTAAATTCCTCATCTTTTTATGCTATTAAATGCTTTTATCTGTGCAAAACAGTTATAATTCTGAGTTTTGCATCATCACATAGAGGAAAATACATTTTCTATTACAAATGTGTTGTTCTTTCAAACACCATATTGCTGTATTTTTCTCTCAGGATTTATTCCAGTAGAATGTCATTCTACTTTTCAGAATATTTATTATCCTAATGGGTGCAGTTTCTAAGCTATAGCTCACAGTGCACACCCACACACTGTATCATTGAGCTACATGGGAGTTTGCATTTCTATATAGGTTGCAGTTTTGGGGCAAGGCTGTGCTGTGGGCAGTTCCACCTTATTCAGTCAAAGAAGTTCTTACATCACGGCTGCCTGTTACAACTCACTTTCGGTGTACCCTCTTCTGGAAGTTGCATTGACGGTGCTCTTCCTCTGTCTATGCAGCAGGCTGTAAACCCATGGGCTTTCAGTGCTACCTTGCTGTTCTTCATGGATGTAAAGGCAAAGTAAAGGGGGCTGGCTGGGAAAAGGGGCAGCTTCTGCATGGAGGGTGGAAGGGGTACATAGATTCAAACTGAGAGCAGCTCTAGGGGAAGGGAGTAGTCTTGCCTCAGCCACAGGCGAAGGCCAAAGGACTGAACTGCTGGGGCAGGCAGCCACCTCTTGTGCAAGGGGTAGCGCAAGACGCTGGTGCTGCGGTCACCACTGCAGTTGCTGTGCTCACTTAGAGCGGAAGCAGAAGCAGCTGGCAGTGAGCTATGTGTGTGTGCGGGGAGAGGCCCTGGGCATGGTCCTCAGACCAAAGCACAAGGTAGAGTGTGTAAGAGTGTCCAGCACAGCCCTGGCCTTTGGACTCTGCGGTTGGGTAAGCAGTAAGGGCCCCTGGTGATATCCTTGGGCCTAGCATGTAAAGGCACTGCTGTGCTCCTCTGTACATGGAAACTGGACAGTTGTGGCACTGGTGATGGTGAGCAATAGGAATTTAGAGCAGAACGGTGTCTGGAAATTTGAGCTCCCTCCTGTTTTCCCTGTCTTCAGTATTTCCTGTTAAAAGCACAGCCTGATTAAGTCGTTGACTGGGAGGGGATAGGAGCTCAGAAAAAAACCTCGATCAGAACCCACTGGTACTCTCTGACAGAGCACCTGTGTTTTGGAACAACTTTGAATTTTAATCTCATGTCTGGTTCAGACTGTAGAAGAGATGGCTTCAAGGCAGCTAATAGCAGCCCCCCCCGTACCTATGAGAGAGTATCAAGAAGACAGAGCCAGGCTCTTCACAGTTGTGCATGATGGGAGTATGAGAGACAACACGCAAAAATTGAAAAGAGAGGTTCAGACCTGATACAAGGGGAAGCTTTTTCCCCAGGAGGACAGCCAAGCAGTGGAGTGGGTTGCCCAGAGAGGTTGTGTAGTTTCCATCCTTAGAGAAGTTTTCAGCCTGGTCTGATCTCAGAGCTGACTCTGATCTGAACAGGAGATTGAGCTTCAAACCTCCCAAGTTCCCTTTCAACCTGAATGATTCTGTGATTGTAAAACAGCATTTTACCTCCTGATCTACAGCAGTTTTGAGTTACTCTTTGAGATATGGGAAAAGTCCATACCGTTTGGGCATCCAATGGTTAGCATTTTTACAGATGGTTTTGTAACTTGTTCTCAGAAACCCCTAGTATTAGGGAACCATAATCTATCCAAACAATCTGTTTAAGGACTTCATTATCATTATAATCCCTACATATCTGCTGTCCTTATCCTTTTATTCCATGTTGGTCCATCAAAAAGCCTGTATTTATGTTCTCACTCAAAGCCTCTTAAACCTGGAATTATCTTCTAGTCATGAAAGAAAAAGTTACAGTTCTCTTTAGGGTACAGTCTTCCTTCAGATTAATTGGTGTGAAAATTATTAATATTAACCTATTCTATTTTGAATGCCACAAATCCATTTTTAGGTCCTTAAATGAAAAACTTCTTTAGGTCTTCTAGTTATTTTTCATGTCTCTCCTGTAACAGCAACAAGTTTTTCAATGTAGATACCCTTTTAAAGCCAGAGTTCTTCAAGAATGCACGATTCCAGTCATATGCAAGAAGTCATAACTCTAAACATTAGTTTCATAGACAAACAGATCTGAAAGAAATCATTCTGTCCAGGGTTTTTGCCATGTAAGAGGATTAGTACCTCTACAATTCAGACAGATGTTCAATTTTTTCTCAGAATCCCTCAGAGATGAAAATCCATAATCTGTCCCAGCAATCTGAGGACTTCAGTTTATTTGCAGTAGGAGTATGCTAAAGAGAGGAGGTTTTTTTTTTCCTTATTGGATTGTTCCGTTTGTCTTTGTAATATGACTTTAAAACTGTCATCATCTCCCCTGTTGTTCTGTCTTTAAGGTAAACAACCCTAATTCATGCAGAATTACAGATCTCTGGTAATTTTTAATTTTTTGTTCTTGACTCTTTTCAGTTCATTATCTCTTTTCTCTAGTGCGGCCATGAATCAGCACTGTCATAATGTATAAAAAGAAAATTTACTGGGATGCATTAAGTGCAACCTGTGGTAATGGATTACTTCACGGACATGAAATAATCTTCCCTTGTATTCAGCACTGTGAGGGAACATTTTGTACTACAAAGCCAGAGTGCTATGTTCACTTTTGGGCACTGTTTTTTGTTGCGGGGAGGGAAGCAAATCAGTTGGAGAGAACCAAAAGTAGAGCCACAGAAATGATCTGTGTTTGCCTTTATTGCAACAAGATAGTACACTAATATTGCCTGTTTCCTTTCTTGAAGGAGTGGTACAAGTTTTCCCAATTACATGCAATTGATTATTATTCCTAGAGTGTAGTACCTTCCACTTTCTTCTGTGGTGCTTCATCCCATTTTTTTAAATCTCTTTTGTATTAGTCAAGGTCAATTCAAATTTGAATTCTCTCCTGTTCCAAGAAAATGCCTTCCTTTGTCTTTTGATCGCAATAGTGGAAGTTGTGTATAAAATATATCAGAACAGTTATGAGAGAGTAAATTTAAGTCTTCCTTAACTTAGTGGTGAGAGCACTGTGGGGCAGACAGCGAACCTAAAGTTCTATCTCTGCTTAATTTAAAGTGACATAGGATAAAAATTAGTGACCTCACTTCTCACATGTCCTCCCAAACATCAGTAAACCCCAGATATGAAATTTCAACAGAGTTAAGTTTTCAGGAAAACCTTCATAATTGGATTAAAGAATTTAATCACTGTTTCTGAGATATAAGGATTATTGATAAAATATTTTTATTTATTTCATTTTAAAAAGTTAAATTTAAGTTCAAATGTGATGCTAAAAGAATTTTTTTTACAAATGAGGAAAGCTTATTTAGAAATGTATTTTTAGCAGTTGAAAATCAAACTGCTGTGCTATTGAAGCTATAAATATATTTATTAAGCCTAAGAACTAGCAAATGGTAATTTCTGCTGGAGGATCAGTGTGACTCAGTGGACTAGAGCAGAGTATTTTTTAGATACAGCAAGGGAAACTCCTTAGAATAAATTTTCATGCAGGTCTAAAGACACTGACGCCTCTATTCAGTTGGCCAAAATAGTGACGACAAATGATAAAAGCCATTTAGGCGGAGGGAAGGAAGAGAGAGAAGTTTTGAGTTACTGAGAACTTCTGCAATCTAAATCTCTGTAAAAGAGTTTTAAACTTTTTTTTTATGTCAAATATTCACTAGCATAAAAAGCCTGAAAACTATTGCTCTAATTCAGTATTACATTTGAAAAACAACTATATGTAAACAAGTAAACAGTTTCTGTAAAAGAAGACGGAATACACCTCAATAACACTTTTACATTTATGTCTGCCTTATTTTTTGCAAGCTTTTTCAACATTAAAGTAATGAAGACAAATGCTTATGCCATTAAGACCAAAGTTTGGCCCATGGATGTCTACTCTGAAACAGAATTCAAAGCTGTGACGTTTAGGCTGCAGATACAGTGCACTGAAAGAATTATGATAGTTTGAGTAGGGTCCCAAAATACTACACTGAACAGGGAGCACTCTAAAGCAGGTACACTGACAGAAAGGACCTGCCCTGAGTAGTGAACAATAGAAGTTTGATAAAAGGATGTATCTACAATTCTAGCTCCATCTAGAAAGTGCTGTTTTCTTCTGTGTGGTATTGACAGTTTTTGAGCTTGCTCAAGAAAGTAAGCCTCAGTGTTTCTTCTTTCAAAGACAGAATAGTGACTAAGCTTTCTTAAATGTCACGACTAATGTGATGTGTATGCTACTGTGCTCTGTTTTCTTTTCCTCTCTCTGCACACACATACATACACGTACCCCTTTTCTTTTCCTGAGGCCAATGTCTAGAAAACTTATCAGTACGGTATGTATTGGTATGGCAACCAACATTTAATTTCCTTATCTGCCCAAATGAATTTAAACACATATTCCTTTACTTCTCACTATAAGCACCTAAGTCCTATTGAGATGCAACTCTCTAGACACTTTGTGCATTCTTTTATTACAAAGCACATACAAATTTGGTGTATGGTCTCTAACATTATTATGTCATTTTTAGGAGATACTTCTACTCTTCAAATCTCACTTTCTGATACCAGTTACTGGAACAGTTACTTTATAAAGAAACTTTTTAAAAAAGAAATCAAGACAAATCCAGCATAGATTAAATGTTGTATATACAAGTACATGCAAAAACTAAATTGCCATTAAAATAGTCTTGTTTGAAGAAGCACTTTGTCCATACTGGAATTTGCCTAATGAATGTGGAGTTACTTGTAACACCTCTTTAATACAAAGAAGGAACAGGTGAATGTTCTGAATTCTAATTCACAGCCATTTATAATGATCTAAAAAGGCATAATTGAAAGGCTGAGAGAAATCTAGATTTATTTTATTGATTCTGAAAGCAAATATGGTATTGCTGTTTGTCATCTTAGATCACACTGAAAGTTAGATGGTGTGAAGTAGGTATTCATTTTAATAGGAATAGATGAATTTCAGTGAGACTTAGTTTAAATAGCATGATAGAAAGCACTACAATATTTAATCACTCTACATGTTTCATTCATTATTTGATGGGCTGTTACAGGTAAAAGTTCTGTTGTTGTTTTTTTTTTTTTATTGTGTTACTTCTAAACATGTGCAACAATTGCTGGCCGGTAGAATGTTCTGATTTTAGATTATATAAAGTGTTCTGTTCTCTCAAGATGTTTCTGTAAAGCATAATCTGGCATATCAGCAAAAGTAACAATGATTGCCGGGCTGGGTGAAGTAGTGATGCAGAACCTTTGAATGGGAGCAAAATTTGGGTAAGCTGATTTTGCAAGGGAATTCTACTGTTTGAAAATATTTGCTCTTCTGTACCGTAGCTGTTAAGGAGATGGTGTTGACACAGTTTTCATATCCTGTCATTTATAAAATTGTATTGATAAATCATCCGATCATACTAGAAATTTTAAAATGTTGAAAGTTTGTGAATATAAAGTAATGTCAGTTTACAAACAAACGAGAATAATTAAAGTTTACACATGACACTGAACATTTTTTTTCCTTTAGGCATTCCTAGCAGACACTAGGGACAAGATTCATCTGTCCAGAATTAGACACCTGTGTCTGGGTTGTCATTTATATTTATTTTCTAAGTTGAAATAGAGAGCTGTGATGCAATTTGTTTCATTCTAGATGGGTCTGTAGAAGAGATCAGATAAATCATGCTCCGGAAGTGTTTATTTCTCACCACTGGCTTTACAGAATCCAAATGGCTGGCCTAGATGGGAAATTCTACATTGTAAACCTTTGTGGCGAGATTAATTTCAAGCTTAAAATATCTACAGGTAGATATCTACTAGTATGATAGGTGTCTGCATGTCATTATAATCATGGAGATCTGGCCAAGCCTCCAGCTAGAAGCACCTGGGTTTCCCATAGGGCCACATACATGTTTAGATTGTCTTGGATATCCTAAGTGTGTTAAATGGCAGCAGTGGCCTACGTGGGGCACTAATGAGAACCTTATGAGCAATTCAACTGAGCAACTGCTATGTAAGGGTATATTGAATTGCTGTCTAGGCGGTTTTCCATTTCCGTGGACTATAATGGATGCTTTGGCACTTTCTTTCTGCATAGAGCTACATGACATCAAAATATAAGTGCCCTAAGCTTGAACTGATCCCGCCTTTAAAGACCAAAAGGTTTTACTAACAATCACCAAAGAGCTCTCTGCTTAATCTTTATAGTAATGAAAATATTGTTTTAAGGTTATGTGCCATTTTTTTTATTTTACTTTTAAATCAGTTGAGGAGCATCCATCCAGTGCACAGGGCATGTTTCTTCTTTAATTCCATTACTCTGTTCTTTACTCAGTCTGCTATTTAACAAAATAAAAACAAAATATGAAGGTGAATGACTTGATTTAAAACAGTCTTAAGAAAAAAACAACACTGTAGCTATAAACCTTAAGTTGTGCTTGATTTCTTCACTTGCACAGAGAAAGTGCACAGTGGTCTGATGTTACAGATACAAATTAATAAACAAATATTACTCTCAAATATGATCATCTGTTTTCAGAACAGGTGCTATAATCTTTCTCTTCTGTGCAACAGTTGTAAAGTTCTGAAATTATACTAGCCTGCTTATTTTAACAACTAACTATAGCATTCTGAATTCCAGTTTAGTAGGAAATCTGTGCATATGTAAGAAAACCAAAAGTCAAAACAGATTTTCTTTTCTATTAGTCATGTAGAGAACTTTGAGGATAATCATTTCTTCTGGCTACAAGCTATCTTTTAGATTTTACCTTTTTTTAATACAAACATACTTGACTACCGATAGACTTTAGTATGTAATATTCTGGTGATGATGTAACTTCAGAAATACATGTCCATTTGACTTAAACAAATTGAAACCTTTAACACCTATATGTTTGCAGTGTGTATATGTGTGGTTTACTGTATGAAAACAGTTTTGTACCACAATAGAACTCTATCTTAAAGGTGGCATTTATGAAGGATACAGATTTTTTTCCTGAGACAGTGGAAGGAACATCTTTGAGTCAGTAACAATATTACACTTCTCCACCTCTTGTTGAAACTGAAAAGTGCATACATACATGTATATATATGTATGTACATACATTTTGCTTCTAATACAAATTAATAGTAAGTTGTATGACTAAAAATAAACAGAATTTTCTACAGCAAAAAAATCCTTTGTTGAACAGTACAATGGGGAATATTTTTTTATATATTAATACCTACTTCAAAGACCATTTAGCTGTCTTTTTACAGTACAGAAGAGGCTTTTTATGTTTAATCCATTTGAAGCCTAAAAAGCAAACCAGTTTTCCACTTTTTATAAAGAATGCTTATTTATATGCATTTTGTGTATTGAATCGGATAGAGGTTATTTTTTATCATTATGAAGTGTTCACATAATTAAAATCTTTGTTTCTATTTCTGTGCCTTGTTTTCACAGACTAAAACTGGTATTGCATTGTTGTATGATGAAGTATCTGAAAATGCCTATGACATCCGACTGAAGCTTACAAAAGAGGTATTAACAATTCAAAAACAAGATGTCGTCTGTGTTAGTGGAAGTGATCACAGTGCAAATGTAAGTGCTTCTAGATTTCTATGTTTTTGACTGTATATTTTAATGTCTTCTACAGAGATCAGAATATGCTATTGGAGTGCGAGATATGTTATTCGGTAATAGAAAATATGTAATGATCAATATTTCTTTTGTGCATATTTGGATTCTTGTAGGTAAGAACTTATTTTTTTATCTACAAGATGGTATGTGTCCTTTATTCTGACATGACATTACAAGAAATTAAAAATCTATAAATATTGAGAGTACAGTATTCTTCCACCAAATACCGTTAGCTTATTAAATGAAAAAAAATAAAAGCAAGAAAAAGCTGTATTTCCAACTGAAAGCATTTTAAGAGTAAACTAATACAAGGACTTTTCTTCATTGATGCATCAAGTATCAACAATTGTCTGTTCAAGGGCATAGAGCTGGCTGGGAGAACACTTGACAGATACTTACTTGCTTCATTTTAATTCTTCTTCAGGCACAGATGGAGCTTACTCAGTGCCAGCATATATATGGTGTTTTTTTTTTTTTTTTTTTTTTTTTTTTTTTTAACCCAAATTCAGTTACAAAGTTTTTCTAAAGCATGTGGTGTCCTTAAGCTATAGAAAAGTCTTCTGTATCACCATTTAATATTGTTGCTAGAAAATCTAGAGACATTTTGTATAATTAGTACAACAATGGCATCTGTGTTTTGGACATCTTCAAATAGCATCTTTTATTTCCTCATATGAAAGTGTTCCTCTTAAATCTAAGTGTAGATATCCCAAATTTACTGAGTAAAATAAATTTCATGAACCATGCTGGTATTCGCTAGAACAATGCATGGCAGCCTCCTCAGAGGGAGGGCAAAAAGGGAGTCTTTTGTCTATTTGTTATATGGCACATTTCATCTGAACATAAAATCTAGCACTAGGAGTTATCATGTAAGTTTATGATATCCTGTTGAGGATTAAGAGCCTAAAAGTATATAGGGGTATCTGTATATGCATACACACACGCACGCACGCATGCACGTATACATGTGTGTGCATATGAGAGCGAGAGTGAGAGCCTGCTTATGTAACACATACATACATAAATTTCTGCTACAGTAAATATCTGTATTTTTTGTTTAATATCACACAAAAACAAACAGCTTTTAGAAGTTAGAAACTATATACTGGTTTCAAACCTTGTCTGTGTAATTCAATGGAACATGACTTGCTTTTAAAAATGTGCAAAAAGACTGCATCAGTGGGCAGCTAGTGGAAGAACACTTAGTGAAGTGAAAGGCATGTCACATTCCGGTTGGTTTGCTGAAATAAATATAAGCCTGAGCCAAAAATTGTCAGCTTGTGTATACTTTCCACTTCACTGAGAAACATGAAAAGGTGCAGACTTTAACTACAGACATTATTGGTAGCACTGAGAAGTTGTATGCAAACTGTGGTTACAAAAGTCATAGTAAAATGTTTTATGGCTGCAATTCATGGTGTCTGTACATATAAGCATACATGATGGCTCTGGTCTTGGTGGCATCTAGATGCCTTTTGTATAAATTTTCTTTCATTGAAAAAGAATAGAAATTCATCCTATTCTGAGATAGTTCTTGACTGAATTAGCACAGGCTAGTTGCATCTGAGAAAAAAAAGAAGTATCAAATCTGTATCTGTATTGATCATCTTTCATTGAGCAAAAAAGCAAGCCTGATGCACTTTACTGCTACATTTTATGTGTCCCCTAAGTAGCATTTCCTGGAAGAAGACAGGACAGGAAAACAGGCTCTGATAATACTTGGAGTTTTAAGATAAGAAGTAGGATTTTGAAAAAAGTTCTGGAAAGTAAGAGTCAATGTAGTGTACCAGAGCTCTGACATGTAGCCACTGTGTACGAAATGAGCTGAAGATCCTAGGTTGTATTTCATGACGAGTAACAATTAGGTAGGTAAGTTAGTAGGTAAGCCTAGAGATAAGGGCATAGCCTGGGACTACGTCAGAAAGTAAACAGCTTTTCCAGTATATAGAAGTAGCATTAATGTGTAGAAGTGAGGGAGTTTCATATACAGTTCAGATGGCAATCTAGGTTTGAGTTGCAAAGTACTATGTGGCTCTAGATATGAAGTTCATTAAGAAGGAATTCTTCCTCATTGCACTGTTTGTAGGCAACATGGTAATTCTGCCAAGCTGACCTTTCCAGGAAAACACTGAAACATCAGGTGATCATACACAAACAACTGGGTCTTCCTCAACCTGTCCAGTTGCCTATACTGTGGTAGAGCCTATAGCTTTGTACTTTTCTAAATTCATTTAATTCTCATCTTCACATGTTATTTTGATGTTACGGCTGAACTTTTTCCTTGTTTTCTTTAATGGACAGGATAATATTTTTCTCACTATTTTTCTCCATATTGCTATAATTGGTGGGGGGTTTTTTTAAACAAATGCATTGAATTTATATAATAGAAATTATAAATTGAAAAACTGAATTGTTTTGAAAATCTTAATCTTTATCATTTGTTTATGATAATATTACAATATTATTACTATTACAATATTTATTGATTGTTTACATTAATCCTAAGTTATCCTTAAGTTTTCCTCAAGTTTTTTGTAGGTTTTGTTGCTGAAGACTCTAAAATGTAAATTACAAAGCTCTTACCTGTTGCTTTTCTATGGGCCTTTCAAGATCTTCTCAAGTTGTCCCTTCTTGAAAGTGTTATCTTCAATCTGCATGAGTTTCTGTTGTCAAACTCAAATGAGAAAAATGGATTAAATCAAGGCTTCGTGGCAATATTTGCTTTGGTTTACTTTGGACCAAATAGAAACTTTTGGAGCATTAGTTTTTAAAATAAATGCCAATGGAGTGTAATGTAAAGATGAGCATTTTAGTTTTTACAGAATATAAATTTCCAGTATATAGGAACTCAAAGGCAGAATTTGAAATCAGGGTGAAATAGCTGGAAGTCCTCTAGCACTCTCTTTGCTAACTCTCAAATTTTGAAGAAAAATTCAGAAGAGCTAAATGTTTGAAGTGTTTCAAGAAAATAATTTTGCTTGTCCTCTATATGACTATGTATAATTCAATATATTAATAGAAAATTGTAACCTGAAAGGCATTTCTATAGCAGTTACAGACAATCACATTGTCTTACTGATTTATTCTCCTCCTTTCTATACTTTGCCTTTATTATTTATTATTCATAGTTAATCTGTATTTTGCACACAGCCATTCATCACACTATTTCCTTTATAACAAAAACAGAAATAACTCATTTGCTTTCTTTATGTAATCATCTCAGATATGTAGAAGGAAAAAAACTTCTGCTTTTAGAGTTGCTTTTCGTAGGTGGAATATGTGAATGGGAAAATATTGAAAGTTCTGTATCTACTTGTGACAGTACTTAATTCTCTAGCCAGTTTTGTGGAAAGCATTCCATGTTACCTGTTCTGCTCCGCTATCAGTTCTTTCTCATATACTTCCAGCCTCCATGGGGCCGACCAGTTCATTGAGCTTGTGCAATACAGAGGACTGCACAAGCCACTGGGGTGGGTTGGACTTTCAGCAACACAGATTGCTCCATAAGCATCTCACATTGATTGTACAGATAAAAGGCAGGTCCTCTCACTGTAAAATACTACCAAGAGTAAATTACTTCTACTAGCATCATCTTGACCTTTACTTGTTTCGTATTTTGTCTCTGCCATACATTTTTAAACACTGAGAAAGCTGTTCACCTGTTCATGAGAAAATGTAGAGCTGGTATTCTGTAATTTGATGGCAGTTCATCCCATTTCACTAGCCCATTTCACTAGACATTTGACTTGGATGTAAAATAATAAGGGAGAGGAATGTGGTTTGTGGAATTCAAGGTATGTATAGAAGAAATAGGTAAAGAAAGAGTTGTCTTTGCATTTCGATACCAGATTCTACACAATAGAAAAGATGGCTTTTAAATATGTAAAAAAATCCTTCCAGAAGTGGAACCACTGTGGGAAATAATATGTTCTCAGTGTTTGATTATATATTATTTGATTATCTCTCTATATATGTTATTAAATATGTGTTCCTTCCAACAAAATGTTTCAGTCATTCAGACTTGGAAAGTCCAAGCACTCCAAACAAGTCTTTGTGACTTACTTCACAGGGTTCTCATTGGTAGGAAAAAGGAGAATGTATGGGAGAATCATTCATAGAAGCAAAATTTGAAAATACTGACAGAAAAACAGGTAATTTTTTTTCAGGATGAATAGTTTAACAATACCCACAGAAGCAAATTGGTTGTATGGTAGCTAGGGAAAGAATCCATTATCAGTTAAAGGAGAAACAGGACGGCATTTGTTTCTATGCTTTCATAATATGATGTGCTTTACTAAGATGTGATATTTCTGTAATTTTTTGCTTGTCCACTTGTTAAAATTAGTTTCCCATATATTGCTAGTGCCTCACTATCTTACTATCTAGTAAGTGCTATCTTACTTCTCCTGCTGTCAGCCCAGTTTTATGCCTCTCCACTTTTCATAAACATTTTTTCTTTTCCTTTCTATTACCTTTCTGTGTCTATTCCCTGCGAAGTCCACTTGCAAAGTAAGAAAAAAAAAGGCATTTAGCTTTTTATCACTATTAATCAGTCCCTCCCACAGAGCTGAATTGTCTCTGACTTGATCAGTGGTAGAACAAATAGGTTTCTGATGCAGGCTCTTGGCTTGTTAATTGGAAGAAGACTCTTCAGAGGCTTTTGGGAGACTAATATAATTAGAATAACAAAAGCTTCACATTCTGGGCACACAATCCAGTTTCACAGGTCTTGTCTTAGCTGGAGTTTGCCACATCGAGATAAGGTAGGTGAATAGGGACAAAAAATAGCAAGACTGGTTGTTTTGTTGATCCAAAAAAAAAAAAAAAAAAAAAAAAGAAAGAAACAAGCATCTGAATGTACTGTTTAAATCTCTGATGAGACTGCTATGACTTTTTTTCTTTATAACTCAGATGCTAATAAGGACAGAAAAGAACGTTCTTTTAGCACACCTCTAGAGAATAGGTCTGCATTAAAAGTTTCTTTATACCCCAAGTACATTTCTGTCTAGGTAACTACTAATATTACTGTTTGCCCAGTGCCCATTCTGCCATAAGAGCTAATAACTAACATTTCTGTTTATCTGGAAATATCAAGCTGGTGATTAAAGAAAGACTTTTCTTTTTGAAAATTAGATTTTTTTGTATGGAGGAAATACATTATTTAGCCTTTTGTTATTTATTTTCCATACTCTGGGAAGCTGGCCTAGATATTTAGAAGACAGATATCAAATAATGCTTTAGGATATATTATTAAAGATCATAAGCTCCTGTTGCTGTCGCTTTGAGAACAGTTAGAAGTTTATATCACAAAATAAATAATAAATATGAGTATTCATCAGCATGACAAACAGAAAATAACTTTGGTTTATTATTAAAGGCAAAAAAGTAACTAGCATTGACAAAAATAGTAATAAATGTACAGAGGAGAATAATAAAAGGGACACTGTAGATATCCCTGAAATAAAAAATCTCCCTGAGATATGGTCAGAATCTAGCTGAGGTTAAGTGCCCTTACCAACAAGGTAGAAAAGAGAGCAATACAGTGTCAGTATTTCTGTGTTGCTAACCAGGCAAACAGGCAGACAGATATATGCATCCTTTATTAAAATTTAAATTAATCTGTTGTTGTACATGGGGCCATGACAAACTGTCAGGATTGGTAAATTGCTACTGTATATATTGCAAAAGATTGTGCAACAGTTAAAAATCTTCGATAGCTAGATGCAGAATATCTGACTGTGTGGAAACATAAGCATCTTTAGTGATAGAACAGGACACCGGTGGATACAGCCTCTATTGTTCATCTTTGCCTTCACACCTGCCAACATGTAACAGCGAATGCCATTGAAATTATTCAGCTAAAGAACAGCTGTGTTCTGGAAGGATTTAGCTGTAACTCTTGTTATAGCATGTCTTTTTACTTGAAAGAAATCAGCTTATTCTTAATGGAAAAAGAAAGAAATATAACTGTATATTGCCACTGGGGCCATATATGTAATAACAATTAGCAACTCTGAAAATCCAGATTTGTAGATGATCTGCACAGCCTTTATCTATATTGTTGCTCTCACAGTCTGGGATCAGTCCAAGTCTCAAATCTTCTCTTATCACCAAAGATAGCTCCTGTCCCAAATTAATCTTACAACTCAGTGAGGGAGTTCCTGGAGATTCTTGTGAACTTTTACCAATATTTATACCAATATTGTCACTGAGAAATCTGTAATATGATCACCACACCCTGGAGAATGAACTACACTGTGGTTTCTCAGACTCATCCTTATTAGAATAGATCACAAGATAATTCAGATTGAAAGGGATCTGTGGAGTCATCCAGTTCAACCTCCCACTGAGATAGGGGTGGAGTCATCTAGTGCAACCTCCCACTGGAAGCAAGGATAGCTTCCAAGTTTGTTCAGGTTGCTTGGGGCCTTGTCCACTCAAGTTTATAATATCTCCAAGGATGGAGATTCCACCATCTCTCACCAGGGCAGCCTGTTCTAGTACTTAACCACTTTCACTGTGAAATTATTTCCCATTATACTCAACTGGAATTTCCTTTGCTGCCAGTGGTGACTGTTGCCTCTCCTCTTTTTATTGTGCACCTCTGAGAACAGTCTGGTTCAGTTTTCTTTATAATCTTCCTTTAGGTTGGCAGGCTTTAAAAATAGAATGAGTGACTTCGTTTTACTCTATCAAAAATGAACTAAGACTTTGATCTGCAGTAATGGAAATAGTTATAACAACATAAACTGATAAAAACACCTTATTACACTTAGCAAGGATCATCTACAGCTGTCCCAGATCTCAGCTTGCATGTGAAAAGATCTGCTTTGCCTCTGTACAAACCTCTACTGGTCCTGGCATGCCTCAGTCAATTTTTATAGCTGCATTTTTTTTCCTGTTGCTTTGGGGTAAAGATGACATCCTGTACAAAAAAACAAACAAACAAACAAAAAACCTGTGTTAAAAGTTCCAACTATCTCTTATATTCACAGTACTCTCTTGCTTTCTGTTTACCTGTCTTTTATTACAGCTTACCTCCTTTTCATGGCACTGGAGAATGAAGCATCACATGTTGCCATAGAGGATTACTGCATGCTTTTCTCTCTATTGAGGTTTCTTGACCTGTATTTCCATTTTCTGCTTAATTTATTCCACTTCCTGACAAGTTACAGTGTCTTTTTAAGACTATAAAACTATTTCTAAGACTATAAAACAGTATTTTAAAAATCACATGGATTTAGGGCTAAAATTTATACAGACAGCCTTTGAGCAAAAAGCTTCTGCTGAAGGCTAAACATGTTACAACCAACAGTATAACACATTCTGTTGTAAAACCGGTCTTTGATTTCCACCCTCCTCCAATACATGGAAGAGCCTTTACATTATTTTTCATTGCATTATATAACAGTTTACCTAGTTAAGGGTAAGGTGCTGGTGGTTACAGTTCCCGAGAGAGCCGTATTAACAACCCTTAGAAATACATGAATATGGCAGATTCAGTCTTAAGTGGCTGTGAAATTTAGGTGAAACCTTCACTGTTTTCTTAAAATTTGTGATACTCATGGTCTTTCATAAAGGCTGTGGGACATATGTAAGTAGTAACAGGAGTCAGTAAGGAAGCAATCAAAATTCAGTGTTTTTTGGCATTTAATTAATTAATTAAATTTAATAATTTGTTTTTTGATCCCAGACTACAAAGTACTGCAACAAGGAACCTCTCTAATCCAGTCCTAGATACTGGCATTGCAATTCTTCTGAAATGCTGAATGATATGTGAAGTCTACTAGCCTTATCATGGGTGCCTATACTAGTCAGTGATAAATCATAATCCCGTACCATCTCTAGTTACAGCTGTCATGTACACTCTTTCTCCCAGGCATAGTTTTTCTTCTGACTTCCACCTTGATAGAATTTTGGCAAATGCAGTCCCTTCTGTAGTTTAAAATCCTTATTTCTAGCAAGAGTGTTGGGCAAAGGGCAGACTGCATCCAGTAGGAAGTGGAAGTGTGCTGCTCATCAGCGAGCAGTGAGGGTTATGTGAGTGTAGGTGGAAATCTCAATACATGGCAGAATATTAAATATATGCAGAGCAATATGCTGAGGAAGCTCTGGGATTGAACAGGTGGAGGGGTGTAGCTGAGAAAATCCTTGTCTGCAGTGATCTCCCCACCAAAGGATTTTACATATTCTTGTTCTGCCCTGGATGTCTGCATTTGGTGATACATTTTACGTTTACATTTTACATTCTCACAGCATCTGTCTCTTCAATCATTTTTTATCTTATAACTTCCTGTGGCAGCTTCAGCAATAAGAAAAGATAAGATTTGGCTGATATCTTAAGTATCTTCATCTTCTTATCCCTTTTTGTATCATGCTATTTCTTTCCTTGCACCCATGTGGGACAGGTTACAGACTTGTTTTAGCTCTTCTTATTGTACCTTTTTGTTCCACTTCTTCCTGTCCCCTGAATATTTCCCAAGGGATTGGCTGGTAAATTCTGCATTATAGTTCAAGGCTGGCTTTTGTTTTGTATCGTCACCCTGCCATGTCACTTGGAGAAAATTTGGTGCCTTCTTTCCAACATCTAAGATGGCCTTTTGAGGTTATTCTTTCCAGTAGAGGAGATTACAACCACAGAACTGGGAATAAAGTTTCTTTATCTAATAAAAACAACAAAGACTTTGAACTACTATGAACAATGCAGCAGTGAATGATTTCCTTGCTTGCATTTTCCTGGCTTGCTGTTTAGCCACTTACCTTGCTTAAGTTAATAGTGTGTTATGGTTTGAGATGGAGCTGGCAATGTGGAGGCTAGATGGTCTCAGGTACCAAAGCACGTTTAATCACAGATCTGTGGACAAGTGACACAGCAGCCTTACAATGGAGGAGGTGGCAGGAAGAGTTTGGGCGGGCCAAACGTTGACATTTCTCCTATGACCTGCCTGTGCCCTGGCGGTGCAGACCAGGTGGCCCTGGAGGACACGGGGGGCGGGGGGGCCAGTGCCCTTGGGCACTCCGGCAACCTCCATGGGCGCTTTGCTGGGTCCACGCAGCAACCTCAGCACTCTCAGCTATGGGTGAAAATGCCTGGTTCTGATTGGCTCAAATTCCCATGGCACCTGGCGATTGGCTGTTGCTGGGGAAGGGGGCACACACAGCCTGCCCCTCTGGAAGGTTCTGCATGCTGTGGCAATGGCATGTTCACAGCTTTCAGTGTGATTACCAGGTTGTTTACCCTAAAATTACTCCCTTATTCTTGTCTGCTTCTTTCTAACTATAGTACAACCAGTGCCAACTGCCAAATAGTCATGACTGCCGGCTAGCATCTCCTAGCCTTGTTATGATTTATCTTGGATACAAAATAGATAGTAAAATGCCTATTATTTTTTCCACAATGCATGACGAACAATTGTTTAAATAATTATTTCTCCTTTTCTAGAAGGCCTTTCTTTGCTGTATGAGCGTACTTTTTTAGAAAGAACTCAAATTTCCAAGTGTTTATGTTTGTGTATATTACTTTTATAGCCACCTAGGATCGTTACATATATATATGCTGAATATATATATATACACACACATGTATATATATACACTATATATATATATATATACACAGTATATATATATATATATATATACACATACTGAATCTTCTCCCAGATATATCCCTTTATATCAAATTGTGTGGAAAGCTTAAAGTACCTCCTCATGAAATCTCTCCCCTTGTTCATTAACACACAAATAGAATACTCTTCATAATGAAGGATCCCCTTCCTCGACTGCCAGTGCTGGATGTTGACAATCTGGTAATGATGACAAAATGGGTAGACATTGATGGGTGGATGTAAAATCCTGCTACAAAACACTAAACTGAATTCTGTGATTGTTCAGTGACAGACAGCAAGCAGCACCAAAAATTAGAACTATAATTGGCTTCTGACATTGGCCCTTAAGCTCCATTCACATCACTAGAAAAGTCTTTTATATGTTTGTATCCATCCACATGCAGAGATAAACTTTTCTATCAAACCATTGTATTTTAAAAGAACATAATAGGTCACCTATGTCAAGAGCTATCTCATAACTAAAAGACAGGTGTTTGACCACATAGTTCTCCAAATTACATTTAAAAAGTATCATAAGGCAAGTCTCGATGTTCTTTGAGAAACTTTATTAAAGCTGTTGGTTGTTTTCAGCTATATCATTCTCAGGAGTTAGGTCTGTGAGCCAGAGTTTATGATTTATTTGTAGGGAAATACACTTAAAATGAGGAGGGTAATTCATGTTTTTCCTGACATAGAAAGATTTCAGAAGTGGATTAAAAACTTTTTGAAAAATATATAGTATTAAAGGATAGTTTCAGTAGCAATGGAAATTGTTACAACCTCCACTTTATGCCTCCAGTTACCAACTAGTCTCTTCTCTAGTTACTGATCTCTTGCTCTTCTATTTGGTGTCTATGTTTTCAAGTTTGCATTGCATTTGTTTTTCAACATATTCTCGCAGCATTCTTGGAGTTCTTTAAAGTTTTTGCCTTGCTGCTGTCTGTTTCAATATTGATGACTGAGATCTTTTAAGCTCCCCAATCTGTTTAGTTATATGTGCTATTTCAATCTAGAGCTCTCCTGAAATTCTCTCTCCCTGAAATTCTCTCTCCCAGGGCTTCTAAAACCTTTTGGGACTACATCTAAGCAAAAAAATGCAGGCTTAATTAACAAATATATTTTTGGTACTGCTTTCATGCTTAAAGCTTTGGAGAGCTACAGGTTGTTGAAAGCGACATAAGTACTGAACTGCATCCTGCCCAAGTCTGATTTCATCTGTGGTCTGTGCCTGTCAGCATCTTAGGTTAGGGCAAAATCCTTTCTGCTTATTCACATCGTGAACAGCTTTTTTATGCATTGCAGTTGTTTGCCCTTGTGCACAGAACAAGATCTTGTTCTGAAATAAAGCCCTTGTCTCTGAGCTACGTACTGTGACAAGATATAAACCCACTGGTTGTGCTCTGGCCTCCCTTCAGAACAAATGTTGTTCCATGAGCATGATAGTGACTGAGGAACAAACAAGTTGATCACTTCTAAATATTACTTCTAACCACAAAATGTAGTTTAACTCCACCCTTCCACTTTTGCAGCTACAATGTTTTTTTTTGCCTAGAAATTGCTTTTGCTTCTGTCGTGATGACTGCTGATGTTAGTCTTTCATGAAAAGCAAAGTGCTTCCTTAAATGCAGTTGCATTGTCTTTGAACATATCTAAGCCTGTTCATGGTCAACAACCATGAACTCCAGTGTTTCCATGCTTTGGAACAAGACAAAGGTTTTATTCAGGCATGTACAACTGGATTTCTGGATTACTCCTTCCCCCTCCCTCCCCCCCCCCCCCCCCCATAAGCTACATTTTCATTTAAAGGCATTTAAAGGACTTTTTTTTTTTTAATTAAATACTGGCTTTACCAATAAGATGCTTTTTTTATTTACCCTTTTGGTTGTGTTCTGTGCTCTGACTGTCTGCCCTAACAGGTGGCTGGACTCATTTTCACAGAGGGTCCTGTCCATCCTATAGTTCTCTCTACCATGCACCTATAAAATTCCAGGAAATAGCTTTTTAACACTGGATATCTAATTGGCAGCAAGAACAAAAGCGCAAAAATTGAAATGAACTCACAGACAACATTCATATCTGCACACAATCCCTATATGCTAATTCTTGTGAGTCGACTTTGGTTTCTTGGACCAAAGAGACAGTGTTTAGGAATTTTATTTCTATTCAAACCTTAAATAGAATTCACAGGAAGAATTCATCTTATGCACCTACATTTTCTAACTTTTCATTTTATGACCTTTCAATGATTTCAGTTTTTCCAGAAACAGATAGCAGATTTAGTAGAGATATCAAGATTGGAACCCATCATTTTGCAGTGGGATTTACGCCCAGAGTTAGGCTTTGTTTCAACTTCTCCATTTGTTTGTCTTACCCATCTGTTACAGGCTTTTGCCTGTCATCTTAAATTTCCAGTTCTGTGTAGCAGTACTTTTTTATGAAATGATAGATATGTTGGTCCTTGAAACCTCTTGTTATTATTATAGGGCTATGTAAAAAGTGTTAGAAGTAATCTTAATCTTGCAAATTCCATTATTCTGTAATATTAAGAAAATTATAGTCCTATTTGGGCTTTGGCAGTGAGTGTGTATTTCTGCGCTTCCCTCTAAAAGATTCCTTGATTGTAAATTTAGGGGAAAAACTGAACATCTAATTTTATAAAATTTTGTGACGAAGTATTGACCATACAATGCTAAAACTTTATAACAATGAGAATGTTACTGGCCTACTCTTTTTTAAAATTAACTTTTCAAAGAAAAAGCCTGTTTCCAAAATATACATTTCTCCACAGTAAACTAAGTCAAAATGAAACAGCTAGGCTATACAGTCACAGAACTGCTTCTGCCTACCATGCACTTAGGTAAATCTGTTTTCTCTTTTTATGTTGGTACTTTTGATACTGGTCAATTTAATCTGTTTCTTAAAGCTTAGAAGCTAGCTAATATCATTCCCAAAATGTTAACCCAATTCTTAATGATAGGTATTACACAGCCAGTATCACTTGGAAAAATGGACAATTGAATCCTTGTCTACTTGCAACAATAAAAGGTCCCACAAAGGTAGGAATGTTTCATATTGGTATCCTGAACAATTACAGTTTTAATAATTACATTCTGTCTACTCAAATGCACCTTGAAGTTCCATGCAGTCCACTTATTCTTCCTCTAATCTCCTAGAAACAAGAGACCCAAAAGCCTGTTATGCTATCTGCTGTAAGAGGTACAGAATTACTTCTGCTTTGTAGCACAATTTGAGTAAGTGATCTTTATAGTGTACACATCGAGTACTTTGGAAACCTTCAGAATGAATGGCTTTAATGAATAAAAAATTATTAAAGGATATAATTAGTAAAACAAAACACTAGTTAAAAACAAAATAGTATTAATTTCAGATTTTCTGTTCAGATTCAGATTGATAATTTGTAACACTTTCTAAAGAGTTTTCCTTGCCTATACAGAAATAATATTACACAGTTATCATACAGTCAACTGTAGCGCTATATTTTTGTGGTTGTTTCTTAAGACAGCTACAGATGTCTGCCTCACTTTAGCCTCAAACCATAAATAAATTAATCTGAATAGAAAAATTATACATAACATACAGGCAACTAAGAGGTAAAATAAGCTGTCTCTATATTTGAATTATACAAAAACATTAGGTTTTCATCATGCATAAAGTTATCATTTATGTCTTCAGAAGATTTGGTTTTTTACAAATATTAGAGTTTGGTTTTGGCATGAAGTTCTTGTATTAGAATTTTGTTTCATAACTGCATACAAAACTAGTATAATTTTCTGTCCAAGTTTCATTGCTGTGAAATTTTGTCTGCATAAGTACTGATTCAGACCTAAGATCTACTGAGTCTAGTATCCTTTTTTCAAAAGGAGCCATTAATGTATCCCTAGGAAAGGATAAGGATAGGGCAGGAATATATGATGCTTTTCTTAACACTTTCCCTGCCTGAAGTTATTCAGGGTTTTCCGAAGCAAAATGTAGTTTGTATTAGCTCTTAACAGAATTATTTTCCATGTCCAGTCTAGATTTTCAGCATCCAAAATTTTTTTCTCATCAGACGCTATAGATCTGCTACTCATTGCACAAAGAATCACCCGTTTTTGTTCAATCTGAGCCTAGCTCCTAACAGTATCATTTGATGCCTCCTAATTCATGTATTGCAGAAGATGATAAAGACTGGTTCCTATTCACTGTCTTCCATGCCACTTGTGTTTTTTTAAGACTCTCCTGATCCCCAGTCCATCTCTCTTCCTGGCTGAGGAGTTACAGGCTATTCTGTTATTCTTTGTACAGAAGCTCTTTCGTCCTTCCATCATCCTTATTGGCCTTCTCTAAACCTTTTCCAGAAGTTTTACATATGAGGGGACCAAATTGGTATACATAATTCAAGGATAGGTGAACTTTGGAATTTTACAGTGGTATAATTTACATATATGTATACCTGTATATATACATACCTGTATACACACACACACTCACACATACATTTATTTATATATTTTATCTCTATTCTTTTGCTTAGACTTCCTAAAATTTGATCTGTGTTTTTGACCACTGCTGAAGACTGAACTGATGTTGTTGTGGAACTATCTATTTTAACCCCGAGGTTTGACTCCATTATAGAAATAACTGATTTAGAAATAATCCTAACTTTATATAAAAGTAATATATGTGGGGGAAAAAAAGTCTCTCTCGTTAACACTTATCTACTATTGTCTTTTATCTGCTATTTTATAATTACTATTTCATGAGATCCTTCTGCAGATATTCCAAGTTCACTCATCCTTCTTGTCTCAGGTATAAGCAGTGAAGATAATCTCACTATCTGACCCTGGTGATTTGCTATGTTATTTAGTCAATTTGCTCCTAAAGTTATTTCAGAATCATACAGATCCATATATCATTTGTGCTACAAGGAGTATTGGAGGAACATTTCTATTTTCTTTCACAGTAAGCCCTAATGAAAAGTGTTCATTTATCTTCCCTCTAACAGCTTTATTTTCTCTTAGTACTCCTTTATATCTTCATCATAAATTGGCCCTGCAGTTTCTTTGGCAGACCTCCTGCTCCTGATATATTTGAATATTTATTATTATTTTTGATTGTTTTTGATTCTTTGATTCTTTGATTCTTTGTTTCTTTTTGTCAGTTGTTTTTTGAACTCTCTTTACTTCCAATGTCTAATTCTGTTTTTATATTTCATTTGCTTATGTTCCTTTCTCTTGTCTTCATTTCAATATGATGTCCACTCCTTACATCTGATAACCTCTCTTATCCTGCTATTTAGCCATGCTGCTTTCATTTTGTCTTTGTTAAGCTTTGTTAAGCCACATTCAGTGGCTCTGCATTTCCAGCGTGGTAACCTTAAGTAGTCTTCACACCGCCTATGAAGATTTAATATTCAACTTTATATTCCTTTTTACCAAACTTCCTTACTTTTGCATAATTCCTCTTTTGGGATCAAAATTGCAGTGGAATTTTTGAACTTGCTGCTCTTGCAGATGTTGAATCTGAAGTACACAGTGGTTGCTGCTACAGAGTAGATCCTTTGTGGTATTCAAGACAGGAGCAAGTGTTGCATCTAATCTTTGAGCTCCATAAGCAGCTGCTCCATGAAGCAGTCACTGATAGACACCTACATTTTATTGACTGTGTTATATTCTGGTGTGATATTTGTCTGATCTACATGAGGTTAATTTAAATCTGTCATCAGTGTTATATTTCTCATTTTCATCACCTCTTTGCATATCTCGGTTACTGTTGTCAACCTAGTTGACTCGTATCGTTGTAATATACAGTCTTGCTTGTATTTAGCTTGGAATCCACAGAGATTCTGTTTTATTTGATGAGGTAGTTGGTTTATTAGTTTTCTTTGAGTCTAAGCTCTTTTTTCTCACAGACCCTCTACTCTGCTGTTCATGCAGACTATTTTACCTTTACTATATGTATGTATATTCATGTATAGTTTTCATCCTGGCATTACAGTCGTCTTCTACCTCTCCAAAAACCCTTCACTTGAGCATACAGCATTTCTCTGCTTATATCCATAATACAAGCATAGTCCACAATAATGTTCATCTGTACTTCTTTCCCAGCCCTACAGTTTAAAATTTCACTTACAGCCTTCCTGAATTTTAAGTACCAGCAGCTTTGGCTTATTTACAGGCCAGATGAAGTGTGTGCCTCCTGAACAGGCTCCCTTTATTTCAAAAATTCCTTCAGTTTCTGATGAATCTGAATCCATATTTCTTGAGTTCTCTTTTCAGGCAGACATTAGAGCTTTGTCTGTCTCCTCAGTCCTGTGGGGAGTATTGGAAGCATTTTGGGGAATCTTACTATAGAAGTGCAGGTCTCCAACTTACTTCCTTGCAATCTAGTTTTTATCTCTAGAGCTTATTTCCTGAATTTCCTTATGTTGTTGGTACTCATGTATATCAAACCTGCAGACTCCTTCCTGTTTTTTTCTGGGCTGAGCAAGATTCCTGTGAGATGTATCACCTTGCACTTGACTGACTAGACTTTCTGGAGTCTTCTCCCTGGTGTCAAAAACCTGTCTATTTGCCTGATGGTCATTTACCACTGTTTCAACTATCTAGGATCTCAGTTTTAAGAAAGATTCTCACAGCAAGAAAATACATGACCATCCTCCACTGGGAGAACTACCAGTGGAGTTACATCCTGCATCACTAACCTGTGCATCCTGTCATGAGACTAGACTTGGGGATCCTGCTATATGATGTTCCTGAAAGTCTCTGTAATGAACCATGTATATATGCTGTCTTTCCCGTGCGGAAGGAACTCAGACATATGATACTAACATGGTAAATTGCATAACTCTCATCATCTTGCATGAATTCTGCCTTCATATCTTCTTTAAACAGATAAAGTTCATACAAATATTAAATACTTAGAAAAAAATATATTTAGGCATTTTGCATTAGTAATACAGAATAAATTGTACTTTAATCTTTAGGTGCCTCCCTTCTTACTCTGTAGGATGAGGCTACTTGTGATAGATTTAACTGATTTTATTTCTATGGGTGAACCCAGATATTGTAGCGGATAGTACCATAAAAAGCCCATGAGGATTGTAATAATTCTGCATTTAGAACTGAATTAAATCTGTGTTCATGAAATAACATGATAGATCATGGTTTAAAGAAAGATAAAAAAAGAAATATCATTTCATTTTAAGGTCTAAAGGCCATATTATTGTTAAAAAATGTTCACTCTTTTAAATTCCAATTATGGTTTACCCTGGTAGCAAGGTTTAAAATGTTGTGTCTGTAGTCTGAATGTGTCTATTTTCAACTTCATGTCACTGAAATTTGCACTATATTTGTCTGTAAGATTCATTCTGCCAAGGAAGTTGCTTAAAACTGTGCTTGATCATCCCTGAAATATGCTTAAAAAAGCTAAATAGGTTCAAGTCCTGGTATCTATTTCACTACAAGACAAACCTCTCAAGCTGTTTGGCATTCTTGTGGCTCTTCTTTGCTGCCTCTCCAGTTTGTGTGTTATCATTTTCAAAATGAGCTTATCAGAACTTGCTGTATTTGTTCAAGTGTTTGCACCACTGCCAGATACAGAAATAATTTAAGTGTCCATATTCCTGCTTAATAGTCACCTAATGATGTAGGATTACACTAGTGCTTTTGGCTGTGGTTTTATTTAGGAACACAGATTTTTCTCATACTCAGTAGAACTCACTTTTTTTGGAAAATCACCTTTTTCCAGATAGAGTGCTCTGCTCTATTTATTTATGGAATTTGTTTTCCTTGTTACAAGAAGAATTTATCTTTTATTTGCTTGTATTAAAATATGTATTGTAACTTACTTCCAATTTAACAAATCATCAAAATAACTATGTACTCAGAATCTGTCCTGGTGATCATTACTTCTCACTTTGTGTCACCTACAAACATTATTGCAATTAATTTAGATTTTCTTTCAGATCACTAATTTTTTGAACTTTTTTAATAATCCAGGGACTGTCACTACCCTACCAGAAGCATACCCACTTAATGATGACTTTATCTTAATTAAATTTTGATTTGGAATCTTTTAGTTAGCCAGTTTAAATGCATTTAAAATATGCCATATTATTTTGTGTAGTTTTATTTTTTTCATTAAATATTTTTGTGGTGTCAGATTGGTGCCTTATGTGGGTTATTACAGCACTGGTACCTGTCACTAAGACTGGAAACTGCATAACAAATATTAATTTAATTTGAAAAGCTCTGTTTTCCATAAAATTATTCTCCTTTAAATTTTTATGAGCTGGGTTGATTGCTATTCTATAATGGAACAGGTGGTTGGTTGACAGATTATGATCATCTGACCTTTAAGCCCCTGTGATATAATGAATTTATAAATGTTTTAAATATTGACCCAATTTTAGCTTTCTTCTATTCTTCTGCAATTATACACTCTTCAGTTTTTGGAAAATTGAAAATCACTAACAAAAATCTATCTTTCAGTGAAAATCAGAGGTAGGATTTGGTCTTGTATGACCATTAGTCATGAGCATAGCGAACGATATATGATTACGTAATAGCAGTACTGTTTCATAAGACAGATTTATGCATACAGTTGAGATGAGTTTGTTTAAATGATCTTGATAATGACACTGTCCAGCTTTTGGTATTTGACTTGGCAATTTGAACATCTTTACATGTAGAGGGTTCCTTTGCATTTTTTAAATGTAGCTCTAATTTAAAAGGCTGTTACTAGGAAAAAAAAAAAAAAGATACATGTGTAATAACTTATGTCAAAGTATGTTTTAATAGGAGTATTTGGAGCTACATAATGAGCTATGCTATAAGCTCTGAAAATATAAATATCAAAATTATAACAAACTATTATGCGAGTAGAGTGCTTTGTAGGGCTCTGAACTGAATAATCTAATCGGTATTATCAGTTGAAATTTATCTGTCAACTGTATAAAATATGTGTATTAGTTATAGTTGAATGGAGAAAATGCCAATAGACAATATCTTGCTTGTTTTTTTATTATAAAAAGGCAAAAGCTGTCCTTGCAGCATATGTACATTTCTTGCCAAATAATGCTCAAGTAATCTAAACTCTGAAATAATTTATTTCATCATTTCTGTACAATGAGTTATATTGGGATAATTTTTTTAGAGGGGATAAGTATAGGTGCAGGGAAAGAAAAAAAATTAAATAAGCGAGTAGGATTTATGTCATAGAAAAATGGCTCTTGGGAATGAGTCAGTGATTTAAAACGTAGATATCCATGTATTCTCAATCAGATTGGATCCAAGCTTTCTCAGTACACATGATTATTTTGATTAAAAGTTTTGATTCAATTCAAAATGAAGAATCAATGAAATAATCTGAAACAGCACATACTTCACTAAAGCTGAATTATATAGTCTGAGATTGAATCATACACACCTTTGATTAAATCAGTTATCATATGTCATGATAGAATACTTTTCCATTTTACCACTGACTGGAGTAGTATAATATTCATGGGAACAGAAAAGATAAACTTTAAAAATGCAAGGAAGTATTCTTAAGTTTTAACTATATGCTTTAGTTTTTACCCTCTTAAAGTCAAACTGAAATGTATGACTTACTGTTGCCCTTTCCCCCAAGTCAATATTGTCACAAGTCTGCTAAGTTGAGTGTTAGAAAAAATAAATAACGTGTTGGGTATGGGCTTAACTGTTGAACATCAAAATTCACATTTATCTGAATTAGTGAAATCATAAAATGCCCAATCAGAAATTTACATGTAAGAGTAATCTCATATGAGATTCTGATATACAGAATAAAAAGAAAAATATTTTACCTTAAATGTTCAGTAGTTACTGTTGTAGGTGCTGAGAATCGACATTATATGCAGTATTGTTCAGCATGTTGCTAAAAAAGTCCTGCTCAACTATTAATTACTGTCAACAGATGAAGTAAAGATACATGTTCCATTATTATGGTGTCAGGCACTGAGAGGTACACATGAATGAAATGTCAAATTCAATATAGTATTAAACATATGATAGGTTACTATAGAAAAATACTGGTAAATGTTTATCTTCTTTATGCACTTCAACAGAAAATGCAAGAAAATAATCATGAGAAGCATATCCTGCAAGAAAATTCACATAGGCCTGAAGATATGGATTAGAAAACATTGGTATTTGCAATTGAAAAGTGATCAGCTAGAGAAAATAATTCAGCTGTAAAAATTTGCATCTCAAATTTCTTCATATAGTTTTCTCACAAAAACATTTGTCAAAGCAAAAGGATGTAAAAATTTCCATCTAGGAAGAATAGTGCTTCAGTAATAGAAAAAAAAACCATTAAAAATCTGTGTGCAGAATTCACAATATAAAAGTGTTCTGCTCTCAGTGTTAAAGACCTTTATGGTAAGGGAATTAAATGAGTGCCTATGAAGTCAGTCTTGAATCATACCTCAGAACTGAACTTGATCACCCAGATTCTAGGGTACCTTTGAGAAATAACTTTTAAAAATTAAAAAAAAAACAAAAACATTTTATATGCTTGTTCAGATATCATATTTTCACCTAAATTTATGTTTTCTGCAATTTTTTAAAGCACAGAACTGTTACACTTCGTAGACAACCAGTTGGTGGCTTGGTCTTAAGCAGAAAGGTATGGATAACTTCTTGTTTGTTTTTCTTTTAATTTTCAGTATAAATAGTTCACCACAGTCTTAATTGAGATCTCATGGTTAATACACATCTTTTGCAGGGTGGTGCTGAGCACAAAGTGCCTGTCGTCATATCAAAAATATTTAAAGACCAAGCAGGTAAAATATATGTTTATATTATTTAAATATATAGTACTATAGTATACATTGTTTTTTCTTGAGAAAATTAAAGGTTCTTTGAACACAGAATTAAAATACATTTATGGATCATTCCTTCATTTATGGATCATTCCTTCAGCATCACACTTTCTTTAAGCCTTTCTATAAATGTCCAAGCGCTCCATATGTCTTTGTGCTGAATTTAAAATCTATAATCTTTTCAAGTCTTTAAGACCTGTACTTGAAATTTTACTGGTCAATATTAGCTTTAGAAAATACATTTTTTACAGCAGAAACACAACTGTGTCATAAACATAGCATTTAACATTAATCATAAAAACACAACTATGTTATAGGAAATCTACTGATACACTTAACTTTAATAACCCAGAGGATAAAATAATATGAACCGAGCATATTTTTCCCGACACAGTAATTCATTGCCATATGGTATGACTTATTGTGCCTAGTAGCAAACAGAGAGTGATTTGTAATGTTTATTTTTATTGTGATAACACCAGATATAAATCAGTATAATCCAACCCAGTTAATTATTACATTGACAAGTATTTGCAAAAGAAACCTCCTTTGCAGGGTAGTGTTAGAATTTGGAACGATCTTGAACAATTGTAGAACTGTGAAAAATAAAGGGTCAGTTCAGTGGAACCACTGCACGTAGGTGGGAATAATGAACTACACAAAGATAGGCAGCACCTTGCAAGGTGAAATAAAGGTTTTAGTTGATCAAAAACAAAGTCATATTTTTGTGTCTGGTGGACATGGACATGGTGACTAGTTTGTTCTTTTCTTCACTAAGGCAACCTTTAAATATTTGAAGACTTGCCATGTTTCTATGATAAATCTGTATGTTTCCTGTCTTCTCTAGAATAAGTATGGCCATTTCTTATAACATTTTCTGCAAGAAAAGACAGAACACTATATAATGATACTCATTACATGCTGTGCTCCTTAAAGGACTCAGAGCCATTGGGATCAGGTTTTTGGCATCATCTTTTTAGCTTATCAGACTCTCTTCCTGCTTTGTGTAGTAGAGGCTGAGCATTTTTTTTCTACTTGGCACCATGTTCAGCTTCATGCTTTCCTAGATCTCAGACTGTGCTTTTTTTTTTCTTCTCTGCATTTTCTTTAGTGGGTCCACATTTTGCTAGAAGTGTAATACCCAAACTTGGAAACCTATTTCCAGCTGATATCTAATGAATACCCAGTATATTGGCTATACTGAATATCCTATTGGAAAGAGTGCTTTAAGTTTCTTACACATAGAGTACTTGTGTTTATATATATCAATATAATATTTTTTATGATTGTTTCTGTTGTTTAAGATTCTGTTGTTTAGGATTGTTTCTATGGTGAGGAAGAGAACAGATATTTTCATATCAATTGTAGATGGAACAATAGTAAGCTTCTAATGCATAGCATAATAAATCACATGAAGAAAACAAATATATAGTTAAAAGGAGAAGTATAAGCATCCAGGTCTAAAGAATGTAGTTCAGGCAATTAAATACAAATAAAGGAAAGATATCTACTGCTCTTTTAGGACACAATACTTTAAATCAAAGTTTGTTGTAAGGTTGAATATCAAATAGTTATGTGCACTATTTTGTACATTGTAGGTAATTTTTGGAAATCTGTATCTATTTGTAGAGTAACTAGTGCACCAACAATTTTATGGGATCAACAGTTTACCTCAGAGTTGAGAGTCTCTTCTCAGAAGATACCTGTTGTAAGATCTTGTAATGTTTTGTCCAAGAAAGCTCTAAAATGAGTAGCAGTTACAATAAGAGACAATGCTGATCCTGGCTGAATCAGTGAGTTGCATGAAGACACTGACCCAATTAACAAGGTATAAAGAAGGTAGTATATGCATTAACTGCACCACTGGTGTGGGTGCTGGACAACATGACCTCCTGAGGTGTACCTTCCAACCTAACTGTTTTTGTGATTAGCAAAAAAAAGATGTAGCACTGCAGGAGCATAGACATGTGATCAAAATGGTTATTGTGGCATTTCGTATCATGCACCCCCATTCTGGTTACTGAATGCCCGCACAACAGAAAGCAATTCTTTTTTGTTTTCTTCTGGAAAATGAATATTTCTAAAAAGCATGAAAGGTTTTGAGAAAAACTTGGAAGTCTGGAATGTTCACATACTGCAAATCTTTTTTTGGAGATGATATCGAAATCTCGAAATGTTGCTGGTTTTCTGTTTAGAAAAAAGATAATAACAAAATCTGTTCACAGCATTATTTTGATAGCAGGATATTTAATTGGTAATTAAAGCTAATAAAGAGATTATGTCCAAATGTAACTCATAGATGACCCTGAGGAAAGATTTCAATTTTAAGATTCTAATGTCCTAATGTTACAGGAAACAGTTTAATACTACTATTTAAAGGAAAAGTAGTTCTATACATATGTGCATGCTTTCTTTTTTTTTCAGTTTTATCTCTCCCTATTTATTTATACACATGTATATTATATACATATATATGTGCATATTTATAAAAAATATATAATATATAAAAAATTGTGAAAGAATAATGATATAATGTAATGAAAGAATAATGATATAGCAAAAGGATATGTTAAGCATGAGGAGAGATGAGACGCAGAGTTATCTCTAACTAAACAGCTATGTGTTCAAAATGTGAATAAATTAACAAGAACTTCTGTTATTCTAGAGACTAATGGTGAAACTGGTAGTCTAACTTGAAAGGTGGCAATGAGATAACACCCTTTGTATGGAAACATGGGCAAAATCACTCAACTTTACTTTGGTTGGATACAGTATTATTTTATAGTTCCAAAAGCTGGAAGTGTAATATATTAAAGTAGTTGATTCTCTTGTATGTACCTTTGCAAGCCTTTTGCTGTCCTAAATAATGTAATTAGTCAGCTGTCTTTATGCCCTCTTTAAATTTCCTAATTATAGGTGAAGAAAGGAAGTGATTTTGTTGGTATTGACCTAAGCAACAGCTGAACACTTCAGTTGTTGATATAGGATGAGGATTTCAAATTTACTTGATTTAATTATTCAACACAAACACTTCTATAGCAACAGTGGTAATAAATATGATTCTTAAATTTTTGTCTATCTAGGAGGCCCCTCAAGGAGCTGTGATCTTTCTGTTTATAATTTCTAGATGAAGATACCCTACTTCACTATATTCCAGATCAATATGACTTTCATGAACAAGTTCACTGAAATATATACAGACACTCAATTCAAAAGCATAACCCTAGATTTCTGAAATACAAGCTTAAGTGGCCATTCAGTTCTGGAGGCTGATATCTCATATGTTATGAATCACAGTAAGAATGCCCTGAAATCTGTCTGAATATGTGCTCTTCTCAACAGTATTAAGAAACAGCAGTTATTGAATTATTGAGTTATTGAATTGCACACTTTAAGGAGAAGCAAATATATGTTTCCTCAAGTATAAGTAAGCTTAAACACAGGAACACTTACAAATCATCTGTTAAATATAAGATTGGAAAACCTAAAATGGGTAATAAAAAAACCATTTCTGCTACAGTAACTAGGAAAAAGAGTAGGCATTCAGGAAAACTGGAAAGGATGGAATATAATCTTATAAAACTGTAGGGATTTTAATATAAGAAATTATTTACTTCTCAAACTAGCCATCTAGATATCTTTACAGTGCTTATCTCTGCTATGTCAAAATACTGTCTGGATCACACAGGAATCCTTACTGGTAAGTTTTGTGTAAATATGAGTCACTTGTGGAAGGCTAAAGGCAACACCATGGAAAATGCCAAAGATGGGACATGTTCTTCCAGAGGTAATAACAGCTGTTTGTATTTCTTTAATAAAAAGAGGATAGTTTAAACTGCTAAATATTTAAGAGCAACTGAATGCTTCTTAGATCTTTCTAAAGAAATGCAGTTACAGGAATATGAAGCATGAAACTTAGATATTAATATAGCACTTACAGATGCTTACTTACCTAGTTGCAAAATTTTAGAATAAAATTTAATTAAGAACAAACTATATGGAAACATATGGACAGTAATTAGACAGTCACAGATAGACAGTTACAGATAGACTGGAACTACATGGAAACTAAACTATGTGGAAACAGACTGTAAACTCTGCATCACATATGTGGTGAGTTGAACAGTCATATTCCTAAAAAAAAAAATAATAATCTTGATAATGAAATAGTAAATACATGGGAAATGAGTGGTCCTTTATTTACTGGGCTCCTCAAAGAAAGTGTCCCATAGCTTATTATTTCACTTCCAAAACAAGGATTTGTTGTTCCTGCCCATGTGTCTAATTTTCCAGTTGACTCAGAATGTAAGCAACATTACTAGTAATTTCACAAAATACGTTTTTGAAAATATACTAAATGTGAAAGCTTCTAACTAAACTTTTCCAAGATTGATCAATACTTTCTCTTAGTTTTTTCTTTGAGGAGATTTAATACAATATTGTTTTTCCTTTATTTTCCTTTTTGAAGCTGACTTCAAATTGAGTGAATCATTACATAATATTTTGTGTTTTGCTAATAGCTTCTAGATGTGTACTACTCATATTGTTATCATAATCAGTATTAACAGCTAATTTATGGTAAAGAATGCAGTAGTTTTGCAGTCCAGTATAGAT